>NC_047085.1:164903196-166153196 GCF_902459505.1 Geotrypetes seraphini
CCAAAATGACAAAACAAAGTTAATTCCCCCTTCCCCAAGACTGCCCAAATCTCCTTACCATCTGCTTTATGCTATATATATATATAGCACACATATATACACATATATATATACATATATACACATATATATAAAAGCCTTTCCTAGCAGAGTCTCATTCTCCAGTCCTCCAGGCTTACTTCCCATTAGTTTAGAGCCCCATGTTGCCTTTGTGGTGTTGTGGTGTCTAATATCATAGCAATGCTGGATGTCAAGCCAATAAGAAAGAAACCTGTGCCCTCCTGCTGGCTCAGATTTGGAAGGGGTTCTTGGTGTTGTGAGAACAAAAAAAGAGAATAAATGGGATTGAAGAAAAGGAGAGCAGGGAAGTGGGAACAAAATGATAGATATGCACTGTAATACAATCACAAGACTGTCCAAAATGAGAAAACATTGTCCGACTCATAAATGAGCGTGCTGAATGACACAAAAATGCTTTCCAGTGTTTTAGTAGATTACTTCCAAAATTCCAGTTAAGTGGTAGGAGCATAGGTGCTTTATTGATGATGTGTTTATAGAATCCACTTGTACTTAGCATCATGAATATTTCCACATACTATCCAATTAATGTTTATAAAATTATGATGATTATTTTTGGCTTCATGCTAAAATATTCATAACACTAGCTCGGTTAGGTGGCCTCTAAATAAGCTGCGATAGTGTTTTTAGCACACGCAGAATTATAGCGTGTGCTAAACCCACGCTGCGTGGCTAGAACTAATGTCAGCTCAATGCTGGCTTTAGCGTCTAGCGTGGGCAGCAATTTAACGCACACTAAAACCGCTATCGCAGCATAGTAAAAGGAGCCCTTAGGCTATTAAAGTTTCACAAACAATGTGGTGAAGCATCATTTCAGGTCTCCTGCATTTTAATTAGGCTATAACTCTGACAGAAGCTTTAAATCAGCTTAGAACATAACCATGTCCACCTATTTTTATCTTTGTTTTTACGTTCTCTCTTTCTAGATATCTCAATATTCATTGCTATCAGCAAATAAAGTTGAATTTAACCCGAATGAAATGGTGGCTAGAGAAATGAAATTCATTAATTTTTAGTCCAATGGCTTGTCTTCTCTTGTATTTCAAGGTCAAAATTAAGGCTCTGACGTACAGTTCAGAAAATTATTAATTAAATGAAAGCACATGGAAGAAATTGTGATTCTTCATAGAATGGCAATCTTTTGGAGGTAATGCAATTCATATGAAACACGTTTTATAAACTGTAATTACCATTTTGTTAGCTGAAATTATGGTATGAAAATTGGAGGTTCAATAAGAAAAGCTTTATTCTCTCTATTTTATTTCCTTGTCAGCTCAAGATTAGAGGGTAATACATTTAAAAATAGTTTCAAATCACATTTGCAGGCAGATGAAATTGAAAAAGGCTAACCTATTACTTGAAGGTAATGAGTCAGAATGATTCACTGCAACCTCTTGGTGCTTCCTACAAGAACCAATCACACGAAAGGGCACAAGACCCATTCAAAGTGGAGATTATCCTCAGCTCTAAGTAATATTAAATCGGAATTCATTAATATGCCTAACAGTAAGGAAGATACAAAATATTTTGGCAAAGAAAACTCACAGAACAACCTCACCCCGAATCCCCAAACTTTTTGGTTTAATAACATGGCAAGCATATTAATCCCCGATACCTGTGATTAAGACCAAATTGCCCCAAATGTGAGATCTTATAGTTGCCACCAAGTTAGCAATAAATGCAATGAAAACCAAAGTCACTCTTGAACAAGCTGTACCATTTATAGTTAAAAGAAAGAAAGACAGATGGGATCAGCAAAGCTATATGACTCCATTCTGAATACTAAATCATGCCAATGTTATTTAACACTCCCTGAAATACAGGAAATGCAGATCCACCATCCTGAAATGACTTTACAAGATTTTTTTTTTAAACCCCTAGTGCCATAGTATAATGATACCATGATGCTAATATAATTCAAACTAAATGACATTGAAGGTTTTTAGCATACAGTATCTTGTGCTGTGAATGTTTGATTTATGTTGAAAACTTATTTATAATAGATGTGCTGTTTTAAAATTAAAATGAATAGTTATGATTATAGATACAAATTCACCCTCTAAGCCCCACAAATGCAATAGTATATTGTCATACTTAAAAAGCTACACATCTTTGCAAAACAAGAATTAGCTCACAAAGCCACTCACAGTGTTTTCTGCTATTTGACCTTTCAGTTGAATCGCTTCACAATGAATTATTTATTCTGCTATGTTTAAGTAGTTGCTGACTGTTTGTTACAGAACCCAATGAAAGTAAATTGAAGATTGTATTGCTGTTAGCAAAAAAGCACAAAAGGAGGCTGGGACCAGAATGAAAAGAGAATGATTATGTGAGTGATATAGAAATATACTTTTATCATAATATTCAGTCTGTCCAGTAGTTATAATGCTTGTGGAGGAGAAGCTAGACTAACTACAAGAGCAGCAATGAGGACTGGTGAAGCCAAGGTTCAATTTTGGTTCAATTTTCACTTCTACTCCCTTTGACCTTGGGCAGGCCAATTCACATTCCTCTGCCTCAGGCCCAACAGAGATTGGAAGACTCTTGTGGCCAGGAGCATAGCATATGTTTGATTTCAACTAGCCTTAAGCTCATACCTAGATCAAATGAGTGATCAAAATCCAAAGGCCTGATATGCAAAGCTACATTAGTTATCTGGGTAGCAGAAAGGGCAATTCGCAAATCTTCAGCAGCATTATTAGAAAATCATTGCATACCTCCCCAACACTATCTGGAGGGTTCTAAGGTAGTCCAGGGGAGGAGCTTGGAGTTATAAAAAAGACCAAGTCAATTGAGTGCCAACTTAAGACAGTTGGTTCCCAGACCCCAGCCAGTCAGTTTTTCCGGATATCTACGAGTATTCATGATATCGATTTGCATACACTGCTTCCACCGCACACACATTTCTCTCATGAATATTCAATCCCCCAGATATTCAGCGCTATTTAACCAGTCGGCTATGACTGCTGTCAGCTTAAATAACGTATAGCCGAATAACTGCAAATATTCCGCGGCAGATAGCCAATTATCTCCACTGAATATTCATGGTTAGCGCAGAGAGCGACTCGTTGGCTATATCACATGATATAGATTGTTAGGAACTCGATGAGTGTCGGGAGCAGAGCGGGCCATCAGCGCGGCTCTCTGCACTAAAAACCACTAGCGCGGTTTCATAGAAGAGAGGGTAATTCATGCTTATCTCATAGAAATGCCCACTTAGGCGTTAGGTGTCACTAAGCACCATGCGATAGGTGCTATCGCAACTTAGACCTGATGTGAGGAATATGTGTCTGCTGATCTAAATGGGGATTTCCTTGATACAGCCTTGTATAGGCAAAACATAGTTCTATGTCAGAATTATACCCAAGATGAGTCAGTTTTACTCGAAAAGTATTTTTTCTACCTTAAACTATTTAAAGAAACTATGGGTTCCTTTTACAAAGGTGCGCTAGCGCTTTTAACACACGTACTGGATTAGCATACGCTATAGCGTGCGCTAGCCAAAAATCTACTGCCTGCTCAAAAGGAGGCGGTAGCGGCTAGTGCGCGCGGCAATTTAGCTTGCGCTATTCCGTGCGTTAAGGCTCTAGCACGCCTTTGTAAAAGGGGTCCTATATTTAAAGCATATTTATAAAAGATGAACAAATGAGACCAATGACGATTTTGGTGCTGATATGCCGTATGTGAAAAAGTCTAATACTCATAATGGCTGCACCGCTGAGGTCTTTGAGTGAGTTATTTCAAGGCTTTTTGATTGTGATGCGTGCAACTTTAGCCTTAATAGAGAACACTATTGAAAGCTTGTAGCCAGCAGTTGCTTGTATTGATCATGTTTCTATGACACACGGCTCGGTGGCTGATGTTAAGGTGGCTGCCGACAACAGCGTCAGTTAGAGAATCCAGGCCTAATTGATTTGCACATGGGAATATAGCACCACTAATCACTTAGCACAGAACACGCCTACACACCCCCAACACATCCCCAGTATCAAAAAATAAAATATATTTCTTAGCGCAAGGGAATTACATGCTGACCACAAAACTGCTGTGTGACGCCTGCAAATGCCCCATGGTAAGGCCTTTATACTGTAGTAAACGCGCAGTAGTGATCTCCTCTGTTATTTGGTTTAAAAAGTCCCTTATATCTGTGTAAGGAGTGCAATTCTATATGTTCCTGATTAACTGCCTGTAAACACTGGTGGAGACACGTAAATTTTGGACAAAGAATGCAGCAAAATCATTGCAGTTCATTTTTGACCGGACAGGTCAGTTCTGTGGTAGTAAGCTATTTATTGTGCTGAACAGGTGCTTGGTTAAATTGGCAGCCTGTTCAATGTTTTGAGAGAAATATTGCTATTTGGCTGCTGTTATGTATTGGTGGTAATTTTTTTTTTTTTTTTTCCTATAGTTTAGCCTGTCCTTATCCAGGTGAGATTTATGCCATTTTCTTTCCAGTTTCTGTCACTTACATTTAAGAGTTCAAAGTTCTGTTGAGAACCAATGTGAGCATTGAAAGAGCATCAGAGCTAATACTGCTGCGGACGGCGATAAAAAAAAAGCCTAATGCAGCTTCACAAAAGGTGGGGGGGGGAGTGGGAATTAGTTATTTTAGGGAAAAGAATAAATAAGTATAGACAGGACACTATTCAGGAAAATAAATTAATTTTACTTTTGCTATATTTAGGGCTCCTTTTACAAAACCGCGTTAGCACATTTTTAACGCACATTTTTAACGCACACTAACTCCTGCGCTAGCCGAAAAACTACCGCCTGCTTAAGAGGAGGCAGTAACGGCTAGCGCGGCCGGAAAATTAGCACGCACTATTATGCGCGTTAAACCGCTAATGCTGCTTTGTAAAAGGAGCCCTTAGTATCACAGTCCAGAGCAGGCAGGCTGATTCTTCAGATACATATACCCAGGGAGGCAGACTTTCTCCATTTATTTTTTCTTTTTAGCAAGGTTTAGGGTGAAGATTTACAGATGAAGAGTTGAATACGGAGGCCTGAAGAAAAGATACGTAGAAGAAGAAGAAAAAGGGGACATTTTAAACTCTGTTTTGAAAGACTGTGACACACACAGTATGGTAAATGCTTACCTGGAAATAGAATCTCTGGTCACGTGACATTGTAAAAGAAAGAAAGACAAAAGTAATTTACTAGGCCTAAAGTGATGTTCAAAAGTAAATTTGAGAAAACTTATTTAAGAGAACATAAGCTAAAAAAAAAAAAAGAAACCCTAAAACAATGAAAAAAGTTAAAATCCCCAGATATAAACTAGGAAAGGTTGAAAGCACTGCACACAAACAAGCCATAACCCTAAACTTGATCATCTGTAAAAGTTAATAGAGATAATCTGTAAAAGAAAATAGAAATCTTAAACATTATCTTAAGCAGCTGGATTCAAACTAGTTAGAAGCTAGTGAGAGATTAATTGTATGTACACTTCTCCCTCCGTATTCGAAGTTTCAGCAATCGCCGTTTCAATTATTCACATTTTTTAGCTTGCTGGCCCCTCCCCCCAAATTACGTCAGCTTGCATAGAGAAATCCTTGATTCCAAGTGTTTTACAGAGAAAATCGCTGATTCCCAGCACTTTCTTCACCGTGTTTTGCCTCTCCTTCAGGAACAGGCCAGGTCTCCCACCATGTTATTCACGGTTTCATCATATTCACGATGGTTTTTAATAGAAAACAGCGAACATCATATGAAAAAGTTATTCGCGGTTTTTCTGTTTTTGCGGTTCTGTTAATCCCTTATCACTGTGAAATCTGTTGTAGAACACAATTGTTTTATAGGACTATTTTAAACTGTTTTTAGGTGTTTTAAAACGTATTTATTGGGTCAAATTTCAATAAATGTAGCTAGCCTTTGCATTTTCAGATACTGTCATCTCTATTCATATAATAATATAAGGAAAATTTTATAATATCACAGCTCATTCTCTTTAATTACAACAAAATCCTAACTAGGTTTATCTTGATACTTACCGTATTTGCAGGCATATAGGAAGCACTTTTTTCCCCTCAAAATAAACTTAAAATAAGGGGTGTATCTTATACGCCGATAATCTAAATTATGAGCTCTGCACCCTATCTATCCTACCTCCTCTGCCGCTGGAATTCCTGATGGTCCAGAGGTGCAGCGGGCAGGAGCGATCTTTCCTCGCTCCTGCCACGCTGCTAACTTGGTCGGTCAATGGCTGCTGTGAGATCGGATTTCTTCAGCTGCTGAGAATTCATGGGAGCCAGTCAGGAAGCTGCTCAGCACCAAGCAGAAGTGCCAACGTGTTCTCCTGCTCGGTGCCACTCAGCAGCTGAAGAAACCTGATCCCGCAGCAGCCACCGACTGAACGGGTTAGCAGCGGGGCAGGAGCGCAGAAAGCTCGCTCCAGCCAGCTGCACCTCTGGACCACCAGGGATTCCAGCGGCAGAGGAAATAAGACGGACAGACGGGGAAGCCTGGGAGGGAAGGTATCTTTGAGCAGTGCCTAGCACGGAGGGGGCTGGGTGCAGAGCCTGACAGGGGAGGGGAGACTGTACACATGAGTAAGTATTTTTTTCTTAAAAACTGTTTTAGAAAAGGGGGCGTGTCTTATATGCCAGCAAATATGGTATTTTAAGCTAAGATTTGGTTAGTGTTTTCTCTATGAGCATCCTACCTCTGAATAAGTGTGTCCAGTCTGAGGTAACTTAGCTACAGACTACTACATTTGAGGAAAAAGTAAGACTGTGGTACCTTTGCTTGCAGAGTGGGGGCACTACATTAGCTAAGTATGCATTCCAAATATCGAACTTCTCTGACACTGTAGTTGTTTTTTCATCCATATGTGGATAGTGCAAGGCCTCTAGGAAATTCACAGTAGTAAGTTTGTTTTTTCAGTCTTTGATCTCCTTCTAAACTCTGTGATGTGCCATTTGTTTCATGTGGTAACTTAAGAGAAACTATTTCAATATCATTTCCCAATGTTTTGGGATGTAAGCTCCTTTGCAGAACACCAAAAATGGAAAATACATCTAAAACCCATCTGAATTGGCACTTGGATGACCTAAAAGATAGGTTGTGCAAGTGTCGATAATCAAAATGGGTTTTAGATGTATCTAGAGGCATCTTAGGCCTTTTGACTGCTGCTGTGCATCCAGAGTAAAAAGGAGCATTTTTCGAAGAGTAGTTAGGGCAGGAGGTAGATGGGATGTGGGCTGACCAAACTTAGTTGTCCTGCAGTGATAATCGAAAGTTTGACGAGACTGTCTAGATGTAATTTATACATTGTGATTTAGGCGATATAAAAACAGGTGTAAGTGCAAGAAAGGTATCCAAAGTGACCAGATAACCACTGCAGGGACAAAGTACAGACCCCCCACACTCTCCAGTAATCACTGATGCCCCCTCCCCCTCACACCACCATAAAAATTGGAATAAAAACATTCATACCTGCTTCCATAACATCAGCACCTGGCATAGGAAAGCCTAGTAGAGCTGCACAGAGGTGGCTTAAGTAGTGTGGGGGGTAGGCTAGTGAACCATAGAGAGGAGGACCCAGATCCATAAGCCACTCTGACCACTGCATTTATGGTGAAAAATGTGAGTCCACCAAACACCCCCTCAAACCTTACTGTTCTGCCATATAGGTGGCACCTGCAGATATAAGGGCTATCAGGGTGGTAGACAGGGTATAGTAGGTTTTGGGAGTGTTTTGGGGGCTCACCATGACCTGCAAGGGAGTTGTAGTGAAATGTTTATGTGGCACCCTTTTTGTGAAGTTCACAGCAGTGCCTTGTAAGGTGCCCACTACTCTTGTTCTAGACATTTTGGACGTGGACAATTTTTTGAATGAGTCTGTGGTATAAAGATAGACGACTTGACGGTCTTGACGATCAAATGGCTGGATGTACAATTAGATGATTCTTGAAAAAAAAAAAAAAAAAAATTGGATGTATTTTTCGAGAATACACTTTAGACGCTGCTGACTTTGGGCAACTAGCATCCTAGGCCTAAAACAAACTTGGATATATTTTTTTATTATATCGCTCCACATATTTGTACAGCATGGAATTTACGTATACTGTATAAAGTCATATAAATCTGCCAATGATAAATGCACAGTAAACTGTGCAATGGGCCTGGGCAAATAGAGAAGAGAAGGGGGGCCTTATTTTGAATCATGCTCCCTCTAGGAAAGATCACTAATTTTCCTGGCAGCCTGAGGATGAGATGGGAAATATCATGGAAATGGGAGCAGGGTTTGGATTGAGGGTTTCTGAACCCAGAAGTGCATACACAGGAAGCCATATGCACAGAACCATGTGCAAGAGCTCAAATGGCTCAGTAAGCAGAGACTTACAGAGAAGCATGCTGAGAAGGAAGAGAAGAAATAAAATAATAAAAATTATATTGGAGAACCCTGACAAGGTATGAGGATGGCTGGGGAAAGTGTTTAGGGAAAATGGATGGTTTGGCAGTGTGCTGGACAGTGCAGGGCACTGTGAATGGCTTAATTACCATCCCTCATCTACCTTGCATCAGAGAGCAGGACTGTAGCATTCTAAACTTCTGCTTTTATGCAGTTTTGCCATGTGGGAGGGAGCCACCTGAGAGGTCAGGTGTGTGTTTTTATTCCTGTCTGAGAAAGAGGCAAATATTTTGCCAGATGTTATCAGCTATCTTGGGGCTTCCACCAGCATTATGCCCAGAAGTACAAGTCCAGACTATGTCAAGGTACCTGAACTGTATATCTAGGTTTGTATGGCCACCTATTCCTTATCTGTTTAAATGTGATATTCAACACTTGTATCTAAGTGAAACTGTACAAAGATAGGACTATGTTTTATGTGATTCAACTTGTCTAATTAACTTAATCATGCAAGTGCTGGCGCCACCTAAGGAGAGGCCAGAAGATCATTGCCTATGGCATTTAGCAGTTAGTGCTGATATTAAGTGGCACTATCTGGCTAAGTGTCATTGAATATCAGTGCATAGCCCAAAACAAGTTCATGCAGGAGCCTCTCCTGCCTGATTAAGACCCTCTTTTACTAAGCCATGGTAGATGTTTCTACTAGAGAATTGCACGGGGACAGAAATCCCACCCATCCCCGCCTGTCCCCGCAAGGATCCTCTCCGTCCCCACCCATCCCCGCCAGGATCCTCTCCGTCCCCACCCATCCCCGCAAGGAATTACCTCCATTCCCGCCAGTCCCCATAAAAAGCAGCAATTACTTCTGACAGGATCATCAATTCCACAGTTTCTTTTGTGTTTGCGCTGCTATTTTCCTTGGGGAATCTCTTTGATGGAACCTTTTTTTT
The DNA here is from genome assembly GCF_902459505.1 of Geotrypetes seraphini. Lineage (NCBI taxonomy): Eukaryota > Metazoa > Chordata > Amphibia > Gymnophiona > Dermophiidae > Geotrypetes > Geotrypetes seraphini. The sequence continues at coordinate 164,912,575 of NC_047085.1, forward strand.
GTTTTCTGTTCAGGTAATTAACTTATAAACCCCCTCTTTTACTAAGGCTGACGTGTCCATTATATTATATGGACAAACCCTGCTTCCAAAGCCTTCCATCCCCGTGGTAATCCCGTTGGCTAGAGGGGGGTCCCCGTGGGAGTCCCATGGGCCAGAGGAGGGTCCCCGTGGGAGTCCCGTGGGTTAGGAGGGGATTCCCGTGATCCCCGTTCCCGTGCAGACCTTTAGTTTCTACCACGGTCCAGGGTGCTAAATGCTCCAATGCTGTCCCAACACTCATAGGAATTCTATAAACAATACTCTAGGGGGATCATAATAATAAAAAAAGTCTTAAAACTGGCCTAAACTGGCACTTGGATGATCTAAAAGACAAGTCATCCAAGTGCCTAAAAATGACTTAGGCCTTTTCTGTGCTGCTGTACAACCAGAGCTAAAAGGGGCGTTTTAGGAGGAGTGGTGAGGGTGGGATTTGGGTGGGACTTGGGCTGATCTAAACTTAGTCGTATTGCAAGTATAACCAAAAGTTTAACGAGGCTGCCTGGACGGAAGTTGAACTTTGTGACTTAGGCCATATAAAACCAGGTCTAAGTGGCAAAACGGTATCCAAAGTGACCAGATAAACACTGCAGACACAAAGTATAGACTCCCAAACACTGCTCCAGTGATCATTGACTCCCCACAACACCATAAAAATCGGAATAAAAACATACATACTTGCCTTCAGAACATCAACACCTGGCATAGCAAAGCTTAGCAGAGCAGCACAGAGGTCTCTTAAGTAGTGTGTGGGGTGGGCTAGTGAACCATAGAGAGGAGGATCCAGGCCCATAAGTCACTCTAACCACTGTATTTATGGTGGAGCATGTGCACCCCCCCCCCCCCAAGCCTACCCAATCCCTATTGGACTGCCATACAAGTACCACCTGCAGCCTTGAGGACTATTGGAGTTATAGACAGGTAGGTCTAGTAGGTTTTTGGGGTGTTTGGGGGGGGGCTATAAGGGAGTTGTGGTGAGATGTGTATATGGCACCCTTTTTGTATAGTTTGCAGCAGTGCCCTGTAAGGTGCCCCATGTCTGGGTGTCCAGTCCATCATTTTGCTGGCCCCTCCCATGTCCAAAAGGTCTTGTTCTAGCCATTTCTGACTTGGACGAATTTTTGAACAAGAATGGGGTATAAAGATAGATGACTTAGCAGTCTGGGCAATCAAACAGCTGGATGTACAGTTAGATGATTCTTGAAAAAAATATTTTGGACGTATTTTTCGAGAATGGATTTTAGGCACTGCCAACTTTGGGTGACTAGCGACTTAGGCCTAAAATGGACTTAGACATTTCTTTCGATTATGCCCCTCAACGTTCTCACTGATCCAGAACAGAATTCAGAGAGAAGTATGCCCATGAGACAATGTGTATTGAATAAGAATAAATATGTTTGGTTGCTATAGCCAGGGATTATAATTATCTATTAACTTAGAGCTCCTTTTACAAAGACGCAGTGGGCCGGTGAGGTAAGTGTTCTGAAACTCATAGGAATTCTAAAAGCATCAGAGCATTTACCTTGCCGGCCTTCTGTAGAAACCTCTACCACAGCTTTGTAAAAGCCAGCATTAAAAAATGCAAATGGAAACATGAAGATGAAGGTCATACTAAAAAGAAATGCACATGATAAGGAGTCTTGCTATGATTCATAATGTCTATGCCGCTAACCTTATTAATCTTGTGTAAGCTACAATGATTCCCAGTTGACATTTGCGGGGTATAAGAAACAATATGGTATGGTATGGTATAATGTCCTGGGAAAAAGAAACCAGTGGGTAACGTTATACCACAAGATAAAATATATCTGAATTTTTACAAGTGTTGAAAGTTCTTCATGAAAGACTCTGTAGGAAATGAAAAAAAATATAATTGGACAGAAGGCAATATAATATTGTATATTGGAAAGCTGTTAAAAGATAACAAACAGATAGTAGGCTAGTCAATTATTCTAGTGAAGAAAGGGGAATAGTAGAATACCCCTGGAATATGTACTAGGACTGATATTTTTAATATATTTATATATGATTTGGAAATAAAAGCAATGAGAATATGCAGATACAAAATTATTAAAATATATATTAAAACTTGCAAGAAGAGCTTGCATGAATGGAAGAATAGGTATCCAAATGCATATGAAGTTTAATGTGAATATTTCAAAGTGCTGCACCTAGGAAAGAGATTCCCATACTACAGGTACTATATCTGTTAGAGAGGAATTCATACTCAGATGCTCAGTCATAGATGTCAAAGCACAGTGGATGTTTCTCTTTCTCTCATTGTCTGTCTAGCCATCTTTCAGAAACCCTATTCCCTGCAGGTACAGAATACACTTTTTAATCTTTTAATATTATCTCCTTCCTGGGCTGTAAAGTTAGGTCCCTATATTTTTCAGCCAAACATGGACCGGGTTATGTGGATGTTATTTTTTTTGTCTTGGAATAATACACCAATAAAGTAACATCAAGAACATCATTCTCCACAGTCTCTTTTGGTTTTTGCTCTCAGCCAATTGAATGTCATGGTTTGGGCCTTCAATTTTCAGTTCTTTTACTCTGCAAACAGGCTTCATGGAATTCTGAAGATCTGGTGATTTTTTTTTTTTTTTTTTTTGGGGGGGTTCCAGAACGGTTCAGAATCCCTCCTCTGCTCCTTATTGGGTCCATATTTAGCTCACTGATGGTCCAGTTTGTCACTGGGGCAGGAGTGCACTTCCACTTGATTTTGCCCATAGTAACTGCTGCTCTAAAATAGTGGTCATGACTCTAGCAGTATTCTCACAGTGCTACCATAAATCATGGCAGCAAACCCTTGGCTAGTCAGCCTGAATATCCAATGCTGGAACTTGGACATGGGGAAAGGGGCAATGTTTGGAAAGCTTTGGATGACTGCTTTTAAATTAAAATTAAATACTGAAAAAAAACAAACTCCCAATGAAATAATAAAAGAAGATTTGATTCAAGTGAGCGGATGAGAATACAAAATTGAACAATCTATAAAAATACTAGGTATAACTTTTGATAAACAATTGACCCTGGAAAAACACACTGATCAATTATTTAAGAAATGTATTTCAGTTCTATGGAAGCTTCGTACCATTAAGAAATTTTTTTACGAACCTTCTTTTCGTCTATTGGTACAAACATCCATTCTAAGTATTTTGGATTATTGTAACATTATATATTTTAGGGGCTTACAAAAAAATACTCAAAAAACTAAGGGCTCCTTACAGGGGCTAGCGTGTCGGACATTTCATCACGTGCTAACCCCCGCGGCAGCCTAAAATCCGAATGCCTCGTCAATGGAGGCGTTAGATACTAGCGCAGCAGGCGGTTTAATGCACAGTATTCTGCGCATTAAACCGCTACTGCGCCTTTGTAAAAGGACCCCTAAAACTAATCCAGAACACTGCAATCCATCTTATTTTTGGTCTAAAAAAATGGGAACACATTACCCCTTACTATCAAAAACTTCACTGGTTGCCAGTGGAGTCCAGAGCTCTGTTCAAGTTTTCCTGCATTAGTTACAAAGCAGTTTTTGGGATGCTACCTGATTACCTTGCCTCCCAGTTTTCCATGAATAATTCTAATAGGAGCACTCATAGAAGAAACCTATTTAATTACCCTTCTTTTAAATCATGTCAATACAAAAAGTTTTTTGACAGAATTTTATCATTCCAGGCCGCTAAACTGAATACATGGCTTGGAAGATTAATACTTGAGGCCACTTCCTATTTTGACTTTAGAAAATCACTAAAAACACGCCTGTTTGACATGTTTTCCTCTTAGTCATGTTACTGTCAAATCTATTATGAATTTTTAACAGCTTTTTACATACCAATTGAGCTATTGTCTTAACCTGATGTATTCTTTATTGATTGTTTTTATTGTACTTAGATATCGACTGTTTATTCTACATTTTAGTTATTGGCTTTATGTATTCTTTATTGTGAACCGCTTTGAACTTTTGGTATAGCGGTATACAAGAAATAAATTATTATTATTATTACTAGTCTTATAGCCAGTTACATTAATGGGTGCTAGAATATATGTGTGTGTGTCTGTCTTTATTTCTTTCTCTCTCTCTCTCTCCTTCTTCTCCTCTCCTTTTGTATTTCTGTCTTTCTTTCTGTCTTTCTTTTTCATTGGCTGTCCACCCATTCTCCCTTCCTTTTACCTTCCTTGTGTCCACCACTACCCCTTCACTGCTCCCCTTATCCAGCAGCAGACCTTCTCCCTATTTTTAATCTCTCCCCTGTCCAGCAGCACCTCTTTCCTGTCCCCCTGTCCAGCAGTAGGCCCCCTTCCTTTTTCTCCCCTCGTCTCTTCCCCTGTCCATCAGCACCTCTTTCCTGCGCCCCCGTCCAGCAGTAGGCCTCCCTTCCTTTTTCTTCCCCCCTAGCACCTCTTTCCTGCTCCTCCATCCAGCAATAGGCCTCCCTTCCTTTTTCTACCCCCGTCTCTTCCCCTGTCCAGCAGCACCCCTTACCTCGCATCTGCCCTCCGCCAACAGCCACCTCAAGCCGCCGCGGCTTGCAGACCCCGACAGCCGCCGCGGTCTGCAGGCCCCGACAGCCGCCGCACCGCCCGAAGCCGACATCTGCCTTGGAAGATAGAGATGCGTAGAAGCGTGCTTGCGTACTCCTACCTGCGGGGACCTACAGCGCACGGAAAATGGGAGCACGCAGGTAAGAGTACGCATGCGCGACTTAGGCTTTTATTATATTATTATTATTATTCTATACTGATGCTTGAAGTATGGGAAACAAGGTTCTGGAAAAGTTAAGAGAGGCTGGTTGAGTAGTCAGGAAAGCAAAGATGCAAATGGAAGAAAAAAATAGCCAACATGGTAAAATGGAAAGACAAGATTTATTTTTTAGATATAATAGTGATAGGAGGAAGTGAAAAAGTGGCATTGTGAGATTCAAAGATGAAGGGGTGAAATATGTAGACGCTGATAAAGATAAGGCTGAATTGCTTAACAAATATTTCTGTTCTTTGTTTGCAGCTGAAGCACCAGGCGCGGGACCACAGAAGACAAATGTAAATAGGGATGGAAGTGTGGTAGACCCTGATCAATTTTAAGAGGATTGTATTCATGAGAAGCTAGCTAAACTAATGGTGGACAAAGCAATGGGGCTAGATAGTATACATATAAGGGTACTGAAGGAATTTAGGGAAGTTCTAACAGCTCTGCTGGTTGATCTTTTCAGTGTTTATCTAGAGTGGGAAATGGTACTGGAGGACTGGAAAAGGGTGGGTGTGGTCCTTTTCCACAACAGTGGAAATAAGGAAGAGGTAGGGAATTACATATCAGTAAGTCTTTTTTTTTTTTCTTCCAATATTTTATTGAAAGTTTTTGGAAAAAAAACGAAACAATATAATATAATACAATAATGAACCAAAGGGGTCTTTTCCTAAGGCGCGCTAACCAATTTAGGACGCACAAAATGCTAACGCATCCATAGAATATAATGGTTGCGTTAGCACAGCGCTTGCTAATATTGAGCGCACGCTAAATCGGCTAGTGCACCATAGTTAAAAACCCCCTAAATGAAAAAAATAAAGACAAATGGTGTCATAACAAACAATACAAATAAATACAATAACATTCAGGGCTCCTTTTACGAAGCCTCATTAGCGGTTTAATGCGCGTAATAGTGCGCGCTAATTTGACAGCCGCGCTAGCCGCTACTACTCTTGAGCAGGCAGTAGTTTTTCGGCTAGTGCAGGGGTTAGAGCACGCTAAAAATGTGCGTGCGATAAAGCCGCTAACGCGGCTTCATAAAAGGAGCCCTCAGTCTGTGAATTTAAGTAAACAATTCCATATCTTATTAAACTGTCTCATACTACCATGCTTAATCGAATAAATGTTTTTATATTTGCTTTATAAACATGTGGAGGGGCATAATAAAAAACAAACAAACGTCTAATTCCCCTTTTAGCCTAAGGCCTTAAAAGTTGAAAGTAGAAACAGGGAAAATGTCCATTATCAAAAAAAAACGTCAAAAAGAAGTTGTTTTTTTTATAATGGCCTGCCTCTACGTTCAGATGTTTAAACTCCCAGACCACCACTACGTATATACTTACACCATATAATTAACCTAAAAAAAGCCTAAGTCCCAAACACCCAAAACAAGGACAGATCACTATAAAGCTAAGTGACGTTCTTCTGTCTGATATTAATACATTGAAAATGAAAATATACAAAAAAACAAATAAGAAGATTAACAAATGAGTTTAAAGAAAGGCTGGACCGACGAAGAGTAATAGCGACCGGTAGCGTAATGCCCGGCTGCAGTCTGAAGGTCCTTACAATTAAGAATGTCAATCACTTTTTGAGAACATTAATTATTTTTACCATTTACCTTTGATGAGATATCAGTAAGACAAAATAAGGTACAATTTGATTTATAGAATCCGGGCACACATATATAGTAGTGACATGGTAAACCTGCCAAATAAGAGCTACAAGAGAGTAGTGCTTGCTACTGGGAAATCTGCCATCCCAAACTAGTAAAACCATTAGGGAAAATAGATACTACTTTCTAAAGTTAACACTGCAGCTTAGGGAAAGAGGAAATTTAAGGGACCAACATATTTTCTTATTCTTGACAAAATCTTGAGAGAAAATACCATTTAAGTGCTACTCAAATAGTGTATCCCAGCATTAAGGGATAGAAAATAAATTAAATAAATAACCCCCTGTTTTACAAAGCCACACTAGCGTTTTTAGCGCCAAGTGCCGCGGTAACAGCCCCAAAGCTCTAAGAGCATCGGAGCTGTAACTGCAGCGGCCGATGCTAAAAACGCTTGTGTGGCTTTGTAAAGGAGGGGGTAAATAAATAAAAAGACTGCTAGTAGACTTTAGGTTTTATGCAAAAACATACAGGGAATTTTCCTTCTACATACAACATTGGTGAGAAAAAAATACATATACAGTATATATGATATATATTTTTTATTTTACTACTTTGCAGCATCCAACCAAGGCTACATAATTTGTCAGTCTATATATTACGCAAGATAAGGCACCAGCCAAATTAAAATGAGAGCATGTTCCTAGGCTCAATAAAAAACCTTTATTGGCAAACTGTTATTTTATGATTATTAGTTTTCATGGACTGCTAAAAATAAGCTATTACTTTGCTTGCTGAGAAATCACTATTATTTTGCTGGATCCTAAAGGAAATAAATTTTTCAATTGTTTGCCACTGTATGAGAGTTGGTCACAAACCTTTTCAGTTGTACCCCATTGCCTGTCATGTTTTTCAGTCCTTCACGGTGAAGATGCATGAAATCAATCTGTTTACAGTGTTGATTCAGTAATGCAAATTTATCTCATGCACATTCATCATAGATAGCCTGAAACTTGACTAGCTATGAGGTCAATAGGATAGGCATGGGATTCATTGATATAAATAAAGTGTTACTGATGACATCATCAGTGATGCAGCAGAGGGAATTCCCCAACAAGAGAAGGCCATTTAGAGTGCTGCCGGCCTGACGCTGCTCTGGAGGGAGGTATGTAGGGCTCGCGGTCGGTGGGTGTTTGGATGGTAGGCGGGCCAAATTAAAAAAACTAAATGGGTCGGATATGGCCTGTTGCCTGTAGTTTGCCCTTGTCTGTTCTAGATCATTCACTGCGTTGAAAAAAATGTTCTTTCTGCTGCACTATGTATTAGTGTTCTACATACCTGTGTGTTAAGAACATAAGAACATAAGCAGTGCCTCTGCCGGGTCAGACCACAGGTCCATCCTGCCCAGCAGTCCGCTCCCACGGCGGCCCAAACAGGTCAAGACCTGTCTGAATCATCAGATGTTCTCTTATTAAATTCTTCAATTTTATTTTAATGTAACAATTTGCTTTCTTATGCTCTTTATATACTTAGTTCAACTATGTTGTGAAGATTGTTGAGCGTCTACTGTTTTTCTAATTATATTCTGTAATAAAATATCTTGGATAAAAAAAATATATATATTTTACTACATGGTAGGTTATTTGATACAGACATTTTAGTAATAACCAGCTTCAAAAATAACAGAAACATGTGTTACGTGCTGATTTTAATGCTTGCAGAACATAAGGTTTTGACACCAGATATTCTCAACTAATGAAATACAGAACATGATAGACTTATTATGGCTGAATATAAAACAGTGAAGACAGTTTCTATGGTCTTCTGACCACTTAATTTGAACATAAATTCTACAGCTGAAAAATAATATATGCAGCATATGAATCAGATTTCTTATCTGATTTTTATATATTCAGAGCTAAATGCGTGAGTTATAAATAGCAGTTGAATTTCACTGATCTTCATACATCTTTCTCCTCTGCATATGCCCCATCTTAAATATTAATGGAAGAATATTTAACTCACATCACCCAGGGTTGTTGTTGTTTGTTTTTTGCTGATCACTCTGGGTTTTTCTGTATCTTGATGTCGTGATAGGGTGTGTCTGCCAAGCCACTGTGATGCTGCCTTCACATTCTGAGTTCTTCCATGTCTTTCACAGAAGAAGTTTGTTGAATCATACCCCTCTGTCACTTGGAAAAGAAAACAATGCTGCTTCTGGTTCAGGAAACTTGGAAAAGCTCTACTTTTGTCACCCCCCCAAAAAAAAAAAATCACCATAATTATGAGTCTCCATTTCACTGTAAACCAATTCAAATGACAGCTCATTCCCTATAGTAGAAACCCGTGCAGAACTTACACCTTAAATGGTGAGACCTTAACTAGGACTGTGACAGAACGAGATTTGGGAGTGACTATCAGTGCAGACATGAAAGCTGCCAATCAAGTGGAGAAGGCTTCATCTAAGGCAAGACAAATGTTGGGTTGCATCCGCAGAAGTTTCGTCAGCCGGAAGCATGAGGTCATCATGCCGTTGTACAGAACCATGGTGAGACCACATCTGGAATACTTTGTGCAATTCTGGAGGCCATATTATGGTAAAGATGTGCTAAGAGCAGAGTCGGTTCAGCGGATGGCCACCAGGATGGTCTCGGGGCTCAAGGATCTCTCTTACGAAGAGAGGCTGAACAAATTGCGGCTCTACTCTCTCAAGGAACGCAGAGAGAGGGGAGACATGATTGAGACGTTCAAATATATCACCGGGCGTATCGAAGTGGAAGAAGATATTTTCCTTTTCCAGGGACCCTCAGCCACAAGAGGGCATCCGCTTAAACTCAGGGGCGGGAAATTTCATGGTGACACCAGAAAGTATTTCTTCACTGAAAGAGTAGTTGAACATTGGAACAAGCTTCCGATACAGGTGATCGAGGCCAACAGCGTGCCAGATTTTAAGGGTAAATGGGATGCCCTTGTGGGATCCCTGAGAGGGTGAATGTAAGGATGGGTCATTTGGAGCGGGGGCTCTAGAGCAGACTTAGGGGGTGGGTCTGTGGAGTGGGCAGACTTGATGGGCTATAGCCCTTATCTGCTGTCATTTTTCTATGTTTCTATGTTTGATAGTCCATGAAAAGCCATTGTTCCATAAAGGCGTCTGAAAGAAAACTTCTCTTTTCCTGCTTTAGGACTGTTTTTAGGACTGTTGCCCAGTTCACTGTCTTTGTCAACAGAAAAGCAAGCACCAGTAATATGTGGAAATATCAACTCCTTTCATAAGTCAGAGCAGAAAAAAAAACCACAAACACACACAAAAATTCTGGCTGCCTTTTCTCAAGCCGAGCCGAGCCGAGCTAACAGACCCTCTTAAAATCTAATCACAACCAGGAAAGCTACTCCTTTGTCATGCCCTCCTGCATTACTAGCAGTACCTAGATAAAACAGTTATATGAATGGAAGTTGGTCAGCCTAAGAACCCAATTTTGATCAGGCTTTAACACAAAGTTACAACTAAAGTCACTGGTTTTACTCCCCATCAAATTCAATATAGCAAAAGATAAATCCATCTTGGCAGCCAGTTTGTCCAGAATCTTTGTAAAAATAAACAAAACAAAAGGATAGAACAGGGCAAATGTATGAAATTGTAGGATATGATTGTTCAAGTTTCAAGTTTTATTTATATTTGATTAATCGCTTAATTAAAATTATATCTAAGCGAAGTACAGTGTATGAATAAACATAATACTAAAGTAGTAGGTAATATGAAATATTATAAAATTAACAATTTATACTAAAATTTACTAACATAGTAAATAACATAAAATATTATAAAAATTAACAATTTATACATTAAGTAATAATATATATTAAAAAAAAGAGATAAAAGTTATAAAGTAAAAGTTAAATTGAAATTTTTTCTTAATTATTATATAATAGGCTAAAAGTTTATAAATGATGTAAAAAAATAGTTACATGTAAGAGGAGCTCATAATTAATTCTAAAGCTAAACGTTAAAAGCATCCTTGAATAAAAAGCATTTTAAATTATTTTTGAAATCATTTAAGTTATTTATTTCTTTTAAATGTAAAGGTAAAGAATTCCAAAGTTGAGGCGCTGATACTGAGAACATATCCTGACGGCGGGTTCCAATCATTTTTAAAGAGGGAATAGTTAAAAGTTTAAGGTTATTTGAATGTAAAGGACGTGAGGTATTGTATGGAATAAGTAGTTTATTTATAAATTGAGGTTCATTAGTGTCGAGAGTTTTAAATGTTAATAATAGGATTTTATAAGTAATCCGATGATTAATGGGGAGCCAGTGTGATTTAATCAAAAAGGGAGTAACATGATCGTATTTTTTTTTTTTGTTGTTCAGGAGCTTTTAATAATTTAGAGAGGTGGAGGGGTATAATTGAAAGAAAAGTCCAAGTCCAATTTGGACTTAGGGCACTAGTCACCCAAAGTTGCAGCGGGAAAAGTTCCATTCTCAAAAATTACATCCAGGCGTTTAATCACCCATACTACCACTACGTCTATCTTTATATCACATTCTTAGGGGGCTGATGGGTTCTGGCAGGAGGGACTGGGCATCCCAACTGCCAGTAGATGTCTGGGCGAGGTGGCGGCCGGAGAAATTGGGGGAGATAACTGGCTGTGTTGTTTGACTTAGTCATCTATCCATGAAATTTAAAGTGCTAGTTGGCTATTTTTAGTGGCCAAATCATGCTGCTTAAATAGCTGGACTATCTTTGGCCACTATAAATTTAGCAGGACAGAGCTGAATATTGACTTAGCTGGGTATGATTTTAGCAGCCAAAAATAAACCAGATATTTAGTGCCAGTCACTAGAAATGGCTAACTCCCATGGTCTAAATATTGGGCCCCACAGTGTTGCAATTTTCTATACCGTTCTCCCAGGAGAGCTCAGAATGGTTTACATGAGTATATTCAGGTACTCAAGCATTTTTCTCTGTCTGTCCCGGCAGGCTCACAATCTATCTAATGTACCTGGGGCAATGGGGGGGAGGGAGTAAGCGACTTGCCCAGGGTCACAAGGAACAGCATGGGTTTGAACCCACAACCCCAGGGTCCTGAGGCTAAGGCTGTGGCTTTAACCACTGTGCCACACACTCCCCTATACCAATAGGATCTGAGAGGTAGGCAGTAACCACCCGATATTCAGCTATATTTACTCAGTCAAGATTGTACACACTCCTCCCCCCTGACCTCTCACCATATGCCATCCTCCCCTACCCCACCCTAATTGGCCCTCTCAGGCCACCCTTGTAAAGGCCCTGGTGGCCTAGCATTGACATTGGGGGTGTTCCTGCCCCTGTCAGCTGCACTGAAAAAATAGAAGCTGTGATTTCTTGTGGAAGCAGTGCAGGACTGCCGTAGAAAGTCATGGCTACCATTTTGGAATTGGAAATGGCCTGAGCAGAAGAAACTTGCTCTTGCTCTGGCCATTCCCCATTTCAAAATGGCAGACTTGACTTCCTGCAAGACTAAAAGTGAATCAAATATTTTTTTCAACAAATCCCTACTGCCAATTCTTGTTCTCCATAAAGGTATCTGATACTTGGATTTCTGCATTCTAAATATATCTTGTTGGGTCTACATTTATAGACTTAAATAGTCATATTATCTGATTAAAATAAGTAGTTTCCATAGAAATTAATCCTGTGAATAATATTCTTTTTCCTAGACATTTTGTTATAGAACTTTGGCAGGACATGTAGAAATAAATTTTGATAGTCAAGAATCCAGACCACAGAGCAAACGTACAACTGGACATTTTACTACAAGGTATGATGTCAGCTTAGCCAGCCAGATGGCATGAAATAGTGTCTAAACAATAAGCAAACATCAGCCCATCTGGAAACCACAGATGTAGGATTTTCCAGGTTACTCTATGTTTCCAGTTCAATGGAAACAATTTTTTCACATGTGTTACACCATCCCAAGGGACTTCTTTGATAGAAACATTAGATACATTTTCTAAATAGCAATTTCAGCTTTTCAATTTCTTTTTTTTTTTCCTCTAGACCCCATAGCATCTCTCTCTATCACGAGAAAGAAGTCTATCTTTTCTTGATTGCAATTTTTCAGTGAGATTCTTCAGAATACTGCAGCCTTCATAACACACATTTTTTTAACCATCTAGAATCTTAATGGTGTCACAGAATAACAAAAGTGTGGCCCTTTTACTAAAGAGTATTTAAGCCTTAATGCATGGCTTGTGCAAGAAAAAGCTTACTGCAAAATGCATTAAAGCATTTTGCTATAATTTCCCTGTTTTCATGCACTTGCACTAAAGGAGAAATTCAATTTATGATGGCTAAAAAAATCAGTTGACCAAACAGCACAATAGTTCAAGTTAAATTTTCTGTGAGAGTATAACCCAAACTTCAGATTGGAAGGGTGTATATTCTCTTACCCCTCCTAACTCTTTTCACAGTAAATAGTACGTTTATAGATCCTCAGAAGTACCTCAGAAATAGCAGAGTATGGAAGATCCGGTGAGGAAGTAGTACCTAAAGCCTGACACAATAAATTTGTTTGAGTGCTAGGTGGTACTTCTGAGGATCTATAAACGTTGTACTATTTACTGTGAAGAGAGTTAGGAGGGGGTAAGAGAATATACACCCTTCCAATCTGAAGTTTGGGCTAAAAAAATCAGTACATCTGAAGCTAGAGCACTATATATAATACATGTGGAGGGGCATAATAATTTAAAAAAAAACCCAACAACATCTAAATCCCTTTTTGGCCTAAGGCGCTAGGTGCCCAAAGTCGTCAGCAGGGAAATGTCCATTCTCAAAAAAAATAAAAAAACCATCCAAAATGTGGTTTCTTTCGAGAATGGCCTACCTGTATGTTCAGGCATTTAATCGCCCAAATCAACACTACATCTATTTTTGATACATATTCCCAACTAAAAATTCATCCAAATCCCAAACCAAGACCTTTTATTCATAGGATGGGCCATTCCTTTGCCTAACAGCACGATTCTTTAACCATCTGTCATAAGCGCCGGTTAGAGAATTGGGAACCTGCCCCCCCCCCCCCCCGAAGAGTACACCTCCCTGAACCTCCGAATGATCTCAGGCAGGAGAGATGCCCAATCTGTCCTGCCAGATCTCCCCTCTTCCCCCCCCCCAACCAAACCTCTGAATGATCGCCAGCATGAGAGATGCCAAATATATCTTGCTGGCACTCCCCCCGAACCTCCGAATGATTGCCGGCAGGAGAGATGTCCAATCTGTCCTGCCAGATCTCCCCTCTTTCCCCTCCCAACCAAACCTCCGAATGATCGCCAGCATGAGAGATGCCAAATATATCCTGCCTGACACTCCCCCCGAACCTCTGAATGATCTCAGGCAGGAGAGATGCCCAATCTGTCCTGCCAGATCTCCCCTCTTTCCCCCCCCCCAACCAAACCTCCGAATGATCGCCAGCATGAGAGATCAGATGCCAAATATATCCTGCTGGACACTCCTCCCGAACCTCTGAATGATCGCAGGCAGGAGAGATACCCAATCTCTCCTGCCAGACACCCCCCACCCCCAAATGTAGTCTACCTGGATCCGCCAAGTCCACCCCACCTGTCTTTTAGGTCGTCCAAGTGCTGATTTAGATGGGTTTTTAGACATATTTTCGTTTTGATTATGTACCTCATAGGCTCTGATTCTATAAATGATGTTTTAAAGTTAGGTGCCCAGATCGGTATGCCCAGCCAATCTAGGCACCTAACTTGATTTAAAAAGCTTAATCATTAAAAATATGAGAAGCAATTAGCACCTCATAATTGTCTTAAATTAAAATTAATTGGGTGGTTGGTTCCTAATTCAATAGGCACCTACTGCTTTTAGATAGGTACCTAATGTGGACTTAGGTGCTGATAGGCACCTATCAGATACCGTATTTAGGCCAAGAAAACCATGGTATAAATAGGGTATGTGTAAGGTTCAAATGCCTACTGGCACTGCTAGGCACAATTCTATAAATGGTGTCTAACTTAAGATTGAGATGCACTAAGGGGAAAATTCTATAACCGGTGCCTAAATTTAAGCATCGGTGGGCACCCTGCTGATGCCTAAGTAATTGAAAAATGCAATCAGAAATGGCAGGGTTGAAGTGCCTACTGGCACCTAAATAAAAGGCAGCTGAAATGGCCACATAAATCATGGCTAAGTAGCCGCTTTAGGCCACGGAATGCCAAAGTAGATGTGGCCGATGCCAAAAGTGTAAGGGGGCCAGTGAGCACTGGGGGAGTGTGGGGGTGTCTTACCTTGATACATGCAATAGTCATCTGGTCAATTTGGGCACCTTTGTGGCACTTAGACCCTTCTAAAACAGATCTAGCTCCAAGCATATAAATTCCATCCGGGATGTTTTGTAAAATCTTTTGATTATCACTGCAAGAGGTTCATATATAACCTGCCCTTGAGACCACCCAAAGCACGCCTCCACCATGTTTATCTTGTACTCTGGATGCACAGAGGCTGGAACACCTCACTAGATGTACAGAAAGATGGTTTTGATTATCGGCACTTGAACATCCTGGCAATTAGGATGTCCAAGTGCCAATTTAGGATGCTTTTTTGGACATCTATGTTTTTTGATTATGAACCTGTATCTGTCCCCACGACTAAAATTTTAGCATTGCCATTTATGTCAATAAAAACCTAGCATAAATTCCTATACCTAAACTGTGTTTAGAGGAATGGTCTAATGCCTGGCAACTAAAATTCAATGCAAAGAAATGCAGAGTAATGCATTTGGGGATTAATAATAGGAAGGAACCGTATATGCTGGGAGGAGAGAAGCTGATATGCACGGACGGGGAGAGGGACCTTGGGGTGATAGTGTCCGAAGATCTAAAGGCGAAAAAACAGTGTGACAAGGCAGTGGCTGCTGCCAGAAGGATTCTGGGCTGTATAAAGAGAGGCGTAGTCAGTAGAAGGAAGAAGGTGTTGATGCCCCTGTACAGGTCATTGGTGAGGCCCCACTTGGAGTATTGTGTTCAGTTTTGGAGACCGTATCTGGCGAAAGACGTAAGAAGACTTGAGGCGGTCCAGAGGAGGTCGACGAAAATGATAGGAGGCTTGCGCCAGAAGACGTATGAGGAGAGACTGGAAGCCCTGAATATGTATACCCTAGAGCACAGGTGTCAAAGTCGATCCTCGAGGGCCAGAATCCAGTCGGGTTTTCAGGATTTCCCCAATGAATCTGCATGAGATCTATTTGCATGCACTGCTTTCAATGCATATTCATTGGGGAAATCCTGAAAACCCGACTGGATTCCGGCCCTCGAGGAGGGACTTTGACACCCCTGCCCTAGAGGAAAGGAGAGACAGGGGAGATATGATTCAGACGTTCAAATACTTAAAGGGTATTAACGTAGAACAAAATCTTTTCCAGAGAAAGGAAAATGGTAAAACCAGAGGACATAATTTGAGGTTGAGGGGTGGTAGATTCAGGGGCAATGTTAGGAAATTCTACTTTACGGAGAGGGTGGTGGATGCCTGGAATGCGCTCCCGAGAGAGGTGGTGGAGAGTAAAACTGTGACTGAGTTCAAAGAAGCGTGGGATGAACACAGAAGATTTAGAATCAGAAAATAATATTAAAGATTGAACTAGGCCAGTTACTGGGCAGACTTGTACGGTCTGCGTCTGTGTATGGCCGTTTGGAGGAGGATGGGCAGGGGAGGGCTTCAATGGCTGGGAGGGTGTAGATGGGCTGGAGTAAGTCTTAACAGAGATTTCGGCAGTTGGAACCCAAGCACAGTACCGGGTAAAGCTTTGGATTCTCGCCCAGAAATAGCTAAGAAGAAAAAAAAAAAAAAATTTAAATTGAATCAGGTTGGGCAGACTGGATGGACCATTCGGGTCTTTATCTGCCGTCATCTACTATGTTACTATGTTACTATGTGTATGGATCGGACATATTCTATAAAATTGTGCTTAACTTTTAGGAATGCCCATGACACACTCCTGCCTCTTCCCTATCTATGGGCTAGATTCACTAAGCAAACCGATCATGTACCGATTGGTTTGCGACCCCTTAACGACTAGATTTCCATCTGGCCCGATTCACTAAGGCCTGTAGCGATCCGATCCTGATCATCCCAAATTAGTAAAACCCCATGCAAAATAGCCAAGCGATTAATTCACTAACAATTGCTTGGCTATTTTGAGTCGGGTTTTACTATTGCCAAACCTGACTGCTGCAGACCTGTCGGTAACTGAGTTATTGTCAGGTCTGCAGGCTTTTTGACAGGCCTGCCTGTCTTTTTTATTCATTTTTTTCCATGGCACAGATATTTTTTGTGTGTTATAAATGCAAAATATCTGCCCCATAAAAAAAATGAATAAAAAAGACAGGCAGGACTGTCAAAAAAGTAAAAAAAAAAGTTGCAATGCATGAGGCGAGACCTAAGGCCCTGATTGGCTCAGGCTCCTACCTGGGGAGGGGCCAGGGATGCCTGAGCCAATCGGGGATTCCTTAGGGCTGAGCCTAAGGAAGTCCCTGATTGATCAAAGCAATAGCCAATCAGGGACTTCCTAAGCAATAGCTTATAAGGGACTTCCATGATTGGTTCAGACGCCCCAGGCCCCTCCCAAGGTGGGAGCCTGAGCCAATCAGGTCCTTATGCTGCTCCCCATGCATCACATGATGCAACAGGGCAGGGCCTAAGGCCTCAGAGTCGTCGCTGGAGTCATTGGAGCAGGAGGGGTTGAGCATCCCTCCTTCTCGGTTAAAGGTATGGGGAGGGGGGTGGCAAGGGAGCTTGGAATGGGTAGGGGGTGTCCGGGGGGGGTGGCAGTAGGGAGTTGGCATCCCTCCTGCAGTTTGTTTATGGGTGAATGGGCCCGGCCCGGCCCGGCCCGGCGGCATGACTTTTAATTTAGAAACAGGGAAGGAGGTGGGTTGGGCCCGGCCCGGCCAGACAAGATCAGCGCGGGGAGGGGGGGGCATCATGACTTTTTTAAAAAACTTTTTTCTTTTTTTAACTTTTTTTGTCAGGCAGGGAGTCCGTGGTTTTAACCTGCTTTAATCAGCGGGTTAAAACCATGGGTTCCCTTCGGGAAGGGCAGGAGAGATTCGGGGCGAGAGCGGGAGTTGGGGCAGGCAGATTCGGGGCACAGCTTAGGGGCAGCAGAGAGCAGGCTGCAGTGCCCTATCTCTCTTGCTTGCTTGCTGGACTCTCCTGCTCTCTGCCGCTGTTCTCCGCAGTGCAGGCCTGCTTTAAAACCACGGACTTGCACTGCAGGGAATGGCAGCAGAGAGCAGGAGAGTCCGGGAGCAGGCAAGAGAGATCTGGGCCGAGCTGAGCCCTGACAGCAGTGACATGAGGCTGCTTCTCCTGTCACTACTGTCAGGGTGTGCGCATGAGCAGGGATCGCTCTGGCCGTGGGTAGGGGGCATGCTAACGATCATCTCAATTTGTATGCAGGCCTTTACTGAATCACTCGGCCGGCATGCAATAGGAAACGGATTGTGCACGGTTTGGAGGTTTAGCGAATCCTGCCCTATGTCCTCTTTTGACAACCTTACAATAGAATTTACTGGTATGTGCAGCACTTTAAAAAATACAATTAGACAGTTGTGAGTGTAAATTCTAATTAGTGCCAATAATTACTTGTTCATTGGTAATTATTGATGCATATTTGCATGTTAACTAATTCTGGGGCTCATTTTCAAAAGAGAAAAATGTCTAAAAGTGAATTAAAGGGGCAGATAGACATTTTTCTTGCCAACCCCTTCCAATTTGCTATTTTCAAAACCTATTTTCTAGACGGATAACTATGCTTTTGATCAGTAGTTTATCTACTGTAAATCTCAAGGGAAAATGTTAGAAGCATGGTGTAGACAGAACTAGGGCAGGCTTATGACTTGGTCATTTTTCTAAATAATCACAAAAAATATTCCAACATATACCCACTGCTACAGAGGAGTTGGGTATATGCATTGAAAGCAGTGCATGCAAATAGATATTATGCATATTCATTGGGGAAATCCTGAAAACCCGACTGGAATACGGCTCTCGAGGACCGGAGTTACCTACCCCTGATCTACATGATGCATAGGGAATATATCAAATTCATGGATGTATTGATCTATAAGGACAGAGGTGTGCTCTGCACAATTCTACTGTATATAGGAAAGAAGTGGAGCAAAATAGTTTTTTACACTTCTCTATTCACCATCCATACTGGTTGAAACTTAAATTGCCAATATGTTAGTTCATTAGACTGAGAAGAATCTATACTACACTAGATCAATTTCTGGAAAAGGGGAAAGAACTCCAAAGGAGATTTCTGTTGAGGGGTTATCCAAAAAGGTAATTAAATAAGCATTTATGCAAGTATGCTATGTACATCTACAACTGACCAGCTGGTTTGTTTATTACCTTTTTCAAATGGGGTCCATCGACTGGTCGAGATTATGAGAACCCGTTGGAAGGTTTTGCAATTATACCCATGTTTTGATGAATTCCAGGTTATAGCATATCGGAGAGGAAAAACTATGGGGGAATATTTTGCTATTCAAAGATATGAGAAAAAGGTTATACATACTCCCATAATGAGTGTGGCAACTGCCAATAGTGTTTGAGCACAATAACTCAAGTGCTTGAATAGACCTGCTGTCGAAAAGAAAGACTGAAGCGAGAACAAATACCACATGTAACAGCAAAAATGTGGTATATGTTTGAATATGGTTGAATAATGTGTTTGAATGAGTTGGTTCCTGCAAGTTTGATGGGTACCATTCATGCTTATGGCCCCTTGTCAAAATTGTGTTCTGTTCATCTTGGCAGTTTATCTGTGCCATTCATAAGGGATCTGAGATTGAACTCCTCATATGTGACTATGTTCTCTTGTAGGGGACCCCAGGAATGGAATCTCCTACCTTTGTACATCAGAAAGCAATGTAATCTTGCTGGGTTTACGAAGCTATTGAAGAGACATTTATTTTGTCATATGATGTATGGTTATTAAGATTGCTGTTTAGGTGTAAGCGCTGGTTGTTTATTTGTGTGATTGTTTTATAGGTATTTTATGTAGTTTTTATTATGTATGTTTATACTTGTGAGCTGCTTTGGGAAAGCGGATTATAAATAAAACAAACAAAAATATATGCTCATGTCCTCTAATATATGTGGGCCACTGTAGTCGATCGATTTGTTTAAGACTTAATGAACACAAATCAAGAATATTAAATTAAGTCATACAAGCACTGCTGGTCCAGCATTGTATAGAAAAACGTCATACAATTATAGATTTGAAATGGAGGATACCTGATATTGTAGTAGAAGGGTGGGGGAGGGTGAAAATTATGAAAAACAACTTAACTACAAGGAACAAAACTAGATTTTTAAACTCAATTCTGTTGCTCCATTTGGGTTGAATGCGGAGATGGAGTGGCCAACGTTGTTCTGACTGAGCTCTATGATTGATGTAAGTAAGATCAGCTGTTTCTTGAAGTGCCGGCTTTAAATCCCAGCTACTAAATGCTGCCGCCACTTTCAAAAGCTGAAATAGAGAGAGAGATTGGCTGTGGCTCCGTGAAAAAGATATCTAAATGAGATTTTTTTTTTATATATAGATTGAATTGAATATATTCAAGAAATGCTTACCCCTTCTTCTACGAAACTGCGCTAGCAGTTTCTAGTGCGGGGAGCCGTGATGGATGGCCCGTGCTGCTCCCGACGCTCATAGGAACTCTATGAGTGTCGGGAGCAGCACGGGCCATTCTGTGCGGCTCCCCACGTTAGAAACTGATAGTGCAGTTTCGTAGAAGAGGGGGTTAGTTCTATGTTACTTTATAGGGGGTGTCTTACCTTGAGAGAGCAAAAGCAAAACATGTGCTATGGAGAGGGACAGATTCTTCAGCCTATGGGGAACTACAAGGACAAGAGGGCACTTGGAGAAACTAAAAGGGGACAGGTTTAGAACCAATGCTAGGAAGTACTTCTTCACTCAGAGGGTGGTGGACACCTGGAATGCACTTCCAGAGGGTGTGATAGGACAGAGTACATTACAGGGTTTCAAAGAGAAATTGGATAAATTCTTGAAAGAAAAAATTATTGACGGATATAGATATGGAAGATATAGGATAAAGAAGGATACAGTCAGAAGGATATAGATATGGAAGGATAAAAGGGATTGAAGGATATAAAGGATCACTTACAGGTCATGGACTTGATGGGCCGCCGCGAGAGCGGACTGCTGGGCACGATGGACCTCTGGTCTGACCCAGCAGAGGCAAATCTTATGTTCTTATGAAATAAATAAGCTAAGTTTTTGCACTTTATGTACTTATACACTTTACAATTGAGATGGATTAAATGCATGAAATACTATATTTATTTTAAAAAAGTAAAAAATAGAAATAAATTGAAATGGATCAGTGATGATCTGATGTAAGACCTCTCTAGTGGCAATGAAACTATGATTCTATGATGCTGAGATACCTCACTGAACTCCAAGAATACTCAGTATAGTGTATGGTTGAATGTATTAATTGGACTATACTCTGTTGATTGTTATAAAGACAGTGCTGTTTGAAATTAGGGGTAGTGAGTAGTAGGCATAACAAAACCTAGCTGCTAATGTAATCACTCTGATGCAGTGGTAGAAGAGCGACCGCGAAACGCTGGTGCCACGCCGGGATTTCTGAGGAGCAGCTAAGTGAACAGCGAGTTTCAAGCAATGGCTCTGTGAGATACAATAGAAGAGAGCTGCGTGACTGAAACAATGCCTAATCCTGAATTGTTACAGACAGTGAATCTGGGAGACTAAGGGCTCCTTTTACAAAGGTGTGCTAGCGTTTTTAACGCACGCACCAGGTTAGCGCATGCTATAGCGTGCGCTAGCTGAAAATCTACCACCTGCTCAAAAGGAGGCAGTAGCGGCTAGCACATGTGGCAATTTAGCACACGCTAATCTGCGTATTAAGGCCCTAGCACGGTTTTGTAAAAGGAGTCCTAAGATATGAATTTTTGATCAGAAATATAGCAATATTTTTACACTGTTGACTCTATCAACCATGTGGTGAATATGGTAAATGAATAGTTTGGGAAAATGTAAAAGACAGTTATTTACAGTGTTGAAAGTAATTTTTTAATACATAAAATACAAAAATAGAAAAACAGAAATTAACAATATTGGAGAGGTTTTTATGCCAATGTTGGCAGTAGGAGCATGAGAGAGTTCCTTTTTGAGAAATAACATAGCTACGTAAGCTCTGAGGCTTTTCCTACCCCAAATAGTCACCGCTGGCTAAAATAGTGATGATACTTTTTTCTGTATATGTTTATTTGACCACTACACATTGTTTTTTTGGGTGGTAATTTACAATAATACCATATCCAATTGGTACTGTTTTACTCAGTCTACTGGTGCAAGTAGGTTGACATTTGTCAACACTTGTTAAGCCATAATGAGATGAATAAAATCTACATTTGTTTTAAATAAACTTGCTATTCAGAATTGCAAGGTTGACCTTTACATTTTCTCTTTATGCATGCATGCTAGTTAGTTTTTGAACAATAATGAGTTGACAGAATGCTATTAGTGCTTACCTATTTATCCAAATATAATCAGGATTTATGAGGAACTTTTGTTGTTTAGAGGCAAACAACATTGTTTGAATTTTAATTATTGATATTGGTGACCTGCTCATTCTTCCACTAACCATGCTAATGTTTTACAAATGAGGGTCATATTTCTTTTTAAGTGGTAAATTTAAATGCATATCATGGTACAGTTTACCATAAGGAATAATGCAATGTTATCATTATTTTTATTTCTGTTCATAGATGTACAGTATCTTGCATGCCACCAGGCATGTAGATATATCCAAAAGAATAAAAACAGAACTAATTTTAACAAAATTATATATCATTTTTATAAAGAAAATTTTATATGTATTTTGACATTTTTTTTTAAATTTTATTTTAAAGAACTTATCCTGGTATGTATGCTTTTACAACATTCACAAAATCAATAGACCATAGAAGTCTACCCGGTCTTTAGGTTCTCACTGTTGGAGTTTCTATTGAAGCCCACTCCAGCCTCTCCTAACCATCCTGTCGCTAGAGCTTCATTAATTTGAGATTATACAAAGATGACCTCAGAAGATTTGGAAATGAGTTGTTTGAGATTTGTGGTTATATTGTAAATCACTCTCATGAATCAGACCCCAGATGTAGTCTCCTATCATATTCTATTTACTAGTCTTATAGACCGTTACATTAAATGACCCCCCCCAAAAAAATAAATAAATAAATAAACCTGCCCAGAAGCCACCCCCCAAAAAATAAAATGAAGAAACCCAACATCTATACTCTTACTATGTATTTATCAGTGTTTCTCTCAACACTGGCATTATCCCTGGTCCGGCTCTTTCACTGCTAGCTAGCAAAGTCACATTGTAGCACCATTTTTTGATAGTTCATATATAGTTGAATATCAATGTGGAGGTGGTACAGAAAATGTGACCTATTTTACAAGAACAGATCTGTATGTTTAGATTCTGTCTTAACACTGAGATATACCCATCTCAAGGGGAGAAAACCCCCCAAACATATGCAGGCTAATGTGCCATCCATTGTAAACAAGGAGGAGATATTTTAATGCCTTATATGCTAAAGAAATAAACAAAGATAGCACTACACTTTAAACATAGTACCTGGAAGACCAAGTTTTATTCAGGAAAGTAGGGTGAGTGATTATGATGGGGTTGTTTGCTTTGTCTTGTGTAAGCTGTTCAACTGTGGTGTTGTAGCTTTCAATGTTGTTGGGGGACTCGATTGGCCCAAGGATTTGATGGCCCATGTGCCTAAGGCCACGCCCATAGGAGGGGCCTTAAGCAACTGGCCCAATTCTAGTTGGCCCACATGCCTAAGGCCCCTCCTATGGGCAGGCCTTAGGCACGTGGGCCCTAGGCCCCTCCCTGGTGCATCCCACAATGCACCAGGAAGGGGCAGGGCCACCATCTGTCCAGCCAACTTACAGGTTAGTGGGGGGAGGTGTCTGGGGTATGGGGGTTTGCAGTAGTGGGGGGTCAGAGTAGTGGGTGGCATTCGGGAGGGTTGCGGGTGGTGGAGGGTTGCCTGTGTTCCTTCCTGCCGGTATTCGTGGAGGATGTGGGGTTTGGGGGTGCACTTTTTGCAGGAGGGCTTGGGGTCCCTCCTGGTATTCGCAGGGGTGGGGGATGGGGTGTCAGCAAGAGGGCTTGGGACCCCTCCTGCCGCGATTGCGGGTTCAGGTTGGGGTGCTGGCAGGAGAGATTTGGCATCTCTCCTGCCAGTTTACAGCAGTTTGGGGGGGATTGCGATCGCGGCAGGAGAGATTAGGCATTTCTCCTGCCGCGATCATTGCGGTGGACAGGTTGCCTGGGCTGCAGAGCTGATCGTGGCAGCCGCGATCAGCTCAGCAGCCCCTATTCGGAACTTATACCTGTTTTGACTTGGTCTAAGTCAAAACATATAAATTCTGTCTGGCAACCTGGCAACCCTTTTTGGTTATGGCTGCCAGACGACTAAGTCTAGGTTTGCCCAACTCCTGCCCACCTCTCGCCCATTCCCCTCCTCCAAAAATGCCTCTTTTCACTCTAGGTGTTCAGAGGCAGGGTAAAGGCCTAGGCTGGTTTTAGATACGTCTAAAACCAGCTTTGATTATCGGTACGTGGATGATCTGTCTTTTTATTGTTCAAGTACCGACTTAGGCCACTTTTTGAATTTTTTTTCTTTTTGATTATGAGCCCCATTTGGCCGGGTAGCAAATCTACTCCTGAGCTAAGTACTACTACAATAAGGATATAAGGAGATTACCATAGTAGAATAACTATAACAAAGTAAAGATAAAAGAAAAAGAAAAATATTTCCAGTAAATTGGATATCTAATATAATAAAACGGTAAGCCGCGCATGCGCAGTTCCTATGCGTGCGTCCGTTTTCCGTGAGCTGTAGCTAGGAATTGTGCATGCGCGGCTTACGGTCTTTCTTTCTCCCCCCCCCCGCCGGAGTGAGGGGCCGGAACTTAGGGGAAGGAGAGCAGGCCCGGGATTCGACCGGACACGGCCAGGCAAGACCCTCCTTCCCCACCGCACCCAGCCCCCGGCAGTCCCTGTCGGCAGAGAAGGAAAGACAGCTTGGCGGCGGGTTGCCGTGACAGCGCTAAGGCGGCTTGAGGCACCGCTGCAGCTGTCGGCATCGCTCTAAACTCCCATGCAGCTGACCCTGGAATTGCACACGGGAGCCCCGCCCCGCCCGCCTCCTCTAGGCTGACACTGCGCTCGAGCCTAAGTCAGCCACCCAAACTAAAGGATCCGACATTGCAAAAATGGCCAATCACCCACTGCGCATGGGAGCACCGCCCCAACCGGCTCCTCCAGGCCGACTATGCCTTTAATAAATGGGGAGGGAAGTGGGGTGGGGGTAGGTAAATGTTGCTTCACAAGGAAGTAGAGTTGGAGGACATGATGCTGCTGCATGGGGGGGGGGGGAGACAAAGGGGGCCAGGGAGAAAACGTGCTTTGCTTTGGGGAGAGGGTTGTGCTGGGGGGGCCAGGGAGCAATCTTGGATTGCTTTGGGGAGGATAAAGAAGGGGGCCATAGAGAAAGACAAAGAAAGGCAGGCAGGCAAGGGGCCACAGAAAGATAGAAAAACAGCAGACAGGGAGAGAGACAGAAAGAAAGAAAGACAAACAGTTGGAGGGAGAGAGATAGAAATAAAGAAAGATAGACAGCGGGAAGGAGAGAGACAGAAATAAAAAAAAGAAAGAGACAGGGGCAGGGAGAAGCACAGACAGAAAGAAAGACAGACATATATATATTCTAGCACCCGTTAATGTAACGGGCTAAAATACTAGTTATAATAATAAAAGAGTTTAAAGGACTGATGATAACTCACAAGAAAGTTATACGCCATGACGTGTTCTAGTGGCAGTGCAACTGTGAGCGCTTGCCTACGGGTTCCTGATGAAGGGACGCTAAGCTCCCGAAACCGGGCTTAGTTGAACCTGGCATTGGGGTATTGGATCACCATGGCCCCTGTGTTTTTATAGCAAGACTCATGAAGACTTTTTGAAGATAAGTCAATTGCATTAAATTTTGGGGGGCAGTTGGCTGGGGGGATGGGGTTTCTCAGAGTGATCTCTATGATTGATTTACACCTGTGTGTTATTAGTTATTTCACTGTGGTTAATCACATATTTTGATTTAAGCACACGTGAGGTACCCGATGATTGTGTTTGCCTTTGCCTTGTTATGTGAAGCGCTGGAGAAATTCTCCCTTCGCTGACCCTCCACACTGAGGTTACTCACATCATTCATATTTAATATATGCATTGTTCATTTTGTTTTTGAAAGTGTGTTAATTTTGCACAGGTGTACTCTACTTGCAGTTATCACTCTCAGAACTCATAGACTGGTTCTGCCTGATAGCCGTGTCTTTCAAAGTATTTGTGGCAGTTTTTCTTTGGACTTGTGTAGTGCATGCAGAGAAGGCAAAAGCAGGTGTAATCTTGCAGTAGGTTTACTTTTTACAATTCCCATATAATTTTATGCCAATCATTATTTCCAGTAATAAAATTGCTTTTCACACTGAAAAGACTCTATAAATCTACACCAAGTGTGCTCAGTGGATATCTTTGTTGTTATGGATGTGCTTTATTTCTAATTTCTCAAGAAAATATCTTTATAAATTATTGATTTCCTGAGAGATTGTACTTCACCTATACATTGAACCATGTCCTTGGCATCCTATTATTTAAAAGCAAGTGAATGTGTTCAAATATATACAGAAATAGTACAGAATCCAAATTAACAGTTGGGTTCACAATTTTCAGGAATATCAAACAGTGGCTCTGAGCTTCTGGCAACACTGGCATCCTTCAGTCACAGCAGATGAGTCTGAAAACTGTGCTGCCACAACTACCAGCAGCAGAAGGAAGCTGGCACTGTCATCACACCAGAGGCTCTATAGAGCTCAAACATTGCATACGGAAAAGTAATGCTAATTAGGGTTTTTGATTTTCAAGCATGAGGACATCTACTTTCTAATTCATCATTCACTTGGCAGAGTTTGATAAAACTCCAAATAAAATTGATTTTTCTGCTAAGCAAATTAATGGAAACACTTTTAAAACAGAGAATGGTCAAGTTTCTGGAATCCTGTGGATTAGAGAACCAGAGGCAACATGGATTCACTAGAGGTAGGTCTAGTCAAAAAAATCTGATCAATTTCTTTGACTGGGTGACCAGATAATTGAATAGAGGATGTGCACTAGATGTGGTGTAGTTAGATTTTAGCAAAGCCTTTGACCGTGTTCCACACAGACGTCTAATAAATAAACTGAGTGCCCTCGGGATGGGTCCCAAAGTGGAAGGCTGGATCAAGAACTGGTTGAGTGGAAGGCGACAGAGGGTAGTGATTAATGGAGATCGCTCTGAGGAAAGGGATGTTACCAGTGGTGTGCCTCAAAGTTCTGTTCTTGAGCTTGTTATTTTTAACATTTTTATATACGATATTGCTAAGGGTTGTCGGGCAAGATTTGTCTCTTTGCGGATGATACTAAAATCTGCAATAGAGTAGACTTGCCGTATGGTGTGAATAACATGAAGAAAGACCTGGTGAACTTAAAGAATGATCTGAAATTTGGCAGCTACAATTTAATGTTAAGAAATGCAAGGTCATGCATTTGGACTGCAAAACCAGAGGAAATAGTACAGTTTAGGGGGTGAAAAACTTATGTGCACGATGGAAGAGTGGGACTTGGGTGTGATTGTATTTGATGATCTTAAGATGGCCAAACAGGTTGAAAAGATGATGGCGAAAGCTAGAAGGATGCTAGGTTGCATAGGGAGAGGTATGGCTAGTAGGAAAAAGAAGGTATTGTATAAGACTTTGGTGAGACCTCATTTAGAATTTTGTGTACAATTCTGGAGGCTGCACCTTCAAAAAGATATAAAAATGATGGAGCGGTTCAGAGAAAGGCTACTAAAATGGTATGTGGTCTTCATCATAAGGCATATGGGGACAGACTTAAAGATCTTAATCTGTACATTTTGGAGGAAATGCAGGAGAGAGAAGATATGATAGAGACCTAAGTAATATAAATACGCATTAATCGAATCTCTTTAATTTGAAAGGAATCTCTGCAATGAGAGGGCCTAGGATGAAGTTAAGAGGTGATAAGCTCTGGAGCAATCTAAGGAAATATTTTTTTTACAGGAAGGGTGGTATTTTCATGGAACAGTCTCCCAGAAGAGATGATGGAGACAGAGACTGTCTGATTTCAAAAGGGCCTGGGATGGGCACATGGGATCTCTCGGAGAGAGAAAGAGATAATGGTTACTGTGGATGGGCAGACTAAATGGGCCATTTGGCTTTTATTTGCCATCATGTTTCTATGTAATAGTGATGGACAAGCAAGCTTTCAGGGAACCTGCCTGTTTGTTTTGATTTTAAATACAATATTGACTTATAATTCCCCCCCCCCCAGCAGTGCAATTGGAGTACTCCCATTCAGCTTAGAAGGAGTAGTGATGGTCGGCAGAGGATGCTAACCATGTAAGTAAAGTCTTTATAAAATTGAAGCTGCCTTAGAAGTTTCCACCATGGCCCAAAGTACTAAATGCTTCGAAGCTGCTCTGACACTCATAGGAATTCTATGAACATTGGAGCAGCATCAGAGCATTTTTTACTTGGGGGGGAGGGGGGTAAGTCAATAAGGGGATATGTTACTAAATTGTAGTAAAATATGGAATTTTATCACAGGTTAGTTTTATGTGCGTGTGTGTATGGGGGGTGGGGTGTCAATTACCTTCAATAACAAAAATACCTCAAGTAAATGACCAGTTTTAATTAACCTTCAGTCACCCAGGAGTGGATAGCTTGGTGTGGACTAACTACTGAAACAGATCCGCCCTCTCTTTGATGCAACTTCGTGTTTCTGCCTGAGCAGATCACAGCAGAGGGGAAAGTTTGGGGCAGCCCCAGCAGCTTGAGAGAATGGCTGCTGAGCAGGGGCCTCTCCGAAAAAGATTTTACTTTGAAAGGAGACCAGGAAGATGAGGAGAAGGGAGTGAGAGGGACAGAAGGGGAAGAGATGCCTGGTCCTTGGGTCCCCTGAAGGAACTACGCTGGATGTTCAAACTGAATAGCATGTTCCCGCAGAGGCTCAACGAAACTAGTGATTGGATGACATTGGCAGCATAATGTTCAGATACAGGCATGTCTCGGACAGCACCCGGGTTCCTCATTTGTGGCTGTAGCTCATTGAGGTCACAGGGGTAGCTTCTTCACACTGGGGTGAGTGCCGCGGCCATATTGTTAGCATTGCAGCTATAGGAAAGGAACAAGTGAAGGGCTTAATTCATTCTGGTAAGATATTTCATTAGAGTATATAAGGTTGTTATGGGCTTATAGTTCATTAATGGGAGTTAATTCATTGCAGCACGTCCAGTATCCCCAACCCTGAAGAAGAATGAAACGTGTCGGAGGGGACTGATGCAGCAATATTCTGAAATAAGTTTTCAAATGATCTTAGTCCAAAGATAAGATTAATGTATCAGTATTACTATGAAATATTTAATGAACTATTTAAAGAAAATATAAATAACATTAAAAAATATTATAAAAAAGAATAATATATAATGAAAAAAATGATTTAATTAGGATTATTCACAACACAAGTAGAGGGAACCAGTGAGGAGTGCTGCCACACCAAAACAAACAATTTGGGTGACGTTGTAAGGTCCCTGGTGTGTTTTAATGAATGATTTGTAAACCAGAAATACACAGTGTTAGAGATTGTGGTGACATATGATTCAATAACACAATGCCTACAATGTGTGATAGTCAATAATATGGCACAAGTTACAGCAAATCAAAAAATTTTCAGCTTCTCGGAGGAGCAAAGAACTGTCTTGTAAAATCAAACATCTCGAGGCTTCGACACCGAGTCTTTGACACTGTACCTCTCCTATTCAGGATTCGGACTTTCTTGTAGACTCTGAGCAGGAACCACTGATGATGAGGATTCTTCTGCTTCAGATTCACCCCAGCGTTCTCCTCAAGGACCCGCTTCTTTTTCTGTGCAGTCATCTTTTTCACAATCTCTTCGTCAAATGTCTGAGGACCTTTCCATTCTGCTGGAAGCAGACTCCAAACATAGTAAACAGTTCTTGGAGTCTTTAGATTACAACCAACCTTCCAAGGACCTCTTGAAGCTCTCGCCCCATGACATCTTGAGGGAGACTTTCTATAAAAATCTTGAAACTCCTCTTTCCATTCCAGTGGCACCTAAAAAGTTGGAATCTTTGTACAGGGTGCTTCCTTTCCCAGGATTTACCAAACCTCAACTGCTCCATAAGTCTCTTGCTGAAGACTTTTTATAAAGTCTTCAGCAGCTAGTGTCTATGCGTCAATACCTCCTGGCACAGAGGGTAGGGCAATGGACAAATTTAGCAAACACCTTTATCAGAATGCCACGTTGGCCAATCTAGCTGGTAATTATAATTTTCACTTTTCTTTTTACCTGAAACATATATTCAAACAGTTTTCAACTTTTCAAAAGTACATTTTGTCACGCAAGTCACAGGCGTTCCAACAGCTTCTTGCTTTTGCTTTCCAACTGCAGAAGTATATGGTCCACACCACTTATGATAGTTTTGAGCTCACATCACGAGCAGCAGCTATGTCGGTGGTTATGTGTCGCATCCGGATCATCCTCCAAGAGAGTCAGTTTTGAACCCTGCACAGTCCTCTCTTCTTTTTCAGGAGGTTCAATCCCTCCTTCTTTTAAATACCATCAAAAACGTTCCTCTATTTCAGCAACATCAGGGATTCTACTCCCGCTATTTCTTAGTTCTGAAAAACACAGGAGGACTGTGACCCATTCTGGATCTCAGAGATCTCAACAAATTTCTAGTCAAAAAGAAATTCTGGATGCTCTCTCTTGCCCTGTTTTATCCACTTCTGGATCAGAATGACTGGCTATGCTCTCTGGATCTCAAGGAAGCCTATATTCATATTCCAATCCATCTGGCTTTTCAGGCCATATCTCCACTTTCAAATAAATCAGCATCACTATCAGTCCTTCATTTTGGCCTGGAATCTTCTCCCAGAGTCTTCAAGAAGTGCCTGATTGTAGTGGCCGCATCTCTCCGATCCCATGGTTTTCAAGTCTTTCCTTTACCTGGATGACTGGTTGATCAAAGCTTCTTTGGCTCAAGAGGTGGTTCTAGCAACATCTCAGACCATTTCCTTTCTTCAAGCTTTCGGATTCAAAGTCAATTTCCCCTAAACCAACCTCATTCTGTCTCAATGTCTTCAGTTAAATTGGGAATATCCTAGACACTGTTCTCATGACAGCATTTCTCCTTCCAGATCACCTGCATGCTCTCTCCAGCCTCTGTCAACAGACGTTCCATCTCTGCGAGAAGCATGATGGTTCTCCTCGGCCACATGGCTTCCACAGTACATGTTACGCCACTGGCAATGCTACATATTTGCACTCCTCAGTGGACCCTTGCATCTCAGTGGTCTCAGGTGACAGATCATCTTTCACAGCATATCTCTGTAACATTATCTTTATGCAGATGCTTCACTAATGGATGACCTCCTCCAATCTATCCAGAGGTCTCCATTTTTACTTGCCTCCTCATCAAAAGGTAATCACGATGGATGCATCTCCTTATGATTGGGGAGCACATATAGAGGGTCTTCAAACCCAATCTGGATAACCAGGGAACAGAAATTTCACATCAATTTCCTAGAGCTCAGAGCAATGTATTATGCTCTCAAGGCTTTCCAACATCTTTTGCGCCTTCAAGTCATCCTCCTTCTCACAATCAAGTAGCAATGTACTACATAAACAAGCAAGGAGGTATGGGGTCTCTCCTCTTATGTCAGGAAGCCCAGAAAATATGGCTTTGGGCAACTGCTCACACCTTTTTCTTAAAGGCTGTCTACATTCAAGGAGAGAAGAATTCCCTAGCAGACAACCTCACAAATAGACTCTCAACCCTACAGCTCTTCATCCAATCTTTGCTCAATGGGGCACTCCACAAGTGGACTTATTTGCAGCTCCCCACAATCACAAGTTGCCCCAGTTTTGCTCTAGACTTTATTCACCTCTCCGTCTGAAAACCGATGTTTCTGCTGGATTGGATGCATTCCCTCCAACTCCTCTCATGTTAAAGACTCTTTTCAAACTCAAACAAGAGTCAGCCACCATGATTCTCATGGCCCAGACAGCATTGGTTCTCCCTTCTACTTCAACTCAGCACCAGGGAGCCAATACCTCTACCAATTTTTCACACTCTGCTAACTCAGAATCAAGGATCTCTTTTATATCCCAACCTGCAATCATTACACCTGACAGCTTGGTTTCTCTCGGCCTGAATCCTTCAGAATTACATCTCTCTCAGCCTGTTCAACATATTATTGATGCCTCCAGGAAGCCAACCACTCAACAATGTTATCAACAAAAATGGACTTTGTGTTGGATTATCTTCTTCATCTGTCTGACTCTGGACTCAAACCTATATCTATCAAGAGTCCATTTCAGTGCTATTACAGCTTTTCAAATGTTAATCAAGGGAAAACCTCTTACTGCTCATCCTTTGGTCTCCAGATTCATGAAATGTCTTTTCAATGTTAAACCACCTCTCAAACCTCCTCCTGTAGTCTGGGACATTTACAGATTGTTGAAGCCACCATTTGAACCAATGGCCACAGCTCATCTTAAGTCTCTTACCTGGAAAGTTGTTTTTCTTATCT
This sequence comes from Geotrypetes seraphini, assembly GCF_902459505.1. Lineage (NCBI taxonomy): Eukaryota > Metazoa > Chordata > Amphibia > Gymnophiona > Dermophiidae > Geotrypetes > Geotrypetes seraphini. Next base: position 164,944,764 of record NC_047085.1, read on the forward strand.
TGCTCACTTCTGCTAGGAGGGTCAGTGAGTTAAAAGCATTGGTGGCAGATCTACCCTTCACAGTTTTTCACCATGATAAAGTGGTTCTACGAACATATCCAAAGTTTCTACCGAAAGTTGTCACGGAGTTTCATCTCAATCAGTCAATTGTTCTCCCAGTTTTTTTTTTTCCTAAGCCTCATTCTCATGCAGGAGGAATGGCGCTGCACACTCTGGACTGTAAACATGCTTTGGTCTATTACATCGACAGGACAAAGCCACATCGAATATCTTCCCAACTTTTTGTCTCATTTGATCCTAACAAGTGTTTAAGTTTTGATTATGAGCCCCATAGCTCACAATTGAGTCCTAGTATGGTAAATATTTTTGTGATAACATATTGATAAATTTTCTTGAAGAGCATACGAGGGGCCGCTGAAAAGTTCTCAGCCCAACCAAGTTGGGAAAATTTCCATTGAGGGTTATATACTTAGTCCAGTGATTTTCTACTTTTTTCATTCCAATGGAAAAATATAGAACAAAAAAAGTTGAAAATCACTGGACTTAGGGCTCTTTTTATGAAGGTTCGCTAAGGTTTTTAGCGCACGCCCAAAATTACCACACGCTATAGTGCGTGGTAACTGAAAATCTACCGCCTGCTGAAAAGGAGGTGATAGTGGCTAGCGCGCTATTGCGCGTGTTATAGCCCTAGCACACCTTCCATAAAAGAAGCCCTAAGTGTATAGCCCTCGATGGAGATTTCCCCAACTTTGTTTCTTTGGGTTGAGAACTTGTCAGCGGCTCCTCATATGTTATAAAATATCAGGAATTACAACACACAATCAGTGCACACCCATGTTAACAGTTAATGCAGAGAAAGGAAGGAACAAAGATGAGAAATGGGCAGAGCTTACATTTTATTAACAGTGAACAGTCTCAAGAAGTATAGCTATTGGGACATTGTTGTCTGCTAAGCAGTTCACATGTGGTAGAGAATGTTTCTTTGGATTTACTAAATGGGAAAACTGTATCTGCCCCCAATGGTCAATGTAGTTTTTCCAGTTGCCATATGTGAATTTTGGCAAGTTCCACATGTTAACTTCAAACCTTTTTATATTTTAGTAAGTAGACCTCCTTATTCAGCTAAACAAATGTGTCCCTTTCTATATTAATCTAGCCTAACTGCATCTGGAATTTAAGATCTAGGTCTTGTAGATTTATCTGAATCTCTGCATGCTTGAATCAGGAACTTCAAGCTATTTTGATTATCCTGTATTGATTATGTTTGCTGTAGTCAGTTTGTACTCTCCTGTGCACATATAAAAAAGTATATATACAATCTTCCAAAATATATTGTCACACTTACTAGTAATATCAGAAGTAAGACCTCTATTTGGTATAACTATTTAGGTATTGATCCAACCCAAATCCAATTTGGCCGCTGGGAGAACAATTTACAAACTTTCTGCCTAGATGCACGGCTTATGGGTTCTTTGCTCTCTCTGACCTTGTACTTCATATATGTAGGGGGAAAATTTAGAACCTGTTAACCAGAGTGCTGAGAGCTCAGAATTATGAACCCAAGGGCTCCTTTTACAAAGCCGTGGTAGCAGCTTTAATGCACGTGACTTTTAATCACGCGCTAACCCCCATGCTAGCCGAAAAACTACTGCCTGTTCAAGAGGAGGCGGTAGCGGCTAGCGTGTCCAGCGGTTTAGCACATGCTATTACGTGCATTAAACCGCTACTGCGGCTTCGTAAAAGGAGCCCCAAGTTAAACATCTATATTTAGCTCAATTTAGTAATGTTAATTTTTGGCAAAATAAATTTAGGTGTCTTAACATTGATATGATTAAATTACTTTGTAGCCTGAAAATCAGTATTCTTCTTCCCACAAGTTTACTGCAGCCACTAGTTTCCCTCATCCTAATATCCCAGAACCTTCAGGCCACTATCAAAATTTTATCTGAACCATCAGCTTCCCCTCTTACAATGCCACTGTCAAATTTTTCAAGACCACTATTTTTCCTTCTTGACATTCCCACCCTCTCAATATCCTTCAAAATGCAGGGTTAAAAAAAAAAGTTTGCATAATTTCCTAAAAGTCCATAAGCCATTATTAAGATGGACTTGAGAAAATGCACTGCTTGTTCCTAAGATAAGTCACATAAAATCTGTTTCATTCTTTGGGATCTTACCAGGTACTTGTGACCTTTGTCAGTCATTGTTGGAAAGAGGATACCTGGCTTGATGAACCTTTGGTCTTTACCAGTGTGGGGCAACCAGGGCCAGGGTTAGCAAGTAGGGGAGTAGTAAGTTTATATAGCTCTCATCAAACATAATTTTCATATTTTTGGCAGATGGCCATGCCCACTCTTGGTCCCATCAGCCAAACAGAAGAGTCTACTCAAGCTCCAACCAATCTATGCCCTTCCCTGCCCCCTTTTATGATATTATATATGACACTGTGACCCTGACCAAGTCCCATCCTAATTGTATAACCTCACCTGTTTGCATAACCCATCCCTAACCCTGCCCCCTTTTTATATAACCCTGCTTCTAAACCATACCCCTTTTTATTATATCATAGGAAGCAACATCAAAACTGCTCACACCCACTTTTCAAGATGGCGTCACACACTGGAGATCTCTACATTACTTCCTGTTTGATAGTACTCACAACCATCTTGGATGGATCACAAGTGATATCAATTGCCTAGCACTGCCCCCTGCAGTCCTGAGAACCATGCACCGTTTGTTCCTCCCAGCTTGCTTTTTAAGTCCTCTAGTTCTTTTTCAATACTTAAAGAGTTCATTGGAAACACCTTCCTTTGAGAAAAAATCAAATTCAACATTTTGTTACACAGAGCTCCTGTTTGTGTAAAAATAGCAGCAGACATAGCTGTAAAACAATCTTTCACTTTATATGCACACACAAAAAGCAGTTTTTTCTTCTCTTCAGCATGATGAATTCTGCTCACTCTCTCTTACATTTCAGAAGCCAATCTGCTGTCTGTGCATTGCAATTAGGTTTCTTGCTCTCTCAGAACACAGACACAAAGCAGTTTTTAAGATAACTTTCAGAAAACTATTGAGTGCTGACATCACCTCATGCTGGTTTTACAAAGGCAGAAGTTGTTACAGCTAAAATGTTCATTTAGGACAACATTTAGGCCATGCCTATTTAAAAAGATTTTTGTTTAACCAAATATTCAGCTGATTTCCCCACTTCTAAAAGGATTATTGTTTAACACAACATTGAACACCTCGTGCCAACCATGTCTGCCTGAAAACTGATTTTTTTAAGACCAGCAAGAAGGTTGCATTGCTGATATCTGTTTGAGCATTCTGTTAAAAGTGTAAAATGGGAGGAGGAAGGGGGTTGGGGCTATTGACATGTACCATAAATAAATACAATTTAGGGCTTGCTATCTATAATGGCTGAGAAGCTCCAACCTCTGGTGGAGCGCAGACTCAACTGAGTTTCATGTAAGAGACCTTTGCATGGGTGGGGATAGAGCACTCGAGGCAGTTCCAGGAACTGGAGCAGCAACCTAACAAAAAAGGATTTTACTTGGGTCTCTTGTTTGTATCTGTTCACATGCCATCTGATGAAGGAGGTGTCCAAGCAGTGTCCAAAGGTCCAGGTAGGAAGGTCCCCCAGTCAGTCCAGAAAAGAGAGCAGGAATTAGAACAGAGGATCCTGATCCTAAAGCAGAGGAGAGGCTGTAGATAATTACAGATAAGGCTTCATATAATCCAGTATCTGGTAAGAGTATCTGAAAGGAAGAGAATGAGAGTGTAGACTCTAAGGGAAAGGCAGTCTGCCCTTGGAATTCCTTCTGATCTTTTGTAGGTCCGGTTCATCCTCCAGAAGTCTTCAACAGACTACCAGCATGGTTGTGAAAGACAACGAAAGTGTGTGAATGCGGGTATTCTGAGCCAAAAATTACTGTCTGGAGAAATGCCCACAAAAATGGACAATGAAGACTATAGAAAGTATTGCACCGTTGAAAGTATTGGACTGTTTAGGGACTCTATGTTGGGGGAGGGCCGGGGGGAAATGAAGTAGTAAGCTTTGGAAAAGGGAAACAGAACCAGCGTGCTGCTCCCTGTGCTAATAACCGCTATTGTGGTTTAGTAAAAGGGGAGTCTAGTCAGGCACTTTAGGACCCATATCAAAGGCACACTGTTTATAAGTTGTTTATGTGGAAACATGGCAAAGGCTTTGCTAAAATCTAGTGCTCTCCCTTGATCCTGCTGCAACTTATCCTTAAGTGGAGGCCATATATATATACTAGTGTTTAAGCCCGTTACAATAACTGGTGCTAGAGTAGATGTCTGTATGTCTGTTTTTTATTTGTCTCTCTCTCTCCCTGGACGCTGTCTGTCTGTCATTCTTTGTGTCTGTGTCTTTCCCTGGTCCCCTGTCTGTGCGTCTTTCTTTCTGTCTGTCTCCCTGGCCCCCCTGCTTGCCAAAGCAGCCTCCTTTCCCTCTCCCCCTGTTGTGCAATGCCTGCCTGCTTCTTGGCCCCCTTCTGTTCCCCCCCCATGATTGCTGTCTGCCCCCAGAACAAACATCCCCCAAAGCAGCCCCCTTTCCCTCCCCCCCGGCCCCCAGTTGTGCCATGCCTGCCTGCTCTGTGGCCCCCTTATGTCCCCCCCATGATTGCTTTCTGCCCCCAGAACAACCATTCCCCCAAAGCAGCCCCCTTTGCCTCTCCCTCTGGCCCCCTGTTGTGCCATGCCTGCCTGCTCCGTGGCCCTCTTCTGTTCCCCCCATGATTGCTATTGGCCCCCAGCACAACCATCCCCCCAAAGCAGCCCCCTTTGCCTCTCCATCTGTTGTGCAATGGCTGCCTGCCTGCTTCGTGCACTCAGCACAACCCTCCCACCAAAACAGCTCCCTTTTCTGGCTGCTCCATAGCCCTTTTTTTTTGGCTTCCCCTCCTCAGTCACCTCCATTTCATCGGGCTTTAGTGTAGACGTCTGTGCTAGCTTTACTTTAGAGATACCCCGCTCTTTTACCTCAGGTGTTTCAGGGACTGCCACTGTGGAAGCTTCAGTGCACATGGGTTTTGTCGTTTCCACCTTCTTAGGAGAGTCATCTGAATTCAATACAGTCACTTCAACTATTCCTGGGAGATGGCTCTCTGCACTGTTGCGATCACCAGCAGTTATAGCTGTGCCAGGGAACCAGTCCACTGGAACAATGGAGGGTTCCTGAGGAGTGCTCTCAGCAACAGGGGATGTCAAATGGGCCTGAGCCTGAGCTCAAGCTTGAGCTCGTGTCACTCGTTTGGGCTGAGTTTCCTCATCGATAATCAAGTTTTCTGCCTTCTCCTTTTGACGTTTTGACGTTTTAATGAAAGTCTTCGGACTGAAGCTGTCCAATTGTTGCTACTCCTCCTTTTCCTCGACGGCCTTTTCCCAGTCGGCTTCTGATCCTCAATTGGGATGGAGATCACTTTTTTTCGCCTCCTCTTCTGTGATGGGGTTTTTGGCATCAGCTCTGGCTCAGCAGTGAAGTGGTTCCTGTCGCCGCTCCTGTTCCTGTTCAAAGCGGCCTGCTTAGGTTCATGGGCGGCTGTATTGAACCTCGCAGGCCGCTTTCCATATGGTAGCATGTTCCTTCTGATGCGATCACGTCAGAGGGAACGTGCTTCATGTGGAGAGCGGCCTGCGAGGTTCGCTACAGCCGGCCGCAAACCTCATCAGGCCGCTTCAAACAGGAGCGGCAGCGGTTGGTGCGGGAGGGGGGAGACGTCGACTTGTTCCCTACTGCTGCGGCGCGAAAGTTGCTGGGCTCTTCGGTGGGGGCGCTGAGTGGCCGCCATCCCTCTCCTCCCAGACCCCTCCCCCCCGGGAGGAACGGAGATCGGCGGTGTCTTCTATCCACTGCTGAGTTACCGAAGAGCAGGGAGTCCAGCAATGGCGGCCAGTGCTGCGCATGTAGGTAGGAGCTGGGGACTCGCGCATGCGCACTCCTGCTTGGCCACGGACCTACTGAACATGGAACAGGGATTACAGATCACTAAAGTTGGAGTGCGCATGCGTGGCTAGCGGTTTTATTATATAGGATTAATTGTGTTATGAAATATACATTTCCCAAAAGTAAAGAGGAGTAGTAACTGATAATTTTATTATGAAATATTCACTTTACAAAGTCATAAACAAGCAAATCTAGAAAGTCCACAACATGGGAAAAGTAGAGAAAATTTAGGTATATTCCTCAAAGGAAAAATAGATATACAAGTATTAATTAAGGAGACTAAATTCTTCATATAACTCCATCATACCACTTTAGTTAGCTAAGAAGTCAAGTCACCATATTCTTGCAGAAACTTCTCCCCTGATTTTCCACTTTTTCATTCCTTAGTTTTTTGACGGAACAAAAAACTGGAAAATCACTGGACTAACCCCCTCTTCATCACTCCCAAGGAACTTGCAGTCATATTGACCTCAGCACATTGATCTTGAACTGCTCTAGAGAATGAAAACTCTATCAGATCTATGATACACATTTTAAGGCTCATCACCACGTATCAGCAATTCTTCCAGTAAATCATTGAGGTTGATGTTAATATCAGATCAAGGCAGATGGTTAAGATAAATGTTGATGATTGAAAGGGGAGCATAGAGCCAATAGAACAGGGAGCCATCTCATCCAATAACGTCACTTCCCCTTTCAACGTGTTTTTTTCAAATGGGATTTTTTGTTGTTGTTGTTAAATTTGCCATTTGGTTTTGATTACATTTTGTTTGTCAACCCTTTAGTTGTCATTGTTGCTCAGAAGCAACGTGTTTTCTATGGCTCTTATGGGAGATCAAAAGAAGACAAAAGAGGTGACCTGTGATGCTCAATCTGTTTATTCACTGTTAAGACCCGACGTACGTATTTTGGCAGTAAGGACTGCCTAAGGGGTGTTGTTTCCAAAGTGGATGCATGAGATTGTTGCCAGTATAGTGATCAGGCTTCTAACAGTGTTTTAATTACCACCTTTTTAGATAAGAGACATATGCGATAAATTGTACTTCATTGGAAACAAGACCCCTGAGGCAGGCTTTATGACCGAAACATATACATGTCAGGTCTTAACAATGAATAAACAGATTGAGCATGACAGGTTGTTTCTTTTGCTTTCTTTTGTTCTACCTTGAGGAGGTAGAATTTCCTGTATTCATGTATCTTATGGGAGATCTGTTAATTGGCACTGTTGCTTACCTTCAACATCAAGTTACATAAAGCAGCCAGTTGTCACCATCTGCCATTTAAAGGGTTAAAAAGAAAGTGCTATTGCTCACTACAAAGAAATTTAGTTAAGATAAAATTTAGCAAAGAAAATTGTTATTTGGGGCTCTAAAAAATGTATTCCAAGCATAATGTTGTAAAATGACATATTCATCATATAATTAATCATGGCTGTTTTACTACTCATGAAAGTAACAGTAATTAGTGTCTTCCACTTTTCAGAAGTAATCAATCTATAAGTCATTAGTGGAGGCTAAATGAAACCTTTCTGCAAAAAAAAAACATCCTTAATTTAAGAACAATCCTTATAAAATAACATAAACAAATCTATAATTTGTATGTTTGCTTATATTAGAGAAAAAGCTGATAATTTAAAGGATTTGTGACTGCTCCGAGCACTCTGGTAGTAGAGAAAGTACAGATTAATTAGCCAACAAGATAGGAAAACACCAATGAAAATGCACATTAAAATCAAGGATAAAAGGAGACATGACAAATATTATAGCCATGTATTAGGTGTAAGTAACAGGGTAAAGGTAAGACCTCCAGTAAGATAAACAAATAGGCAATCACCTTATATAGAAGACTCCTAGTGGTAGTATTGTGAGACTACTGCTAGGGATCATGGCAGCCATTTTGTGAGCCTGAGTTAGACAGGCAGGGGTAGAAGGGGACTGTTTCCACCTCAACCCACTGTCCTATGGCAATCACTTTCAGATAAAGTCCAAGGTGTGATGAAAGTGACGGAAGGGCCCAGGGAATGTAGGGCTGGACTATGATGGTCACATGGAAGAAATTTGGGTAGGAGGAGGAACCTATGATCATTTCTGTTCTTGAGTAGGGAGTTAGGCAGATTGTAGGGGTATGCTATCAGGCCAGTTGAGGAATGTCTTTGAGGGATTGAAAGAGTTGAAATTGGATCCTGAGGTGTCAATGTTGGGAACTGGATGTTGGGCAGGGAATCATATGGGGGGAGTAATTGACTTATTAAAAGTGCCATGGCATGCCAATAGACTGTCAGTAGCACAGCTGCATATAACACCTCCTATTGAAGTGGTAGTAAGTGTAGCTGTAAAGCCTTTGCATTGACAGAAAGTTGATTATTTGCTTCCACTTTATTCTCTGTTTCTTTTGGAGTGTGGTTTTTTGAGTAGAAGGGGGTAGTTTGTGTATTTTATGATCCTTCCACACTTGTGCTTGGTGATTTACTTTTAGCATTCATCACCAAGATGAGCAGCACAAAATCCCTACAAAGATACAAATCAGAAGACAAACAAGCGGGAATAGATGAGATTATTCCAAATGGGATATTTATTGAAAGGAAATCAGCTCTTTATAATGTGGACTTGATAATATTTGTATTTTCAGTTTAAATTATTTCCTTTATATCTGTTTGTATTACCTTAATCTGTTATAGTTGTAACAAATTAATAAATTTATACATTTTTTAAAAAAAGAAAGAAAGGAAATCATCTAATAGAAAGATGATAAGGTTGCCAGTAGGAACAGAGAAAAACTCCTCATGGAAAACACTAATAAGACTCCTCCTGAGGTTGTTTGCACCTTAAGATTTTCACATTTGGCATGTGGTATGCAGAAGATCATTCACAAACATTGGCACATACTAGAAAAACAATTTGTTGTTGCTCATTCTAGGGAGAAAAACCTGAAGGACATATTGGTCCACTCCATGTTGTCTGCCCTTTCAATACAACTAGATGTGTCCTTTCACAATGGACATAAAAATGTGGGAGATGTAGCATCTGCAATCTAAGTCCAAATACAAACATTTTCCTTCACTCCCCACCAACCCCCAAAAAACAAACAAAACAACCCAGAAGGAATATGTCTTAAGACACAGCTCTGATTGTAACACCAGCAGTGTCATTTATATCATTCAGTGCCCCTGCAACTTATCTATGCAGGGAAATCCAAAAGATGATAAAAACCAGACTCATTGAGCATCGTAGCTGTATAAATAGGAATATTGTCTCAGCACCTCTTGGCAGAGACAGAGGGGTGGGGGATATGAAACACATTCTTCAAGAAGAACAAAGGATCATTTTCAATTTAAATTCTGTCACACCTAATGGCTTAGATCTTGAAATAGATTTCCATTTGTTGCTGTAATGAGCTTGATCAGGAACTAGACCAGGATTTTACTGTTTTAGTTGTTAGTGTTCTGACATACGCATTTTTATGGTGTTTCATTTATGATGTTGCATTTTAGTACAGTATTTTATTTATATCTGATGTACATACAATTTACATATACCAGAGTCTTTGTTTACTCGTTCTGATGCATTTATTATGCATTGTATTTGATATGTATACTTTCTATTTTCTTATATTTTTAAAATGTTTATGCCAAACTTCACTATCTTTTTTACCGAGGGGTCTTTCAGAGGATATACATTTTGGCTGCAATACATTTGTATCTGTGGCTCTCTTTTTTGAGCTGGGGATTTTTTTTTCTCTCTCCAGGCTTTTTTTGTTTCTTGTTTTTCTCTTTTCTTCTTTGTTATAGAATGTCTCTCTATAAATTAATACTCCTCAATGATTTGAATTTTTAAAATCTTCAGACATTTTCTTAGAATTCAGTAGGTATATATTGATTTCATCACGTTTAAATGCACTTTTATGAATTTAGAGGTGTTTGATTATATATTCACTTTTCGATGAGCATGCCCACATTTGCATATTTATTAGGGATGATGCTCAAAAAATGCACTGAGGATGCTTCTGGTTTCATTTGCATTGTGTTTGGCTCTGAACCGGAGTGGAGTGTTATCTACTTTGACATTCACAGACCTTCTACTTATGTGGAGGGGCATTTTCAATAGGACGTCTAAGTCTGAGTTTGGACATGTTGAGAAAGACGTCTAGAAAGTCAGAAGTAAAAATGTCAATTTGCAAAAATTTTAACTTAAGAAAACCCAAAAAACTATCTAGATGTTTTAACTCTTATAACGTCTCTTTTTTGACATTTCTAAATATAAAGAAGTCCACATGAAAAACCCATAAAAGCAAGCTTTTTGGATGTGATACCCAATTGTCATACCCTGTCAGAACAGCTTGCCATCTACTGATTGTGGCAGGGGAATTCCAATTAGCTGAGCTGGTTTTGGGGATTCCTGCCAGCTCAGCTAATGGGGATTCCCCTGCCAGGGTCAGCTGAACTGGCAGGGAAGTTCTTCTCTCCCTCCCTACACCCCCACATCCCCATCCCTTCAAAGACAATCTGGTGGAAGGGATGCCCACTCCTTCCTGCCAGTAGGCCTGCCTCTTCATAATGGCAGACCTATACCCTTCCCTGTGTATCCCGGGATTCACTGAGAGGGGCCTAAGATTGTGATTGGCTCAAATGGGCCAGGTGGGAGGGGCCTTAGGCACCTGAGCCAATCACAGCTTTAGGCCCCTCCCAGTGCATCACAGGATGCATCAGGAAGTGAAAGGCCCACCATTATGAAAGGCAGGCCTGCCGGTGGAATGGAATGGGCATCCCTCCTGCCAGATTGTCTTTGAAGGTATGGGGATGTAGGTAGGGTGTCAGAGTGGGGTGCCAGGTGTTCAGGAGGTATAATCACTAAAAATAATGAAGGCAAAATGTGCTCAACAATGAAACTTAACCAAAAATGAACATAATAATACCCTTGCCCCTTAGGTACCCTTGAACCAAGCCATGAGCTTTGGGCATGGGGTCATTTGAAGTCTTTTCCCCTCATAGTGAACATCTATTATTCTAACATTTGTGTTCATTTTTGGTTAGGTGTTCAGGAGGTGCCATAGTGGAGTGCCACAGCTTCAGGAGGTGTTGAGGTGGGATTCTTGGGTTCAGGAGGTACCGTGGTTTGAGGTAGGGTGTTGGGGTTCAATGGGGTCTGGCGGCAGGAGGAAATGGACATCCTCCTGCTGATTTTTCTATTAAAAGGACCAGGGGTGTGGGGGGATGTCAGGAGTGTTTTAGGATGTTGGGGGATGTTAGATAGGAAGGGTGTAGTGTGAGGAGCTTTGTGAAGGAGACTGGGAGATCAGTGACTGTTAGGCAGGGAGGAGATATGAATATCCCTGCCAGTTCAGCTGATCCTGGCAGAGGAAATCCCCGTTAGCTGAGCCATCAGGAATCCCCAAAACCAGCTCAGCTGTTGGGGATTCTTCTGCCATGATCAACTGATGAGAAGCCTACTGTTTTGTTTTTTCTTTTCATTCCACGGGTGGTGGGAGGGGGTCATGACCACTGGTGGAGTAAAGGGGGTGCTTCTTGCCTTAAACCCTCCAGTGGGCATCTTGTCAGAATGGTCATCTTTGGAATACTTAGATGCAAGTAAAACAGGTCTAAGTAAATTCTGCCTTGGACATCCTAGGAAAGCTTTGACTATTGCTGCAGAACATCCAGGTTTAAGCCTACCCAATTCCCACCCATAAAACACCTCCCAACACAACCCTTTAGGCTCTGGTCATTCAGAGACTTGGAAGTCCTGCTGGATGTCCAGAAAGTTGGTTTTGATTCTTGATATTTGGACGTCCTGGCTATTAGGATGTCCACGTGCCAACTTAGGCTGGGTTTTAGACATTTAAATGTTTTGATTACGAACCTGATAGTAGGGTTTTGTTCCTTGTTTTATTTTGTCTTTTGTCTCTCTCAATGTTTTGATTTTGTACAGCCTTTCTTGTAGGGTTGTTATTTTTGGCTTGCCTTTTTTGGTAGATTCATTTCAATTTTTTCTGATAGGCTTGGTTTCATTTTTATTTCATTTGCTTCTCTTGCCTGATGGTCGTATGGTCTATTTAGGCATCTGTACATATATTTGCCCCCTATCTGTTTAGCTTTTCTGCCTCTTTTTGAAGGTGTTTATTTTTCTCCGAGTAGTGTCTGTGGTATTTTACTCTGTTAGGCACAATTTTAAAATCATGTTGCCATCGATAATCTTAGGATTGATATAGGGCCTCTTCTATTAAACTGTGCTAGCAGTTTCTAACACGGGGAGCTGCGCTGAATGCTGCCCATGCTGCTCCTGACGCTCATAGAGTTATTCTCTACGCTAAAAACTGCTAGTGCAGTTTAATAGACGAGGGGGATAGTTTGCTAATGCTGATTTTTCTTGCACTACAGGATTTTACTTTGGGATTATTTTGCTTATTTCACCTTCATACTTTTCTCAAACACTGTTTCTCTCCAAATACACTTTTTTGCATGTTGATAGTAAGACACAATTAGGTCATGATACAAATCTCTATCGACACACTTTAGATATAATGTTATTTTCCTATTTGTTTTCTTTATGCCTATATTCATTTTATATACAGTATATGATAGTGTACATTATTTTTTCAAAACAAACCCTGGATTTCTCTTCCTTTGGATATCAAGCGGGAATTGGTAGTGGCATAGAAAGGGGGAGGGAGGGGCGGTCCATCCCAGGTGCCATCTTGTGAGGGTGCCGACACCTGTCCTCCTCTCTCTGCCCCCTGATCCTTCCCACTCCTCCCTCCATCATGCAAGTGCCTACACCATACCTCTACCTCTTTGCCAGCGCAAGCAGCAAATTCAACCTGCTGTTCACGCCAGCATCGTCTCTCCCTTTGATGTCACTTTTAGGTCGTGCACCTAGGAAGTGATGCCAGAGGAAGAGCTGACACCAACTTAGGCAGCAAAGTTACTTGTGCCGGGAAAGTTAAAGAGATATGGTGAAAAGAAAGGAGCACATGTGTGAGCAGCAGCGGGGGTGGGGAAGGAGTGGTGGGGGGGGGGAGAATCTTAGTGGAATGAATAAAAAAGCAAAATAAATAAATATTGACCCTCTCACTTAGGTCTGCCTCTCTGTTATGTATAGCCCAATGGTGATTTGGGATTCAGAAGGTATGTAACCCCTGCTATGGTCTGACAGATAAGTGGGCTGAGGCCCCTTTAAAAGACTGCAATCGCCATTTAGAAGTCATTTTCAGAAACACATGATACACTCTCATTGTGTGTACTTATTCCTAGAAGAGCATTGTGTCTGGAGCCCTGTGGCAAGCACAGTGACCTTGATCCACAGTGCAGTCCAACAGGTCCCTCAGAGAGGCTGCTAGAATCTCATTTGTTGTAGTTTTCAAAGTGCTAACTGGCGGTGTGTGCTCTGAGCAGCAGTTACTTTTCTAATCAGTCAGCACAGTTGAGAATACTCGTTCTACAGAATGCAAATGCACTAGGATAAGGGTACAGTATAATCTCGATATAACGGACTTCAAGGGACCTAGAAAAACAGTCCATTATATCCAGAGTCCATTATATCCAGAGTTGCATTTTTTTTAAAACTTTATTTAGGTCAGCTTGAAACAACTTTCAATCAATGAACAACAGTCACTGCAGAACAACAGTCACTGCAACATCAATTAAAAAAAATTCAGCAAAACATTAGTATGGCATGAACTGATTTCAAAACCAGAACACTAAAAGATGTTCTAAAGCATTATGTCGTACTGTAGTAGAAAGAAAAATACTCTGTCATTTTCTTCAGGGCCGCATTTTGATACTATATCGCCAGCACGCCACGCACCTTGTAGGCAGAGCCTGCCTGTCCATTATAGCCGAACAAAGCTTCAGCTAAAAGTGGCTCTGGGGACCAAATTGTTTGTCCGTTATATCCAAAAGTCCATTATATGCGAGTCCGCTATATGCGATGATTTTCTGTATGTTTATAAAAGCGCACGGCTGGGACCAGCGGACCTCATCCGCTATAGGCGAAGTTCCGTTATAAGCAAGTCCTTATAACGAGATTATACTGTATAAGTTTCTCAGTACAGGGACTGTCTCTCTTTTATGTGTAATCCAATAGCACTCTTGGAATTCAGAAGATTTCATTGATATTTGAGCTGAGGTCCCTTTAAGAGAACACAATTAAAAGTTAGAAGTGTGTAACTCTTTGTTCTTTGTGTATGGCCAGATCCCAACTGAGGGCTGAGTTCAGCATCCAGATTTGAGCACTGAAAAGATCAGCACCAAGCTAAAATTCACTAGCTTAGCGCAGATCTCACGCCTGCCGAAACTTGACATAATGCTGATGCCCAAATTAGGCACCGATATGACATTATGCTGCAACATCATGACTAACTCCTAGGAACATCCCCCTGATCCGCCCATATTCCACCCACAGCTATTCGCTTTGTGTGCTGCACACTAAGAAATTAGGCACCGATATTATAGAATATTAGGGCAGAAGCATTTGCAAATCCAAATTGTTGGCAATTCCAATTATTGATTGTTGATGCCTTGTTAACTAATTAATTTGAATTCACATTTGCCCTGGACACACAAATGTAGACGACCTTTATAGAATCCAGGGGTACACAATACAGTAGGGCATAGATGTCAGCTCTGTGAGTGCTGTAGGTGCTTGAGCAACCCTCAATGTTGAGCAAGCTCCATTATTCTGATGAGGGAACGCTCATTTATGTGGTGTGTAGCACCCCAACCATCGTGAAAAGTTGGCTGCTATAGCAGTAGGCAACTCTAGGAATAGCCATCCAAATGATCACAAGGAACTGGAAATGTTATGGCAGACTTAACTACACATTCTGGTGGGCAAGTGTGTGTAATACATATAAATATGAAATAATGAATGCGGAATGCTTGGGTCTTAGCAATACATTTAATAAAGTATGGAGCCCATTGACTGCATTTGTTAACATACAATAATAGAGATATCTCTTTTATTTCTTAGATTTCTTTACACATCCAGGGTGGGGGGAGGGGAGGGGAAAATGGCAGAAGCACTGATAAAAGAAAACATCGATCAACATTTTGAAAAAAATGAACTTCTGATAACCAGCCAGCATGGTTTCTGCAAGGGAAGATCGTGCCTAACGAATTTATTGCACTTCTTCGAAGGGATCAACAAACGGATGGACAAAGGAGACCCCATAGACATCATATATCTAGATTTCCAAAAAGCCTTTGACAAGGTGCCCCATGAACGTCTACTCCGGAAACTGAAGAACCATGGGGTGGAAGGAGACGTACATAGATGGATCAGAAACTGGTTGGAGGGTAGAAAACAAAGGGTAGGAGTGAAGGGTCACTACTCCGACTGGAGGAGGGTCACGAGTGGTGTCCCGCAGGGCTCGGTGCTCGGGCCGCTGCTATTTAATATCTTCATAAATGATCTAGAAACAGGAACGAAGTGCGAGATAATAAAATTTGCGGACGACACCAAACTATTTAATGGAGCTCGGACTACAGAGGACTGCGAAAAGTTGCAAAGGGACTTGAACAAATTAGAAGAATGGGCGGCGAAATGGCAGATGAAGTTCAACATTGAAAAATGTAAAGTATTACATGTGGGGAGCAGAAACTCGAGGTACAACTATACAATGGGAGGGATGTTATTGAATAAGAGTACCCAGGAAAGGGACTTGGGGGTAATGGTGGACATGACAATGAAGCCGTCGGTACAGTGTGCAGCGGCTGCTAAGAGAGCGAATAGAATGCTTGGTATAATCAAAAAGGGTATTACAGCCAGAACGAAAGAAGTTATCCTGCCGTTGTATCGGGCGATGGTGCGCCCGCATTTGGAGTACTGCGTCCAATATTGGTCGCCGTATCTTAAGAAGGATATGGCATTAGTCGAGAGGGTTCAAAGGAGAGCAACACGTCTGATAATAGGTATGGAAAACCTGTCATATTCTGAGAGATTGGAGAAGCTGGGTCTCTTTTCCCTGGAGAAGAGGAGACTTAGAGGGGATATGATAGAGACTTATAAGATCATGAAGGGCATAGAGAGAGTAGAGAGGGACAGATTCTTCGAACTTTCGAAAAATAAGAGAACAAGAGGGCATTCGGAAAAGTTGAAAGGGGACAGATTCAAAACAAATGCTAGGAAGTTCTTCTTTACCCAACGTGTGGTGGACACCTGGAATGCGCTTCCAGAGGACGTTATAAGGCAGAGTACGGTACTGGGGTTCAAGAAAGGATTGGACAAATTTCTACTGGAAATGGGGATAGAGGGGTATAGATAGAAGATTACTGCACAGGTCCTGGACCTGTTGGGCCGCCGCGTGAGCGGACTGTTGGGCACGATGGACCTCGGGTCTGACCCAGCAGAGGCATTTCTTATGTTCTTATGTTCTTATGTATTTGGAAGAGTTAAAAAATATTTACATATAATATTGTAATAAATAATATGATTTAATATATTAATAATTGGGAGGAGGGGGGAAAATAGATGTTTTATTTAATAATGTGTGTAATATGGTGTATTTTATGCAATCTGTTAAAGTTATATTAATTGTATTACACTGTCAAAGCTTGAAAGTTAATAAATAATTTAAAAAAAAAAGCAGCAGGCAACTCTAACAAATTTGGAATATTTAGCAGCCAACATATAGTAGCTGTAAGTACAGCTTTTTCTGGGCCATCCCTGGCTTTTCCTGGCACTTTCCTGACTTTCTCCTGCACTCTTTTACTCAAAGACCAGCAGGCGCTGACAGTAGCCAGCAAACAAATGTAGCCTCAAGCTTGAAAACACAGACAGCCCTGTTTCCCATCCAAATAAGCTCAATGCTTGATGCAATATGGCTTGCCTACCTGTCTCTGTCGCTTTGCTGTAGACTGTGGAAGAATTATTTTTGGGGGAGGGCTTTTATTTTCAATGCTTCTAGTTCCATTTTGAACAAAATTAGTGGACTATCTGACCTTCCCTTTCTGAAAGGCTGAACAAAATTGTTATCTCTGCTAACATTACCTGCATCTTTCCAGCACAACTGTGGCATCATCACCTATGGGATTTCAATAAATCAGGCAAGGCTAAGCAGTCTTGACTATTTGTGAAAGAGTTTTATCATGACTGGCTGAAGCGTCTCATATTTTTGGCTTGCCTCTATGCCTCTACTTCCAACTCCAGAATGGTTCCAACATATCTGATGGCAGACACGCTTATGACAAAAAATATGAATCCCTGCTATTAACATTGTGCAGTTTGTTCAGTGTAATGTTTTACTTTGTTCTTGACATCTGTTGGATTAATTCCAATTTACCATTATTCCCTTTCAGCTGTATGGTGACATGCTGGTTGATTAGTAGCATGATGACCCAGAGGAGGCATAAGTAAAGATATCTCTTCTCCATATGTGTGTATGTGTGTGTGTGGTGGTGGGGGAGTGATAACAAAGGTATTAACCTGCAGCAGGTGATCTCTTATGAACACATAAAAGTGTTTGTATTACTTTAAAAGTTGAAAACAGCATTCCACTGCAAATTCACGGAGGCCTTCCTGCCAGTCTTGTAAGCGCAGAAAAGGCAGTACAATATATATCATGTTTCTCCGAAAATAAGACACTGCCTTATATTAATTTTAGGCCCAAAAAAGGCACTAGGTCTTATTTTCAGGGTAGGTCTTCTTTTTTTCTTGTACAATGATCAATTCTCCCTTCCTCTCCTCCACCCCAATTCTTCCTATTTCCTCTCTCTCCCCCAGATGTGCAGCATCTTTCCTCCCCTCTCACCCATCCCCTTGTGCAGTGTCTTTCTATCCCTCCCTCCTATCCCTTGTGGAGAAGAACTTGACAGAGTCTGAAACTTGGTGAAAAGCAATCCTGATCACAACATGAACACATTTAGGCCAGTTTCACCCCTATGTATGTGTGCCTCTGGGTTACAAAGAGGGCTACCATGCAGGTGATCCGAGGAGTGATCTCCACTAGTTGGGGGGGAGGCGGGTGTTCCTCTCAATCTTTATCACATGGAGACTCGGTTCTGTCTATGTTTCCGGGGATTGATAGACTCCGTCCTGCCCTCTCCCTGTTCTGTACCTCAAATGGCAGTTTTGTGGAACAGCAGAACCATGTTACCGCCCCCGCCAGCACAGCCTGGGATGGACTGGAGGTCAATTTGGGGACAAATAAATCTTATTCATTAGTCATCTATTCCCTTAATTTATGAAGCCATAATTTGAGGTACATTACTACACGTTAAGCCTACTTTGGGTAAATATAAAAGCCGTCTTTTCTTGATCATGACGGGAATACCTATTCATATGGTCACACATAATAGGAAGAGCCATGACAGAATTAATTACACATATAAATATATATATATATAAATATATATACCACATATATATATTTATATACCACATATAAATATATATATAAATATGAGAGAATGAATGCGGAATGTTTAGGGTCTAGTAATTCATTTAATAAAGTGTGGAGCCCATTGACTGCATTTGTTGCATCGGAATAATGATCATGTATCTCTCCTTTTCTTAGTTTTCCTTACACATCCAGGGTGGTGGGAGGGAAATGTATTTTAAGGATAAAAATTACTTATTTATAATAATGTAATCACATAATATGTCTTATTGTATTAATAATTGGGAGGAAGGTGGGAGAAAATGATTGTTTTATATACTACTTGTGTAATTAATAGTGTGTTTTATATAGTATTTATGTTCAGTTAATTGTATTGTACTGTTAAAGTTTGAAAATCAATAAAGATTTAAAAAATAAAATAAAGAAATAAATTTAAACATTACATCCAAGCAGTTAAAAACAAAAATAAGATATACACAGATAAATATACATACTCTATATAAAATAATATATCATGCATACATCATAAATGAAAACAAGGATAAAATACACCCATTCAAACAATTAAAGTCAAACCAAGAGTAAATATACATATACATACATTCATAAATCTATTGCAAGAGTCATAGGACAGAAAAAGCCTATACAAATCAAAAAACATCCTATTAAAAGATAAGCCTAAATGGCTAGGTTTGGCATAATTTAAAAATATGTACAAACATTATTGAAATCAATGAGATCCATATTGAAGAGAGCTGCAACAGGATTTTAAAAGAAAACCAGAAAAGTGGAAATAGAATATCTAGAGAAGTTGACAGGAAAACCACGTGGGGTGTAAAAAAATAGGGCCATCTAGGGGCAGAGAAAAGGCAACCCAGGGATACTCAAAGGATAGCAGTGATTTTCAGCCTGATAATTGGATAAGTCCTCAAAGAAAGTTAGAACAGCTACAAGGATGTCCTAACTTTATTCCTGTAGTTTTCTGGGTATCAGCCTGAATGTTGGTTGGTAGCTGGATAACTTCTGGTGTTTAAGCAGAACCTAGATATTCAATGGCCGTGCCTAGATTAGACTCAGCTTTAAATACCTGGGTCAGTTTTAGCTGGTGGTAGTCAGCACTTTTGAAAACACAGACCACATCTGACTAGATACTGAAGTACTGATATTGCTGATGGTAAGGAAAGTTTAACACTGGTAGTTGGCTCTGAAGTGCTGCATTGAAGAACAGGAAAAGACGGCCATGGGCCACTGAACTGGTACCAGGATAATTTTGTACTGGTGGCTTCCTTTCATGTGGCCAATATTACAGTGATGAGGATGATGGGCAGCTAAGGCAGTTCAGAATTAAATCCAAGATGGCATATCTAACAGTCATAGATAGTTGAGTGGGAGGCTAGACAATGGAAAATCCCCCACCCACCACCACCATTTACCCCTTTCCCTTGAAAATAGTAGTGGGGAGTTTTTTCAGGGATCTGTGCTGAATATGAAGTTTGTTTATTTAGCTTTAACATTGGCACTCACAATTCCATTCACCTTTCACTACTTCAATCACCCCCAATAATTCATTTCTACTCTCAAAAATAGTGGCAAAACATTGGCCACAGCTTTATCTCAACACATATTCTTTAACAGTAGTAATATTAACATAACACCATTAAAATACAATTTGATTCATCCACAGCTAGGTGGTATCACACTACCTTTCTTATTAACTCATAGTCTTTAACTCTTTTCACCCAAAATACACAACCTGCACTACCACAAGGCTATGAGTCCCAACTTAAAACACCACTGAATCCTGCTATCTTACTCAATCATTTAAATTGTCCTCTTGCTCACCAAACCTTTCTGCCCGCTGCGACTACTCTGAACCCTCCCCTAGAAAGTGCAGACCAGGTGTGATAGCTTGCAACACCCCAAAACATCCCATCCTGCCTAATTCCCCTTCACCTTCTTACCACTAACCCTTCCCCTAGTTACCCTATCTCCAATCCCTTCCCTCCTTTTTAATCTCCACAGCTAACTGTCCAATCCCCATCATCTGTCCTGACTTACCGTACTTTTCTCTTTTAACCCCTTCCGCTCCTTTTGGAAAGGGATGATGTGAATGGGGAGGTGTGGTGGGAGGGCAAAAGGGGTGTGGCAAGGAGGGCGAGGGAGGTGACACCTTCCCAGGCACCTCTTTCCCTAGCTACACCACTGGACCCACATAAGGATGTGCTAAGGCCAATTCTTACCCCAGCTTATTAAAAGGACCACTTATTTGTGAAGTGTTAAAGGAAATAAACAAACAACAAAAAAAAACCCCAAACAAACCCACTGTTATAGTAGAGTGACTGAAGTGTGAGTATAGCAACAAGTTGAAAAAAGCCTGTAACTATTAAGTTTACTAAAAAGGTAAAAGTAATTAATAACAGTAATATTGAACTGTGGCAGAATAAGGACATTTAACTCTGCTTAGGTATGAATGTGCTGTGTGAGTGGATGAAATATGTTTATATTGTTACAATACACCTACAATTTTATTTTCCTGTCTCTTAAATAACTAACAAAATATCATTTTCCTACCACTGACATAACTAGCAAAGAAGAACTAATGAAAAAGAAGTGAGAAAAGGCTGTTTGTTGTAAAAAAAAAACAAAACACAAATTGAAAGAAATAATCTTTGTCAGTTGTATCATAGCAGCTCAGAAAGTGAGCATAACAGCTCGAACTCAGAACAAACATCTCAATTCCTATAAATTGTCTTGGCTGGAAGTACCGAGACAGTACTGGGACAGTTCAGGGATCAGGAGAGGAGCAAAACAAATTGGGAGAACAAAAAGTATCTTCTCATCTGACCTTTAATAGTCTAAGCTTAGAGCGGCAGAATGCTGTAGAGGGATCTGGCAACAGGAGATAAAAGAAAATAAACTGACTGTATGGCTTGCTGAAAGATTGTGGCAGCTGACAGACACATAAATGAGAAAAACAATTGCTGGATTTTGGTTTAAAATTTTCAAAAGGTTGGTTTATCAACATAGTAGCTGAGGCCAGTTCTCTATACCACTGCCAGCACAGACACATAATTCTTAAAGGGTCTGAAATTCTAACACTGGTAGGGAGACATACAAATAAATATATTCTATACAACTTAAAAAGAAACAAATGTACCTTAGCTTTGGAGTTACCACCACTGCTTATGCATAGAAATAGCATTAGGATCCATGGGTTACACCAGGGGTAGGCCGCTCTGGTCCTTGAGAGCCGTAATCCAGTCGGGTTTTCAGGATTTCCCCAATGAATATGCATGAGATCTGTTTGCATGCACTGCTTTCAATGCATATTCATTGGGGAAATCCTGAAAACCCGACTGGAATACGGCTCTCGAGGACCGGAGTTCCCTACCCCTTGGTTACACTATCATATTTTATTTAGGGCCCTTTTATTATTGTTTTTTTTTGTTTGTTTATCTAATGCTTCTAGACCGCTACTAATGGCTGGGGAGTCAATTCAGAGTGGTTTACATGAGCTTCTGTAATGGGATAGCACGTGGGATCTCTTAGAAAGAGAAAGCGCGTTGAGCTGGGGTGAGGGAGAAGGAACGGAGCAACTCTCCCACACCAGACCAACTCACTCCCCTCCTCTGCATCAGAGCATTGTTCTGGCTTTCTGTGTCATTTTATGTACCTGTATCTCCTTTACAAACATCTGATACAAACATTATATAACCCACTCATTATATATGCAATAAATATAGAATATATCTCTATATATAGATAGATATATGCCACCCTCTGTTGAAGTCACCTAGGTTAGGATATCAAGTAATTGCTGATTTTGAGGCTATTTTATAAAGACAGATGTATATGTGTCTTTATAAAATAATTAAAAAAACAACAACTGAAATATAACCACACATTTACACCAGCTCTGGGGATTATGTAAATGCATGAAGTTATAGTAAACCACTTTTCTGTACATGACAGGAAAGGTGTAAATCAAGACTAATATGAGGGGCCGCTGAAAAGTTCTCAGCTCAACCAAGAAGAGAATGATGTGGAGCCATGAAACTTACATGTTATTCCACATTTCTCTTGACACATTTCATTTCAATGATGCAAATGCATCTCGTAAATGGGCACAAGTATAGGGAAACAGGGAAACCAAGCCATTGTGACATCACCGATGAGGTTGGCTCTTAGGCATTGGTGGAATGAGGCATTATGACATCACAGTAGGAGAAACTGCTGAAAAGTTCTCAGCCCAACCAAGAAGAGAATGATGTGGAGCCATGAAACTTACAAGTTATTCCACACTTTTCTTGACACGTTTTGTTTCAATGATTGACATGAAACAAAAAGTGTCAAGAAAAGTCTGAAATAGTGTGCAAGTTTCATGGCTCTACATCATTCTCTTCTTGGGCTGAGAACTTTTCAAAAGCCCCTCATAAACAACCATACTTGCATGATTCATAATTCCACCTATGTTATGTGTAAACTTCTCATAAGAACATAAGAAGCGCCATCTCCAGATCAGACCTTCGGTCCATCAAGTCCGGCGATCCGCACACGCGGAGGCCCTGCCAGGTGTACACCTGGTGTAAATTTTTAGTCAAAATTCAATAACTAAAGAAGTGCGTAATATCAAAATAAATTCAAAATCACTTCCTCATACACATTATTACTGCAATCCTGCAGAATTCTTTATGCCATGCCTCAGAGACCACGTATTTCAGCAACTAGTGCTAAATACTTGTGGTTGTCAAAATCTCAATCATTGGCAAAAATGGCAGTTATAAGTACACTTTTAACTTTTATTTACTTTTTTTTAAATAGAGAAGGAATTTTCTCTTTGTAGTGAATTTAAATTACTTTTTTGAGAATTGTACGCTGAGAGCAATTTTATTCCTGCACTGTCCACGTTTTCCCCTGAAGAAGCCATTCCAGGTGAAACGGTGGCCCCCGTTGGGACTAAAGCAGTGCACAGACTAATCCAAGATAAGTGCTTGAATTTAAAGTATAGGCACTATTTTTACAATTCTCATGATATTTGTGGCTACAAAAAGATGATATTACATTTATGCTAAAAAGTAATTTAAATTCACTACAAAGAGAAAATTCCTTCTCTATTTAAAAAAAAGTAAATAAAAGTTAAAAGTGTACTTATAACTGCCATTTTTGCCTCTGATTGTAAATTTTTAGTCACCCATATCCTTCTATGCCTGTCGTTAGGAGATGTGCATCTATTTTGCATTTGAATCCTAGGACGGTCGATTCTGCAATAACCTCCTCTGGGAGAGCATTCCAGGTGTCAACCACTCTCTGCGTGAAGCAGAACTTCCTGATATTTGTCCTGAACTTGTCCTCCCTTAGCTTCATTCTGTGTCCTCTTGTTCGTGTCAAATTAGACAATGTAAATAGTTTTTTCTGCTCTATTTTGTCGATTCCTTTCAATATTTTGAAGGTCTCGATCATATCCCCTCGCAGTCTCCTTTTCTCAAGGGAGAACAATCCAAGTCTCTTAAGTCGATCCTCATATTCCAGTTTCTCCATACCTTTTACTAGTTTTGTTGCTCATCTCTGCACCCTCTCCAACAGTTTTATATCCTTCTTTAGGTTGAGAGACCAAATGTTGGACGCAGTAAGCGGCATTATGACCCTCTCCGGTCTACTCGTGATTCCCTTCTTTATCATGCCCAACATTCTATTTGCTTTCTTTGCCACCGCTGCACATTGCGCTGACGGTTTCAGGGTCCTATCTATCAGTACACCCAGATCCTTTTCTTGTTGGCTCTTACCCAGAGTTGCACCTGATATTCTATACTCGTGTTCCTTATTCTTTCTGCCTAAATGCATTACTTTGCATTTCTCCATATTAAACTTCATCTGCCATTTCTCCACCCATTTCTCTAACTGACACAAATCATTCTGGAGTTCCTCGCCATCCTTTGGGGATCTGATTGCCCGGCATAGCTTTGTCTCATCTGCAAACTTGATGATCTCACTGGATATTCCTTCTTCTAGGTCATTGATATAGATATTAAATAAGATCGGCCCAAGTACCGAGCCCTGGGATACACCACTAGTCACTTTCTCCCAGTCGGAGAACTTCACATTTATGCCCACTCTCTGTTTTCTGTTCTCCAGCCATTTGCCTATCCATCTTTGTATATCCCCCTCTATTCCATGGCTTTGTAGTTTCCTGAGAAGTCTTTTGTGTGGAACTTTGTCAAACATTTTCTGGAAGTATTATGTCCACTGGTTCTCCTCTATCAATTTGTTCATTCACGGTCCCCAAAACCCGCATATTCTCAGGTCACATAAAGATATGTATTAGCATCCATTAATTGTTGCTGTTAATGCATTATGATTCCCAAATTCTATACATGACACCTAAAGAAATAGCATCAATTCGAATGGTGCTAGTGTGATTCTATACAAGATACTTGCTGTGCAGAATCACACTTAGCAGTCATACAAGGCATAACATATAGATGCACCCATATAGGGCAAAGAAAATCAGGCTTAAATACCTGCTCCTAACTTGTGCATGGATTGCACACACAGTCAAACCTTGGTTTATGAATGCACCAGTTTGCGAGTGTTTTGCAAGACGAGCAAAACATTCACAAAATCGGTACCTCAGGAACCGAGTTTGACTTGATTTACAAGCGCCCCTCCGCAATCCAGCATCCCCCTGCTCGCGTTGCCCACCCCCCACCCCCGACGTGATCTGGCATCCCCCACGCACCCATCCACCCAAACACATTGTCTTTCCCCCATCTGGCACCAGCACCAAAGCACAGGACATGCCGGTGCCCGAAGATCTGCTCTCTTCCTTGTGCTGGGCTTTGAGCATCTGCACGTGCTCAAGGCCTTCTAGTTCTCGTTCTCTACGGTGTTTGGGTGGGTGGGTGCGTGGGGGATAGCAGATCACGGTGGGGGGAGACACGAGCGGGGGGCGATGCCAGATCGCGGGGGGATGCTGGATTGCGGGGGGGGGGGGGGAGAGGGGGGATGTGTGTGGAGCAGTGCCATTGGCCTCGGGGGGTGGGGGTGGGTGGGAACATATCAAGCGAGTATCCCTTAGTTCCTATGAGGAAACTCGCTTTGATATACAAGTACGTTGGTTTACGAGCATGCTTCTAGAACAAATTATGCTCGTAAACCAAGGTTCCATTGTATTTTATAACTTTTAGGAATGCCCACAATCATCCCCTGCTCAACTGGTCATGCCCCCTTTTGAGATTCATGCACTTGATGTGACACACACTAGGTTATAGAATGTGCCTACAAAGTTGTGCTTGTAACTTCTAATTAATGCCAGTGTCAATGGTTGTTAATTGCCAATTATCATCACCCATTGGCTTATTAAACAATTAATTTGCACATACAAATTGGTTATGCATACTATATACAGAATTTGGACCTAATTGCATAACCCTACTGCACTTTAACAAAAAGGGCCCCTATATTCAGATTTATCTGACAGGACCTACCTCTGGTAAAACCCTGCTACCCAGGATCCTGTCGTAGTAAGGGGGAGGAGTGCGAGGTGGTTCTACTCTCTGTCCCCTCCTTCCTGACCCCCCTGCCGTGTGTGTGCCCCCCCTTCCCTCATACCTCTTTAATTTTTCCTGTATGAGCAGCATTACAAACTTGCTGCCCACGTCAGTATTGACTCTCTTTGACATCACTTCCGGCCCCCATGTATAGGAAGTAATGTCAGAGGGATAGCAAGTCTGTGCTGTTACTCTCACCTGGAAAATTTAAAAGGTATGGGGGGGGCGCACTGGGAGGGGGGAGTTTGGGAAGGAGCAGGGGGTAGAGAATAGGATGGGGAGGTGCGCCACCACTCAAAGCATCACTTACTCTTACTACATCACTGCCAGAAACTTTTTGTTTGTTTTAACAGTGATTACATTAATTTATCTGCCATCCAGGTGAGTCTAAGCATCCCAAAGTTCTCAGCCTTCACCTTACACTTATTTTGCCTAATAACTTCACTGAAAATGAACTTGGTGAATTTCTGTTAACTCAGTATAGCTGTCCTATGTTCATCTAATTTGCGGTCAAGCTTGCTCTAGCTATTTATGTGATTTATTGTTTTGTTTACTCTGCAAATGACCCACAAATTATCATTAAATTATCTAAACTGTGGCCAAGGTTAATTTTGTACTTACTGATGTAAAGCAATAATTGACTCCTAAATTGCAACTTTTTTTGTTTTGTTATACCTTTTTATTGTAGCTCTTGGGCTGCATTATCATTTGCATGCAGATAATACACTGATCCTATTCCCATTTTAATTAAGCACTGATGCCCCGAGAGCAGCCATTACCTGCAGCATTAGCGCTGCCACTGATTGAATGGAAGCAATCTGTTGTTAAATATTGACAAGACGGAATCCTTCAGAATTCTTCCACATCGGTTATCCACTCCCAGAGAAAATTCTAGACTCAAATCTACGTTAGTACAAACAAGACATCTGGATGTGGTCTTACAACCCAGACTGTCCATAGCTGTGTCCAAAATGACATTGCATAAGTTGCTATTAGATGCCGCTGCTTCACCTTGATAGTTTCAGATTGGTTCTGTAAGCTATGGTCTGAACACTTGTATATTGACTACTCTGATTCATTGTAGATTGGTTTTCCTTAGTCTTTTATATGCTTACCTCAACTGATTCAGAATGGCTCTGCACATGTGTTAAGCAGCAGCAGATTTGATCAGCATATTATTGTGTTAACAAATATGCTGAGGACAACAACCAACAGTATCTTCACAAAAAAACCTCAAAAACCCACTTCTGATTGCCTGCAAAGTGGTTGTGCACTAGAGAGTTGCGCGGGGACAGAAATAACACCCATCCCCACCCGTCCCCGCCAAAGTCCCACCCGTCCCCGTGAGGACTCCCACCCGTCCCCACCCGTCCCCGCGAGGAATCCCTCCGTCCCCACCTGTCCCCGTGAGGAATCCCCTCCGTCCCCGCCCGTCCCCGCGAGGAATCCCCTCTGTCTCCGCCCATCCCTATAAACTTCAGAAATAGTTATTTCATTTAATTATGCTACTGAATTAAAGGATCTGGTAGAAACCCATTTAAAAATAAGCAAAAATACTTTATTAATTTGGAAATATTAATTGGAAAGAATACATACTTTGTAAACTGGTTTCTACCAGAACCTCTAATGTTTATAAATTTTTATCAACACAACTAATATACTACTTTATCCTGAAGCAAAAAAAAAAAAAAAATATATAATTTTTTTCCTATCTTTGTTGCCTGGTTTCTGCTTTCCTCATGTTTGCATTCAATTCCTTCCATCCACTATCTCTCTTCGTCTTCCATTTGCTCTGTTACTGTGCCTCTCCCTTTCTCCCCCCTTCCAAATTGGTCTGGCACTCATCTTTTTCCCTCTGCTCCCCCCATAGTCTGGCACCTCTGTCTTCTTCCCTGCCAGCGTCTTCTCCCCACTCCCTCTTCCCCATTTCCTTTTAGTGTCCTTCTCCCCCCCCCCCATCTTTCCATGTCCTGTCAGGCAGCATCCTTCTCCCCCCTCTGCCTTCCCCATGTCCATTCAGCGTCCTTCTCCCCCTCTGTCTTCCCAATGTCCTTTAAGCGGCCTTCTCCCCCATCAATCTTCCCCATGTCCTTTCAGCGGCCTTCTCCCCCCCTGTTTTCCCCATGTCCTTTCAGCGGCCTTCTCCACCCCTGTTTTCCCCATGTCCTTTCAGCGGCCTTCTCCACCCCTTTGTCTTCCCCAGTGCTTTTAGCGGCCTTCTCCGCCCTCAGTTTTACCCATTTCCCTTAAGCGTCTTTTCTTCTCCACTCCACCTTTCCTCCCTCCCTGCCCCTTACCTTTGTGGCGATTCCCCACCCGACCGACAACAGAACAGGCCCGGTCGGACAAATCTCCCTGTCCTGTAGCCGCAAATCTAAATTACCTTCTTACAGCAGCTGGAGTATTGAAGCTGCTGTAAGAGGTAATTTAGATTCGCGGCTACAGGGCAGGGAGGTTTGTCGGCCGGTCCTGTTGTCGGTCGATCAGGGGACCTGACTGGCTGTGCACACTCCCCGGAGCGGACCGCCCCCCTCCTCTTTCGTACGCCATTGCCTTCTCCCTACCTGCCCTGCTGCACACAGCCGACAGGAAGTCTTCCCGATGTCAGCGCTGACGTCGGAGGAAGGGAGGGCTTTGCTTAAGCCCTCCCTCCGACGTCAGCGCTGACATCGGGAAGACTTCTGGTCAGCTGTGTGCTGCGGCAGGGCAGGTAAGGAGAAGACTAGCCTCGCAGCTCGAGTGCACTGCGATCCAACCCCACAGGAATCCCGCGACCCTCGGAGGCGTCCCCATGGGATCCCAGCGACCCTAGGGGCGTCCCCACGGGATCCCCGTGACCCAAGGGGGGAACCTGCAGGATTCCCGTCGTCCCCGTTCCCGTGCAGCTCTTTACTGTGCACTTCAATGAGTCTGCAAGTTTCCCCTAATGAGCCAATGGTTTGGCGGAACAAAGGTCACTTGTTGGGAAGTCTGAGGAGACGTGGCAGCGTTGGAGCTGAAGTCGTCCCTATTCAGTTAAGTCCGTGAGCATGCTCCTGAGCGGCAGTTCTCATTTTTAAACCTAAGCTGTGTGTGAGGGAGGGCGTTTTTTTGGTTGTTTTTTTTTTCCTTTTGCCTGTGATACCAATTATAGCAGTTAAAATTGTGCCTATTGGTGTACGTACTGCTACTTTAATCTGAGGCTTTTTTCTCCCCCGTATGTTGGGTGCATGCTGGGTTTGAAGTGGGGTGCTCCTCAGTGGCTATGATTAAACAACATTTTTTGAGTGTTTTGTATCAGCATATCATTCCAATGCATTGCAGCTCACTTTGGCTTTAAGAATCAAATTCATTTACAGAGTCTTGAAAGATACATCAAAATGCATGAATACTGTCAAGCATAGCAACTGAGGTCTGGTGGAAAGACCCTACTTGTTTTGCCCTCACTGAAGAGTACATCAGACAGAAACTCCCCTTGTTTTACCCTTTACTGGTTTTATCTTTTGCAATAGTTTGTCTTCAGAACATCAACACATAGAAGTAGCCTAATATTTAGAGCAATGGGCAAAGAACAGGAATATAGGATTCAAATCCCAAAGCAGTTTTTATGATCTTAAACCAGTCATGTCACTTTCTGTTTCTTAGACTGTAGCGTTTGTAGAAACGGAAACACCTTTTATACAATTTGCCTTGAGCCAATTTGTGGAACCGTAGATGGTGGCAAGCCCGGAGCCCAGATAAAATGGAGCCACACAGCAGGTTAAAGGTGAACATAAACATAATGTATTAATGTGGAGGGGGTTGGAAAAAATCCTGTTAACTTCACAGCTGGGAGAACGAAAACACAAACAGCCAATTTTTAAGCTCACAAAGTGTTCTTTTGTGGCCTGCTTCAGTAGGGACATAGTGTGTGTTACTGTCTCTCAAAACAATATACAGTATTCAGATGATCTCAGGCCAGGAACCCAGAGATAAAGTTTTATCTCTTGCTAGATATTAGTCATTGGCTGGCTTCCAATTGGGTTCTTATGATGGGATGTTGAAAAGTTCTCAGCCCAACCAACCAACTTCCTAAATTCTGACTGTTATTTTTTTGCTGTAGCTGAAAAAATTATTATCGTATTTTGTTAAGTGCCAATTTGCAGAAACAAAATTCTATGTTTTGACATTGTCTCAGATCATTGATTGAACCAGATCCACATCATTCTCTTCTTGGTTGGCTTAAAACCTTTCAGCACCCCCTTGTGCACAAACAGCAAGGATCCAAGAAAAATGTGGCCTACTTGAACATAGGGTCTGCAATCATCTGGGCTTTATACATAAATGGTAGAGGCACAGGCAGTGGGGCTTAAATTATTTCCTCTGAGCATCCTTAACCTAGCTGTGTTCTGAGCATTTATATCCCCTGTAACATACCTTTCCTGTATCACCTCTCCCCTAAGCAGGAGTCTGAGGGTTAAGGTAGTTCTTCAATTGTAAAAGAACATTATTAAGGGGGAGTGGAAGCTTCCTATAAGAAATTGGAGCATCAGAGAAAAAAAGTAAGGGCTCCTTTTACTAAGCTGCATTAGCGTTTTTAGCGCGCATAGCATTTTAGTGCGCACTAAACCCACGCTATGCCGCTAGAACTAACACCAGCTCAATGCTGGCATTAAGCTCTAGTGCACGTGGCAATTTAGCACATGCTATTCTGCGCGTTAAAACCCTAATGTGGCTTAGTAAAAGGAACCCTAAGTGTTTGAACTGATAGCTCTTATTATTAAACAGAGGGAAGGAAAAAGTAAAAAGAAAAAAAAAAAATCACAAAGTTATAGATGGATGCAACTGAAGCAGGCCATTCAGGTGGGGTTTCCTGAGTGGAAAAATCTTAATAATCAATATAGTTTGGAATTCTTGTGCTTTCAGGTGGACTTCCTGGGACATCAGGCCGCTCAGTGGTACAAATTAATATCTGGATTTATGAATAAAAAACAAAACACTAGTCTTTGGGACATTTGGAGTATTGAGATTAAGCATCAAATTAAGCATTACTGATAAGTGTTAATTATAGTGTGTGGAGGTAAAATTGCAGTAGAGATCAGTTCTTATTCAGAGAAAAGGTTCTCTTAATGACACAGAAAAAAAAATCATGTGGAATTTTTCATTTTGTTTTGGGCAGAAAATGACACAAAATGACATGAGAAGGATTGCTAAGGAGAAAGGTGGAGCAGCCCCCTTTCCCTCTCCCCCTGTCCCCTGTTGTGCCATGCCTGCCTGCTCCTTGGCCCCCATCTGTTCCCCCCATGATTGGTATGTGCCCCCAGCATACCCCTCCCCCCAAAGCAGCCCCATTTCCCTCTCCCCTTGCCCCCTCTTGTGCCATGCCTGGGTCCCAAATGTAGAGTCCGCTGGCAGTTTGCTTCCCTCCACCTTCCGCTTGGAAGTCTGCACTCCCTACCCCCCACAGGAAATCCAAAGGGAAAGCCATGGGAGCTACAGCAAAGCCCCTGCTGCCCAGTCTTCTGCCTTCATGGGGACTAAATACTTGAATCGGTTTTCTCGGAGCTTCAATTTCTGTCAATGATTAGCTTAACTGTGAGCCTCTCGATGGATCGCAAAAAATGAGGTGGGGTGGGCACTCCGAGAATATCTGTCGGGGGACTGTCGCCTTTGTGACTCTCTGTAAAGCGCCGCAAGGGAGCCGTTTTCAAAGCCGTCACCGCGGCTCCTCTCATGAGCTGCCCTTGCGTCGGAAGATGAGAGAAGAGTCGCGGCGGCGGCTTTGTGGGTCCGTAGTCCGAAACTTGATCCGACGCGCTTGTGCAGCTTAGAGGGACTGAAGGGGATGGAGATAAACAAAAGAGTAGTTCGCGGATGCTGGGAAGTAAGGCTGGGGAGTCGCGCATGCGGCCACAGACCTACTGATCACGGAAGCACGCAGATAGGAGTGTGCATGCGCGGCTAGGGTTTTATTATATAGGATTATATGTATTCATAAGTTGCAGCAAGCCTTACTTTGCAGCTGGTCAAACTGGTTTGTTTCTGCTTTCTTCTTTTCTCTTAGCTAGTTTCCTGTCTGTTATACCTTGATAAATGATAATATACCTCATATGGGAGAGCATAGGGGATTAAGTTCTCTGTTTCACCTTAAAACAATAGGGGAAGATTCTCAAAACTTTAATGTGGTGCTAAACCGGTTACAGCCGGCTAAGAATTCATGTACCGTATTTGCCGGCGTATAAGACGACTTTTCAGTACCTTAAAATCCTCCCCAAAGTCGGGGGTCGTCTTATACGCCGGGTACTGTTTACATGCCCTTACTTTACATGCCCTAACATTTCCTTTCTTACCTCCTTACGGTGCTTACGGTACTAGTAAACCTGCCGGGACATCAGCGGGGCCATGGCGGGACATCAGTGTGACAAGGGTGCCAGTTCCTTCATCCTGCGCAGCGGGAAGCAGCGGCGCTCTGGCCCCACCCCTTTTCTCTTTACTACGTCTCTCGCACATGCGGCCGTGTGTGGAGTCTAGCCCTTAAGGAAGTTGCGGGGGCGAACAGGAGGCTTTTGAAGGCTTTTAAAGGGAAACTGTCATGCCAGCAAACTTGCTAGGGACTTGCCCGGCACTTGCTCTCTCCCTCTATGTGTTATCTTCCTTCTATCATTGACAGTTTCAGTTTGGTTAACAGTTTAGAAAACAAATAGCATGGCAGCTCCCATGGGTTTATTGTTCTATTCAGCTTTAGTGAATTAATTAAAATTGTTGAAATAAATTCTGATGTTCTTTTAAGTTTTATTTGTTGTGCAGAAGGTGTGCGGAAGAAGGGGTAGTCTTATATGGCGAGTATATAACAAACTCTATATTTTAACTGTAAAAGTTGGGGGGTCGTCTTATACGCCCAGTCGTCTTATACGCCGGCAAATACGGTATTTTAGCAGCAGGTTATCAAAACGGCTTACCGTGGTCTTTTCTGAGCTTACTAGCAGTCTCCAACTCTGCCATGCAAATGTGTTACAATGAGGTCATTAATATTTAAACAAGCACTCCGACTGATTCTCTATTATTACCGGGTGATTCCCTAACCTTGCTTTCCTACATTTTCAAGCAAAATTTTCCAGCAGGTCTGAACTGTTGTAACCTTATTTTCTTGTCAGTGCCTTAGCGCTGATTGGCTCATGCATTGACAGGAAAGTAAGGCTTGACAGCTCAGACCTGTCAGAAAATGTTGCCGCTGCCAAGTAACAACCCCTAGCACCCCAACACCCCCAACCCACCCTGACAGCGTGAGGGTTGCTTACTCCCTGCTGCTGCCAATCAACACCCCTCAGCAGTGGGAGGAATGCCCACTGCTTCCCGCCACCAAGCAAAAGCCCCCTGACACCCCCCAGGCCTCTGATGACCTCCCCATCCTCCTTACCTAGTTTACAAAGACCAGCCACAGGGATGCCTACTCCCTCTGGCCAGCAGGCCCGCCTCTTCAAAATGGCGGGCATTCCCCTCACTAGTAAATCCCGGGATGTGACGAGGCGGTGCCTAAGGCTCTGATTGGCCCAGATGCCTAAGGTCCCTCCAATAGGAGAGGCCTTAAGCAACCTGCTGGGGCGGTTGCTTGACATCAGCAGCCGATCTTTGATTTTAAGTCTTTTAAAAAAAAATTTTGTGGATTTATTCGGCGCATGTGCTGATCACTATCACCAACGATCGGCACATGCAAATTTAATGACCCTCCGCAAACCTAATTTCCATGGTGTGGTGTTTAAAGAATGGCTCACCTTTTTGAAATTATTACAATAGCAGCAATGACAGCAGCCCATCGGATTTTACCACCAACATCTGAGAATCTTCCCCTAGATGATTCTAACTTCCTGTGTCTCTAAAGAATAGCAACTTCTCCAATGTGCACATCTCAGCTAGCATATGATCAGATAAATCTAACACCTAGGACTTGAATCCAAGCTCATTTAGTGCTTCATACCATTCCATCAATGGGCTTGCACAAGTTCCTCATTCTGCAAAGTATTGCTAGGCAGAGGTATAGCAAACCCATCTGTTTTATTATTATTATTATTAAACTTTCTTTTTTATTTTTTTAAGTATCATTAAGACCATATTAATGCCAATTAAATATTGCCAATTAAACCTGTTAAGCCAGACTCTATAACACAGAAGGTTAATAAAAAAGGACAAAATAGTAAAGTAAAATATAATTTTATTAAGTGTACTTTTAAACTGTTGGATAAGCTACGGTAATTTCTATGCTAGTTGACAAAGGGATCCATTTACAAAGTCATGGTGGCAAATGCAGCAAAGCTTATTCAGTCTCTATGGGTTTCCGTTCATTTGCCATAGGAGAATCACTGCTACAGCACTGTAAAAGGGTCCCAAAGTTTGTTATATAAAACTTTGACAATTTTAGGCCCCTTTTTATCATGCTGTGTTAGAAGGGGGGCAGGATTATCGCTGGCCGCTGCGGTAAAAGTTCCAACTCACATTTACCGCAGCAGACAGCAATAAAAAAAAACCTAATGCAGCTTGATAAAAGGGGGCCTTAAAGTGTACTTAAATGCTTCTATATTATTATTTGTTCCTGTTTCATGTTTGCACTTAACATTTGCTATTTTTCTTCACTAAACCATAACTTTAAAAAAAATGTAAATACTAAGTCCAACCTATATTTCATCTTGGCATCTCCTTGTGAACCCTAGGGATATTACACTCCTTTCTTCTAGGCATATTTATAGGGCATGAAATACAGGTAGATGAGAAGGGACCTTCCCCTTTTATGCAGACTCACTTCAATAAAACAGAAATAATATATTTGAAAAGCAACAAAACCCCTAGTCACCTTAGGTGAGTAGGTTTGTTGCTCCTGGGACAAGTTTACAATATTATGACTGCAGCTTTAATCAATTTGATTTCATTTCATTTAATTTGGCATTTATATTTCTCTGAGCCAAGAAAGATTCAAGACAGATTACATGATCTAATATAACAATCAAATTAAACAATAAAATCAGATTTGATTACTGAAAGAAAACTATAACTCAAAATGCAAACTCTATATACAAACAGAAAAAAAAATTGTGTGTGTGTGTGAAACAGAGAGAGAGAACCTAAAATTTAAATACACACTTAGGCATACCAGAACAGTATTATTTATTTATTTAATTTTATATCTCGCCTCCCCAAAGAGCTCAGAACGGGTTACAGGTTAACATGCATAATATACAGGTCACAATGTGCCATAGTCATACTACAAGAATATAAGAATAGCCTTAATGGGTCAGACCAATGGTCCATCAAGCCCAGTAGCCCATTCTCACGGTGGCCAATCCAGGTCACTAGTACCTGGCCAAAACCCAAGGAATAGCAATATTCCATGTTACCGATCCAGGGCAAGCAGTGGCTTCCATCATGTCTTTATCAATAACAGACTATGGACTTTTCCTTCAGGAAATTGCCCAAACCTTTCTTAAAAACAGCCAAACTCTCCGCTCTTACCACAACCTCTGTTTATTTATGGGACAGAACATTTGGATTTTTTCCAGATGTAGCCAAAGCAACCCAAGACCATAGAAAATTATTCTTAGCTATGCGTCAAGAAGTAGTAAATATGGGGGCTTTTTTTCTCTTAAGCTACCCTTGTAAGTGTCAAATCAAATTTGCTGGTATTAAATATGTGTTTTATACACCAGATCAGCTACATAATTTTTGGGATATGAAAAAATTAATGAGAAAGTGAAATAGGACTATAATAAGTAAATAAGCCGGAAAGATCACGTTAAGCCTTTTCCTTTGTTTATTTTTATAAATAGATCTCCTTATCTTGTTTCTTGTCTCTCCCAAGATGTAATTGGGGTCTAAGGAAGAGAAACAGTATTTCTAAAAAAAAAAATAATAATAATTTTCCTTTTTGTTTGATTTAAGCTTTAAAATACTTTTCCTTTTCATTTATTGTTTCCTATTGGATGTTTCCTTGTATTGCTTAACTCAAAAATTTTTGAATGTTTATGCTCTCTATTACTGTAACAAGTGGATTCTTGTAAATTTATTTTGAAATGCAAATTAAAAAAAAAAAGATGCCAGCATCTATTAGACTTAGAATTATCTAACTTCTGTAAACAAACTGGGGTCCAGAAAGTTCTATGCGACAAAAAAAACCAAGTTTGTCTCATAGATGCTGACGCTGTACATCTCATCCTCCAAGTCCAAATTTGTGGCCATTGAGTAGCAGAAATCTGCTTCTTAAATTCAATGCTCAAAATGTCTCTCAAACTTGTTTTTTGTTTCTTATTCATATAAACAGATATTAATTTATAACACTTGGCTGCCTGATGCCCCAGAAAATCTGTCTGGAAGCATAGGCCCGGCAAGCTATACTGATTTTTTAAGTTTTGCCAATCAGGGAACCCCTTCTGAATGGCTTGCTTCAACTGCAACCACTTATATACTTGAGACTTTGAAATACTGAATGATTGTTGCAGTCGTGAAAAATCAAGCATTTTCCCATTTGATACTACATCATCTAATGTACATATGCCGGCCTGCAACCAATACTTCCAGAGGATATTAGACGCGCCAATTTGAATCTTGGAGTTCAACCATAAGACATGTGGACTGTTGTATTGGTTCAGATGTTAAATTATTAACAAATTGTAAGGTTTTCCAAGTAGAAAAAAGAATATTGTCCTTATAGAGATGAGGTAACTTGATACTCAATACATGGCTTAATTGTAATGGAACTATTGAAAACCATTTGCACAATATAAAAAATGGACACTACTTCTATATTCCAACTTTAATCGTAATGGAGACATGAGTTGCCATTCTAAATAAAGCCAATCCGGGAGATGCTCCAAGACCTCAGGAAGGATCCAATACATACCCTGCCACATAATAAAAGCTTGAAGGTATCTATAAAAATTTGAGAAATTTACCCCACCCTCCACAATTGTTTTTTTGTAAAGATACTATAGCAACTCTAGCAGTTTTACCCATCCAAATAAATTTAGTGAGAATAATTCTGTTTAACTTTTTTTTTTTTTTTTTTAGTTCTTTATTCATTTTCAAACTTACAATAAGTGTGACATATGTTCAAACAAATTAACAATAAATACATCACTTAATAATCATCATTGGTACAAAACATAAACTCTTATCACCCCCCCCTTCCCACCCTTTCCTACCATATAATCAAATATCTTATAGAATATGTAATAGTAAAATAACCCCCCCTCCCTCCCTCACTATTGAACTTGTAAATTTAAGGGAAACAATTTAATCTAAACAGTACAATATTTTGTTAATGGCTCCCACACATCTTGAAATTTCCTGAAACATCCCCGCTGGATTGCAATAAAACTCTCCATTTTATAAACATGACATAAAGAATTCCACCAGAAATTATAATTTAATCTACTCCAATCTTTCCAATTATATGTAATTTGTTGAATGGCAACACCAGTCATTATGAGTAATAATTTATTATTGTTTGTAGAAATCTGACTTTTTGCTCTCATTGCCATACCAAATAGCACAGTATCATATGATAATGCCACTGGGTTATCTAATAAACAATTAATTTGGTCCCAAATTGATTTCTAGAAATTCATAATAAATGGGCAAAAGAATAATAAATGATCTAAAGTACCTGCTTCTAGATGACAGTGTCAACATTTATTATTTATTATTTAACTTTTTATAAAAGGAACCTTGAAAATAAACCAGTAGCATATTACAGGCAAAATCATCATTTTAACAGTTTGGACTCCCCCCCCCCCCCCAAGAAACATGTAGTGGGTTCCAATTCTCACACATTTCTTTGACTTTCAGCAATAGAGATTTTTCATTTACTGTCATTGTATCCTCCACTGTTTTCCAAATCATAATACCTAAATATTTTATACCTTCATCCTTCCAAAGGAAATGAATCAAATATTCCCTTTGTACAATGGACATTTAACGGAAGAACCTCCGATTTGCTCCAATTTAATTTTTATCCAGAAAATTTACCAAATCGGTCAATCAATTCCAGTAAATGCGGAATGGTGGATTCTGTATTCTTCAAATGAAGCAAGATATCATCTGCATAAACAGAGATCTTATATTCCCGACCTGCATAAGGAATCTCCTGTATCTCCCTTGCGTACTGTTTAGCAAACAATAAGGGTACAGAACAATACCAAAAAGCAATGGAAATAAGGGACATATTTGTCTAACTCCCCTCTCCAGATGAAAACTCTCTGAAAAAGTATTATTAATATGTAATCTGGCAGAAGGGGAACTATACAAGGTTGGAATCATTTCCGGTTGGTCCAGACACCTAAGGCCCCTCCAATAGGCGGGACCTTAGGTGCCTGGCCCAATCAGGCCCTAGGCCCTCCATTCGGAGGATGGTGAGCCTGGCGGGTAGACGGGCTTGGGACCCATCCATCCAGCCAACTTAAAGTAAGTTCAGGGGGTGTCAGGGGTGGGGGTGTCATGGGGTGGTGGTGTTAGAGGGGTTCAGGGGGCGATTGGGGGTTAGGGGGCAGTCAGGGGGTACACTGTGGGCAGGAGGGCTTGGGATCCCTCCTGCCTGTATTTGAGGGGTTGGGCTCCCTCCTGCCGGTACTGTCTGGGGGGTGGGGGGATCTCCTCAGCAGGAAGGGTTGGGCTTCCTCCTGTCGGTATTGTTTTGAGGGGGTGGGGGGTGGGGTCGCGGGGGGTGTGTGCCTTGGAAGGAGGGATTGGGCTCCCTCCTGCCGGTATTGGAGGGGGTGAGGGGTGGATCGCGATCTCTCCTGCCGCAATTCATGGAAGTTCAGAAGGGGAGCGATCACGGCAGGAGAGATTAGGCATCTCTCCTGCCTTGATCGTTGCGGGGGGATGGGGGGACGATTCTGTAACTGGTGTTGTTTTTGACAGACGCCAGTTACAGAATCCAGCTTTTAGGTGAAGGAATGGCCCCTCCTTTGCCTAAAAGGTCTTGTTCTGTCCCTTTGGGATTTGGGCAATTTTTTGATTGATAATGTGTTCTAAGGTTAGACGTAGTGGTGGTATAGGCGATTAAACTACTGAACATACAGGTAGGCCATTCTCAAAAAACCCTCATTTTGGACATTTTTTTTGAATGGTCATTTTCCCTGCTGCTACTTTCAGCGCTTATGACCTTAGGCCAAAAGGGGACTTAGATGATTTTTTTAATTATGCCCCTCCACAGTTTTACCAGAACATATACAAGTTTATGCAAAGAAGTTTTATCTAAATCTGATTTAATAGATTGAATAAGCATAAAGTTCCAAAAGTTTCAAGTTTTCAAGTTTCAAGTTTTATTTCACATTTGATGGATCGCCTATTTCGAAATTCTAGGCGATGTACATAATAATATAATATAGAAACTTTAACCAAATTACAAAATCAATTAAGACTCACATGAAAGGTAGGGAAGGAGGGTAAAGTTACAATGTGGGAGAAGAAAAAAAACAAAAAACCAGGGAAGAACGAAAGGTAGGATAAAATTTATGAATAAAAATTTATGCTAAAAAATTTATGCATTAAAATTGTTTAAGGGCGTCCTTTAGTTGTATTATAAATCAAAGGCGTCCTTAAATAAATAAGATTTTAAAAGCTTTTTAAATGTTATGATATCACTTTCAATTCTGATGTAATGGGGAAGGGAGTTCCACCATTGTGGCCCTGCGACAGTAAACATTTCAGCTCTTCGTGTTCCGATGACTTTTAATGATGGGACAGTTAATAAGTTTTGATTAGATGAGCGCAGGGATCTTTGGGGTGTGTATGGGATAAGTGATTTTAATATAAATTGTGGTTCGCTGAATGTGAGGGTCTTAAAAATTAGGAACATCAGCTTGTAGAGGATCCTGTGGTTAACTGGTAACCAATGCGCGTCAATTAATAATGGGGTGACATGATCGAATTTTTTTGCATTGTAGGTTAGCTTTATGGCTACAGGATATTAAAGCTATATGGGGTTTTCCAAACCATCAAAATTATGATTTTGCCTGTAGTTTGCTACCAAATGAGTATTTTCAAAGTTCCTTTTATAAAAAATTAAATGGGATTCTTACAAAATTTCTTTGGCTGGGTAAAAGTGCTAGAATAGCCTTAATATCTTTGCAAAAATCACAATCAGCGGGGGAGGGGGGGGTAAATTTTCCAAATTTTTATAGGTATCATCAAGCCTTCATATTGTGTTAGAGTATGCATTGGATCCTTCCTAAACTCATGGAGAATCTACCGGACTGGCTGATATTAGAGAGTCATCCCATGTCCCCATTACGTCTTAACCATATTTTGAGTATCAAGTAACCTAGAATATATAAAGACAATAGTATTCTTCTTTCCACCTGGAATACATTAAAATTTATTATTAATTTAACACATACTCCAACACAACAATACACGTGTCAATCTCTATGGTTAAACTCCAAGATACAAATCAGCGAGTCTAAAATCCTCTGGAAACATTGGTTGCAGGCAAGCATACGTACACTGGATGACATAATTTCTAATGGGAAACTGCTAAATTTATTACAATTGCAACAGTCACTTGGCATTTCAAAATCTCAAGGTTATAAATGGTTGCAGTTGAAACAGTTCTGAAAACTGCAAGGGAACTCACTTATCCAAGGTGATACTGTTAAATGACTCCTTCACTAATCACCTTGTTTCTTTATATGAAACACTGTTACTTAATTCAACAAGTAGCTGATGTGGTTAAGTGAACACTCAGACCCACAGCTGAGGTCCCAGTGAAAAAATCATGGAGCAGTTGTATAGGAGACCATCATAGTTGTTCACAGTCTCCTCCACCATACAAAGACTAAATAACAGTTGAAATAGGCCATTCAGAAAGGAATCCCTGATTGCCGAAATTAAAAAAATCAGTATAGCTTGCCGGGCCTATGCTTCCAGACAGATTGGCAGGGGCATCAGGCCGCCAAATGGTACAAATTAATATCTGAATATTTGAATAAAAAACCTAAAACAAGTTTAAAAGACATTTGGAGCATTGAGATAAAGCAGCAGATTTCCGCTACTCAATGGCCACAGATCTGGACTTGGAGAATGAGATGTACAGCGTCAGCATCTATGAGACAAACTTGCTTTTTTTCTGTTATATCGAATCTTATGGACCCCTGTTCGTTTACAAAAGTTAGATAGTTCAAAGTCTAATAGATGCTGGCACTGTCATCTGGAAATAAGGACACTGGATCACTTAGAGGGGCATAATCGAAATGGATGTCTAAGTCCATTTTCGTCTAAGTCACAAGTCATCCAAAGTAAAAAACAGCTTAGGACACATTTTCGAAAAATACGTCCAAAATTTTTTTTCTGATCGTCCAAGTCACTAAATCATCCATCTTTATACCACATTTTTGTCCAACTTCTCGTCCAAGTCCAAAAGGCCTAGTACAAGCCCTGTTGGACATGGGAGGGGTTTGCAAAGTGATGGACTGAACACCCAGACATGCCACCTAAATAGTGGGGTACCTTACAGGGCACTGCTGTGAACTTCACAAAAAGGGTGCCATGTCTTCTCCTCACTACAGCTCCCTTATAGGTCATGGTGAGCCCCCCAAACCACCTCCAGAATCCCCTAGACCCACTTATCTACCACCCCAATAGCCCTTATGGTTGCAGGAGCCACTTACATGCCAGTACAAAAGGGTTTTGGGGGTGTATAGGGGAGTGCACATGTTTAAGTATCAATGCAGTGATTACAGGGGCTTATGGGCATGGGTCCTCCTCTCCATGGGTCCCTAACCCACCCCCAAGATGGCTTAAGCTGCCTCTGTGTCGGACGACTAGGCTTTCCTATGCCAGGCTACCAGGTGATGATGGTCTGGAGGCTGAATTTTAAAGGTGGAATTAATATTTTTATGGGGTTGGGAGTGGTCGGTGATCACTTGGGTAGTGTGTGGGAGTCTGTTTTATGTGTTTGCAGTGCTTATCTGGTGACTTTAGGTGGGTTTTTCTGACTTAGACCATGTTTAGAAATATGTCCAAAACCCGTTTTTGTTATCGGCACTTGGACGTATTTGGGAAATGTTCGTCCAAGTGCCGACTTAGGCCGGTTTTTGGACATTTTTCTCTTTCGATTATTGTTTTATTGTCCCTTGATATTCAACTTTTGGAAGGCTATCTGGGGGAAAATTAATAGGATATTGGTATCTTCTATCCCATTGTCACTTGACATTGTTCTATTTGGGACTTTATTACAACCTAGGAGTCCAATTAATGCAAGCAAGAACAGACTTCTTCTCATTATGACAGGGGTAGCTATGCAGCTAATCACAAAAAATTGGAAAAACTGGGATTGGCTGAACTTCATCTTTTGGTGAGAAACCCTGTGTCAATTTTATAGATATGAGAGAATGGAAACATAGAAACATAGATTTTGTCAGCAGAAAAGGGCCGGTGGCCCAAGTCTGCCCACACCATAACCCTTCCTCCCACCAGTCTACTCAAGATGAACCCTCCCTCCCTGAAGTATCTATCTTTTAAGAGGACATTATAAGAAATTTAAAGAGACTTGAGGTCCATTATCGGAATTTGTGAAAACTGATTGAACAAATAAACCTTGATTTCTAATTGATCCTCACACATATCCAGGGAGGGGGAGGGAGGGGGAGAATGTACTTTATAACATTATTTGTTTGATTGTAAGTGCTGATTGTTGTACTACTTGATTAAGTATTCTGTGCACTTTTGTATGATTTGAAAATTAATAAAGAATTATAAAAAATAAAAATAAAGCTATATGGGGTTTAATGTCAGCTATGAGTGTAAAGTTATGCCTAGAAAATGTATTGAGGGTAGCAGTACTAATGACTACCCAGATATTTGAGGTGCAACAGATGGGATCAAAAGATGGTCTGTTATCCAAATAGTCTTTTCTTATGAAAGGTTTAATTTTAAAAATAAGGGCCTGATTCTTTATAGGACGCCGGTATCAGCTGTCACCTAAGCAGCGGCTGAGAATTGCACACCAGCATCCTATACAGAATCGTGTCTTTCTTAATGGACAGATGCCTAATCTGCTTGATTCTGTAACCGGCACTCATGTCACAGGTGC
Organism: Geotrypetes seraphini; assembly: GCF_902459505.1. Lineage (NCBI taxonomy): Eukaryota > Metazoa > Chordata > Amphibia > Gymnophiona > Dermophiidae > Geotrypetes > Geotrypetes seraphini. The sequence goes on from NC_047085.1 coordinate 164,987,650, forward strand.
CTGTTAGAGGATTGCATTGCTGCTGAGCTGATCGCAGCAGTGCCATCCCCCTTCTGCGATCAGCTCAGCAGCAGGGAAACCCTACCCCTGTGAACATCCTCATCAAGAGGGATGCCCACTCCCTCCTGCCGCCACCCGTGAAACAATCCCCGGAAGGAGGGATGCCCACTCCCTCCTGCCAGCACCCCTACCCCAACATCCCCAGCAGGAGGAATGCCCACTCCCTTCTGCCGGCATCCCCAATCTTCTGACCCCTCACCTCCCAAAGCCCACCCGGATCCCCTGGACCTTTATCAGCAAGGCCGGCCGGAGGGATGCATACTTCCTCTAGCACTGGGAGTGTCCTAAGACGCCGGTTGCCCAGATGCCTAAAATCCCATCCTGGGATGCACCCGGGAGGGGTCTAAGGCCTTGACTGGCTCAGGTGCCTAAGACCCCACCTATAGGAGGGGCCTTAGTTACCCGGGCCATTAAGGGCCTTAGGCCTCCTTCCTGATGCTTCCTGGTATATATTGTGAGGATCCTCTCTTTGGCCTAGATACCCTCCCCGTATATTCCAAAATGCATTGTGAAAGGGGCATAAGGTCCTGATGGTCCCAGGTGCCTAAGTACCCCTCCTGTAGGTGTGGCTGTAGGTGCCTGGACCAATCATGGCCTTAGGCCCATCTCCAGTACATCCCAGGATGCAGTGGGAAGGAGAGGCCCAAAATTTTGAAGAGGCAGGCCTGCCGGCTAGAGGGATTAGGCATTCCTCCTGCCGGCCTGACTACGAAAGGAACAGGGGGTTTGAGGTGAGTTTAGGGATGTTGGGGTGGGGTATTGGGAGTATCAGTGATTGGGGGTATTAGGGGTTCAGGAGGGGCAGTGGCAGGAGGGAGTGGACATCCCTCCTGTTTATCGTGGTTGGGGATATTTCAGGTGTCAGCAGGAGAGAGTGGGCATCCCTCCTGCCGATTGGGGGATTCTTTGTCTGCCATAGCTAGCTCAGCTGATTTTGGCAGGAAAATACCCCCCTCCCCCCAATCAACCGAGCTGATTGGGAATAAATTCCCCTGCCATGATCAGTTTATGGCTGTTGTGCCTAGCAGCAAAGTTATGCGACTGAAATATAGACCAGGGTTTTCCAGGCCTACATTTCAGCTGACTATCTTGACTGATTAGGCATAATTTAATAATTAGCGCTGTTGAGTGATTGGCACATGATTGACGAGCACCAACATGGGCACTGGTTACAGAATTCATCTTCAAATTGTTTCACAAACACTTACATATGAACATAAGAACATAAGAATTGCCACTGCTGGGTCAGACCAGTGGTCCATCGTGCCCAGCAGTCCGCTCACACGGCGGCCCCCAGGTCAAAGACCTGTACCCTAACCAAGACCCGCCCTACTTGCATTCGTTCTGGTTCAGCAGGAACTTGTCCAACCTCGTCTTGAATCCCTGGAGGGTGTCCTCCCCCACAACAGACTCCGGAAGAGCATTCCAGTTCTCCACCACTCTCTGGGTGAAGAAGAACTTCCTTACGTTTGCATGGAATCTATCCCCTTTTAACTTTAGAGAGTGCCCTCTCGTTCTCTCTACCTACAAATCATAGACTAGAAAAAAAGACCTGCTTTCGATTCTTGAATTTGTCTTGAAACCAAGAGCTTTCAATTTACACTCCTTATTTAAAAAAAATATTTAATCATACTACTAAATTCTGAATGTTCGATTTGATGTAATACAGCTGAGGGTGTTCAATCAGTTCATGGGAACTTTTTGACAAAAGTCACAAGTTCACCAGGGCTTGTCAAGCATAAAGCATCCTAAAGTTCATCGCAGGAGTCAGGGGTGGCCGCAATCCAGTGGGGCCACCAGGACCTCCCCAACGAATATGCACGACATGCATCCGCATGCACTGCTTTCATTGTATGCTAATAGATCTCATGCATATCCATTGGGGAAATCCCGAAAACCCGACTAGACCGCGGCCCCCAGGTAAGAAGTATTGTTTTTACCCTTCTACCTAAGTCAAGGTAGATGACTTGCTAAGAGTGTATCAAACATGCTTAAGAACGTAATAACTGCCACAACATATACAAGTTACTTGTAAGGTCAAAAATCTCCAAAGGCTGCTGACGTCTAATATTGTTCAGCAGTGGCCACTTCTAAAAGGTCCTTTACATACCCCTCCCCCCAAAAAAATTAATAATAGTAATAATAAATGCGGTGGAGTTTGGTTTTTTTTTTTTGTGGCTTGTCAAAACACAAGTCTACAGCACCCCAAAACAGGTGATATAGAGAGGTTACAAAGGGTCTCAAGCGCTCACAGCTATAAGCCCGACATTCTTTTCAAGGCTAATAACTACAACGTGAGCTATCATCGATCCCATACACTCTCTTTGAAATTAATTTTTAAATTTTTATACTTTTAACTGGTTTAGTGATCTTAATTTCTTATGCAATACTCTCCTATTGTAATATATAATCCTGAAGTACTTAGCTTCAATATATATTCTTAAGCTAAGTACTTCAGGATTATATATTACAATAGGAGAGTATTGCATAAGAAATTAAGATCACTAAACCAGTTAAAAGTATAAAAATTTAAAAATTCATTTCAAAGAGAGTGTATGGGACCGATGATAGCTCACATTGTAGTTATTAGCCTTGAAAAGAATGTCGGGCTTATAGCTGTGAGCGCTTGAGACCCTTTGTAATCTCTCTATATCACCTGTTTTGGGTTGTTGTAGACTTGTGTTTTAGCCAAGTCTTAAAGATTTCAGTGTGTTTCACAAGAGTTTGGAGAATTATCTATATTTTTTTGTGTGTGGCAACATATATAAGCACATCTTTCCAGTTGTGATATTGTGCCTGCTTTTGCATTGTTTGGCCAAGCAGCCATACAATTTCAGTGTTGACACTATTAAACAGTGCTTTACATAACAGTGGTGGTAAAATGACACCTAGTGGTGAAATTTGGCATTCCCTGCAGCAGTGGTAGGAAAGCTCTTAGATCCCTCCTTTTGGTTCAGATCAAGATCCTCTAAAATGGAAAGCACTAATTCTGGAAGGTAGGAAGGACATTCTGTCAGAATAGCTATGATGATCTTCTTTGAATGGGTCCAGGCCAGTTGGAGATAAGGGACAATGTAATTCCACGTTGGGGAGTGATCTGTTTGGTTAAGTTCCAGTTGAATCATGTTTGGAGCACGGGAGGACAGTTTTAAATGGTTAGCAGGGAGGATGTACACCAAAACATTAGTGCTTGCTTTAAGATAGATGTTAATCTATTTATGTGTGTGTGTGTGTGTAGGTGGGGGGTATTATTTACATCTATAATTTATCATTATAATTGATTTGTAGCTATTTACTTAAAGATAATCATAAACAGAGCATTATTATTAAAAGCATTCAATCCCCAATTACATATTCATTCAATAAAATGTTTTTAATAAAAAGTATTGCAAAACTAAACTACTAATACAGTACTTTATACACTAAAAACATTAAACCTATCCTAAATCTGCCTTATACAAGAATATTGCTGTACCATTCCTGTTACCTCACATAATACCACATGCTCATATGACAATCAATAGAAAATTAATAAGTCCATTACTAACATCTCATGGGATATAAACTCATCCTCCATTACTGTGCAGGAATTACATAATCCATTCCCTACCCAGCTAGACATCTACTTGTTGAATAAACAGATATCAGATTCCTATGTCTCTGTTTCAAATGCTTAGTAAATAAGTCAAGCTTTTTCTGCCGTATAAAAATACAAGTAATGCAATTTATTTATTTATTGAGATTTATTAACCACCTTTATTTATTTTGATTTCTATCCCGTTGTTTCTAAAGAGCCAGAATGGGTTACGGGTTTAACATACATAGGTCTCCTTTTACAAAATTGTGATAGCAATTTATAGTGCAGAGAACTACGCTGAATGGCCTGACTTCCTGTGAGCATCAGGAGCAGCGTGGGCCATTCAGCACGGCTCCCCACGCTAGAAACTGCTATCATATTTTCGTAAAAGAGGGGGATAATATATAGTTAACAGGTTACAATTTACACTAGATTAGCCATAATTTCAGTATGTTTATGAAGAGATTCACCCAAGGTGGTGTACTGTATATATACATACAATTTTCAATATTTAAACAGTCAAATCATAGATGAATTGCTGTTTTTGCACAAATATTCAATATACTGCTAAATGTTGCATATGTATTTGAGGTGGTGGAGGAGGACCGGTGATTAAAACCACAATTTGTATTGGCTGAACGGCCATTGGCTGGCATGAGACACAAAGATATGATCTGAGGTCCTGCATTCTTTCCACAGATGACCTATTTGTTTATTTGTGATTGAGAAACATTTATATTTTTCTAAATAAGTTATAGTCTATTTGAATTTAATTCCATTTTTGTTTTGAATTTTGTTATTTGTATTGCAACCATGTATGATGTTGAACTAGAATTTAGGTGTGGGGGGGGGGGGGGAGGAGGAATGGAGGGTTGAGTGTGTTTTGTGTGGTTAGTAGCTTTATAAATTTCAGTTGAGGTTATGTTCGCCAGAAGGGACTTGAGACTTAAAGGGCTGACAGCAAAAAAAAAAAAAAAAAATCCTATTTTTTTCTTTGCATTTCTGCAATTTTGTTAAATTAGCAGAAATGCAAAATATAGTGTTCAAAGTACTAACCCCCCTTTTACAAAGGTGCAGTAGCAATTGCCACATGGCGAACAGCCCGATGTCCATTGAATCCCTATGGACGTCGGAGTGATTACCGTGGCCCAACGCGATACTCACCTATGTAAAACAGAGCCTAAGTCAAAGTACTTAAGTAAAGGTAAAAATTAATGTATATTTTAATACTTAAACAAAATAAAAAATGCAGCGAACAACACACAAATTTTTTTTTACTTAAGTAAAAGGAAAAGGTTACCGCTTAATATAGGCCTCTTTTTATCAAGCTATGTTAGTTGTTTTTTTTTTAATCACCAGTCGCTGCGGTTAAAGCTCCAACACTCATAGGAATTCTATGAGCGTCAGAGCTTTTACCGGGACTCGGGACTTTTTTTTTTTTTTTTCATCAGCTGTAGGTGAAAAGGTTTGGAAAACGGTCTGGATTGCAGAAGTTCAAGAAACCCCAGATCACAGCTTTGAAGATAAGTCCATTGCTGCTTTGATATGTTTTAAAGTGGAGGTTTTTTTCTGAGACCTGTGATTGTGTTGGATCCCTAATACAGGACTGTTGGACTGAGTTGTAGGGACAGAGTGCCCTGAGGTCTCTTTTTTTCCACTTTTCATGCCATTTCCCGTCATTTGCATGTGCTGATTGGATCGGGCGCAGATCGAATGGGGAGGAAAGTTAGTGAATCGGGTCAGGGTCGCAAAGTGGTCGCAAACTCGTCAGGACACAATTTTACAAAATAGCAGAAATGCAAAGAAAAAATAGGATTTTTTTTTTTTTTTTTTGCTGTCAGCCCTTTAGGTCTCAAATCCCCTCTGGCGAACATAACCTCAACTGAGATTTATAAAGCTACTTACCACACAGAGAATCAAGGTTATGATTTTTTTTTTTTTTTTTTTTGGGGGGGGGGAATGGGTAGTGCCACTGCAGTTACCTGTCATAATATATGTTAATGTTACATGCCTGGGTCATTAGAGCAATGGTCTACACCAGTGGTTCCCAACCCTGTCCTGGAGGACCACCAGGCCAGTCGGGTTTTTAGGGTAGCATGAGAGAGATTTGCATATAATGGAGGTAACAGGCATGCAAATCTGCCCCATGCATTTTTATTAGGGCTATCCCAAAAACCTCGACTGGCCTGGTGGTCCTCCAGGACAGGGTTGGGAACCACTAGAAACATAGAAACATGATGGCAGATAAAGGCCAAATGGCCCATCCAGTCTGCCCATCCACAGTAACCATTATCTCTTCCGCTCTCTAAGAGATCCCAGGTGCCTATCCCAGGCCCTTTTGAATTCAGATACAGTCTCTGGTCTACACTGTCATCCCAAGCATGTAATGTTGTGGCTATGTGCTAACTGTATACTTTGCTAAATGCAGGGCCTGCAGAGACTTTGCACTTATATGAGACATTACGTTTTGCATTTAATGTGTGGTAAGTGCAAAGCTTGCCATACTTTAGAGAAAGGGCCCCAGCAACTAAAGTGCATGCTAAGCTTTAGGACATAGATTTAGAGGTCTTTTTCTAATCTTTTCTCCTATGTAATTTTGTTACTAGCAGTACAAATCAATTTTCAGTGGTTAAAACGTTACAAAATTCCTTTGCCTAGCAGGTCTCATTTTTGTGGCATTACTGTCCATCTGCTTCTGTGGAAAAAAAAAAAAATCAATGGAATTCTATGAAACATTAGGGAATATCAATCACGGGCGAGAGGAAAAATCTATAACAGGTAGTGCTGGTATAATTAGTTTAAAGCATGTATAAATATTCTTGAAGGGTTTTGTACACCTTTGTTTCCCATGATAGCTTTATGTGTCATTCACTACTTTGACAAGCAAGTCCTGAACTCAGTAGATGTCAAATGTATTTAATTAAATTCTCAGGGATGTTCTGATACATACAGACTAAATATAACCTTCCTTATTGCAAAATGATTAAAAGCAGATGTACAAATGATAGGAAGTTTCAAAAAGTTCCAGCTGGATTTTTGGTATATTTACATTCTTCAAAAGGAGTGCACATCATAAGCTTCAAAGTGATTAAAAAAATATATAAAAACTAAAGCCTACTAGTAGAGAAAAGAATACTAGGATATGAAAACCCAGATTTGGATAAACTGAAATTAAAATCATACTGGCCGATATTCAGCCAATGATGGTTGGTGTTATTTTGAACACTGACCGTCACTGGCTAAATTAGCCTCATACGTTCAGTGTCAGACCATATCTGGGCACGGACTTCCAAACTGTAACCCAGATCCAAATTTCCCCATTCCGATCCCCCCTCCCACCCACCTGGAATGGAAAGAATCCCCCCAGTCCACTCCTTTCTCTCACCAACCCCTGAAGAAACAGCAAGGTAGGCCCAGGCCTCGACTCTCGCCAGACTCCTCTGGGCCTGCCTTGAAGAATCCTTTGTGCTCCAGTGGTAAATGGCAGGAGTCAAAGGCTACTATAAAAGGGCTGACACAAGCTCTAGTGGCAGCCTCACGGTATTTCAAGTACCATGATATGAATGAATGGGCATCACTCTTGCCCATTTACCACTAGACCACCAGGGATTCTTCAACTTAGGCCTGGGCTTAGCTTGCTGTATATTTGGTGGATGGATGGAAGGGGTAAATCATGCTGGGGGGACTTCAGGGAACATATGGATGGGGTATAGTTGGAGCCACTACTTGGAAGGGCACTGATTGATTCAAACTGGTGCCCAGTTACCTTCACCATATAAAGTTAAGACTGTCCTAGGTTCCTAGCTGGTTAGTGGGCTGAATATTGTCACTAACTGGCAAGGTTGCCACTTCACCCAAACTCAGCCCCTTCTCATCTCTCACCTTACTAGTTAGGGGTTGGCCATTAAGAATCAATATTCAATAGCACTGTCCAGTTAAATGCTACTGAATATTGCTGTTTAGCCCCAGACCCTCTTTTTAATATTTTTATAAACAATATTTTTGAAAAGATTTGTCGGGTAAGATTTGCCTTTTTGCATATAACAAAATCTGCAATAGAGTAGATACCCAGGATGGTGTGAATAACATGAAGAAAGACCTAGTGAATCTTGAAGAATGGTCTGAAATTTGGCAGCTAAAATATAATGCTAAGAAATGCATTTGGGCTGCAGAAACCTGAGGGAACGATACAGTTTAGGGGTGAAGAACTTATGTGCACAACAGAAGAGCGGAACTTGGGTGTGATTGTATGTGATGATCTTAAGGTGGCCAAACAGGTTGAAAAGGTGACGGCAAAAGCTAGAAGGATGGTAGGTTACATAGGGAGAGGTATGGCCAGTAGGAAAAAGGAGGTCGCACCTTCAACAAGATATAAAAAGGATGGAGTCAATCCAGAGGAAGGCGACTAAAATGGTGTATGGTCTTCATCATAAGGCGTATGGGGTAGACTTAAAGATCTCAATCTGTATACTTTGCAGGAAAGGCAGGAGAGGGAAGATTTGATAGAGATGTTTAAATATCTATGTAATGTAAATGTGCATGAGTTGAGTCTCTTTCATTTGAAAGGAAACCAGTGACGGAAGATCTCTGTTTTGCTCTCACGCTGTAAAGAGAGCTTCTTCAAGGCATGGATGGTATGCATTTACAAATACTAGTAATGCTGCCCTGGCGCTTTCTCGCCATTTCAGAAAACTGGTTTGCATTGCTGAAAGTTTTCTGAAACGGCGAGAAAGCGCCGGGGCAGCATTACTAGTATTTGTAAACGCATACCATCCATGCCTTGAACAAGCTCTCTTTACAGTGTGAGAGTGAAATGGAGATCTTCCGTCGCTGGTTTTGAGGCCAATCACACCCGAGCTAAGTACCTTATACAAATACTATGGCCCAGATAAGGGCTCATATACTTTCATGCTAGTTGGGTAAAAGCCCTTATTTATTTATTCTATTTGAGAAATACAAGACAAAAAAAAAAAAAATAAAATTAAGTAGCTCTCAACAAGAGACCCTTTGGACCGATGATAGCTCGCATTTAGGCTAGCAAGCCTAGATAAGTTCAAGTGGCCACTAGCTGTGAGCACTTGAGATCCATAGTCTCTAATAGAGTGCTATTGAGATTAGTTTGCTTTGGCATTAGCCTTTGTTCAGGTAATTTTGGTGTGTTACTTTTCACACTGATCATCTGTAATTTGTTTTGCTGGATAATATTTGTTTCTTGTAATTCACAGTAATTGACCTCTGATGCACATTCATATGCAGAAAACATGGCCCTGTTGGATCTTACAATAAAGCTCTACATGATATCCTAATCCTGGAGGATCTTGATTTTTTTTTAGGGGGAAGGGGCTAATATTTAGTGCCATCCTTCCCCTTAAAAAAAAAATCAAGGTGAAGTGTTGTGCATACATTTGTATTATTTGCTTCTGATTATTTATGCCATGGTGACTTAAATTAATGTGTGTTACAGTTTAATGTGACTTAAAGGAAAATATTGTGTGTTATTGCCATAACACATCTTAATAACTATCTTCAACAGACTTCTTCAAAATCAGAAGCTGTGGGTTAAGAAAACTACTACTACTATTTATCACTTCTATAGCACTGAAAGGCATACACAGTGCTGTATGTTTGACATCTAATAGACAATCCCTGCTCAGAAGAGCTTACATTCTAACTTGGACAGACAGACATGACATATAGGGTTGGGGATGCTGAACCCAAGGTGAAAGGAGTTAGGATTTGAAAGCAGTCTTGAAGAGATGGGCTTTTAACTTGGACTTGAACACTACCAGAGATGGAGTCCGCTGTAGGGATTTGGGCAGTTTGTTTCAGGCATACGGTGCAGCAAGACATAAGAACATAAGAACATAAGAACATAAGCAATGCCTCTGCTGGGTCAGACCTGAGGTCCATCATGCCCAGCAGTCCGCTCACGCGGCGGCCCAACAGGTCCAGGACCTGTGCAGTAATCCTCTATTTATACCCCTCTATCCCCTTTTCCAGCAGGAAATTTTCCAATCCTTTCTTAAACCCCTGTACTGTACTCTGCCCTATTACTCCCTCTGGAAGCGCATTCCAGGTGTCCACCACTCGTTGGGTAAAGAAGAACTTCCTAGCATTCGTTTTAAATCTGTCCCCTTTCAACTTTTCCAAGTGTCCTCTTGTTCTTTTATTTTTCGAAAGTTTGAAGAATCTGTCCTTCTCTACTCTCTCTATGCCCTTCATGATTTTATAAGTCTCTATCATATCCCAAAAGGGACAAAAGGGACAAAGTACAGAGTTGGCAGTGGAGGAAAACTGCACAGATAGGAAGGACTTACCGGGACCTACCGGCTGAGTGGAGTTTGTGGAAGAAACATGAGGGGAGATAAGTGAGGAGAGGTAATGAGGGGCTGCCGAGTGAACACATTTGTAGGTCAGTAAGAGAAGCATGAATTGTATTCAGAAATAGATGGGGAGCCAATGAAGAGACTTTAGGAAAGGGTAACGTGAGTATAGCGGATCACATGGAATATGAGTTGAGGAGCTGAATTTTGAATGGATTGAAGGGGAGAAAGATGACTGAATAGAAGACTTGAGAGCTGTGAGTTGCAGTAATCTAAGCATGAGGTAATGATGGAGTGCATAAGGGTTTTGATAGTTTGCTCAGAGAGGAAGGATAGGATTTAAGTAATATTATAGAGGAAGAAGAGGCTGGTTTAGCGGTATGTTGTATCTGGGCAGAGAAGGAGAGAGAGGAGTAAAAGATGAAGAAGGTTACAGTGAGGCCTAAGATTAAAAAAACACAGAGACCTTTGCCTGAGAGTATGGAAAATGATGACAATTCATGTAATTTAAAGATTATTCCACACATATAAGGGACAGTTCTGTAACTATATAGCTCCACTTAAGCACCCCTATAACGTACAGTGAACACCTATTTTATAATTGGCACTAAAATTAAGGAACCCGTGGCTAAACTAACCATAGACCTGACATAACTGCAGGTGCTGAAATTTGGCGAGGATGTGTATAACTTAGAATATTCTGGGATTTGTCACAGCCATGTCCCTCCCATCCTATGCCCATGTGTACAAGCTCCTTCTTTTATGTGAATGTGGGACTTGTATTGTAAATGTGGGTGCCTGGTTTATTGAATTGGAGGACAGCAATAAAGAAATCACTGCTGAAGAAAAGCCATATGATATGCCACATAGTATTTCAAAGAAACATGGTACACAGTGTAAATATGGGAAATGGTTTGAGGGCAGTAGAGATCAAAGGGAAACACCTTAGTCTCAATGCTCAGTAATATGTATAGCATAAATCAAAATACTCCTAGAATTGGCTTAATCCCCTTATGCCTGAGCTAGAAGTCTGTAGATGTAATAAATACAACGACAACAACAGAGTTGAGATCAAAGACATCAGTATGAGCCCGCCATAAATCGTGAGAACCTTTGGCTCAGGCTAAGTCTCAAAGGTGACTAGCACCAGACATGCGTCTAAATGAGAATTGCCTCATACATCATAAAGTCTATGATCATCTCCCGTGAACAAAATAATTTGAATCCGAGTGAAAAAATACAGGCAAATAGTTCAGGAAATAGTTCAGGAAAAAGGGAAATGTAAAGATATAACAAACAAATACCCCATCAAAGACTAAACCAACACAATAAATACAGTAGATTATAATAACTAAAGAAAATATGTGAATGGTAGTTGGAGATTTACACATGCATAGTTCTAAGTTTTGAATTTTAATAAATACAAAAACATTTAGATTAATACATTAATATATAACATCTAATAAAATTGATACATATTCTAATAGACAAATCCTCCTAAATAAATATAAGACTCCATTGAAAAAAAAATTTTTTTTTAAATTTTTTTACTTTATATAAGATAATTGTGCAAATTGTGCAAATCTGCCCGAACCCTGAGAAACAAATAACTGAGATGCAATAACAAAATTGTATACTCATGAAAAGTGCCAGTGCCAGTGCCAATACAAAGGTTTCTATCTATAATAGCAGCAAAATCTAACTTATTAAGATAAAGTACAGTAGCTAAAGTGCCAATGCTGGAATTAAAACATTCAAATACAAAAAATATATATATCACTCATATAACCCAACTATAATGGTTGATAGAACATCGGCACTATAACATATAACTATAACATATAACCAGGGACTCAGACTATTACCAACCCCACACACATACACACAAAACACCACTCAAACCATGAACATATCATCACTCATCACCACTCGACAGAGCTCCGTTTCGTATCTTCATCAGGAGCAGGATGCCAAAAATTGAAAATCAAGAAAAATAAATGAAAATAAATAGCGTGTACAAATCAAACAACACTGCAATTGAAAAAGGCAACATGGCGTCTGCAGGGTTTAAGAACGCCTTGGAGAGCCAGCCGTGGCCGCACCCATTTTGCAAAATTTGCACAATTATCTTATATAAAGTAAAAAAATGAAGCTTTTCAATCTGGAATATTGACGAAGGCAGAAAGTCGTTTTCTTCAGAATCCACATCCCAGGACTCCAGTGTTCTATACAGTACCGAAGATCCACAAATCTCTTAGTAGTCCTCCAGGGAGACCTATAGTCTCCTTAAAAAATACTATACTAGAACCTTTGTCTCAATTTTTAGACTACTTTTTACGACCTTATGTAAGTCAAGCAAGATCTTATATCAGGGATACCACCGATTTTTTATGTAAACTTCAAATGTTACATATAACTACTACTGAGGCTTATCTGGTTTCCCTTGATGTGGTGGCCCTTTATACAAGTATTCCATAAGATCAAGCTTTGAACATTGTCAGAAAAACTCTTGATCTTCGTCAGGCCCCCATCAGGGTTCCTACCTCTTTTTTGATGAATTTAGCCATTCTTGTACTTTCTAGGAATTATTTTAAGTTTGATGAACGTTTTTACCAACAGATACAGGGAGTCGCTATGGGCACCACTGCGGCTCCCAGTATAGCCAATCTTTTTATGAGTCAGTTTGAAGAAGATTTCCTTTATCCTGATTCTCAGTTTTCTCATGTGGTAGGTTGGACACGTTTTATCGACAATATTTTTTTCATATGGACATATTCAGAAGTACATCTTCACTCTTTTGTAAATTGGTTGAATTCTCTGACCCAACATTTGAAGTTTACTATGACTTACCATAGACAATCCATCACATTTTTAGATACCACGGTGATCCTTGATAATAATAAAATTTTGACTAAGGTTCATCACAAAACTACAAAAAGGAACAACTTGTTGGCATTTTCCAGCTGTCATCCCAGACGTCTTAAAGCTGCAATTCCCATTGGCCAATTCCTTCGGGTGAGACGGATTTGTACCACCGAAGAAGCATTTAAGATGGAAGCTGATGTCCTTTGGAAGAAATTCTTAGCCAGGGGTTACCCTAGAAGGATGATCCAGAAGGCTTACCTCAGGGCCAAACATGCAAACAGGGAGCTTATGCTGCAAGGCACCAATAAAGAAACATCCTCCAATCATATATGCGTTCTTTCTCATTCCACTCAGTCTGCGGCGGTGGCCGCTAGCATTAGAACGCATTGGCACGTGCTGCAACTTCATACAGCATTCCAGGAGAATCCTTGCATAGCTTTCACTAGGGGAAAGAATCTCTCCGAACATTTAGTCTCCTCTGTCTTTCCACCTAGAGCCAGACCTATACAGGGCATGGGACAGCATGCCCCCTGTAGTAAGTGTTCTATTTGTGACACGTCTCTCTCTGGGAATCAATGGGTTCATCCTATTACTAAACGCACATATAACTTGAAATCTTGGACTACCTGTGGATCAAAATTTGTGGTGTATGTGATTTCTTGTCCTTGTGGACTTATCTATGTGGGCTGTACTACCCGGAGTATTCGTACCCGGCTTATTGAACACCGGAGTTGTTTAAAAACTGGTAAAACTACAGCACCCAAGGTGTCTCACAACATGTCCCTTCAACATAGTTTTTCTCAATTACGTTGGTGTATTTTGGAACAGATTTCCACCACATTTGAAGGGGACAGATACACCTACCTGTTGACTCGTGAAAATTTCTGGATATTTTGTCTTCGATCATATTTTCCCATAGGGTTAAATGAAAATGTGGACAAATGTTTTACCTGCTAATCCCAGACCTGACTGGTCAGTTCTTTACATGGATTTTTCTATCATAAGGTTTTTATTCATTTACATACTCTTATATATTTCTTTTTCATATGTTTTTCCTTTTAAGGTATATATTTTGCGTTTATTATGTTTGTCCCTCTGCGGGTGCCGTTATTTTGCATCACCACGCAGATTGTGGGTGCGGCCACGGCTGGCTCTCCAAGGGGTTCTTAAACCCTGCAGACGCCATGTTGCCTTTTTCAATTGCAGCGTTGTTTGATTTGTACACGCTATTTATTTTCATTTATTTTTCTTGATTTTCAATTTTTGACCGACTATCTGTGAATTTTGTTGTCGGTGTTTTCCACTGGGCCATCAAATTATTTGGCATCCTGCTCCTGATGAAGATACGAAACGGAGCTCTGTCGAGTGGTGATGAATGATGATATGTTCATGGTTTGAGTGGTGTTTTGTGTGTATGTGTGTGGGGTTGGTAATAGTCTGAGTCCCTGGTTATATGTTATAGTTATATGTTATAGTGCCGATGTTCTATCAGCCATTATAGTTGGGTTATATGAGTGATATATATATTTTTTGTATTTGAATGTTTTAATTCCAGCATTGGCACTTTAGCTACTGCACTTTATCTTAATAAGTTAGATTTTGCTGCTATTATAGATAGAAACCTTTGTATTAGCACTGGCACTGGCACTTTTCATGAGTATACAATTTTGTTATTGCATCTCAGTTATTTGTTTCTCAGGGTTCGGGCAGATTTGCACATTTTGCACAATTTGCACAATTATCTTATATAAAGTAAAAAAATGTTTAAAAAATTTTTTTTCAATGGAGTCATATTTATTTAGGAGGATTTGTCTATTAGAATGTAATGTAATGTAATTTATTTCTTATATACCGCTACATCCGTTAGGTTCTAAGCGGTTTACAGAAAATATACATTAAGATTAGAAATAAGAAAGGTACTTGAAAAATTCCCTTACTGTCCCGAAGGCTCACAATCTAACTAAAGTACCTGGAGGGTAATAGAGAAGTGAAAAGTAGAGTTAGAGGAAAAATAAAAATAAAATAAACATTTTAACAAGACAGCATTGATCTAAATACTTTGGAAGGTAGAAGAGAGGAGAGAAAGGAATAGAAGCAGAAGGGGGAGCCGTTGAACAGTAGAATTCTGGAGAAATTTAAATGATAGAAATAGAACAAAACAAAGACAAAAGGCAAAACAATAGATAAGATTAAAGATAAATCATAAGCTGGAAAGAAAAATAAAATAAAACTTTGTCTTCAATCCACGGTTTCAGCGTCAGTGATGAAGTGGAGCAAGTAAGTTTAGGAGGAGCGATTGACGTTTCCAGAAAGGGCTTCTTCAGGGAAGAGACTTGGCAGACATTGTATCAATATGTATCAATTTTATTAGATGTTATATATTAATTTATTAATCTAAATGTTTTTGTATTTATTAAAATTCAAAACTTAGAACTATGCATGAGTAAATCTCCAACTACCATTCACATATTTTCTTTAGTTATTATAATCTACTGTATTTATTGTGTTGGTTTAGTCTTTGATGGGGTATTTGTTTGTTATGTCTTTACATTTCCCTTTTTCCTGAACTATAAGCCTGTATTTTTTCACTCGGATTCAAATTATTTTGTTCATAGGAGATGATCATAGACTTTATGATGTATGAGGCAATTCTCATTTAGACGCATGTCTGGTGCTAGTCACCTTTGAGACTTAGCCTGAGCCAAAGGTTCCCACGATTTATGGTGGGCTCATACTGATGTCTTTGATCTCAACTCCGTTGTTGTCCTTGTATTTATTACATCTACAGACTTCTAGCTCAGGCATAAGGGGATTTAGCCAATTCTAGGAGTATTTTGATTAAAGTTTCTATTGGCTATATACTCAAGAGGGTTTTCTTTTTAGCATAAATCAAGACAAGCACAATAATATGGGGGAAACTGAGCATAAAGTTACAGCTATTAACACACAATGCTTAATTAGTAAAACTTTAGACTGAAGACATTTATCTTGATCTCTTGCAAAAGGCTAAGCGACTTGTGGTCCTACCGATAGCCAGCGTTTCACCTTCCAGCTGCATCAAGATTTTAATCAGACCATGTTGCTCTAAATAACACACAATCATGCTCAAGACTCAGCCAGATGCAGTAACAAGATCTAATTGATGTTCCTTCTTATGCATAGGTAAAAGAGGCATATATTCCAAAGATTGAAAAAAAAAAATAAAGAGATCCCTAACAACCTGAGTAGTTGTAAGTCTCTACGGGACATACCTAACTGATCCCCCCTTTTACTAAATCGCGGTAGAGGTTTCAACTACTGCCCGGAATGCTACATGTTGTGATGCTGCTCCTATGCTCATAGAATTCCTATGGGTGTTGGACCAGCATTGGGGCATTTAGCACCCTGGTCCATGGTACAATTCTCCACTGCAGCTTAGTAAAAGAGGGCAAGAAATTAGACAAATATCATCACCTTTAATTCCCTAAAAACAAATACTACAGAGGTAAAGATGTATGCTCTACCAATCCATTTTACCTCTAAAAACACAAATAAAATGCATACAAAAAATGTGTGCAAAGAATGCATGCTAAGGAGTGTGCAAAGAGGAAGAACCTGCTCATTTGGTATGCCCCTTCAGAAAGACACCTGAGGTACGATACCTCAGAATCCAGTGCCACTTATATATAAGCACTTATATATGGGAACAGATGATAATTTTAAACTCCACAGCTGATCATAGTCTTGAAGGCAAAACATCTCTCCCATATCCAGGCAACTGAAAACAGAAAGGGCTCCTTTTACTAAACTGCAATAGCGGTTTTAGCACACATGTAGCGCGTGCAGAATCACCGCACGCGGTAATGCCAGCATTGAGATGACATTAGTTCTAGCCGCGTAGTGTGGGTTTAGTGCGTGCTAAAATTCTGCGTGCGCTAAAAACGCTATCACAGCTTAGTAAAAGGAACCCAAAGTCTTGTGAGTTTAACTAATGTCTCAGAATCCAGCACTGCTTATATATAAGTGGCTAACGTCACTCAAACGCATCAAAGTGCAGGAACAGATTATCACAATCCTGAAGACAAAACAGCTGTCCTGCATGCAGGCAACTGACAGCAGAAAGACCTGTGAGTTGTATTAATGTCTCAGAGTCTAGTGCCACGTATTGTATATATAAGCAGCAGATGTCACACAAATGTGTCGTTGGAAGTGCAAAGAATGTTGGGTAGATCCATAAAAGAAACTCTTGTATCCATGCATTTCATGTGTTTCTTAGACAGCAGAATATATAAGGCACTTACAGTATATCTCATACATATTTATTGCAGATATTCAAACAAACAGACTAATGATAATAATAACAGTTTATATACCACAGGACTATGAAGTTCTATGCAGTTTACAATGATTAGAAAGATGCTACAAATTGAGTAGAACTTACATAGTTGTAGAATAGTGGCTCACAGTTTAAGGGAACAGTTGTAATGGGGGGGGGAGGATTGAGATGGGAGATTGTGATGGGAGAGATTGTGCAGATCCGCTACCTAGGTATTTCAAGAACAGGTATGTCTTTAGGTGTTTTCTAAATTCACCATAGTTATTTGCGTTTATAATTAGTTTTTCCAGGTCTTTGCACCATAATGCTGCCTGGTAAGAGAGAAGATGTTGATGGTGTCTTTTAAATTTACATCCTCTAACCGGTAGGGAGATGAACTTCAGGTGTGTACTTCTCTTATGTCTATTGGTTGAGAAGTAGAAGAAGTCAATTATATATTTAGGGGCTAAACCAGATAGTACCTTAAAGCAAAAACATCCCATCTTAAACTTCGCACATGCCTCCATTGGCAGCCAGTGTAGGAGTCGGTAGGAAGGGGTTATGTGATCGAACTTCTTCAACCCAAGGATCAACCTGACCACCGCATTCTGCACCAGTTGCAGTCTCTGCATGTTCTTCTGGGAAATTGCCAGATGGGCGATGTTACAGTAATCGAGATGGCTTAGTATTAGGGATTGTACCAGAATTCTGAATGATGAAGCATCAAAGTATGCTCTAATAGACCTAAGCTTCCAGAGAGTAAAAAAAAAACCCTTTCTGACTAGGGAGCTCACTTGGTCTTTCATGGTTAGGCCTTGGTCCAGTATTATCCCCAGAACCTTCATTGTAGGTTGAATAGGATAGCTGAGTTTGTTGATGCATAGTGATGTTGTGGTGACAAGAGGGTGTGGTGAGGCCATGAAGAATTTAGTTTTTTCTGGATTAAGCTTCAGTCTGAATTCTGTTGGCCATTGTTCCATCAAGTTTAGTACTTCTGTTGCCATGGGGGTAGCTTCAGAGAGAGAAGTAGCGAGCGGGATAATGATTGTAAAGTCATCTGTGTAACTGAATAATTTTATGCCTCGCTGAGCCAGCTGTGTGCCTAGTGATGACACGTAAACATTGAAGAGCAGTGGGGATAATGGTGACCCCTGTGGAACACCAGATGGGTTTCTCCAGATATTAGAGAGGTTGTAATTGAAACGTACTTGATAGGTGTGGGACATAAGGAAACCTTGGAACCAGTCTAATACCTCACCTCTGATGCCAATTGCGTCTAAGCATTGTAACAATTTGTCATAATCAACTAAGTCAAAGGCTGAACTCATGTCAAATTGCATGATCAGGGCATTATGGCCCTTGCTGAATAAGGAGCATAAGTAATCCAAGATCGCCACAATCACTGTCTTGGTGCTAAACAGAGGTCTGAAGCCAGATTGGGTTTCATGTAACAGAGAGAACTGATCAAGGTATTCCATCAATTGGGTATGTACCAGACCTTCCATGATTTTTACGAAGAGTGGGATGGATACTACTGGTCTATAGTTAGTTACCGATGCTAAGGATTGTTTATGATCTCTTGGAATTGGGGTAATTATAATGTGACCACGATTAGTTAGGAATTTTCCATTTTTAAAATTATTGGTCAGATAGTTCAACAATGTTAGTTTAAAGTTTAATGGGGCTGCTTTCATAATGTCAGGGGGACAGGGATCCAGAATGCAGTGTGATTTAGTGTACTTGTTATATAGTTTGATGTAATTATTCCATTCTAGATCTTGAAAGGAGTTCCACATCATATCTGCTGGTATTTCATTTCCTTGTATGATGGCTATTTGTTGTGCACATATGTTGTTTGTCGAACAGTTGTTTCTTAGGTTTATAATTTTTGAATCAAAATGTTGTGCTAGATCAAGGTGGCTTAGTATTATGCATGGATTGAGTGTGGTGTGTGGTATCAAATAAATTTGTAACCAAGTTGAACAGTTCTTTTGTGTTGATTCCTTTCAAACTGTTATTGGATGTATTCATTTTGAATGAATAGAATGCTTTTCGTTTTTCTTTTATCAATAGTTTGTAGCTCTGTATGTTGGATCTCCAATTGTTTTGGTCTGATATTTTTCCTGTTTTTTTTCCACATCCTTTCTAGTCGTCTAACTAATTGTTCAGAGATGAACCATTTATTATATTTATTTGAGCAGTTTTTAGTGTTTCATTTAGGGGCAATTTTATCTAGAATGGATGTGTTTGTTTTCATCCAATGATCCCAAAAATCATCCCCTTCTCCTATTTCCTCTCGTAAGAGACTAACAGGTACTAGAGAACCAAGTTCAAAACCCCTTATACTACTTACAGTTCATGAATTATATCTGACTCAGTATAATTTAAAAAAGGCTCCTCAACAGTTACTTTGGTTGCCTAATTATATTGATTCACTATTTTGTCCACTGTGACTGTCATAATTAGATTGTAAGCTCTTTCGAGCAGGGTCCATCTCTTGCGCCTTTTTAATGTACAGCACTGCATGCATATACTAGCACTATTTATTTATTTAAAAATTTATATGCCGCATAAAAACTATTTGGTTTACAAAATTACATTCATACATATTAAAAATACTAAAACATGTTTCGACAGAACAAACACAATAAAACATTAACTAACAGTATCATTATTAAAACCTTTTTTTCAAATTCATCCAACATGATGGAAAGACAAAATCCCCTAAAAACATTTACAGGACGGTAAGGCTTCAGCAGCAAATAGCATTAGCACATGTAGGCATTAACAAATAATTGTGTTTTCAACATTTTCTTAAAATTCAGTCTCCCATCACAAAATCAGAGAATACCAGGCAGCGCATTCCAAAGCTTGGCGCCTGCTATAGACAGCATGAGAGACTAACATCTTACCCTCTAAATTCAACTTCATACCATTTTCAGATCTCAAACATTTTCTGGGTTGATAGATTTTAAAAAACTCCTTTAGTGTCCTTGGAGAAATGTGATATAAGATTTGCGATATGATTGAGAGAATCTTAAACTGTACTCTCTGCTGCATAGGTAACCAATGCAGTTGTTTCTTGAACCAATGATTCATTCTTGAAACCTCAGTAATCAATCTTGCTGCAGAGTTAACTACCATCTGCAGTGCCCTCGTTTTCACTTTAGTAACTCCCAAATAAAGAGAATTGCAATACTCCATTCTACTTAAGGTTCTTTTTACAAAGGTGCGCTAGCGTTTTTAGTGCACGCACCGGATTAGCGCATGCTATAGCGTGCGCTATCCATAAAACTACCACCTGCTCAAGAGGAGGCGGGAACGGCTAGCACGCATGGCTTTTTAGTGTGTGCTATTCTGCGCGTTAAGACCCTAACACACCTTTGTAAAAGGAGCCCTTAGTATTACTGCTTGCACCACACTATGGAACTCATAAGCTGGTAGCATAGATTTTAATCTACATAACAATTGCAATTGCATATATCCTATCCGAATCATTTTCAATATTTGTTTTTTCATAGTCAAACAACTATCCAAACATACTCCCAACACCATCATCTCTTTTTTAACTAACAGTTTCTCACCCGTCACATCAACACTTTCTAATTCAAAGTTATCCCTTTGACTTTTTACCACCATCACTTCTGTTTTATTAACATTTAATTTCAAATCATGATCATCCATCCAACCCACAATCATTTCCATATATTGTTGCAAACATTGCTCAGCAGTGGGTGCATCGCTCACTGAAAAAAAAAAAATTCATCGGCATATATTCGATATTGCACTCCCATCTCCTGAAACTTTGCCCCCAAAGTAGACATATAAATATTAAACAGAATTGCAGAAAGAGCAGAGCCCTGAGGTAACCTCCACAACTTTGAAGACAGATTGACCACTCCTTACTCGCAAAGCTCTATCTTCTAGATATGATGCGAACCAATATAAGACCTCCCCCGCTAAACCTTTAGAAAAAATAAATAGTAGCAGTAGTTACCATAGGGCCCCTTTTATCAGACTGCAGTAAAGATTTTTACTGAAGTCTGGCAAGGTAAATGCTCCGACATTCATTCAATTTCTATGAGTGTCAGAGCATTTACCTTGCGTTGCCCGTGGTAAAAAGCTCTAGCGTGTTTTGATAAAATGGGGCCATAATCTTCATACTGTTGCAAAGAGGCTTGTTTATAATAAAATAACAATAAATACACAGCACTTGAATTATGATTATATGCTCACACTCAAAAGAAATACAAATCCTTTTCAGAGAATATTTGAGTATACTGTACAGTATATGTAATCATTCTCCATTTAGTTTACTTTGTAAAATACTAAAAAAAAAACCCAAAGAAACCAATGCCAATTGATGTTCATAGGAAAACACTCTCACTTTATTGTTAGTACAGCTTATTACAGCATATTAAACAATATAATATTGCTTCTGCTCTGTTCAATTATGATTAGATCCATATTTACTAATAGTGACTGATCTTTCAAATCGTGGGTCATCATTCACGGCACAAGCTACTTGTTGTATGGGATAATTAAGAAGAATACATAATCTTCAATTGCCAGGAACCTAATGAAGAATCATTGCCTTTCAACTTTCCATCTGCCAATGTGCCCACACAGCTAAACAGTAAAAGGGTGATAATTACTTTGTAAATTCGGAACTATTTTGCAACCATGTGAAAATCTCTCAGGAAACATCATTTTTCATTTTGTCCTTGGGATTAGGTCATCTAGATAACTTGTGTTTCATTTCACTGAACTATTTATGCTTCTCAAGATAAATGTGCTAAGAATTCAGCTTAGTAACCATCTGCTAACAAATATTGACAACATTTAGAAAATATCTCTGCCCTTTAAAAGAGAAATTAAACCTATGTTCTCTTTTGATGCACAATGATATATATTTTTATTTTATGATTCATTATAAGGAAAATAATATGTTTAGGACAAAATTTGTGGAGGGGCATAATCGAAAGGAACGTCTAAGTCGATTTTCGTCTAGTCGCAAGTCGTCCAAAGTAAAAAACAGCCTAGGACACATTTTCGAAAAATATGTCAAAAATTTTTTTTCTTTCGAAAATCGTCTAATTATATGTCCTGCTGATCTGATCGTCCAAGTCGCTAAATCGTCCATCTTTATATCACATTTTCATCCAACTTTTCATCCAAGTCAAAAACGCCTAGAACAAGCCCTGTTGGACGTGGGAGGGGTCTGCAAAGTGATGGACTGAACACCCAAACATGGCATCTAAATAGTGGGGTACCTTACAGGGCACTGCTGTGATCTTCACAAAAAGGGTGCCATGTCATCATCTCACTACAGCTCCCTTATAGGTCATGGTGAGCCCCCAAAACCACTTCCAGAATCCCTTAGACCCACTTATCAACTACCCTAATAGCCCTTATGGATGCAGGAGCCACTTATATGCCAGTAAAAAAGGGTTTTGCGGGTGTATAGGGCAGTGCGCATGTTTAAGTATCAATGCAGTGATTACAGGGGCTTATGGGCATGGGTCCTCCTCTCCATGGGTCCCTAACTCACCCCAAAAATGGCTTAAGCCGCCTCTATGCTGGACGACTAGGCTTTCCTATGCCAGGCTGCCAGGTGATGATGGTCTGGAGGCTGAATTTTAAAGGTGTGATTATGATTTTTATGGGGTTGGGGGGGTCAGTGATCACTGGGGTAGTATGTGGGAGTCTGTTTTATGTGTTTGCAGTGCTTATCTGGTGACTTTAGGTGGGTTTTTGTGACTTTGACCATGTTTTAAATGGTCTAAGTCACAACGTCCAAGTTCCGACAATCCTGGGCTGTATAACTTTCGGTTATACATGCTGTACAACTAAGTCTAAGCCGGCCCATGTCCTTCCTAACTCCTGCCTTCGACACTCCTCCTGAAACACCCCGTTTAGCTTTTGTCATTCAGCAGCACTATTAAGGCCTAGGTCATTTAGAAATACGTCCAAAACCTGTATTATTATCAGCACTTGGACAATTATTATCAGCATTTGGACAATGTTCGTCGAAGTGCCAACTTAGGCCGGTTTATGGACGTTTTTCTCTTTCAATTATGAGCCCCTAAGGTTTTACAGAAATAAATATGAGTTGACTTCCTTTCATGTTTTCTTTTTGGTTAGAAAAATTTTGTGGTATTTTTAGAGTGTACAGTACTATTAGCACACATAAATGTGAAATAACATACTAATAGAAGTTGAAGAAATGCACATCACTACATACTTTGGGGCCTTTTATTAAGCTGTACTTATCATGTGGGTTTCTTTTGCACAGAGACCACTTTTAGTGTGGCTGTAAAATGGCCATATTTTCCATGTTTGCAAAAATGCTCATGCACTAATTTTCCTATTAGCACATGTCCATAAGTCCTTTAGTACGTAGAGGAACATTTTCAACAGAATGTCTAAATCTAACTTTGTATAACAAGGGATTCAATTGAGTAAATCAAAATGTATACAAAAACTAATTGAATTTAGATTTTAGTAGCTGGACAACATTCACACCACATTTAACAAAGACCTTCAGGCTACACACTCTCAGTAAAGCAACATGTGAAAAATAATATAGACATAAAACAACGGAGAAAAATGAACCTCAATTGTGAGAGGCCAGGACTACACAAGTATTTTCAGGCTTCTACAATTATTTACACCTGTGAAGTTGAGCTGTTGCCCTCGTTAAAATTTTTGGTTAGCTTGGTTCCGGTTCACACCGAAAAATAGATTAGTAACATTGTTGACTGGGCTCACACGAAAAAGTTTGAAAAAGAAAAAGAGTTTTTGATAAAACGTATGAATGAGAATCATCTAAATGTACACGGAGTTTTTTTATGAACCCGTGATGATGTGAGTTGGCTCAGGCACTTGTGTAGTCCTGGCCTCTCACAATTGAGGTTCATTTTTCTCCGTTGTTTTATGTCTATATTATTTTTCACATGTTGCTTTACTGAGAGTGTGTAGCCTGAAGGTCTTTGTTAAATGTGGTGTGAATGTTGTCCAGCTACTAAAATCTAAATTCAATTAGTTTTTGTATACATTTTGATTTAAATCTAACTTTGGACATTTCCACAAGGATGTTCAAAAGTGGGATCCGGAAAACAACCATTTTTTGAAACTGCAAGACACCTATCTTTTTTTTTTTTTTATTCTTGCCCTTAGGACATCTATCTTTTTTTATTAATTTTTTAAATTAAAATGTCCAAAACAAGTCAATCTGGACATGGACTGGCTACACAGACATGCCAACAGAGCACTGGGGCACCTTAGAAGACACTGCTGTGAACTTCACATATTTCACCATAACCCCTTACAGTGAAAGGTGAGTCATCCAAAACTCCCCCTAAACCTACTATACCCACTTGTCTACCACCTCAATAGACCTTATTGTTACAGGTGTCATCTATATGGTAGTACTGTAGGTTCTGACTGAGTTTTTATGGGCTTGCACTTTCCATCACAAATGTAGTGAGTAGAGTGGGATATGGGCCTAGATCTCCCTCTCTATGGTTCACTACAACTCCCACCAGGCTACTCTAGACACCTGCTTGCTGTTCTACTAGGATTTCCCATAATATATGCAGCTGTCATAGAGGATGGTATGAACTGTTTCTTTCACATCTTTGTGGGCTGGGAGGGAGGTCAATGACCACAGAGAGAGTATGGTGAGGGGGGTCATGTCTTTATGTATCCAGTGGTCATCTGGTCAATTTGGTTTCCTTTTTGGCCCTTATGTACTTTTAAAACAGGTCTAACTCTGAATGTCTAAACGATGCCCTGGATGTCTTCAAAAATAATATCTATAATATCAGGGAACAGCTTCAATTAAGTAATTCACACACAAAACAAAATACAGCCGGGTTACAACCATTGCCAAAATAAAATATTACTGATTAGGGGCAATCATTAGTCACGATTATAAACATAGGGCACCTTTTACAAAGATGCGCTAGGGTCTTAACGTGCCAATAGCACATGTTAAATTCCTGAGCGCATTAGCCACTACCGCCTCCTTTTTAGGAGGTGGTAGATTTTTGGCTACCGCATGGTAATTTTGTGCGTGCGATAAAAACCCTAGCGCATCTTCATGAAAGGAGCCCATAGCTTCAAAAACTCAATGAGCACTGATCCAACTCATGGTTGCAACAGCAGTGCTCTTAGGGCTCCTTTTATCAAGGTGTACTATGGGGGTTAGCGCGTCGGACATTTCATCATGCGCTAACCCCCGTGGCAGCCTAAAATCCTAATGTCTCGTCAATGGAGGCGTTAGGTATTAGCGCAGCAGGCGGTTTAACGTGTTGTATTCCGCGCATTAAACCGCTACCGCGCCTTTGTAATAGGACCCCTTAGAGTTCAGCAGCACTATCATTGGCCAGGTTAGACCAGAAAAAACTGATCAAAAAAACAAAAACCTAAAAAAAAGAGGAAAATTATGTTGCTCAGAAAAAAAGTCAAACTAATAAGATTAATCCCTCCCCCCCCAAAAAAAAAAAACACAAGACAAACAACAGTAATATATGAAAACAGCTTTTTTCTCATCTATAATAGTCCAAAACAATTAAACACACTGCTGAAAAACAGCCACTTAACTTTTAGCTGTCACTTTCTGGGCAGGAATTTGTGAGCTAGGTCTAGGAAGCAGTGGAGCACAATTCCTCTACTGCAGCAACATTCTGGAGAAACAAAAAACAAACTCACTCCAACAAAATTCCCCAGTACCATCCAAGAAACTCAACAAGTGCAGCCCGGTTTTGCGGCACACCAGCTCACTGCGACAGGAGAACAGAAACTAGACCGGAGAAAAATTACAAAAACAAATGGTGTTCACTAAAATGCTGAATGCTATCATGCTGAACCAATCAAAACTGAGCATGGATTTAAATAAACATTTACTTCAAATAGATAGAGACAAGCTCATCTTCTAAAACACAGAATGCTCTTAACTTATAGATCTCATGAATAGAAGGACCTTCCAACTATCAACATATAGATTAAGATTGTTGATTAGAAAAATGCTTGCCATTCACAAAATTGCCAATGATCGGGATGGTGTGGAGCTAAAATAGAAGGGGTAACCATTCAACTACCAAAAGGGGACTTTTTTTCTTGATACAGCCTTCGGGCGAAACATGTCGGAATGACAGGTCCCTTCCTGATAATTACTGACAAAGGGAAAACTCAGAAAAAGAAGAAAAGATAAGTTGAAAGATTATTTATTTACTGAAGAATTGAAGCACTAATGCACTAAAGCACTTTATATAAAACACAACAGTCTGATGAGGAGGCTAGTGCCACATAGTATTTGGCCACTCAAATCAATTGGCTAATACTGGCACTTCTGAAGACCAATGAATAAGTAAAAAGCTATAAGTAAACATGCTGTGAAGTACTGTTTTTGGAGAACACGTGCCATTCAATAGGGCCATTAAGCCTTAAAGGCTCCACTGTCTTGGCTCTAAAAATCCACTGTTGTTTTTTTCCTCCACAGAAGTGATTTTAAATTGTCACCTCTCTTCAACTGAGGTTGTGCAATTACTTTGCAGCAGAGCTCTTCAAGCCTGTGTTCCCAATCCACACAGTGCTAAACCATCAGGGTTCCAGCTTTTTGAGTCGAAATGTAAGAACAATGCTTTATCATTCTTGTTTTGAATACTTGAGATGTTTGGCCAATGTAATGTGAATTAAATGGGCATCTAATATAGTTAATCATTCCTTTAGATAGTACCTATGGAAACACCTAAGGACACCTAAGGCCACTTCTGGCATAAACTACACCCACACCAGCCTCAGGCATCCTTAGACATGCCTAGACACTTCCGTAGGTAAGTGAATGGCACCTTCAACATAGGCACCATTCGCCACATCAATTTCTAAAACAAAAAAAGTGCATCCCGATTGGTTAGTTAGATGGCAGTAGGATGCCTAGTAATTCCTCCCTTCAGCTGAACACCAAAATATCTTATTGAAAATTAATCATCCTTTACAAGTGGAGGAGAATCCATGGAGATCAACAGGATTCTTACCAGGGCCAGCTTAACCACTGCAGCAAGTGAGCACTGATTCAGAGTGCAAATGGTGCCAAAATACCTAGCCACTCATTTCACCACCAGTGCCTCACCTTGTCTAATGGTTTAGCCTTCTTTCCAGGCTGCGCCCTCCCCTCACCCCCCGCACACAGATCTGACATTTCTCCTTTCCTCCCTCATTGATCCTGCAGCTCTCCCTTCTCTCCAATATGGCTCTTTCTCCTCTTTCAGTTGCCACCCTCAGCACTGGTCCAGCATCACTCCCCCTATTTTCTCTCTCTCTCCAGTCCTGCAATATAAAGACAAGCTGCCTTCAGCCATTTCCTGAATCTTTCCAATGCCATGTTCTGTTTACAGAAATTTGCATCAGAAGAGTAGGTTTGTGGCAGAGGGAAGAACCAGAGGCTGTCCAAAGGCAGTTTGTCTTCTCACAGTTTGTCTTCTCACAGTTTGTCTGCCAGTTAATCTCATAAAATTTGCAGGACCATGAGGAGGGGGGAGGGGGGAGGGAGGGAGGGAGGATAGGAGAGATAATGTCATACCTCATGGAGAAGGGTGCAGGAGAGAGAGGACAGACATTGTAGACCAGGGAGTAGGAAGAGAGGGTGAGATGTGATGAACCAAGGGTGGAAAAGAAGTATAAATGCTAGCCCTATTTGGGGGCAGGGGATGCAGGAAAATGCAGGGGGTGAGCAATGCAAGTTTGTTACTGGTCCAAAAAAATATCTTTAAAGAATGGAAAAAAAGATTTGAATGAAGAAAATAAGAAGAGACACAAGCACTAGCAAGTTAGATGCAAAGCTTTGATAAAGAAAGCTAAGAAAGAATATGAAGAGAAACTTGCAAAAGAGGCAAAAACTCATAACAATTTTTTTTAGGTACATCAGAAGCAGAAAACCTGTGAGGAAATCCATGGGACCATTGGATTATCGAGGAGCAAAAGGGACACTCAGGGAGGATAAGGTCATAGTGGAGAGACTGAATTAATTCTTTGCTTTGGTCTTTATGGAAGAAGATGTAAGAGAACTACCTGAACCCAAAATGGTTGTTAAGAATGATTATGTGGAGGAACTGAAAGAAATCTTGGTGAATCTGGAAGATGTACTAAACCAAAATGACAAGTGATAAATCACCTGGACTGGATGGTATACATCCAAGGGTACTAAAAGAACTCAAACATGAAATTGCTGACCTGCTGTTAGTGATCTACAACCTGTCACTAAAATTGTGTATAGTACCAGAAGATTGGAAGGTGGCCAGTGTTACACCAATTTTTAAAAAGGGTTCTAGAGGAGATCAGGAAAATTATAGACCAGTTAGCCTGACTTCAGTGCCGGGCAAAATGGTGGAAACAATTATAAAAAAATAAAATTTTGAAACATGTAGACAAACATGATTTAATGAGACAGAGTCAGCATGGGTTCAGCCAAGGGTGATCTTGCCTCACCAAATTGCTTGATGTCATAAGAACATAAGAATAGCCTTACTGGGTCAGACCAATGGTTCATCAAGCACAGTAGCCCTTTCTCACGGTGGCCAATTCAGGTCACTAGTACCTGGCCAAAACCCAAGATGTAGCAATATTCCAAGCTACTGATCCATGGCAAGCAGTGGCTTCCCCGTGTTTCTCAATAACAGACTTTTCCTCCAGGAAATTGTCCAAACCTTTCTTAAAATGAGCTATGCTATCTGCTCTTACCAAATCCTCTGGCAACATATTCCAGAGCTTAACTATTCTCTGAGTGAAAAAAAATTCCTCCAATTGGTTTTAAAAGTATTTCCATGTAACTTAAATTGAGTGTTCCCTAGTCTTTATAATTTTTGATGGAGTAAAAAAAATCGATCCACTTGTACCCGTTCTACTCCATTCAGGATTTTATAGACTTCAATCATATCTCCTCTCAGCCATCTCTTTTCCAAGATGAAGAGCCTCAACCATTTTATTCTTTCCTCATACGAGAGGAGTTCCATCCCCTTTACCATCTTGGTCGCTCTTTAAAACTTTTCTAGTACCACTATATCTTTCTTGAGATAAGGAGACCAGAATTGAATGCAATACTCCAGATGAGGTCACACCATGGAGCGATACAGGGGCATTATAACATTCTTAGTCCTTCTTTTATTAAATTGCGTTAGCAGTTTTTAGCACCGGTAGCCATGCTGAATGCCTTGCGCTGCTCCCGATGCTCATAGGAATTCTATGAGCATTAGGAGCAGCGCGGGCAATTCAGCGTGGTTCCCTGTGCTAGAAACTACTAGCACATTTTTGTAAAATAGTGGGCTAGTCTTGTTAACCATCCCTTTTTAAATAATTCTTAGCACCCCGTTTGCTTTTTTGGCCACAGCTGCACATTGGGTTGAAGATTTCATTGTATTGTCTACGATGACAGCCAGATCCTTTTCTTGGGTGCTAATCCCCAAGGTGGATTCTAGCATCCAGTAACTGTGATTCAGGTTATTCTTTCCAATGTGCATCACTTTGCATTTGCCACATTAAATTTCATTTGCCATTTGGACGCCCAGTCTTCCAATTTCCTAAGGTCTGCCTGCAATTTTTCACAATCTGCATGCGTTTTAACAACTTAGAACAGTTTAGTGTCATCTGCAAATTTAATCATCTCACTCATCATTCTAATTTCCAGATCATTTATAAATAAGTTAAATAGCACCAGTCCCAGTACAGACCCCAGTGTCACTCCACTGTTTACTCTCCTCCATTGAGAAAAATGACCAAGTCTTTGAAGGTGTGAATAAATGTGGATAAAGGTGAGCCGGTTGATGTAGTATATCTAGATTTTCAAAATGCTTTTGATAAAGTTCCTCACGAGAGGCTCCTGAGAAAATTAAAGAGTCATGTGATAGGCGGCAAAGTTCAGTTGTGGATTAGGAATTGGTTATTGGATAGAAATAGAGAGTAGGATTAAATGGTCATTTTTCTCAATGGAGGAGAGTAAACAATGGAATACCACAGGGGTCATGTTTTTCCAACTCTGTCCTAAACATGACTAACAACGTAGCACATTTTGCAATAGAAGATTCCAGAAATTGTGATATGTTTAAGCTATCAGGGGATACCAACTGATCTATTTGACCCTCCTCTGCTACAGTTTAAGAACTCCTGGGAATGTAATAAGCATTATCAGGTGTAAAAGAGTCCACCTGTGAGTACCGTACTGTAAAACATCTTTTAAATATATTCTCAGGAGCTCTAATGGAGACAAATAATGAGAAAATGGAAAGTTAAGGAATCTAAGATTCCTACTTCTCAAATTTTCCATCTTCTCTAATTAAGAGTGTAACAAAACACTATCTTTAATATTTGACTTCACAACTGATTGTAGGGTGATAACAGAAGTATCAATTGTATCCAATCTTTTCTCAATTAAGTTCAGTTGGGTCTCATGATCAGACAGCTTCTTAGTCATATCAGAGGAAAACTGACAGAGCTTTGAAACAGTTCCTTGCAAAGAAGTTTTAATTATATTCACAACCTGCCAAACATCTTATATGGTAATTGTTTTTATCCTTTGGGAGCTGCTCAATTTTTGGACCTGAAACCATCTGGACAGGAACCAAACATTGTGCACCTGATAACACTGTGCCTTTTGTAGGCTCCATATTTGGAACACCACCCAATAATGGTAAAGGGGATGGTTCAATCCCATCTTTAGGGATTGATTCCAAACTCCCCTCTAATCTAAGTGGTTGAAGAGGTGGTGTAGGTTTCCCAGATAATAGGGAAACTGGGTCAGTTAAATTTACATTATCATTTTTGGAAACCACAGAAATAGGTTCAAGAAAACAATCAATAGATCCTACTGCTGAGGGAATCCAATATATATCAGAAGAGAAAGTTTAGAAACCTGTTCCCTGTTCCTCTGGGCTCCTGCCCCTTAAGCCACACCCATTCGGGCTCACATCCTCAGGCTGCATACCAGCAGATGAAATTTAATTTGGACAAACGCAGAGTGATGCACATTGGGAAGAATAACCCAAATCACAGTTATCAGGTGCTAGGGTCCACCTTGGGGGATTAGCACCCAAGAAAAGGATATGGGGGTCATTGAAGACAATATGATGAAACCCAGCGGCCATAAAGCAAACAAGATGCCAGGAATTATTAAAAAAGGGATGGTTAGACTAAGAATGTTATAATGCCCCTGTATCGCTTTATGGTATGAACTCACCTGGAATATTGCATTCAATACTGGTCTCCTTATTTCAGGAAAGATATAGTGGCACTAGAAAAGGTTCAAATAACAGCGACCAAGATGACAAAGGGGATGGAACTCCTCTCGTAAGAGGAAAGACTAAAAAGTTTAGGGCTCTTCAGCTTGGAAAAGAGATGGCTGAGGGGAGATATGATTGAAGTCTATAAAATCCTTAGTGGAGTAGAATGGGTACAAGTGGATTGATTTTTCACTCCCTAGGTAGCCAGAAACCTTGAGGTAAACATTTAAGAACTCAGATAGAGGTGCACAGATAGGGTAGCAGCAGAAGAGCAATGCTGCTCTTTTAAAATGGTAATGTGAGTTACACATATTATATGAAATTCACAATGCATTATGCAGTTTTGAGTGAGAGATAACCTAGAATCCTAAGCAACGTTGATATACATGTATACTTTTAAAAAAGCTTCTGTTCACAGGCTCTGCCTAAGAAGTGATTATATTTATTCATTGATGTTGACAAACAACTTTCTGCCTGAAATAGTTTTAAGCTCAGAAATTCATTTAATTGAGCCCATAGTGATTTAATAGGGATTTAGCAACATAATTTTTTTTTCTAGAGGAGTAAAGCTTAGTCGAAGTAGATCTGCACTAATTGGCACAGTGTTAAAAAATAGAAGCACACATACATGCAAGCAATTAATATTAATGAAGATGTTCTTTATATAAATAATACCATGTGAAATGAAACTCTCACTAATTCATTTAGGGCCCCGTTTACAAAGCTGTGGAAGCGATGCAACCGCGGTAAATGCACCAAAGCATGGCAGCATCGTTACCGCAGCTATGTAAAAGGTGCCCTTAAGGATTTGCATATACTGCATATTTTAATTGAACCTATATGAGTACAATTAGAAAAAACCAGCTGAATGCATACATGCATATTGCTTTATATGAATAACTTTTTTATTATTATTATTTTCTGTTTGTGCATTATGTGGAAGCATTATGCTAGTTTTAGCAATTATATGTGGAGAATAGTATAGGATGCATATATTATGATATGTTTGAGTATGTCCTGAATTTCTATGTTGTCTACTGTAACCTGTTTGGGTGTTAAGGGGGAAGAAATGTTTTAAAATAAATACATTTCACCTAAGGGCAATTCTAAAATGGCGCCTAAATTAAGGCAGCAATTCTGTGACAATATTTTCAAAATAATAGCATTCTGTGTAGGAAAGGCATCCTGAATTGGTGTGCAAATGCAAATAGGTCGTACCTTTGGATGAAGCATGGTTAAGTCATAGGTCAGGGGTGTCCAATGTCGGTCCTCGAGGGCCGCAATCCAGTCGGGTTTTCAGGATTTCCCCAATGAATATGCATGAGATCTATTTGCATGCACTGCTTTCAATGCATATTCATTGGGGAAATCCTGAAAACCCAACTGGATTGCAGCCCTCGAGGACCGACATTGGACACGCCTGTCATAGGTGATCTTTCTAGCAATGAAGGCAACTTAAGCAATATTATGAGACGTGCACACTGCAAGATGTCTTAAGCACTGCAACTTATGCCTGCTATTGACATGACATAAGCAGCTGAGACTAGATATTGGTGTGCCAAGGTTGCTTTGTGCTAATATTTTATACTCGTACCCCAATACTATTATAGAATTGATGGTAGACATGTCTTTTTTAGCACTATGGCCCCCTTTTATGAAGCCACATTTGATTTATGTATTTCCGTGTGTGCCGGTATTAGCTCCGACGCTCATAGGAATTCTGAGTTTTGGACCTTTTGCTGCCATGGCCGGCGTTAAAAAATCCTAATGCGGCTTCGTAAAAGGGGGGCTACATTTGGCATGACTTTATAGAATTGCCACAACAGCAGCTTTTATGAATTTTATACATTCTCCACCCTGGTATTTTAAACACATATCACTTGTGCAGCCAGAATCCACAGGCAACCGCATAAATGGATTTTGGCTTCTTTCTAAATTGCTTACATATGAATCCTCTGCAGATGGTAACCTGGCTTGGAAAGAATTTGAGTACCAAATTAAACAATACGAGGGGGTGCAGGAAACTTCCTAAATTCTAAGTGTTATTTTGTTAAGTGCCAATTGGCAGAAACAAAATTCTATGTTTTGACATTGTTTCAGATCACTGATTGGACCATGTCTACATCGTTCTCTTCTTGGTTGGGCTGAGAACTTCTGAAACAGTTCAAGAGGATTAGCTAAAAGATAGAAGCGCATCTTTTAATTTCAGTACATGCCTACTCCCCCCACCCCCACCCTTTATAAAACTGTAGCATGTATTTTAGTGCTAGCCGTGGTGGTAACTGCTCTGACGCTCATAAGAATTCTATGAGTGTCAGAGCTGTTGCTGCTGTGGCTGGCGCTAAAAACTACACTATGGGCATTTATTTATTTATTTAAAGAACTTATCTGCTTTTATCTCTTAAGCGGCTTACAAGTAAACATACACAGCAGAGGTCAATTTTTCTTTTTATTACCACAAAGTATTTATTAACTGTGAATTTATCTTTATGTTGTATTATTCTTTAAGTCATTATACTTATGACAAATAAAGATTAAGATTTAAAAGCTAGATTTATAAAAAAAACTTCTTTATGTTTAATTTTCACAGTGAATGATACCATGCTGGGTTGACTGGTTTCAACACAAAATGATTTGTCAAGTACGCGTTAATGCTGAAACAAGTATAGTGGAAAAGATTAATTCACTTTATACAAGCACGAGGGGGCGCTGAAGAATTCTCAGCCCAACCAACAAAGTCGGGGCAAATTTTACCATACATTTTCCAATACATTACAAACATCGATCAGCTTTGTTTACATTGTTCAACAAAAAATTGTAGTCATTCGCATTACATTTTATTGGATGTCAGAGGGACAGCTAAAAGCTAAGACAAAAAAAATGAGCCTTAATTTTCGAAACAGCAGTACCTTGTTGTAAAAACGTATTGCTCTGGACAGACCATTCCGAAACACCGGACCCGCAATTGAAAAACAAGACTTTCTAGTGGAGGCATACTTATTCTCTTATTCTTACATCTAGCAGCATCCTATTTTCTGATCTCAAAACTCTATTAGGTTTATGTATTTTCAAGCATTTGGTCAGATAGTCTGGAAGGGTGTCATATATCCCTGGATGGATTATTTTCAAATCTTAAACTGTAACCAATGATAGATTGGAAACCAATGTAATTTCTTTAAAATTTAACTTTCAAAAAATAAAAGAACAAGAGGGCATTCGGAAAAGTTGAAAGGGAACAGATTCAAAACGAATGCTAGAAAGTTTTTCTTTACACAACGTGTGGTGGACACCTGAAATGCGCTTCCAGAGGGCGTAATAGGGCAGAGTACGGTACTGTGGTTCAAGAAAGGATTGGACAATTTCCTGTTGGAAAAGGGGATAGAGGGGTATAGATAGAGGATTACTGCACAGGTCCTGGACCTGTTGGGCCGCCACGATGAACCTCAGGTCTGACCCAGCGGAGGCATTGCTTATGTTCTTATATTGGTATAATATGTTCATATCGTGCTGCTCCCATTAAGACTTGTGCTGCAGAATTTTGTATAATCTGTAATGCTTTTAAGTGGGTGGATGGAAGACCCAATAAATGCCATTACAGTAATCAAGCTTTGAGAGCACTTGTCTGAAATCAAAACCTTATAAGATCTTTTTCAGTTGGAGCAACTTTCTGATTTTGAAGTATGCAGCCTACATTACTTTAGTTATTTGAGACTTAAGTGATAATTTTGCATCAAGGGTTACCCCCAGTATTTTGATCTCTTCACTAATAGTAATCAGATGATCATTTACAAGAATGTGACTAGGCCAAATATGTTCCTGCTGCTCACCTATAATCATTATTTTAATTTTTTCAACATTTAGGCATAAACCATTATCAAACATCCATCTATTGATCTTATTAATATAATCATTTAATTTCATAGATAATTTCTCATCCCACTCGTTAATCTTGAAAAAGAATTGAACATCATCAGTATATATTCTGTATGATACCCCCATCTCATCCAACAGATGTCCTAAAGGGGACAAAAAGATGTTAAAAAGAATTACAGATAGTGCAGATCCCTGTGGAACACCTATTTTAACTAAAAATTTGTGTGAAATAACATAGTAACATAGTAGATGACGGCAGATAAAGACCCGAATGGTCCATCCAGTCTGCCCAACCTGATTCAATTTAAATTTTTAAATTTTTTCTTCTTAGCTATTTCTGGGAAAGAATCCAAAGCTCTACCCAGTACTGTGCTTGGGTTCCAACTGCCGAAATCTCTGTTAAGACTTACTCTAGCCCATCTACACCCTCCCAGCCATTGAACCCCTCCCCAGCCCATCCTCCACCAAACGGCCATATACAGACACAGACCGTGCAAGTCTGCCCAGTAACTGGCCTTGTTCAATATTTAATATTATTTTCTGATTCTAGATCCTCTGTGTTCATCCCACTCTTCTTTGAACTCAGTCACAGTTTTACTCTCCACCACCTCTCTCGGGAGCGCATTCCAGGCATCTACCACCCTCTCCGTAAAGTTGAATTTCCTAACATTGCCTTTGAATCTACCACTCCTCAACCTCAAATTATGTCCTCTGGTTTTACCATTTTCCTTTCTCTGAAAAAGATTTTGTTCTACGTTAATACCCTTCAAGTATTTGAACGTCTGAATCATATCTCCCCTGTCTCTCCTTTCCTCTAGGGTATACATATTCAGGGCTTCCAGTCTCTCCTCATACGTCTTCTGGCGCAAGCCTCCTATCATTTTCATCACCCTCCTCTGGACCGCTTCAAGTCTTCTTATGTCCTTCGCCAGATACGGTCTCCAAAATTGAACACAATACTCCATTGCTGCAAACACACATTTTTCTGCCTACTAAGAATGACCTAAGCCATTTCCACACTTTCCAGCAATCTCAACTTGTCTAAGGGCCTGTTTTACAAAGCTGTGCGGCAACAGCCCTGAAGCCCATAGAGATTTAAAGGGCTTTGGGGCTGTTGACACGTGGCAGCCACTAGCACGGCTTTGTAAAACAGGCCCTAAGTTTCAGTACTAAAATTTCAGGGTCTATGGAATCAAATGCAGCAGAAATGTCAAGAGAGACCATACAAAAGCACATCCCTTGATCCTTGCCTAAGCATAGCTCATCGGTTGTGGCTAACAATAAGGTCTCCATACTGTGCACTTTCCTAAAGCCAAATTGATTTTTATTTTAAAAAAAACCCAAAAACCCCAAACCCCATTTTGATCTATAAACTCCTCTAATTGTGGTAAAACTGCCTTTTCTAAAACCCTGGCCAGAAATGGCAAAACTGAAATGAGTCTAAGGGCTCCTTTTACTAAGCTGTGATAGCGGTTTTAGCACGTGCTAGACGCTAACACCTGCATTGAGGTGGCGTTAGTTCTAGCCGTGTAGCACGGGTTTAGCGCACACTAAAAATGTTCTCGCAGCATAGTAAAAGGAGCCCTAAAATTACACAGTTGGTCTTTGTCTAACCCCTCTTTTTTAAGCACTGGTTTAACAGTACTGACTTTACAACCCTCGGGAAAAATTCCAGCAGTAAAGGATTTATTTACCAGTAGAGTCAGGAAAGGAGGAATTTCATCGGAGATTTGACTCAAAATGCTTGAGGAACATGGCTTGTTACAAGCCCTCGTTACAGTAAGGGTGCAGAGTACTCTTGCAAAATCTGAGGTAGAAATATCTTGAAATTTATCCCATATTACTGCACTCTCTGATACTGGAGTCTTCATCTCTCTACTATCTTCTTTCCCCCAAACTCATTTAATTTTTTTCTCCAAGTAATCTGCAAAATTCATCACAGGAGGATCAATATTGCCTTCTTCTCTCCAACTCTTCTCAGTTAATCCTTTCACAATAAGTCCAATCTTTATTATAAAACTTTCTGCATCTTTATTCCAACTCCTATTCCTCCTAAGGCTTAATAAACAGCCATATCTTGCACCATTTCCTAAACTGCATTAAATTATCCACAAGACAGTATTTCCTGGGAATGACATTACAGAGATTAAATACCATAAGAACATAAGAATTGCCTTATTGGGTCAACCAAAGGTCTATCAAGCCCAGTAGCCCGTTCTCATGGTGACCATCCAGGTCACTAGTACCTGGCCAAAACCCAAGAGTAGCAACATTCCATGCTACTATTCCAGGGCAAGCAGTGGCTTGCCCCATGTCTTTCTCAATAACAGACTATGGACTTTTACTCCAGGAAATTGCCAAACCCTTCTTAAAACCAGCTACACTATCTGCTCTTGCCATAACCTCTGCCAATGCGTTCCAGAGCTTAACTATTCTCCGAGTGGAAAAAAAAACACATCCTCCCATTGATTTCAAAAGCATCTCCCTGTAACTTCATTGTGTCCCCCAGTCTCTGTAACCTCCAACGGAGCGAAAAATCAGTCCACCTGCATCCACTCCACCCAGGACCCTGCAGACACAAATCACATCTCCCCCCCAGCCGCCTCCCCTCCAAGCTGAAGAGCCCCAACCTTACCAGTCTTTCCCCATACAACAGGAGCCCCAAACAAGATAATTCTCATTTCTGCATATTTCATTTCATTCAAATGCACCTTCCCTTTTTTAAAAATTTCATAAATGTCCCTCACTTGGAGCTCAATGACAGAACTCCCCTGAGAGAGAAATAAGACTTTATATGACTGGGCTGGGGTCTCACCCTGACTATTCAAGGTGATAACTAAGAGGACTATATGACTGCCTTCAACTTAGAGAGAGAGCTGTCTTGAGTTCTCAGGTGACCCTTAGGGGGAAGAATATTGGTATTTTTGCTTATCCCCAGTAAGCCTAACTAGAGTGGCCAGATCATAGCCAGAGGACCAGAGCAGACCCTGATCATCACAGCTTCTCCTCTTCTTTATATTTAAATAATGCCACCCATGTTTTACACAGATGCTTATGAGAACAGCAGAACCTTCAGTGAAACCATAAAGTGGGGTTGTGCTTCAAAAAACAAAGTTTTCCTTCATATATTCAAGGCAGTGCAAAATAAATGTGGAAAAAGCAGTCCTATACATGCCTGAATAAACATCATTAACTGGTCTTTAAGATGGCACTAAATATTACTGTTTTCCAGATACTTTCTGGCCTTGCCTCTGGAGTACCACAAAAGGCTCCCACCATTATCTGGGTGCCTACCAGTGGCCAACTACCTGAAAACTACACATACTCATATATTGTATAGTGGATAATTGTCGCCTAGGTTTTTGAATATTAACCCCATTTAATTCCACTTCTTGTTTAAACTTTAGATGCAAGAATAGCTATTGCTAGTTAGAACTTTCAGATATATAATTATAAGTACAAAAGGAACATTGTTTCCCATCTTTTGCGGAAAAAAAAAGATGCTGTAACTACACAGCATGCCATTGATGGTCTGAAAATATTCGTCTTCACTTTTCATAGTAAATATAATTGAAATTAATTTACTCATATGTGCTCTTTCAGAGACAAAATCTCTGCTGTTCAGAACACAATCTTTAATTTTATTGCACGGTGTGTTCTTAGCATTTGACATTTGCAGATGGGAATGATTGATAACTTAACATTACT
The DNA here is from genome assembly GCF_902459505.1 of Geotrypetes seraphini. NCBI lineage: Eukaryota > Metazoa > Chordata > Amphibia > Gymnophiona > Dermophiidae > Geotrypetes > Geotrypetes seraphini. The sequence goes on from NC_047085.1 coordinate 165,026,623, forward strand.
TAGTTCAGAGATTAATCTTTATGTAGATTAAAGAACAGGAAGACAGACATTTAAATTTCTTAGCTGCATATCAGAGGAGCAATAAATTTGTCATGTCAAAAAATAATTCATTTATTTGCATGCAAGGAAAAATCTATTCTGTTTTAAAGTATAAACATGAAAAGAAGGAAAAATTCACTTTATAAAATGTCACCCAATACTATCAAAATATCAAACAGATTGGAATATTGTGCTTATATGGCTGTTATAAGTGAAATGAAAACATGACTAAAACTTAGTACACTTTTTCGCATTAGTTAAGTGCACTAAAATTAGTAGTAAATTTTAAAAGCATACCAAACTGTCATCCCTGTTCTACTCACCCACAAACTGACTCAAACTTTACACTGTACTGAATCAGTCTCCTATTCACTAAACAAACACTCTAAGCAGTGGCGTACTTAGGGTAAGTAGCACCCGGGGCCCATCATTTTTTGACACCCCCCATGTAAAAAAATATTTTTTGTAATGACCATGAAACAGAATAAATGGTCAGAATATAAATAGGCAGTGAAAATTTTATTTTATTGAATCTCATATATGTAACCATTATTCCAAACATAACATAACATAGCATAAATTATGTCTGAATTGTCATGACATCAGAAGTACATATGGAGTAGCTGCAGGTGATGCTTGGGACAGTTCTGATTGTGTTAGTTCGGTTTTATGTGTTTTTTTGAATAGAAAGGTTTTTATTTCTTTTTTGAAGGTTTTGTAGTCTGTGGTCAAAGTCAATAGGTTGTAGAGTTGGGGGGTCGAGTGTTGCAGCTCGAACAGTTTTTTTCTTTTGACGTTTTTGGTTGGAGGGTGTGTGAATGGTGCGTGAGTTCTCCTTTGTCTGGTTGAGGTGGATTGAATTATTTAGCTGAAGAAATTAGTTACCCCCCATTCCACACACATTAATTCTCTTCCATTTTTGTTCCCATTATAAAAAACACTGATAAGTTCCCAGAAAAAAAAATACATTAAAATAAGAAGTGAAAACAAAGGCCCCTACAGATGAGAACATAACATAAAAATAGCCTAACTGGGTCAGACCAATAGTCCATCATGCCCAGTAGCCCATTCTCATGATAGCCAATCCAGGTCACTAGTACCTGGTCAAAACCCAAAGAGTAGCAACATTCCATGCTACCAATCCAGGGCAAGCAGACACTTCCCCCATGTCTTAATAACAGACTATGTAAATTTCCTCCAGGAATTTGTCCAAATCTTTCTTAAAACCAGCTACGCTATCTGCTTTTACCATAACTTCTGGCCACTTCATTTTTAAGCTTAGATCTTTCCTTCCAAACAGAGACCTTGCTAGATGTCAAATACAGCACAAGGTAATTTCACACGGACTTAGCTGTGCAGGAAATGTGAATTTCCTCATACACCCACCACATAGTGCAAAAATGTGTAAAGGTCTGTTTTTTTCTTTCGATCACTATATAACTTAATGCCACACAAGCAGCGCTGTTACAAACATATTCTGAAGGTCAATGCTAAGGTTAACAAAGTTTCCTTCCTTGGACCAGAAGGAGATACTAACAAACCACTGGAAGAGATCCCAAAACAACTACCCAGGAACAACACCCAAAGACCCACTCAGTGTGTGAACTAGTTGAGTGGAGTGGACTAACTGGGGGGTGGAAATGGGCCCGGAGTTTGACACGCTGCCACTAATACCACCACTAGGAACACCTCATCGGGTAGGTCAGCAAATGCTTATAAAACACATTATTATATTTTCTTATAAAGCACATATTTTAACTGAACTCTCTGACATCCTCAGCCTTTCCATTCACAAAAATAAAAGGAAGAAAAGTTCCCATTTCCTGCTGTCTCATGTCCCCGGCCTATACAATATTTTTCTTCGGCAGGCCCTTCAAAAGTCTGACCAAATCCTCGTTTCACTTGCATTATAAAGTACTGAGGATGCCATCTCTCCTCAATCCCAGGTCCTAAAGTCTAAGACAGTAGCACAAACTAGTACTGCCCGATTCAGGAAAAAAAAATTTGATTTGATTCAGCCTAATGAATTGGTTTTTCGATTCGATTTCCTGCCCAATTGGGTGTTTTTTTCAAAATCCTGGTGGGTTTATTTTATAGCTTTTTTACCCCCCTTTGGCTTCTCCTAACCACACTGGCGCTGTGATGTAAATAAAATAAAGAAACAAAAAGGACTTTTCCTCTCTCTGTTAAATCCTAACTCACGTTTGCGGTCTAACACCAGCTCTGGCAGGATACACATTTCAAATATGACATATTGTAATCACAAAACAGAAAATAAAATTAGTTTTTCTACCTTTTGTTGTCTGGTTATTTTTCAAATCTTGTTGGTCCAAGGCTCTGGTTGTCTTCTGATAACTTGCTTGCCAGGGTCTCCTTCTTTCTTCTTTATGCATGCTAACCATCCATCTGCCATCGCTGTCCTCCCCTTCTGTTTCCCTTCCCTCCCCCAGATGTCTGGCATCTTTCCTTTTTTTCATCTCCCTCCACAGATCAACCTTTTCTTAACCACCCTTTCATCCAGCATCTCTCCCTCCTTCCCCACAACCCCAGGGTCCACCATCTCTCCCTTTCTTTTCCCAACTACCCTCCTATCCAGTATCTCTATCCCCTCCCCTCCACACCATCCGTTGTGTCCAACTTCTCCCCCTTTCTGTTCCTTCCCTCCCTAAAAACCATGGTTCATCATCTCTCTCCCTCTCCTCTATTTTCAGACCCATTAGTTCTTCCCACCCAAAGTCCAGCATATGCACGTCTCTTTAACCCCCCCCCTTCCCTCTGTGTACTTCTATACCAGGGACCCCCCTCCCCTGAAGGCCTGTCCCCCCCCTTAAAGGTCTGCATCCCACCCCTGAAGGCCTGTCCCCTCCTTGAAGGCCTGCACCCCCCCAAAGGCCTGTCCTTCCCTTGAAGGCCTGCCTGCCTGTCCCTCTTGAAGGCCTATCCCCTCCTTGAAGGCCTGTCTACCTGTCCCCCTTGAAGGCCTGTCCCCCCCTTGAAGGCCTGTCCCTCCTTTGAAGGCATGTCCCCCCTGAAGGCCTGTCTCCCCCCGAAGGCCTGCCTGCCTGCCCCACCCTGAAGGCCTGCTGCCCCCCCACCGCGAAGGACCTCTCATCCCCACGGCCTCCCCGCACCATTTACCTAGAGAAGCAGCCTGCAGCAAGATCACAATGCCAGCGATCTTTGCGCTGTTTCGGCGCTGTCTCCTCTGCTGCGGTCCCGCCCCTCCTCTGAGACCATGGCAGAGGAAACAGCGCCAAAGCAGCGCAAAGATCGCTGGCATCGCGATCTTGTTGCAGGCTGCTTCCCTAGGTAAATGGTGCGGGGAGGCGAGGGGGTATCCAGACACCAGATGGGAGACCCGGACATCGGGGGGAACTGGATGCCGGGGGGAGGGGAACCGGACCTGGAGCACCCCCTCAGGGTTTGCACCCGGGGCAGACCGCCCCCCCCTCTGTCCCCCCTCTTGGTATGTCACTGCCTCTAAGATGAAGCTAACAAAACAGCCTGAATATGGGTTTTGGCACTGCCTCCCCAGTTTCTGACCTGGGCCCAGTGGTGTAGTATTCATTTATTTTAAAAATTTCTATACCATTTAAACCTAAATGGTTTACATAATTTTACATACATAATTCTGTTAAACATCAATTATAAAAAATGAGAGCCAAAAAGACTTATAGAAAGAATCATAGTAAGGGTAGGAGGCACTCAGGGTGGTGGTGTGCCCTCGTACCCTCCTCTCTGTGCCCCCACTCCTTCTATGCCCCTCCGCTGCTTCCCACTCCCATTCCACACTTGCGTTCTCCCTCCCCCATACCTATTAATCTTCATCAGCACAAGTGACTTCTAAAGTATGCTCTTCACGCCAGCATTGGATTTCCCTCTGACATCACTTCCTGGCCAAGTGACCCGGAAGTGATTCAAAGGAGAACCAGGCTAGCGTAAGCAACAGGCAGAAGTTGCTCGCACAAGCAAAGATAATACAAATGTACAGGTTGGGGGAGGGATGGCACAAGTGTGGTGTGGTGGGGCAGGGCAGAGAGCTGCCAATGCCCCCACCGACTTTTTGCCTAGAATGGTCCGCACCTCGCGCACCTCCCTTACTATGTCACTGCCTGGGCCTTTCTATGTCTAACACTGTCCTGACTCTGTTGCATTTTTAAAAGGTGAAGAGAAACACTTCCTGTTTAAATAAGGATCAAGAAGTGTTTATTTTCCTCTTTTTATATAAGGAAGGCTGGTGATAGTAGCACAACACAGTGACAGGAATGAAACAATGAAACAGTGACGGGACCTCAACCAATGCCCTCCATACCTATTAAAAACCTCCAGCCTAAAATTCCACATTCTCTTCATGCAATGGATACAAACCATGCTCACAGATGGCCTTTTCCCACAAGACCTCTCTGAAATCATCATCACCCCGATATTAAAAGACCCAAAAGGGGCAACAGATCAACCATCCAACTCTCCTCATGCAATGGTCCCACCGTGACCTCAACCAATGCCCTCTATACCTATTAAAAACTTCCAGCCTAAAATTCTGCACTCTCCTCATGCAGTGGATGCAAACCATGCTCACAGATGGCTTTTTCCCAGAAGACCTCTTCAAAATCATTGTTACCCTGATCTTAAAAGAACCAAAAGGAGCAACAGATCAACCATCCAACTACAGACTCATAGCCTCAATTCCACTTTATGTCAAGCTAATGGAAGGCCTCGTAGTTAAACTCCTCACCAACTACCTAGAAAACCACTTGCTCCATCCTACATAGTCTGGATTCAGAACCAACTTCAGCACTGAGACACTACTAGGCTCCCTTCTGGACACAGCTAGACAACACTTCAGCACAGGCAAAAAAATGCTGATTATACAATTAGATCTCACCGCATCATTTGGCCTGGTAGACCACGATATCCTGCTACAAATACTAGATACAATAGGGATCACTGGCAAAGTACACACATGGTTTCAAGGATTCCTACAATCCAGGACCTACAGAGTAAAGACAAACAATGAAAAATCAGAACCATTGTCCAACCCCTGTGGCGTACCCCAAGGATCGTCATTATCCCCAACACTCTTCAATCTCTACATTGCATCCCTTGGCACCTATCTAGACAAAATAGGCTTAACCTCCTGTAGCTATGCAGACAACATCACCATTCTCCTTCCTTTTGATCAGCCAACGCCAATCATGACAGACATACTACACAGAACTCTAGAAACAGTGGTAACATGGATGAAAAACTACAAACTAAAACTGATCCCAGACAAAACAAAATTCATACTTCTCAAAAAAAAATAAAACCCCAACCATAACAAACCTAGTAATAAACTCAATCACATACCCCATTCAACCCACTCTAAAACTTCTGGGAATGATGATAGATAGATGCTGCACCATGCAACCACAAATAAAAAAACAATACAGAAATCATTTGTGGTCATGAGAAACCTAACGCAAGTTTGAAATTTCTTCAACAGAAAACAATTCCAGCTCATGGTCCAGTCATTAGTCCTAGGTCTCCTTGACTACTGCAACATCCTCTATCTCCCCTGCCCCACAACAATGATAAAACAACTAAAACAGTACAAAACACAACTCTTAGACTAAACTATTCATTAAGAAAACACGACCACATCACTGAGGCATACCTCTCCTTCCTTCCCTCTAATTTCCTCTCCTGCCATTACTACCACACCTAAAAACAGCTTTAAATGAATTCTTCACACATAAATACAGAATTGGGAAACCTTTTCCTTCTTAGCTTTTTCCACCTTTTTTCACTTCTGCCATTCCTTTCATTCAAGTTGCACAGCTCTTTTTACTTTTCAGCTATCTACCAACTTTCCATCTCCATTTCTAATAATCTAGCTCTCATATTTTCCATCTTATTCCTTTCCCAGACTTCTGCTTTCTTCTATCTACTCCCCATTACCACATTACTGCCAATATGCTTACGTCTCTCACACTGTTGTCTCACTCTTCTTCTTATCATCCCCCTTTTGACCTCTTCCACATTACTCCACCATTTCCAGAATTATCTTCTCTCTTTCTACTTTCATCAGGCTATATCTCCCTGTCCCTTTCTTTACATCCCTAGCATCTTCTTATCCTTCCTCTCTTCCCTCCTGCCCTCCCATGGTTCCATCTCTTCACCCCCCCCCCTATGGTCTAACATTTTTCCCATCTTTTCTATTCTTCTACCATCCCCCTTATGCTGAACGATAGAATGGAGGAAAAATAAAAAGAGATGTTCCATCTCTATCTCCTTTCTACCCCAGACCTAATATTTCCCCCCTCCCTATCTCCCTTCCTTCCATCCCCAGGTCCAACTTCTCTCCCTTTTTCTTCTTAACTGTACTCCCATCCCATATCTCTCTCTCCCTCCCTGGTTTACCATCTCTCTCTTTCTCTTTCCAACTACCCTACCCTCCCATCCTATATCTTTTCCTCCTTCCCCAAGGTCAACCATCTCTCTCTTTCCATTCTCAACTGTCTTCCCTTCAAGTGTCTATTTTTTCCTTCCCTCATACCACCCCATGTCCAACATCTCTCTTTTTCCCTTCTCTCCCTCCAGATCATTGCCCATCATATTTCTAAATATTTTCTTATTTCAGGCCCACAAGTTCTTTCCCTTCACTTCACCTTCTCCCACCCCTAATCTGTCACTTAAACCTTTCCCCATTCTATTTTTTTAAGCCAACTAGTCCAGAGGGCTAGGTCAGCTCTCAATGTTAAGGAACAAAAATGGATTTACCATCTGAATACACTAACTCCTAACAGGTTAAATGAAGAAATTGACTGGATGTCATTGGTTTAGAAGTAATTAGAGTATATCCGTGGAATTAAAGTCCTGCTATATCTTTATAATATTTTTATAACAATATTGCTAAAGGTGATTGTTATGCATTTTGATAGTTGGGCACGGGTGAGTTCCAGTTTGCAAATGCTTGTTATAACCGGAACTGACGACAGGCGCCATTAAATGAAAGATACTGGATAGTGAGGAGCAGTTACTCAAACACATGATAGTAAGTTCTACAATATAATCTTTGTATTACTATAAACAACTCTTGGATAGTTTTCTTACATGAATTATATTATGCATATTTAAATGTTATCCTCATTGGCTGTTTTTGCTTACAAGAGATTCTTATTTTTAGATTTTGATAATGGGAGCCTCAGCCCTGACGAAAGCTTGTTGAAACATGGACATGTTGTTAGAGGCACTCCCTTAAACAATTGACTTTAAGCTAAGTACTATTTAAATTATTAATGAACAATATTTATTGAAGATAATAATATTTATTGATGTAAAAACAATATAAAAATAACAAAAGTATGAATTAATCGATCCTATGAAGATTGGGTTTTGTGATATGTTTCACAATAACCAACGGGGCAAATTTTAGCCCTCTGAGGAACAAAAATACTAAGTAATGAATTAATTTCCATCTGATATTAGATTTGCTGGAATTTCAGTTTTGAGTTATAGATGCAGCATTCTGGCTTTTGAATAGCTACTATATATTTTTTCTTTCTTATAGCACTGGTCCAATGTTGCCCTCAACTTCCCCGTCCCGCTGACAAACTGACCTTGGCAGTGATTCTGAAGTGCTACTTGCGGCCTCCTCCATGCTTTCCTTCTGCCACGATCTGCCTCAATAATGCAATTTCCTGTTTCCTCTTGAGCAGCACACAGCAGAAGGTTGGCCCATCGCCATTCTGGGCTTTGAATAGCATGCAGTAGAATTTGTAGGCATGCTTGTACAGGGAGCCAGTGTGAGTCTTGGAAGGAAATGGTAATGTGGTTGTATTTTTTCAATGACTATATCAGTCTGATGGCTGTATTTTGCACTGTTTGTAATTGTTTTATCATGTTGGCAGGGCATGACAGGTTTAGGATATTACAGTAGTCTAGGAGTCCAATAACTAGGGACTGGACCAGGAGAGAACCGTAACGTATGCAGGTAGGGTTGATCTCAGTTAGGGCTCTGGTCTTTGACCTGGGGGCCGCCTCAGGAGCAGACTGATGGGTGCGATGGACCACTGGTCTGACTCAGCAGTGGCAATTCTTATGCTCTTATGTCCTTGATGCTCATTTTGAACATTCAAGGAAAACATGGGAGCATACTCAGAGGAGCAAAGTGAGCGCTTCCACCAGGATATACTGGACTTCGAACATGCTACCAAGGACAATATAATGAGAACATGAAGGGAGATTACATCTGGGGGCTGATTCATGAAAGTGACTTACAAAATAATTGCAAATCTCAAAAAACTACTCACTTCAAAATCTTCTGTAGTCATCTTTGTATAACTTCAAAATAAATACATGTTAATTGTGATTTGCATGTTGCTTTTTATGACTATAAGAATGAAAAGATGAAAATTTGGCATGTTCACATTTTAAATAGTTAAATTGCAAAATTTGACTATCCTGATTACAAGAGCAAAGTTTTAAGGAAATAACAGATATTTTCTATACTTTTTAGGCATGGGCTATTAGGAAATCACTCTTACTGCCTAGGAATAAAAATTGTGTTTTGTGGAGTAATATGAGAGAAAACATTAAATCTTGGGGGATTCCACATAAAAGTGACCATTTATTCTTTACCAATTTTATGCCAATCTTTTCCAAATGCTATAGCTGGAATGCATGATGTACTGTATCTAATGCAGCAGTTAATTTAAAAAGAAATATCAAAGAGCTTTCCCCTTATTTGCTGCTAAATGCACATCACTCGTTAGAGACATTAACAATGTTTCTGTCCCATAAGCTCTTCTAAAACCCAATTGAAAGGCATGAAGGGAACTATTTGTCTCCAAATAAACTAATAATTGAAGATAAACAACCTTCTCCAGTAATTTTCTTAGAGGAGAGATTCAGCACAGGTCAATAGAAAGATATTAGTTCCTTATTCTTTCCAATCCATTTTAATATTGGTCTGACCACGACTGACTGCAGACAGAGTTACAAACTAGAATATTAGAGGAAGGATCGTTTGAATTATTTTTGAACAAAAATACAGGGAGAGGAACAAACTTTCTATAGAATGAGTAAATAACATACAGAATGTCCCCTGATTTATCCTCTGCCATTCTGTCTAAAAAAGACAACTTATATTTTATCTCTGACCCCACACTCTCCTCATCCATAAATCCCTTTCCAGAAAAATCCAATAGTTCCTTCTACTCACCTTCTAATAAGACAGAAAAACAATCCTCTCTGATCTTCATCTTTTATTCCTTCCCCAGCCAACTCCTGCACTATTGTATGTAAATATACACTTTAGGACCCAATTCTCTTGAACAATAACTACTACAACAACAAAATCCATAATGCGCAAATACAAGCCTGCATTAACTCACACCAAGGGGCATCTAAAGAGGCATGACCACTTGTCACACTCTTTTACTGGTATGACACATTGGCAAGTTTAAATGTAATTCATTTCAAATGCTTTTGTTCCTTTGTGATATTTATGGGACACACTTACCTATCCACTATCAATACCTCTCTAGAATGAATTTATTTCTTTTTATATTTTCCAATTGTAGAGAATCTTTTGTACATTGATCTGCTTCAAAATCAATGAAATGACTTTGAAGCAGATCAATGTACAGAAGATTCCCCACAATTCAAAAATATAAACAGAAATACATTGACTCTAGAGAGATATTGATAGTGGACATATTTTTTCTCTCTTTGTTCTGTATATTTTATTGGAACACACTTACCTATCCCTGGTGTCAAACCCCTCCCTCCCTCCATCTCCATTGCTCAACCAAAGCAGAAAGTAATTTATGTACTGGTACACCAAAATAAATAAGTGCACCAGTTTTCAACAGTTTGAACATTGTACTAACCATATTGGTACACCAGCACACCAAAAAAGATAGGTGTATTGGTTTTCAACAGTTTAAACACTTTACTAACATAGGACTATATGAAGATAATTGTTTAACTGTCTAACTATACAACACCTTTGTTTAACTCACAATCACAAGGAGGTTTTTCAGCAGATGAAGTGATTTACCCTTTCCAGTTGGGTGAGTTTTACCCCTCCAATGAGGTTCTGAGACTTTTCGGCCTTGATACAAGCCCTTTCTTCGTGACTCCTTATACATAGCAATTTGTTATCTAAGTGAACCCATTAACCCTTCTCCATTGAAAATATTGACCTCTATCATATAAGAACATCATATAAGAACATAAAAAAACCCATGAAGAGGAGTGCATAAAGGACTACAGGGTGAAACTGAAAGAAGCCAAGAAAGCAATACATCTGGTGAAAGCACAGGCGGAAGAACAAATGGTTAAAAATGTAAAAAAGGGAGACAAAAATTTTTTCAGATGTATTAGTGAAAGGAGGAATATGAAAAATGGAAAGATGCTGGGAACCGATATGTGGAGAGTGATGAGGAAAAAGCAAATGTGCTAAACAAATACTTCTGTTCTGTGTTCACAGAAGAAAATCCTGGAGAAGGACCGAGATTGTCTGGCAAAGTTACATGAGAAAATGGATTTGATTCTGTGCCGTTCATGGAGGAGAGTGTTTATGAGCAACTTGAAAAACTGAAGGTGGACAAAGCGTTGAGACCAGATGGGATCCATCTCAGGATACTAAAAGAGCTCAGAGAGGTTCTGGCGAGTCCTATTAAAGACTTTTCAACAAATCTCTGGAGACGGGAGTGATTCCTGGGGATTGGAGGAGAGCGGATGTGGTCCCTATTCATAAAAGTGGTCACAGGAATGAATCAAGAAACTACAAGCCGGTGAGCCTCACTTCAGTTATTGGAAAAATAATGGAAGTGTTGCTGAAAGAGGATAGTGTACTTCCTTGAATCTAATGGGTTACAGGATCCGAGGCAACATGGCTTTACAAAAGGTAAATCGTGCCAAATGAACCTGATTGAAATTTTTGATTGGGTGACCAAGAGAGCTGGATCGAGGACATATGCTAGATGTAATTTACTTAGATTTCAGCAAAGCCTTTGATATATTTCCTCATAGGAGGCTGTTGAACAAACTTGAAGCGCTGAAGTTAGGACCCAAAGTGGTGAACTGGGTTAGAAACTGGCTGTCGGACAGACGCCAGAAGGTGGTGGTTAATGGAAGTAGCTCAGAGGAAGGAAAGGCGAGTAGTGGTGTCCCTCAAGGTTCGGTGATGGGGCCAATCCTGTTCAATATGTTTGTGAGTGACATTGCTGAAGGGTTAGAAGGAAAAGTGTGCGTTTTTGCAGGTGATACCAAGATTTGTAACAGAGAAGACACCAAAGAGGGAATGGACAATATGAAAAAGGATCTGCAAAAGTTAGAGGAATGGTCTAATGCCTGGCAACTGAAATTCAGTGCAAAGAAATGCAGAGTAATGCATTTGGGGATTAATAATTGGAAGGAACCGTATATGCTGGGAGGAGAGAAGCTGATATGCACGGACGGGGAGAGGGACCTTGGGGTGATAGTGTCCGAACATCTAAAGGCGAAAAAACAGTGTGACAAGGCAGTGGCTGCTGCCAGAAGGATGCTAGGCTGTATAAAGAGAGGCGTAGCCAGTAGAAGGAAGAATGTGTTGATGCCCCTGTACAGGTCATTGGTAAGGCCCCACTTGGAGTATTGTGTTCAGTTTTGGAGACCGTATCTGGCGAAAGACGTAAGAAGACTTGAAGCGGTCCAGAGGAGGGTGACAAAAATGATAGGAGGCTTGCGCCAGAAGATGTATGAGGAGAGACTGGAAGCCCTGAATATGTATACCCTAGAGGAAAGGAGAGGCAGGGGAGATATGATTCAGATGTTCATATACTTGAAGGGTATTAATGTAGAACATAATCTTTTCCAGAAAAAGGAAAATGGTAAAACCAGAGGACATAATTTGAGGTTAAGGGGTGGTAGATTCAAAGGCAATGTTAGGAAATTCAACTTTATGGAAAGGGTGGTGAATGGCTCCCGAGAGAGGTGGTGGAGAGTAAAGCTGTGACTGAGTTCAAAGAAGTGTGGGATGAACACAGAGGATCTAGAATCAGAAAATAATATTAAAAATTGAACTAAGGCCAGTACTGGGCAGACTTGCACAGTCTGTGTCTGTATATTCCCATTTGGTGGAGGATGGGCTGAGGAGGGCTTCAATGACTGGGAGGGTGTAGATGGGCTGGAGTAGGTTTTAACGGAGATTTCGGCAGTAGGAAACCAAGCACAGTAACGGGTAGAGCTTTGGATTCTTGCCCAGAAATAGCTAAGAAGAAAAAATAAAAAAATTAAAATTGAATCAGGTTGGGCAGACTGGATGGACCATTTGGGTCTTTATCTGCCATCATCTACTATGTTACTAAGAATAGCCTTACTGAGTCAGACCAATGGTACATCTAGCCCAGTATCTCGTCTTTGCGGAGGTGAATCCAAGTCACAAGTACCTGGCAAAACCCCAAATAATAGCAGCATTCCATGCTACCATCCTATGTCTGTCTCAACAGCAGACTAGGGATTTTTTCTCCAGGAACTTGTCCAATCCTTTTTTTAAACCAGCTGCATTAACCTCTCTTACTACATCCTCTAGCAATGTGTTCCAGAACTTAATTATTCTCTGAGTGAAAAAATATTTCCTCCTATTGGTTTTAAAAGTATTACTCTGTAACTTCATCTTTGTAAATCATGATGCAATAAAAAAAAAATCTATCCACTTGTACCCGTTCTAAACCACTCAGGATTTTGTAGCCTTCAATCATACCTCCCCTCAGCTGTCGCTTTTCCAAGCTGAAGAGCCCTAACCTCTTTAGCATTTCCCCTGAATTGTTTCTTCTCCACGCTAAATGGCCCTAGCCACTTTAGTTTTTCTTCATAGTGACGTCATCCCATTCCTTTTCACCTTTTCATTGCCCTTCTCTGTATCTTTTTTGAGATGCCAATGACCAGAATTGCACACAGTATTCGTCACGCGCATAACTGGGAGCCCTGCCAATGTATATGGTCTCATTACATTTACAGGCTTTGTAGTGGTCATCTAGAATCATTCCAGTTCTTAAATTGTTAATTGATACATGCCAAATACATAAACAAATTCCACTATTTAGCATTGAAACTCGTTTTCCAAAAATTTTGCACTTCAGGTTGTTTTGGTTTTTTTAAGCTGGATTTTTTTTTTCAACATGTTTCATCTATATAAGATTTCTTCCTTTGCCAGTTTCCTCTTCACAAATCTCATTTTATCCTTTTGTTTGATTATTCCTCAATTAAGAAACATGCTCCTTTTTGTGGATCTTTGTTCTTCTATCCTCCTTGCTTCCTTTTGTTTGTTCTGATCATTTGTTTGTTGTTTTATATTACGGTAATGTTTTCCTCTTTCCTGTTATCACTTCTACTACCTGGCTAGAGAGCCAGAAGTCATTTCTTCTTTTCCCTGTTAATCTGCTTTATTCAGAGATTTGCTACCTATTCTCTGTTTCCTGCCTTTCAACCAGTTCTTAATTCATAATAGGAGATTACCTCCTATCCCATGCCTTTCTAATTTCCTTGGAAGTTTTTCATGAGGCATTTTATCAAATGCCTTTTAAAAATCAAAATACACAATATCAACCAGTTCACCTTTATTCACATGTTCATTCACCCCTTCAAAGAAATGCAGTAGATTGGTGAGGCAAGATTTAACCTTGACTAAAACCATGTTGACTTTCCCTCATTAATCCATGCTTACATATATTTACTGTCATTTTGTTCGTTATAATAGATTTTTATAATAGTCTCTACCATTTTGCATGGCTCTACCATTTTATAGACTCACTGGTCTATAATTTATCGGATCACCTCTGGAATCCTTTTTTAAAACCAGCATCATGTTGCACCTTTTGTAGTTATAGTGCTATTTTAATGACAGAAGAGCTTGACTTGGGTGTGATTCTATGTGATCTTAAGATGGTCAAACAGGTTGAAAAGGCAATGGTGAAAGCTAGAAGGATTCTAGGGGTGCATAGGAAGAGATATAGCTAGTAGGAAAAAGGAAGTATTGATGCCCCTGTATAAGATTCTGGTGAAACCTAAGAGCATAAGAATTGCCGCTGCTGGGTCAGACCAGTGGTCCATCGTGCCCCGCAGTCCACTAACGCAGCGGCCCTCTGGTAAAAGACTAGCGCCCTAACTGAGACTAGCCCTACCAGCGTACATTCTGGTTCAGCAGGAACTTGTCTAACTTTGTCTTGAATCCCTGGAGGGTGTTTTCCCCTATAATAGACACTGGAAGAGCATTCCAGTTTTCTACCACTCTCTGGGTGAAGAAGAAATTCCTTACATTTGTATGTAATCAGTCCTCTTTTAACTTTAGAGTGTGTCCTCTTGTTCTCTCTACCTTGGAGAGGGTGAACAACCTGTCTTTTCCCTTTATTATCTTGAATGTTTCGATCAGGTCCCCTCTCAGTCTCCTCTTTTCAAGGGAGAAGAGGCCCAGTTTCTCTATTCTCTCACTGTATGGCAACTCCTCCAGCCCCTTAACCATTTTAGTTGCTCTTCTCTGGACCCTTTCAAGTAGTACTGTGTCCTTCTTCATGTATGGCGACTAGTGCTGGATGCAGTACTCCAAGTGAGGGTGCACAATGGCCCAGTACAGCGGCATGAAAGCCTTCTCCGATCTGTTTGTGATCCCCTTCTTTATCATTCCTAGCATTCTGTTCGCCCTTTTCGCCGCCACCGCACATTGCACAGATGGTTTCATCAACATGTCGAACATAACTCCCAAGTCTCTTTCCTGGGAGGTCTCTCCAAGTACTGCCCCGGACATCCTGTATTCGTGCATGAAATTTTTGTTACCTACATGTATCACTTTACACTTATCCATGTTGAATCTCATCTGCCATGTCGATGCCCATTCCTCGAGCATTATGTCACGTTATGTCACGTTGCAGATCTTCGCAATCCCCCTGTGTCTTCACTACTCTGAATAACTTCGTATCATCTGCAAATTTAATCACCTCACTCGTTGTACTAATGTCCCGATCATTTATAAAGATGTTGAAGAGCACGGGTTCAAGCACTGAGCCCTGTGGCACCCCACACCTTCATAAAGGAAGACCTGTCAAATGCGTGCAGGATATTGGTGCGCCGATAATTCTGCCCCAACATTTGTGTGCAGGACAAATGTACGCCACCATATGCCTTCCTGTTTGTGCTCTGAGGGGGGTGGGGTGAAAGGAACCCCCACACTATACTCACGCTCTTGTTGAAGGGGGTTGGGGGGACCCACTTCACTTATAACTTCTCGCACTCCTCACTCAATTCCGCCTCGACAATTCCTCTCCCTTCATGCGTGCACTTGTCAGTGCATGAATTTGACGGAGCGGAATTGTTGGTGCGCCAATGTTCTGCAATCTGTTGATGGTGTACCTCAAAAAGATATAAAAAGGATGGAGTTGGTCCAAAGGAAGGTTTCTAAAATGGTGAGTGGTATTCATCATAAGGCTTTTGAAGACAGACTTAAAGATCTCAATATGTATACTTTGGAGGAAAGGCGGGAGAGGAGAGTCTGGAGTTGGCACAGGAGGAGAAGGGCACAGATAGGAGGGATCTACCAGCTGAGTGGAGCTCCCGGGGGGAGAGGGTGGAAATAAGTAAAGAGAGATAGTGAGGGGCAGCTGAGTGAATGCATTTGTAGGTCAGTAAGAGGAGTTTGAAATCAATTAAGTGAATTTAGGAGAGGGATAATGTGAGTATAGCAGCTCTCATGGAATGAGTCGTGGAGCCAAATTCTGGACAAATTGGAGAGGAGAGAGATGGCTGTGTGGAAGACCTGAGAGAAGTGAGGTGCAGTAATGTGTTCTGATAGGGTGGGATACATGTATATTTTGGAGGAAAGACGGGAGAAGGGAGATATGATAGAGACGTTTAAATACCTACATAATGTAAATGCGTATAGAAACATAGAAACATAGAAATAGACGGCAGATAAGGGCCACGGCCCATCTAGTCTGACCACCCCAATGACCCTCCCCTATCTTTCTCTGTGAATAGATCCCACGTGTCTATCCCATTTGGCCTTAAAATCAGGCACGCTGCTGGCCTCAATAACCTGAAGTGGAAGACTATTCCAGCGATCAACCACTCTTTCAGTGAAAAAGAACTTCCTGGTGTCCCCGTGCAGTTTCCCGCCCCTGATTTTCCATGGATGACCCCTTGTTACTGCGGGCCCCTTGAAAAAGAAGATATCTTCTTCCACCTCGATGCGGCTCGTGAGATACTTGAATGTCTCGATCATGTCACCCCTCTCTCTGCGTTCCTCGAGTGAGTACAGCTGCAACTTATCCAGCCGTTCCTCGTACGGGAGATCCTTGAGTCCTGAGATCATCCGGGTGGCCATTCGAGTCTCATTTGAAAGGAAACTCTGGAATGAGAGAGCATAGGATGAAGTTAAGAGGTGATAGGCTCTAGAGCAGTGTTTTTCAACCGCTGTTCCGCGGCACACTAGTGTGCCGCGAGATGTTGCCTGGTGTGCCGCAGGGCCGCCGGGCCCGGAGCTGACAGGGGGCCCGAGGCAGGGGCGCCAGTAGCTCGCCAAGGCAAAGTGAGTCGATCACCCAGGACTCACTTTGTCTTGGCGATCTAATCTATCGAGCCGATAAGTCTTCTTCTCCCCGACGTCAATTCTGCAGTCGGAGAGGAAGTTCGGACCAGCCAATCGCTGCCTGGCTGGGCGGAACTTCCTCTCCGATTGTAGAATTGACGTCAGGAAGAGCATGCGTCGGCGTCGGCTTTGGGGCCTGTTATCCATTGGTGGGTCCTGTTTCCCGATGGCAGCGGCAGTGGCAGTGGCTTGGGGAACGGCAGGGAGAAAGAAAGAAAGGGGGCAGGCAGGGAAACAGAAGGAAAGAAGAGAAACAGAAAAAAAGAAAGAAAGGTCAGGGAGAGAGGAAGAAAAAGTTGGGGGAGGGAATGAGGTGTGGAGGAGAGAAAGCATACAGGCTGATAGAAGGGAAGAAAGATTGGATGCACAGTCAGAAGAAGAAAGTGCAACCAGAAATCACCAGACAAGGTAGGAAAAATGATTTTATTTTAAATTTAGCAAAGTGGAGGCAGTATTACCACAGTTTTCAAAGGAATTTGCCCAAATAACTTAATAGTTAACTGGGTAAATTCCCAGAGATGAAAACTTCCCTTCACTTACTATGCACAGTTCTGAATTTATATCTGCTGTCTATATTTTACAATATGGTCACCTTTTACTAAACCGCAATAGTGGTTTTTAGCGCAGGGAGCCTATGAGCGTCAAGAGCAGCGCTGGACATTCAGCGCAGCTCCCTGCGCTAAAAACTGCTATTGTGGTTTAATAAAAAGGATGGAGGGTATATTTGTCTATTTTTGTATGCTATAAAAACCAAATACAGAGAGAGACTGAGAGCTGTTGACGAAGAGCTACGTGTGTGTCTTTCTTCGATTCCAGCCAGAATATCAGCTTTGTGTTCAGCCAAACAGGCCCAGGTTTCGCACTGAATAAAGTATTTTATAATTTTTATAATTTTTATTTCGTAATAAAGTAATTATAAAATACTTTCTTTGTGTTTATTTGATTCCTATTCAAGAGAATTACTTTATATATAGTCAATATAGGCAGAGAGTTAAATTTTTTAACATTTTCTAATGGTGGTGTGCCTCGTGATTTTTTTCATGAAACAAGTGTGCCTTTGCCCAAAAAAGGTTGAAAAACACTGCTCTAGAGTAATCTAAGTGGTAGATGCGTGGAACAGTCTCCTGGAAGAGGTGGTGAAGACAGAGAGAAAAAGGGATAATGGTTACTGCGGATGGGCAGACTAGATGGGCCATTTGGTCTTTATCTGCCATCATGTTTCTATGGAGGGGGCCTTATGCTTTAGCACTATGTTTATCTGTGAGATGAAAATGTAATGATATGACATCTTTTGAACTTCTTTTCAACTAGAGCACATTTCTACTATTTTTAGACATGCATTTCCTATGCATAACAGCCTCCAAACCATACAGATATTCTAGTCTAGTGTATGTAGAGGGGTGGGGGGGGGGGGGCAAGAAGTTATTTAAGTGGGCTACTGTTAAGTTGTGTTATTCTACTAGCAAAGAATCCCAGTTTACATATTTATTTATTTATTTATTTTATTTTAAAATGTATACACCATGTAAACCTAAGCGGTTCACATAACATATACACAGTCTTAATATCAATACAAAAAATAAATAACATTCATCTATAATTCTTCAAAAGTATATACATAATATAAAAGATTTCATTAAAAAAAGCTTCTATAAATAAAGTTGTTTTTAACATGCTTTTAAATTTCTTACTATCAGAAAGTACTCTAAGTGGTCCTGCCATTGAAGTCTTTGAGGCCCTTCTTTTTGCATAATGAACACTACTAAGCCCATTGCTAACCAATTTTAATGTCCCCTTATACCTTAGAGATCTTCATGGTTGGTACACTTTCAGCACCTGAGTCAAATACCAAGGTGCTGTATCGCATAGTACAATCAGGTTTGATTATTTTACTCAAATTTTTGGTAAAATAACCTGATTTACATGTACCCTACATTGATAACTTCCCCCTTTATTGACAAGCAAAAATGATTTAAACAAAGGACATTATAAATCAATGTTGTACAATCTGCTGAATTGTATATTCAATTACTCCCCCCTTTTACAAAACTGTGAGTGACATTGCTGTTACTGCAACTACCGGTGCTAAAAACCAGGCTCCAGTTTTGTAAAAGGAGGGTTAATAAATTCAAAATCATAAAAATGTTTAATTGTTCTTATCTGTTACAAGTCTAGCAGTAGTAAAAACATTGCAATTTTATACAAATACAAAGATATTTACTATTACTCTGCACCTGACCTAATATCTTAACTCAGCATAAAATCAGCAGTAATGCAATGACTGATTTACAGGATATATTTATTTTTCACTAGCAAAGACAGCAGTCAAATTGCAGCGAAAGAACATATAGAGCAAGTATTAGAAAAGGAAGGGATTATAATTTTATTTGCTTGCTTAATCAGCATGTGATCAAAAAAACTGTGTGTGTATTCAAGTCTTTAGACTCATGGGGTCTAAATAAATGAATCGAACCATTTTAATGAGGAATAGAATGACTGCAGAAACAGATGAGTTAATCTTTCCCGATGTGTTCACTCTCCATTAGCTTGGCAGTCGCATACAAATTCACTAATAAACGACCTCATAGAATATTATTGAGATTCAGTTTCTATTGCTAATTAAGAATTCAAAATAAGATTTAGCCACTGGTGTGCTTAATTAGTTTACAGTATAAAATAATAAATGATATGTCTTGGCACACAGATTATTTAAAACTAAATGAGAGCTGTCATAATCAATATCCACCAATTGTAATTGTCTTTAATATTAGGTTTAGGAAGGGTCAATTATGAACTTGATATAGAATGGGTTTAGAGATGTGGATATATGGGGGACACAATTCTACAACTGGTCACCTCCATTTAGGTGTCCAACGACATGCAGTTGCAGCCTAGATTCCAGTGTCAAATACTGGTGTAATTTGGTATTGACGTACCTAATATTTATGTTCTCGCATTTACAGCATCCAAAGAACGCGTGAAACTTGGAGGTATAAATGCCACAGGGACATGTGTAACTGGCAGTATTCTGTATATGGTGCTTTGAGTTGCTCACACAAATTTGGATGTACACCTAGTTTGCATGCTCATCTTAATTGAATAATAAGCGATCTTCAAAAAAGGATCGAGAGGCGACCCGGGAAACTACAGACCGGTGAGTTTAACCTCTGTTCCGGGGAAGATGGTCGAATCAATGATCAGGGAAGGTATCAACGAGCATATAGAAAAAAATAATCTGATGAGATCGAGTCAGCATGGTTTCTGTAAAGGCCGATCATGCCAGACAAATCTACTGCATTTCTTTGAGGGGATAAGTAAGCAATTGGACCAAGGTGACCCAGTAGACATTATATATCTGGATTTCCAAAAAGCCTTTGACAAGGTGCCCCATGAACGCTTACTGAAGAAGCTGTGGAGTCACGGGGTGGAAGGAAACGTGTACAGATGGATCAAAAATTGGCTGGCGGACAGGAAACAGAGGGTAGGAGTAAAGGGGCACTACTCTGACTGGATAGGGGTCACAAGTGGTGTTCCGCAGGGGTCAGTGCTGGGACCGTTGCTGTTCAATATATTTATTAATGATCTAGAAACGGGGACAAAGTGCGAAGTTATCAAATTCGCGGATGACACAAAACTCTCCAGCAGGGCCGGAACTGTTGAAGAATGCAAAGAACTGCAGAGCGACCTGAACAAACTGAGTGAGTGGGCAAAAAAATGGCAGATGAGCTTCAATGTGGAGAAATGTAAGGTCTTGCACATAGGGAAGGGAAACTACATGTACAGCTATACGATGGGAGGGAGGGTACTCGGGGGAGGAAGCCAAGAAAAAGATCTGGGGGTATTGGTGGATAACACAATGAAGCAGGCGGCGCAATGTGCAGCGGCCTCAAAAAAAGCGAACAGAATGCTGGGCATTATCAAAAAAGGTATCACTACCAGAACAAAAGAAGTTATCCTGCCACTGTATCGAGCAATGGTGCGCCCACATCTGGAATACTGCGTCCAATACTGGTCACCATACCTCAAGAAGGACATGGCAATACTCGAGAGGGTCCAGAGGAGGGCAACGAGGATGATAAAGGGTATGGAGAACCTTTCATATGCCGAACGGTTAGACAGGCTGGGGCTCTTTACCCTGGAGAAGCGGAGACTGAGAGGGGACATGA
Source organism: Geotrypetes seraphini (assembly GCF_902459505.1). NCBI lineage: Eukaryota > Metazoa > Chordata > Amphibia > Gymnophiona > Dermophiidae > Geotrypetes > Geotrypetes seraphini. Next base: position 165,047,437 of record NC_047085.1, read on the forward strand.
TAGAAACTTATAAAATCATGAAAGGCATAGAGAAGGTGGAGAGGGACAGATTCTTTAGACTAGCAGGGACAACTAAAACAAGAGGTCATTCAGAAAAACTGAGAGGAGACAGATTCATAACGAATGCAAGGAAGTTCTTCTTCACTCAGAGGGTGGTGGACACCTGGAACGCGCTTCCCGGAGAGGTGATAGGACAGAGTACAATTCTGGGGTTCAAAAAGGGACTGGATGACTTCCTGGAAGCGAAAGGGATAACAGGGTACAGATAGAGATTTACCTTACAGGACATTGAGTGAACAGGGTATGGGTATTTTAAGTTAGGTAGGGAACACTTTCAGGTCATGGACCTGGGGGGCCGCCGCGGGAGCGGACTGCCGGGCACGATGGACCCCTGGTCTGACCCGGCAGAGGCAACGCTTATGTTCTTATGTTCTTATGTTCATTAGCACCGATAACTGGCTTCGTAAACAATTATCAGCATTAATTGGATTTAATTTAAATTTTACATGATACCAAAGAATGGGCACGGAACTGAGAAGGTCTTGGCTGATCAGGGGCATTTCTCACATTTATATGCATATATATAAAATAAGGAATATACATGACTAATTTTAGTCATGAGTATTTGTACTATGTTTCCATTGGTGCAAATGGACATGCCTAAAGTACCTGAATAAACTCATGTAAACCATTCTGAGCTCTCCTGGGAGAACGGTACAGAAAATTGAATAAATAAATAAAATAAATAAAGTTAGGCTTGCCTTTCAAATGTAAATGCTAGTCTATAAACCATGCCTAACTTTCGGCACCATTTATAGAATAGCACTTAGGCTTTTCTTTCTTTCAGTTCTACATAGAGTGGCATAGTAAGCGGGAAGTGGAATGCCTTTGGTGCCATCTAAGTGGGGGCACCGGCACCTATCTGCCCCCCTATACCACACTTATATTCTCCCTTCCCCACCCCCGTATCTCTCTAAAAACTTCACCAGCATGAGCAACTGCTCTAACCTGTTGCTTGTGCAGGTCTAGCTCCCTCTGAAGTCACTTCTGGGTCGTGGGGCCAGGAAGTGACATCAGAGAAAAAAATCCATCATGGGGAGATCATGCCTAATGAACTTATTGCACTTCTTCGAAGGAATTAACAAACGGATGGACAAAGGAGACCCCATAGACATCATATATCTAGATTTCCAAAAAGCCTTTGACAAGGTGCCCCATGAACGCCTACTCTGGAAAATGAAGAACCATGGGGTGGAAGGAGACGTACATAGATGGATCAGAAATTGGTTGGCGGGTAGGACACAGAGGGTAGGAGTGAAGGGCCACTACTCGGACTGGAGGAGGGTAACGAGTGGGGTCCCGCAGGGCTCAGTGCTTGGGCCGCTGCTATTTAATATATTCATAAATGATCTAGAATCAGGGACGAAGTGTGAGATAATAAAATTTGCAGACGACACCAAACTATTTAGTCGAGCTCGGACTAAAGAGGACTGCGAAGAATTGCAAAGAGATTTGAACAAACTAGGAGAATGGGCGACAAGATGGCAGATGAAGTTCAATGTTGAGAAATGTAAAGTATTACATGTGGGAACTAGAAATCCGAGGTACAACTATACGATGGGAGGGATGTTAGTGAAAGAGAATACCCAAGAAAGGGACTTGGGGGTAATGGTAGACATGACAATGAAGCCAACGGCACAGTGCGCAGCAGCCGCTAAGAGAGCGAATAGAATGCTAGGTATAATCAAAAAGGGTATTACTACCAGAACGAAAGAAGTTATTCTGCCGTTGTATCGGGCGATGGTGCGCCCGCATCTGGAGTACTGCGTCCAATATTGGTCGCCGTAGCTTAAGAAAGACATGGCGTTACTAGAGAGGGTTCAGAGGAGGGCGACACGTCTGATAAAAGGGATGGAAAATCTTTCATACGCTGAAAGATTGGAGAAACTGGGACTCTTTTCCCTGGAGAAGAGGAGACTTAGAGGAGATATGATAGAGACTTACAAGATCTTGAAGGGCATAGAGAGAGTAGAGAGGGACAGATTCTTCAAACTTTTGAAAAATAAAAGAACAAGCGGGCATTCAGAGAAGTTGAAAGGGGACAGATTCAAAACAAATGCTAGGAAGTTCTTCTTTACTCAACGTGTGGTAGACACCTGGAATGCGCTTCCAGAGGACGTAATAGGGCAGAGTACGGTATTGGGGTTTAAGAAAGGATTGGACATTTTCCTACTAGAAAAGGGGATAGAAGGGTATAGATAGAAGAGTACTATGCAGGTCCTGGACCTGTTGGGCCACCGCGTGAGCGGACTGCTGGGCGCGATGGACCTCGGGTCTGACCCAGCGGAGGCAATGCTTATTTTCTTATGTTATGTTCTTATGAGCAGCAGGTGAAGAAGCTGATCATGCTGGTGAAGATATAGAGGTATGGTGTGGGAAAGGATGGTGCGAGTGTGGCGCAGGGACGTGGAAGGAGTAGGGAGATGGCGTGAAAGGAGCAGGGGGAAAGGAGAGCTCTGGGGGGCACCATCACCCTGGCCACCTCCCACCCTCATTACACCACTGTCTACATATGTAAGTGGGAGCCATGTGTCCCATCCATATTCTGCCATGTACACACCACTCTTGCATTTACATACTAGGTAAATATTGAACTTTTCCTGAAACCCATCTTCCCTTGGAGGTGAAGGATCCTCTCTTCTCAGGTTGTGGACTTTGAATTTAGTTATTTTTGTGGAATTTTATAATTTACTTGTTTTGTTTCCTTTTCAATTGTTTATTACCACTACATTGTTGTTTAACAATTTGTAAAAGCATATGAATAAATAATAATTTAAAAAAACTACGTAAATTAGATGCACCATTACTGAATAAAGCTTAGACATCCTCCCAGCACTTTTTGTATAAATGTGCACACACCTCTCCTAAGTGTTAATATTCTATATATTCACTTGTTCAAGTGGAACATAAACATAAATACGTAGTTGATAAAATTGCACTAATAGGCTATAATTCTATAAGAACATAAGATTTGCCACTCCTGGGTCAGTGGTCCATCGTGTCCAGCAGTCCGCTCATGTGGTGGCCCTTAGGTCAAAAACCAGTGCCCTATTTGAATCTAGCCTTACCTGCGTATGTTTTGTTCAAGTAGGAACTTATCCAATCTTGTCTTGAATCCCTGAAGGGTTCTTTCCCCTATAACAGCCTCCGGAAGAGCGTTCCAGATTTCTACCACTTTCTGGGTGAAGAACTTCCTTACGTTTGTACGGAATCTTTTCCCTTCTAACTTTAGCGAGTGCCCTCTCATTCTCTTCACCTTGGAGAGGGTAAACAATCTCTCTTTCTCTAATAAGTCAATTCCCTTCAATATCTTGAATGTTTCAATCATGTCCCCTCTCAGTCTTCTCTTTTCAAGGGAGAAGAGGCCCAGTTTCTCTAGCCTCTCATTGTACGGCAACTCCCCCAGTCCCTTAACCCTAGATTTAGGTGGCATGAATATGCATAAATGCTGCTATTCTAGTCATTTATGCATGTATATTGTGGTGGTCAAGAGAGACCTGACAGCTGTTCAAGTGCCAGTATGAGCGGTTCTTTGGAGTGGTAAATAAGTATAGCAAAAGGTTTTAATGTTCCAAAAACAGCCCTCAAATTCTGTTCTCCAAACAGGTTTATTCCTTGTATTAAAGCTTTCCTATTTATAAGCAAAAGATAGGCATCACATCATCAGTCAGAAAAAACTCAAATAAGCTTCTTCATAGCGGCAAAAAATTATTTTCCATTCAACACTTCAGCTTCCATAATGGCATAAACATTTCACTCACTACCACAGTTTAACCTCTTTTCCAGAGCTTTGTTCCCTAAAAGAAAAAAAATAAAATATTGTCCAATATAGGTGCTGATCAGGCCTCAGCCTAAGCCATGCCCTAGGCTTCCTTCAGCAAATAATACACCTTTTCTTTCTCTTATACTCTTCAGTTTGCTTTCCAAACAGATAATCTGAGTAACACCTTGAGTTATTCTTTCACTAAGCTTTCTACTATTTTAGCCCAGTGGAGAGGGAATGAACCACCCTTTAAGTTTGGTACTGCACTCCCTCCTAATTCATTTTCAAGGTTTGCTATTATCCTTTAAGTCTTAGTTTGACTTTCTCATTCAAAAGGTTCAAATGTTAAACACCTGTCTGTAGCTACTGCATTGCACAAGTCCCAAACGAGTCACAGCTTTGGCTACACAATCTCAACACATCATATAACTCTTTTAATGCTTGCAGCTTGCTTCAGTTTATCAGTAGCTCTATTAACATGGCACAAAACCCAGACTAAGCTTTAGAGGCTTGCTACTCACAGCAGTAGGTTATTTACCTTTCTTTCAGGCATTTGACTCCCAGGCCATGTCTTCTACTTCAGGTACTTCATAATTATATAATGACATGGTAACCCATTCCCACAGCTAATTGCGGGTGACCACAGTATAACTGCAAGAATGGATAACATCTATATCTGTTCACCGCCAGCACTGGGACTAACCTTTTCACTGCTCCACTGAGAGGTATAAAGCTTTGTTTCTGGGGGAAACCACAGCTTCTCGACATCCCACCATCACGAGTCTGGAGGCTCCAGGCCCTTCCCTTGTGGGTCAAGAAGCTCCAGTCCAGCCATCCCCCTTGCTTGTGAGTCCGGCGGCTCCCTCCCTGCCACTGACACACCTTGCAGAGTGAGTCAACCTCTACATAGGGCTGCTGGACAGTGCTCAAAACAGCCGTAACCTCTGTTGGGCTCCTCCTTATGATGCAACTTCCTTCTTTTGCAAAAAAATGAAGTTGCATCATAAGAAGGAGCCTGGCAGAGGGAAGTCCATGAGCATAGTCGAGCAAGCCTGTGTTCAATGGCTCACTCTGCAAGGTTTATGCCAGCAGAAGTGAGGGAGGGAAGCTGTCTGGACCTGCCAAACCTGCGAGCTAGTGCTGCCTGATTCACCTCCCGGTCTCACTTTAAAAACTAATTGAGGCCTGTGGAGGATCACTGGTGCACTTTCCCTCTGCTGCAGTCCCACTCCTCCTCTGATCTAACATCCTGTTTTGGGCTGGGGTGGACCGCAGCAGAAGAAAAGTGCATCAGTGATCCTCCACAGGCCGTAATTAGTTTTTAAAGTAAAACTGGAAGACCATGGGGATGCAGGATTATGGTGGAGAGAAGGGGGAAGCATGCTGGCCTTGGGGAGGGGTGGCTTCCTGGTGTAGTATCTATTAGAAGTGCACGGAGGGAGGGAGATCCAAAGGGAGGGACCTATACCAGACTGAGGGGGGAGGGGAAGGGGAAGAAATAATGGGTCTGAAACAGAGGAGAGGGAGAGAGATGGTGGACAATGGGATGGAAAGAGGGAAAAGAAAGGTGGTGTGCAGGGAGTGGGGATAGAGATACTGGTATGCAGGGAAAGGAGACAGAGATATTGGATAGGAGGGCAGATGGAAAGAGAAAGGGAGAGATGATAGACCCTGGGGTGGTGGGGAAGGAGGGAGAAATGCTAGATGAAAGGATAGTTGAGAAAAGGAGAGATGATGGATCTTGGGATAGTGGGATCCATTGCTGCAGCTGTTCTTTCATTCTTCGGGCTTCCGAGTGAAGGAAGTAAACACACTGACTTCAACAGCTTGAACCTTCAGAGTCTTCATTGGCTCCCGGTTTATTTTAGAATTCAATTTAAATGCGCTTGTATTTCTTTAAAAATTCTACATGGTATCTTTAATCCTCTTATTCTTTTATTTTGGAATGTTTACTGATTCTCCTTTGCAAGAGGTATACAATAATTTAAACTCTCCCTTCCTTCTAAAAAAGGGATTAAAAGGAGTCAAGATCTTCAGTCAATCTTTGGTCTTTAAATTCTCTCAACTCTGGAATGATCTCCCCTTTTTTTAAGGAGTTCCAGTTCATTTCAATTTTTCCATAAATCTTTAAAAACTACTCTATTTGCCAAACATTTTGAAAACTAATTCATTTGAAATTTTGCTATTATCTTCTATTTATCATTTGTAAATCATTCCCTGTTTATTTAATTGCTGTAAACCAAGTTGAGCCTTCTTAGAATGATGACTCAGTATACAAAGTTAAGCTTTAGTTTTGTTTAGTTTCCCTCTGCTACTGCTTCCTGGCAGCGCTTAGGTACGAAGCTTCACTCATGCTGCTGGTGGCCCAAAGAGTGCAAGAATACTGCCTTATCAATTCCCATAGAGGAGAGGAATGCGGTGGTGGTGGTGGGGTTGCCAGAAGATCGCAGGAGGGAGTGGTCATTAGAGAAATGCTGGACTGTGGGGATGGAGACTAAAAAAAAGAAAGATGCCACACATACGGGGGAGGGAAGGTAACGGGAAGGGGAAGACATAGATGGAAGATGGATGTGAGCACAGAGAAAGAAGAAAATGTCAAATGGGCAGGAGACCCTGGCAAGCGAGTTAACAGAAAACAAACAGAAACAAGAGCCTGGGACTAACATGATTTGAATAATGTAGAAAAATAATTATATTTTCTATTTTGTGAATAGAGTACATAAGAACTGAAATGCTTATCCTGCTGGTGCTGGATAGGGCCCAGACATGGATAGGGCCCAGGGCAGAAATTTGGGAGGGGACCCCAAAGCCCTCTACTAGCCCATGCCATCTTCAGCTTCCAGCAGGCTAAGGGCTTTGTCTAGCCAAGAGGCAGTTGCTCTAATTTCACTCCTTGGCCTAACACCATCCCTGTGTGATCTTTATATTTCAACAAAGAAAAATGGGGAGACCCAATGATCCACAGTGAAAACAATCCACCGATGAAAACAAAAACTGTGGATACAGATGTTCTGGAGATAATTTATTAAACACTGACTTATAAAACCATGAAAATTCAATTTAAAAAGTACAATGATAAAAAATGGATACCGGTTGGATTTTTATCACAGTATTTTTTATCATTATACTTTGTTTAATTGAATTTTCATGGTTTTATATGTCAGTTTTTAATAAATATCTCCAAAACATCTGTATCCACAGTTTTTGTGATCTTTATATTTTGACTCCAACAATACTATTACATCAGAATTTCTTACTTTTCTAAACGATCTAGAACTAAGTCCATTAATATCTGATCCAACTCACATTGACTGCCATACCTTAGATATGGCACTAATCTCTTCTTCTCAAAGTAATAATTTCCCAGCTCCTTCAATTACACCTGTTCCATGGTCTGACCATTTCTTAATTTCATTCCAACAACTCATATCAAAGCATCATAGTACTCTAAAACCAAAAACAATAACCATTAGGAAATATAATAAGTTGAAAGCTGCTGATATATCTTCCAATTTTCACCTCTCCCTCGAACAACTAGCCAATTCAACCATAGATGAAAAAGTTCAAATATGGAATCATTCTATTGTTAATCTTCTCAATTCAGTTGCCCCAGTAGTTACTTTTACTATCTCTCCACGCAAACAAAAAAACCCATGGTATTCTTCAAATTTAACTCTAATTAAAAGACAATTGCGTAGCTTAGAACGACAATGGAGACACAATAAAATACCATCCAACTATAATAAATACAAAGAACACACTCTATACTACAGATCTGAAATCAATAAATCAAAAAAAGACTACTACACCAAACAAATCAATAAAGCCAAAAACTCTTCTGCTTTATATGCAATAGTCAAATCCCTAACCACACAGAAAAAGGTAACAAATATTCTCAGTTCCTTTCCTTCAGCAAAAGCTCTCGCTGAATTTTTCATTAACAAAGTTCAAAAAATAAGAGAAAAAATTCCATTCAACGTGATCACAAGTTCTTCCGATGACTGTGCAGACTCTACTACATCAACCATTTTGTCTTTCTCTAGATGCTCACATTTCACCCTTCCTAGTTTGGAGGAAATACAAAGATGTATTAACACACTTAATATAAAAGGAACTAGCTTAGAAGTAGTTCTCATTAATCACAAATTAGAAAAATTAAATTCTGGTTGGATGTTAACAAACTTTCACTTAACATTAATAAATCTAAACTAATGACCTTTCCGTTAAAAGAAGGTACAACACTTCAAGCTCCCTTGAAATTTGAATCCTCCCCTATTAAAACTGTTCCAACTTTAAAGCTTTTGGGCGTTACCCTTGACAGTAAATTTTCATATCATTCTCTTATCAGTGCAGTCGTCCAGAAATGTTTCCATCGATTGAGAATGATTCGTTCTCTTTCTAAGTTACTGGAACCTGCCGCACTGAAAACTTTAATTCACTCATTGGTAATTTCCTGTTTAGATTACTGTAATGCCCTTTATAAGGGCATTACAAAAAAGGAGATCAGACGACTACAGATCGTCCAAAATACCACTATTAAGATCATTAGCGGGACAAAGAAATATGATCACGTCTCCCCCCTTCTAATCAACGCTCATTGGTTGCCAATCGAACACAGGATTAATTATAAAATTTTACTTTTAACATTTACAACCAGATTGAATAACCAACCCGATTTTATTAATTGCCTTTTAATCCCATATGTTACGTCAAAATCCCTCCGCTCAACTTCTCAAAATCTTTTAGTTATACCTTCATTAAAATCAATTAATACTTTGCGCACCAACAACTTTGCTGTTACTGCTCCTTCTTTCTGGAATTTATTGCCTATATATCTTCATAACGAATCAGATATAAAACAATTTAAAACAGGATTAAAGACATTTTTATTCCGAGACGCTTTTTGTTAAAATGCCTTTTTAAGGGCCAAGTTTATAATCAAATATTAATCTTTCTTAATAATTTTTTACCTAACCTATTGTTTTAGCCATTTATGTTCTGTCTATCCTATATCAATTGTAGTTCTTCCCCATCCGTCCTTTTGTTGCCGTATGTCTGTGCAAGTCACTTGTTTTCCCTGTTTTAATATACGTCTCAATGTAACTGTTTAACTTGTTTTTATGTAATTTTATTATGTTAACCACTTAGAAATTAGATTAAGCGGTCAAACAAATATTTTAATAAACTTGAAACTTGAAATGAATCGTTTTATTTATTTAGTGTTGCACTATATGGAAAGTGTGACTTTTGGGGATTTTGGTTTAATTTATGTTTATCATTTTTGGTCAGTTATTAGCTATTTGGCATTTTGTAATCTGTGTGTGTGACCAAAGTATTCTGTTAGGATGAATTTTCTATGTAGCATTCAGTTTTCCTGATATTGTAGCAGGGGGATATTGTGAGGGGAGATGGGCTTTGTTGATTTTTTTTCTTTATTTATGATTTATAAAATTACAGTTGTACAGCATATTGTTCTTTTTTATACTTTAATAAAATGATTTCAATATAAAATAGCTATTCAAGACTTAGTTAGAGTCTGCGGGGATGGAGCCAAGATGGAGACAGAGTCTGCAGGGACAGGGTGGGGATGGGAATAAAGTCCGCAGGGACGGGGCAGAGATAGGCACACATTTTTCTCCTGCATCATTCTCTATTCATAATAAATCTCTGAATAGTCCATGGGTTCTATTTGTTCCCCTATATGGGAATCTTCCCCAGAACAAATAGATAACTGTTCCTCAATATCTTCTGGTTCAATGTGGCCCAAACCTTGCTGTGAAAACTTTCTAGACTCATCTAGTTTCTTTAGTGAGTTAGACCTTGGAGCAGGAACTGGTTTGCCTCCTGTTTCCCTCACCAGCTATATGATTTGCGTAGCTTATGTTTTTATGTTCCCTTTTCTGCTTGAGTCTTAGTCTAACTACCCGCCTAGGTGTGTACTGACTCCTGATTGGTTGGAGGGTTTTCAAGTTTGAGCCTTGGGCAGAAACTATCTGCTGACTTGAACAGGGTATTCCTTTTCCTATATCTTTCCTCTTAGAACTTTCCATAAAGGTTTGGGGTTCTGAAGCCTTCTTTAGTGTCATGCTTTTGAATGGATAAATAGACTTGTGTGTCTGCAAATCTCTTTTCCTGTGGCTGCTGTATGTTACTGGGAACGTAACTATAGGTTTAGGCATTAGCTTGCTTACCCTGGGTTTTGGTGCTGGGGCAGGGACTACATCCCTCAACATGGGCTTTGCACTGGGCACCATTGTGTTTTCTGACTTTTCCCTGCCACAATATGCTTAACCATTTTCCAACTACATGATGTTCTGTACCTGCATGCCAATAGTCACTGGTGCACATTTTATAGGTAGGCATTTCCATGGGTAGAATTTGGGCCAGAATTTCATGGGTAGAACTGTCTGAATCTGAAAAAACTGCCTGAATCCCTATAGTAGGCTTTGTCTCTGGCAGTGTTCAAGTCCAAGTTAAAAGCCCATCTCTTTGAGACTGCTTTCACTCCTAACTGTTCTAATCTTGTGTTCTACATCCAAAGCCCTTTATGTCATGTCTCTCTGTCCAAGTTAGATTGTAAGCTCTTCTGAGCAGGGACTATCTATTTAATGCCAAAATGTACAGTGCTGCATACGCCTTTCAGCGCTATAGAAATGTTAAATAGTAGTAGTAATAGCTGAATCACTCTACCAAATAAGTGCATATACTATAACAAATGTAAGTGTTCAGATGCAATGAGATAACCAATGATCAGAGCACTATCACATGTATACAGTACATGTTCATGTCTTGTGCATTGATGCCATGGGCACAAGGATATAACAAAAATAGTTACCACTAGAAGGCTACCAAATTTGGGAGCATTAAACACCCTGGGGCATATTCTATGAATGGTTAGATGCTGGTAGGTGCCCTATTGGTGCCTAACTTAATTGACAAAGCCATTAAAAATGATTTTAAAATCATTAATAAATATATATCTTTTCCAGCAGTTTGCTGGCATCGGGGAGTGAGCTAGCGAGGAAACGAAAGGGGGAAGGCAGGCAGTCGGGGCAGAGTGGCCTGGGGAACTCCGAAGTTGCTCCAATCCGGGTGCTGCCCTGCGACGGCCGTTGAAGTGGGCATTAGGTTACCTTCGTGACAGTGGGAATGTGTGAGGGAGCCGTGCAACTACGGCAGTAGCGGCATAGTATTGGAGACACCGCCGTCGTAGTCAGATCATGCAGAGGAGACAGCAGGGAGACGAGAATCCACTTAGGCCGCCGCCACAGTGTTACAGGCATGCCTGTGTAGCGTAAGGAGACTCCAGGAAGCGCTGGAGTGGCGGCCTGATAATAAGTAGGCCCTTGCAGGGACCGGATAGTGATGCGGCGCTGCCTTTCCCAAAGACAAATCCAAAACCCCCCCAAATAGCAATTCTACAAGGACGGCCAGGAGGGAAAATGCTTTGCCACTGTTAATTCCTTACACCTGATCTCAACCACTCTTACTACCCAACAAAAACCTTATTTCACCAACTCCCAATACACAACCCTTTAACCTGCTCCGTCCTCCACATCTACCAATCCCAAACAATGTACTTTATTCCTTTACTTCTTCCCCAGATACAGTCCCCCACATCTTATCTTTGATACCTTTCTTAAGCCCCATCCCGCACAGACCTTATCTATCCCCAATACCTCATCCTTCTCACCTTTTTTATTTATTAATTTTTATTATACTGTACATGACAATAATCATTCAATAAAAAAAAAAGAAATTTAATAATGTAATTAGGGAAAAATAAACATGAACAAAACCAAATGTTCTTGACCTTCAAATCCATCCCCTCTCCCTTCTCTCCCCCTTTCCTAAACCCACACTAATTTTCCCCAACTTTGGATTGCATCTCTGCCAAGGTTAAAAGCCTGCTTATCAATGACCTCCCCTTAGTTGCAGGGAAATCTGAGAATCCATCCATACTCCTGATTTTTGGCACTTAGTTGGACTCTTTGGATGAAATCTGGGTGACTAACAGACAAAATTGATAAGATGGTTCCTGCGATTATGGATATTTGTACTACAAAGAAGCTGTGTCTGCATCAAGTACAGTCCTTGATTGGCAGTTGAATTTTGTTTGCTGGATAATTTTAATGGGCAGAATATTCATTAATCTCGGTTCATGTTCAGGGAAACTCATAAACATCTTTTTTTTTAGCATCCCTGTGTGCATTAAGGGGAATTTGCATATGTTTGCCTTTTTTCTTAAGAATGTTAATGGAGTTCATTTGGGGTCACGCTCTTTCAGAATCTTCTTGGGATTTAGAGTTGTTTTGTGAGTATTCAGGTGGGTTGGATTTTGGAATCTATTTGGATTCAGAGGAATTGATGCAGAAATGTGACTTTTTTAAACTTTATTATAATTTCAAATTAATTAGTTACTATCTGTTACAAGCAACTCAGAATAAAACCATCCACAATCAAAGGGAAAAATTCCCTTTACAAGTAGCAATCATTTTCTCTTCCTTATTCCACAACAGGAAAGGCTTAACATGTAAACCCATTCATTTCTTCTCAATTCCATTTCCAACCATTTCTTTACAAAAGGGGTCCTTTCATTAAGGCGTGATAACCGATTTAGCGCACACTAAAGATTAGTGTGTGCTAAATGCTAAGGCGCCCATAGAATATAATGGATGCCTTAACATTTAGTGCACACTAATCTTTAGTGTGCACTAAATCGGTTAACATGCCTTAATAAAAAGTCCCCCAAATTTTTTTAATTCAAGAAAGGTCTTCAATTGTTCTGGGGTATAAAAATGTATTTGGAATTCCCCCCTCACAAGGAACCAGGCATTTACATGGATATTTCAATAAGAAAGATGCTCCTAAATTTCTAGTGCCTTGTCTCATGGATGCCCATTCTTGGGTACTCTTAGTCACATTAGGGTAAACATAGAAACATAGAAGATGACGACAGAAAAGGGCTACAGCCCATCAAGTCTGCCCACTCTGCTTACCCACCCCCTGTCTATGCCCTAATGACCCAATTTCCTTATCTTGACCCTCGTAGGGATCCCACATGGGTATCCCATTTATTCTTAAAGTCTGGCACGCTGTCTGCCTCGATCACCTGCACTGGAAGCTTGTTCCAATGATCAACCACTCTCTCTGTGAAGAAATACTTTCTGGTGTCACCATGAAATTTTCCGCCCCTGAGTTTGAACGGGTGCCCTCTTGTGGCCGAGGGTCCCTTGAGAAAGAAAATATAATCTTCCACTTCGACACGTCCCGTGAGGTACTTAAATGTTTCGATCATGTCTCCCCTCTCCCTACGTTCCTCGAGAGTATAGAGCTGCAATTTGTTCAGTCTCTCTTCGTACGAGAGACCCTTGAGCCCCGAGATCATCCTGGTGGCCATCCGCTGAACCGATTCAATTCTGCGCACATCTTTACTGTAATGTGGCCTCCATAATTGCACACAGTACTCCAGATGAGGTCTCACCATGGCCCTGTACAATGGCATTATGACTTCAGGCTTTCGGCTGGGTAGGTAGATTTGCTGTCCCTCAGAGAGTATAAGAATATTTATAGTAGAGTCTTAAAACCATATTCAGATATCTTTCAAAGACAAAAAAGACTAAGCAGCTCATAATCAAAACTTTAAAACATCTAAAAACCCACCCAAGTCAGCACTTTGACATCCTAATAAACAAATTGTCCAAGTGCCGATAATCAGACCAACTTTCTGGATGTGTAACAGGACTTCTTATGCCTCTGAATGCCATTGTAATTGTACGCCCAGAGCTGAAAGGCTGGGGCTGGTCAGGGCAGTATTTAGGCAGGATGTGGGCTGACTTAGACCTATACACCCCTCCCACATTCAAATGGTCTTTTATTGGGTATTTGCGACTTGGACAAAATTTGGGTCAAAATGAGGTATAAAGATAGATGTCCTGGCAGTCTGGGCGATCAATGGCCTTGACGTCCAGATAGACGATTTTCAAAAAATAATGGGCATTTTCCTACTGCTGACTTTGGACATCTAATATCATACGTCCAAATTGGACTTAGACATATGTTTTGATTATGTCCCTCTAACAGTAGCATCTGCAATCAATTGATCTAGAATAACTGATATATTATTTACAACAATCTGTCTGTCCCATGCTTCCTCCTTCCCTATCTCCTTAGGTATTTGTCTAAGAAGGTAAATAATACATTTTATTTATATGGGAAATAGAGTGTAAAATAAATTTCAAATTTTCTGCTGAGTACCTCTTGAACAGATCCAAGTTTAGCAGGCAGAGAGACATCTATTAAAGTTTTCCACCTGCTCAGTTTTTCTGTGCAGAACTAAATTACACTTCCCACTCTGTATTCACGGTGGTTAGGGGCAGAGCCGGCCCGCGAATATTAAAAAACCATGAATAATATTCAGGCCAGTTCTGCCCCTAACCCTCACTTCCTCCAGCTATTTTAAGCCCTGAAAGCCCCCTACCCCTTAAGCCTTACCTGGTGGTCTAGCGGGTTTTCAGGCAGGAGCGATGTTCCCACACTCCTGCCCCGTGCAGATCGCTCACAGGAAATGGCTGCCTTGAGCTCCTGTAGTCTTTTGAGTCATTTCCTGTGAGCGATCTGCACGGGGCAGGAGCGTGGGAAAATTGTTCCTGCCCCGAAACCCACTAGACCATCAGGTAAGACATAAGGGGGGGGGGGCTTACAGGGTTTAAAATAGTCTGAAAAATGAAAATGCACTTTTTGGTTTAAAACCACGAATAAGCGAATCCGTAGATATGGAATTTGTGAATACAGAGGGGGAAGTGTATTTATAATTGTTGACACCTTAAACTGTTTGTTTAATTATTTATTCAGTTTTATATCTCATCTTACCCAGAAGCCCAGAATGGGTTGCAGCAGTACATTCACAGTGTCTGGAGGTACAGCAATAAGGGTGCATTCTATATATTGTAGGGTTACAGTGATACAATCACAGTGTTTTAGAGGTACTGGAATAAGGGGACATTCACAATAATCTGAAGGGAGATAAGGGGATGAAGGGGCATTCACAGTAAATTGGAGCAAAGCATCAGGATATATTCACTGACTATTGGGGAGGAGGAGTGGGGTTAAACTAGAGGCATGGGGTAGGTGGAAAGATATGTATACCAAACAATACAAATCTGTTATATCAGGCTCTTATATTTGACACCCCTCTAAGAGTTCAAACAATAAAGTAATAGTTAGAGAGGCTCTAAAGTCTCTTAACCCACTGACCTCAGAAATGCCTAGGGGTATGTTCATAAATCTTCAAAGAACATACGGACCAATAGCGGCACCCATAGTCGTCATAGGTCACTATATTCTTAGTTATTTTTATTTATTCAGTAGTTTATATAAATATTTATTTAATTATTTAAAGTATCAAAACAGTACTCATCTTTTGCTTTGTTTTCATCTACGCGGGTGGGGGTAGGTACCAAACAATACCCCATCACCAGCTATGAGTCTTAGGTGATCGGTTGTTTGTATGCTGTTAAGGCTTGGTCTCTAAGATTTCAATGCAGGTATGCCCTGGTTTGAGAACAAAATGATTTTTACTGCTTTCTGGAAGGGTAGTAGGTCATCTATAGCTCGAATGTCTGGGGGGGAGCTGGTTCCACAGTTTTGCCATGGTGTGGGAAAAGGATAGTTTCTGGGCAGTTTCCAGTTGGAGCTGATGCGCTGGTGGAATGTGCAGTTTGGCATTCCAGTTGCAATCTGAGTGGTCTGGTCAGGTGATAGATAAACTAAACTAAAACTTAATTTTATAGACCGGGTTTTCAATCAAAAAAGCACTCGACTTGGTTTACAATAATGTAAGTATAGTACATAAATATAGAAGAAAAATGTAATCTAGAATGGCTTAGTTTCCAAAGTGTTTAATAAACAAGAAAGTTTTCAGGGCTTTCTGAAATAAAATGAAGGGGCCTAGACTTCTAAGTGAAAACGGTAACTCATTCCAGAGCTCAGTTAGTTTGAAAATGAAAGAGTGGATGAATCTTTTGAAAGTTCTATTTTTGTCCCTAAGGGAAGGAAATGTAAGTTTTCATTTATTTGAACTCTTAGCAAGATGAGATATGTGTACATTCCAATCTAAAGGAACCAAAGTAATAAAAATGCCAAAGAGAATTTTAAATGCAATACAAATGCACTTAAATTGAATTCTAAGATACACTAGAAGCCAATATAATTCCTTGAACAATGGAGTTACGTAACCAAATTTACTCTTACCAAAAATGAGCTTGGCAGGTACTCTGAATCAACTGATGTCTCCGCAGACTGACCTTTAAGAGACCCAGGTACATTGAGTTGCAATAATCCAACCTTGTTAAGATAATTGACTGAACCAATACAGAGAAGTGTTACTGATGAAAGAGTGCTCTCACTCGTCTCAGGATATAGAGGTTAAATAAACACTTTTTAACAAGAGAATTTAGCTGATCCTTAAATGTAAGAGATGAATCAATAACAATACCCATATTAGTAACATAACAATATTAGTAAGGAAAACTCAATTTTCAGAGATTCTCCTGAGTCTAAAGACACAACTGAGGGAAGAGAATCTAACTTTAGACCGATCCATAAAAGTTTGGTCTTAGCAGCATTCAGTTTCATCTGGATCATCATCGCCCATGACCGATTAACAAGATCTGGGTCAACCTCAAGTAATATGAAGATGTCATCAGCAAACATTAATAGAGTTTCCTGAATAATCAAGTCATAGTATTCCAAAGTACTCATGTAGATGTTAAATAAGATTGGAGACAATGGGGAGCCCTGGGGAATACCACAAAAGGCTCTCCAAGATTTTGAATTAGATCCTTCCATATTAACTGAGTAAGAACAGGAAGATGGAAATTTATCGAACCAGTCCAAGACAGTCTGATCAAGGCCAATGTCTGAGAACAGGTAATGCAGAATATTAAGAACATAAGAACTGCCGCTGCTGGGTCAGACCAGTGGTCCTTTGTGCCCAGCAGTCCACTCAAGTGGCAGCCCTTAGGTCAAAGACCAGTGCCCTAACTGAGATTAGCTTTACCTGTGTATGTTCCGGTTCAGCAGGAACTTGACTAACTTTGTCTTGAATCCCTGGAGGGTGTTTTCCCCTATAACAGCCTCCAGAAGAGCGTTTCAGTTTTCTACCATTCTGGGTGAAGAAGAACTTCCTTACGTTTGTACGGAATCTATCCCCTTTTAGCTTTAGCGAGTTCCCTCTCGTTCTCTCTACCTTGGAGAGGGTGAAAAACCTGTCTTTTTCTACTAAGTCTATTCTCTTCATTATCTTGACTGTTTCGATCATGTCCCCTCTTAGTCTCCTCTTTTCAAGGGAGAAGAGGCCCAGTTTCTCTAATCTCTTGCTGTATGGCAACTCCTCCAGCCTCTTAACCATTTTATTCGCTCTTCTGTAGACCCTTTCGAGTAGTACTGTGTCCTTCTTCATGTACGGTGACCAGTGCTGGATGCAGTATTCCAGGTGAGGGCGTACCATGGCACAGTACAGCAGCATAATAACCTTCTCCGATCTGTTCGTAATCCCCTTCTTAATCATTCCTAGCATTCTGTTTGCCCTTTTTGCCACCGCCGCACATTGCGCAGATGGCTTCATTGATTTGTCGACCAGTACTCACAAGTTTCTTTCCTGGGGGGTCTCTCCAAGTACAGCACTGGACATCCTGTATTCGGGTATAAGATTTTTGTTACCGACATGCATCACCTTACACTTTTCCACATTGAACCTCATTTGCCATGTCGTGGCCCATTTTCAAGCGTGTTTATGTCACGTTGCAGGTCTTCACAATCCTCCTGAGTCTTCACTACTCTGAATAACTTCATGTTGTCTGCAAATTTAATCACCTCACTCGTCGTACTAATTTCCAGATCGTTTATAAATATGTTGAAGAGCACAGGTCCAAGCACTGAACCCTGTGGCACTCCACTACATCAAAAGCTGCAGACAAATCAAACTGAAGTAAGATAGCATGTTTCTTTTAAGATTGTAACTGCTGGATTTTAGAAAGGAGAGAGACCAAAATGGTTTCTGTGCTGAAATTCAGGCAGAACCCATGGTAGAAAGGTGAAAGAATGGAAAACTTATCCAAGTAACTTGAGAGTTGGCTGACAATAATTGATTTGCAATCGGTCTAGAGTGGGAAGTGACAGTTGGTTAAAGGTCAGTTTTTTTTCAAGAGAGGGGAAATATCCTATTTCTTTTTTTTGTTGTTGTTCAATAATGTTTATTAAACTTTTCAAGAAACATATTACAATAAAAGAAAGACAATGAGCAAAGAATAACATACACTTTCTTGCAATATTTTTTAAAATACAGATATAAGGGTATGAGAGATTACTGAGCATAAAGGCAAAAGACAAAAATATATCCCAGGTTGAATGTGAATAACAATTGAAATGATTATATCATAGTATAAGTGATGATCTATGCAGTATTCCAAAACTTTACTCCAAGTCTTATCGAAAGAAGAGATAATATTCAACGTCAGAGCAACAGATTTTTCATATTTGGAATAAAGAGATACAGTATTCTACCATTCGTTATAATTTAAGTTAGTGAAATCCTTCCAATGGGAAAGTATCAGTTTCACCGCTATCAAGAGGAGGGCTCTCAACAGTTTATCATCATATTTATTCAATTTGGAAGACAATACTGATCCACCCAAAATTATGATGTTAAGAGAAAGTGGTTCATGAATCGGCAATATTTGACAAACAGTAGACCAGATTTCACACCAAAACGGCTGCAACAGAGTAAAATGATAAAACATATGATCTAGCATGCCAGTGTGGGCTGAGCAAGACCAGCACAAATTTGAGCTATGTGAAAATAGCTTTGATAACTTGTACGGTGTCCAATATGCCCTGTGAAACAGAAAAAGAACTGTTTGTTTGTGAACAGCATCTCACAACGAGCTAAATGAATAGAGCCAAATAGATTCCCATGTTGAATATGATAATGATGTGGAGAGATCCTTTGACCACACATCATATAGAGCAGTAGGGTAGGGAAATTTATATTTCTTTAATAATTTATACCAGGCGGATGCTTCCCCTTGTTTGAGCCTGAACAGAGTGCACCAAAGTAAAATGGTTGGGATTTCATTTGAGATGAGATCTTTTTTCATAAAAGATTTAATTGATTGTTGTAATTGAATCCATTGAAAAAATTGAGTAGGAGGTATATGAAATTTATCAGCTTTGGTAGCAAAGTCCATTAACTTATTATCTTGTAGTAATTGAGATATAGTCCACAGACCATACTAGATCCACAATTTGCATTCAATGTGTTTCCCTTGGATTTGTACTTGTGGGTTAAGCCATGTGATAGAGGATGTAGTAGAGTTCCATTTATTTCTGCAAGTGCATCTAATGCTTTGAGTGCAGTTGCCGTAGAGAGTATAATAGAATTGTTTCAAACAGATTCTATAGGAAGTATAAAAGATAGCAGACGTAAAAAGTCTTTATCGTGGATCTTGTATTCCAATCACAACAAGGTAGGGAGCAGGTGATCCTCGGGGGCTAATAATTATTGGGAACCTTGTCTTCCTAAGAATGCAATGTGATAGTCGTACATACTGGGAAAGTTCACCCCTCCATTGTTTTTTGCGCACTTCAACTTCTTGAGAGCAATGCGAGGGGTTCTGTTGTTCCATAAAAAGTTTTATAGCAAGGATTCCATCTTGGAGTAGGCTTTAAGCAGCAGTAAGAAAGGTATCATAGATAGGATATAAGTGATTTTAGGAGCCAAGACCATTTTAATAGAGTCCAATCTCCCCCCACCATGAAAGCTTTAATGGGGACCATTGCAAAGCTGTAGCCTTGATTATACGGATAATATGATCTTCAACAAAAGAGGCAGTCTCCTCAATAGTATTGCCAAAGAAGATTCCTAAGTATTTCAGCTTGTTCGGTGAGTATTTAAGACCATGTTGTGAAATGATGTCTCCGCATGGAATAGCATTCAGGTGCATTACTTCCGTTTTTGTGCTGTTTAGTTTGTATCTCGATAATCGAGCATAAGAAGCAATAGTACTGAGAACATGTGAAATTGAGTCCAGAGTTGAATAAATTAATACATCATCAGCATAAGCTGAAAGTTTGATCGCTATATCTTCTATTTGTACACCAATAATGTTATTGTTAGTTCTCAATGCTATGAGAAGAGGCTCTAGTGCTATGTTGAATAGTAGTGGAGATAACGGACAACCTTGTCTTGTCCCTCTTGAAGGATTGAAGAAGGCTGAAAACACATCATTGATACAAAGCTTTGTAGAAGGATATGAGTAGAGGACTCTAACCATTTTAATGAAACCTGCCGGGACACCAAGCCATTCCATCACTTTAAAAAGGAAGGACCACTCCACATGGTCAAATGCCTTCTCCGCATCCAATGCAATAGCTACTAGTGGATCCGGTAATTGCGAAGCTTGGTTAAGCACATGAGCAAAGAGTCTAGTATTATCACTGGAAATTCTACCTTTCATAAATCCATTTTGGTCCCTGTGTATGATTTTAAGTAGGACGTTATTCAGACAGTTTGCCAATAGTTTGGCGTAGATTTTGTCATCGACATTAATTAATGAAAGTGGTCTATAGTTTTGTACTAGCAGGGGATCTTTGTCTGGTTTCTGTAATACTATGGTTAGAGCTTCGGTAAATGTTCCTCCTGCTGTTCCAGATTCAGCGAGATGAGAAAAATATCCTTTCAAAAAGGGTAGAAGGCTATCTAAAAATGCAGTATAAAATTCAACAGTCAATCCGTCTGGTCCTGGTGATTTATGTTTTGATATATTGAACAAGGCCAATTCAATTTGAGACGACATAATTGGTACATCCAGAGAGTCCATTTCCTCCTGTATCAACAAAGGGTGTGACAATTGTTGAAGAAATGGGTTGAAGAGTTCCTGATCTGATCTTTCAGTAGAATATAATTCCTTATAAAATGCATGGAATTGAGCACAGATATCAGCAGGAGATGTTACTATCATATCCGACGAGGTCTTGATAGCTGGGATCAGCGTTTTCTCTGAGCGAAGTTTCAGATAGTTTACCAGCAGGTGCCCACATTTGTTCATGCTAGAGTAGTACGTTGCGGATTTTATAAAGAGTTCTTTAGCTGCTTTCATGTTAAGTGTCAGATTATATTCATATTTTGATTTCTGAAGAGCTTTGTGTGTATCTTGATTAGTTGTGTCCAGCGAATGCAGCCTTTCCGGGTCTTGTATTCTTTGCTCCAGTTGTATGGAAGCTCTGTTAATTTTATTGGCCTTAGCAATGTAGGCTATGATGGTGCTTTGTATAAATGCCTTAAAAGCATCCCATGTGTTTTGCCAAGAGGTATCAGATACTTTATTTTGTTCAAAAAATTCCGTGATGTGAGTCTTAGTGCTGTCCACAAATTCTGGATCAGAGAGTAAGGTTGAGTTAAATCTCCACAGTCTTTTAGGCATTGGTTTAGTAAGGCCCTCAGTGGCGTACTAAGGGGGGGGGGCGGGAGGGGCGGTCCGCCCCGGGTGCCAGCCATGAGGGGGTGTTCCCGGCCTTGCCGTTCATTCCCCCCCACCACCCCCGAAGGACCGCTCGCCCCACTGACCTTCCTGCACCACCTGTGAAGCAGCCCGCAGCAGGATCGCGACTTCAGCGATACCTGAGCTGCTTGGGCGCTGCTTCCTGCGCCGCGGTCCCGCCCCTCCTCTGACGTCAGAGGAGGGGCGGGAACGCGGCGCAGGAAGCAGCGCCTAAGCAGCGCAGAGATCGCTGACGTCGGGATCCTGCTGCGGCTGCTTCATAGGTGGTGCAGGAAGGTCAGTGGGGCGAGCGGTCCTTCGGGGGGGGGGGGACTGAACGGCAAGGCCGGGAGCATAGGTAGTGCTGCTTCATAGTGGTGCGGGGAGACCAGGGGCGAGCGGTCCTTCGAGGTGGGGCGGGTGGGCAGGCAGGCTTTCAAGGAGGAGGGGGGTGACAGACAGGCAGGAAGGCCTTCAAGGGGGGACAGGCCTTCAAGGGGGGGGACAGGCAGGCCTTCAAGGGGGGGACAGGCCTTTGGGGGGGTGTGCAGACCTTCAAGGGGGAGGGACAGGCCTTCAAGGGGGGGCAGGCAGGCCTTCAATGGGGGGACAGGTCTACAAGGGGGTGGGAAAAGCCTACAAGGGGGTGGGGCAGGCCTTCAAGGGGGGAACAGGCTTTGGGGGGGTGCAGGCCTTCGGGGGGGGGGTGCAGGCCTTCAAGGGTGGGACAGGCCTTCAAGGGAGGGACAGGCCTTCAAGGGGGGGACAGGCCTACAAGGGGTGGGACAGGCCTTCAAGGGGGGTTCAGGCCTTCGGGGGGTGCAGACCTTCAAGGGGGGGACAGGCCTTCAAGGGGGGGACAGGAAGGCAGGCCTACAAGGGGGGACAGGCCTACAAGGGGGTGCAGACCTTCAAAGGGGGGGACTGGCCTTCAAGGGGGGGACAGGCAGGCAGGCCTTCAAGGGGGGGACAGGCATACAAGGGGGGGAGGACAGGCCTTCGGGGGGGTGCAGACCTTCAAGGGGGGGGACAGGCTTTCAAGGGGGGGACAGGAAGGCAGGCCTACAAGGGGGGACAGGCCTACAAGGGGGGAGGACAGGCCTTCAGGGGGGTGCAGACCTTCAAAGGGGGGGACAGGCCTTCAAGGGGGGGACAGGCAGGCAGGCCTTCAAGGGGGGGACAGGCCTACAAGGGGGGGAGGACAGGCCTTCGGGGGGGTGCAGACCTTCAAGGGGGGGACAGGCCTTCAAGGGGGGGACAGGCAGGCAGGCCTTCAAGGGGGAGACAGGCCTTCAAGGAGGTGGGACAGGCCTTCAAGGGGGGTGCAGGCCTTCAAGGGGGGACAGGCAGACCTTTAAGGGGGGCAGGCCTTTGGGGGGGGACCCTGGTTTAGAAGTACACGGAGGGAAGGGGGTGTTCAAAGAGACGTGCATATGCCAAACTTTGGGGGGAGGAAGAAATAATGGGTCTGAAAATAGAGGAGAGGGAGAGAGATGATGGACCATGGGATTTAGGGAGGGAAGGAACAGAAAGGGAGAGAAATTGGACACAAGGGATGGTGTGGAGGAGGGTAGAGATACTGGATAGGAGGGTAATTGGGAAAAGAAAGGGAGAGATGGTGGACTCGGGTGGTGGGGAAGGAGGGAGAGATGCCGGATGAAAGGGTAGTTAAGAAAAGGTGGATCTGTGGAGGGAGATGAAAAAAAGGAAAGATACCAGACTTCCTGGGGAGGGAAGGGAAATGGAAAGGGAGGACAGAGTTGGCAGATGGATGGTTAGCATGCAGAAAGAAGAAAGAAGGAGACCCCAAGTTATCAGAAGAAAACCAGAGCCTTGGACCAACAAGATTTGAAATATAACCAGACAACAAAAGGTAGAAAAATTAATTTTATTTTCTGTTTTGTGATTATAATATGTCAGATTTGAAATGTGTATCCTGCCAGAGCTGGTGTTGGACTGCAAACGTGAGCTAGGATTTAACAGAGAGAGGAAAAGTCCTTTTTGTTTCTTTATTTTATTTACACCACAGCGCCAGTGTGATTAGGAGAAGCCAAAGGGGGTGAAAAAGCTATAAAACCCACCAGGAGTTTTGAAAAAAATCACCCAACTGGGCAGGAAAATCGAATTGAAAAACCAATTCAATAGGCTGAATCGAATCGAAATTTTTTTCCTGAATCTGGCAGCATTAGTTTGCGCTACTGTCTTAGACTTTAGGACCTGGGATTGGGGAGAGATGGCATCCTCAGTACTTTATAATGCAAGTGAAACGAGGATTTGGTCAGACTTTTGAAGGGTCTGCAGAAAAAAAATATTGTATAGTCCGGGGACATTAGACAGCAGGAAATGGGAACTTTTCTTCCTTCTATTTTTGTGAATGGAAAGGCTGAGGATGTCAGAGAGTTCAGTTAAAATATGTGCTTTATAAGAAAATATAATAATGTGTTTTATAAAGTTTATAGCATAGCTGGCCTACCCAGTGAGGTGATGGTGGCAGCGTGTCAATGTGTTGAGAGGAAGAGGTGGTCTGGGAAATTCTGCTGAGCAAACTCCGGGCCCATTTCCACCCCCCAGTTAGTCCACTCCACTCAACTGGTTCACACACTGAGTGGGTCTTTGGGTGTTGTTTTGGGATCTCTTCCAGTGGTTTATCAGTATCTCATTCTGGTCCAAGGAAGGAAACTTTGTTATCCTTAGCATTGACCTACAGAATATGTTTGTAACAGCGCTGTTTGTGTGGCATTAGGCTTTGTAGTGATTGAAAGAAAAAAACAGACCTTTGCACATTTTTGCACTATATGGTGGGTGTATGAGGAGATTCACATTTCCTGCACAGCTAAGTCCATGTGAAGTTACCTTGTGCTGTATTTGACATCTAGCAAGGTCTCTGTTTGAAAGGAAAGATCTAAACTTAAAAATGAAGTGGCCAGAAGTTATGGTAAAAGCAAATAGTGTAGCTGGTTTTAAGAAAGATTTGGACAAATTCCTGGAGGAAAAGTCCATAATCTGTTATTAAGACATGGGGGAAGTGTCTGCTTGCCCTAGATCGGTAGCATGGAATGTTGCTACTCTTTGGGTTTTGACCAGGTATTAGTGTCCAGGATTGGCTACCATGAGAATGGGCTACTGGGCATGATGGACCATTGGTCTGACCCAGTTAGGCTATTCTTATGTTATGTTCTCATCTGTAGGGGCCTTTGTTTTCACTTCTTATTTTAATGTATTTTTTTTCTGGGAACTTATCAGTGTTTTTTATAATGGGAACAAAAATGGAAGAGAATTAATGTGTGTGGGATGAGGGGGTAACTAATTTCTTCAGCTAAATAATTCAATCCACTTCAAACAGACATAGGAGAACTCACGCACCATTCACACACCCTCCAACCAAAAACATTAAAAAAAAAAACTGTTTGACAACTTCCTAGCCATTCGAGCTGTAACACTCTACCCCCAACTCTACAACCAATTGACATCAACCACAGACTGCAAAACCTTCAAAAAGAAATAAAAACCCTTCTATTCAAAAAACACATAAAACCGAACTAACACAATCAGAACTGTCCCAAGCATCACCTGCAACTACTCCATATGTACTTCTGATGTCATGACAATTCAGACATAATTTATGTTATGTTATGTTTGGAATATAAGAAAATTTTCACTGCCTGTTTCTATTCTGACCATTTATTCCGTTTCATGGTCATTACAAAAAATATTTTTTTACATGGGGGGGTGTCAAAAAATGATGGGCCCCGGGTGCCACATACCCTAGGTACGCCACTGAAGGCCCTTAAAGGTAATGGTAATGTAAGCGTGATCTGAAACTGAGATAGGATGTATATCCACCGAGTCTACTATTGTAGTTAGGGAATAACTAATCAAAAAGTAATCAATTCTAGAGTACGAAGAATGTGGTGGTGAGTAGGGAATGCAGCAATCTCCATATGTCCATTAATTTCATATGAGGCATAAAATCTTGTATACTAGACCAAGTTTTAGATTGTCTATAAAGTGATTGTTATTTCCTATCCAATTCCATATCTAATATTTGATTGAAATCTCCACCATGGAGTATCTCCAGCTGATGAAACCATATCTGTTAAGGAGTGGAAAAAGGACGGATCGTCAACATTAAGGGCATATATGTTTATAACTGTGAGATTAGAAGATGCAATTGATAAGTCCACTTTAATCCATCTGCCAATTGTGTCAGTAGTATGAGATAGAATCTTGACGTCCTGTCTTTTACGAATTAGCGTGATAACACCATTTTTCTTGCCAAAAGCTGGAGAAAAAAGGGGTGGGTAGACCCAATGTGGATATGTTTTAGCAGACTCACTAGCTGACAGGTGGGATTCTTGATTTTTAAAAAACCTATATCTGGTTGATATTGCTCTGTATATTTCAATTTTTTGCATCTTTTGACAGGGTTGTTAAAACCTTTAACATTCAGAGAAAAGCATGAGAATGTCATTTGGACCAGTTGTAATATAGTACAAGATATTTCATGAATAAAGGGAGCCCACTCATGAATAATAGCATAATATTTCTCATAGGAGAGTTTGAAAAAGATATATACATATTGTGATGTACCCAGGTGAACTGAAATACAGTTGGGTATGTAATATCATAAAACCAACTCTGTCTATTATTGAAATTATAGAAAACAGAGTAAAGTAATGAATCTCTCATATATTTGTGATGTACAAAGGTGCTCCAGTACACAGATGGGTATAATATGCACAAGCAAATAACAAACAGCATATATATTTCATAGTAAATATAAGAATTGTGATGTACTCCGGTGCTCCATATTACAGTGGGTATATTACTGAATGACATCTCTTCCAAATATTTGTAAGTGGTAAAACCGGAGGGTACCCAGAGGAGATCAGATGGCAATCTTATTAGGATTAATAGGGTCAAAATATTCCCTGGGAAGAAGGCAGCATGTATTAAGACAGGTAAAGGGGTAAATATAGGTTCCATAAATGCAGCATATGGAAGTGGAAATATAATAGGAAGATAAACGTTAGGAGAGTGTAGAAGCAAAGAGGTTATGCAATTAAAGTAGTCACATATAGTATAGAGCTGAAATAAAATAAACCTGAGGAAACCCCAAAACAGAAGAAAACATTCAGCAGGGGGAATACAGGGTAACGAGTTTAGAAGAGTATATTGAGGTGAAAATTGAGAATAATGAACTCTCCTGACTGGCTCTATATAAGCAGGCAAAAGAATTGAAATGAAACCGCATGTTATAAGTAGAGTAGGAAAAGCTGTATCAAGAGAAAAAGAATATGGAGAAAAGCCAGATAGTATTAAAACCTTTTGCCAGTCAGTAGGAATAAAAAGAGTGAAATCTCGAGTACTAATACAGTATGAGATGGTGCAAATAAAGATAAACAGAAAGGGAGATAATCACTGAGTGTATTAAACCCATACCCGTACATGCTCAAAATACCTGCAAGAAAGACAAAGTGAACCAGAAAAAAACAACAATAACAATCCATGGGTCAGTGAACAGATAGAAGAGGACACAAGACTGGCCAGAACCAGCAACAATAAAGATGTTTAGTAAATGACTAAATACTCCATTATATGAGAAAGATACAAATAGTTAATTGAACTAGAGGAAATACAAATGAGTCAGACACGCCGACTGTTGTGCAGGGGCACTGAACTGCGTTCTACAAGCCCTGATACCCAATGCAGTAATCTGGTTGCCAAACCTGCCAGGATTGACCATATTCATGTTTTGTCAATAGTAGTTGGGTGAACAGATTCAATAAAGTCCGCTAATTCAGCTGGGTTGGTATAATCCTTCATTGAGTTATTGAAAGTAACACGCATACGGGCTGGATAGAGCATGCCGTGTTTGCGCCAATCGCTGTTACCTTGGGACGAAAAACAAGAAGTTGTTTTCTCTTTTTGGCAGATTCTTTAGACAAATCTGAAACTAGAAGAAGCTTGCTTCCCTCAAAGATAATCGGAGCATGAGATTTGGCCTTCTGCATGATGATTTCTACTTGCGCTTGTCGAAGAAGGGTAACCACAATTGGCCGTGGATATCGGCTATGGCGTGCCACGTGCTGTGGTACACGGAAGGCAGTATTGAAATCTATCTTCGTTTCAGCTGGGATTTTCAATAGCTCGGGCAGAAGAGCCACCAGAAAATCAGTGAGGTTGCACGCCTCTCTCCCCTCAGGTAAGCCAAGTATACGGAAACTGTTACACTTGGCTTTGTTGTTAGCATGTTCCAGTGCGATTTCAAGTTGTGCTATTCGAGAAGTCTGCTTTATAAGTACCTTTATAGAGTCCTCTGAGGATTGCATTTTCAATTCTAAAGTGTCTGTTCGTTGTTTGACACTCCCGAACTCCTCGTGTAGATTGTTAAGATCATCTCTCATGTCTGAGATGTCCTGTTTAGTATCAATTAATAAATCATGAATCGATCGCAGTTCCTCCAATATGGAGGCCTATGAAGCGTCGTCTGATTTGCCATCAGCATTTTTTTGCGGCGAGGGAGGATCGGTACTTTTACGCTTACCAGGCTTTACTGCAGACTTATGCACTTAAATGGAGTTTATATCGATTTATGAAGAATTGTTTCCGGAGCTCTAGCATCACGCGTCCTTCTCCATTGCTGCTCGCTAGCGCCCTCGAAATATCCTATTTCTAAAGCATAATTAGTAATGTAGTTAGCCAATTGATTGCTTGAGGTGGAATATTAGCAAAAAGATAAGAGGGAAAAGGATCAAGGGTGCATTTACAACTCATCAATTTTGCGCATAGTTTTAAGACTTGGGACTCAGATACCAAGTTAAATGAGTGCCAGAAACGATCTGCTGGTGTCGGCATTAAACTACCCTTGAAATTTGAGAAAAAACCAAAGTCCACTGTAGAGAAAGAATTCCTAATGGTAAAGATTTTATCTTCAATAACAGAAGCAAGAGAATCTGCAGAAGGTGGTGAAACCTGAAGAGATTTATGGTCATGACTAGTTAATGTATGCCAGAGTCTAAATAGAGTACCACTTTGGTGATTAGAATTGACAATTTAACCGCCATAGTAGTTTTTTCTTGGCTTCCTCAGCTCAAAATTATATTTTCTTATAGTGAGCCTCCAAATAAGTTTGTCTAAGTCTAAATTAGATTTCCTCCATTTAGGCTCGAGTTTCCTACATGTTTGCTTGAGTTCTCTATGAGATGGTGAAAACCAGGGAGAATTTCTAACATGAGTAATGGATTTGGTAATAAGAGGAGCGAATGTTAAATATGTGCTCTCGGAAGTTGTTCTCCAGTTAATCCAGCTACCATCTTGGAGAGCAAGGTAACGACGTTAATGCTTGAGTCCAAAATAGGTCTGAACTAATTTTCTTTCTAAAAGTCACAGTTCTGTGCTGAACTTTATCTGGTATGCTAGACATGAAGATGGGTAATGTAAATTCACCAAGGTAATGGTCTGAATAAGGGACTCTCTGCCAGCGTACATTGTCGATAGCAGAGCTCTGGGAGGTAAGATCCATGAACATGAAGGTGATGATGTCAAGAGGGTGACCTTTCTCGTGAGTGGGTGTCGTTTGAGGCACAGGGAAATCCAAAGAATGAAGCAAGAAAATGAAGTCAAGATGGGGAGGTTTTCAGTTATGTTGAAGTTGATGTACATATTCCTGTATTGCAAAGAAACCAAAATGGAATTGTTCAGATCAGAATGATGTGCACTAAAAAAGTGTCCTCCAACTCATATGATAATGTGAAGATCTTTATTCCTCCAATGTGACAATGGGACATTCAATGACTCAATGATTCAATGACTCGACATGTACATGTTTCAGTCCACAGGCCTGCCTCCGGAGTCTTAAGAATCACAAATGCTAATATTTGAAGAATACTGCCACCCATGTAGATTAAACCAAAATTCAAAAAAGGAAAGTCATGTCTCATTTAACACAACTATTGTCGACTGGAGCCGAACGTCTCGCTACCATCTTCCTGTATTTGCATAACTGCTTTAACAGATTAAACGGTCTTTGCCAAATCTTCAAATTTATTAACCCTAGATGTTACCGTTCCTATCAATTTGGCAATGGTAGGGTCAAGTCTCTGAAAAATAGACCAAATTAAAGCCAGAGTGACCTTTGCAGATGCAGCTCCTGTGCTCTGAATGCTCAGTGCTCCTACAATAAAATTGATAACTCACTGGGATCCTTACCCACTGCACTTCTGGCTGTGTGTGCCTTCCCAATTGATGCCACCGAGATTGCCACACCAAAAGGAGTGCTAGAGCTCAGGGGCAATAAAGAGATCTCATTCCCCAGTGAGGAGGATGCTCTTATACCATTCCTCACAGCAGGGCTCAGCTCTTGACATCTAAAGAATGGGTCCCAGTGATGAAGTGGGCAATATTCTGCTGTGCAGGAGTTGAAGTGGAGGCTGCTGGGGGAGCAGTCTTCAAAACTCCTTTTCTTTTGGTATATGACATTATTTTTAGGCAAATAAGGAAATTCAACAACAAAACTCCACATCTGTTCTCACTCCTGAGCTCATGCCGCCGCTATCATGGTCTCTCCCCCAGATAAGCAAACAGAAGAACATCTTGCCTTGGGCTATAAACAAACAATAGAAAGGCAAGGGAGACGTCTTTTCAACCAAATGATTGAGTCTTTATTAATGTTTAGGTGGTCCCAAGAAGGATCCCAGTTTTGGCATATGGTGGATACCTTCCTCAGGGGACACTTGGCTGGTGGACGCTGAGTACAACATTTGCTGAGTACAACAATCTGCAGCACTCTGAGCAGTTATCCAGAAATGTGACATTTTAAAAGATATTACTAGTGTATCTTTAAGTCTCTGATGAAATTGCTGATGCTCCCTCTCAATTTCAGTGGCTTCAGTTTTGAGCTTTAGCTCCCTCTGTGGAAAAACTGCCAACAGTGATGCTGGTGGCATTATGGAACATCATCTAGAAGTCAGTGGAAGCTTGTTGAGATTTTCATTGGCTGTTAATACCTGGAAGATTTCTTTCTTTTCTATGCAGGGCCTTATTTCAGTAATTGTGATTATGGAGTTCATTAAGCAGGTGTGCTTGACTGGTGGTCAAACCATGCAGTGGTTTCTGCCTTGGTACATGATCGTTTTCTGTACAGGTTTTGTGGTAAGATCGACCATACTCTTTAATTTCTGATGCTGAAGATGCTTCAGAGCTATCTGCACTTGAGTGGAGGAAGATGTGGAGGACTACCTGTTCTTCATTTTCTTCAGATGGTATTAAAATGTTGTTTGGCATCATTCCTGCTATCTGTTCTTCTGCTTTGTATGGCATGGCCTTTCCTTTTGCATGTTATGGATTTCTTGAAGAATAAGCAGATTGATGGCAGCTTCTAAGATGGATGCTAGCTTGATAGATCTTCTATGCAGTTATGTTTGTTTTATCTTTCCACTTTTTGAATACCGTTAGGTCCAGGGATGTATCACAGCAAGTAACCCATTTGGGTAAATGAAAATTAATATCTCTTTTGAACAAGGGGTTCTTGTATAGAGTTGTGTAAACTGAGGACCCTCGGTACTTAGGGCTCCTTTTATCAAGGAGCGGTAGGGGTTTAACGCGCGGAATACCGCGCATTAAACCGCCTGCCGCACTAGTCGCTAACACCTCCATTGATGAGGCGTTAGTTTTTTGGCTTGCCGCAGAGGTTAGCGTGTGATGAAATGTCCGACGCGCTAACCCCGCTAGCACACCTTGATAAAAGGAGCCCTTAGACTTAGGCCCTCTTTTACTAAGGTGTGCTAACCGATTAGCACGCGCTAAATGCTAATGCGTGCATGTTAGTCTATGGACGTGTTAGCATTTAGCGCGTGCTAATCGGTAAGCGCACCTTAGTAAAAGAGGGGCTTAATTTACACTTAATTTATTATTTAATCATTTATTTAATTTTTGATATTGAGTGTTCTATGTGAGAAAGTATTTCTTTTCTCTTTCTGCATTTGAAAGATTTTGATATACACTATTAGCCATCTTTCTTTTGGTGGGTTTGTTAGTATAAAGAGTTTTGTCTTTCAGCAATTGTTGCTTTCTATTTGATGGGAAGGAGGGGGGTAGGGGTTGGGTGGTTTTGTGGTAGACACAAGGTTGTTTTTAACAAGGCAGCCTATTGGGGAATTGATTTGCTGGGTTACTAAAAAAGGTCGCCACTGACAAGGTTTCAATTTGCTTTAGTGCAGGGGTATTCAACCTGCAGCCCGAGGGCCGCATGCGGCCCAGTGAAGTATTTTGTGCGGCCCTGGTCGAGGGCGATGCAGTGTTTTACTCTGCTGACCCTGGGTGTTTACCGTCTTGCTGGCTCCCTCCTCTGTCTTGCTGCAGCGTTTGTGCGTTTGTGCAGCCCCAGAAACATTTTTTTCGGCCAATGCGGCACAGGGAAGCCAAAAAGTTGGACACCCCTGCTTTAGTGCTTAAAAAGTGCTTGACATGAGGGGGAATGGATCCTAAGTTGTATGGGATACATTCCTTTCAAATTGATACTTTGAGTTATGCAGAAGCTTTAGGTGGCTCCCTGGCTTTGAATAAATAGGGCACTGGTAGTTCCACATGTGCATTGAGGGATGGATTCTGTAACGGATACCGACAAAAAGATAAAGCACCTAAAGTTAGTTGCCTATTGCATGCCAATCACACTTAGACACTCACTATAGAATTGTTCTTAGTGGCGCATAAATTAAAATACATACATTATAGGCACCTAAGTCCTTTAGGGAATCATGCCTAGCAGCACCTAACCCCCTCTTTTAATAAGGTGCGCTAACCGATTAGCAAGTGCTAATTGAATTAGCGCATGCTAAACACTAATGCGTCCATAGACTAACATGCGTGTGTTAGCATTTAGCACGCCCCAATTGGTTAGCGCATCTTAGTAAAAGAGGGCCTGAGTCTTTCTCTACCCCTAAACATGTCTACTTTGGTGTTAGGTGCCACGCAATAGGTGCCTATCTTTTGAAGAATCGTGCCTAAGAGGATAGACACCTAGTTACCAATTAATTTATATATTTTTTAAATTATGAGGTTAACGCTTATAATTGAAGCACACTCACTAATTAATCTCCCCCCCCCTCTTTTACTAAACCATGATAGCGATTATTAGTGCAGGGAGCAGCGCTGAATGCTCCGCGCTGCTCCTGGCGCTCATAGGAACTCTATGAGCGTCAGGAGCAGCGCAGAGCATACAGTGTGGCTCCCTGCGTTAATAAATGCTATCACTGTTTAGTAAAGCGTTGGGGGAGGGGGCTTATTTAGACACCTAACTTTAAGTGCCTCCTATAGAATTTCTGCAAAACAATACTCACAGAGAAGAACCAATGTTCCACACTGATTCTGATAAAAGCAGCGACAAGAACAGTGGAACAGAAGATCCTGAACGTACAGGAGATTTCAAGTGCAAATGTTTATTTTTCTTAAAATGTCATTTAATAACTTCACGAAAAAAACTCCCTTAAATACTGAATTTAAGGGAGCTTGTTCATGACGTTATTAAATGACATTCTTAGAATAGTAAACATTTGCACTTGAAATCTCCTTTATGTCCAGGATCTTCTGTTTCTATAGAATTTCCCCAAGGAAACTGGGGTTATTCAACTACTATTATGTTAGTTTCTATTTTAGTTCCTTTGCCTCTAGAGATCTGTGTCTGGCTTTGTGAACATTACTGTATGTTCTGGACACAGAAAATATCCACACAGTCTCACAGGGGCCTTCATATATTACAGGTGCCATTAGGAGATAGGATCAGATGACTTGGGATGCATGGAATGATATGGGAACAGTTGCTGCTGTTTTTGCTGCAGGGAAGACCTTTTTTTAATACCAGCTCTGATCTTGATTCAATTTGGGAGAAAATGTTTTTGCACCAGCAAAGGCGTGAACTTAATTTAATTTTCTTAATATACCCATTTCATTTGGTCTCATATTGTTCCTGGAAAAGTGTGTATGGATGAAAAAGATGTAAAGATTATGGAGAAACACTGATGGTGTGTGATTGCTGAGGTTTCTCATTCTGTTGGTCAGTGGGGAAGGATGCTTTTTAAAATTTATTTAAAAATTTATATACTGCATACAACATACCACATACATAAAATCTTGTTTCCCTCCGATTATCACAAATAACATAGACATGTCTAAACAACATTGTTAATTGTCTCTGTTATAATAGGGATAGAACACAAATTCAATCAATTCAGAAATGCAAGCTAGCTTTAAATCATACATTGATGTCAGAAAAATGCTAACAGATGATTATCAACTGAAATATAACTTAGCATAAAAAGGCATTGGCAAATAATTGAGTTTTCAGCATTTTCTTAAAATTCATCCTCCCTATACAAAACCTCAGGATACCAGGCAAGGCATTCCATAATTCTACGCCAGCCACAGATATCATTGATGCTCCGATCCTAGCATGCATCATTTGTTAACTATTGGTCTACCTGTCTTGCCATTGGTTCATTTTCACCCTCAATTCAAAATTGACTGGAAACCTGTATGCAGCAGGGATGACTTCAAGTCCCCCTGTCCTACTTCCCCCCCCCCCAAAAACAAAACAAAACAAAAAAAAAACCACAAGCAGATCCTGTAAGTTTTAAAAAGATGCAATCTTTTATCCTATACTAAGGCTTTCTTTTAACAAACTGTGATAGCAATTTTTAGCGCGAGGAGCCGCACTGAATGGCCTGCGCTGCTCCCGACGCTCATTGAGTCCTATGAGCTTTGGGAGAAGCGCGGCTCCCCGTGCTAAAAACCGCTATCGCAGTTTGATAGAAGAGGACCTAAGGCCCTCTTTTACTAATGTGCGCTAATCAATTTAGCATGTGCTAAATGCTAAGACGTGCATGTTAGTCTATGGATGCGTTAACGTTTAGTGCATGCTAATTCGATTAGCAAGCGCTAATCGGTTAGCATACCTTAGAAAAAGGGGATAAGTCTTGTAGCTTTCTTATGCTCTTTATTATACAAAACCTTCTTGATTTGATAGTAAGGCTTTACCATGACAAAACTAGCCTCTACTTATGGTTTTGATATAAAACTTTTTTTTTTCCCCAAAATGCACAGAATTTATCTTAAAATCGCTCACTGCAGAGCAGTCTCCTCAAATATAAATAAAACCACCCAAAACTTACTGTGCCCAATTGTACACCACAACAGTATCCCTTATGCCTGGGACTTTTAAATGTGA
This sequence comes from Geotrypetes seraphini, assembly GCF_902459505.1. Taxonomy (NCBI): domain Eukaryota; kingdom Metazoa; phylum Chordata; class Amphibia; order Gymnophiona; family Dermophiidae; genus Geotrypetes; species Geotrypetes seraphini. Next base: position 165,082,022 of record NC_047085.1, read on the forward strand.
CATTCACTGCAGTACCCCCTAGAGTGCTCTACTTTGCTATGTTCAGATGTTTGTTTGACCATCTGATGCTATAAAACAGGCTGGAATGTACTATTTTATTTTATTTTTTTACATCTTTGAGTGGTGGGAGGGGGAGTCAGTGACCACTGAGGGAGTAAAGGGAGGGGGGTGGTTCATGCCTTAATCTCTCCAGTGGTCATCTAGTCAGTTTGGTGATCTTTTTTGACCCTTATTCATTTTTAAAACAGGTCTAGCTAAATGATGCCCTGGACGTTTTGTTAAAAATTTGATTATTCCTGCAGAATGTCCAAGTCCTATGCCTGCCCTAAGCTGTGTCATTCTAACACAGCTAGAATGACATCTGGAAAGTCAGTTTAAAAATGCCTACTTGGATATTTTGACTAGTAAGATGTCCAAGTGCCAGTTTATGCTGTCTTTTGGACGTCTATCTTTTTTGAAAATAAGCCCCATAGATTGATCCAGAGGTTTGATCTATTTGTACAACATTCCATTAAATGTGGAAATAATTTTTCAGTGACAGCCACCACCATTAACTGTACTATGAATTCTGCTAGAATATACAGTGTATAAAATCTCTTTTCTTAATAACAGTGTGGCACGAATCACTTTGACATGAGAAACATTCACTTAAAATGACTCAAAGTTTGAAGTGGCTAAAAGAAAATGATCTCCTGTCAGCGGTCTATCTTTAAGTAAATATACGAGATATAATATAAGAAAAATCTTGAGAATATAAAAGAATAGAATAAATGGCTGCAACAACAAAAAATAGAGGGAGTAAATATTCAGCTGACAGAAGACAGCAAATTTTTCACCACAATCAGCATCGTGCCCAGACCATGTTGAGCACTGGCATTAAATATATGCAGTTATGTGTGGATGGATGGCCCATAACTAATTAGAAATATGAGGGATCTTTAAAAATTTTCCACACCTTTTTTTTTAAACACTATTTATTAAACAACTCAAAAGCAAATTCTGAGTACAATAGAATCTCAGTTAATTGGCACTTTCACCCAACTGGCAAAAAAAATTGACAGGAAAAAAAATGTCCCACAAAATATCAATAGCAGCGGTCCTGAGCCACAAAAACCTCTCCCTCAATCCCTGAAGCGGCAGCAGTCCTGAAATGCAAACCCCCCTCTCGTCCTCCTTCTCTTCCTTATCTGAAGCTGCAGCCGGTCAGCAGGAGGTAGTGCTCAAAACAGGCTGCTCATAGGCAGCCCAGGCAGGGCCTTTCCTCTGACATGTCCCTTCAGATGAATCAGAGGAAAGGCCATGCCAGGGCTTGCAGCAAGCAGCCGTTTTAAACACTGCCTCCTGCTGACAACCTGCTGCATCGGGTGAGGAAGGGAGGGAGAGATCGAGGGGGTTCGTAGCTCAGAGCCACCGCATGCTTCTGCTGCTTTGGGGCGTGAGGGAAGGAAGGGGTTTTGCTGCTCAGGACCACTGCCGCAATGGTGCTTCAGGGTGGGAGGGAGGGGTAGAATTGAGATGTGTTAGACAAGGTTTCTAACACACTCTCAAACAACCAGAAAAATAGTTATCTGGCATCCACTAATCCCGATGGGTGCTGGATAACTGAGATTCTATTGGACATCACTTTTCTACATAATCACCCTGTTGCCTAACTGACTAGTCACATGACATTCCATGACATGCCGTCTTACCACTTCTCCCACCCCAACAATATGAAAATGAGGAAACCTTTTGAAAAACTCACGTGTTTTTTTTTTTTAACTTTATTGAATTTTAAATAATGGCAGTGCAGAAATTATAACATGAAAAGCTTGCATAAAATGCACCTTAATACACAAAATATAATGAAACAACCATTTTTCCCCCTATCATTCCACTATTAATAACTAAAAATCATATTTTTATTACAAAAATATACTCATATATTTAAACCTTCAAAATATCCCTCCCTCCCCTCTCCCCACCCTGGATGTGTAAGGAAATCTAAGAAAGAAAAGCAACAATTACAATAACCTTATTATTTGTTAACAAATGCAGTCAATGGGCTCCATATTTTATTAAATGTATTACTCAAACCTAAGCATTCCACATTTATTCTTTCATATTTATATGTATTGCACACTCGCCCACCAGAACGTATAATTAAGTCTATCATGACATTTCCAATTTCTTGTGATCATTTAAATGGCTATTGCTGTCAAAATAAAAAAAAATACAGCTTTTATATTTATCCAACACAGGCTTTACCTGTAACAATGTGCCGCAAATTATAACTTCATACGACAAAGGAATAGATGACTCTAATGTAAGATTAATTTGTCCCCATATAGACCTCCAGAAACTAAGTATCATTGGACAAAAATATAACAGATGATCTAATGTCCCAATATTAATATGACAATGCCAGCATCTATTAGATTATGAGTTATCAATTTTTTGTAATCGAACTGGGGTCCAAAAAATCCTATGCAACAGAAATAACCATGTTTGTCTCATAGATGCTGACGCTGTGCATTTTAACCTCCAAGACCAAATTTGTGACCATCGAGATGCAGAAATATACTGTTTTATCTCGATAATCCAAATGTCTCTAAGACTATTTTTTGGCTTTTTATTTAAAAATTCCGAAATTAATTTATACCACTGAGCGGCCTAATGTCCTGTTAAATCTGTCTGATAGCAAAGGATTTGCAAGCTGTAATAAGTTTTTAAATTTTTCCATTCAGGGAACCCACCCAGAATAGCCTGCTTCAATCGCAATCTATATATATAAAATCGGAGGTATGCATGTGTGTATGTATGTGTGTGTGTATGTGTGTATGTGCCGCGATCACGCAAAAACGGCTTGACTGATTTGAACGAAACTTGGTATGCAGATCCCTCACTACCTGGGATGATATGTTCTGGGGGTCTCGCGGCCCACCTGCACACATGGGCGGAGCTACAAACATAAAATCAGATTTCACCCATTCATGTCAATGGAAAAAATGTGAAAAGCTGCCATTCTCACAGTAATTCTAAAACGGCTTGACCGATTTGAACGAACCTTGGTATGCAGATCCCTCACTACCTGGGGTGATATGTTCTGGGGGTCTCGCGGCCCACCTGCACACGTGGGCGGAGCTACAAACAGAAAATCAGATTTCACCCAGTCATGTCAATGGAAAAAACGTAAAAAGCTGCCATTCTCACAGTAATTCCAACTACCTGGGGTGATATGTTCCGGGGGTCTCTCGGCCCACCTGCACATGTGGGCGGAGTTACAAACAGAACATCAGATTTCACCCATTCATGTCAATGGGAAAAAAGTAAAAAGCTGCCATTCTCACAGTACTTCAAAAACGGCTTGACCGATTTGAACAAAACTTGGTATGCAGATCCCTCACTACCTGGGGTGCTATGTTCTGGGGGTCTCGCGGCCCACCTGCACACGTGGGCGGAGCTACAAACAGAACATCAGATTTCACCCATTCATGTCAATGGAAAAAATGTAAAAAGCTGCCATTCTCACAGTAATTCAAAAACGGCTTGACCGATTTGAACGAAACTTGGTATGCAGATCCCTCACTACCTGGGATGCTATGTTCTGGGGGTCTCTTCACCCAAGAATTTATATGTTCTTGCTCCTGGAGGTGAAACTAAAAATGTTGTTTATAATCACGTTTTGCGTTAGTTGTATTGTATTCATTTTGTCAAAAATTTCACATTATAATTTGAATATTGTATTTTTTATTAAGCTGTAAAACAATAATTTCATTCACCACTATAAAGTATCTTTATTTGAATCCATTTACAGTGTTATTGCTATAATTAAATACCCGTGCAACGCCGGGTCATCAGCTAGTGATTTATAAAATTCCAATGTAAAACCATCACTACCTGGAGTGGATCCAACTCTAAGGGACTTCAATGATGTTTGCAATTCCTTTATTGATATAGGTACTTCAAGACTACATTTTATATGCTCGGGAATTTTAGGACCTTTAATTAATTTTAAAAATTCTAATCCGTCACTTTCTTTATTTGAATAAAGCTCAGAAGAATACCAATTTTTATAAAACTTCAAAAATTGTTTTAGAATCTTTCCAGTATGTGAGTGAATGTCACCTTTTTCATCTTTAATTGGAACAATTTTTACTTTCCTTTTTTTGCTTTAAGGAAATTAGCCAGTAATTTTCCCGCTTTATTCGAGTTTCCATAATACAATGCTTATTGAGATAACAAATCTTTCCTTGCTAGCTGCGAAGAAATTTCATTATATTTATATTTAACTTTTAATAATGTTTGTAAAGTAGAATATTCCCATTTTACAGCTAATTTTGTTTCCAATTCCTTAATATCTTTTTCCAAATTATCAAATTCCATTTTTAGCTTTTTCCTAACATGTGCCGCAAATGAAATAATTTGTCCTCTTATGGTTGCTTTAAAAGCATCCCATAATGTTTCCAATGAAATTTCATTTCAATTATTAATTTGAAAGTAATCCTCCATCTTTTGTTACATTTCTTTGAGAAATTTGGGATCTGCAAGCAATGTATTATTAAATCTCCAAACAGGTCTTCCTATTTCTTCATCATCCAACCTCAATTCAATCCAAACTCCACCATGATCAGATAAAACAATTGGATCTATATCAGCTTTCATCACATTCTGCATTAATAAATCTGAAACAAAAATATAATCTATTATTGAAAATGATTTATGAACAGAACAAAATGAAAATTCCTGAGCATCAAAATGCAGTATCCTCCATATATCTTTTAAACCACATGATTGTACCATATTATCTAATTCCATTGATTTTAATATTCTGCTAGGTCTTTTATCTATCAATGGATCTATGACAGCATTAAAGTCCCCCACTACTATTATTTTATGAGCAGCCAGTGGGAGTATTAGTCTCTGTAAAGACTTAAAAAATTCAGCCTGATTAGAATTAGGTGCATAGATATTGCAAAGTGCCAAAGAATTATTCCCCAAGTTCATTTCCACATGTACCCATCTTCCTGTAGAGTCTGCAGCTATTAACTTGAAAACAGCCATACATTTCCTTTGAATTAAAATAGCTACCCACCTTTTTCCCTACAGCCGGAGCAAAAAACATTTTGTTGTTTTAGATAATTTAGAGTCTTTTTTCTTTTAATTGGATGGTTTAACCCATTGACATTTAATGATAAAAGTTTAACCTTCATTATAATTCACAAGATCTTGAACTGAAAAAAACCCCCCACATATATATTTTCCTTAAAAGTAACTGTTTTTTCCCTTACACATCCATTACCCTCTCTATATGATCCTCCCATCCCCCCCACCCACTAAAATCATATGTAAGCTTGAAAACGCTCATGTAGACACGGTAACTCCAGACTACTCCAAGGCTAGGTCTATAATTATTCTTACATTCCTATAACCTCTTAAAATAAAAAAAATTTCCATTATAATTCCATATTTCATAACATTCATTGTATTTATACTTCAAAAATTTACTAACTACAATGTATTATTCAATATATACTATTATATTATATACTATATTATTTTCTTTTCTTTATTCATTTCTTTAATTAAATATAATTTCCTCCAAACCTATTTCCACTTTCCTCTTATCAATTACAATTCCATTTAGAATTTATATTATAACCATTATTTTGAACAAATAATATCTATTGTACCAAATAAAAGGAGTGAATCAACACCCATATCAATTATAATACTACCTATATATTCAATTATTCTATCCTTATATATTCATTCCTTAAGCTATATCATCAAATGCAATTTAAATCCTCCTGTATTAAAATATTTTAAATGTTTCTATCTACCCACAAATTTCCCAACTTCCTTCCTTATTTTCTGATTACCTCAAATGTCTCACTTTAGTTATTTAAGAAAATCCTTTCCTCTGCAGAATTCTGTATTTAGAATTTTAAAATGACCAAATAACCTTAATACAAGCATATAAAAACCCAGTAAAATATATATTATCATATTCAATATTCTAAAGGAATAAATTATATTAATATACAATATTATTTCAACAATTTTTAATCCATTAAATAACCCTCACCTCTCTTAAAAAGTAATAATGAATTTTATATTATGTCTCATTTCTTTTACTATGTTCTCCAATTAATTATCAATTTCAAATTATTTAAAACATATAAAGCTAAATTCCTGAATTATGTTAATAATAATAAACTAATATTCATAAAATATCAGATAAAAGTTCATGCATAAAACTAATACCAATTCTTAAATGGCTCTAATGCTGTCTGCAGTGCTCTAATACAGCAATAAACATTACCTATGTTACATATTTATCAGATAAAAGATCATGGCTAAAACCAATACCAATTCTTTACAAAACTGTTTATGCTTTTTTTCCCCTTGAAACCAATGAACTCCATAACGATAATACCAAATTCATATCTTCTTTATGACACTGTCCTCATATGCATTCCCAGCGTTTCAGAATTACAGTGGGACCTTGGTTTATGAGCATAACTCGTTCCAGAAGCATGCTCGCAAACCAAAGTGCTTGTATATCAAAGCGAGTTTCCCCATAGAAAGTAAGGGAAACTCACTTGATTCGTTCCTGATCCCCAAAGCAGGCCTATATCTTTTTGTGGTCCAACACTTCTCCCACTCCCTGTTTCAGCATTTCTCCCTCTTCTCCTCTTTCTTTCTGTTACCACAGACAATCTTTCCTTTTTCTTATATCCCAATCATCTTTCTCTCTTCGCTTCCCCCATCCCTCCCTTTTTCGTCATCACCTCCCTCACAGGTATGTCATTGTCTCTCCAGCAAGTCAAGCAAAAAATTGTCCAAACTGGGTGAAGTCGATGAGCATCGGCATCGAGGAGCAGGAGCAGGCGCCGCAGCACACGGCCATCATAATCAAGCAGTGGCAGGGGCAACAGAGGGAGAGGCGGGGCTCGGGGGCAGGCAGCACTGAGCCATTCTCCGATGGCTCATCCTGGCATCTGTGGTCTGTGGCCATCCCGAGCTGGGTCTGCTGCGGCTTAACCCTCTCTCCTCCTGCTATGGCTTATTAATCGGTGGCAGATGAAATGGAGGAAGTGTGGCAGATTCCTCCTCCATCTCGCTCCCGAACGAGAGTGAGCACCCGACCTGCACTTTCAGAGCACGACACTGCAAAGGAAAAGCTGCACCAGGAGCCCAGTCAGGCGCGTGTCCTTGGCCAGGAAAAGTCAAGTTTCACTAGGAGAGAGAGAGTGGAGAAGCTTATGGAATAGCAGCTGATGGACTTATTCGATTCCCACTTCAAAGTTCTAAGAGTTTGTTTGGCTGTTGCAAGGAGAGAGATTATACGATTTCAGGCCTCTCGGAAGTGGAGGGAAACCTGCAGAGCAAGACAAGTGCCTTACAAGTGCCAAACCTCACAGACAAGTGCCTTACATAGCCTTAACTGGAACTGACGAACTTAGAGTATGTTCTTTGTTTCCTGATGATTAGTTTTCCATTGACAGTTAAACTGACAGCTTTAAAGTCTCGTGACTCCTCCTTCCGTTAATTAGTCAATTAATGTGAAAACAATTCACTCACCATTTAAATGACATCTTAGTAAATAAAATAAACTATTTGTAGCATAAACTAAAATCAATATCATATCCCTTTTTCAGAGTCATTTCTCCTTTAAATCATCGGTACAGTTTGTTTAGCAATGTAAATTCTTAACTTCTCCGGGTCAACATATTGAGAGGTCCTGTTCTCATGTGTTATTTTCATAATTGCTGGGTATAAAACCCAAATTTGGCTCCAATTTCTCTGAGTTGTGGCCATAAGGATAAGAATTGTTTCCTTACTGCTGCAGTCTTTTTAGCAAAATCAGGGACAAAGATCAATTTTGCTTCTTTATATTTTAAATCCTTCTTTTCTTTTGATAAACGCAAAATTTCCAAGCTTGCGGGAAACACAATACCTTAAAAATGACAGGTCTAGGGTAAGTTTGATTACTTACTCTTCTTGCAGGGATGCAGTGGGCTCTTTCAATTTCTAGAGAGTGCTTTTTTGAAAGGGGAAGCAGACTTGGAATCAGTTGTTCTAAAAAAGCAGTCATATCTGATCCCTCTGCCCCTTCCACCAAATTTAAAATTCTTATATTATATGTTCTAGATCTATTCTCAAGATCCTCAGTCTGTTTGGATAGAAATTGTACTTCCAAATGATCTTGCTGGCATTGAACCTGAATTGCTTCAGTTCTTCCCACTTGATTTTCCACACTTTCCAGCCTGCTGTTTGAAATTGCCAACTGTTTAGTTAAATTACATATCTCATTACTCATCACTTCCAGTTTGTCAGAATTACTTTGGAGCAATAATCAGATTTTTTTTTAACTCATCTCTTATATCCGTTTTGTCCGTTAAATCATAAGGTAGAGGAACTTTAAAAGGTATCTGAGGCTTCTGCTTTTGTCTCTTCGTTTTCCCTGCAGAGAATGCCATTTCCATAGTAGTTTGTTTACTAGCTGCCATAAATGAGTGAAAAAAGTCCAATTCTGAATGAAATATTAGCAATGAGCTGAATATAATCTGAATTAAAGCCTTGAATGTGAGGAGCTCAGAAATCACCGTTCATCACCAGCGCTGCCAAGCTCCGGAATCTGAAAAACCCATGTTCAATATTCAGCCTTAACTGGGAAAGTTAAAACAGTCAAAGATAGGACCAGGGCAGGATTAATTCGTCGAGGGCCCCTAGGCACACAAATACACTGGGCCCCCTGCCCCGCCCAGGCGGAAACAGGAAGCTACGTCAGAGGGAAGCTTCGGGCAAGCAGCATCGCTTGCAAAATTACAGTTCCCGTAGCCTTTCTTACCCACGTTGCTTTCTTGTCTTACTTTTCATCGATGGGGGGGCTGCGTTGTTAATCGGGGGGGCCGAGTTGCCAATCGGAGGGGGGCCCGCGTTGCTGATCGATGCTGGAGGGGCCCATTGGAAAAAACAATGTTGATGCTCTCCTTCATTGGGCCCCCCTGACCATTTCAGGCCCTAGGCACGTGCCTACTGGGCCTATTGGTTAATCCTGCCCTGGATAGGACTGCTATTTATGCAGTTTAATTTGTCCAGCTAACTTAACCAGTTAATGTGATAGCATAGTAACATAGGACTTCATTTACAATAAAAGAAAAACATCCAAAAAATGGCATAAAGATGCAGGTGGCATAAAGATGCAGGTTCTTAACAAACGCTTCCAAATAGCTATTTTTGAAACCTATTTTCTGAATGGATTCGTATGCTGTCCATCCACAGTTCGTCTAAATATCAAAGGGATGTGTTGCGGGTGGAATTAGGGCAGGCTTATGACCTGGATGTTTTTTTGCCCTAAATGAACAATTTAGGATATGTCTAGGGTTAGGGTTACCAGATTTTCTATCTGGGAAAAGAGGACACATGACCCCATCCTGCTCGACCTCTGGTTCCGCCTTATTCCACCCCCCCAGCCCTGCCCCACGAACCTAGCCCCACACAAACCTCGTCTCTTTGGGCCGGGGCTGGAGTGCATCTGTGCATTTGCAGATGCAATGTGATGATGTTGCATGCATGCACGCTTGTATGCAGCGTCATCACGTCACATCCGCGGATGCGTAGTTGCACTCCGGCCCCGATCTCACCAGCATTTCAGTACGTTTTGAGTAGGTTTTTGGAATGTTCAACATACACCTTAAGGGGGTCATGGTGAGAATTGTACCTGGGACCTTTTATGTGAAGTTCACAGCAGTGTCCCCTAAGGTGCCCCACCTCTCTGCTGGGATGTCAGTGTGGCCAGTCTACTAAAAATTCTGGCCCCTCCTACATCCCAAATGCCTGTTTTGTTTGAATTTTGCTTGCACATTTTCTTTTTTGAAAATGTTCATAAAAGAAAGACACACAAAGGGTGAACAGATTTAGAAAGGTCATTTTCAGAAAAAAAGAGGTATTTTGCGGTTTTAAAAATGACAATTTTTTCTACCCAATTTTTGGACATACTTCACAAAACATTTAAACATGGACTCAAACATTATATCAAAAATTTTCCTCCATTTCTCTTAAAAGTTCCATCATATGTAATCCACACTACTGTATTCATTATAACAATGGCACCTCCTTTATCAGCAGGTATTATTATAATTTCTGTCCTGTTTTTGAGATATCTTAATGTAGCTGTGTATTTCGCATATAAATTGTAGTTTATGTTTTCCTCTTTTCTGGTTTCTCTTCATCTTTCAAGACTGCATATTATGGGTGTAGCCATGCTCTGAGCCAGGGGGTGCAAACAATCTAAGACTGAGAGAATATGGGATTGGGACTCGTATGCCACTTTTTTGTAGTTTTACAACCGCACTCAAAGTGGTTTACATACAGATACTGTAAATATTTTTCCTATCTGTCCTGGTAGGCTCACAATCCATCTAATGTAACTGGGGCAGTGGAGGATTGTGACTTGCCTTTGGTCACAGGGAGCAGCACAGGGTTTGAACCCACGACCTCAGAGTGCCGAGGCTGTAGCTCTAACCTCTATGCCACAATACATGGGTGTAAGCTAAGAAAGCAGACTTTTGTTCAACGTTAAAGGTTGGACGACATGACAAACTAGGCTATTGAAAAAAAAAATTATTTTACACTTAGGTCCCCTTTTACAAAGGCGTGCTAGCCGTTTTAGTGCGTGCTAAACGCTAACACATCCATAGACTTATAATGGGTGTGTTAGCATTTAGTGCTTACGCATAGGTTTAGCACGAGCTAAAATGGCTAGTGCACCTTAGTAAAAGAGGGGTCTGGTCTTCAACTTACACAAAAACAATTTTTCTTCTGTCTGTGCTAAATCTTTCCAGAACTTACTTTTCTATTTCTTTCCTGAACCAGCTTTTGATGCTCACTCAACATATACAGCCCATTCAAGCAATCCTCTGCCATTGTTGAGCGCAACCAAGTTTTCACTCTGCAGAAGGTACTAAAAAAGCACTCAATAGTGCTCGTAGTACATGGTTGGGACAAATAAATGAGCATGCTTGATTTGTGGAAAAAAGGTCATCGTTTCTTTCACCAATTCTTCCATTGTCAGCTCCTTCATATTGTCATTCTTTGATTTCTTCTCTCTTGAAAACTTGTACCAGAGTTCTACCTCAAAATGTTCCAAATTATAAAAATCACAGAAACAATGCATTTTTTTCTACACTCTGAGAGGAGGAGGAAGATGGAAAGAAGGTAAATCATGGAAAGCTCTGGCATGGAAAGATCCTTGTAAGTCCTGACATTAAACCAGGTGAAGTGGGATAAGGAAAAAACCAGAAGCTCACAGAAACTTTTCTCTCTCTACAGAAACTTCTCTCTCCCCCTGCAACTGACATCTACCTTATCTATCTCTGCAGCTGATAGAAACAGTAGATTAACTGTGGAAAGATATTTCACACCATTTACAAGAAGGCATACAAGGATGGGGAAATACCCAGTCTTTAAGCTAAGTTAACTACTGTGTCAGTGAAGCTTGAGAGAAAATAACAGGTCCTAATGCTGTGGTTTGGCACCAGGGCCCACCCAGCCAGATATCATGAAAAGATAAACACAGACCATGGTCCGAAGATAGAATTCTCAGAAGATAGAATTCTCAAGAATTATCATCTAATAGCAGGTGTCAGAAATGTGTTACAGTTGGGAGGGGATTTGATGCTCGGAATTGCTTATATGGTATAGGAAAGAGGCTGTTCTGGGAAAAGGTTAGGTCTTACGGTAAACAGAGCGAACGTATAACATGACGCAGGTAAACCAGCCAATAAATGAATGTAGTTAGGCAGTAATACATAGGAAAATAGCCAATAAGGATGTATCATGTGATTTAGGCTAATGTGGTGTTGGCCACTAAGAAATGTATAAAAACAGGCCTTTAAGAGGAAGTGAACAGAACAGACATCAGAGGACCCTCAGGCCTGAGGATCACATTATTCTGTTACGCTATATGCTAAATACTTTATTGCTGTAAGCTGTTATTGTTTGATTAAATAAATATATACCTATTGAAATCAGTATATAGCGTGTGAGGTCTCCCTTGAAACAGGCCTAAACAGCGGCCTACTTCAACTCTTAGATTAACATCTCCAACATAACAGGATACAATAATAGTAAAGAAATGTGAGAATTCGTGGAAGCCAATCAAGAAGCCGCTCAGTGCCGAGCAGACGCGCCAAAGTGCACTTCTGCTTTTTGCAGATCAGCGGCATAAGAAACGCTTTTCCGCGAGTGATGACAGAGCATGACTGGGGTTGGGAGGGAAGGGGGGCTGGGGCAGTGCTTGTTGAAAAACCTGATTCCGTGGGTGAAGAGCCTGACAGGGGATGGAGGGAAGGGGGCTGGGGCAGTGCCAATTTTTGGGGCGGCCATAGCCCCTGTGGCCTCTCCCGTTCCAATGCTTATGCTATAGCCACAAGATTTAAAAACTTACCCCCAAAACATTTCCTTATATCTATTGATTCACTTGCAACGCAAAAAGCCAAGTAATTATAATAAACAGTTTTAAGTCACTTCACAAAGTTGGTTTTAGACTGACTGACTGAAAACTGAAATTGAATAACAGAAGCAGAAAGTACCAATTTTTTATGTTTCCAGAGTGTAGAAGCATCCATGTCCCCTCATCCCAACCCACCATCTCTCATGCTCGCATCTCTTCCTCCCTTCTCATCCTTCTTTCTCATCTGGGTCACTTTCTTCATCCCCCACTTATAGATCCAGTATCAATATCTGTCCCCTCCCCACTATGGGTTCACCATCCATATCCCCCTCCTTTCCCTCTAATTGCAGTTCACTATCTGTCCCCTCCCACTCCCCCCTCCTGCGGGTCTGCCCTCTCTCACACTCCAACCATGCCCTGTGGCATCTCCCTGCCATCCTGACCCAACAATCCCCTCCCTTCCCCTTGCAGTATGACCTCCAATTGATCCCCTCTTTGTGTGGAGCCGATATTTCTTACCTGCAGGCCGTTCCAAAGCAGCAATGGTGGCCGACCAGCAGAAGAAACACTGTAAAACAGGCTGCTTGCTGCCAGCCCTGTCAGGGCCTTTCCTCTGCTGTGTTGGAAGAGGAAAGGCCCTGACGGGGCTAGCAGCAAGCATTTAGCATTGCACTCATTTTTAGTTCATTCAGGACAGAATGAGACGATGCATCACGGCTGCAATGAAACAGCCTGTGATGAAACGGCCACGATGCATCGTCCCATTCCACTTTCTGAGGGGATCTGGTGATGTTTGAGGGGCCATTTTGGGGGGAGAATTGTATGTCATGGGGCAGTTGCTGGAGTGGGGCCATGATACTAGGATTGAGGCTACTTGCAGAGAGAGCACCAATTAAGAGTGCTGCTTCCATGACTATGGGCCTGTTTTACAAAGCCACACTCATGGCTGCAGCATGGTAACAGTCCCGAAGCCCATAGAGATTTAAAGGGATACGGGGCTGTTGCCATGATAGCACGGCTTTGTAAAACAGGCCCTATGTGTGTGGCTAAAATGACTGCTTCGTCATGACACGGAGGTACCTGGAAATGTTGCAACTTACCTATTGGGCCTGTTTAACCAGAGGCTCTGCATTTGCAGAGCTCTTGTAAAATAGTATGAGAATTCTTCATTTCCTGACTTAAGGTATGTGAAGTCCTCTCTTCATGTTTTATCTAAAATCTGCTTCCACATATCTGAAAGGCCAGACACATGTCAATCTATCAGTGACCAAAAGATTATGGTTTATTTATATAGTAATTTTAACATCTGTTTTAATATCCTTCTGTAATAAAACGTAATTATTTTATAGGGCTATATTTTAATTGAACACTTTTCAATGGAAAATAAATTGATCATGCATCAAACTGAAAATGTTTCAACTTGCCATTAAACTATAAAAATGAATTATAAACTTAGAAAATGTGATAACTCACTCTGCCCTGTGAATAAGCATTTTATAATTATGCAGTCTAATTTGTACAAATCTTGACTATATAATGTACTTCCCTCATAATTGCCTCACTAAACTTTTCAACTGTAGGTTAGAAGCACTTTATAGTTTTGTAGCTTACTAATTCTTCCACAGTGTGACTCAAAGTGTATAAGGCATATAAAATAAGCATATGGAATAAACTATAAATTCTACTTTTAGAATTTTTTTTTTCCTGAATAGTAGATCATAAAAGACCCAAAAGTAGCAACAGATCTACCATCCAATTACATACCCATAGCTTCAATACCATTATATGTCAAGCTAATAGAAGGCCTTGTAGCTAAATACCTCACCAACTACCTAGAAAACCATAACCTACTCCACCCTAAACAATCTGGTTTCAGAACCAACTTCAGCACAAAGACACTACTAGGATCCCTCCTGGACACAGGCACAAAAATTCTAGTTATACAATTAGATCTCACCACAGCATTTGACCTGTTAGACCATGACATCCTACTACAAATACTAGAATCAATAGGAATCACAGGAAAGGTGCACACTTGGTTTCAAGGATTCCTACAATCCAGAACCTAAAGAGTTAAAACAAACAAAGAAAAATCAGAACCATGGTCTAACCCCTGTGGCGTACCCCAAGTATCGCCTTTATCCCCAACTCTCTTCAATCTCTATACTGCATCCCTTGGCACCTACCTAGACAAATTAGGCTTAACTTCCTATAGCTATGCAGAAGACATCGCCATCCTCCTTCCTTTTCATCAACCTATATAATCCATGACAGACAAACTATACAGAACACTAGAATCAGTGGCTACATGAATGAAAGAACACAAACTAAAACTGAACCCAGACAAAACAAAATTTATACTTCTTGAAAAAAACAAAACCACAACCATAACAAACTTACTCAATCATATACCCCACCCAATCCACTCTAAGACTTCTGGAAGTGATGATAGAGAGAAGCTGTACCATGCAACCACAAATTAACAAAACAATACAGAAGTCATTTGCGGTCATGAGAAACGTAAGGCAAATCCGAAAATTCTTTAACAGAAAACAATTCCAGCTCGTGGTCCAATCCCTAGTCCTAGGTCTTCTAGACTACTGCAACATCCTCTATCTCCCCTGCCCCACAGTCATGATAAAACAACTAGAAACAGTACAAAACACAGCACTGAGACTGATTTATTCACTAAAGAAATAAGACCACGTCACCACCGCTTACCTCGACTTACACTGGCTTCAAATACAAGCAAGAATACAATTCAAATTTTATTGTCTACTATTTAAAGCAATCAACGGAGACAGCCCAGCCTACTTGAACAACTGTCTTATCCAAACTGACACAAATAGGCAAAGGAGAACACAAACACCATTCACGCACCCTCCAATCACAAACACCATTCACGCACCCTCCAATCACAAACACCATTCACGCACCCTCCAATCAGAGGCATCAAACACAATAAAATGTACAATGACCTATTGTCCACGCAGGCAGCGAAACTTGACCACCAATTATCCAATCTACTGATGACAACACCAGACTACAAAACCTTCAGAAAAGAAATTAAAACCCTGCTCTTCAAGAAATCCATCAAGAGAAATTAACTCCACAGGAAGTATCTTAATCCCCCAAAGTAAACTGCTCAACTATGTAATCTCTTCTGGAATTGTCCAGATAACCTCTAATGTAATCTGCCTTGAACCGCAAGGTAATGGGGGAATAAAAGTCATTAATGTAATAAGGTAATATTCAATTCAGTTTTCTCAAGAAAGGGGTGAAGTGATCAACATGAGCTACCTTTAAGAATGATTATAAATCACTAACTCATGGGGTTTTTTTTTTAGCATGGGTCCCAATCTATTAATAAGACCTAGTTACTAATAACTGAAGTTAATAGTGAAATTATTGCTGGCTTTTACAAAGTTGCAGCAGAGGTTTCTACTTGAGGCCAGCGAGGTAGATGCTCTGACGCTTATAGAATTCCTAAGAGCATCAGAGCATTAACTTCACCAGCCCACAGTATAAAACTTTTACTGGGGTTTAGTAAAAGGAGCCCAATAAATCTTTTTTTTAAAGTTCAATAAATTTTATTATATAATACTTATAGGTACAACCAAGTCATAACAGATTTACATTATACATAGGAACCAACAATCGTCCTATACAATAACAGTTATATAATACATCAGGAAAAAAAGTATTAATTAGCACAATTAAAACAAAGCACAAATAAAGGTAGCTCACTAGCAACTACCAATAGATAATAACAATAATCAACAGCATGGATGTGAATTAATACATTTCAACAAAATAAATCTGCTACATCACTATATTTTATGTGAGGTTTCCATATCTTACGATATGTGTGCAAACTACCTCTTTTTTTAGCAAAAGCCCTTTTGAATCTAGCTATGAGACATACAGAATTCCACAAATCAATTACTAAAGAAGTGTGAAAACCAAATGGAAACACAAGCTCACTTCTTGAATCACATGTAACAATGTAATAATTTGTTTTTATATATACCACGCCTCAGAGACCAAGTATAACAGCACACATTGGCTAAATACTTTGTTGGGTCTTGATATCTATCATTGGCAAGTGGTAAATTTAGGTATTTTTATCCTTTTAATTTTCTTCTTAACGATTTTTTGTTTTTTTATTTATTTTTTTCTTCTCACAGAATTTTTAAACTAGATGTGAACATCTTATCCACCAAATACTATGAAAGATAGCTCTAAGATAGTGCATAATATTCAAAGACAGCACTTATCTGAAAAGCAGTTCACACTGTTTGTGATCCCAACGGGGCCACCGTTTCACCTGAAGTGGCTTCGTCAGGGGAACGTCGTGAACAGTGTCTGAAATGAATAACAAAAGTTATATTTATCTCAATAGTATTCGAATATGCACAAAAACTAAATTTTAAAACATGTTCAGTTACTTAGCAAACTTACGGAACCAGCGTGGCTTCAACATATATCTTTCAAAAAATGGCGTCGGTGAAAACCAACGCTAAGCAATTTAAAGGGACTTTAATCAGCTGTCGGTACAGCGTGAACAGCGTCAAAAAACGTGACTACGTGATGACGTCTGTGAAGCTGACATCGTGGGAAAATGCACAAAAAAAATTTTTTTGTCTTCAACCAAAATAGGTCAAATGGTAAATGTCATGAGCTATGTCAGATCTATGAACAAACATATTGATTTAGTAGTATGGTGACCAATCTATTTTGTCATTCAGACCAGAAGGATATATTGATTGTAAAGTATATATCCAAAAAGTTTCTCTTCGTTTGAGCAAACTAACTCTATCACCTCCTCTCTTGTTTTTATTTATCACATCTATTATCAAACCTTTCAGATTGTGAAAAGAGTGGGAGGCTTCTATACAATGCTGAACAAGTGGCTCTTTAAGTTGACATCTCTTGATATTCGATTTGTGTTCAGCCAATCTTGTTTTAAACGGTCTCGTGGTCATGCCTACATAAATTTTCTGGCAAGGACAAATAATCACGTAAATTACATAGTCTGTTTGACAGGTACTAAAATGTTTAATTTTGTAACTGATTTTGTTACACGGATTGATGAATTCTTTTGTTATAATTGAGAAATCACAGTAAATGCAGTGACCGCACCTAAAGTGTCCTTGTATTTTGGATATGTTACTTCTTACATATTCATTATTACTGCTGAAGAATTCTTTAAGGTTTTTGCCCCTTGAATGAGCAAACCTTAATCTAATATTGCTGAAACTAGGAAGAGATTGCACAACTGCCCAATGTTTTTTTATGATTTTGGTTAACTGGAAACTATTGGATGAATGTTTTAAAACAAAAGTTGTACATGGATCTTCTGCAGTATTAATTGTCGTGTGATCATTCAATAACAAATCTCTGTTGTTATACTTGGCCCTCCTGTATGCATTCTTTATGATATATGAAGGATACCCTCTGGCTTTTAGTTTTTTACTCAGAGATTTTGCTTGGATTTTGAATTCAGATTGTAATGTGCAATTACGTCGTAGGCGAAGCATTTGTGAAAAAGGAAGACTATTCTTTAGATGTTTCGGGTGACAACTTGAATATTCCAAAAAGGTATTCTTGGTTAAAGGTTTCTCATACGTTCGGGTGATGAATGTTTGATGTTGAAGGGTAACCTCAATATCCAAGTAATGTATTTGTGTTGTTGAATGTGTATAAGTAAATTGAATATGATTATCACATGAATTTAACCATTCAACAAATGCTTTTAATTGAATTTCTGAGCCTCTCCATAGGAGAAAAACATCATCGATGTACCTCCACCAAATGAAGATGAGAGATTCAAACGGGGAATATTTGATCCACTGTTCTTCAAAAGCTATCATGAAAAGATTAGCAACTGAGGGGGCAAAAGCCGCCCCCATCGCTACACCTTGTATCTGTTTAAAAAGACTCCCTTCAAACTCAAAAAAATTTTCTCGCATAGCTAATGTAGTCAAAGAGATGAGGAAATCTGTGGGAACTACTTGTGGTTTGGGTTGTGAATCTAACACTTTTTTTATAACATCAATGGCATCTTGCTGTGGAATAGATGTGTATAATGATGATACATCCAATGTAACCATTATAAAGGGTCCTTCTTTTAAATCAATATTATCTAATTTCTGTAGAAAATCTTTAGAGTCTTTAATATATGATTTGCATTTTGGAACTTCATATTTTATAAATTGATCTACGTATCTTGATAGAGGTTCCAAGACTGACCCACGGGTCGAGGTTATGGGTCTGAAAGGTGGATCTATGGGATTCTTATGTATTTTTGGTAAGAAGTAAATAATTGCAGTCATTGGATATTTGATGTTTAAAAATCTGTAATCACGATTTGTGATATAACCTGATTTTAATGCTGCATCTGTGATTTTCCTAATTGTATTTTGAAGTCTTTTAGTGGGATCTAATTTGATTTGCACATATGCTTGAATGTCATGCAGATGTTCTAAAGCCTTAGTGATGTATGTTGACTTATCCTGAATAACAATTGCACCTCCTTTGTCAGCAGATTTGATAATAATATTTTTATTACTCTGAAGATTGATTAATGATTGGTGTTGGTCTTTCGATAAATTGGACTTAAATTTATGTATTTTGGAATTGTGAAATATTTTTTGAGAGTCTTGGCGTACTAGTTCTTTAAATACATTTAAAGTGGGATCTACGGATCCAATTGGTTTCCACGTAGATTTTGGAGCAATGGTCGTCCTATCTGCAGAATCAGTTTTATTTGCAAAAAATAGCTTAACTTCCAAGAGTCTGAAGAACCTTTCTAAGTCAATGTTAAATTGAAATTCATTGATCTTTTCACAATCTGAAAGGTTTGATAATAGATGTGATAAATAAAAACAAGAGAGGAGGTGATAGAGTTAGTTTGCTCAAACGAAGAGAAACTTTTTGGATATATACTTTACAATCAATATATCCTTCTGGTCTGAATGACAAAATAGATTGGTCACCATACTACTAAATCAATATGTTTGTTCATAGATCTGACATAGCTCATGACATTTACCATTTGACCTATTTTGGTTGAAGACAAAAAAATTTTTTTTGTGCATTTTCCCACGATGTCAGCTTCACAGACGTCATCACGTAGTCACGTTTTTTGACGCTGTTCACGCTGTACCGACAGCTGATTAAAGTCCCTTTAAATTGCTTAGCGTTGGTTTTCACCGACGCCATTTTTTGAAAGATATATGTTGAAGCCACGCTGGTTCCGTAAGTTTGCTAAGTAACTGAACATGTTTTAAAATTTAGTTTTTGTGCATATTCGAATACTATTGAGATAAATATAACTTTTGTTATGCATTTCAGACACTGTTCACGACGTTCCCCTGACGAAGCCACTTCAGGTGAAACGGTGGCCCCGTTGGGATCACAAACAGTGTGAACTGCTTTTCAGATAAGTGCTGTCTTTGAATATTATGCACTATCTTAGAGCTATCTTTCATAGTATTTGGTGGATAAGATGTTCACATCTAGTTTAAAAATTCTGTGAGAAGAAAAAAATAAATAAAAAAACAAAAAATAGTTAAGAAGAAAATTAAAAGGATAAAAATACCTAAATTTACCACTTGCCAATGATAGATATCAAGACCCAACAAAGTATTTAGCCAATGTGTGCTGTTATACTTGGTCTCTGAGGCGTGGTATATATAAAAACAAATTATTACATTGTTACATGTGATTCAAGAAGTGAGCTTGTGTTTACATACAGAATTCCACCAAGTAATATACTCTATCCTCGTAAAATCTTTCCAATAAATCTTAATGGTAGCCCAGAGTGATAACTTCCCCACTTGATAGTGATTTACCCTGAAAATCATCATCCTGTGTTCAGGTAAAAGCACTTGCGATCCATGTACAGTTAAATGGGCTAAAAGAAGCATTACTAGGAAGGAAAGGATTGTTTAGTTTGGGGGAAGAAAAAAACGCTTCCATAGTCTTCAAAACCATGCATGCTTTTTTACCCCAGTCATCTGCCTGCAAAAACACATAGATTCAAGGACTCAGGTTAATTTTAGTATAAGTAAAGCTCTATTTTATACAGAACATACCCCCCTCCCAAAAGGTTTTTAGCATCGTCCAGTGCAGTGAATGCTCTGCTCTGCTCCAACACTCATTGGAACTCTATGACCGTCGGGGCAGCGCAGAGCATTCAGCGTGCCAGCCGGCACTTAAAACCTCTTCCGCACTTTTTTAAAAGGGGGCGATAGACATCAGGACTGAGACATCCAGGTCAGGATGTGCTCAATTCCCCACTTCTGGCCAAACTTCACTGGCTCCCAGTAATTTCCAGGGTTCATTTCAAATGCACCTGCTTAGCTTTTAAGATCCTTCACGGCAACCTCCCTCCCCTAATTCCATTATCTTGTAACTCCTCGACTCCTGACACCACCAGGCCCACCCATAAACTTAAACTCTCCTTCCCCTTGCTACAAGGTATTCTCTATGTGGGGAAAATTGGGAAAATCTCTCTTCTTCAGAATCACAAGGCTTTGGAATAATCTTACTGTCCCACTACAGAATTTGGGCTCCTTCCAACTATTCCGTAAGCACTGAAAACTTGGATTTTCACAAAAATGTAATGCTATCTTCCCCCCTGTACTCAACCTCCAACCCCATTATTCTATTCTATGCCGAGCTCTAAAATTATGGAGAAGATGCGGTATATAAACTTAAGGTTTAGTTTAGTTTAGAGAAAACCCCATGTGAACCCTTTCTAGAAAAGTCTAGGACTTTCCACACCATTCAATCAGCACATGGTTGGACTGTTGAACTGGTTCTTGGAAGATGTAAACAGAATTAATATTAAAACTACATTAAAAAAATGGTTTAGATAACATTCTAAAGGGCAGATTCAATAATTTTTATTAGTCAAGTAGGGTTCAGAAATGTTGCTCATTAGCGAGAAAGAAAATCCAACGTGGTCTGCTGTAAACAACAGCAAGCAGAAAACAACGAACAGACTACAGATAATGTACAAGATGCAGGTGTAGTATATTAATGAATGCAGTAACATATACAACCTTATAGCCAACCAAGGGACCCGACATGGTCCGTGTTTCGGATAACACGCCTTCCTCAGGGGTCCATGGTGGTTAAAGTATAAAGCAAACTGCATAAAAGATAACAAACACACGCCAAAAACTATCAAATGGGGACAAGCAAGTCTTTTCTCTGAGTTCAGAGTGAGAACAGCTTGCCATAATGTTTGAGGGAATGGTAAGATGGGGGCTAAGTACTTGTTGACTGATGAAGTAAAGAGTTAGAGGATAGAGATGCCAAACTCCTCTAATCCCTTAAGTACCAATCTGGGGAGGGGGAGGGAACCCCAGTCACAGTTTCCTACTTGTATCCTGCCATTCAACTATAGACAAAGCACTTACATTTAAATATTAATTGTATTTCTGCTATGTAAATATGCTCTAAGGACTACATGTAATTCACTTCTTCTGTTTTGCTATTAAGTGTGCTACGTGCTGACATATGTCCGATAAGGTTAGAATGATGAGCTGTAAGTTCAGACCTGCCAGTGCATTTCAGGAAGAAAGCAAAGGAGTTGAAATTGAAAGACTGCTTACAAGAGAACAATAGGGATGGTGTGCATGCTGCAAAAGGTATATTTTAAGAATCAGATTAAGCACTTAAAAAAAAAAAAAATCAAGTGCTTTGATGTCCTGTAGAGAAAATGAATAATGCTCTTTAAGATTGCCTTTGATCAAAGCAAATAAAGAGGTATTTACAGCGTGGCTTTTCATTTTTCTCTCTCATGGCAAGTGATAGCAGAAAAATAGCATGGGCCATTTTAGATAAGTTTTCTATTTCTGTCACGAAAGGAAAAAGAAAAGAAATGTGCTGAAATAACTTGTATACAATATAATGAGAATTGTATGATAGTAGCAATACACCTTCAGGAAATATTCCAGCTTTATGGGGTAAATATAATATATATAATTTGTGTTTTAGGAATCTGAGGGCTATAAATGTAAGGGTGAATAACAATGTTCCCTTTCCTGTCACTGCATGTGTGTGTGTGTTTGTGTGTGTGAGGGGGGGTGTTGTTATTTCACTTTCATATGTATTTTTTATGCCCCCCCCCTTTTACAAAACCATAATCTGTTTTTTTAGCACTGGCTGTAGAGGTAAAAGCTCCTATGCTCAGTTGGGTTTTGGAGTTTTTTGGTGGGCCCATATGCCACTCTAACCATGAATGCAGTGGTTAGAGTGGCATATGGGCTGGGTCCTCCTCTCTATGGTTCACTACTTAAGCCACCTCTGTGCAGCTTCCTTATGCCAGATGCTGATGTTCTGGAGGCAGGTATGTACTTATTTTATTCCAAATTTTATGGCAGGGGGAGGGGGCTAGTGATCACTGGGGGAGTGTGTGGAGGTCTGTACTTTGTCCCTACAGTAGCCTTCTGGTCACTTTGGATACTTTCTGGGCACTTATACCTATTTTCAGATCGCCTAAGTCACAATGTATAAGTTCCGTCTAGGCAGTCTCGTTAAACTTTCAATTATCGCTCCGGGATGACTAAGGGCTCCTTTTACTAAGCTGCAGTAGCGGTTTTAGCGTGTGCTTAGCGCACGCTGCAATGCTCCGCGCGCTAGACATTAACACCTCCATTGAGCTGGCGTTAGTTTTTCTGCATAGCTTGGGAGACAGAGCACGCTAATCTGCAGCTCGTGGTAAAAACGCTACCACAGCTTAGTAAAAGGAGCTCTAAGTCTAGGTCGGCCCGTATCCCACCTTCCTCCTACCCTAACCACTCTTTCAAAAATGCCCCTTTTCATTCTGGGCATACAGCGGCAGTGAAAAGGCCTAAGCTGCTTTTAGATACGTTTAAGACCCATTTTGATTATCGGCACATGGATGACCTGTCTTTTTAATCGTCCAAGTGCCAATTTAGGCAGGTTTTTAGACATATTTCAGTTTTGATTGTGAACCATATAACTTCTAATTAGTGCCAATATTGTGCTAATTGGCAATTTTTGGCACAGATTGCCTTGTTAACTAATTAACTCCCCCTTTAATCAAGCAGTGTTAGGGGTTTTTATCGCAGGTGGTGGTAGTGGTGGTGATAAAAGCTCCGATGCTCATAGAATTCCTAAAAGCATTGGAGCTTTTACTGCCACGGCCTGCAATAAAAATCCCTAACGCAGCTTGATAAAAAGGGGGGGGGGGCGGAAGTAAGTTGTACATACAAAACTGGAATGCACACAGATTTTCGTGTGCAGCTGTAGTTGCAGTATATAGAATCTGTGGATAATGTCCAAAGTTAAGCGCCGAGATGATGTGCGCTAAACATGGATTTTATAAAGGCAGTTCAGTGAGGAAATGTTTTCACAGAATATTAGTTTAAGACATTTTCACACTTAACCTTAGGCATGAGTATTTATACCTTCCAAAGGCTGATGTCAACAATCGTGCCTAACTAGGAAATACCACTGGGATGTCTTGGTGGTTTTCATGTTGCTCTTCCAATGAACTGGGAGTCTTAATAATGATATTTTTAAATACACAGCGTGGGCCAAAAGTATGTATACAGTATTTATTCATGATTTATTTTTATTTTACAGGTATTGAATAGGTATAATGCACGACTAAATGATAAGCAAGTAAAATTGAAATGATGTAACTGATACAAAAATGTCACACAAATGTTATTTGTGACACCCGTAAAATAAAAAAGAAATCATGAATAAATATTGTGTACTTACTTTTGACTCACCCTTTATATGAGTCTACAGACATGTATTTACAAATTATGACTATTTTTAGTTTTGCAAAGCTGTTTGTTTTTCAGTTCAAAACGTTTTCTTTATTTAATATGCATAAAAAATACAATATGCAAATACAATGGACATATTACACAGCAGAGAGAAACAAGGTGTATACATCATGTTGATGAGATAAAGAAGAAAAAGAGTTTATAAACATACTGAGAAGAAAAATGGCTATACAAATATTAACTATTCAATTAATGAGTGAGCAACCGTTAAGAATAGCAAAGCTGCTTTGAAAGGTGGTTTGAAAGATAAATAAGATAAACCAAAGCCTCTCTGTCTTGAGCTGCTCTGATTTTAGACTGCTGATTGTGCACAGGCTTGGGTGTTTTTCTATGTCATGTCACCGTCCATCGGTGTTTTGCACTGTCTTTGCTGTGGTTATTTTTCTCTGTATTTGTTTCTTTGACATTTGGAGGTATAGCATTAAATCTTTTACTCTCACTAAGTTTGCACCTGAGAATAGCTGAGTGTAGGAGTGCCTACTGGCTAAATCAGCAGCATTGTAAATCAGGAAGTCAGGTTCAAATCCCAAAACTGCACTTAACTTTTCATTGCCTCAGGTGTAAAGTTAGATTATAAGCCCTCAAGGGAAAGGCAATATGTACTGTACCAGAATATAATTTGCCTTGAGCTACTGAGAAATGTATGGGCCAAATAATAATTCACTGGAATACCTAGAAAGGACAATTTTCAAAGACAATTACCTAGGTAAATTGGTGTGTCTGAAACCTGACTTCTTCTGACCAGCAAAAAAAACATGTTTGGATGTCCACAGAGTGCACATCTTTTAATCAGGTGTACATAAAATATTTTCAGATGTGGAAAAGCATGAAGGAGGGAAACAGAGTACCGTATTTTTCACTCCATTAGATGCACCTGACCATAAGATGCACCCTAAATTTAGAGGAGTAAAACAAGAAAAAAACATTCTGAACCAAATTCTCCCTGCCAAGCTCTGCACCCAGCCACACATTCCTTGCCAAGCTCTGTACCCTGTCTCCCCCTCCCTGCAAGACTCTGTACCCTGTCCCCCCTCTGGTGGTCTAGTGGTAGGCCGGGACAGGATGCTGCCTGGGTGCTACCTGGTTCCCGTTGCTTCCTGCCGGAACTGCCGGCTGATGTGGCTGCCTCCTCTTCCATTCTTTTGCGACATAGTGGCGCCCCAGATTGCCCGCGCCCTTTCAGTTCTCGCGGGAAGCGGTAAGGGACCAGGCAGGCAACCTAGTGCGCTGCTATGCTGCAAGAGAACGGGAGGCAGCCTCATCAGCCAGCAGTTCTGGGAGGAAGCAGCGGGAACCATGCAGCCAGCCAGCCTTGCCATGAACAGAAGTAAAAAAAAAAGGGTACGCACAGCGGGGAGGAGGAAGAGGGCCAGGGCCTGCCTGTCGGCTGCTAGCCAGCTGAGGTTGCCGCTTCCAGCGAGGGAGGGCGGCCACATTAAAATTAGGTAACGGAGGCTCTTTGGGTATTCACTCCATAGGATGCACCCTAATTTCCACCCACTTTTTTTGGGAAAAAAGTGTGTCTAATAGAGCAAAAAATACGGTATATATATGGAATTTTAAAATGGCTGCAAGCTATTTCATCCCCTTCTCCACAGTCAAACAGAATACGATGATATACTGTACACTGGTGGTTTTAGAGACACTTCCATACTGGAATGAACAGGGAGTGGTCTAAGTCTGTGATTGGCCAGATCCCTTAGACCACCCTCTATGAGAGTGGCCTTAGGGATCTGGCCAATAGGAATCTTAGGCCACTCCCAGTGCATCACAGAATGTACTGGGAGGGATGCTTAAGATTCTGTTGGCCCAGGCTCCTAAGGCTCCTCCTATGGATGTCCAAATCAAAGCCACTCCCATGTCATGCCTACGCCTATTTATTAAGCACAGCTTTTTCCAATGGACATCTATTTGTAGAATCATGTCCAGTGTTTAGGTGTCTAAGTTCCAATTAATCCTTGTAAAAGTCATGAATTGAACTTGTTATCCACTTTATTTGAACACCTAAGTAGATGGACGTCCACATTGTGAACACCTAAAACTAGACATCCTTTACAGAATCTGGCCCTAATTGTATCCCTCTTCTATTTCTCTTTCATTTATTTTGTTGTTTTATTTTTTCTGTTTTTGTAGATATATATGTAAGAATATTTTCAAAAGAACTTTCAAGTCAGAATAGGAAGGTCCACATTAGAAGTTCCAAATGTCATAAGTATTTTCAAAAAGGATATAACATATATATTTGAATATAAACCAACCCAAATATAAACCGAGGTAACCATTTTTCCCCCACAAAGGGAGGAAAAAAAGGTTGACTCCAATATTACTATGGAGGGTGGTGGTTAATATTCAAGTGCAGTGCCCTGCCATGCCAGGCTCTGTACCCAGCCCCTCTCCCTCCCTGCTCTGAAAGGTTCTTCACCCTGTCCCCCTCCCTCCTGTTGCCTTACAAGCCTCTACTGGGCCTGTCGTAACTCCAGGTAGTCCAGCGATGGGCTGGGCCAACTCTCAGAAGTTTTACCTCCTTCCATCCTCCCCCGAAAATCTTTCAAGTCCCTGGTGGTCCAGCAGTGAACCGTGGCAGGAGTGACTTTCCTTTACTCTTGCTCATGTTGAGCCACTAGCTGATTGGTTGCCGTGAGTTCTCACAGTCCCTGCTGACCTGAATATACACCACTTCAATAACCTTCAGGCTTGCAGGTAGCTTATATATTTAAGTACAGTAAGTATTTTCTATTCCTATAGGGATCACAATAAAAGAAAATAAAAAAGTTAAAGTGAGATTTGAATCTGGGTCTCTTGGCTTACAGTCCACTACATTAAAGACATGAAATTCACTTTCCTCACATATACAGTACATTCTTTCTAATATGGGACTACTGCATATGCTATAGTTATAATAAACTAGCTGACTTATCTGTACAGTGATTCTTACAAAGAAATCTCTCTGCTTGCATGCTATGAAACACTCAGTCTGTGGGGTGGAGGAGTAACCTAATGGGTAAAACAACAGACTGAAAACCAGGGAAGCCAGAGCTCAACTCCCACTGCCACAGAAATGCCAACAATGAAACATCCCAAAGAGTGAGATTTTGTTTCAGGTAGTGCGTCAGGGCTATATATCTAGGAAGATTTAAGTATCATTATTGCTTTGCAAATGAAAAAAAAACCCAAAGCACTATAAAATGATACTGGTTCTTTTTCAATGCCTCTGAAAGGAGATAGACAGAAAGGAGATAATATGAGACATGTACTAGCATAAATTTTCCAGACTGAAAAGTGCCCTTCACTCAGTGACTAAAAGTATGTGCATAGGTTTCAAACATAGATATATTTAGTTGCAGGACAAAAAGGATATGGCAGGGTGAAGCAAATTGCGCAAGGTGTGTTCCAGTTTCTTCTTACTGATTAGACCACTTGTCTTTCCTTCTCTCGGGCTTATCTTTCATGAAAACAGTGATTAGATCAGTGTACCAGTGCACAACTATCACATTAATAATGCAATTAATATGTTAAAATTTTAGTATGCATTCAAAATGTTAATGTGATTAATGGCTGCATCCCTTTTTTTATCTCTTCTCTTTTTCCCCCAATGATCTAGCATGTTCCAATATCTCCCACCCACTATCACTATCCTATATTGCCTTGTCTGTCTCCTTTTCTTCCCCACCCCTCCTTGTTTATTAATAGGGTCGCCGGGATGCTGCTTTGCCCAGTCTGCATGTAGGTGATGACAACATCAAATAACAGAGGCCAGGCATTGCCCTAACACTGCCAATCCCCCAAACAGGAAATGACACCATAGATCTGGTGCCAATTGTGCCTCGATTGTTGAAGAATGTTTACAAATCCTACCATCCTGCAATTTACATGTGTAATTATGCATCTGCCCATGATTCACCCAAACTCCGCCCATGTGAATGTCTTCCTGCAGTGTAAGTGTTATTGAAGATTGTTGCTTAATTACAGATCAAAACTGAGAGGGACTCTGAAGAACAAACCAACAGAAAGCACAAGGGAAAAAAGCACAAAGGGCCTTCAAGTCGCTTTTTAATTCAACCCACTTCTCTTTTCTCATATTTTTACATGCATTCGCTGTTAGTCTGTCATTTTTACTTTTTTAAATTATTTGTATATGTACGACTACATTTTTTTGCTCAATTTATCTGTACACGCCTTTTTTTTTTTTATTACCTGCCTATCATAATGTTAATATGTATGATTTTATGTAGACCCCTGATGCAGGTGGGTACGCCAATACTCTGCTCATGTCGAGTCTATCAATAAACTGAATTTGGACTGCTCAGAGCTTGAAAGCCCTTTGGAGCTGATTCTATAAATGGTGCCTAGATCAGCCAATACCTTAAAAAAGGCACCAACCATATGTCAATTATGCATAGGCACCATTTACAGAATCACGGTTAGCGGCACCTATGTAAAAATTTGGTGCATGCAATTTAGGTGAGGGTTTTAAATGCCTACATTTCAGGTGCCTAAGTTTTTGCTCTTGAGCATATCCTGTAATTAAATTCTGAAATACGAATGGAACGTACCCTTTGGAGGGATATATCCCCAATTAGAGTTTCATTGACTCCTAAATTAAGAACATTGGAGGGTCAATATTCAAAGGGGATTTAACCAAGCACAAAGACTTCTGTCTGGGTAAACTTTGCTTATCTGTCCAGCTGCTAATATTTAGTGGCACTTAACCAGGTAGTACCATTAAATATAACCGTTAGTACATGAATAAAGTGAGGAAAGCAAAATGGTTGTCTTAACTTTATCTGATTAATTTATTAGACACTGTTCTAAATATCAGCAAATGCTTAGTTAACTTCTGATCTGCCACACTAATCTGGATATTCAATGGTGAAGGCTGGACATGTCCTGTTATTGAATACCTTGGATTAATTAAGCCCACAGCTGTGAGTTGCTTATAAGTTGCTTACTTCTACAGGCTGAATATCAGGCCAGTCCAGTTGAAGGTATTCTTCTATTAAGCAGATCTTTTACTTTCTCATAATTTTCAGTAGGGAGGGCGGTTAATGTATCTACAAATATTTTGTTGATCTTGATTTTTATGATTTCTGGCTTGATATAATTAAAATATTGACTTTATCATTCCCATTGAATATTAGAATGCATAAATTTTTATGATTTTCCTTATATATATATATATATATATGTATATGTATATGTATATATCTATATCTATCTATCTATATGTATGTATATATATATATACCCCAGTTCCACCATACATACAAGTCCGAGGAATGGTGGAACTGGGGTATATTTGTTAGCTTTTTATGTAAACTCATTGAAGATCCTGAAGACATCCTTGACTACAATGAGGACACCCACTGGCTGCATGTTTTGGTTTTGTGATCACTTAAATATCAATGGATAGATAGCTGTGGGAGGGAGTATGGGTTGTACCAAGTAACACTGAACTTATAAGACTTATTAGAAACCAGTATTCAGATATACAATACTACTGTTTACTATTTCATTTTTCTAGTCATGGTAAATAACTGTTATTATATATAATCTTTGTCAATGTTCATGATTAGCAGATAGGGGTTGATAACAAACTTGGGCTTCTCTAATACTTTCCTGGACAGATGTTGCCACATCAACTTATTGGCTATACTGTACACCTTTTTGGACACAAATGTGGCATCTGTTATCCCTACTTCATCACACCTTTTATTTTATTGCCCTTTGCTCTGTAGCCTATCGTCATCCTGAGGCCTTTGCTTTATCATACTACTTCACTATGAGATTAGCAGTCATAATCACCCTGAGGTATCTCTCCTGGTTGGTATATATCTATATCTTTTTCTACTTTCTATATTGATATGTTTATGTTTATTAAAACTACTTGATCATTTACTATTTCTAAACACAAACCATAGTGTTTTACAGTAAAAGCAAATATAAAATTATGAAAATGAACGCCAATTAAAAATATAGGAAATAAGGAAGACTAGACATACCACAGAACAGGGGAAGCTAACAGTTAGCAGTCCTCACCCTATCTGCTGTGACTGTTCAGATCCATCTGATATTTGGTTCAATTAAGTAACACTGAAAGCCAGTTCAAAAATTGGATTTTTAAGAAGGCCTTGAATTTAGGGAAAGATAATTCAGATCTGAGGTAGCGTAGCAAATTGTTCTAGAAAAAAAAGGGGGATAGGGAAAAAAAACATAGGATCAAGTGGATTCATAAAGGGCTAGTTTAGAAGAGGAAAGAACCAATTGTTGTTAATGAATGTAATGGCGCATGATGGAACATAAGAACATAAGAATTACCACTGCTGGGTCAGACCAGTGGTCCATCATGCCCAGCAGTCCGCTCATGTGGCACCCTTTGGTCAAAGACCAGCACCCTAACTGAGACTAGCCCTACCTGCATACGTTCTGGTTCAGCAGGAACTTGTCTAACTTTGTCTTAAATCCCTGGAGGGTGTTTTTCCCTATTACAGACTCCGGAAGAGTGTTCTAGTTTTCTACAACTCTCTGGGCGAAGAAGAACTTAAGGAAGAGTGAGGGAAGATAAGTAAGAAGGAGAACGAAAGTGAAGAGCATTCTTTAGAGGTAGATTTTTTTTCTTCTTCTCTTTATTGTATATTTTTGATACTGATATAAAGACTATCACTGCTTTGGATTGGTCTTTGAGGATGCATCTCTTTTTATTTCCTCTCTGTTTCTTTCAGAATGTCATTCTGTTATTGCTTTTCTTGTTTTGGGATGTTCTCTCTATATATATTGACATGGACTAGAGGAAGTTCTCTGGAATTATGTCCTTATTGATAGCCTTATGTGTCTATTTGTGTACTATTCTTTATTTTCTTGTTTTATATTTTGGTAAATTATTTCCTTTGACAATTGCATCAACAACATTAAAATAAAAGAATGCCACTCCAGCAAGTTCAATAGGTCTGCATATATTCTGCTGGGAAATCATCACCTTGGCCAGCTCCTGATCTCTGCTTATATTTTTGTCTGTTTCTTTTCCTGTTGTTTTTCACATTGGAAAGTATATACTGTAGAATTAAAAACAACAGGTAGAGGGACAGCACAGCTATAAAGAACAGAAAGGAAAATAGATACAAAGTTACAAACCATAAGACAGATGGTAGTGATTTCAGGAAGCAACACTCATTCACATAAACAGCATGTGTCTTTCTTTTATATGCACCAAACAAATCCAAATCCAAACCTCAGATTCTCAAGGACTACAAAGCACAAAGACAGCTAGAAAGAACTCACATAGATAAGGCTTTTGATTTTAGGTTTTAACAGGTGAACACCAATAAAACATCCCTGAAACAAAATAAGCTAAAATAGATGTGTACTGGAAAAATAACACATCCCCTGGCACTCCACCATCTCTCCCCACTGTCTGCCTTGGATCATTCATTTGGGCTTGTCTCTTTTCTATGCTGATTACTCTTTACCTTCTTAAATGTGTACCTTTGATTCAGCTGGAAGAGGTACCCAACAATAATATCAGTGGCATGAAAAACAATACAATAAGCATGGTCTTTGTTCTTTTAAAGAACTCTTAATTACCTGGAAAATAAACACTTATATTAACAAATTGTAAACACCAAAAAACTGACGCTTTGAGATATCAATGATATTTATTTATTAAGATTTATTTAGTGCCAAATATATACTGGGTTTTACTAAATAGCACTAGAGCATCGGAGCATTTACCTTACCAGCACGCACTAGAAACCTGTAGCATTGTTTAGTAAAAGGGGCACTAATCAATAGACAATTACAGTAGTACAAATATTCAAATTACAATCAAAGTATGGTATGGTATGCTACATTACAATGCTATATCAAAAATCACTCTAAAGAGTTTCTTCAGAAGACCTAAGCAGTGCCACTGTTGGAAATTATCTTTTATCAAACAGACTGATGCATGTCTCACATTGAAAATTTGCAATTCTTCTTTTTTATTCATAACTTATTTTCTTTATCAAAATAATTATTAAATTGCTTAAAACTGTGTACTCATCTTTATGTATTTAAGTGGCAAGGGAAAATTCTCCTGACATATAAATAATAATTTTTAAAAAACACATCTAAGTCCCCTATTGGCCAAGGCCCTAAATGCTGAAAAAAGCAGCAGGGAAAATGTCCATTCACAAAAAAAGTCCAAAATGAGGTGTTTTTTTTTGGTTTTTTTTTTTTAGAATGGCCTACCTCTATGTTCAGCAGTTTAAACGCCCAGACCACCACTAAGTCTAACCTTAGAATACATTATCAACCAAAAAATAGCCTAAGTCCCAAATGCCCAAAACAAGACTTTTTAGGTGAAGGAGGGACCATTCCTTCACCTAAAACATGGATTCTGTAACCAGCGTCTGTCAAAAACAACACCAGTTAAAGAATCCACTCCCCCCCACATACACACACGATTGTGGCAGGAGAGATGGCTCATCTCCCCTGCCGCAGTGGGCAGGATACGCAGGGATCCCAGGCCCTCCTGCCCACTGCGTACCCACCCTGCAAATGCCCCCGACCCCTCACCCCCTACACCCCCCACGACTTACAGTAAGTTGGCCGGCCGGACGGGTCCCAAACCCATCCACCCGGCAGGCCCGCCGTCCTCAAAATGGTGGGGCTTAGGGCCTGATTGGGCCAGGTGCCTAAGGCCCCACCCAAAGGAAGGGCCTTAGGCATCTGGGCCAACAAATTGCCACCTAGTCTGAGTAAGCAAAGAATTAAGCTAATCCCCGGAGTTTACTAATACAGGTTAATCTGGAAAAACACAACTTTGCAATTACAAAAATACACCAGAGATCAACCTATTGTCAAGAACAGAAACTGTGTAAAATAAGAACAGTACATATATCATGGCAAAATAAGGCATAAAGTAATCTTGCTCTACCATGCTTGGAAAGTAGAGAGGAAAAATAATCCCAACAGGAATAATATAGGACAAACAGACCCTGGAAAAGTAAAACAAAAAGTGAAAGCCCCTTCCTGCTTGCATTTAACATTATATTGCAACTTAGAAAAACTGTGTAACTGCAAATACATATACTAGGTCAATCCAATCAAGAAAATACTGTATGCAAAGTGATAACAAACATAGACTGCAGACAAATAGCGCTCAAAGAATCATCCCACTTAAATTATTCATATCAACCCTAAAGGTAAAACAATCTCAGTGGAAAATAAAGGACAGCAAGTCCCTGGAAAGTTAGAAATACGTAAGTCACTGCTTGTGAACTGGAACACTACGGGTATCCATTTCTATAATGGCTTCTTGCTCCTCAATGAAGATTTGAAGTGCTCGAGGTTCCTCAAAGGTAGTTTTATTTTGATATGTTATTTTCATGCGGGCAGGTGCCTAAAGACCGTATCGGGCTTCCAAAGCTTTGAAACATGGCCAAACATTGCCTTCGC
Organism: Geotrypetes seraphini; assembly: GCF_902459505.1. NCBI lineage: Eukaryota > Metazoa > Chordata > Amphibia > Gymnophiona > Dermophiidae > Geotrypetes > Geotrypetes seraphini. The sequence goes on from NC_047085.1 coordinate 165,115,733, forward strand.
TCAGCGGTCTCCTTGATATAATCAGCTAAAATATAAACATGCTGACTTTGCCACTGCACATTTTGGATCGCACGCATTCTTGCCAAAATTTGTTCCACTTGAGGATATCGGAGAACCTTTAGTACTATTGCCTGAGGCTTTTGGTTTCCTTGAAGAGTGTGAGAAGGGACCCAATGTGTGCACACAACTTCGAAAGGACACTCGAAAATCAGATTCAAAACTTTTGGAATCCATTGTTCAAAGAATTGTACCGGGTTTTCTTCTTTGTTTTTTTTCATAAAGCCCAGAAATTCTTAAATTGTAACGTTGGCTGCCATTCTCATAATCTTCACAAGCGGCTGCCAAAATATCTAGGAGTTTGCTATCATGTTTCTACTGGGCCATAACATCATCCACCATTTTATATTTTTTCTCCATGATTGAAAAATGATTATCAACCATCAACATTTTTGCAGTGAGGTGAGATATTTCTGTCTTAATATATTTAATGTCTGTTTGGCTTTCTGTGAGAACCACTGAAATATGTTTGAGCTGCTCAACCATTTAGCTCATACTGTCCTCTGGCAGCAAAACTTGTGATCCCTTTAGCGGAGAAGGAGGATCTTGCTTCAGCCGTTTAGCGCTGGTATTTAAGCCAAAAGTTGATTCTATCTTCCTGGTCTTCATTTGAGGCTTCTTTTATCTCAATTAGCAGGTTATTCGGTAAGTGGAAAACCCCAAAATGATATAAATTCTGATCATTGGGAGCGGAGCTGAACAGCTATGCCTCTATTTTTAATGGGCTCCCTAGCGCCCCTCTTCTAGCTATACTTTAAACTAATGTTAAACACTAAATAAGAGACTTTCCTCAACTGCTATCTGTGCCCTAATCCTATCTTATGGTTTAAAATACAACCTAAGAATACTAATCTAGACAACAATTTTCATATAAAACCCTAACAGCGACTCTAAAGGCTACACTTTTGTCTAAACATATTTTGCAGAAAAAGCAGAGTACTGAACTAAAAAAGCAAAAGAGAAGGATAATGAAATAACCTACTAAAGCTCGTTTACCTTTTTCCACGTTTGAATGCCAGCAGGTAAGCTATTCCAATGGAATTTTCCCGCTTAATAGATCCTTACTCAGTACCTGTTCAGGACAAAGAACATTTGAGGTGTTGGTGAGATGGATAGGTGATCAGACTGTCTTAAAGCAGTATCATTTTATGGTATACAATGTGATAAGATACAAGATCTCTGTCAAGACCTCTTTTACTTTTACTTTGAAGATTTTATGTTCCTGGATTATTTTGAAGTTTTCTTTTGCTTAGTATTCTGAGTCTTTGATGCAATGTTCAGATCTTACAAAGTGCTCTCCCACAGAGGTGTCATCATGATTAGCTTTGTAGTGTTTATGTTCAAACATTTTATTGAAGGAACAGAAAGAAAATACAATCATATAATACAGAAAGATATTCCTTACAAATAATTTCACATATTTATATATTCCACTCCATATAATCTATCTATCTATCGATATATACTGTATATATTATCATAAAATTATTATCATTCCTCCAAACATTTAAATTATAAACCATAAACCCCCATTATCACCCCCCTCCTTTTACCCTCTCCCACCCACCCCTTCCTCCCTCCCTCCAACCCATTTCTCTTTTCCTCTATCCCATTCCCCCTTCCCCTCCCAGGATGCAAGGTGACAAAAAAAGCCAAATTTGGAATGCAATTGAGACAACCATAGCTTCAGTGTAATTCATTAAGAATAAAATTTCTTGCTTTAAGTGAAAGTTTTTGAACATATGGATTCCAAGTTTTCATAAAAAGACAAATTTGTCTAGGAGATCTACGAACCTTCCAAACCTCAAATAGCAATAAATGATGTAATTGATTCCTCCAATGCCAAAAACTTGGAGGCTCTGTCTGTAACCAATACTGCATAAGGGAGCTTACAGTTTAGCTGTAAGCTGATAACAGTGGCTGAGCAAACTCTTTATATCATAGTTACAGTGGGCTGGGGATGGAGGGGGGGGGGGTTGGAATGTGAGGGTTGGTAGTGGGAGCTAGAGGTTGGCAGGGATTGGTAGTTGGGGTGCTAGGACAGGAGGATTGGTTTTGAGGAAGGGTGAGGGGTGATTGGTGGAGGAATTGTGTGGGATTAAGGGTGAGTTTGGCGGGTTAAATCAGTTTGGGAAGGGTGGGAGTGTGGGAAGAGGTGGGTAGGCAGGGTTAAATTTGTTCCATTCCCGCCCTCCCAGTTTTTTGGATGGTTTGGTTTTGGTGGGTGGTGGTTGGGTTGGTCGCAGCTTTTGCGGAAAATGTGTTATGGGGTGAATTGTGCACAGTGTGGCTTATGAAGTTATATATTTTATATGCTTATTCTGCTCATGTGCGGAACCGCCATGGGTGGCCGGCATGATTCTGCGATACCGCGAGTCTTGCTGGGGGAAGTGGGGTTTCATGGAATGTGATGAATTTGTTGAGCTGAGCTAGTTCGACACCGAATAGCTCCAAGGTTTATGGTTGTTAAGCTACACTGAATTATTTATGTATAAAATGTTATGTTTTACAAATTCATTGATGGATAAGTTCAATAAAGCTGCGGCCCATGCTTTGCCATTACTAAGTGTTATGTGTCTTTATTCAGTGATGTAAGTATAAGGAGTGATGCGAATGCCAGAGTTATACATTTATGACCTATCATACATGCTTTCTGAAATAAAAGACCTCTCCCTTGACCATATACCACACAAGCAGCTGCCTTATCAAAAAGTACTCTCCTTGGAGATCCCACAACAGGATTATCCCATAACAAACCCAAGTATGGCAGACCTGAAAGACTTAGGGCTCCTATTACTAAGCTGCACTAGCGGTTTTAGCACACGCTTAGCGCACGCTACAATGCCGTGCACACTAGATGCTAATGCCTCCATTGAGCTGGCATTGGTTTTTCCACATAGCACGGGGGTTAGCAGGCACTAATCTGTAGCGTGCGCTAAAAACACAACCGCAGCGTAGTAAAAGGAGCTCTTAATGAAAGGACATTGCCAGAAAGCATGAGCTAAAGTGTTAAGATCTTTAACACATTTAATACAAATTGGAGAACTTACTAATCCCGCATAAAAAGCTTGTGCCTGTGTGAGAAATAGGCCCTATGTATCATTCTATAAGTACATTCCCTCCATACAAAACCCATAATAATTTTAGGTAATCTATTAATTGCTTGACTAAATTCAAAAAACAATATCTGAGTTCCTAACTTCTCACACCAATTTAGTAAAAATTTATATGTGCGATTTGGAAGTAAATCCCACCACAATTTATGTAATAAAGATACTGAAATTGGCAAATCCTCACATTGATTGAAAAAAGTAATAATTCTATCACGAACTCCATATGAAAGGCCCGAACTCCGTAATTTATTCACATAACTCACCAATTGCATATAACCATATAAAGGCCCAGGACCCTCTCCTACTGTTAAAGAAAGGTCAGGAAAACTCCTTATCTTCCCTGTCTCATCTAATACCTGTGCTAAATAATAAACACCCTTTGATTCCCAGTTTCTAAAAATCCCAGATGTCATACATTGAATAGGTAAAAAATCATTGACATGTGGATTATAAACCCATAATTTCAACAAATTACCCCACACTGACCTCATTGGTTTCATTGGCTTGGTAGTATTTAATGTGCTGCTCATGTCAGTTCATTTTTGTCGTTTTCAAAAATATTATTTACAATTTGTTCTATACTATCAGTAAGTCTGAAGGCCATCAAAACAGTGTACATTCAGGTCTTTAACATCTGTCTTGTTTCTCCAATATAGTATCCTTCTTTCCACTTTTTGTGTGAAAAGATACATGCTAAATTTTGAGAGAAAGTATGACTAGGAATCCCTTATGCTGAATGATTTTCCAATAATAGTAACTAAGGGGAGTCCTGTGATATATGCTGCAACAGTTTGTAGCCTGCAGGGATGCGTGTCATTGTTTAATTTTTGAGCTTCTTTCTGTGTATTGTGGTCTGTATTCTGAAATACACTGTGGACTTGCTTCATAAAAAGTGAGTGTAAACAAAGATATTGGTAACTCAGGACAGTGATCTAAAGTTCTGTTTCATATTCAGTTCTCATTCTGTGAGAAATGTTCTTTGTGGTCCCTGCTCATATCAAATGGACAGTGAACTACATCAATCTTCCACCTCTAAAAACTTGCAGTCTTAAATTAAATGAGGTTTCTCTCTCTCTCTCTTTTTTTTTTTAATCTCGACATAATCCCTAGTGAACAGTAGCTGTTATCTGAAAAACACTAAACATAAAACATCATCATTCATGACTAAAAAAAAAACAAACCCTCCACTTTCTGCTCTGTAAAAGATTGAAATAAAACTGATTCAGAAACTCGGTTTAGTGTTACCATTAAAATGATGGTCTGTCAGTTTGGATCTGCCAACATTTATTCATCAAAAGTAAATTAAAATATTAAAAAGGAATCACTAAACATATGTTTCTAATTATTCATTTATATTCTTAACCACAGTAAATTCATAATTTGGACCCATTCCAAAATTTACCCCATATTTATAATCATAATCTATCATATAAGAACCCTGTACCTTAAAAATATAGGGGCTCTTTTACCAAGCTATGTTAATCAGCCAGCAAGGCTTTTACCATGCAACAACTGTTAGAATGGACCTAAAGTAATGGCTTTTGCACTAGAGAGTTGTGCAGGGACAGAAATCCCACCCTTCCCTGCCCATCCCCTCCCCGCAAGAATCCCCTACATCCCCGCCTTCCTTCCTTTTTCTCCCCCCCCCGGTCTCTTCCCCTGTCCATCAGCACCTCTTTCCTGCTCCCCCGTCCAGCAGTAGGCCTCCCTTCCTTTTTCTTCCCCCCTAGCACCTCTTTCCTGTTCCCCCATCTAGCAGTAGGCCTCCCTTCCTTTTTCTCCCCCCCGTCTCTTCCCCTGTCCAGCAGCACCCTTACCTCGCGTCTGCCCTCCACCGACAGCTGCCATGGCCTGCAGACGCCGACAGCCGCCGTGACCTGCAGACGCCATGAGCCCCGCAGCCGACAGCCTGCGCGCCGCCTGAAGCCGACAAAACCCTAAGCCGCGAATGCACACTCCTATCTGCGGGGACCTACAGTGCACGGAAAATGGGAGCACGCAGGTAAGAGTGCGTATGTGCGGCTTAGGGTTTTATTATATTAGATAATCTTAAAACATAATAAAATAAACATTCAAAACAAGCCTTAAAATTCATCGCTAATTGAGTAGACATGATGAACCGTTTCTGAATGGTATAGCTCAGGGGTGCCCATATTTTTTTGGCTTGTGAGCTACTTTTAAAATGAAAAAGTCAAAATGATCTACAACAATACAATTTTTAAAAACGCAAAGCACACTGTACGCAGAGAAAATGTTAATTATCATTTGAATTTGGGTTTTTTTCAGAGGTCAAGGCAGATGACTTTAAAGTATTAAATGTCACCTCAGTAACAACTATACAAAAAAAGACAAATATACCTCCTCCCTTTTTACTAAACCACGATAGCGTTTTTTAGCGCAGGGAGCTGCGTGGAATGCCCCTCACAACTCCCAACACTCATAGGCTTCCTGTGTTAAAAACCACTATCGGAATTTAGTAAAGGGGGCCATAATGCAAAATATAGACAGCAGATAGAAATTCTCAAAACGGACACATTTTGATCACTAATTATAGAGACCACCCCCGGCAAAAGAAAAGATGTGATAGTAGTAAAGGCTGCAACATAAGCAATATCAGCAACTCATTTCTTAGTATTGCAACGGAAAGTGAAACGACACAAAAATCCATACGAAAAAGGAGATTATCGCTGAAAAATAGCTGGAAAGAGATGACCACAAATGCTCGCAGTCTAAGCAACAAAGTTCATGATCTGCAAGCCCTGATATTAGAGGCAGATCTAGATATTGTTGCTATCACAGAGACATGGTTCAGTGAATCACATGGATGGGATGCAAACATACCGGGATATAATCTTTTTAGGAAGGACAGAGATGGTCATAAAGGTGGAGGAGTAGCTCTCTATGTAAAGATCAATATCCAAGCGACCGAAATGCAAGGGACCTGGGGAGAGGAAGAAGCGATATGGATTGCTCTGAAAAGAGAAGATGGAACTTCTATCTACGTGGGTGTAGTCTACAGACCTCCGACTCAATCGCAGCAAATTGATAAGGATCTGATTGTGGATATCCAAAAGTTTGGAAGGAAAGAGGAGGTTCTGCTGTTGGGAGATTTCAACCTGCCGGATGCGGACTGGAATGTTCCGTCTGCGGAATCGGAAAGAAGTAGGGAGATTGTGGATGCCTTTCAAGAGGCTCTGCTCAGACAAATGGTGACAGAACCCACAAGGGAAAAAGCGATATTGGATCTGGTCCTCACAAATGGAGAGAGTATCTCTAATGTTCGAGTGGGTGCTCACCTGGGTAGTAACGATCATCAAACGGTTTGGTTTGATATAACGGCTAAAGTGGAGAGTGGCCGCACGATACTTAAAGTCCTAGAAGAAAGAGCTGTTAGGATGGGAGGACATAAGAGAAGTGGAAAGACAGTGGTCTAAGCTGAAAGGAGCGATAAAAATGGCTACGGACCTTTATGTGAAGAAAATCAATAAAAACAAGAGAAAAAGGAAGCCGATATGGTTCTCCAACCTAGTGGCTGAGAAAATAAAGGCGAAAGAGTTGGCGTTCATGAAATATAAAAAAACCCAAGAAGAGGAGAGCAGAAAGGACTACAGGGTGAAACTGAAAGAAGCCAAGAGAGAGATACGTTTGGCGAAGGCACAGGCGGAAGAACAAATGGCTAAAAATGTAAAACAGGAAGATAAAAATTTTTTTCAGATATATTAGTGAAAGGAGGAAGATAAAAAATGGAATTGCTAGGCTGAAAGATGCTGGGAACAAATATGTGGAGAGTGATGAGGAGAAAGCAAATGTGCTAAACAAATACTTCTGTTCTGTGTTCACAGAAGAAAATCCTGGAGAAGGACCGAGATTGTCTGGCAAAGTTACACGAGAAAATGGAGTAGATTCTGCGCCGTTCATGGAGGAGGGTGTTTATGAGCAACTTGAAAAACTGAAGGTGGACAAAGCAATGGGACCAGACGGGATCCATCCCAGGATACTAAGGGAGCTCAGAGAGGTTCTGGCGAGTCCTATTAAAGACTTGTTCAACAAATCTCTGGAGACGGGAGTGATTCCTGGGGATTGGAGGAGAGCGGATGTGGTCCCTATTCATAAAAGTGGTCACAGGGATGAAGCAGGAAACTATAGGCCGGTGAGCCTCACTTCAGTTGTTGGAAAAATAATGGAAGTGTTGCTGAAAGAAAGGATAGTGTATTTCCTTGAATCTAATGGGTTACAGGATCCGAGGCAACATGGCTTTACAAAAGGTAAATCGTGCCAAACGAACCTGATTGAATTTTTTGATTGGGTGACCAGAGAGCTGGATCGAGGACATATGCTAGATGTAATTTACTTGGATTTCAGCAAAGCCTTTGATACAGTTCCTCATAAGAGGCTGTTGAACAAACTTGAAGGGCTGAAGTTAGGACCCAAAGTGGTGAACTGGGTCAGAAACTGGCTGTCGGACAGACGCCAGAGGGTGGTGGTTAATGGAAGTCGCTCGAAGGAAGGAAAGGTGACTAGTGGAGTCCCTCAGGGTTCGGTGCTGGGGCCAATCCTGTTCAATATGTATGTAAGTGACATTGCTGAAGGGTTAGAAGGAAAAGTGTGCCTTTTTGCAGATGATACCAAGATTTGTAACAGAGTAGACACCGAAGAGGGAGTGGAAAATATGAAAAAGGATCTGCAAAAGTTAGAGGAATGGTCTAATGCCTGGCAACTAAAATTCAATGCAAAGAAATGCAGAGTAATGCATTTGGGGATTAATAATAGGAAGGAACCGTATATGCTGGGAGGAGAGAAGCTGATATGCATGGACGGGGAGAGGGACCTTGGGGTGATAGTGTCCGAAGATCTAAAGGCGAAAAAACAGTGTCACAAGGCAGTGGCTGCTGCCAGAAGGATTCTGGGCTGTATAAGGAGAGGCGTAGTCAGTAGAAGGAAGAAGGTGTTGATGCCCCTGTACAGGTCATTGGTGAGGCCCCACTTGGAGTATTGTGTTCAGTTTTGGAGACCGTATCTGGCGAAAGACGTAAGAAGACTTGAGGCGGTCCAGAGGAGGGCGACGAAAATGATAGGAGGCTTGCGCCAGAAGACGTATGAGGAGAGACTGGAAGCCCTGAATATGTATACCCTAGAGGAAAGGAGAGACAGGGGAGATATGATTCAGACGTTCAAATACTTAAAGGGTATTAACGTAGAACAAAATATTTTCCAGAGAAAGGAAAATGGTAAAACCAGAGGACATAATTTGAGGTTGAGGGGTGGTAGATTCAGGGGCACTGTTAGGAAATTCTACTTTACGGAGAGGGTGGTGGATGCCTGGAATGCGCTCCCGAGAGAGGTGGTGGAGAGTAAAACTGTGACTGAGTTCAAAGAAGCGTGGGATGAACACAGAAGATTTAGAATCAGAAAATAATATTAAAGATTGAACTAGGCCAGTTACTGGGCAGACTTGTACGGTCTGTGTCTGTGCATGGCCGTTTGGAGGAGGATGGGCAGGGGAGGACTTCAATGGCTGGGAGGGTGTAGATGGGCTGGAGTAAGTCTTAACAGAGATTTCGGCAGTTGGAACCCAAGCACAGTACCGGGTAAAGCTTTGGATTCTCTCCCAGAAATAGCTAAGAAGAAAAAAAAAATAATAATAATTTAAATTGAATCAGGTTGGGCAGACTGGATGGACCATTCGGGTCTTTATCTGCCGTCATCTACTATGTTACTATGTTACTATGTTACCTTTTAGTCTGGTGATTTCATGAGTCTCTGGTTGCACTTCTTTCTTCTGTAAATCCAATATTTCTTTATTTTTGCCTTTCTTTCTTTCTGCCCCCTCCCATTTTCTTTCTGTCTCTCTTTCTTTCTCTTTCCCCTTGCCTCCTCTTTATTTCTGTCTTTCTCTCTCCCCCTGCCTTTATGTCTTTTTTTTCTCTCCCCCCTGCCCTCCCAAGCCATTGTGCCGATTTTTCCACTTCCCCGATTCTTTTTCTCTCCCTGCCCCCCCCAAGCCTCAACACCGATTTCTCTCTGCTTCCCCGAGCCAGTCCTGGTACGAAGAGGTGCTGGGCCCACAAGCCTTCCCCCCAATGTCCAATTCTGATGTTGGAGGGGAAGATCCAGGCCATCCAGGCTGCGATTGGCTTGCCCAGAACTTCCTCTACAACGTCAGAATTGACGTCGGAAGTGAAGGCTTGTGGGTCCAGCGCTTGTACGTGCCTGGTCTGGCTCGGGGAGGCAGGAAGAACAAGGTTGCAAAGGCAACACGATCGACTCACGTTGCCTTTGGGCACCCCTGGTATAGCTGATGTCTCTGTTTACTTTCATTAGAATTTAGCAGACTGGTAACAGAATGAAATATCTCAGTTTTAAAAACAGGTTATGTAGTTTAATTTATGTTTATTAAACATGAATACACAAGAAAAGAACTCATTTTTTCAAGAATATCACTAATTTATGCAAGTGAAAAAAATTATGCTGATGTTTTAGCATGTTATAGGACAAACAGCACAATGTGATTTAAGGGCTCAATTCATCCAAGAAGAATTTCTCTTCTAATGGATGAAGAATCAAAGATTGTTGTAAAGAGTGCAGATGTAGAACACTCTTTATAAAGTTTGTCAGTTTATCAGCTATGGGGTAATAATTTAAAAAAAAAAAAAAACGTCTAAAAAGTGTCCTAAATGGCTACTTGGACGATCAAAAAGCCTGATCGTCCAAGTACCCATAACCAAAGCTGGGTTTTAGACGTATCTAAAAACAGCTTAAGCCTTTCCCCTGCCTCTAAACGCACAGAGAGAAATGAGGCGTGTTTAGAGGAGAGGAAAGGGCGGGCGGTGGGCAGGAGGTGGGCCGACCTACACCTAGGTGTACAACAGGTATAACCAAAACAGTTTAGTCAGCACTTAGACCTTTTTGACTTAGACGAAATAAAACCAGGTCTAAGTGCCGAAAAAGAGGCCGCTGAGCTGATGGCCACTGGCGCCATCAGTTCAGCGGCCCGGCAACCTAACCATCGCGGCAGGAGAGATGCCTCATCTCCCCTACCATGATGCCATCACTCCTCTACCCGAACTGCCGCGACACTTTCCCTGCTTCTGGGTTGAACGTTTAGGGACTTAGGCCAAAAGGGGACTTAGACGCTTTTTTTGATTATGCCCCTCCAAGTGTTCAGATTTTCAGAAAATTCTATTTTATATATTTCAGATTTCCTCAGATTTCCTCCATATTTACCAGGGGAAAATTTGATGGAAGTTCTTAGCAGATCAGCATAAAATCCTAAATTTCTATCACCCTCAGCCCAGACTGAAAATCCCTCTGGTTTGAGGTTGGTTATGAATTGTTCTATTCTTTATAATCTTGAGAATAGGCCAGAGTTAATATATATATACACACACACACACACACACACACATATATCTGTATAATTTTCAGTTAAGCATTTTGGCCCCGATTCTATAAACAACACCTAAAAATAGGTACTGAGGAACACAGAACATACACGTCAATCATGATTGAGATGCCTTTTATAGAATCACACCTCTCAGCACCTAAATTGGACTTACCCCCTCTTCTATAAAACTGCTGAATGGCCCGTGCTGCTCCCAATGCTCACAGAGTTCCTATGAGCATCGGGAGCAGCATGAGCCATTCAGCACGGCTCTCTGCGCTACAAACTGCTAGCACAGTTTAATAGAAGAGGGGGGGGGGGTTAGTGTTACTTGAGTGTTACCAATATTTATTACAATACCTGGGAGGGGGGCTGGAAGGCTCCAAGTGACTGCCCAGTTGTTGAGGTTGTCAGGGCCCCGAATTGCAGGTCCAGGGTTGGATCCAGCGATCACGCCGGATCCAGATTTCTTTGTGGTCATTTCCAGACTGAAGGAAGGCAGAGGAGAGAGTCAGGGGACCCAGCAGAAGAGGCAGGCCAATAATAAACTCATACACACACAGGTAGTAAGGGTCTTTTTCCCTTTATTTTTATTTAGTGTCGGGAGAAGACATCCAGAAGAAAAGAAGCCAAAGGGGTACCTGAAGAAAGAACATAAAAACATCAGATGAACTGAGGACATTTTAACCACTAGTGAAGGACACTGACAAGCATTCACTTGAACTTACCTGAAACTGAAATTAGTCTGACAATATAACAGAAAAGGAAATACTTTGTTAGAGATAAATCTTTATTGCACAGTTTAAAATAAATCTGAGAAATAAATCTGTCAGAATTCCTTGAAGTCTTAAGGCTTTGCAATTGAAGACAGTGATAGTGACCCACTTAGTAATGTAACTTAGAAACTGGGTCCAGTTAGGAACTGTTTAGGTACTGATTGTATATGCACTTTATAATTTATTGAGAATTTTAAATTACTTCTACTGGTTTTAATGGTTTTAAACAATATTTATGGGATAAATGCAATAAATATACACATGCACTTAAAAATATAATTTCCTTATTAATTTATCTCTTTAAACTTTGTGACATCAAATCCGATTTTCAATTCATTTGTTTCTAGCCAGGTTTTCCTGAGATTCCTCCTATTCTGACTTGGTGTTGAGCCAAGCCACTCGCGAACCATGACTACACCACTACTGAATAGAAGCTACGGTGCTTGACTAAAAGAAGGGGGGGGGGCTACATTAGGTGCCAGTAGGCATCAAAACCTTAGGCACTCCCTATTTATATCAGGATTTTCTTGGCCTAAGTACTGATTAAGGTATTGACATCTCTGAGAAAGGGGAATGGGGCAACCCCCCTCCCTCCCCCATGTGTGCAACACCCTTTGATACACCTGAGAAAATTAGGAGAGAAATAGAAAAGGATGCTGGGAAAGGTGAGGGAGAGAGATAGAAAGCATATTAGGGCACAATACTAAAATGAGGGACTGCTTAGTTTAGAGATTGGACACAGCCTGTTGAGTACAATTTTTTTTCTGTTAGTGAAACAAAGAGAAGTATCTGATATTTGTCAAGGTCTAATGTCTTAGAAACAGGACACTGAAGAGGTGGCAGTCATAACATAACAGTAGGCTACAGTTAACAGGCATGAACAACTTATAAATAACAGATACACATGCTAGTGGTCAAACTGATCTGATAATATCTGTTCATAAGAACTACCATATTTTTCACTTACAAAGTTCGGGGAAAATATTGATGAGCTTATAATTACAAGAAACCATGTGATTGTAACTAATAGTAGTACATTGCTGAAGTATGCAATTTGTAATTAATATTTTTTGAGCAGGTAATTTGATTGGAGATTGCATTAACCATGTATGGTTACTAATGAACAAGATGATTTCAGAATATCAATAAAAGGGATAATCCCCAGGGTCTGGGGTGGCTCTTAGTTGGAATACTGCCATTTAGCAGGTCTCTAAGAACTTCCAATAAGGCCTTGTTATTACTTTTAAATCTTAATCATATGCATTTGTTACTTTTACTCTTTCCTGGTTGGTTGGGAGAAATTCCTTGGTGTTTCTTAGAACTTGGAAGAGAAGAGACGAGGGCTTCCCTGGAGAGTTTTCCATACCAAACAGTGCCAATGCCTGTTCAATTTAGACACCTACATGCAAAATACGCCTACAATCTGCCCATGATCCATCCTTAACTACACCCACTTTCTAGAAGGCAACTTGGACTAGGCGCCTAGCTGAAAGCGGTAAGCGCCTACCAAGTTAAAAAACCTAGAAAAGCATTAATTTTAATTTAAGCTAATTATTAAGATTGTTATCCGTGCAGATTCAACTTTAAAAAAAAATTAAGTTAGGCGCCTAGATTGGTTGGGCACACTGATCTAGGCACCTAACTTTAGGCATCTTTTATAAAATTTGGGTTTTATGCCTTTTGAATGATTGTCATGATTGTTGTATCTTTCTGGGTTTTATTTTCAAAATAGTATCCTGTGACTCTAGAGCTTTCAAGTTGTCCGCAAACAACTATTATGCCTTTTATTGAGTAATATTGTGGTTATTATCTGTTTCAAATGCAATATTGGGAGTGCCTTCTTTCAATCTATATATATAAAATCGGAGGTATGTATGTGTGTATGTATGTATGTGTGTGTGTATGTGCCGCGATCACGCAAAAACGGCTTGCCCGATTTGAACGAAACTTGGTATGCTGATCCCTCACTACCTGGGGTGATATGTTTTGGGGGTCTCGTGGCCCACCTGCACACGTGGGCGGAGCTACAAACAGAAAATCAGATTTCACCCATTCATGTCAATGGAAAAAATGTAAAAAGCTGCCAACGCAAAAACGGCTTGCCCGATTTGAACGAAACTTGGTATGCAGATCCCTCACTACCTGGGGTGATATGTTCTGGGGGTCTCGCAGCCCACCTGCACACGTGTGCGGAGCTACAAACAGAATATCTGATTTCACCCATTCATGTCAATGGAAAAATTGTAAAAAGCTGCCAACGCAAAAACGGCTTGCCCGATTTGAACGAAACTTGCAACACATCTTCCTTTTCAGTTTAAGAGCTTGCAAATTCCAGTGAAACTTGCATTCTCTATCACAATCAACAAATCACAGGGACAGACTATTACATACTGTGGAGTGGATTTAATATCCCCCTGTTTTTCCCATGGACAACTCTATGTTGCTTGCTCAAGGGTGGGTTCACCCAAGAATTTATATGTTCTTGCTCCTGGAGGTGAAACTAAAAATGTTGTTTATAGTCAAGTTTTGTGTTAGTTGTATTGTATTCATTTTGTCAAATATTTCACATTATAATTTGAATATTGTACTTTTTATAAAGCTGTAAAAAAATATTTTCATTCACCACTATAAAGTATCTTTATTTGAATCCATTTATTATTATTATTATTATTATTATTATTAGGTTCTTATATCCCGCCATACCCAAAGAGTTCTAGGCGGTTTACATTCGTTACATTAGGATCCGGTCTGAACCCGGATTTACAAAAAATTTTTTATCGGAATTGCAGGTAGCGCAGAAGGAGTGTTTTTGCTATAATTAAATACCCGTGCAACGCCGGGGCATCAGCTAGTGACATGATAAAAAGCAACCATACCAAAAATCACCATCTAGCAAATTACAGCATGCATTTTCTATGACTACGGGCTCCTTTTACGAAGGTGCGCTAGGGTTTTTAGCGCACGCACAAAATTACCGTGTGCTCTAGTGCGTGGTAGCTGAAAATCTACTGCCTCCTAAAAAGGAGGCTCTAGTGGCTAGCGCGCTCGGGAATTTAATGCGCGCTATTGCGCGCATTAAGGCCCTAGCGCACCTTTGTAAAAGGAGCACTAAATGTATGCAGATACAAAGCTTAGAATGTTGTCAGCAGTGATGTTTCCCTGGGCTATGACCAACCTGTCACTTACCTGTGCTCCTCACGCTACCTAATTATTCAGCTTTTTGTGTTGATGCTTTTTTTTTTTTTTCCAATTTTTATGAATTATGCATTAAAGAACAAACAGTGCACCGAAATGTAAGGACTCAATTCATCCAATATAAATTGGACATCTGGTGCATGAAGAACAGAAGATGCTTAGGCTTTGCTGAATTTCAAATATAATAGAAAGTATGTACTATTAAAAAGAGATTTAATTAACTTGTTTGGCAGACAGAAAGAATACTCAGGTAAATAGCTATTCAGAAAGTCTATCAAATTACATATTTGGGGAAATTCTGCAACTTTGTGCTTCCATTTAGGTGCTGATGTTGCTTAATGACCCCCAAATTCTATATTGCATATGACGCCTAAAAATCAGCTCCAATCAGAATGGTGCTTAGTGTGATTCTGTAAAAGGCACCTGATATATATGGAAATCATGCTTCGCTTCATTGAAACAAAATTAATATACTATGGGCTCCTTTTACGAAGGTACGCTAGCGTTTTTAGCACACGCACCGGATTAGCACATGCTATAGTGTGCGCTAGCCAAAAAACTACCGCCTGCTCAAGAGGTGCTCAGATCTAAATACCTGCACCTAAGTTTTGAAGAAGTAGAGTTGCTTGGTCATTCTGCTGAGTGGAGCATAACATTAATGCAGTGGTACTTTACAATTCCTGCCGCCTCCTTCTCGGTGAATTTGAACAAGCATTTAAAATAAAACTGTGCTAATCCAATTGTGTTAAAAAACCAGTGTTTGAGATAAAATTCTAAAATGTTCAGACATAAAGAGCTGTCTAATCTTTCAAAATTCTCTCTTTGCCAAATATATATATATATTTCATCACAATATTTACAATACCCAGAAGCACTTAGGAATACAGATTTAGGTTTTCACTCTCACATTGGAAAATGGAGAAGTGGCCCAGTGATTAGAGCCCAGGCAAAGAACCAGTGAAGTCAGAGTTCATAACTTCTGACAAATCAATTAAACGTAATTCTGGTACCTGGCACCTAAAGGTAAACATCAATGGGGTAATTTTGCAAAATGGCACCCAAAGATGGACTACAGGTTGATGCGTGCTAAGGGCCTGATTCTACAAATGTTAATGCTCAATCTAAGACTGAGGCTGGGCAGGACAGGTGGTGATGAGGTCAAGTTCAAGAGAGATCATTTAGCAGGAGCATAGGTTATGAACAAGTTTTCTAAGTTAATGACATGGTTATCAACTAGGTGAAATATAATGACTTTTCTTCTTTATCCCTATATAAGAAAAGAATGTAATATCTTTTAGAAGAATAAAATAGAGTGAACACTGTAATACTGTCCATTGCCAAAATGTTTTAGTAAGCAATCCATTTTTAATGCAACAACTCCTCGAGTCTCCTATAATTCAATTTGGTTAATGTGGTAGGGTTTTCTTAGGGCCATAGGGTATGCGTTAAATTAGATTTGCTGTGCTGTTTCCATCTCTTCCCTTCAAATTACAATATAATATAGTTTATCAAGCATAACTAGTGCTTGATATTCCTCCAAATTTGTATTGTTACTAATATATCTACCGTAATTTGCTTGCATGCCTCCCTGGAAATATTTTAATAGTTGCCAAAAAGAACTATTGATATTCTACTTAAACAATTCTCTGTATCCAAAAGCACTTGCTTACAAATTATCACATCCAATTCTGAACTTTTGCATCTTGGAGTGAATTTAATTTGTTGTCTGTTTTCCACAGTTATAAACTTATTACTTTTTCCTTAATATTACTTTTGGACCCTGATTAGGAACATTATTACAGTATTACAGGCTATAATTTGTTATTTTTCATTTGGATGTTTTATTGTACTCCTCATAGAATTGCAGGATATGCGGAATATAAATTTATTAAATAAATCAACAGTTTCTTTTCCACATCTAAGGTCACAGTAAGTATATATGTTTCAAGAAATGCATAAAAATAACTCTGCTCTTCTGTAAAATAGTAATCTATATATATAAAATCGGAGGTATGTATGTGTGTATGTATGTATGTGTGTGTGTATGTGCCGCGATCACGCAAAAACGGCTTGACCGATTTGAACGAACCTTGGTATGCTGATCACTCACTACCTGGGATGATATGTTCTGGGGGTCTCGCGGCCCACCTGCACATGTGGGCGGAGCTACAAACAGAAATTCACATTTCACCCTTTCATGTCAATGGAAAAAAAGTAAAAAGCTGCCAATGCAAAAACGGCTTGCCTGATTTGAACAAAACTTGGTATGCAGATCCCTCACTACTTGGGGTGATATGTTCTGGGGATCTCGCTGCCCACCTGCACACATGGGCGAAGCTACAAACTGAATATCTGATTTCACCCATTCATGTCAATGGAAAAATTGTAAAAAGCTGCCAACGCAAAAACGGCTTGCCCGATTTGAACGAAACTTACAACACATCTTCCTTTTCAGTTTAAGAGCTTGCAAATTCCAGTGAGACTTGCATTCTCTATCACAATCAACAAATCACAGGGACAGACTATTACATACTGTGGAGTGGATTTAAGATCCCCCTGTTTTTCCCATGGTCAGCTCTATGTTGCTTGCTCAAAGGTGGGTTCACCCAAGAATTTATATGTTCTTGCTCCTGGAGTTGAAACTAAAAATGTTGTTTATAATCAAGTTTTGTGTTAGTTGTATTGTATTCATTTTGTCAAATATTTCACATTATAATTTGAATATTGTACTTTTTATAAAGCAGTAAAAAATAATTTCATTCACCACTATAAAGTATCTTTATTTGAATCCATTTACAGTGTTATTGCTATAATTAAATACCCGTGCAACGCCGGGGCATCAGCTAGTCTATATATATAAAATCGGAGGTATGTATGTGTGTATGTATGTATGTGTGTGTGTATCTGCCAACGCAAAAACGGCTTGCCCGATTTGAACTAAACTTGGTATGCAGAACCGTCACTATCTGGGATGATATGTTCTGGGGATCTCACGGCCCACCTGCACACGTGGGCGGAGCTACAACCTGAAAATCAGATTTCACCCATTCATGTCAGTGGCAAAAATGTAAAAATCTGCCAACGCAAAAACGGCTTGCCCGATTTGAACGAAACTTGGTATGCAGATCCCTCTCTACCTGGGGTGATATGTTCTGGGGGTCTCGTGGCCCACCTGCACACATGGGCGGAGCTACAAACAGAAAATCTGATTTCACCCATTCATGTCAATGGAAAAATTGTAAAAAGCTGCCAACGCAAAAACGGCTTGCCCGATTTGAACGAAACTTGGTATGCAGATCCCTCACTACCTGGGGTGATATGTTCTGGGGGTCTCACGGCCCAACTGCACACATGGGAGGAGCTACAAACAGAAAATCTGATTTCACCCATTCATGTCAATGGAAAAATTATAAAAAGCTGCCAACGCAAAAACGGCTTGCCCGATTTGAATGAAACTTGGTATGCAGATCCCTCACTACCTGGGGTGATATGTTCTGGGGGTCTCGCGGCCCTCCTGCACACGTTGGTGGAGCTACAAACAGAAAATCAGATTTCACCCATTCATGTCTATGGAAAAATTGTAAAAAGCTGCCAACGCAAAAACGGCTTGCCCGATTTGAACGAAACTTGCAACACATCTTCCTTTTCAGTTTAAGAGCTTGCAAATTCCAGTGAGACTTGCATTCTCTATCACAATCAACAAATCACAGGGACAGACTATTACATACTGTGGAGTGGATTTAAGATCCTCCTGTTTTTCCCATGGTCAACTCTATGTTGCTTGCTCAAGGGTGGGTTCACCCAAGAATTTATATGTTCTTGCTCCTGGAGGTGAAACTAAAAATATTGTTTGTAATCAAGTTTTGTGTTAGTTGTATTGTATTCATTTTGTCAAATATTTCACATTATAATTTGAATATTGTACTTTTTATAAAGCTGTAAAAAATATTTTCATTCACCACTATAAAGTATCTTTATTTGAATCCATTTACAGTGTTATTGCTATAATTAAATACCCATGCAACGCTGGGGCATCAGCTAGTTAGCTATATAGTTGGTTACCTAGGAGATAAAGGTGAGAAGTAGTAGCAAAGTTCTATTAACTTATAAATTCTAATATACTTTGTTTATAAAATGAAATAAATATATATACTGGTTAAATGCATTATCTTACGGTTTAAATATCCTTACTGTTTTCTATATAGAACATCAGACCCCCCCCCCCTATTCAGCTATAACAGCAATGTTTTGTTTTGATTGTTTCCTTAAAGTTTGAAAATCAGTGTGTGTGGGGTTTGGGGGTTCTGTGCCATGACCACTCAGCTGATCATGGCAGGGGAATTCCCCCTCCTCCATCATCCAAGTGACAGGGACTCCCCAAAGCCATGATTCTGTAACTGGTGCCCTAAAATGATTGACAGGTGATTGGCGGCCACTTTTAAGAGAGTACTGGTTACAGAATCCGGCCTTAATTGATTAGTACCACCTACAAACTAGGAGTTAGTAAAGATTCTTGCTCCTTTATCTTTTCTGAAACCAACCTGAACTTTGGGTAGCTCTTGCTCAACATATGATTGTAGCCTGCATTGTATTATTTTCAGCAATATTTCTCTGGCATTTGAAAGTAAGACAATCATTCTGTAGCTATTACGGTCCTTGGCATCACTTTTCTTTGGTATAGGTATGAACAGTGATTTGCTATAATCGGTTGGCCATGATTTTTCCTTCCAAATCTGTTGACACAGTAGAGTGATGGCCATGATGGCACATTCTGAAACTTTGATTCATTTAATTGGAATGCCATCAATACCAGGTGACTTGTTTTTCGATAAAGCTTTAATTGCTGCTAAGACTTCTTTTAAAATACCTGGTTCTTTTTCAAAATCAGTTTTGCTATACTATGTTCATCATGCTATGTAGCATTTAGTGCGCACTAAATATTAACGCACGCTAAATGCTAACGCGTCCATTATATTCTATGGACATGTTAGCATTTAGCACGTGCTAATATTTAGCATGTGCTAAATCAGTTAGCATACCTTAGTAAAAGAGGGGATTATGTTTTATCATGCTTTGTTAACTGGTTTTTGTCATCTTTGTCAGACAATGTCCTGCCATGTCATGTATGCCATCACTTTGTATAAATATACTTTATTATGTATGTAAACTTTTAACCCATTCTGAGCTCTTCTGGGAGGATGGGATATAAAACCAAATAAATAAATACATTTCCCCAATGTTATCCTCATTGCCTTTTTTGTATAGAATTTCAGTATATTATTTCCATCTCTCTTTTTTTTTTTTATAATTGTTTATTTATGAACAGTGAAGCATAGCACAAAAAGAGGCCAAAGACAACAAACAGGCCATCTCTTTTAATGTTTTCTAGATCATTGAATTTGCATCTTTAAGCATCTCCAATTGAGGCTGGAATTTCTGCCACAATCTTTTAACCTCCTGATATGCTAATCTGTTTATTCCGTTTAAATGTTCAGAATCATTTTTTTGCCAATTATCCTTTAGATATAATTCTTTGTCGTACGAACTTGATGCTGAAACACTCAATTCATTTGTGATACTTTTTCTCTATTACCGGAAAGTTTTGCTTGTCTTCTTTGTTCTGCTACTTTTCTGGTTTCTTCTGAGAAATGGGAATAACCAAACACATAACTCAGCTAATGAGCCTCTGTGAATGTCAAAATACCACAGTGAGAACAGAATATGGTAACACTGATTGGTTTCCAATAAAGTGTGATATCAAGCATGGATGCATCTTGTCAGCTTACCTGTTCAACCTGTAAGGTAAAGCCATCTTTATAAAAGCAAATTTGGAAGAAGATAGCTTTGGTTTCAAAGTTGGTGGCTGAAATATAAACAACCTGCACTATGTAGATGATATAATGCTCATCACCAGCAGCAAAGAAGACATGCTGTATCTACTGAGAAAAGTCAAAACCAAAGGTCATAATATGGGATTCGAACTGAACATAAAAACAAAGATCATGAACACTGAAAATGAAGATTTTGAGCTTGAAGGCAATATAATATAATTTGTAAAGGATTTCAGTCTCCTGGGCTCTTTCATAAACAAAGAAGCAATAGCAGGGAAGAAATACTTCACAAAATAGCACTGGGCCACTCTTTGATGAAGGTTCTTGACAAAGTATTCAAACGTCAAGGAAATATAACAGCGGAACCTGGAGCTGCCTGCTTCCTCAAAGCAAACACTTCCTCCCCACCCTTCATACCTCTAGCCAGTGGCATACCAAGGGGGGCGGGGGGTGGTCCGCCCCGGTTGCATGTCCCAAGGGGGTGCACAGCTGGCCACCCTCCATTGTTCTCCATAGGCCGGAAAACTGCAGCTCACGAGCCGCATGTGGTTCTTTAGCCACTTGAGTGCCACCGCTGCCATCGGGAACAGGCCGGTGCCGAGTTCTCCCTGCTCTTCCCTGCGGGGCCGACCAACTCTCGCCACCCGATATCAATTCTGATGTCGGAGAGGACGTTCTGGGCCAGCCAATCGCTGCCTGGCTTGCCCAGAACGTCCTTTCCAATGTTAGAATTGACGTCGGGCAGCGAGAGTTGGTCGGCCCCGCGGGGAAGAGAAGCAGGGTGAACTCGGCGCCGGCCTGTTCCCGATGGCGGCAGTGTCAGCCTATTCCCCAGTGGCGGTGGCAGCATTTTCCCAATGGTGGTGGCATGGGGGAGGGGATGGCAGGGAGAAAGAAAGAAGGGGTACAGGGAGCCAGAAAGAAAGAAAGGGGGCAGGGTGAAACAAAGAGAAAGAAAAAAAATGGGGCATGGAGAGAGAAAGAAAGAAGGGGGCAGGATGAAACAAAGAAAGAAAGAAATGGGGCACAGAGAGAGAGAAAGAGAGACATACAGAAAGAAAGGGGGCATGGAGAGAGAAAGAAAGAAGGGGGCAAGGTGAAACAAAGAGAAAGTTTGGGGAGGTAATGAGGTCTGGAGGAGAGGGGAAGCATGGCCTTGCATCACCGTGGGTCAAGTTTGGGGGAATGTTATAAGTTTAAAGACTTAACGGGAACTAGTTTCGACACCGAATAGCTCCCTGGGGTTGTGTGAAATATGCATTGGGGGTTTTGGTTTTTGGACAAGGATTGTATTATAATTGGAGATAATATTCAGATAGATAATAAAGCTGCGGCCAAATATTTATTACAATAAAATTGAGTTGTGTGATTATTGATTGATGGTGATTAGCTTTCAGTTGCAGGTGACAGGAATGTGAATGCTAATGTTATACATGACTGTTGATGTGGTTTCAAATATAGACATGAAAATTCTGAATGTAGTGGCCATTTTCTTTGGAGCCTATCATGATTCCAATTATCTGCCTTATCCCATCCTATGTAGTCTATTTCATGTCCATTATTGACTTCTATCTAAATCAAGATATAGCAACTAGCTAGTCGGAAAACAACTATGCATATTTAATTTAATAAAACAAATAGCAAAACAACATAAAAAGATTATCAACAAAAATGATAAATGTTACATAAAACTAAGGAAAATTAAGACCTCCTTTTATCATGCTATGTTAGAGATTTTTTATTGCCATCCTGGATGTCTTGGATGTTTGGAAAGGTTTGATTATCAATACAAGATGTCCAAATGCTAAGAACACCTGAAGCCTGCCCATAATATGCCTCCAACATGCCCCCTTGATCTTTGGATGCTCAGCAGACAAGAAGCCGAGCAAGACATCCAGAAAGTTGGTTTCAAAAGTCAGCACTTGGACGTTTTGGCAAGAAAAAGGTCCAAGTGCCAGCTTATGCCTTTTCTTATTGTTGACATTTTTGTGTTTTGAAAATGACCCACATAGTAGAATTAGAAAAGATTAAAAGAAAAACAACCAAAATGATAAAAGGGATGGAACTCCTGTCATATGTGAAAAGACTAAAGACATTAGGGATCTTCAGCTTGGAAAAGACAGTTAAGGGGGGCGGATATGATTGAGGTTTACCAAATCCTGAGCGGTGTAGAACTGGCAAGAGTGAATTGAGTTTTTACCCTTTCCAAAATAGGGAATTTCCAAAATAGGGACACTCAGTGAAATTACAAGGGAATACTTTTAAATCAAATAGGAGGAAATGTTTTTTTACACAAAGAATAGTTACGCTCTGGAACTCGTTGCCAGAGGAGGTGGCTACCATGAAGAGCATAGCTAATTTTTGTAAAAGATTTTGCCAAGTTCCTGGAGGAAAGTCTATAGTCTGCAACTGAGACAGACATGGGGTTAGCCTGGAATGTTGCAACTATTTAGATTTCTGCCAGGTACTTGTGACCTGGGTTGGCCACTGTTGGAAACAGGAAACTGGACTAGATGGACCATTGGTATGACTTTGTATGACTTTTCCTATGTTCTTTTGACTCAGTCATAACCTTGTACAATGATTTTTTTTCTGCTAAACTCAACTTTCTCCTCTATAGTTTGACACAATGCAAAAAGCATGTCCTAAGGC
Organism: Geotrypetes seraphini; assembly: GCF_902459505.1. Classification (NCBI taxonomy): domain Eukaryota; kingdom Metazoa; phylum Chordata; class Amphibia; order Gymnophiona; family Dermophiidae; genus Geotrypetes; species Geotrypetes seraphini. Next base: position 165,138,738 of record NC_047085.1, read on the forward strand.
ACCCCTTACCATTTTTATTTTTTTGCTGAATACAGTAAACAAAACAAAATATTGTAATTCATTTAAAATTCTACTTATACAGCATTTTCAATGTTTTATGTACAATTTATAACAATATTTTCCTTTAGAAACATCCACAAGTTTAATAGGAAAGCTGGGATAATGCTTAAGATGTATTTAATTAAATTGGCCGTTTGCCACATGGACAATAATGCAAAATATGTATTCTAGTTCCCTGGGAATATTAGCAAGAAAATCCTTTCTAAGGTCTTGCCTTAAGCCATTTCTACATGTGATTGGCCTCAGCTATCAGATGCTTGGTTTAATTTAATGTTTTAGAACTACTACAAATAGCAGTATGATATTCATTTGAAACTGATGAAATGTTTTGGCATTTCACAGTGGCAAATATTTAAAATTAGAAAAATAATTTACAAGAAAAAAAAAATGCAGATAATCCACACAAAGAAAATTGCATGTCAGATTTCCACCAAGTCCTGAAAAATGTGGGAATCCATAAAGGAAAAGTAAAGCTGGCAAAATAAAAATATAAAAAAATAAAATAAAATGTTAAGGCATCTGCAGAATACTGTAGCTACATTCACTAATTCAAGTCAATAACACTAATTAAACATTGCATCCTTCTTGGTGCACAGAAACTTATAAATCGCCTGCCAAAAGTAGTGACATTCTTAGCAACCAAACAAATCTCATGTCTTTAGGGTTGCAAATAATGAATCTATTACAGCACGTTTGGCATGTTGCCATAAACAGTTCTCATTTAGGAAACCATTAACTAACAAATAAGTGTGTACTAATGCTGCTCATTCAAATTTGAACCACGCAAGCCAACATTAAAAAAAAAAAAAGCTCAGACTCTCTTTGGGCAGAATATTGACCCTCATATATAATTGTGGAGTGCCCAATTCTTTCAAAAGTGTATAATTATCTTAGAGACTGATTTATTAAAGTACAGTAAAACCTGGGCTTAATGTGTTTTAATGTGGGGATTTCCCACACACTAAGCCAGTGGTCTTGAACTCACGGCTCGGGGGCCACATGAGGCCCGCCAGGTACTATTTTGAGGCCCTTGGTATGTTTATCATAATCACAAAAGTAAAATAAAAATGTTTCTTGATCATATGTCTCTTTTGCTATAAATTACAATATTATTAGTATGACTTAGCAAAAAGGAAAGATTTATAAACTACTAGCTGATGTCCCGGCGTTGCACGGGTATTTAATTATAGCAATAACACTGTAAATGGATTCAAATAAAGATACTTTATAGTGGTGAATGAAATTATTTTTTAACAGCTTTATAAAAAGTACAATATTCAAATTATAATGTGAAATATTTGACAAAATGAATACAATACAACTAACACAAAACTTGATTATAAACAACAATTTTAGTTTCACCTCCAGGAGCAAGAACATATAAATTCTTGGGTGAACCCACCCTTGATCAAGCAACATAGAGTTGTCCATGGGAAAAACAGGGGGATCTTAAATCCACTCCACAGTATGTAATAGTCTGTCCCTGTGATTTGTTGATTGTGATAGAGAATGCAAGTCTCACTGGAATTTGCAATCTCTTAAACTGAAAAGGAAGATCTGTTGGAATAAGTGGCATCCAAAAGTTTCAGTATTGATTTAAACAACTCAATATGTGGAAACTCAGGTTGAAAAGAAACTCCATGTAGTTTGTTCCTGGTTCAGAATGGAGCCTGTGTTCCTAGTTCAGGATATGTGAGTACTCATGTAATGTAATAACATTATGAACTGGGGTGCATGAAGGAAACAGTTACAAACATAGTTAGAACATACAAACTCTATATGTATGGTGTCCGTGGTAGAATAGAAACGATGTCCCTAGTGGTTATAGTGTCATAGAAAGTGTTTTATAGTTGGAATTACTGTGAGAATGGCAGCTGTTTACAATTTTACCATTGACATGAATGGGTGAAATCTGATGTTCTGTTTGTAGCTCCGCCCAGGTGTGCAGGTGGGCCACGAGACCCCCAGAACATATCACCCCAGGTAGTGAGGGATCTGCATACCAAGTTTCGTTCAAATCGGTCAAGCCGTTTTTGCGTGATCGCGGCACATACATACATACCTCCGATTTTATATAGATAGATAAAGAGTTTTACCTCATTTCTTTAATAAGACATTAACTATTTTTTCTGAGGACCTCCAAATACCTACAAATCCAAAATGTGGCCCTGCAAAGGGTTTACTTTGAGACCACTGCACTAAGCACAGATATAATGCAGCACTTATAGGGGATGTTTTTAACCTATTTTATTTTAGGTCATCTCCTAATATCACTAGCGCACAGCAACTGCATAGAAGTGATATGGGAGCAGCTGGTGACGGGACTAAATCGCTCGAGACAACGGCGCGCCGACAACTGAGCGCAGACAACTGAGCGCAAGGTTGGCGGCGCGCCAAACAAAAGCACTATTTTAAAGGGCTCCGACAGGGGGTGTGGGGGGGAACCCCCCCACTTTACTTAACAGACATTGTGCTGCCGTTGTGGGGGGTTTGGGGGGTTGTAACCCCCCACATTATACTTAAAACTGAACTTTTTCCCTAAAAAACAGGCAAAAAGTTCGGTTTCAAGTATAATGAGGGGGTTACAACCCCCCAAACCCCCCACAACGCCAGTGCGATGTCTGTTAAGTAAAATAGGGGGGTTCCCCACCAACACCCCCCATCGGAACCCTTTAAAATAGTGCTTTTCTTCGGCGCGCCATCAACCTTGCGCTCAGCTGTCTGCGCTCAGTTGTCGGCGCGCCGTTGTCTCGCGCGATTTTGTCTATGAACCGGAGCAGCTACTGCCTCCTATTTAGGAGACGCTATATCCTCCTGTTTTTAAATCTGTATTATCCAGTTAGCACACGCTAATCCTAACCCACTAACTGAATAATATGAGGGCATTCACTCTCTCCCCATGACTTGTCTCCAATGAAAACTATTTTCAGAAAATGGATAATGTGCTGGTTATCATGTGCAAACAAACACTCCATATATATAAATTTTTAAGGCATTTTGGCCATATCCTTATTTTCTTTAAGGGAGTTTTTATTTTCTCAAATTGTTGGCTGGAAACCAATACTGAAAATCTAAAATCATAGGTGGCATAACTTGCTGTCTTTTTTGAATGTGAACTGTGGAAACATCTAATCTATTTGAGACACTGCTTTTAAAATAAGACTGAACATAAGAATAGCCTTACTGGGTCAGACCAAGGTCCATCAAGCCCAGTAGTCCATTCTCACGGTGGCCAATCCAGGTCACTGGTACCTGCTAAAAACCCAAAGAGTATCAAGTTTCATGTTCCTGATCCAGGTCAAGCAGTGGCTTTCCTCATGTCTTTCTCAATAACAGACTATGGACTTTTCCTCCAGGAAATTGTCCAAACCCTCCTGGCCCCGGCGACCCCCCCCAACTGGATCTGGCCAGGAGGGACCCCAATCCCTCCTGGCCCCGGTGATCCCCTACCCCCCACCACCCACTACAATCCGGGCAGGAGGGATCTCAGGCCCTCCTGCCCTCGACACAACCTCCCTCCCCCTAACGACTGCCCCCCCAGAACTAAACTAAACTAACTAAACTAAACCTTGGGTTTATATACCGCACCATCTCCACGGATGCAGAGCTCGGCATGGTTTACAGGAAGTAGGATGAGAGAGGAACTACAGTGGAGAGATTAAGAGTTAGGTGTAAAAGGGTGGGGGAAGGGGGAGAGGCCTAAGAGGGGGGAAGTGTTACAGTTACCAGAGAGTTGTAGGAGACTGCGGGCGGGAAGGAGCGCCTTAAGATAGAGATCTTATCCTTGAAGAATTTTGCTAAGACCTCAGCTGAAGGAGATGAGGGGAGAAGGGTGGAGTCATTTATAGTGGTTAGGGAGTGCCAAATGTTGAACAGTGTGCTATTCTGGTTGTTGGATTTGGAGATCTTGTCTCCATAGAAGTTCTTCCTTGCTTTTTTTAATATTGAGTTGTAGAGCTTGATATTGACTCTCCAGGCCTGTCTGTCAGATGGGGATTTGGATTTTTTCCATTTTCGCTCTAAGGCTCGACATTTTTGTTTCAGGTCTCTGTGGAGTGGAAGGTACCAAGGGGCTTTATGGGGATAGGTGATGGATTTAGTGGTTTGGGGGGCGAGGGAGTGGTAGGTAGACTTGGAGAGGGCGATCCAGTTGTGCCCGAAACCCCCGATCGGCCTCTCCCACCGACCCGCGACCCTTCCGGCGACCCCAAGACCCCCCTACCCCAATCCCCCTTCCCCATACCTTTCAACGTTGGCCAGATGGGTTGGGCCCATGTGCTTAAGGCCCCGCCCACAGGAGGAGGCTAAGGCTCCCGGGCCTATTCTCATTGGCCCTATGCGCCCTAGGCCCCACCTGTGGGTGGGGTTTCAGCCACCTGGGCCAATCCAGTTGGGGGGGTCGCCGGGGCCAGGAGGGCTTGGGCTCCCTCCTGGCCAGATCCAGTCAGGGGGGGTCGCCGGGGCCAGGAGGGTTTGGGCTCCCTCCTGGCCCAATCGTACTCAGCGGCGGGGGTCACCGGGGCCAGGAGGGTTTGGGCTCCCTCCTGGCCCGATCGTACTCGGCGGGGGGGGGGGGGGGGGCACAATCACTGGGGCAAAAGGGCTTGGGCTCCCTCTTGCCTCGATGTCAACGGGGGGTGCCGCAGGTGCCCAGGGCAGGGGGGCTTGGTTTCCCTCCTGCCCCAATGTTGTGTGTGGAGGGGATGTTTGGGGGGATTCTGTAAATGGTATTGTTTTTGACAGACACCGGTTACAAAATCCAGCTTTTAGGCGAAGGACTGGCTCCTCCTTCACCTAAAAGTGGCGGTGTTGGATGTTTTGGGCTTATGCATTTTTTTGGTTCATTATGGGGTATAAGTGTAGACATCGTGGGGGTGTACTTGTAGACGTAGTGGTTGGCTGGGATTTAAACAGCTGAAGGTAGAGGCAGGCCATAATCAAAACAAGGACTTTTGTTTTGGTTATGGACACTTTCCCTGCTTCTGCTTTCAACGTTTAAGGCCTTAGGCCAAAAAGGGACTTAGACGTTTTTTTTGATTATGCCCCTCTAAGCGTTTTAGTGTGGATTTAGTGCACGCTAAATCAACATGTGCGCTAATATAATATATAAAGGCCAAACAGAATGCTAGGAATAATTAAGAAGGGGATCACAAACAGATCAGAGAAGATTATCATGCTGCTGTACCAGGCCATGGTATGCCCTCACCTGGAATACTGCATCCAGCACTGAAGAAGGAGACAGTACTACTCGAAAGGGTCCAGAGAAGAGTGACTAAAATGCTTAAGAGGGTGGAGGAGTTGCCGTACAGTGAGAGATTCGAGAAACTTGGCCTCTTCTCCCTTGAAAATAGGAGACTGAGAGGGGACATGATCGAAACATTCAAGATAATGAAGGGAATAGACTTAGTAGATAAAGAGAGGTTGTTCACCCTCTCCAAGGTAGAGAGAACGAGAGGACACTCTCTAAATTTAAAAGGAGTTAGATTCCGTACAAACGTAAGGAAGTTCTTGTTCACCCAGAGAGTGGTAGAAAACTGGAATGCTCTTCCAGAGGCTGTTATAGGGAAAAGCACCCTCTAGGGATTCAAGACAAAATTAGACAAGTTCCTGCTGAACCAGAATGTATGCAGGTAAGGCTAGTCTCAGTTAGGGCACTGGTCTATGACCTAAGGGCTGCCGCATGAGCTAACTGCTGGGCACGATGGACCACTTCACGAAAGACCAGCAGCGGCAATTCTTATGTTCTTATGTGTATACTGTCATTATGCATATATAATGTTTCATTTTTATGTAATCTTCTTTTACCGCATTTTTAATTGTACACCACTCAGTTTTATAATGAGCGGTATATCAAAACTTAAACTTGGAAACTTGTGGTATTTATGTTAGAGTATATCAACTTTTAACAATTAAATACAACAAAATGCCCAGACTTTAATTATTGCAGATGCACTAGGAAGAAGTAAACATACGTTCAAATCCTCAATGTATTCATTTTGCAAGATCACAAACATTAGAGTAAAAAAATGATAACTTTCTTAAATATGCTGACATTGAAGTTTTCCCCTGCAGCAACAACTCTTTCTGTAATTTACTGCAGTTCATATATCAGAGCGTTTCTGCCAATAATTTACTTTCATTTTAATCTACTGCTTTAATAAATCAAAGGTCAATCAAATTATATTTTGTACTAGCTGTAATTTACTAGTACCCGGCGTTGCACGGGTATTTAATTATAGCAATAACACTCTAAATGGATTCAAATAAAGATACTTTATAGTGGTGAATGAAAATATTTTTTTACAGCTTTATAAAAAGTACAATATTCAAATTATAATGTGAAATATTTGACAAAATGAATACAATACAACTAACACAAAACTTGATTACAAACAACATTTTTAGTTTCACCTCCAGGAGCAAGAACATATAAATTCTTGGGTGAACCCACCCTTGAGCAAGCAACATAGAGTTGACCATGGGAAAAACAGGGGGATCTTAAATCCACTCCACAGTATGTAATAGTCTGTCCCTGTGATTTGTTGATTGTGATAGAGAATGCAAGTCTCACTGGAATTTGCAAGCTCTTAAACTGAAAAGGAAGATGTGTTGCAAGTTTCGTTCAAATCGGGCAAGCCGTTTTTACGTTGGCAGCTTTTTACAATTTTTCCATTGACATGAATGGGTGAAATCTGATTTTCTGTTTTTAGCTCCGCCCACGTGTGCAGGTGGGCCGAGAGACCCCCAGAACATATCACCCCAGGTAGTGAGGGATCTGCATACCAAGTTTAGTTCAAATCGGGCAAGCCGTTTTTGCGTTGGCAGCTTTTTACAATTTTTCCATTGATATGAATGGGTGAAATCAGATTTTCTGTTTGTAGCTCCGCCCATGTGTACAGGTGGGCCGCAAGACCCCCCAAACATATCACCCCAGGTAGTAAGGGATCTGCATACCAAGTTTAGTTCAAATCGGGCAAGCCGTTTTTGCGTTGGCAGATTTTTACATTTTTGCCATTGACATGAATGGGTGAAATCTGATTTTCAGTTTGTAGCTCTGCCCACGTGTACAGGAGGGCCGCGAGACCCCCAGAACATATCATCCCAGGTAGTGAGGGATCTGCATACCAAGTTTAGTTCAAATCGGGCAAGCCGTTTTTGCATTGGCAGATTTTTACATTTTTGCCATTGACATGAATGGGTGAAATCTGATTTTCAGGTTGTAGCTCCGCCCACATATGCAGGTGGGCCGCGAGACCCCCAGAACATATCACCCCAGGTAGTGAGGGATCTGCATACCAAGTTTCGTTCAAATCGGGCAAGAAGTTTTTGCGTTGGCAGCTTTTTACATTTTTGCCATTGACATGAATGGGTGAAATCTGATTTTCAGGTTGTAGCTCCGCCCACGTGTGCTGGTGGGCCGCGAAACCCCCAGAACATATCATCCCAGGTAGTGAGTGATCAGTATACCAAGTTTCATTCAAATCGGTCAAGCCGTTTTTGCGTGATCACGGCACATACACACACACATACATACATACATACACACATACATACCTCCGATTTTATATATATAGATTAGCCCTGCAAACAAATGTTTTTCAAGACTGGGAAAATATGACAGGTTGTGAGCTAATAGCAACATGGCAATATAGAGCAATTATAATAACCGGCCAATATACAATAACCTCCCCCCCCCCTTTTTACAAAACCACAAAAGTGGTTTTTAACGCCAACTGGTGCACTGAATGCTACGTGCTGCTCCCAATGCTCATAGGAACTCTATGAGCAAGCTCTACAGGACTCTAGGAAATCTGTCTGTCCATAGTGATTTACAACCCAATATTGATGTATCATCCCCTACTGGCAGCAATGCAGTTGGAGGATTCCTATTCAGCTTAGAAGGGATAGTGCTTCCAAACAGAGGTAGTGTCAATCTTAAAACTCAATTATCTATGTTGTGCCATATCCACATGCAGCTACCCCATTTTTCAAACCTCATGTGTAAGTGCCACCCATTAAGTAGTGAGGTTGTATTTTTAATTCACTTTTAGTTTGGAGGTAGATATAAAATACATGGGATTAGTGGAGAATTACTCCCTTACTCGTTCATGTAAAACCCTGAACAAAATGAGAAGTTTTTAAAATCTTAAAACATGCCAAATGGTCTTGTTCTGGGCAATTGGACTTGGATGAAATTTTGGTTGAAAATGTGATATAAAGATAGATTTCCTAGTGGTCTGAGCGTCCCAATGGCCTGGATGTCCAGACAGAGGATTTTAAAAATATGTAAATATTTCTAGACGTATGGTGGTTTGCCTTTCAAAAATAGGCATTTTCTTACTGCCGACTTTGAACTTCTAGCACTATACATCCAAATCTATATATATACAGCCTTCAAATATCTTGAAAGCTCAACTGGCTGGCTGAGGTTCAAGTACTGGGTTGAAAACCTAGTATTAGTATTTAGTCCCCTTGCAGGAGCATTTTCAAGAAATGAATATATCAAAAAAGGGCATATATCAACACTTGGACATTTTTTTCACCAAAACATCTAAGTGTTGATTTTCAGAACCATCTTTCTGGACATCTTGCAAGACCTCCTAGCTTCTCTGTGTCTAAAATTAAAGAGGGAAGGGAGGGGAGTGTTGGAGGCATGTTCTAGATGGGCGTTTGATGGACTTTGGTGGGCTTAGACTTGGATGTCTTGTGATAATAATTGAAAGTTTCCTAAGACGTCCTGAATGGAGGTTTGACTTTCTGAGCTAGACCTGTTTTAAAAGTGTCGAAGTGCCAAAAAAGGAACCCAAACTGACCAGATGACCACTGGAGGCATTAAGTAATGAACCCCTACTCTCTCCCAGTAGTCACTGACCCTCTCACACCCCACAAAATCTAAAAGAAACAATACATACCTGTCTCTAGAACAGAAACACCAAGAATAGGAAATCCTAGTAGAGTATCACACAGGTGTCTTATGAGTGGGCTAGTGAATCAAAATCCTAATATACTGTCATATAGGTGTCTTCTGCATCCAAAATGGCTATTAGGTTGGTAGACAGGTAGGTATAGTAGGTTTTGGGGGAGTTTTGGAGGGCTCACCATATATTAGAAGAGGGTTATGGTGAGATGTACTTCTGGAACCCTTTATGTGAAGTTCACAGCAGTGCCCTATAAGGTACCCCACTTCTCTACTGGCATGTCTATGTGGCTAGTCCATTACAATGCTAGATCCTCCCACGTCCAAATGGTCTGGATTAGGACATTTTTAATTCTGACATTTTTTTAGCTGAAAATGGCAAACAAAGCTGGACATTCTGACAGCAAAGAGGTGTAAGAAGGCAATTAAGAAAAAAAAAAAATTGGACATCTTGTGGTGTTGCCAGTTTCAAAAATCACAATTTCTCCACCTCCAACTTTGGATGTTTTGTGGGAAATGTCCAAAGTCAGATTCAAAGCCAGATTCAAAAGGGCCACTTCACTTGTGGATCTTGCCAGTGGCTCTGTTTGCTGCTGTTCGGTAGTGGGGTCCCGCCCCCAATAGTGATTGGTAGCAATCGTCTTTCGTCAGGTGGGTTTTCTGTACTTTAGTTCCCTCTTTGAACGCCGCGGCCATATTGAAACTTCGACATGACTGTTATGGCATTAGATACACTCTAAAAATTAGAAATTCTAAATGTTCTGGTAAGTCCGAGAGCCATATTTTCTTAATTCTATCTTGAATCACCTTGATTGTACTAATATCTGATTTTATTTTCATAGTAATCTGTTCCCCGACCCTGAGGAAGCTATTTGAAACGCATTGGCGGGGATTCAGACAGAGCAGAAATAACTTAAAGATAAGTCGTTATTACTATTTATTACTATACACTGACATTTTATTATATAAATTATATCCAGATATAATTACTCACTATAATCGGCTCCAATAAGGATGGCTACCACACTTAGGGACTAATTATCTACTCACTTGGTGTGGCTCTCTGAGGACCGTGAAGTGAATGAACACTGGATTTTCCATAAGTGGTCACTAAAGTTACCTTAAGTTTATTGAGACAATTGAAAGCCTGTGCACATTTTTTGTGTTGCAAAGTCAGATTTAGACATCCTATTGAGATGAGATATGGGAAACTACAGACCAGTGAGTCTGACCTCGGTACCGTGAAAGATGGTAGAGGTACTTATAAAGGACCGCATCAATGATCACCTTGATGGACATGGTCTGATGAGGACCAGCCAGCATGGTTTCAGCAAAAGCAGATCTTGTTTGACGAACTTGCTGCACTTCTTCGAGAGAGTAAACAGGCAGACAGACAAGGGCGACCCAGTCGACATTGCATATTTGAATTTTCAGAAGGCGTTCGACAAGGTTCCACATGGACGACTACTTCAGAAAATTGCGAGCCATGGAATCAAGGGTGAAATACTCACGTGGATTAAAAACTGGCTAGAGCATAGGGAACAGAGAGTGGGGGTAAATGGACAATACTCGGACTGGAAGAGCATCACCAGTGGGGTGCCACAGGGCTCGATGCTTGGACCCGTGCTTTTCAACATCTTTATAAATGATCTGGACATTGGTACGACGAGTGAGGTGATTAAATTTGCAGATGATTCAAAGTTATTAAGAATAATGAAGACACAGGGGGATTGTGAAGATCTGCAACATGACATAATCAAGCTCGAAAAATAGGCATCGACATGGCAAATGAAATTCAATGTGGATAAGTGTAAAGTGATACATGTCAGTAACAAAAATTTCATTCACGAATACAGGATGTCTGGGGCGGTACTTGGAGAGTCCTCCCAGGAAAGAGATTTGGGAGTTCTGATCGACAAGTCGATGAAGCCATCCACGCAATGCGCAGCAGTGGCAAAAAGGGCAAACAGAATGCTAGGAATGATTAAAAAGGGGATCAAGAACAGATCAGAAAAGGTTATCATGCTGCTGTACCAAGCCATGGTGCGCCCTCACCTGGAGTACTGTGTCCAGCACTGGTCGCCATACATGAAGAAGGACACTGTACTACTCGAAAGGGTCCAGAGAAGAGTGACTAAAATGGTTAAGGGCTGGAGGAGTTGCCGTACAGTGAGAGATTCAAGAAACTGGGCCTCTTCTCCCTTGAAAATAGGAGACTGAGAGGGGACATGATCGAAACATTCAAAATACTGAAGGGAATAGGCTTAGCAGATAAAGACAGATTGTTCACCATCTCCAAGGTAGGGAGAATGAGAGGGCACTCTCTAAAGTTGAAAGGGGATAGATTCCGTACAAACGTAAGGAAGTTCTTCTTCACCCAGAGAGTGGTAGAAAACTGAAACGTTCTTCTGGAGTCTGTTATAGGGGAAAACACCCTCCAGGGATTCAAGACAAAGTTGGACAAGTTCCTGCTAAACTGGAACGTACGCAGGTGAGGCTTGACTCATTTAGAGCACTGGTCTTTGACCTGGGGTCCGCCGTGTGAGCGAACTGCTGGGCATGATGGACCACTGGTCTGACCCAGCAGCGGCAATTCTTATGTTCTTATGTTAAGTTCTTATGGCCCTTTGGTCTATAAAAGCATTTCATAATTGCTGCGATGTTGCCAGAAACCCTAATGAATGTGAAAAATGTGAGTTTTATATCATCATCTCCACTTGTATTACTCTTCCTAATACTTCTGTTGTGAAGCTCTATTTATCAATATCACTGTTGACTAAAAGTGTACAAGAGCTCTAAAAGAAACGGAGGCAACATTCCAAAGTTTAAACTGCCTTAGGAGAATAGCTTGATTTATTTCTCTCTTTTTACTGTCTCTCTCTCTGTAAAAAAAAAAAAAAAAAAATAACAATTTTATAGCTGCACCTGATTTTGTTCAGTCTCAGCAGGTTCTGAAACTAAATTTCTTGCAGGTAACAATTCTTTTTTATGGGTACAAGAAAAGAATTATGGAGTGAGAAATGTAAATTTGTGAAAAACTAGAGACTTAAAAAAAAAAATTATACGCCTGATGACACTCTCTCTTCCAGGAGACCATGGAGTAATTTTTTAGCCTTCACATAGGTCAAATTTAGGCATAGGTAGCATAATCAGATGCCTAAGGTGAAACATTTAGGAGGTACCAAATCCCCCGGGTGCCTGCTCCCACTTAATTTAGGACTACGTACATGTGATTTGCTGCTCTGGACTCTGGTGAGACCTCATTTAGAATATTGTGTATAATTCTGGAGACTCCACCTTCAAAAAGATATAAACAGGATCGAGATGTTCCAGAGGGCAGCTACTAAAATGGTCAGTGGTCTTCGTCACAAGGCATATTGGGACAGACTTAAAGATCTTAATATGTATACTTTGGAGGAAAAGCGGTAGAGGGGAGATATGATAGAGATGTTGGAAGGCATAGTTCATTGGCTGCTGGAAAGTGTGACTCACTGGTAAAGCTGCTACTTCTGCACCGTGAGGTTGTGAGATCAAATCCCAGTGCTGCTTCTTGCGACCTTGGACAAGTCACTTAACCCTCCAGTGCCCACAGGCTTTGAATGCAAAAGCCACAAAAAATGTGGTATATAAGTCCCTTTATCTTAAATACCTACATGGCATAAATGCGTATAAGGCAAGTCTCTTTCATTTGAAAGGAAGATCAGGAATGAGAGAGTATAGCATGAAGTTAAAAAGTGATAGGCTCAGGAGTAATCAAAGAAAATACTTTTTACAGAAAGGGTGCTATATACTTAGAATAGGTTCCCGGTAGAGGTGGTAGAGGCAAAGACTGTGGCTGAATTTTTTTTTTTTAATTAATCTTTATTCATTTTTAAAGCCCACAATAAGTGTAACATATAATACAATCATTTATACTTTAATAACACTTAATATATCATCAAATTCTAACTTGCATCAAATAACCCCCCTCCCTTATATCGAACAGTTATTCATAAGCAAAAGAAATCATAAAAAATTCCCATCTCCCCAACCCACCCTGGACGCGTATGAACCAAAAGGAAAAAAATAATATTTATTCTATACAGTAATTTCGATCTTTACAGTATCTTGTTTATGGCTCCCAAATAACCTGACTCTGGCTGAATTTAAGAAAGCATGGGATAGGCATGTGGGATCTCTTAAGGAGAGGAGAAGATAGGGGATGCTGTAGATGGGCAGACTGGATGAGCCACTTGGCCTTTAATTACCATCATATTTTTATGTTTCTATGTAAAGCAGTGGTGTAGCCATAGGTAGACCCAGTGGGTAGGGGCCTACTCTCTTTGTGCTCAGATCCATACAGCAGTAGTACACATCATAAGTGTACTGTAGCTGGCAGGGATCCTCAATCCTTGTCAGCTGAAGACCATCTTCACCCAAATCTTTGTGCAATCTGAACATTGTGACAGTTGGCAGCCACAATCCCATGCTCTCAGGCACTGATGAAAGCATTCCACAGATGTTCAGTTCATATATGAAAAGTGAGTTCTTGTGGGGTACCAGTGTCAACTGTTACAGAATTCTGAAATCCTGGGGGCTGTGAAGAAGATTGTCTTTAAACAGTATTTCTTGGAGACCTCCACCAGCCAAGATGTTAATGTTTTGCTCTTTTCATTTGGTGAGGGATGGAGAGAGCAGGGTGGCAGGGGAGCAGAGACCTACTCATTCAACCTGTGGGACCACCCAGAAATTGCCTTCTGGCTATGCAGCTGCTTTAAAGAGGCGCATTTGTGGCATTTGGCCTTCCTCCGCATCTATTCTGGCTCTGTTTTGAGTCGCTGATATTGCCTCCACCACCAAGACCTCTTGAAATCTGCTGTTTGGTCTTGCCTAAGGGCAAAAAAGATGCCATCACCTTAACAATATTCAATAGTACTTAGAAAAAGGTTGTACAGTATATCAACTTCTATGAAATCTAATCTTTCTTCATGAAATCCAGCAGTTTAAATCACTGTTACATTCCTCATCAATAATTTATTTTACTCAATCACTTTTAATTTTAATAGTTTAAAATTGGATGACAGTTTTTCTTTTCCATTTCCCAGGAAAAATGATCATTTCTCTGCTACTTTTCACTTTTTGCAGACCTTTAGAAGACGCCAATAAAATTAGTCCTTTCATGATCGCTTGATTTCTATCTGTATTCCCACTGAGCATTACACTTGGTTTTCTGTTTGTCCCCTGTGGAAGGCATTCCAGATTGTAGAAAAACATCTAAGTCGTAAGTCCACCCTAGTACCGTCCACACCATGCCTCTAACATGCCCCCTTGAGATTTAGATAAACTACTGATCAACAGCATAGCTATCCATTTAGAAAAATGTATCTCAAACTGTGTGCTGCGGCACACCAGTGTGCTTCCTGAGATTTCAGGTGTGCTGCCACACACTGGCGAGGAGGAGAGTCATCAAGGCCAGCTGACTGCCTATAAGGCGTGCCTCTCGCAGCGAGAGGCATGTCCTGTAGGAATTCAGCTGGTACAGATGATTTTTCTCCTGGCTGGTGTCTCTCCTCCTCTCCCCGCACCTCCCAGATTTCTACACCAAAGCGGGTCACGGCCAGATGTGCCTCCGTGCATTTCTAGGCGCCTTCCGGCTGGGGCACTGGATTTAATGTGCCGCCGGCCGGAAAGTTTGTGAGATATTAATCTATAATATAGGTTTCAAAAATAGCAAATTGAAAGGGTTTGGCAAGAGAAACGCCCATATGCCCCTTTATGCCACTTTTTGGGAGGTTTTCTTTTATGAAAATGAGCCCATGGCTATAAAGAGGTTGAATATGAGCATCTTTCACAAATGTATTTATATGATGATTAAGGGCTCCTTTTACTAAGGTGTGCTAGCGTTTTTAGCACGCGTACAAGATTAGCGCGCGCTAGCCAAAAAAATTACTGCCTGCTTAAAAGGAGGCGGTAGCGGCTAGCGCGTGCGGCATTTTAGCCCTAACGCACCTTTGTAAAAGGAGCCCTAAGTAACAGAGGCCCTAGTTAAAAAAATAGTGACCACTATATTATACCTTATGAACTTCAGTTCCCTCAGCTATCACATAGTATTAGCCTGCACCATACATTCTATATCTTTTGTAAATGGTTTAACTGTTCAGTTCACTAATCCAAAGTCTTTTTTTTAAGCTATTTTACAGCTATTTTTAACTATTTAACAGCTTGAACGTATGATCTGTTTTAGCCTTGTAAATACTGTCTTGCTTCTGTTCGGTAACTAATTGTTTATGCAAATTATATATTGGTTTTGTTTTTATTTCAAACCAATTCATAAATAATATCCAGCACAGATGGGGCCATGTGCAAACCCAATTTATTTTGGTCTAGTTGTTGCCTATGCAACATAATAAATACTATGAAACCTAGTTTGCGTATTAACCAAGCTGTCCTCGTGTCCATTGCATTGCTTGGGACCATGAATTAAAAGTAAGTATATCAGTGGATTACAGCTGAAATTAGATGTAATGGTATATTTCACAGAAGAATTTCAGCAGTTCTATTCAAAACCTTAAAAAATCTTATATGAATAAGGCAATGTATAGCATTAGCTGCAATCTCATGTCGGAATTTAGCTCCTTTTTTTAAAATTATAGTTAACAATCAACACTAAGGGGCCATTTTATTAAGCTGCATTGAACAGTTAATGGTGGGTTTCACTAGGCGGTAGATATAAGCATATACCTGCACTGCTTTCTTAGTCAAAAAAAAAAAAAAAAGAAGCAGCTGGCATGGTAAAAATCTCATATTAGCTGTCTAACGTGGAAGTGGGTGAGCGCTGGGTGTGAATGAAAAAGTGGTCAGCTGTGACAGCTATTGCATATGTTGGTACCACATGCTAGCCATCATTCCTGCTGATAGTGCGGCCATAGTTAAAGACACACTTGAGGAGGAACAGTAAGTGTAGTTATACTACCAGCAGTCCAGTATCGTAGACACAGACAAAATAGCAAATGATTGAAGCCCTCCCCCTTTCCTTTTTCCTCACTTTATACACCTCCCACTTTCTGGTCAGAACCTCCAGATATTACCCAATAATAATCCCAAACCTTCAATACTAGCTAATAATTATTTAACCCTCCCTCCCCCATTACAGTCCTGACCCCTTTAACACCACCTGATAACAATCCAAAACTGCTGCTCAAACACCCCACTCCAATACAACAAACCCGCCTCCTGATATAAAAACCCTGCCCCTCTGAGAGAAAAAGGTGCACCCCTCTATACTACTGCAGAACCCCCACCCCTCAGTGGGACCTACCTAGGAGCTCTGCATTGGTAGTTCAGAGGGACCCCAATGGCAGCAGTAACCTACAGTCAAATTACAATACTTACATACTTCAAGATTACTGCTTTGAGGCAGAGACTCCATTTTGGATAATGAAGATCAGGTGACAGCAGCCATCAGAGACCCCCTGAACTACTACTGCAGAATCCCAAGGAACAGGAATGAGGGGGGAAGACAGGGCTCAGGGGGAAGGATTATTTTTTTTTTTTTTAATTTTGTCAGAGAGGTGTTTTTTGTGTCAGGGCAGGATTGTTTTGTTGAAATGAGGTTGTTATGCCAGGGAGTTCAGGATGTATCATAGATTGGTTCAGGGGAATGAAGTTATGATGGGGTGATTGGATCAGAGGACCCAAGGGTGAGATCAGATCAGGAGGAGGGATGCAAGCAGTGCACCACCATGACAGTTAGTTATTTAATTTCCGTGGGCTGAAAAATACTGGCCTACATTGTAAGTAGACATGCCCACTAAGTTTATTGTGGCAAGGGATCTCCCTCCTGCGATAAGTTTAGTGGCCGCAAACGAATACGGCAGAAGGGATTCCCAATCCCTCCTGCCTAGAACCCACCCACCCGCACCCCCCTGAAGATTGCAAGCAGGAGTGTGCCCAATCCCTCATGCTGGAACACCCCCATCCCCCTAAAGATCACTGGCAAGAGGGTGCCCAATCCCTCCTGCTGGAACATCCCCCACCCCCTGAAGATTGCTGGCAGGAGGGTACCCAATCCTTTATGCTGGAACACCCCCCAAAAATGAAACCAGTAGGAGGGTGCCTAATTCCTTCTGCCAGAAACCCCCCACCATAGATATCTCGATGATCTCCACCCCTTCTAACACCCCACCCTCCCCGGACCCTCCCCCCACTAACATTTAATGATGGCCAGACAGACAGGTATTCCCACTGGCTAGCCGGCAGGCTTGCCTCCATCAAAATGAGGCAGGCCTGCCCCTTCCCGGTGCATTGTGGGATGCACTGGGGAGGGGCCTAAGGCCTGATTGGCCCAGGTGCCTAAGGCCCCACCCATAGGAGGGGTCTTAGGTGCCTGGGCCAATCAGGCCTTAGGTCCCTCCCCGATACATCCCACAATGTATCGGGAAGGAGCAGGCCCACCTAATTTTGTTGGAGAAGGGCTTGCCAGCTGGACATAGGAAGACCCAGCCAGCTGGCCATCATTAAAGGTTAGCAAGGGGGTATTTGGAGGGGTGGGATGTGTCCCCACATGAAGGGTTGTCGCAATATCTACGGTGGGGGGTGTTCCGGCAGGAGGGATTAGGCACCATACCGGTAATCTTCAGGGGTGTGTGTGGGTGTTCCAGCAGGAGGAATTGGGCACCCTCTTGCCAGCGATCTTCAGGAGGGTGTTCCGGAAGATGGGATTGGGTATCCCTCCTGCCGCACTCATTCAGGGCAGGTGAGCAGTGCTCTGGGCAGGAGGGATTGGGAATCCCTGCTGCCACGTTCGTTCGGAGGTGATCCCTTGCTGCAATACGCTTAGCGGCCATCTCTTCAATAACCCGATTCTCCAACCTGCATCTGTAACATGAACGTCGGTTAGAGAATGGGTTTACTTTAGGCGGCCTTAGGCCCGATTCTATATAGGACGCCTGTTGGCTTCTGAGACAGGGCATCCTATGCAGAATCTGGGCCGTATTGTCTATGGGTAAACATATACCAGTCATAACCCTTCTGGGTTTTTTTCAATTTTGCTCCTCTGTATAAATTCTTACTTCGTTCAGCAGTTATCCAAGTTAATAATGACCCTAGCCGCACATGCGCACTTACCTGCGTGCTTCCGTGATTTCTGATCTGTGATCAGTAGGTCCGTGGCCAGCAGGAGTGCATATGCGGCGGCCAGGCAACTCGGAGACACACAGCACAGCCGGCGACTCCCCCCTCCCGCTCTCACTCACCGCTAAAACCACCACCGCCAAAGCCTCCTCCTTCTGGCCGGCTCACCTGCGTTTAAATTAAGAGAAAAGCGCTGTACTGCGCTAACGCTGGCCTCGCCGTCTTCTGTCCACTGTGGCCCGCCCTCTTTGACTACTTCCTGTTTCCGCTAGGGTTGGCCGCAGTGGATAGAAGATACCGAAGCCAACGGTAGCGCGGTGCATCGCTTTTCTATCAATTTCAACGCAGCAGCTGGGAAGGGGACAGCGGAAAATGTTGCTGCTGCACAGGAAACTCCGGGAAATGCTGTTGCTGCACAGGGAAGTGTGTGTGTGTGTGGGGGGGAATGCTGATGCTGCACAGGGAAGTGTGTGTGTGGTGGGGAAATGCTGCTTCTGCACAGGGAAGGCTGGGAAATGCTGCTGCTGCACAGGGAAGGGTGGGAAAAGCTGCTGCTGCACAGGGAAGTGTGTGTGTGGGGGGGGGAAAGCTGCTTCTGTACAGGGAAGGCCGGGAAATGCTGCTGCTGCACAGAGTAGTGTGTTTGGGAGGGGCAGGACTGCGGGAAGGGAAGGGGGGTAAGGGAAATGCTATTGCTGCACAGGGAAGTGGTGTGGAGGGAGGGAATGCTGCTGCTGTGGATGCTGCACAGGGAAGTGGGGGAGGGGATTAAAATGCTGCTGTACAGGGAAGTAGGGTGGGGGGAAATGCTGCTGCACAGGGACA
The DNA here is from genome assembly GCF_902459505.1 of Geotrypetes seraphini. NCBI lineage: Eukaryota > Metazoa > Chordata > Amphibia > Gymnophiona > Dermophiidae > Geotrypetes > Geotrypetes seraphini. The sequence continues at coordinate 165,157,651 of NC_047085.1, forward strand.
TGGAGGGGCAGGGAATGCTGCTGTGGCTGCTGCACAGGGAAGTGGGGGGGGGAAGAAATACAGACAGCTGGCACCCGTTAATGTAACAGGCTAAAATACTAGTGATGATATAATAATTGATGTCATAGTATATTATTCATTAAAATATCTATGCAAATATGCTCAACCCTTGGATTCTAAATATAAGGAAAACATTGAAAAATTAGCAAACTTATATGATTAAACATAACATCAGATTTATACAGCACAGTTTATAATGCTCTACAGCAAATCACAATGATTTAATTGAAGCATCTGACATTTAAATGGTGCTGATTATATAAAGTCAGGTTGCAGTTTTTGGTTTCATAGAGATAAAAGAACAAGAGGCATTAATGGATATTAAAATAAATTCAGAACAGATGTCTGGAAGTACAGCTTAATTAACAGAGTAGACTACCAATCAAGGTCATTGGTGGAAAGATATTTTGAGGTCATATGCAATAAAATCGAATCAAGGAGAATAGAAATAAAAAAAAAATAATGAACTTTAATAGACCTGATTAACTTTCTTATGGCTCCAAAAATGACTTTGTATAAAGAAACTTCCAACAGGGACATTTTCAGTTTTATTATTTCAAAGCAGTTAGACATCTGTTTAAATCTTAAAGAATTATTAGCCTTGACAGAAATGAAAGCAATTTGTGCCACATGAAAGGCAGCACAGTTTCTGAACATTTCAAAGCACATGTAAAAGCAATTGCCAAGAAATTTGTCACCAAACTCAGTCACATAATTTTATATTTTTAATTAAAGATTCAGAAATTTCACTGAGATGTAAAAGTTCTCATTACTTCATGTAAGGTAGAATCAGATGGCAAGATAGCAAGTCTGCTTTGGATAGGACTATGGATTATGCCTGAAGACACATCTATCTTGCACAGTATCCCCCAAATTCTATATATTGTGCTAAATTGTGCATGGATATTCCAAATGAAATTTAATTGCTTAGCGCTCCTTTAACTAAACGTCAGTAGAGGTTTATACTAAGGGCCGGCAAGGTAAATGCTCTGAAGCACATATGAGTTCTTTGAACGTCGGAACATTTACCTCACCGGGCCATGGTAAAAAAAACTCTACCGCCATTTAGTAAAACCTAGCTTTTATGAGCCAATCAGCACTAATAATTGGGCATTTAGAATCAATTACTGGTGCTAATGTGGAATTATGGAATTAAGCATGCATCATTCTACATGCTATCCTACAAAATTGTGTGCAATTTTTTTTTAGTGTGCAACAAAAAAGGGGTGCAGCTATGGTAGGAACATGGGTGGGTTGGGAGCATTTACATAAAGATATGCATTGTATTATAAAAGTTGGGTGGTGATCCACACCTAATTTAGACAGAGATTTAGGCTCACCATGCGACAAACTGCTAGCGCAGTTTGATAGAAGAGGCCCTAAATCTTTCTGAGTTTTGTTTTCTGCATAAAAGACTGCTCTCATATTTTTAATGTATTTAATAAGTTGTAGGTACACTTTGATAGGTTTTGTCTTATGGGAGAATATAATGTTCCCTCTTGACCCCGATTCAAACAATTAACTAGAAGTTAGTAACTTGCTCCCTTGTCTAGATAGTTGGAGAAGCTACTCATAAAGTAGGAGTGGGGAAAGGACACAGTCAACCAACTTAAGGGACAAGCAGGTTATTAAAAATGCATAAATAAACTAATAATAAAAAATGCAGGTCTAACAAAAGGAGCCTGCTGCTCAACCTAGGCCCAAATGCATAACCGGAAAGCGCTGTGAGCTTCTGCTAAAGGACTGAAAGACTCTTTTGTTAGACCTGCATTTTTTATGCATATATTATACGTGTATTAGTTTATTTATGTACTTTTAATAAACTGTTTGTCCCTGAAGTTGGTTGACTGTGTCCTTTCCTCACTCCTTCTTGTTTTAAATTTTCACACGTAGGGCTATTTTTCTTTGTGTGGTGGGATATACTCATAAAATAGATCATGCTTTGGACTTGATCTTTTTGTCTGAAATTTTATACATGAATCTGTGTACTATTCCACTAATTACACCAGTGGGATGGTCGGATCATTTTTTATTGTCCTTTTACATTGAAGATTGAAGGACATGTAGTTGATGGTGATTTACAGTCAAGTATGATGGTTTTACGCCCATATTTTGAATCTAATGTTTAATGAGATAATTAGTTGTCTCATAGAATTTTTGATGATTTACAATCTGTAGATGATATATGGTGGAGATATGTTATTCTTCTTCAGAGAATGCTTTGGATATGATAACCCCTAAATGTAATATTGTGTTACAAAATAAGTACAAGGTGTGTCTATGGAGAACTGAATATTTGATTCAATTGCAGAATGACTTATGTAGGAGTGAAAGGTTATGGAAGAAGCCACAAGATGTTGAGGATTCGATAGCTTTCGATTACAATTGTGTGAATATGTACATGTGTGTAAGGAAGAGAGAAATAAATATTATAAGATACAAATTGACAAATCTTTGAGAGGCTAAAGGATTTATTTTAAACTGTAAAATTCCTGGTCAATGGATATGATAATATGATAAAAGAGTATATACTGAATGCTCATTTGTATGCAAATTGTTTACAGAAAATTGAAAAAAAACAACATTAATTGGAATGTGATATCTGAAGATGATAGGATTTGCATGAATTATAGATCATGTTGAGATGTAGATGTGACTGCCAAAGAACAGTCAGATATTTGTTTGAGAAATAAAGAAGTTTGTAGGGCTGTGATGATTATGAGCTATAACAGAGGTGCAATCTTTGGTGCTAGTAAATAAATCATTGAGTAATGGTCATTTCCCTACACTGTGTAAGCAGACAACTGTAAAGCCTTTGCTGAAAAATGAAAAGTTGGATAAGGGCAAGATGCCAAGTTATAGACTAATTTCTACTATACCATTTATAACAAAGGTTCTTGAGAAGATTGTTTTGACACAATTAGAACTGCATCTTGAAGATGTGAATGCCCATGATAAACACTAATATGGATTCTGTAGGGTACATGTGGATTACAGGACTGGAGGCAACATGGATTCACTAAAGGTAGGTCTTGTCAGACAAATCTGATCAATTACTTTGACTGTGTGACCAGAGAATTGGATAGCGGGAGTGCACTACATGTGGTGTATTTAGATTATAGCAAAGCCTTTGACAGTATTCAATACAGACATCTAATAAATAAACTGAGTTCCCTCAGGATGTGTCCCAAAGTGACGGGCGGGGTGAAAACTGGTTGAATGGAAGGTGACAGAGGGTAGTGATCAATGGAGATTGCTCTGAGGAAAATGATGTTACCAGTGGTGTGCCTCAAGGTTCTGTTCTTGGGCCTGTTCTTCTTAACATGTTTATAAACAATATTAATGAAGGATTGTCAGGTAAAATTTGCCTCTTTACAGATGATACCAAAATCTGCAATAGAGTAGACACCCAGGATGATATGAATAACATGAAGAAAGACCAGGCAAAGCTTGAAGAATGGTCTGAAATTTGGCAGCAAAAATTTAATGCTAAGAAATGCAAAATATGCATTTGGGCTGCAAAAATCCAAGGGGCCAAACAGGTTGAAAAGGTGATGGCAAAAGCTAGAAAGATGTTAGGGTACCTAGGAAGAGGTATGACCAGTAGGAAAAAGGAGGTATTGATGCACCTGCATAAGACTTTGGTGAGCCTCATTTAGAATATTGTGTATAATTCTGGTTGCCACACCTGCAAAAAGATATAAAAAGGATGGAGTCAGTCCATAGGAAGGCTATTAAAATGGTGCATCGTCTTTGTCATAAGGCGTATGGGGACAGACTTAAAGATCTCAATTTGTATACTTTGGAGGAAAGGCAGGAGAGGGGAGATATGATAGAGACATTTAAATACCTACATGATGTAAATGTGCATGAGTCATTGCTCTTTCATTTGAACGGAAGCTGTGGAATGAGAGGGCAGTTAGAAGAAGTTAAGAGGTGATAGGCTCATGAGTAATCTAAGAAAATTTATTTTTACAGAAAGGGTTGTAGATGCATGGAACAGTCTCCCAGAAGAGGTGGTGGAGACAGAGACTATGTCTGAATTCAAGAAAGCCTGGGATAGGCAGTGGGATCTCTTAGAGTGAGAAAAAGATAATGGTTACTGTGGATAGACAGACTTGATGGACCATCCGGCCTTTATCTGCCATCATGTTTCTATGTTACAGTGGTGGATAGTCTTACAAGGGTGGTTCGATGAAAAGAAACAGTATTGCCCAGTATTATTAGACAAATCAGCTGCTTTTGACAGTGGATGGTAATATGTTTTTGTGTAAACTAAAAGGATGTGATATATAATGGATGGATTTTCAATGGTGTACTACCTTTTTTCCACTATAGATATCACCTCAGTATTTTCCCGTTGTCTCTTATATACGATCACAATTTTTCTTGTTATGATAGCACAGTCTGCAGAATTTCAAGACTATCTTTGGCTCCTATAGTTTAACGGCCTCTTTTACAAAGCCGCGCTAGTGGCTACGCTGCGCTAACGGCCCCGAAGCCCATAGAGATTTAAAGGGCTTCGGGGCTGTCGCTGTGTGGCTTTGTAAAAGAGGCCTTAAGTTTTATTTTAGTACTCACAGTGTTTTTATTGCTTTCCCACTTTTTCAAACCAGAAGTTCCCTTTTGCACTTACTTTTTTGAGTCTAATTTTTTGAGGATCTATTTTTGCCACCGTAAATTTAATTAACTTATCTATTGTCACATCAGCAATGTGTGGAATGTCTTTTCATTCACTTTTTATGTTTTTTTCTACTTTTCCTGCCAACAGTTATGTGACGATTTGCACTCGACCTTTTTGTCCCCTTTTCATTACACCTCATCCATCTTATGGTGCAATTGGCTTGTATATTACATTACATTACATTACTGACTTCTATTCCGCTCGTACCTTGCAGCTCTGGGCGGATTACAAAAGAGACATCTGGACATTTCCAGGAGATATTACAAGAAGAAGGTGAATTACAATTTTGGGAATGGGACATAGCAAGGAAGATTGGGTTATTCCAGTAGATTTACAATTTGGGGAGATGTACAAATTGGAGATAGTGCAGTTCCAGTATATATACAGTTTGGGAAGCAGTTGACATGCTTGAGGCTTTGAAGAGTAAGGATAACTGGAGAGGGGGAGAGGTTGAGGGAATTACCCTTAGGGGAATCCAGGGTTAGAGTTAAGACATCTGGATACATTTTTTGAATAGTTGGGTTTTGATTTCTTTTCGAAAAGATTTGAAGTCGCTTGCTGTTATCAGCAGGTTGGAGATGGTATGGTCCAGTTTCGGTGCTTGCGTCGCTAGAAGACTGTCAAACATCTTCTTGCGCTAGGTACCTTTGAGTGGGGGGTAGGTAAATGGAGTCTTAGTTCTTCTTTGTCTATTGGTAAGGTTTTGGTTCAGGCAGTTGTTTAGGTAATTGGGGGCTGTGCCATTTATTGCTTTGAATAATAGACAGTATAATTTGAATTGAATTTGCGCCTGTATTGGTAACCAGTGTGAGTCTAGGTAGGCAGTGGTGACGTGGTCAAACTTTTTTAGCGAGTGGATCAATCTGAGTGCAGTGTTTTGGATTGTCTGTAGTTGTTTTATCATGGTAGCAGGGCATGGTAGATAGAGGATGTTGCAGTAGTCCAATAGACCTAGGACTAAGGATTGGACTATGAGCCTATATTGCTCTTTGTCGAAGAATTTTCAGATTTTTCATAGATTGCGCATGGTTAGAAATGCTTTCTGGGTGGTCTTGTTGATTTGGGCCTGCATTGTGCAGCATCTATCTATTGTTACTCCTAGGAGTTTAAGGGTGGGTTGTATAGGATATTTGGAGGTGTTTATTTCTAGTTCTGTGATGGAGGGGTTTTTGTCCTTTTCGAGCAGTAGAAATTTTGTTTTGTCTGTGTTCAGCTTCAATTTGTGGTCTGCCATCCATTTTTCCACTGCTTGTAGAGTTTTTTTCCATTTTTTCTGTAGAAGTGGGGTCAGGAGAATCGAAGGGTAGAAGTATGGTGATGTTATCAGTGTAGCTAAATGAAGTTACATTTAGGTTATCTAGGGTAGAACCAAGGGAAGATAAAAAGAGGTTGAAGAGAGTAGGTGAGAGTGGTGAGCCTTGAGGGACTCCACAGGGGTTGGACCAGGGTTCTGATTTAACATCGTTTGACTTTACTCTCTATGTTCTGGATTTAAGGAATCCTTGGAACCAGTTATGTACCCTGCCTGAAATCCCTATGGCTTCTGTAGTAGAATGGTGTGGTCAACCAGATCGAATGCTGCAGATAGATCAAGTTGAATTATCAGCATCCTTCTTCCTTTGCTGAGGTGCTGTCGGACTGTGTCTAGTAGGGTTACTAGTAGAGTCTCCGTGCTGTGGTTGGATCTGAACCCCGATTGAGAGGGGTGGAGAAGATTGTGGTTTTCCAGGTAATTAGTGAGGTATTGTGCAACTAGTCCTTCTATTAGTTTGACATATATTGGTATTGAAGTAATGGGTCTATAATTAGTGGGGTTACCTATTAGGCCTTTGTGATCTTTCACAATTGGAGTGATTATGATTTCTCCTAGGTGCTGCAGTAATTGACCTTCAGTGAGTGTAATTTGGATCCATTGCATGAGGCTGGCTCTAAATTTGGGGGTGGCATTGGTTATCAGATAAGTGGGACATTTGGTTATCAGATAAGTGGGACATTTGATTCCCTGGTTGATATCTTCACCCTTCCTCTGTGATATATTTTTGTATTTTCTCTTTTTTTTTTCTTCCTAAATAGTTTTGCTATAATGCTTTGATACATGGACTCAGACTTGATTGTAGTGCCTGGTTTTTAGATGTGTTTCTAACTCATTTTTTAGATAAAATTACACTAAAATGAATTTTATATTTTAACTTATCTATCCTTTTATGAAATTTGGGTATGTGTTGTTAGTCACTAATCTCTAACTATGTTAGTTCTACTCAATTTGTAGCATTTTTAATCATTGTAAACCACATAGAACTTCACAGTCGCTTGCGGAGATGGCGCGGTATACAAACCTAAGATTTAGTTTAGTTTAGTTTAGTTTATTATTATTATTATGGTCACTATCTTCACCTCTTAGAGTTCTTTTCACTCTGCATTTTTGTATTGATTATATATTTTTTCCTTTTTCACATGCTGACACTTTTTTGGAGTCCTTCTCCATTATTTTCTCTTCTTCCACTTCTGTCATAGTCTTTTTCCAACTCATTTTAGTCTCATCACTCTATCAGTCCACCTAGTGATCTCTTCGCACCACATTATCTTAGTACATGATGTCACTCACAGTCTTAGATTCAACATCACAGTTATTGCTTTTAACTGCTTACACATCATCTCAATGTACCCCATTTATTATTTATAGGACCCCTGAAGAAGACTTTTTTGTCGAAACACAGACCTTGTTGGGCCCTACACTTTCAGCGTACTAGATCCTTTAGGTTTTTATGTGGATTATTTTATCTTTATGTGGATTATTTTATTGTATTTTTGGAACTTTGATATTTTCAGTAAAGTCCATTTCAAGAACATCGTCACTCCACAGTGTTTTTTGGTTTCTCCTGATTTTTTTCTCTGTAGATTCCTTGGGGTCAATTTTCTTTGGTTTTGGTACTTCCTTTTATTCAGGGACACATGTTTCAAGTGAAAAGCAATGACACGATCTCTGATTTGATGCCAGTGCCAAAAGGTGTACCTCAAGGGTCAGCATTATCTGTTCCTTTACTTAACTTGTATCTGCTTTCTTTGGAATCTGTACTTGAAGAACTTAAAGTAGAATTTACTATGTATGCAGATTACATACAGTTTTTCTCTCCTGTGATTGAAACTTGGGATGCTTGGCAAGGCCAGTTAACAAATTATTTAGAGGTCATTATATCTTGGATGTGTACTCATGGCTTGTTTCTTAATATGAAGAACACTGAAATAATGTTTGTGGGGAGATTAGAAGAACCAGAGTTACCTCTCTCTGTGAATAAAGAAGGATTGATGTTACCAGTGAAAAAGAAAGGGCTCCTTTTACGAAGCCTCATTAGTGGCTTTATCGCATGCACCTTTTTAGCGCGCGTTAACCCCCGCACTAGCCAATAAACTACTGCATGCTCAAGAGGAGGCGGCAGCGGGGATGGCAAATTAGTGTGCGCTATTACACGCGTTAAACCGCTAATGCGGCTTCGTAAAACGAGCCCAAAATGAAATCATCGGGACTATATTTGAATTCTCCATTGACTATTGTGTGTATTATGAGTGCCATAGACTCGTGTTCAAGTCCTAGCTACTTGAGGAATTACAGATCTAAAAATAAATTGTTTTTGTGCTGGTCTAGTAAGGTCTTCCATCATCAATCCCATGGTTGTTTTCAATGTGTCCAGCCATCTGAATGCAGGTCACACTCTTTGCTTGGTTCCTTTGATCTTCCCAAACATGATGTCCTTCTCCAGTGATATTTCTCTTCTGACAGTGTGACCAAAATAAAATAGTTGTAGCTTAATCATTTGGGCTTGAGTGTCATAGTCGGTTTGATCTCTTCCAGAATTGATTTGTTAGTTCTTCTGGCGGTCCACGGCATGCATAAAATCCTTCTCCAGCACCAAAGCTCAAATAACTATGCATGATCAAATTATGCAAGTGATCCTGCGTTGTTGTTGTTTTATTCCAAATTAAACTATTATGGAGAGTGAAATGTATGTTGTCTGTCACAGACTTCAAGAGTGTGGTGCAAGTTAGGGTTATTTTGAGATTGGATTATTGCAATGCACTATATCTTGTAATTACATCCTCATGGTGCAGTACATTGCAGGTTATGCAGAACTCTGAAGTGAGAATGATTGTGGGGATTGGAAAAAGAGTGAATAACATAAGCAAAACCAATAGAGACCCACAAATTGCATAGCAACACAACCAACAAGATAGATTTCAATCTACCAAATAATAATAGAGGAAAAAGGCCTCAGAAGTCTAGAGGTGTTAATGCCCTGAAGCATTACATATAATACCACTTTTTCTTAGGACTGAATGCCTTTCATTGGCAAAAAAAAAAAAAAATCTCCATAAATTCGTATCAATACATAGAAACATAGAAACATGATGGCAGATAAAGGTCAATTGGCCCATCTAGTCTGCCCATCCGCAGTAACCATTATCTCTTTCTATCTCTGAGAGATCCCACATGCCTATCCCATGCCTTCTTGAATTCATACACAGTTTCTGTCTCTACCACTTCTTCTGGGAGTTAAATCAAAAATAAACCATCAGTTATCCTTGTGTCCCAATAGGACCTGTTTCACAAACCAACTTCTTAGTTTCCTCCTGAAGGCCGGTGTCTTTTGCAGCTTCCTTTAACAGTGCAACTCCTACATAAGATGCAGTACATGCTCCTGCGGTAATTTTTTTTAATAGCCATGTGCTAATGTTAACAGCGCACAGAAATAAAAAAGATATGATAGTAAAAAGGCTGAATTTATGATCTCAGTAGAAATGGGCTTAGCACATAGGAAAAATCTTTTAAGGAAACGCTAAGCCCATTTCTTAGTACAGCTTAATAAAAAGTTCCCATTATTCATTTTCTCCCTTTTACTAAGCCACAGTTGCAGTTGCATTGGAATAGCGTTAGAGCATTTAGCACTCCAGGCCTTGGTAGAAACCTCTACCATGGCTTAATAATAGAGGGTCTTTATTTATTTATTTATTTATTAAATATTTTTATTCAATTTAAAGCCAAAAAATAAGTGCAACATATTGTATAGACATTTTGCACTTTAACAGCACTTAAATTCTATCAAATTACACTTTATGACAAAGACATATAGTACCCCCTCTTTCTACATATCCAATAATTGCACTCAAATTGAAAGTATCTCTTCACCCACCACTCTGGACGTGTACGATCAGGTTTTGGTTTTTTTTTTCTTTTTCTTAACCTTTAATTGATTACGATGACAGAATCATTCTGGAAAGTCTGATGCTTCTCTGAAACATTTAAAAAAAAATAATATATCAAGATTACAGAAAAATAATGACCTTGATTCTATCAAAAGCTAATGAAAGAACAGTCTTAAATGAAGTGTTCTTCTGTAATGATCAATATAAATCTACTATTTCTCACATGGCAAAATATAATGTTACATGCTATCTTTCAGCAAGGTGACAGTTCTCTGGTGTAAATTGTTGCCAAGTCTTAGGTGACCTCTAGTACAAAAAAAAAAAAAAAATACATCACTTTGCAATTATGTCCACATAAATATTAATCTGGTTAGCTATGGTTTCGGAATGATTGAAGAACTCTAAAAGAGAAAGGGAGGATGAACCCATGAAAATTAATTGAACTCTGCCTTTTACCTTCACAAATTCTTAAACACCACAATTCTTAAACACTATAATTTCAAAAGTAATGAAAATCAATCAGGGATTTTATAAACTAGGTGTTGAAACTATGATGATACTGTGCACAGTATTATGGAGCTCTTAAGTAGGCCATCTGCTTTTTTCACCCTTTCTTTCTTTGCAGATGATTCTGGAATTTTACCAAGTGACAAGAAATAAGAGAAGCATATACATATGCTAATAACTGGAAACAAAAACAGTCAACATCCACATTTGTCCTTGGCACATCCTCAAGGTTACAGTATGTGTTTTTAATATTTGGCAATTTTCATCACATATAAATTAGTAAACAGATGAAAAGCAAAGACTAAAGCCTGAAAAGTAGATCAAAATATTTTGCATTCAGGTACAAACATTTTTAGTTAAATATGCAGTAGGAAATTGCTACAAATACCCTGATTCTATAAATGATGCCTACAGTTAGGTACCTAGATTGGTGGGGTTGAGGATAAAGTAGTATATTAGTTGTGCTGATAAAAATTTATAAACATTAGAGGCTCTGGTAGAAACCCGTTTACAAAGTATGTATTCTTCCCAATTAATATTTCTAAATTTATGCACAGTACAGCTTACTTTCTAGATGCTTCTATTGCTGGGTTTGTACCTGATACACAGTGGAAGTTACTTTCACTATGCTCGTGTTGAGGTTATAAGTGCAAAAGTCACTTCAAAGCTGAAGTTCTCTAGAGCTTCTTCTCATTTGGAAATAGCTCCCTTGTTCAGTAATTCCTTTAAAGTATTTAAAGGCTTAACATTGAGGAAAGGAAGAGGCACAGTAACAGAGCAAATGGAAGACACAGAGAGAAGAGAGGCAGTGGATGGAAGGAATTGAATAAGAACATGAAGAAAGCAGAAACCAGGCAATAAAGGTAGGAAAAAAATTCTTTTTTTTTTTTTGCTTAAGGATAAAGTAGTATATTAGTTGTGCTGATAAAAATTTATAAACATTAGAGGCTCTGGTAGAAACCCGTTTACAAAGTATGTATTCTTCCCAATTAATATTTCTAAATTAATGCACAGTACAGCTTATTTTCTAGATGCTTCTATTGCTGGGTTTGTACCTGATACACAGTGGAAGTTACTTTCACTATGCTCGTGTTGAGGTTATAAGTGCAAAAGTCACTTCAAAGCTGAAGTTCTCTAGAGCTTCTTCTCATTTGGAAATAGCTCCCTTGTTCAGTAATTCCTTTAAAGTATTTAAAGGCTTAACATTGAAACTCATATTTCACCATTCTCTTCCTTTATTTATCTATTTCAAATAATGACATTAACAAATCTGCTTAGGCAAAACACTGGCCGCAGCTTTATTGAACATTCTCTTAATATTATTTTCAAAAACATTCTTAAAATGCAACAAATCTCAATAAGTTTCAACCTTTTGGTGGATCTATTTCTGGGAGCCATTCGGTGATGAAACTAGCTCCATTAATTCCATGATACTTTTCTTATGATGCACCTCTCTCCCCCCCTCCCCCCCCCCCCGTCTAACTTACGGTGTCATCAAGCCACTTAACTCGCAGCATTGCTGCCCACAAGCAAGCACCTATTTCAATCTCAAATATGTCTTAAATGTCCATTTCAATTCCATTTCTGATAATTGCTCTCCTCTAGGCCCTCCCCCTACTCAGCTGTGACTGCTCTCACCCTCAAAACCCCCACAAACCAGATCCACTCTTCAGGACCCAACAGCTACCTGACCCAAACCCCACAAGGGGTGGGAAGGCGGGAAACGCCAACCCCTACCGACTTTCTTCCCATTCTGCTACCTCAGCAATAATCCTTTTCCCCACCAAAAACTTTACCTATCACTTTGCCTCTCTCTCTCTTTCACCCTCCTCCCATCTTTCCTCCAATCACTGCCTTCCCACAATTACCAATCAAAATTCTTATTTTCCCTTTGCTGACCTAACTCTTCACCCATTCCCTCTCCCCTTCATAACCTCCCCCTCTTTTCTCCAACTCCTCCCCCCCTTCCTTCTTTCCTTCTCTAGCTTAGAGAGCTGCACGGGAACGGGGATGACGGGAATCCCGCGGGTTCCCCCTTTGGGTCACGGGGATCCCATGGGGATGCCCCCTAGGGTCATGGGGATCCCGTGGGGATGCCCCCTAGGGTCACGGGGATCCCGTGGGGATGCCTCCGAGGGTCGTGGGGTTCCTGCGGGGTTGGATCGCAGTGCACTCGAGCCGCGAGGGTAGTCTCCTTCTCCTTACCTGCCCTGTTGCAGCACACAGCCGAACGGAAATCTTCCCGATGTCAGCGCTGACGTCAGAGGGAGGGCGTAAGCAAAGCCCTCCCTTCCTCCGACGTCAGCGCTGACATCAGGAAGACTTCCGGTCGGCTGTGTGCGGCAGGGCAGGTAGGGAGAAGGCAATGGCGTACGAAAGAGGGGGGAGGGGGCGGTTCGCCCCGGAGAACGTGCACAGCCGGTCAGGTCCCCCGATTGACCGACAACAGGCCAGGCCGACAAATCTCCCTGCCCTGTAGCCGCGAATCTAAATTACCTCTTACAGCAGCTTCACTACTCCAGCTGCTGTAAGAAGGTAATTTAGATTCGCGGCTACAGGACAGGGAGATTTGTCCGACCGGGCCTGTTCTGGTGTCGGTCGGGTGCAAAAGCGCCACAGAGGTGGAGGCAGGGAGGGAGAAAAGGTGGAGTGGAGAAGAAAAGACTCTTAAGGGGGGAGAAGGCCGCTGAAAGCACTGGGGAAGACAAAGGGGTGGAAAAGAACGCTGAAAGGACATGGGGTAAACGGGAGGAGGGGGGGAAGGACCCTGAAAGCACTGGGGAAGACAAAGGGGTGGAGAATGCCACTGAAAGGACATGGGGAAAACAGGGGTGGAGAAGGCCGCTGAAAGGACATGGGGAAGACAGAGGGGGGAGAAGGCCGCTGAAAGGACACGGGGAAGACAGAGGGGGGAGAAGGACGCTGAAAGGACATGGGGAAGGCAGAGGGGGGAGAAGGATGCTGCCTGACAGGACATGGGGAAGATGGTGGGGGAGAAGGACACTGAAAGGAAATGGGGAAGAGGGAATGGGAAGAAGACGCTGGCAGGGAAGAAGACAGAGGTGCCAGACTATGGGGGGAGCGGAGGGAAAAAGATGGGTGCCAGACCAATTTGGGAGGGGGAGAAAGGGAGAGGCACAGTAACAGAGCAAATGGAAGACACAGAGAGAAGAGAGGCAGTGGATGGAAGGAATTGAATAAGAACATGAAGAAAGCAGAAACCAGACAATAAAGGTAGGAAAAAAATTCTTTTTTTTTTGCTTAAGGATAAAGTAGTATATTAGTTGTGCTGATAAAAATTTATAAACATTAGAGGCTCTTGTAGAAACCCGTTTACAAAGTATGTATTCTTCCCAATTAATATTTCTAAATTAATAAAGTCTTTTTGTTTATTTTTAAATGGGTTTCTACCAGAGCCTTTAATTCAGTAGCATAATTAAATGAAATAACTATTTCTGTAGTTTATAGGGACGGGCGGGGACATAGGGGATTCCTCGCGGGGACGTAGGGGATTTCTCACGGGGAAGGGCGGGGACGGAGGGGATTCCTCACGGGGATGGGTGGGGACGGAGGGATTCCTCGCGGGGATGGGTGGGGACGGGTGGGAGTCCTCACGGGGACGGGTGGGGATGGGTGGAACTTTGGCGAGGACGGGTGGGGACGGGTGGGATTTCTGTCCCCACGCAACTCTCTACTCTGGCTCCAACTCACCCATTGTTATTGACCTCCCAGATTAAACTGTGTGACCCTCTTTATCATATCCACTTTGTTTTGCATGTCCTCTAGGGCAGTGTTCTTCAACCTTTTATACCTATGGACTGGCAGAAATAAAATAATTATTTTGTGGACCGGCATCGGTCCGCAGACCGGTGGTTGAAGAACACTGGACTAAGTCATGGGCCAGACCCTGCCCATCTCTACCCAATCTCCACCCCAGACCCTGCCCCTATTGTCCTAATTTTAACACTATTTTTCATATATACACACAATATAAACTTATTAACAATGCATCGATCGCACCGCGGACCGGCAGTTGAAGAACACAGTTTTGGACCTGATACACATGCCGGCCCTGTGGACCGGCAGGAAATTTCTGTGGACCGGCACCGGTCCATGGACCGGTGGTTGAAGAACACTGCTCTAGGGTATACATTTTTAATGCAACCATTCTCTTCTCATATATCTTCTGATGAAAATTCTTAACATTTTATTAGTGTTCCTCTGTACCAACTCTAGTCTTGTGTATGTCCTTAGAGAGATACAACCAACAAACTAAACATATTATTACATGTGAAGCCTCAGCAATGTCCTGTGTAAGAACATAAGAATTGCCATACTGAAACAGACCGAAAGTCCATCAAGCCCAGTATCATGTTTCCAATAGTGGCCAACCCAGGTCCCAAGTACATAGTTAGATCCCAAGTAGTAAACCAGATTTTATGCTGCTTATCCTAGGAATAAGCAGTGGATTTCCCCCAAGCCATCTCAATAATTTAAATATATCAAGAACACAGGCCACTTATCTTATTTGTGTGCAGCTCTCACTCTTACAACTCTGTGTGCAATTTTGTGTGCCATATCTCTCAAGCCTTATCCTACTGTTCATTCAGGAAACTAGTTAAGACCTATCTGTTTGATAAATTTATTACCTGATTTGCTGATTATATTGCTGTATCTATGTCATTTTTATACAATTGTATTTTTTCACTGATTGTCCAGTTCTCTTTTATGTAAACCACCTAGAACTGCTGGTGTTGGCGGTATAAAATAATAAAGTTATTATTATTAGTTAGTGGAGTGCCGCAGGGATCTGACCTTGTGTCAGCTCTATTTAAAATCTTTGTGAGTGATAATGCAGAAGGACTAACTGGCACAGTTTGCCTTTTTACGGATGATACCTAGCTCTGTAATAGGTTGTACACCCCATTCAGTATGGATTACATGAGGAGGGATCTGGTCAAGCTTGAAGAACGGTCAAGCAATCGGCAACTAAGATTTAATGTTAAAAAATTCAGGGCCATGCAATTGGGCTGCAAAAATCCAGGAGAAAGATATAGTATAGGAGGTGAGGAACTTTTGTGTGCGGAAGAAGAGCGGGACTTGGGGGTGATTGGGTCTGATGATTTCAAGGTGACAAAACAGGTAGAAAAGGCAATGGTCAAAGTAAGGAAGATGCTTGGTTGCATAAAGAAAGGAATGGCTAGTAGGAAAAGGGAGGTGATAATGCCACTGTATAAGTCTTTGGTGAGGCTCCATTTGGAATACTGTGTACAATTTTGGAGACCATACCTTCAAAAAGATATAAATAGAATGAGTCAGTCCAGAGGGCTGCTACAAAGTTGGTTAGTAGCCTTTGTCATAACGTATGAGGGCAGACTTAGAGAACTTAATATGTAGAGGAAAGACAGGAGAAAGGGGATATGATAGAGACATTTAAATATCTCTGTGGCATTAATGTAGGAAATGTAAGGAAAATTCTGAAAGGAGAGGACATAGGATGAAGTTAAGAGGTGTAGATTCAGGAGTAATGTAAGAAAATATTTCTTTACAGAAAGGGTGATATCCCAGTGGAGGTGGTGGAAATGAAGACTGTATCTGAATACAAGATAGTATAGGACAAGGCATGTGGGATCTTTCAAAAAGAAGAGAAGAGAATTTGCTATTATGTTTCTATGTTTCTATAAAATGCCTATCAATAATAATTTTAATAACTTTTTTTTATATACCGCAATACCACAAACAGTTCAGAGTGGTTTACAGTGGAAGAGACTGTATACAGACAGCGATGTTACATAGAACTTTTGAAATTACATTAGCATGTTAAGATTAATCAGATTTATCTGGAAGTGGTTTAAAAATACATCAAGGCAGAAGTGGAGTCAGAGAAATTTATCAAAGAAATAAGTTTTGATTGATTTCCTAAACATTTGATATGAAAGTGCATTTGAAATAAAGTTGGTTAAACATTTATTATATTTGCCTGCTTGGAATGATAATGTTCTATCAAGGAATCTCTTGTAGATGCAGTCAATCAAGAATGGGAAAGTGAACAATTATGTGCTACGTGTATAAGTTGTGCCTGGAAATTCGAAATTATGAGACAGATAGATTGGGGATGAACCTGTTATGGTTTTGAAGCAAAGGCAAGCAAACTGAAAGATGACCCTTGCTTACACAGGCAGCCAGTTTAGTTTTTTTGTAATACGAGCTTACATGATCTTGAGGCCATAAATGAGACAGACTGCAGCATTCTGAATGATTCCACTGCACAACAAAGTTTTTGCTTCCTGAACACTGCTGGGTGTTTCTTATAGAATTTTGGGTGCTGATCATGAATATTACATCAAAAATTACCCATCACGTACCATTTCAGAGAAATCTTCAATTTTGTCGTGATTTTTTCTTATATTTGGATGCAAACAATTTTTTCTCCCATAAGTGTCTTATCAACAACGGTTTGTGCCGCCTGGGTATGTCCATGCATAAAATCTAGCCAGGTTGGAAGCTGTTTTATGGAAGATGACATCCTGGGCATGTCTGGGCAGGTCTGAACGAGCTTGCGCTGTCTCACCATGCTATAATGGTGGCTTCCATACACCGATCCTGCTCATTTGGTTAATATAGATAGTCCGTGTGTGTATATAGTATCAGTATAGTAAAGTATAGTAGTATAGTAGCTGTAGCAATATAACAGTAAGTAAGCTTGATGCTATAGACGTTTTGGTGTCGGGCAATATGTCTCGTCGGTGTCGTAACAGCCGCGACACATTCTGCTATATCTGTGGGGAATATACACTTACGCCTCAGAGACGTTCGATGACTGCCCTTGTAAAGAAAGCCTATCATCTGTATTTTGGCTGCAAAATAGGTGATCAAGACAAGCAATGGGCGCCTCACATTTGCTGTGCGACATGTGCTGTTAGTCTGAGAGCCTGGCTCAGAGGTACTCGAAAGACGATGCCATTTGCTGTTCCGATGATATGGCGAGAACAGAAAGACCATGTGACGGACTGTTATTTCTGTTTGACTAATGTGTCTGGTTTCTCTGCCAAAAACAAGAAGTCAATTGAATATCCTAATCTGCCTTCAGCAATGAGACCCATGCCACATGATGACAGTCTTCCAGTTCCGAAACCACCAGAGGATTGGACCTTAGACGAACCAGATGAAGAAACTGCAGTGCAGGGTTCTAACAGTGACATTGACCCGGATTTTGAACCATCCTCATCAGGCGATCCACATCTGATAACACAGTCCGAATTGAACGATTTGGTCAGAGATTTGGGTCTGTCAAAAGCAAAAGCTGAGCTGCTAGGTTCGAGACTGCAGGAATGGTGTTTGCTATCACCAGGTACGAAAATTTCTGTGTTTCGAGATCGGCATCATGATATAACCAAATTTTTTGCACAAGTCGACAGTCTCTGTTTCTGTTGTGACATTGAAGGATTGTTCTCGGTCTTTGGTTGTGATCACAACCCGGAAGAGTGGCGTCTTTTCATTGATTCGTCAATGTTAAGCCTGAAAGCTGTTCTGTTGCACAATGGCAACGTTTATCCTTCAGTACCTGTTGGCTATGCAGCACATATGAAAGAAACATATGAGAATATGGAAATGTTACTAAAGTATGTCCAGTATACCAGGTATAACTGGAATATCTGTGGAGACCTCAAAGTCGTTGCTCTGTTACTAGGACTGCAGCTTGGCTATACAAAGTACTGCTGTTTCATCTGCGAATGGGACAGCCGAGACAGAGAGTCGCACTATTCTAGAAAGAACTGGCCACTCCGTAAAAAGTTAGTTCCAGGACAGAAAAATGTAGCACATGAATCGCTTGTTGACCCGACAAAGATATTTTTGCCTCCTCTTCACATTAAACTGGGACTCATGAAGAATTTTGTGAAAGCAATGAACAAGGAAGGGGAAGGTTTTCGTTATTTAAGACAGATGTTCCCAAGAATAACTGATGCCAAGATCAAAGAGGGTATTTTTGTTGGCCCCCAGATCAGACATGTTATGAGTGACAAGCGATTTGAAGATCTGTTAGTTGGGCCGGAAAAAATTGGCTGGAAAGCCTTGAAAGACGTTGTTGACAATTTTCTGGGCAATTACAGAGCCCCAAACTACATTCAGCTGGTAGACAAACTTCTCAAAGCATACAAGAGAATGAAGTGCAATATGTCACTCAAGATTCATTTCCTCCATTCACACTTGGACTTCTTCCCCGCAAATCTCGGTGCTGTGAGTGACGAGCACGGTGAAAGGTTTCATCAAGACATAGCTACGATGGAGAAACGATACCAGGGCAATTGGAATCCGTCAATGCTTGCCGACTATTGTTGGATGCTACAACGTGATGCACCAGACACTGAATATAAAAGAAACTCGGGAGCAAAACACTTTTAATTCTGTTTCATTTAGTCGCTTGTGCGAAACGTAAACTTGACTATATATTTTATTGTCAGTAAACATAAAAATGTCTATTTCTCATAGTTCTTACGTGATGCAGTAAAACCAAAACCATATTTGAGCATACCAAGTTGGTACCTGTCATAATCACCAAAAACTTTTCAGGAATCAAGACTTAACCAAAAAATTGTTGTGCAGTGTTCTCAGTCATTTGATGGTTTTCTTAAAAGATCCCAAGTATGTGATATTGCAATAGTCTAAGGTACTTAAGATCAAAGATTGAACCAGTGGTCGACAAGAGAAGAAATCAAAATAATGTTTAATGGTACGAAGTTTCCATAAAGTTAAGAAACATTTTTTAACCTGAGCATTAGTGTGGTCTTCAAATGTCAAGCTTCGATCCAAGATAATAATAATAACTTTATTTTTGTATACCGCCATACCCAGGGAGTTCTAGGCAGTTCACAACAGTTAGATGAAGTACAGACAATGTGGTTGGAATTGAGGAACATAATAAAGCAATCATGAGGTCAAACTAGTTATACAATTACAATTTAAGTGAGGAAAAAGATTTAGTACATTACATACAGTGAGTATATACAATGAATTTAAGAGAAGGAGACAGATGCATACTAATTATACGTTTACAATTTAAGTGAGGGAAGAGATTATGTATAGTACATACAGTAAGAATATACAATGCATTTAAGAGAAGATGCATAGAAGCTTTAAGGAGGTGGGGGAGAACCTCTTAAAGGAAAGGGAAGGGGTGGAGGGAGTTAAGGGAGGGGTTAAGGGAGTTGAGGGAGGGGTGCCTTAAGGATTTGGATTGTTGAAGAGTTGGGTTTTGATCTGCTTTTTAAAGTTGAGATATGAAGAGGCATCTAGTACAATTTGGGCGAGCCATGAGTTTAGTTTGGCTGCTTGAAAAGTGAAGGTTCTTTCAAAGAATCTTTTAAGATGACACGATTTCAATGAGGGAAAGGCGAGTAGGTTTATTCTGCGGGAGCTTTTATTATTGTAATTCAGGGTGAAGTGTGGGTAAAGGTAGTCTGGTGACATGCCAAATACTGTTTTATAGCAGATGCATGAGAACTTAAATAGAACTCTGGATTAGAACGGCAGCCAGTGCAATTTGTGGTAGAAAGGGGTTATGTGCTCCCATTTCTTCAATCCAAAGATGAGATGGACGGCGGTATTTTGGACTAACCTCAACTTCCTGGTGATTTTCTTGAAGGCGCCTAAGTATATGATGTTACAGTAATCCAGAACGCTTAGGATAGAAGACTGTACCAGCAGACGAAAGAAGGCGTCATCAAAGAATTTTTTGATTGTGCGGAGTTTCCAAAGCACCGATATACATTTCTTAAATACTAGGTCAGTGTGTTTCTCTAGTGTGAGATGCTTGTCTAAAGTGACTCCTAGTGTTTTTAGGGTTTGTTCAATGCAGTAATCCAAACCATTTACATGTAGCGTAGTTTCTTTGATTTTGTCGTTTGGAGCTGCCAAGAAAAATTTAGTTTTGTCCGAGTTTAGCTTTAATCTGAACGCTGACATCCAAAGTTCAACCTGATTTAGTATGAATGAAATTATAATTATTATTCCCATAACCTCACTGACTCAAGAGACAGAACAATTCATCTCATCTGTCCTTACCAAGGTAGAACAATGGACTATACAATTTAAACTAAAACTGAATTCGGAAAAAAATAAGGGCCTCTTCTATCAAACTGCGCTAGCAGTTTTTAGCGCAGAAAGGATTTTGATTGTAGAATTAATTGGGTAATATGACCCATTTAATCTCAAAAAGGTATTCATGATCTTGTTATTAGGACTTGCCCAAAAAAACTTAGGGCCTCTTCTATCAAACTGCACTAGCAGTTTGTAGTGCGGTGAGCCACGTTGAATGGCCCATGCTGCTCCTGATGTTCACAGAGTTCCTATGAGTGTTGGGAGCAGCGAGGACCATTCAGCACAGCTTTCTGCGCTAAAAACTACTAGCGCAGTTTGATAGAAGAGGCCCTTATTTTTTTCCAAATTCAGTTTTAGTTTAAATTGCATAGTCCATTGTTCTACCTTGGTAAGGACAGATGAGATGAATTGTTCTGTCTCTTGAGTCAGTGAGGTCATGGGAATAATAATTGTAATTTCATCTACTTATATATACAATTTCAATTTTAAATCGGATAACATATTTCCCAATGATGCCATATATCTTTATGTTAAATTAGCATTTGTTATTCTGCAGCAGCATATTATAGACCTAAGCAGTTTACAGTACATTAAAATACAAATAATGTATGAAAGGAACTCCATTAGATAGGAAAGCACTAGATAGAAAGTATTAGATCGAGAATAAAGAAATAGATATTGAAAATTGAAAGGGAGTGTGGGGAACCCTGTGGCAATCCACAGGGATTACACCAAGCCTGAGAGAAAGATCCTTCACTGTAAACCTGGTAGATACATTTTTTTAGGAAACCCATAAACCAATTTAGTACCTGTCCAGAAATGCCGATGGAATCAAGGCATCTAAGCAAAATGTCATATCAACAAAGTCAAAGGCACTGCTCAAATCAAACTGCAGTACCAATGCGCTTTTTCCCTGGGAAAACAAATGGAAAAGGTGATCAGTCATAGAAGCTAAAATTGTTTCAGTACTGTAATTTGTACAGAAGCCAGACTGAGAATCGTGTAGAATGCTGAACTTCTCTGAGTATTTCATGAGATTGATGTTAACCAGTCCTTCCATTAGTTTAAGAAAACGTGGTATGTTGGCAATAGGTCTGTAGTTGGCAATAGGTCTGTAGTTGGTAGTCAACAGTTAATTATTTTTTTCATACAATTTAATGGGAAGAAGATAGGTGTCATTGATATGTAGTACAAAATAATTGGTACTATGGACATTTTAATATCCTTCTCTACCAGCTTAGGTAAAGAAAGTACCACTATGCACACACTTCTTTAAAACAACAGTTGAGATTCATTCATCTGTAATAACTTTCTCAAGTAAGGAAGTAATATGATGCCAAGGTATTTAATCCCATTGGGCTTCCATAGAAAAATAAATTCTACAAACTATTTGATGGTGTGCATATTTCTAGGTATTATTTCTGATTTTGTCCATTTAGCTTTATAACCAGAAAAAAACCCCAAATATATCAATTAATCTCAGCAAGGTGGTTGAAGGTTGGGTGGGATATAAAAGAATGTCTTCAGCATATGCTGATAAGTTTATATCCCTGGTTCCCATATGGAATCCCAGAGATCACAGGAGATTGACAAATGGCATATAAAGGGGATTTAGAGCTAGATCAAAAAGGAAAAGAGACAGGATCAGACTTAGTACCTCTCTACTGCAGCTTAGCGAGAGAAGGCGGCACCCAGGGCTGTGATGCCAAGCAGTTGCCTGTCCTGATTACCTGATTCACCAGAAAGTATGAATCCTCACATGACCCCTGCATTCTTCCACCACTGTGCCCATACTACTGGCTCTTCCCCATGCTCTTTCCTCCCAAGTGCCTCCCCCTACACTTTCCCCACCCCCTGCACCTCCTACACCTCTTGAAATATTCACTGGAAGCAGTGAGCAGCATCTCTGACCTGCTGCTCATTGCAGCCTCAGGAAATCCTTTCCCCAAGTCAGAACTGTCCTAATTAATTTCCAGCCTCTTTCCTGCCAAAATTCATATTCATGACCAATGGACTTTACTACCTCAGTTACCTCAAGCCCTAGCCAATCAGGTTTGAAAGCCCACTAACTCATATATAAAGATAAACTGCTGACTTCACAGCACACCCCAAAGTAAGCCGCAGCATTATGACTGAAATGTTGGTTCGACCTACACAGACGCAGTGAGACCTGGACAATTGCAACAAGATAACTAGGAGTCAAATCAATAAATTGCCACCAAATAAGTTAGGGAATTTTGGCCCCAGGTCCATATCTCAAATGGACATTTACTACTGTGCAAAGAACCTATCTTTCTTGTTCTGAGTTACCTCTCATATCTAACTTCAAACACATGACATGTTCAAAACACATGCTCAAAAACTCCAGCCTGGTCAAACACTTATAAGGAAATTTGCATCTTTATTCCTTTCACAATCATTTTACTTTCAAATATGGTTCTCTGTTTAACATTAAACAAGGCACTCCACTTGGAAGTGGGCTTGAACTAGAGAATGACAAGGGGACAACTTTCTCCCCATCCCCTTGGGAACTCATTTTCCCATCCTATCCCGCAAGTTCTTTTCCTGTTCCTGCCCCATTCCTGCAAGCTCCGTCCTCATCTGCACAAGCCTCAGACACTTTAAAATCATAAGTGTTTGAGGCTTGTGCGGTTAATGCAGAGCTTGTATGAATGGGGCAGGGACAGTGAAAGTGAAAGTGACAAAACTTGAGGGGATGGGATGGTAAAATTGAGTTCCTGAGGGGACGGGGGCAAATCTGTCCCCGTGTCATTTAGCTTGAACCACAAGCTCAGAACAGAAAAAAAAACATATTCACTTTTATGAGCTAACACACTGCTCTACTTGCTAATGACTATCTATGTCAGACCCTCATAAGGGCATTACTCCCTATCAGTACAATCAATCTTATCTTTGAACTCTACCAATATCTTTGCTGTTGGTCAGTTCCCAGAGTCTGTGCAATCTGTTAATAGTACAATGGATTCTGTTTCTCATTTTCTTCACCCCCCTTTCTTCTGCAAACATCCCTTACTACACTGTTTCTTCTGTGTCCTAATTGCACCTGAGTGAACAAGCTTAGCTTTCTTGAATTGGTCTCAGCCTACTCTGCTAAAAAGAAGTCTCAACTTCTCTCTAATTTCAAGAATCCTCTTTTAACTTTCTCCTGCTAATAGACTACTGTAATTCCAGTAAAAGGCTGTTCTTTCCAGCACATGGAGACCACAGTACTACAACAGTTTTGCTTTTAATATGTTTTAGGACACACAATTTTAATTTTTGTAACATTAGTTCCCTGTACTTTTTTCTACAAGTTTAATGTTGTTTGAGTATGATGATCACATTCAGTTGATGGCTCAGCTTGTTGAGAGGCTAAAATGGGGCATGGCTGGAACAGATTAAGAATGGGATGAGGCATTACACTGCAATTCAAAATGCCTTGTGTGGGACAACACCTATGTCAGCAACAAAGGGACAATAGCAGCACTTTTTATTGCAAATATTTTTATTACATTTGTAAATAGCAAACATCAATAGTCCATCATGAATATTAAAATAACAACAATATTTTGCAAGGAGGGAGACAAAAAATGATTCTATGAAAATGAAGCAGAACACTGAAAATAAATATATTAACAGAATTTTTCAAACATGCCTCCAAACAACTTAAAGAAATGCATATAAGAGGCTTAACCTTAAACCCAACATGTACCTTGTTTTCAAATCCCAAAGAGGTTTTGAATACAGAAGGGAAGGACCAGCTGCCTCCCACCTAGTATCTCTCACTGATGATTATAAAATCCCCAACTATATAAAGCATAGCAGTGAAAACTCAATGAAGTTTCTAAGAAGGCAAATCAAAAATTAAAGACAATTGTTAAACTATGTACTAGCCGGAACATTGCTAGCAAAATGCAAGATATGTACTCATACATTGCCTATTGGATAATTCGTCTACACACAGTGCAATGCTCAGCCTTTAGTTGTGTGGCAGCCACGAGGTCAGAAACATGGACGCTTCATTGCAAGATTGCACCATCAGAAAATAACGTGGAGTAGTGTGCTTTCTTTGGGCAGAGGGAGTGAAACCTGTGGAAATCCACCATTGGATATTGACTCAGTATGGACATAGCACCATAAATCAATGAAAGGTTTATGAGTGGGTAAAAAGTTTTTAAAGTGGGAAGAATAGGTATAACTGACGAAGGTCATTTTGGTTGCCAGTCAATATCATGCACACAAGAGTATATTGACAGGGCTGATGCCTTGATTAGAGAAGACCGATGGATAACGGTGTCTCAACTGGTTACAATTTTGGATATCAGCTATGGATCTGTATTTCCCATATTGCATGATGACTTGGGATATAGGAAAGTCTGCACACAATGAGTTTTCAAACAGCTTACTGATCTGCACAAGCAAAGGTATGTGGATGCTGTGACCCAGTTCCTGACACAGTATGAAGAAGATCCAAGTATTCTGGAGAGAATTGTCACCGGCGATGAGACATGGGTGCATCACTGCGATCCAGAGAGCAAAGGACAAAACATGATGAAGTGAAGGAAGTGGTGCTCACCTGGCTTCAGGAGCAGCCCAAAAACTTATCTGCAGGAATACAGAAGCTATTTGAATGATACAACAAATGTGTCATCTTCCACGGGGACTATGTGGAAAAGTGATATGTTCAATTGTTCTTGCCAGTGGCGTACCTAGGGGGGGGCGGGGGGGGCGGGCCGCCCCGGGTACCAGCTCTAAGGGGGTGTTCACGGCCTTGCCGTTCAGTCCCCCGCCACCCCCGAAGGACCGCTCGCCCCACTGACCTTCCTGCACCATCTGTGAAGCAGCCCGCAGCAGGATCGCGAAGTCAGCGTCAGCATCCCTGCGCTGCTTCCTGCGCCGCTATCCCGCCTCACCCTGAAGGCCTGATGCCCCGACCCACCCCGAAGGACCGCTCGCCCCCCTGGCCTCCCCGCACCACCTATGAACAGCCGCAGCAGGATCGCGAAGTCAGTGTCAGCATCCCTGCGCTGCTTCCTGCGCCGCGATCCCGCCCCTCCTCTGACGTCAGAGGAGGGGCGGGACCGTGGCGCAGGAAGCAGCGCAGGGATGCTGACGCTGACTTCGCGATCCTGCTGCGGCTGTTCATAGGTGGTGCGGGGAGGCCAGGGGGGCGAGCGGTCCTTCGGGGTGGGTCGGGGCATCAGGCCTTCAGGGTGGGGCGGGCGGGCAGGCAAGCAGGCTTTCAATGGGGAGGGGGTGACAGGCAGGCAGGCAGGCCTTCAAGGGGGGACAGGCCTTCGGGGGGGGGTGCAGGCCTTCAAGGGGGGCAGGCAGGCCTTCAGGGGGGTGCAGGCCTTCGGGGGGGGGTGTAGGCCTTTGGGGGGTGCAGACCTTCAAGGGGGTGCAGGCCTTCAAGGGGGGAAAGGCCGGCAGGCCTTCAAGGGGGGGACAGGCCTACAAGGGGGGGACAGGCCTACAAGGGGGGGGACAGGCCTACAAGGGGGGGGACAGGCCTTCAAGGGGGGTGCAGGCCTTCAAGGGGGGTGCAGGCCTTCAAGGGGGGTGCAGGCCTTCAAGGGGGGGAAAGGCAGGCAGGCCTTCAAGGGGAGGACAGGCCTACAAGGGGGGGGACAGGCCTACAAGGGGGGGGACAGGCCTACAAGGGGAGGGACAGGCCTACAAGGGGGGGGGACAGGCCTTCAAGGGGGGGTGCAGGCCTTCAAGGGGGGTGCAGGCCTTCAAGGGGGAGACAGGCCTTCAAGGGGGGGAAAGGCAGGCAGGCAGGCCTTAAAGGGGGGACAGGCCTACAAGGGGGGGACAGGCCTACAAGGGGGTGGGACAGACCTTCAAGGGGGGGACAGGCAGGCAGGCCTTCAAGGGGGGGACAGGCCTACAAGGGGAAGGGACAGGCCTTCAAGGGGGGTGCAGGCCTTCAAGGTGGGACAGGCAGACCTTTAAGGGGGGACAGGCCTTTGGGGGGGGACCATGATTTAGAAGTACACAGAGGGAAGGGGGTGTTCAAAGAGACATGCATATGCCAAACTTTGGGGGGGGGGGAAGAAATAATGGGTCTGAAAATAGAGGAGAGGGAGAGAGATGATGGACCATGGGATTTAGGGAGGGAAGGAACAGAAAGGGAGAGAAATTGGACACAAGGGATGGTGTGGAGGAGGGATAGAGATACTGGATAGGAGGGTAATTAGGAAAAGAAACGGAGAGATGGTGGACTCTGGGATGGTGGGGAAGGAGGGAGAGATGCCGGATGAAAGGGTATTTAAGAAAAGGTGGATCTGTGGAGGGAGATGAAAAAAAGGAAAGATACCAGACTTCCTGGGAAGGGAAGGGAAATGGAAAGGGAGGACAGAGTTGGCAGATGGATGGTTAGCATGCAGAAAGAAGGAGACCCTGGCAAGCAAGTTATCAGAAGAAAACCAGAGCCTTGGACCAACAAAATTTGAAATATAACCAGACAACAAAAGGTAGAAAAATTAATTTTATTTTCTGTTTTGTGATTATAACATGTCAGATTTGAAATGTGTATCCTGCCAGAGCTGGTGTTGGACTGCAAACGTGAGCTAGGATTTAACAGAAAGAGGAAAAGTCCTTTTTGTTTCTTTATTTTATTTACACCACAGCGCCAGTGTGGTTAGGAGAAGCCAAAGGGGGTGAAAAAGCTATAAAACCCACCAGGAGTTTTGAAAAAAATCACCCAACTGGGCAGGAAAATCGAATTGAAAAACCAATTCAATAGGGCTGAATCGAATCAAAATTTTTTTTTCCTGTATCTGGCAGCATTAGTTTGCGCTACTGTCTTAGACTTTAGGACCTGGGATTGGGGAGAGATGGCATCCTCAGTACTTTATAATGCAAGTGAAACGAGGATTTGGTCAGACTTTTGAAGGGTCTGCAGAAAAAAAATATTGTATAGGCCGGGGACATGAGACAGCAGGAAATGGGAACTTTTCTTCCTTCTATTTTTGTGAATGGAAAGGCTGAGGATGTCAGAGAGGTCAGTTAAAATATGTGCTTTATAAGAAAATATAATAATGTGTTTTATAAAGTTTATAGCATAGCTGGCCTACCCAGTGAGGTGTTCCTAGTGGTGATGGTGGCAGCGTGTCAATGTGTTGAGAGGAAGAGGTGGTCTGGGAAATTCTGCTGAGCAAACTACGGGCCCATTTCCACCCCCCAGTTAGTCCACTCCACTCAACTGATTCACACACTGAGTGGGTCTTTGGGTGTTGTTTTGGGATCTCTTCCAGTGGTTTATCTCCTTCTGGTCCAAGGAAGGAAACTTTGTTATCCTTAGCATTGACCTACAGAATATGTTTGTAACAGCGCTGCTTGTGTGGCATTAGGCTATGTAGTGATCGAAAGAAAAAAACAGACCTTTGCACATTTTTGCACTATATGGTGGGTGTATGAGGAGATTCACATTTCCTGCACAGCTAAGTCCATGTGAAGTTACCTTGTGCTGTATTTGACATCTAGCAAGGTCTCTGTTTGAAAGGAAAGATCTAAACTTAAAAATGAAGTGGCCAGAAGTTATGGTAAAAGCAGATAGTGTAGCTGGTTTTAAGAAAGATTTGGACAAATTCCTGGAGGAAAAGTCCATAATCTGTTATTAAGACATGGGGGAAGTGTCTGCTTGCCCTGGATCGGTAGCATGGAATGTTGCTACTCTTTGGGTTTTGACCAGGTATTAGTGTCCTGGATTGGCTACCATGAGAATGGGCTACTGGGCATGATGGACCATTGGTCTGACCCAGTTAGGCTATTCTTATGTTATGTTCTCATCTGTAGGGGCCTTTGTTTTCACTTCTTATTTTAATGTATTTTTTTTCTGGGAACTTATCAGTGTTTTTTATAATGGGAACAAAAATGGAAGAGAATTAATGTGTGTGGAATGGGGGGTAACTAATTTCTTCAGCTAAATAATTCAATCCACTTCAAACAGACATAGGAGAACTTGTGCACCATTCACACACCCTCCAACCAAAAACGTCAAAAGAAAAAAACTGTTCGACAACCTCCTAGCCATTCGAGCTGCAACACTCGACCCCCAACTCTACAACCAATTGATATCAACCACAGACTGCAAAACCTTCAAAAAGAAATAAAAACCCTTCTATTCAAAAAACACATAAAACCGAACTAACACAATCAGAACTGTCCCAAGCATCACCTGCAACTACTCCATATGTACTTCTAATGTCATGACAATTTAGACATAATTTATGTTATGTTATGTTTGGAATAATGGTTACATATATGAGGTTCAATAAAAGAAAATTTTCACTGCCTGTTTCTATTCTGACCATTTATTCCATTTCATGGTTATTGCAAAAAAAAAAAAAAAAAAATTTTTTTTACATGGGGGAGGAGGGGGTGTCAAAAAATGATGGGCCCCGGGTGCCACATACCCTAGGTACGCCACTGGTTCTTGCCTTTACTTTTTGATTTACACTTGTATATAAACTCACTGACAAACATATATCCCATCAAAGGGACTATGTCACAAATTTCAAACAGTATGGGCTCCTTTTACAAAGGTGCACTAGCGTTTTTAACGCATGCACTGAATTAGCGCGTGCTAGCTGAAAATCTACTGCCTGCTCAAAAGGAGGCAGTAGCGGCTAGCACGTGTGGCAATTTAGCGCACGCTATTCCGCGCATTAAGGCTTTGTAAAAGGAGCCCTATGTATTCTTTAAAATACACAAGAGGAATTATCAGCATATTAATCAGTGCCTGTGCTCCTGCTCCAGTGTCATATGATAATCAAACTGACAAATGTAAGCCTATATGGCTCTACTTGTCTAAAATTGATATGTATCATACAATCAACCTCATGCAATAATTTTTGTCAACTGTGATAGGATACCAAATGAGTATTTAAATTTACCTAAATGCTTTTTCTTTTTTTTTTTTTATCATATAATGTGAACAAATTCAAAAAATAGTCCATGAAAAACTATTATAAAAAAAAATAGGTACTTATCTCCTGCTTCATGAGGAATATGTGCTGGCCAAA
This sequence comes from Geotrypetes seraphini, assembly GCF_902459505.1. NCBI lineage: Eukaryota > Metazoa > Chordata > Amphibia > Gymnophiona > Dermophiidae > Geotrypetes > Geotrypetes seraphini. Next base: position 165,187,231 of record NC_047085.1, read on the forward strand.
GAGATGCCCTATTTAGCTATGTTCTTCAGGGACTGATAATAATATACACATTGAATAAATTCTAGGGATTTATGTGCTAAAATTTGGAATGCACCAAAATCACACAGCATATTGAAAAGAATTGTATTTGCATTATTCCAGAAATATATGCAGGTACATTAACAATTGGTTCTGAGTAAGACCTAGCCCCTGGTCCAACATTTTTCCTGTTCATGTGAAAAGTGGTATTTATCAGTTCTGTAATGGAAATTCTATGGTTACTGCCAACCATAAAATGACCTACCTACAAGGTGCTTTTTTTTTTACATATTGCCAAATGACCATTAGGCTGGCCATTACGATTAGTTTAATGATGAATTACCAAAAGTTTGGAATATGTATTAGTTGTAATAAAGCTTATTAGCATAAACTTTTCTGCAATACCAGGCACACTGTGAAGTCATACAAAAACCTATAAAAGTTACTTAGGATCTTATAGAGCAAATCTAGCATGTTATAACAGCATGGACTTCCAGGAGCCACACAATAGAATACAACTAATTGAACCTACACAGACATTCAGGGCTCCTTTTATCAAGCCAAACTAGCAGGGTGAACGCGCATGACTTTTCATCACGCGTTAACCCCTGCACTGGCCTAAAAACTACCGCCTGCTCAAGGGAGGCGGTAGCGGCTAGCATGGCCGGCGGTTTAACGCACGGTATTACATGCGTTAAACCGCTAGTGCGGCTTGATAAAAGGAACCCTCAATGTCAAAAGAATAGCTTGCCTATCTCACACATGCATGACACAGCTAGACCCTCAGCGTGTATAGAAAAAGCACAAACTAAAAATAGAAATATATGGACTAAAATAAAATGAGAAGAAGTCAGATTTTGCATGCGGTGCAACACAGAGAAAGAGAAACACCAGATCCGCCCACAGACATAAACTATCCTTCCCCTCTCTACATGGCATCCCCCACGCAGGCAAACTGGGAAGATCCCTCCTCTCCAAAATCACGGGCCTTTGGAACGATCTCACTATCCCGCTGCGGAACCTGGGCTCCCTCCAACTGTTCCGAAAACAACTGAAAACCTGGCTTTTCTCTAATATTTAACATCCCCTTTTTCATATGCTCTTGTAAACTCTCCCTCCCCTCTCTTCTTGTATTTTTAAGCTTTGTAAACCGTGTCGAGCTCCGCTTCCGTGGAGATGATGCGGTATATAAACTTAAGGCTTAGTTTAGTTTAGTTTAGAAACAGGGACACATTTTCTTCTGTACTGTAAAACAACATAAAAGGGTTATTTTACTATTCTGCACAATTTAGGACTAGATTCAATTTTCCAAGTTGCTAAATGTATTAATTATTTGTATACCGCCTACCAATGGAGGTTGTCAAAGCGGTTTTACATTTAGGTACTCAAGAATTTTTCCCTATTTTTCACAATCTATCTGGCATACTTGGGGCAATGGAGGATTAAGTAACTTGCCCAGGGTCACAAGGAGCAATGCTGGGCTTGAACCCACAATCCTATGGTGCTGACTGAGGCTGTATCCCTAACCATTAGGCACCCGAGTTTGCGCATCCCCCCCCCAAATCTGAGCAGAGCGCTATTCTATAAATAACACTCTTTTTGTGCAGAACAGCATGAAACACTGGGATCTGCACCCGACTTTGGAGGTGAAGATTTACACAAATTGGAACCCAAGTAAATCATGGTGCATAAGTCAGGAATAGATCCCCAAATTCTATAATACTGTGTGTGAGGAGTTAAATTATTTAATTATAATATTGAAATCACATCATATGTATTATTGTATTAATAATTAAGATGAGGATGGGAGTAAATGATTGTTTAATGTAATAATTGTATAGTTAGTGCGTTTTATGCAGTATTTATGATTTACCAATCACTATCAAAGTTTGAAAATCAATAAAGATTTAAACACAGTAAAAAAAAAAATACTGTGCACATCTTTAGTTAATGCCCATGACCACCCATGCTTCTCCCATTGCTTTGCCCCTTTTCAGGCTCATGCTAAAAGATTTGCACACAGATCTTTATAGAATAGCATGCATATGCAAATCCTGATTAGAGTTATTTAACTGTCTTGATTATTGGTTAGTGCCCAATTATTGCTAGCTATCAGATTGTTACCAAATTAAAATATGTGTGTAATTTGGGTACACAATTTTGCAAAATAATAATAATAATAATTTATATTTATACACCGCCAAATTGTTAGTTCAAGGTGGTTTACAATAAGAAAAGCTGGACAAACAGCGAATAACAATGCAAATATCAAATACTTCTCAAAAAAATACAAATTGTAATTAGATCAGATATTTCTCAAAGATGGTTCACAGTAAAAAAAAAAAAAAAAGGCTACACAAGCAATAAGATAGCAATCATAAGTATCGAATGTTTCTGAAAAAATACAATTGCTAAGTCAAATATTTTTCAAACAAATAAGTTTTAAGAGTATTCCGGAATAGATAATAAGACTGGGCTTGGGGAATAAGAACATTCCAACAAGAATTCATTACATTAGCCTGAAATGCCAAAGTTTTTCCCAAGTAGCCAGCAATAAGTGCAAAACTTATACAGTAAATTCGGGGAGCTTGCTCTGTATCTACCATTCATTTACCACATAGAACACACAGCTAGGTCCAAATGTTATATATGTCATCTAAAAAAAATGGTGAGAAGTGTATGAATGGAATTTTGATCTCTACAAGATGCAAATGAAGCAAAACAAAACTAGATGGGGTAGAGATGTGTCAACTGGGATCTTTATTGATAACTTGCTGGGAACATATCAACCGACTCTACAGTACATGGCCAGTGTTTCGGTACCTAAAAGTCTTCCTCATGAGTCAAGTCACAGCCATATCGTAGTTTAATAGATGATGATGATCTGAGGTACATAAAATATTGTACCAGTGCCACAATGTAATTTTTGCCCTAAAATATCCAACTGCAACTGGCTGCTCCAAAATTTCTGCCAACTTTATATTTTGCTCTTCATCTTGAATTTCCTTCTTCTTGAATTTCCTGCTGAGGAACCGAGATACCAAGTCACATGCCAAGCATTCCTCCTCACACACATTCAGGAACCGGTCTTTCCCCTCCCCCCCATGGTTTGCACTCTCCCTCAATCTCAGTCTGCTTCTCTGTCAACTAGTACAGCATTAAGCGTGATTCTATAAGTTATGTGCACTGCATAGAATCGCATTAGCACTGTCTAAGCGCTGCTATGCGTTGCTTGACGTCCTAACATTTAGATATACCCTATTTATGCCAGGGCTTTCTTGACCTAAATGTCTACAACTAACTTGTGTTCAAAATGGTTAAGTCAAAACCATGCGCCTAACTTGAAAACATGCCCACAATCTGCCTCTAATCACACCTACTTTTAAGTTCACACTTTGAGCAAGGCTTATGCTTTTTATAGTATTGTGCTTTCCGAGTTGTGCATGTAACTTTTAATTAGTCCCGATTAGCATCAATTATGATGAGTTAGCCAATTATTGGTGCCAATTAGGTCAATTATTCAATTAGGTTGTGCATGTACCTTAGCTATAAACACCAATGTACAGTACATGCACAACTTTAGAAGCATTATATAGAATTTTCTGGTTTCTGGAGTTGAAATTCTTGCAAATCAGGTTGTAAAAAACAAGCTCTGATTCTGGATAGGGAGGAGCGATGACAAATCGGCCGAAGCCTTGGGGCCAATCAACAAGGAGTGGGGGGGGGGGGGCGAGATAGGTGGGGGTGAGCGGAAGGGAGGTCGCCCCTTTCCGATCCGGTGACCGCACGAGGTGGACGCGGCTTCCCTCCCGCCCACCCTCGACTACTGTCACAGCCAGATTGGAGGGTAAGCACAGCATATGAGTAAACAACATACACCTTTACAGTGCTTAGGAAATGGGGCATGTCACCTTGCTTGGATGGCAGAGAGGCCAGGCCATGATCTTCACAGTAACGTACTGCTGATAAGAGGACACTTCCTTGAATGGGATGGGTCCAGTGAGCAGGGGAAGCTGGTACGGCACCCCACATTGGGAGACGATAGAGAGGCATATGCTGTGCACCTGATCATGTGGTGGTTACATCTAATAAGTGTTATACATAGAGTGTTACGTTATCTTCAGATGTTCAGTTTCGATGTACGGTTGATCACAGTTCATGATTTGTTATTCGGCTGATTTGATGACATTTGTGATGTAATAGTGCTGCGGCCAAATAAAATTCCACACTAGTTGAAAACGCCTGAGTAGCATCATTGCTTCATGACAAATCATGGGAGGTAGAGCAACAAGTGCTGAGTGCACGATTTGTATGAATATAAAAGTTCCCACCACCTCAGCCTACCAGGGAGCCAACTTTACAATGTCAATTCCCCAGATTTTTATTCCTCACTGCCATTAATGATATCAAAAGGCACAGACGATGTTGATCTTATGAATTTCAGCATTTCTTCTTCCTCCGACACACATACCTAACTAGCTAGTAACCTACAATGCTACTACATAGAGTGTGGGGCCTGGGGGAGATTTCCTTCCTTTGAGACTTAAAGATATCTTCATAGCTAGAAATTAATCATAGGACTTCCAGTGACTCACCAGAAGACTCTGTTCTCATCAGAAATGTATCAGTCATCCCCTGAACATTTGGGGCTGCAGAGAGGGTCACTGACAGCATCCCCAATTTCCTTTTCTACTTCTTCATGCTAGGAATCAGGAGGCAAGAGAGTGCTAGCAAGCTGTTGCCATCTTTCTCTGGCATCCCCTATTGATTCCCCATGAGTTTCATTAGAAAGGTTAAAGAGAAAAAAATATGAGAAAATATGCAAGTAAATTGAATAGGGTTCTGATGGACATAAGCAGTAAATGATTATAAATGAGATGTCTCTTGGTGGACAGCTCTAATGAGCAGAATGCCATCAGGTCAGGATTAGATCCTCTCCTGTTTATTAGATTTAGAAATGACTTTAGGAATTCATCTTAAAATATATTCTTACTACATTTGCTGAAGCTATAAAAATAAATGGAACGTCCAGTAATAATAAGGATGAGGTTACAGGCTGACTTGAACAGAGCAGCAATAAGGGCAAGGAGATAGTAAATGAGTTTCAATATAGACAAATGTAAAGGGATTCACCTGTGCAATGGTAACAAATGTGCTGTATAAACCGGATGGCAAGGAAATTAGTCATTGGTGAACTGAGATGGAACTATGTATCACTATGGACAACCTGCTATGAATATCAATGTAAGTTAAGCCAAGGCAGATAAGGCATTGAGAATACTTGCATGCAGGAGAAATGAAAGGAATTTTATGCAGCAAGAGATGCCAGTAAAAACACATTTGTGGGGATCATTTACAAAATATGGGCTAGTGCAATATAAATTAGTATTGCACTGAACCTTGGTTAGCTTTTTTTTTTAGAAGATTTTGAATGGTCGTAGCTCTATTGGGGTGGAGGTGGGAGGTGGGGGGATTGCTAATTTTTAAGGCAATAGGAAGAGTTAAAAGGCATGCCAAATAGAGAGGATAAGAACATTTCAAAGCACAGGAACTGTCTGAAGCATTTACAACCTGATTTTTCCCTGATATAGAAGACTGGGCAGGTATAACATACATTTTTAAATTGCATTAAAGGGCAGATCTGTCTGCTTGATGCATCTTGATTAATATTAAAATCAGGGGCACCAGTACGGCACACAATAAGGCAGCAAACTGTGACCTCTAGCAAATAGCATTTTAAGCCTGGGGCTCAGTGTTGTGGTGCTGGTCTGTCAATGCTTTTCAAATTTTAGCATTCATTCCTACACTAAGGGCTCCTTTTACTAAGGTGTGCTAGTGGTTTTAGTGCGCGCTTAGCGCGAGCAACAATGTCACACGCACTAGACGCTAATGCCTCCATAGAGCTTGCGTTAGTATTTTTTATTTAGCACTTAGTAAAAGGAGCCCTAAAAGAAGGAGAGGAGAGAAAATTTTCCTGTTTTTTTTTTTTTAACTTCCTTCTTTACTACCAACATTTGCATATGTCTTAAAGCAATTATTCTTATTATTTACCTTATAGAGGGTAAGAAAAATGAACACAGTTGGGGGAAAGAAAAGTTAAGAGATGAGCAAAATTGGCAAAGATGGGAAATAGAGAAAAAAAGAGTGACAATAATATAAAGAGAGGGGGAAAGGTGGGGGATGAGGAGATGATAAACGCAGTAATACAAGAAATGGTGGAGTAATTGGTTAACCTGACTTTGGTCATAAAAGTTGCTAAGATGGCAGTTTCAGGACACCTGATCTACTGTAGACTTGAACTGGTCTCACATTAATATGAAGCTGACCTGCACACTACACTTTATAAGAACTGGGGGAACCACTAGTACCGTATTTTCACGCAAATAACGCGCACCCGTATAAAACGCGCACACGGGTATAGCGCGCAGAAATCACGATGATATGTACAAAAACCTTGGTATACCGCGCTCACGGGTATACCGCGCATGCTGCCCGACTCTCCGTTCACCCCCCCCTGACTTCCGTGCACTGCCCTGACTTTCCGTGCGCTGTCCCGACTCTCCGTTCACCCCCCCCTGACTTCCGTGCACTGCCCTGACTTTCCGTGCGCTGTCCCAACTCTCCGTTCACCCCCCCCTGACTTCCGTGCACTGCCCTGACTTTCCGTGCGCTGTCCCGACTCTCCGTTCACCCCCCCCTGACTTCCGTGCACTGCCCTGACTTTCCGTGCGCTGTCCCGACTCTCCGTTCACCCCCCCCTGACTTCCGTGCACTGCCCTGACTTTCCGTGTGCTGTCCCGACTCTCCGTTCACCCCCCCTGACTTCCGTGCACTGCCCTGACTTTCCGTGCGCTGTCCCGACTCTCCGTTCACCCCCCCCTGACTTCCATGCACTGCCCTGACTTTACGTGCGCTGTCCCGACTCTCCGTTCACCCCCCCCTGACTTCCGTGCACTGCCCTGACTTTCCGTGCGCTGTCCCGACTCTCCGTTCACCCCCCTGACTTCCGTGCACTGCCCTGACTTTCCGTGCGCTGTCCCGACTCTCCGTTCACCCCCCTGACTTCCGTGCACTGCCCTGACTTTCCGTGCGCTGTCCCGACTCTCCGTTCACCCCCCCCTGACTTCCGTGCACTGCCCTGACTTTCCGTGCGCTGTCCCGACTCTCCATTCACCCCCCCCTGACTTCCGTGCACTGCCCTGACTTTCCGTGCGCTGTCCCGACTCTCCGTTCACCCCCCCCTGACTTCCGTGCACTGCCCTGACTTTCCGTGCGCTGTCCCGACTCTCCGTTCACCCCCCCTGACTTCCGTGCACTGCCCTGACTTTCCGTGCGCTGTCCCGACTCTCCGTTCACCCCCCCTGACTTCCGTGCACTGCCCCGCCTCTCCGTGCGCTGTCCCTCTCCTTTCGCCCGCCCTGCCCTGCTCCCAGCTCTGTAAGCATGCGCAATGGTCTGAGCATGCTTGCCGCTTAGTTTTCACCAAGGCTGTTTTTCTGGTGGTGTGCTTTTCACCACGTGGCTGTGGCCCCCCTCTATCTGGCCTTGTAATTTGCCCAGTGAATACTATTTTGACTATACAACAGCATCTCAGCCTTTGGGTAAGCCTATAAAAGATTAATGCTGCATGTAGAGCCCACATTTTAATTTGATCTCTTCAGATTGGTATTCTGCATTTATCTACCTGGTAGTAGAGTTTATCAATTAAATTGAAATGTACCGCCATAATGGCAGGAATGAGACGAAAGTCATATACAGCAGACTTTAAGCTTAAAGTCGTTGCGAAAGCTGAGGAAATAGGCAACCGGGCCGCAGCGAGAGAGTTCGATGTTGGAGAAACATCGGTGCGTGAATGGAGAAAAGATAAGAAGGAACTGGAGAAATGCAATCCGCGCAAACGGGCACGTCGTGGGCCCAAACCAAAATGGCCTCAGCTGGAGGATGACTTGAAGCAGTGGATTCTGGCGAGAAGGGAGCAAAATCAATCAGTCTCTACTGTTGCGATTCAGATGAAGGCAAAACTACTTGCCAATGGAAGAGGAATACCCGACTTCAAAGCTGGCTTCACATGGATCTCAAAATTTATGAAAAGGAACGGACTATCAGTTAGAATGAGAACAACTGTTGGCCAGCGACTTCCAGATGACTGGCAGCAAAAATTTATTGATTTCCGTGACTTTGTCGCCAAAGAAATATCTGAACTTGGCATCACTGCAAAGGACGTCATCAACATGGATGAAATTCCAATGGCATTCGACATTCCAGCAACAAGAACCATAGCCCCCACAGGTACTAAATCTGTTGCCATCACCACAACTGGGCATGAAAGAACGTGTTTTACAGTCGTTCTTGGTTGCTCAGCTAGCGGGGTTAAGTTAAAGCCCATGCTCATTTTCAAAAGGGTCACTATGCCCCGTGAAAAGCTGCCCACCAGTGTGGTTGTGCACTGCAACAAGAAGGGATGGATGGACTGCGACGTAATGAGATTGTGGGTAGATAGGTAAATGCTTTAGGGCAAGACCGGGTGGATTCTTTGCAAAAAAATCCTTGTTAATTTTGGATGCCATGGCTGCCCACAAAGAAAAAAATGTTCAGGCCTACATTAATTCTACTCGTGCCCACATCGCTGTGATACCTGGAGGCCTGACGTGTAAGCTGCAACCACTTGACATCACAGTGAATCATCCATTCAAGACTTTTATTAGAAAGGAGTGGGAAGAGTGGATGCAGAGCGGCACGCACGAGTACACACCCGCGGGGCGGCAGAAGCGGGCAACTTTCACAGAAGTCTGCAAGTGGGTGGCTTCAGCATGGGACAAAATAACACCAGATACCATTCGAAACGGATTTAGAAAAGCGGGCATTGTTTATGAAACCAATGACACTACGGCTACTACCAGTGCAGCGGAAGGAGGCAACAACATGGATATCAGCGATGATGATGATGATGATGACGATGATGACGATATCACTTCGGAAATAAACGAGGATCGTCTGCAGGCCGTGCTCAGTTTATTTAATGACGATGATGACAATTCGGATTTTGATGGATTCAAGGATTCAGATGACTGTGATGATAATGTCTGAATAAACCTGTAAACTTTGTTTATTTACAACTTTACCGTAATTACGGTAACTGTATTTAGATTATTTTGTCCTCCATACTTCGTTTGATCTACCGGTTAATGTTATAGTTTATAAGAATTAACATGTTTCTGTTCTTGTTGCTGAATTCATACTCACTAACTCTAGATTAAAAGTTATAAGGTTGTTTATAAGAATGAACAGTTTTTTTCTTTTCACGTGTTTGGTTGGAGGGTGTGTGAATGGTGCGTGAGTTCTCCTATGTCTGGTTGAGGTGGATTGAATTACCGGTATTTAGCTGAAGAAATTATGGTAGTTAAACAACCCCCCCCCCCCCATTCCACACACATTACGGTAATTCTCTTCAATTTTTGTTCCCATTATAAAAAACACTGATAAGTTTCCAGAAAAAAATACATTAAAATAAGAAGTGAAAACAAAGGCCCCTACAGATGAGAACATAACATAAGAATAGCCTAACTGGGTCAGACCAATGGTCCATCATGCCCTGTAGCCCATTCTCATGGTAGCCAATCCAGGTCACTAAATACCTGGTCAAAACCCAAAGAATAACAACATTACATGCTACTGATCCAGGGCAAGCAGACGCTTCCCCCATGTCTTAATAACAGACTATGGACTTTTTCTCCAGGAATTTGTCCAAACCTTTTTAAAACCAGCAACGCTATCTGCTTTTACCATAACTTAAATCATTCCTTCCAAACAGAGACCTTGCTAGATGTCAAATACAGAAAGAACAAGGTACCGTAACTTCACAAGGACTTACGGTAGCTGTGCATGAATACCTATACCTATATACGGTACCTATACCATATACCTAGTGCAAAAATGTGCAAAGGTCTGTTTTTTTCTTTCCATCACTACATAGCCTACGGTAATGCCACACAAGCAGCGCTGTTACAAATATATTCTGAAGGTCAATGCTAAGGTTAACAAAGTTTCCTTCCTTGGACCACAAGGAGATACTGACAAACCACTGAAAGAGATCCCAGGAACAACACCCAAAGACCCACTCAGTATGTGAACCAGTTGAGTGGAGTGGACTAGGGTAACTGGGGGGTGGAAATGGACCCGGAGTTTTCTCAGCAGAATTTCCCTGACCACCTCTTCCTCTCAACACATTGACACGCTAGTGGGTTTATTTTATAGCTTTTTCACTCCCTTCGGTCTGCCTGTCCCCCCTTGAAGGTCTGCCTGTCCCCCCTTGAAGTCCTGTCCCCCCTTGAAGGTCTGCCTGTCCCCCCTTGAAGTCCTGTCCCCCCTTGAAGGTCTGCCTGTCCCCCCTTGAAGGCCTGTCCCCCCTTGAAGTCCTGTCCCCCCTTGAAGTCCTGTCCCCTCTTGAAGGTCTGCCTGTCCCCCCTTGAAGGCCTGTCCCCCCTTGAAGGTCTGCCTGTCCCCCCTTGAAGGCCTGTCCCCCCTTGAAGTCCTGTCCCCCCTTGAAGGTCTGCCTGTCCCCCCTTGAAGGCCTGTCCCCCCTTGAAGTCCTGTCCCCCCTTGAAGGTCTGCCTGTCCCCCCTTGAAGTCCTGTCCCCCCTTGAAGTCCTGTCCCCCCTTGAAGGTCTGTCCCCATCCTGAAAGCCTGATGCCCCCCCCGACGTCCGATTTATCCCCCCCCCGGCAGGACCATTCGCACCCCCACCCCGAAGGACCGCCGACTCCCCGACAATATCGGGCCAGGAGGGAGCCCAAACCCTCCTGGCCACGGCGACCCCCTACCCCCACCCCGCACTACATTACGGGCAGGAGGGATCCCAGGCCCTCCTGCCCTCGACGCAAACCCCCCTCCCCCCCAACGACCGCCCCCCCAAGAACCTCCGACCGCCCCCCCAGCCGACCCGTGACCCCCCTGGCCGACCCCCATGACACCCCCACCCCCCTTCCCCGTACCTTTGGTAGTTGGCCGGACAGACGGGAGCCAAACCCGCCTGTCCGGCAGGCAGCCAACGACGGAATGAGGCCGGATTGGCCCATCCGTCCCAAAGCTCCGCCTACTGGTGGGGCCTAAGGCGCCTGGGCCAATCAGAATAGGCCCGGGAGCCTTAGGTCCCTCCTGGGGGCGGGGCCTGAGGCACATGGTCGGGTTGGGCCCATGTGCCTCAGGCCCCGCCCCCAGGAGGGACCTAAGGCTCCCGGGCCTATTCTGATTGGCCCAGGCGCCTTAAGCCCCACCAGTAGGCGGAGCTTTGGGACGGATGGGCCAATCCGGCCTCATTCCGTCATTGGCTGCCTGCCGGACAGGCGGGTTTGGCTCCCGTCTGTCCAGCCAACTACCAAAGGTACGGGGAAGGGGGGTGGGGGTGTCGTGGGGGTCGGCCAGGGGGGTCACGGGTCGGCTGGGGGGGCGGTCGGAGGTTCTTGGGGGGGGCGGTCGTTGGGGGGAGGGGGGTTTGCGTCGAGGGCAGGAGGGCCTGGGATCCCTCCTGCCCGTAATGTAGTGCGGGGTGGGGGTAGGGGGTCGCCGTGGCCAGGAGGGTTTGGGCTCCCTCCTGGCCCGATATTGTCGGGGAGTCGGCCGGGCAAGAGGGCTTGGGCTCCCTCTTGCTCCGATCGTGGATGCGGGTACAGGTGGGAGCGCGTGCGAGCGGTCGTTCGGGGTGGGGGTGCGAGCGGTCCTGCTGGGGGAGGTGAGTCGGGCGGGGGTGGGTGTTTAAAAACTTTTGTATGCCGCGCTCACGCATATAACGCGCGAGGGGTATGCGCGGTAGGTAAAAACGCATATAACGCGTGCGTTATATGCGTGAAAATACGGTAATGACATATTTAATGGACACATTCATCAGTCAAATGCCAGTAACATTGTGGTGTGCAAGAATTGTTCTTTTTTTTTTTTACCTGGATGTTGTTTTCCTCTATACTGTAGATTGGACTGGTCCCTCTTGAAGAAGATTTTTATGTGGAAACTATTAGGTCAGTTCTGGTGGTGTCAGCCCATAACCCTAGAATGTTTCCTCTGTTTAAAATGGCTCAGTGATCTTGAAGCAATTGTTTCTCCTATATTATTCAATTTTTTTTTAATTATTATTATTCAATGATGAAGGACCGGAGTGGGGTGGTAGTGGTGTTGGGGGGCTCTAGCTATTTTTAAGGGTGACTTATGTAAGGATTAGCAACTGCCCAAAATGTAAGGTTTTTGGAGGGATATTGTTGAAGAAAACAAGCCCCAATGATATAATGTGCTGGTTCTTCATATGGGAGATCCTTGAGTCCTGAGACCATCTTAGTGGCCATTCGTTGAACCGATTCCATTCATTTGACAGAAAGGGAATTAAGGGGAGAGAAGGATAGGGGAAAATGAGAGGGAAAGGGTCAATGATGGAGAAATGGGGAAAAAAACGGAGTATCAAGCATTGACAGTCAGATGGAACAGCCATATCTTAAACAGCAATTTTAAATTGAGCCATAGGATTTTGGATAGCAGGTGCAACTCCAAACATTGATCTTTTGACATAGATGTACATTTCCCTTCTGAAATAAAGGAATGCATATTTATTATCAGGCTTGTTCTAGTTGCGCCCAAATGCACTCCGACCATGCCTCTTCCCATATGCATGCTTTTGATGTATATAGCCAGTTTTGCAAAATTGGAACTTAGATAATTATGTACCAGTTTATGACACTAAACAGAGCTCATTTTCAAAAAGAAAAAAATGTCCCAAAAAGTGGCATTTGAACATTTACCCCACCCCCTTTTTTTACAAAGCTGTGCAAGAGGTTTTGAGTGGCAAGAAAAAAGGGAGTTGGCAGAGAAGGACACATATAAGAGGCAATTACCTGATGAATGGGTTCATGGGGGGGGGGAAGAATAGGGGGAGATTTATTTATTCAGTTTTCTATACTGTTCTCCCAAGAGAGCTCAGAATGGTTTAGATGAATTTATTCAGGTACTCAAGCATTTTTCTCTGTCTGTCTTGGTGGGCTCAAAATCTATCTAATATACCTGAGGTAATAGGGGGATTAAGTGGCTTGCTCATGGTCACAAGGAGCAGCATGGGTTTGATCCCACAACTTCAGGGTGCTGAGACTGTAGCTTTCACCACTGTGCCACAGTCTCCCCTCGCCCCACGCTAGGAAAAATATTGATGGGCTACAGAGTGAATGTACTTACAAGTCAGTAAGAGGAATTTGAACTATATTTGGAAACAGATGGGGAGTCAATAAAGTGACTTGAGGAGAGGGGTGAGCTGACAAAACAGGGAGGAGGAGAGTGTTAGCCACAGAAATAGAGAACAGCAGGAGGTGGAAGGTAGGTTAAGGTAGGAAGATAAGGAGTTTGGTTTTAGCCATATTAAATTTTAGATGGCGGTGAGACATCCAAGCGACAATGTCAGACAGACAGACTGAGATTCGGCCCTGAATTCCTTCAGAGATATCTGGTGTGGAGAGGTAGATCTGGGAGTCAGCATAGAGGTGATATTGAAAAGAGAGTGGGTATATATGGAGAAAAGGAGAGGGCTTTAGGCATCTGAGCAATCGGAGCCTTAGGCCCCTCCCTGGTACATCGCAGAATGCATCAGGAAGGGGAAGGCCCGCCATTTTGGAGTGGCAGGCCTGCTGGCAGGAGGGTGTGAGCATCCCTGTGGCCGGACAGGTAAGGGGTTGGGGGGGTGGAGGTAGAGTTAGGAGTGCGGGGGGTGGGGCCTGAGCCTTGTGGGTATTGGGGTTGGGTTTGGGGGGTTGCGTATAGGGGGTGGCAGCAGGAGGAAGTTAGCTTGCTTTGGGGGGATTCTGAGGCAGGAGAGAGTGGACATATCTCCTACCTGGCTTACTTCATAGGTGGGTTTTCAAGTGGGAGGGAGTGAACATCCCTCTTGTTGACCGACTTCACAGGAGGGGGGCTTGGGGGTTTCTGGTGGGAGGGAGTGGCATCCCTCTTGCTGGCCAACTTCACGGAGGGGGGTTCCTGCCACATCCGCTCAGGAAGATTCCCTTGTCACGATCAGCTGATGGGAAGTGATCAAGCATGATTATTTAACCGGCGCCTGTGACATGGGTGCTGGTTAGAGAATTGGGTCGGTTAGACAGGGAGGGGCATCTGTCCCTTAGGGCAGATATGATTCTGTATAGGATATTGTTGTGCAATTCTCAGCCACTCCTTAGGTGGCAGCAAAAAAAGGGATACAGAATATCCCCCTAAATATGTATCCATTAGTGGTTTAATATTGTTATTTGTACATATGTGATATTGCTCTCAGACTCCTCCAAACTGCCTAATTTAAAAAAAGATAACTTTGACCATATAAATATTTTTATGTCTAAAATTAACCATTCAACTGTCACCGTTATAAAACCTAATTTATGCATTGGGTACAACTGCTGACCTCTAATTTAGCTAGGGAGTGATGTTATTGTGCAAAATAACTAGGAGGGAATCCTAGAAAAAAAAGTCAGAAGAAGGTTATAGAGAGTGGTAACGCTCATCAAACCTTTTTCAAGTGCCAATTGCTACCAGGAAACAATTTCATTTTACCAGCATTTGGGTCATAGCATTTCTATTTTAGATCTACCTCATTTAAATTCAAGAGAGAATTTAAAAAAAATGGTTTTATTTTTTTTTCTGGAATTGAAAGCATTGTTTAAAACAAGTGTTTGCTGTTTCCTGTTTTGTAAAAAATGACTAGACGATGACTGACCTTGTGAGCAGAACAGCAGCAATTGGCTTCTATTCCTACAGAGATTATGAGCCTCTTTTAGAGACAGACAGAATTTATCGGTACCTTTCTACAGAAAATAGATGGACTGCGTATGACAGGAAACCATTCTTGATCGATAGAGAGAATTTGGATGAGGTTGAACTGATGCCATTTTAAATGCATGGAGACTCACAAAGGAAGGAAAAGAGGACATGGAATAAAGGTCTCTAGTAATGCTAGAAGAACCTCTTTTTCAATAACACTGCTCTAACTTGAAAGCTTTCTTTCTAGAAATGTGTTTTTATTTTTCATTGCTGTTAAGCATAACAATAATGATCTAGAGAATTACAATAATTTTAGGTGGATGTTGGCGGATTCATTATCTATTTATTATGCATTCAATTTATTTGCTAGATTGGGTATCCAGAAGAGATCTGGAACTGTAAGAAGGATTGGCATTTGCAGTCAATAAGAGAGCAGGGTTTACTCATAAATGATTTTGTTTCCTGATAGCAAATTGTTTGTAATTCAGCTGTGCTTTAAAATCACATCAGTTTTTCAGGCAGAGGTGATAAATACATTAAAATAAAGGAACTACATAAATTTTGTTAAAAAAAAATCAATGTGGGTGACCGTTGCAATAATGTTATTTTTATATTAACTGGTTTTTAGTTTCTAGGTGGATGTCTACTAAAGGGCATGTGAAAATCCTCACATAAAATGTAACATTAGAATTCACACTCTGTCCTCTTTGAATACCACCAATAACAAGCTTCAATAAAACCAACTACAAAGTTTTTCATAGCATAAATATTTGGCCGCAGCTTTATTCCAAAAACTTTAACAAGGTTCACAATTCACTAATTAACTTTATTAACATTCACAAGTCACAATGCGCCTATCCCCTAAGCCCCCTTTCCCATGAGCTATTCAGTAATGAAAGTAGCTCATTCATCTTATCAACACCTTCCCATTTCAACCATAACATGACCTACAATATCATAAGGTCATCCCCCCACCTCATGGCGGAATCGCCCATGAGTGATCCATATCAATTCCCCCGTTAACATGCCTAAGGTACATAAAAGCCTTATAAATTCACTTGGGTGTCCTATAGTGTCAGCCAGGCATTGGTTCCATTTTGGAGCCATTGTTTGACTTTGTAGATTTCCACTTAAAAGCATAGAGGGACATAATAAAAAAACAAAAAAACATCTAAGTCCCCTTTTGGCCTAAGCCCCTAAAGGCTGAAAGTAGCAGCAGGAAAATGTCCATTCTCAAAAAAAAGGTCCAAAATTAGTTTTTTATTGAGAATGGTCTACCTCTACGTTGAGCAGTTTAATTGCCCAGACCACCACAATGTCTAACATTAAAACATATTCCCAACCAAAAAATTGCCCAAGTCCTAAACGCCCAAAACAAGACCTTTTAGGCGAAGGAGGGGGCCAGTCCTTCGTCTAAAACCTGGATTCTGTAACCGGCATCAGTTAAAAACAACACCAGTTACAGAATCCCCCATCCCCCCGCCATGAGAGATATCTAATCTCTCCTGCCAAGGTGCACCCCCGACACACCCACCGCCCCTCTAAATACCAGCAGGATGGATCCCTCCATTGCTGTCCACCCTCTCTGACAACATCCTGTTTCTGCTAAGGCAGAACGCAGTAGAGGGAAGGCGCCGTGGCCGACGTCAGGATGGCACTGCACATTTAGGAGAAATTAAAGGTATAAGCGCGTGTGTTCGGAAATAGGTCCTCCTTCCCATTGTATAACTGAGGTAAAAGAATCCTCACTTATGTGCCATATGTTTCTGTTCCTGCTGAGCCTTTTCCAGATCCCTGAAAGGTGCATTGCATTTTCACCATAAGTTATTATCACAACTAACACCAGTCAGCTTGTGTGGCTGAATTCTTTAGCTCCTTCTGAGGATGCTGAATGAAGAACAGACTCGTACCTGCAGGGGAAGTGATTATCTCAGTTGAAAATGGATTAAGAACAATTTGAACTAAGGTTCTTTGTCTTCAAATGGTGATGTTAAAAATACTGGTTTAGCTGTCTGTCAAACATTATATTACCGATATGCATCTCTGTAATGCCAAAGACCCATATAAGACGCCTCAGCCCCACCACTCCACCGCATATATTATTTCATACCGCGGGAAGCATATTGTGGTGCTTCATCATTGGCTGTCGATTTTAGAAAAATGTATTTTTAGTTTTTTAATTTTTTAAAACTTTCTTTTTTAATACTTATTTATGTGAGTTCTTTAGAAATAAATATATTTCAAAACAGTTTGAACTTGTTTCCCATTATCTTATATACTTTAAAAGTAAATAGTACTTATCCTCAGCCAAAAACCCAGGGAGCCAGACCCGACATGTTTCACACGTACTGGTGTTTTTTCAAGGGTCTCCCAAGGGTGCCGCTGTCATCCGACTCCTATCGTTTTTCTCGCAAACGATAGGAGTCGGATGACAGCAGCACCCTTGGGAGACCCTTGAAAAAACACCAGTACGTGTGAAACATGTCGGGTCTGGCTCCCTGGGTTTTTGGCTGAGGATAAGTACTATTTACTTTTAAAGTATATAAGATAATGGGAAACAAGTTCAAACTGTTTTGAAATAAATTTATTTCTAAAGAACTCACATAAATAAGTATTAAAAAAGAAAGTTTTAAAAAATTAAAAAACTAAAAATACATTTTTTCTAAAATCGACAGCCAATGATGAAGCACCACAATATGCTTCCCGCGGTATGAAATAATATATGCGGTGGAGTGGTGGGGCTGAGGCGTTGTTTTGAATGATAATAACAAGTTTACCATCCAGACACACAAATATTTTCATAACTTATAAGATTGGACTGGATATATTACATTTACAATTTTGCCGTATTCTATTTGCTTAAAGACCCATATAAGGGCACATTAAGGCCAATATTTTACCACAGCTTAGTAAAAGGACCTCTGTAATAGTAACTAAGGCCTGGATTGTCTCACCAGTGCCAATTATTTTAGGTGCCAGTAGGCACTGACATCAGAAACCTTTTTTTCCCATTTTCTCCTTATCCCTTCCTTTTGTTTCCTGTCCTATACATTTTGTAGTTCTCCCCCATTTTACCTCATGTTTATGGGTTAGTCAAGTCTGACGTGTCTGTGCGATTTTTTTTAAATGCATGTTTCTATGTTCCCCTACTTTTAATACTGTACACCGCTTAGAAATTTTTTTAATAAGCGTTTGTATCAAATTTTTAATAAAATCTGAAAAAACCTGAACCACTCAAGCTCAGTATAAATCACTGTGTAAATAACATTTTTAACTGAGTTTCAAAGCATCTACCAGTGTCTAAAAAATCAGCATCGGAATCGTGCTTACATAGGTGCTTTAGGCCGCTGCCTACCTAGGCACAATTTACAACAAAGATAGGTGCAAGAAATGTAGGCCTGGAAAACCCTTGCCCACAATTCCGGCATCTATCTTTCCCAAAAATATGATTTTCTATATTGCACTGTTGCATGATTGACACGTAATAGCCGCTTTTTAGGCAGTTGCTGATATTGATACCATATATTGAATCCAGGCCTAATTGCATAGATATAGACAGGCTACATCCCTTAATACATGGTTGAGAAATTTAGACAGCACAGGGATCAGTTATTAAACAACATTTTGTAAAATACTAGTGAGATTTGCCTTCACCGGGATTTTTTTCCAGGTTCAAGGGCTCCTTTTACTAAGGTGCGCTAGCGTTTTTTAGCGCATCCTGAAGATTAGCGCATGAAAACCACACGCTAACTGAAAAATACTAACGCAAGCTCTATGGAGGCGTTAGCGTCTAGCGCGTGTGGTATTGAAGCATGCGCTAAGCGCGTGCTAAAACCGCTAGCGCACCTTAGTAAAAGGAGCCCCAAGTAATTTCAGTGTCTATATAACATCAATGTCTGTGATTAGTTTTCCACATTTTGATGGATTCCTGAAGAAAAAAAGGTAGTTTTAATATGGACATGTACATAATCATCTATCTCTTCCTTTTTTTTTTTTTCTTTGCAAGTTTGAGAGAATAGAGTGACCTATAATATGATGTAAAAGTCTCACCAGTAGATTTATCATCATGAACAATAATTCCCTCTTGAGTCATTATGGAGTATAATAGCATATTGTTGTGCACCAATTTCATCTTATTTGCAAGTAGTTTATCATGTTTGTTACTCTCCCGTAATATTGCCTTTTAGAAAACCTAATAAGATTACTGGACTTTTCAGGCAGAGCTCTGGTAAGTGACTCTTTTTTTTTCTCTCTGCTTGTAATTTAAAAAAAAATGTTGAGATTAAAAGTTTTGGTTTCATTTTTCATATTGTAATAACATCATTTTAATTAATTTAGCATTTAAATCGTTTTTTTTTCTTTTTAATCATTGCTTTGGATAATAACAGATATGTCACTGTTATTAAATATGTTATTAATTTACCTACATACTGTATGTATATCCTTATCGTGAAGTAAACAGATATTAAACCTCTAAAGCCTGTGACATTGTGTTTTCTATTTTATATACCCCTGAAGAGTTATTTGAACTTAGAAAGACAAAGAAATAGAACTGATAATATCCACTCTCATCCCTACTGAACTTTTTCAATTAAAAGTATATTAATTCTAGAGAATTAATTATGTACTGTATAAGAAAGTAAGAAAGTATAATCTCTTTCTAAAGAATATAGGGTTCTCCATATGTCATATATTCTAAAATCTGTAATATATTTAGTGACCATGACAGCATATTTCTCTTTTTGTATGCAATCTCCATCTAGAAAACATCTTTTTGTATGTTATCTCCAGCCAGAAAACATTAAGCCCAATGTTAAGACCATGAGAGACAGCTGGCTACCCCTTGAGGGGAGTGTGTGGCTCAGTGGTTAAAGCTACAGCCTTAGCACCCTGAGGTTGTGGGTTCAAACCCACGCTGTTCCTTGTGACCCTGGGCAAGTCACTTAATCCCCCCATTGCCCTGAGTACATTAGCTAGATTGTGAGCCTGCCGGGACAGACGAAAAATGCTTGAGTACCTGAATAAATTAATGTAAACCGTTCTGAACTCCCCTGGGAGAACGGTAGTTTATCTTTATATATATATAGTGGGTCCTCAAACCTGATTAACTGGAGCTTGAAGTGGCTGAGACAGGAAAGTCTGTTGATCACAAATTTGAATTTTCGGTGAGAAAAACTAATTTGAATTTTAGCAGGAAAGTCCACTGGTCACAACTTTAAATTATGGCGAGAAAGAGGCTGGAAATTAATTGGGACAGTTCTGATTTTGGGGGAGCTCTATATAATAGTGCAGCAACTTTTTATAGTGTAACTTGGCAAAGCGGCCCTTATATCTGTTAAAGTCCTGATAGATTTATTTTTGCTTCCTTCCTGTGTACTTTTCCCTTTGTTTATCTCCCAAATAATGGATGCTAGTTATAATTGCTCTACTAAATTTTACTGGATGAAGACTGTAATAGGATATAGGCATGAGAGATATCACACAATACAGCAGCTACATTCTCCACTGGCTCGGTCTCAGACACAAAATATTCTTATTTCTTCTGTAGTAATTTTCCAAATTGTCTAGTAGCTGATATTTTAGCACAGAAGTGAGCTGTTGAATCTCTGACGAGGTGCATACGAGAGATACATTCTCTTTAAAGAGTTGAAATAAATTTTGAGATCCATAATACATAGAAGCATGAAGCAGATAAAAAGCCTATTGGCCCATCTAGTCTGCCCATCCATAGCAACCATTATCTCTTCCCCTCTCTAAGAGCTCCCACATGCCTATCCCATGCCTTTTTGAATTTAGATTCAATCTCTGTCTCCACCACTTCCTCCAGTGGACTGTTCCACACAACTACCAACCTTTCTGTAAATAAGTATTTCTTTAGATTACTCCTGAACCTATCACCTCTTAACTTCATCCTATGCCCTCTCATTCTAGAGCTTCCTTTCAATTTCAATGAAAGAGACTTGTCTCATGCAAATTTATGCCATATAGGTATTTAAATGCCTCTATCATATCTCCCTTCTCCTGCCTTACCTCTAAAGTATACATATTGAGATTTTTAAGTCTGTCCCCATACACCTTATGATGAACACCATGCACCATTTTAGTAGACTTCTTCTGGACTAATTCCATCTTTTTTTAATATCTTTTTGAAGGTGCGGTCTCCAGAATCGTACACAATATTCTAAATGAAGTTTTGCCAGAGTCTTATACAGACTCTGGCAAATACCTCCTTTTTCCTACTGGTCATACCTCTTACTATGTACCCTAGAATTCTTATAGATTACACTGTCAGCTTTTCTACCTGTTTAGAACATAAGAATTGCCACTGCTGGGTCAGACCAGTGGTC
This sequence comes from Geotrypetes seraphini, assembly GCF_902459505.1. Classification (NCBI taxonomy): domain Eukaryota; kingdom Metazoa; phylum Chordata; class Amphibia; order Gymnophiona; family Dermophiidae; genus Geotrypetes; species Geotrypetes seraphini. The sequence goes on from NC_047085.1 coordinate 165,208,375, forward strand.
CATCATGCCCTGCAGTCCACTCAAGCGGCAGCCCCTAAGTCAAAGACCAGTGCCCTTACTAAGACTAGCCCTATCTGCGTACGTTCCGGTTTAGCAGGAATTTGTCTAACTTTGTCTTGAATCCCTGGAGGGTGTTTTCTCCTATAACAGCCTCATGAAGAGTGTTCCAGCTTTTCACTACTCTCTGGGTGAAGAAGAACTTCCTTACGTTTGTACAGAATCTATCTCCTTTTAATTTTAGAGAGTGCCCTCTCATTCTCTCTACCTTGGAGAGAGTGGACAACCTGTCTTTATCTACTAAGTCTATTCCCTTCATTATCTTGAATGTTTTGATCATGTCCCCTCTCAGTCTCCTCTTTTCAAGGGAAAAGAGGCCAAGTTTCTCTAATCGTTCACTATACGGCAACTCCTCCAGCCCCTTAACCATTTTAGTCACTCTTCTCTGGACCCTTTCGAGTAGTACCATGTCCTTCTTCATGTACGGTGACCAGTGCTGGACATAGTATTCCAGGTGAGGGCATACCATGGCCCGGTATAGCGGCATAATAACCTTCTCCGATCTGTTCGTGATCCACTTCTTAATCATTCCTAGCATTCTGTTCACCCTTTTTGCCACCGCCACGCATTGCGCGGACGGCTTCATCGACTTGTCGATTAGTACTCCCAACTCTCTTTCCTAGTTGGTCTCAAGAACACAACCTTCTGAAAATCAATCAGGGTTTACTACTTCATCCCTATTCGCATTTAAATTCTTTGATCCTGCTCCAGGCACTTCAGAACAAAAATATTTATTAAGTAATTCAGCCTTTTCTTTATCAGCTTCTACATATTCCTCCTGTTCACTTTTGAGTCTCACAATGCCACTTTTGTACTTCTTCCTATCATTGATATATCTAAAAAAAAGGTCTTGTCTCGCCGTTTTACCATGTCTGCTATTTTTTCTTCCATTTGTATCTTTGCTTTCTTGACTACTTGACCAGCCTCTCTTAACTTTTCCAAATATTGAGGAAGAATTGGCAGCCATAAGACCTCCATGAGCTTGAAGGCAGTGACCCTCATGTGACCTTAGAAGGAAAATTTAAGATGAATTAACTGTATAACAAACCTGATGAACAATGCAAAAAATCATCTCTCTCCCTGTCAGCACAGAAGTTCACCTTTAACCCAGAAATAGGCAAGCATCTGATGACTGTGACAACGTTGGTTATTTGCTGACTTTTGCAACTTTGGACACTTTTGGATTTTCCAAAGAAGAAGTGTATGTTTGGTTCATACCACATGACCTCAGGTCAAGATGGCTTACCAGAAATCCTATTGAAAAGTGCTGACAGATCTACAATCAAGCTCCAAAGAGAGGGGGACTCGCTCCCAGAGATTATTAACCTCGGCATTAATAATGCATTGTCAGGGGAAAATAGAAAAGCCATATTTGGCACTAGGTGACATAATGCTTCAATATGACCAATATGTGTGCTGTCCAATCAACAAATATGACAAACATAATAATCCAATAGAAAGTGGTTATGTGATTTGTAACTATGAAATATCTTTTTTTGGGGGCCACTAAAATAGAGTATAAAAGTAGCCCACTTGATTCATACTTTAGAACGGATTCCACATATCAGATATGTTGGCTATTCTGTATATAATCCGTTAACTCAATTTGCTGTACCTTTGGTTCATGAAAGCTGATCTTTGATTATTATTAATAAATTTACTTTATAAATACAGCAATTGAGTTGTAGTGAGGTCCTTTTTATTACTTTGAAGAGGCCTAGCAGAGGGTCTTCTTTAATATTTCTGCCTGTCTTCCTCTTTCTGCAATTTTTTGCAGTTTATAAAAGCTAACCTCTTATTCCTTACTTTCTCAGGTACTACTTTTGAGAACCAAAGTGACCTTCTTTTCCTCTTGCTTTTACTTACTTGACTCACAAAATGTTTATCACCCTTACAATAACTCCGTTCAGGTTTGTCCACTGCATTTCCACTCCTCAAGATGTTCCCACTCAGACAATTCCTTGACGTAATCCCCCATCCATTCAAAGTTATTTTTTTTTTAAGTCTAGAACATTTACGTTTGAATGAGCCCTCTGTATACCTGTCTTAATATTAAACAATACCATGTAGTGATCACTGGATGCCAGATGATCACCCACTGTAATATCAGAAACACTTTCCCCATTTATAAGAACTAAATGCAGTATGACCCCCCATCCTGCATGGGTTCCATTACCAACTGCTGGAACAGTTTTCCTTGTAGATAATCCAGGATCTCCCTACTTCTAGAAGACCCCACAATAGAGATTCCCCAATCAACATCTGGCATGTTAAAATCACCTATTAGTATAACTTCTGATTTTTTAGATATATTCTGAGGCCCGGATTCTGTATAGGACGCCGGTCCGGACGTCCTATACAGAATTGGGCCTACACCTGCCCATAGTTAACCCGATTCTGTAACCGATGTCCATGTTGCAGACTCCGGTTACAGAATCGGGTTTAACATGCCCAAACCCCCTCCCCGGACCCCCCCAATGGCTCCCCAGACAGGTCGCCGACATGAGGATGTCCAAATCCTCCTGTCGGACCCCCCAACGCTCCCCCCTAAGATCGCTGGCAGGAGGGTGCTCAACCCTTCCTGCCGACAGAACCCGCATCTCCCGACAATTGCAGCAGGAGGGGCCCCATGGCACTCCCAACAATCGCGGCAGGAGGGTACCCAACCTCTCCTGCTGACCCCCCAACAGCCTTCCCGACAATTGTGGCAGGAGGGTGCCCAACCACTCCTGACGGCCCCCCCCAACGGTCCCCCTAACATCGCTGGCAGGAGGGTGCTCAACTCCTCCTGCCAGACCCCAACAGCCCCCCTAAAATCACTGGCAGAAGGGTGCCCATCCCCTCCTGCTGGACCCCCCCAACAAACCTACCCCACCCTGTAACCCCCCCTCTTAGTCTTACTTTCCAAGTTGGACCGGATGGCTCCTCGCACATCTAGCCGTCAGGTTTGCCGCCATCCAAATGAGGCAGGCCCGCCCTCCCCTGCCCTAGTATCCTAGGGCCTGATTGGCCCAAACGCCTGACAGTCCAACTTGGAAAGTAAAACTAAGGGGGGTTACGGGGGAGGTTCATTGGGGGGTCACCATTGGGGATGGGCACCCTCCTGCCAGCGATCTTAGGGGAGCATTGGGGTGTCTGGCAGGAGGGGTTGGGCACCCTCCTGCCGGCAATCTTAAAGGGGGGCCATTGGGGGAGCTGGCTGAAGGGGTTGGGTACCCTCCTGCCGCAATTGTCGGAAGGGCCGTTGGGGGGGTCAACAGGAGGGGTTGGGCTCCCTCCTGCCGCGATCGCTGGGGGGAGGGGAGACTTGCGGCCACTATACTAATCACGGTAGGGAGAACCTTGCCATGATTAGGTACAGCGGCCACGTCTACTTACCATGTAGGCCAGCATTTTGCTAGCCTACATTGTAAGCGTCTCCCGTTCTGCTAGGGCGATGCGTAGGGCTGCCTAGGTTCGCTTAAGGCTACCGCCTAGCCTTAGGCGAGCTTAGGCGGGCTTGCGGGCCTCTCTAGGCTCCCTGGAGGTGCCTTCAATATAGGCGGCCTGCCTGGGGAGCATTTTTTTTTAGAAAACGTGCCTCCTGATTGGCTGATTAAACAGCTGTAGGACGCCTACAGCTGCCTACAATCGGGAGAACTTTGCAGAATCAGGGCCTGAATGTCTACTATTAAAGCTCTGTCCACTTCTTTCATCTGTAAAGGAGGCCTGTATATCACACCAATGTATATATTTATCATTCTCTCTTTCCAGCATTTCACAGTATTATTACAAAGAGATTTTAGGGGAATGGAGGAAATTATCAATATGGGCTACATTTAAGATTTTACCATTAAATTGTGCTATTTTTGAAAGGTCCCATTTTACATAATGAGAGTTAATTACTTATAATCTGGCTTAAAAGTTAAATAATGTATCTTAATAGTAGTCCACATTGATAATTTTTCCACCTTAATTTATTGTACCATAGCTGACAGTATTGAATCTGCTATCACCATCTCTGGATCCAGTTTTATCCTCTATGTTGTGAGGAAGGAATTTAACATTTTTTGAAGATGATATAGAATCCTGAATTCTTCAAGATATCAAGCTTTGCTTCTGCTCCATCTCTAAATGGTAAGAACATAAGAATTGCTACACTGGCCAGACCAAAAGTCCATCAAACCTAGTATCCTGTTTCCAACAGTGGCCAACCCAGATCCCAAATACTTAGCTAGATCCCAAGATTTTATGCTACTTATCCTAAGAATAAACAGGTGATTTTCCCAAGCCATCTAAAAAATGGCCTATGGATTTCTATTTTAGTTATTATCCAAACCTTTTTTTAAACCCTGCTAGGCTAAATGGTTTTACCAATTTGATATTAATTATTTAATAAAGTCTTTAGAATTCCTATGTCGGAGCATTTACTTTGCTAGCCCATGCAAAAATCTCCAGCGCCATTTAGTAAAGCCCAACGTTTATTATCACATGTATAAGTTTCCAATTCAGAATTTTTTATGTTATAAATGTAAGTCCAAATTCCCTTCAAAATTTTCAATAGGCACAATTCTATTAAACAGTATGTTCAAATAGAAAAAAAATCTTCTCTTATGCTTTAGGTAATCATATTTGAGTAATCAAAATTGATTCTGTTTAATAAGGGTAAAGGTGAGAAATTACTCTTCAGGCATCTCATCAACAATATTGAGAAAGATATAAGTCTGTAACAGTGCAAACAGGGGTTGGAATTGGGTCTGTGTGCAAACAGCCATACAAGCATAAACGGTAAAGGAAAACTATTAACTCAAAATAAATCCTGGATCCCGTTACTTCACAGGGCCATGCGTATAAGGAGCAGTCACTTTGTCCAATAAGCAAAAAGTCTTGTGTAGGCTTGTGGCTTGTGACCTCCATGCCCCAAACATAGTCTGCAAAAGTCTTCCTCAAGCCCAGACCTAAGTTCAAGGCTCACAGGTGTTCAGCAAAAGAAAGTTTGACTTACCTCAGTCAAGCAGAGTGTTTAGTGGAAAAGGTACATCCAGGAATTATCTCTTCCCTCTTCTCCCCTGGGTTCCCTTAGCTAAGCTCTGGCTCTGCCTCTTATACTTTCTGGCAGCTACTTTCCTGACTCATCCCTTCTCATGTCACTTCCCCAAAGGTTGGAGTTATATATGTTAATCTGACACTGTGAGGGAGTATCCAACATGGGGAGTGATAGCATCCTATAGATTCCCTCACATGGACCTTGTACTAAAATATATGGCCTGTGGTAAAATAACCTATCTTAACAGTAGCACACATTGATGAATTCCCCACCTCCTAAATCGCTTAACACACATTGATTAATTCCCCCCTCAAAAAACTGGTATTCTGTAAAGCAGTGTCTCACAAACTTTTTGGCCGGCAGCACACTAAACCCAGTGCCCCGGCCGGAAGGCACCCAGAAGTGTGCGGTTTTCGACGCGATGATGTCACGCATGCATGACATCATTGCGTCGATGTATGCACATTCGCAGAGGAGGAGAGTCATCTACGCCGGCTGACTGCCTACAGGACATACCTTTCGCTGCAAGAGGCACATCCTATAGGCAGTCAGCTGGCATGGATGACTCTCCTCCTCTCCAGTGTGTCACGGCACACCTGAAATCTCAGGAGGCACACTGGTATGCCGCAGCACACAGTTTGTGATACACTGCTGTAAAGGATGCAAAATACTGTACTAGCTGAATGTACAGATCATCCTGCCACCTTGTCTTTCGATGTCATTTATTGAATCTAGCCCTGGACGAATATATGATATATTATGGCTGAAGAAATTCCTTTTCATGAGTCTCTTGATGAAGACAGTGAAACGAGGTCCGTGTTGAGGCCCGGGACACCTTTGGGATATTTTTTGAGATAAGTCTTTCTGTACCACAAGTTAGATAACAAGCTTTGAATCTACAAATCACAAGTTTCTTAATTGATAGAAACATTTTCAGTAACATCTATGCAGTGATTAAGTGGTGGGTTCTCCTATAGGGCTTGTCCCTGGGAGGATTACATTTTTTCTGAGCATTTGTGAGATTGAAATCAATCTTTGAAGTATTTGATATTTTCATCTAAATACTTTGGACGCATGGTATGATTATTATATTGAAGAATAGCCTAAACATGATTGACTAAATTATGACTGATCAGTGTTTTCCTGAAAATTGAATTCTGTTTGCCCTGCAACACTCAAATATAAATATGACCATGAAATATTTTCATGCAATTCAGAACCATGTTTCTAAAGGAATAGAAAGATTTAGGTCATACCGTGAAAAATGAATTTGCACGGGTCTACTCTATTATTTTATATGACTTCACAACATAGTAGGGATATGTGATGCATCCTGATGTATAAATAAGGAGTAAATACTTTACTATTCAGATTTGTTTGGTACATAGTTCATTTGCATGGCTTTGATCTAGACATGTTCATTTTCTTCTCTAATCAAGATGAAAAGATGGACTATTTAGCCTCAGTCCTTAAAATCTTGTTCTTCTGAAAAAGAGGGTTTGTCTTCAGAAATGCAATTACATGTGCAAACAGCAGTTCTCTCATTTAATCACCCACTTAAATTCAAAGGCCTGGCATTTGCAAGACAAGTGTGCCTACATTTACTGCTTTGAGTCCAACCTACAGCTAGTTATATGCTAAAATAATAATGGCATCAGAAATAATAAGAAATTTACAAAAAGCTTTCAACTGTCAGTATTCATTATATCTCATATTGGAGGTGTTTCTGCAAATACTAAGTTCCAATAGTGTTACTAAATCTCTCTGATTATGTATATCCCCTATGTACTGTACAAGTATATGAATGCATATTTGAAATATAAATTAGGTAAGCTAATCAGAGGATTAAAGCAAATAAAAAAAAAGCATACTGGGAAACATAGAGGGTATATACTATTTATATAATTTTTTATCTTACTTGTTTCCATGTTTATGAGAAAATTTGATATACCATCTATTAATGGCAGCAATACACACAGGCCCTGATTCTTGTAGGGATACCAAAAGTTAGTTTAAAAGTTAATTAATAAAAAAATAATGCAGGTGTCTATAGACAGGATGCCGATGTCCTGTCCACAGAGGCGCCTACCAGTGCCAACGGTCAAAGTGGGCATGGTTTGTGCTGGAAGTGATCATAGGCACTGGTAGGAGCCCCTGAGGACTCAATTCTCATGTAGGTGCTGGAAATATAGGCCAGTAAAACATCTCCGACATCTGCTTTACATGTGGCCACGATTTTGCAACCGGCGCTGGTACTTGATTGACATGCGACTCACACTGGTTTTGGAGGCCCCAGCCAATACCAGCACTAGTTGCAGCATTCAGCTCATAGGTTATACCAGTTCTAAAAGAAAAACTAGGAGTAGCCTAATAGTTAAACCAGCGGCCCTAGATCTATCACAAGGGATTTCAGCCAGAAGGTGTGTACAGGGCAGGGGACTTTGATTTTTCCAAAACAACTCCATCGTGTTGCTCCCCAAGGAATAATACAGACTGTGTCGTTACATTTGCATAATAATGAGATGATTTACATGTGGAACAGCTCCTTATTATTTAATGTATTTTTGTTCTTTATGTAGTTTTGTGTTAAGCTATAAAAGGTAGGGAATGATGATTCCATTTAGGGGGAAGGGGAGGGGTTTAGTATGTTACTGACCAGATACAAATGTACATTGTTGCAAATTAACATGAGTTTTTGCCACAAGGCAGCTTCTTAATTTGTTTATTATTTAATGCCTTTTTGAAGACATTCACTTAAGGTGGTACATACAAGTATAATGCAGTCATACACATTAAATATCTTAATTAACAGCAAAAGGGGAAAAACAGAGTCACAACATATAGACAAATAAGGCAGAAGTGATGGGGATTTTGAGAGATGATAAGGATAACTAACAAGAAAAAATTGCATGTGAAGTCAGAAAAGATGCATGCAACTGATCTCTGTTAAAGAATGTATGGTAAGAAAGCCTTTTTGCATTGTGCTCGTCAATGTTAGTGTTTGTATGGCACTAGTTAATATATATACTCAAATATAAATTGAAATTTTTGAGCCCAAAAAAAGGTCCAAAAATGGGGGTCTCGGTTTATATTCGAGTCTACACTTAAATACTAGAGAATGACATGGTGACTGTTAACCGTGGCTAGCCACAGGTAGCCGCGGGTAACTCGCCACATGGGGAGGAAAAAAACCCTGAATGCCGCAGGTATGGGGACAAGGCCATGGAGCATTGGTAAGATGTAAACTCTGAATTAGAGAATGACACGGGGACCGTTTACCGCGCTAAACCGTGGTCACTGAAGTAAATCCGCAGGAATGGAGAAATTTGCAACTGGTTTACCGCAGGAATGGAGACAAGACCTTTCACCACCCCGTGGGAATGGAGACAAGACCTTTCACTGCCCTGCGAGAATGGAGACAAGACCTTTTACCGCCCCATGGGAGCGTTGAAAAATCTTGCTGCTGTGGTAAAAAATTTGCGCCTCTGTCAGATTTGGCATCTCCCCAGCTCCTCTTGCACCTATTTTACCTTCAGGAGTCAGCCATGCCACAATAAAGACAGAAGGAGCCCAAAGCCTGAGACCAATGTGATGTGAAGAATAAAATTACCAGACTACAAAAGGTAGAAAAAAAATTATTTTATATTTTGTGATTAGAATATTTCATATTTGAAATATGTGTCCTGCTAGAGCTGGTGTTAGACATAACTGGGAACCGCAAAGCCCAGGCTGTGGTTCTTTTAGCTTCCAGCTGGCTTAGGGCTCTCTCTCTCTGACCAGGGGGCAGTTGCCCTAGTTGCACTCCCCTAACACTATTCCTGCCATGTGTGACTGAAGTATTCTGTTAGCTTGATTTTTCTGTGTAGTATTCTGTAGTAATTTGGTTTGTTCAGTTTTCACAATAGTGGAGGGGATATTTGTAAAAGGGAGGGGTTTTGTTGATCCTTGCTCTATATTATTTGTGTTTATATAACGAAAATTGTACAGAATATTGTCTCTTTATACTTTAATAAAATAAGTTCAATATAAAATCATAACTATTTGAGGCTTGTGTGGATGGGATCTGATAGTTTGCAGGATGGGGACAGGGACCAAGCTTGCAGGGTGGGGACGGGGACTGAGCTCACAGGGACGGGGCGGGGACGGGGATGAGCTCATGGGGATGTGGCGGGAACGGTAATAAATTTTTCCCCTGTGTCATTCTCTACTTCTTCCCTAGAGAATTGTTTTTTATTTGTTTTTAATGTAATTTCCACCTTCGTTTGATAAAAATGTTATAGCTTGTTAAGCATTTCTTATTAGCATGAATGTATGAAATTGAGCCCAAAAAATTCAAAATTTGGGAGAAAAAAAATGCCAAATGAACAGAAAATTAACCAAAACTTGAATCCCTTAGCCCAAACTGATAAAATACAATATATGATTATCAAGTAAACTCTGAAGTTATCTCATTAGTGGTCTATATACTGTATGCTATTAGAGGAATAATTAAAAAAACTAAAATGTCCCAAAAAAAAACCTAAGTCGGCACTTGGATGTCCTAGTCGCTGGGACATTCAAGTGTCTATAATCAAAATTGTGTTCCTGGACATCTAGTGAAATGTTTCACCCACTGTGCATCCAGAGTTCCAGGGGGCATGATAGGAGGTGTGTTATGGATATGTTTTGGGTGGGTTTTACACATTCTTAACTTGTACGTCGTGTGGCGATAATCAAACCTCTCCCAAGATGTCCTGGATTGAATGTAGATGTTCAGAACTAGACCTGTTTTAGAAGCGTTTAAGTACCACAAAGGTACCCAAACTGACCAAATGCCCACTAGATGCATTAAGGTATGAAACTCCCACATTCACCCATTGCTCACTAAACCCATCCATACCCCAAAAATATGAATGAAAGACTATATACCTGTCTCTAGAACAGCAGCACTTAGTATGGAAAAGCCTAGTAAAGCGTCAAACAGATGTCTGTGTGACCAGTCCATTAGAATGCTGGCCCCTCCCACATCTAAATAGTGTTGATGTGAACGTTTCTACCATGGAAGTTTTTGTGGTCAAAAATGGCAAATAAAGTTAGATGTCCTGGTGGTCTAGACATTTTGGCAGCCAAGACATCCAAGTAGGCGATTTTAAAAAATCTATATTTTTGGACATCTTGCAGGTTGGCTATCAAAAATGGATGTTTCTGTGATTCTGACTTTAGACATTTAGGGCTGGATTCTGTACAGGATACCCGGTCTCAGAAGCTGACAGTTGTCCTATACAGAATCATGCCTAAGCCCACCTACAATGAACCCAATTCTCTAACCGATGTCCATGTTACAGACACCGGTTAGAGAATCGGATTCCCGCTGAGCTTATCACAGCAAGGGATCTCCCTGCCACGATAAGTTTAGTGGCAACCCATTCCCATTCCACCTCTGCAAAGACTACAGGCAGGAGTGATGCACAATTCCTTCTGCCCAGAACACTCCCCCCCCCCGAACGAACGTGGCAGGAGGGAAGCCCAATCCTTCCTGCCCGGAGGAATCCCCCACCCCCAAACAGAAATGGCAGGAGGGATGCCCAATCTCTCCTGCCCAGAGGAACTCCCACCCTTGAACAGAAGTCGCAGGAGGGATGCCTAATCCCTCCTGCCCGAAACATCCCCTCCACCCCCCAAGCACTCCGTACCCCCACCAAAAACCATCCTATCCCCACCTGACCACCGACCCCCCCCAGACCCCTACCAACCCCCCATTCCTCCCCACTAACCTTGTAAGTTGGCCATCCAGCCGGCAGTCAGAATGGTGGATCTTCCCCTTTATGGTGCATTGTGGAATGCACTAGGGAGGGGTCTAAGGGCCTGATTGGCCCAGATGCCTAAGGCCCCACTCATAGGAGGGCCTTAGGCACCTGGGCCAACCAGAATCTTAGGGGTGTTGGGTGGGGATCCGATGGGTGGAGGGGTAGTGTTCTGGGCAGGTGGGATTGGGCATCCCTCCTGCTCCTTTCATTCGGGGGTAGAGGGGTGTTCCAGGCAAGAGGGACTTGGCATCCCTCCTGTTACGTTTGTTTGGGGGGATGAGCGTCTGCATCCATGGCTGTTAAACTTATCACGACAGGGAGATCCCTTGCTGCGATAAGCTTAGCGGCTGTATCTACTTACATTGTATGCATCTCATGCTGGCCTAGGGAGACACCTAGGTCCACCTCAGGCTACTTCAGGGTCAAACCACGCCTGCGCCTAGCTTTAGGCGAGCTTAGGCGGGCTTGCGCACCTCCCTAAGCTGGAGGTGCTTCCAATGTAAGCAGCCTGCCTCGGGAGCTTTTTTTTTAAAAAAAATGTGTGTCCCGATTAGCTGGTTAGACAGCGGTAGAATGCCTACTGCCGCCTATAATCAAGACACCATTTATAGAATCCGGGCCCTAGCAGGAAAAGTCCAAATTGGACTTAAACATTCTCTTCGAAAATGGCCCTAAACATGTTCTGTCTAGGTCATTAATATATGGGTTTGTGCTACTTTGTTATGCATAAGCCCATTACCACTATTTCTGTTAGTGCTTGTATAAGTTAAAAAGGGCATCTGTTCCTATATCATTGCTGTTCATGGAAATGTTAATGCTTGCTTTTGTTCAGATTCCCATAGACCAAAGCATTTCAAATGCCATAAAAGTTTTTATGATTATATTCATTGCCCTAATTTTCAGTTCAGCGAGTACTTTTCTGTATTCATAGCTCATTCAATAAATCACTATTACACTGCCATCTGGGTATTTCTTTTCATTCTTGCCTTTAAAGTACTACTTTGTCTTCATTGTCATATCTTTGGAATTATTCCAAGGAAACCCATATCTCAGGATACTCCTGCTCACTTATTCATAACTTGAATTCAATAATTCAGATATACAAATCTTGGAAATATATTTTTTAGAATCTTTGTTCATATGATCTTCTGCTAGTACTGAAAACATTTAAAATAAAACTTAAATAAATATAACAGGCTGTAAACATTTTGAGGTAAATAGATACCCCTTAACAGGTGCTGCTAACTGAATAAGTGCCAGTGAGAGGGATTTTCATTGGCAATAAAACACTGATTCTATAAATGACATCTAACTCTAGATTCCATTTGGCAAGGTTGTCAATCAACTGTTAGGCACCATTTATGTTTATTAAAAAACTTTATATACCATATAACAGCCTAAAAAGGATCCAAGCGGTTTACAATATATATTTCAAATTCAATAAGAAAAGAACTCCATTTAAAAAATAGAAAAGGAAAGAATAAAAGCAAAAGTTTTTTGTTTTTGTTTTTAAATTCATAAAAAAACTATAACAATCAAAATCTCAATAATAATAATTCTAATAAAAAATTTCTATAACAATCAAAATCTCAATCATTAATCATAACTCAATTAATACAAATTAAAAATTCCTATTAAAAATTATACCTAGCGATGCCTATGCATTCTTAGGTGCCGGTAGGCATTAAAATTCTTAGATGCACTCCATTTAGGCCAGGGTTTTTTGGTCTAAATTAATGCACCTAAGGTAGGCACCTAACTCAATCCACAATCAAACTCTGCCCCAAATCAGTCCTAAATCCTCCTTTAGCTATGCTTATTTGTCAGTAGATGTCTCAGTGTAGACACCTACATCGAAGTGGTAGTTGCCTACCAAGTTAGGCCCCTACCAGGAAATTAATTTTTCTATGTTTGTTTTTTTAATTGCTTTTTAATGGCACTTTCAATTATCAGCACCGATTAAGTCAATTAAAAAAATTAAGTTAGGTGCCTAGATCAGATAGTTATGACAGATAGTGTTACTGAATATTTGCTTTCACCATTTAGAAACACAGAAACATGATGGCAGATAAAGGCCAAATGGCCCATCTAGTCTGCCCATCCTTAGGAGAATCCAGATAAGACCTGCATGAAAATGTAGGCAGAGAGACCCCTGAGACCTGGGGGAGAATCCAGACCAAGACCTGCATATATTGTAGGCAGAAGACACCCCAATGAGACCAAAAGTTATACTTCTTAGAGAGACATTGTGCTTATGAATTCATGCTTCTGGACATTCATATTTCTGTTTGACAGAAAGAGGCAGTCTGCTCTATGAGAGATTCACTTTTGCTCTAGAGACTGGCAGAGGTCTGCTGACTGTGACACCACTGATAAACTCAAGCTCCAAGATAGAACGTACTACCAAAGAACAAACAGAACTACGATTTGGCTCAGGAAAGGAGGGGTGTTCTGCTCTCAAAAATTATTGCCTTAGTATTAGGAATGCAGTGTCAGGGGAATTAGAAAGGTCAATTTTGGCACCAGATGGCGTTATGTTCCAGCATGGCTCCATGATAAGTGTATAGACCATTCAGCCAATAAAAATGACACATGTGACAAACCAATGAGAAGTGAGTAACTAGGAGGTACCCTGGGCTACTGAAATAATGTATATAAGTGACATGCCGGATGGCATAAGTAAGAGAGAGAAGAGAGAGGAGTCAGACCCCAAAAAACATCAGATTGCTATTTCGTATGTATGTTATCCGTATTTCCAATATGCTGTACTTTGCTATTCCATGTGAGTTGCCTTTTGCTTATTGCTAATAAACCTATCTTACTGTAACTGTCACTGTCATGAGGTCATTATTATGGGCTGCAGCAATCTTATTAATCCGCAGTAACCATTATCTATTTCTCTCTCCGAGCGATCCCACGCACCTGTCCCAGGCCCTTTTGAATTCAGACACAGTCTCTGTCCCTATCACCTCCACTTCATCATTCTCCAGACAGTGCTAGGATAGGGGGCAGAGCATTTCTGATTAGCAGTGATTTTCAGATCACTAATTTATTTATTTATTCCATTTGTGTGTCGCACATCCCTATACAAGTTCTAGGCGCCATTATAGAGGAAGGGGTTAGAAGAGGGTAGGGAGGACTATGAAGGGCAGGAAGAAGTGGATAGGAGAGAAACATGTAGAATATTTCTTAGAAATTCCTAACTTTACATCTATGTAAATGATATCTAAATGAATTAAAGGAATATGTAAAAAGGAATAGAAGGGATATATAAACAATATAATTCAGTTAATAAAATAATAAGAATAAGAATAAAAACAATGGAATAAAATTTAAAATAATTCATAAACTGTTAAAAAAAAACCACATCAAATAAGTCTGAAAGAAGTCCAATTTCCTGAAGCAGCTTTGTTGCCTCAGCGTATTTTAAATAATCTCAATGGCAAAAGTCAAGATGGGACAGATATCAGCTCGGGCTTTCCAGCTGCTGCAGCCCTGACTCATCGCTTCCAGGCAGAAGATGCATAGAGATAGAACAATCCAATGCCGGGCCTCACTGCATCTTCTGCCTGGAAGCGATGAGTCAGGGCTGCAGCAGCTGGAAAGCCCGAGCTGATATCTGTCCCGTCCTGACTTTTGCCGTTAGGATTATTTAAAATATGCTGAGGCAACAAAGCTGCTTCAGGAAATTGGACTTCTTTCAGACTTATTGGATTTTTTTTTTTTACAGTTTATGAATTATTTTAAATTTTATTCCATTGTTTTTATCCTTATTCTTTTTATTTTATTAACTGAATTATATTGTTTAATGGTTCCTCCCTTCTATTCCTTTTTACATATTCTTTTAACTCATTTAGATATTTACATAGATGTAAAGTTAGGAATTTCTATGAAATATTCTACATGCTTCTCTCCTATCCACTCCTTCCTGCCCTTCATAGTCCTCCCTACCCTCTTTTAACCCCTTTCTCTGTAATGGCGCCTAGAACTTGTATAGGGATGTGCGACACACAAATGGAATAAATAAATTAGTGGTCTGAAAATCACTGCTAATCAGATAAGCTCTGCCCCCTACCCTAGCACTGTCTGGAGAGTGATGAAGTGGAGGTGATAGGGACAGAGACGGTAATGCCAGGCCATGCCTCCTCTTGCCACAGTGTCGCCTGCAAGAGTTGCATTTAATTATTTATTAACTGCAGATGCCCCAAACACAACTGGGTCCAATACCACATTTTTCTTCCCCCCCCTTGTCAGCTGTGACTTCCCCCTCCCACCTAAACACTGAAAGCACCCAATTCGCCCAACCCAAAATCCCTCTAACAACAAGACAACTCAGGGGAAGGGGATAAATTTATCCTAGCCCTAATTATCCTTCCCTGTTCTCCTCACACTAACACTCCAACCCACCAAAACACCTGACCAATCATCAAACTACTCCTCCCCAATCTCCCCATTTACCTCAACCAATCACCCATTTGTTTATATCTACCTTTTAACCCTTCATCTTCTCATTCCCAACCCCTACATTCTATTCCCCTGCTCATCAGTACCAAAAGCTAACCTATTTCTTACCCCCTTCTTTAAACTTTAATTACTCCTAGCAGGTGACTAGGCTCAGCTAATGTTATCTTCCACCAGCTTACTCTGGTGTCTCCTTAATTATTATTCAGTCACTGCATAGCATTTTACTCAGCCTCTTGTTCACACTTCTCAGTCCTCCTGGAGGATAGTTAAAGTAATGCAGTTTTTCATAACTATCATCTACCAACCCCTATTCTTCTCCAATCATGACCCCAACACTGTTATTTTGTGCTACGTTTCTTACTCAGAGCCATCATTCTGTTTTGACTGCCCAACTCCCTTTTTCTAGCTGCTCCTTTTAATTCACATTTTCCCCTACTAAATGCCAGTATCCTAGTCTGAATTTCCTCAAGCATCCCTAAACAAATTACCCTTTCCTACCTTTTGGCACCCTGTCATAATGAAATATAACATATCAATCAGATGCTTATTATAACCCCTAGAGATGTTCATCTGTCATGTTGGAACATTGTGTACTCTTTGTCATGTTCAGATAGGAAAATGCAGATTCATAGAAATAAGTTGAACTGAAACAGGAGTGTATAGCTTCACTGCATCTTCTCAAGTTGAGAAATTTGTCTCTAGGCACTAGGTTCCAAAATGATTCTTGTTCAGCACGGGTCTTGAGAAAAATGTCATTTTAAGGTTTAACATTTCATTTTCAAGAGATGGCTTGTTCAATGAGTAATTTTTACTGATAGCAGCTGCAGTTTCTATAATGTCCACATCTACTTTGAATGGGTATGACAAGTACTCTACAACTGTTCCAATTTTTTGGAAGTCACAGAATCTATTTTTGAATTCCTAGATAACAGAACAGATTTCTGCCATATACTTCTCGTTCTGAAAAACAAAATTTGGATATTGTCCCAGATGGTCCTGCATATTAGGAAAATTATCAAAAGTGTTGTTTGCAAGGTCAGTCATCATTAGCTCAAATTTGCTCTTGTAGGATGAAACTGTACTCATCATCTTGCCAATGCATTTGTTTTTACCTTGTAGTTAAAGGTTCATATCACTTAGTTCGCCTGTAAAGTCAGCGAGAAATGCCATATCACATAACTACTTCTCATCTTCCAACTCTGCTTGGTCATCTCCCCTCTCCTTCAAAAAACTTCTTATTTCATTCAGCAAATCACAAAATCTTTGCAGAATACTTAGCCACCTTACATCTGTGTGCAAAATGATTTCCGCTGCCCCTTCATCAAGAGTAAGATTTAAGTGATCTTCCACGAACTGAATTTACAATTTTGAAAGTGATGTCCATGACAGTCTTTGTTTTGAGTCTCTTGCTTGCCAAAACTTGCTGGTGAATGATGCAGTGGTAAGAAAGGAAATCTGTGAAGTCATCATGCTGTCTACAGAGGGCTATGAAACCCTTAACCTCACCTGTCATTGCTCTTGCTCCATCAGTAGTGATGGAAACAAATCTATGCAATGGAAGATTACATTTTGTCACAAAAGAATGGAAATTAATAGAAAAGGGATTTCTATGGCAATATTATCCATTTTTTCACCATAGCCCCCCAAAATTCCCAGATGGGCTAAGCATAAAATTAGAATCCAATCCATGTTTAAAAATTTTACTTACTGTGAGGGGTGCATATACTGTCATCCACCACCATGGGGCTACCTGGGTGCCCCACTCATGATAGTTGATAATGGAACATACTCCCTGTCACACTTACTATTGTATGAAACCCATAAAAAAAACTAAAGAGCATAAAATAAGAATATACAGAATTATAATTTGATGCAATAACTGACATCCCATGTTACCTCCAAAGTTACCAGTGTACTTCAGCATAATGTGAATTTAAAGCCATGGGATCATAGTCACCGATGCCACTAAAGGGTGGGACTAACACCACATTTCCAAAGGTCTCACATGATTGATAGTAGTACATGATTCCAAGCACTGCGGTTCCAAGCAAGTGACAAACATGGGGAAGAGATAAAAGTCAGATGGAACACACACAAACTGGCTTAGCTAACAGGAGAGTCCTATGTTAAAAAACATGTTAAGCCAGATTCTAATAATCCTTTGTAAAAATGAACCTACAATAAGTGTAAATCAAATAGTGTCTGTTGCTGATCCATTTCTATATATAGAAATAAACATATCCAACTTTCTCACACTGTAGGTGATACCTTATTATTAGGCAGTAGAACTACCAAATTGATTCTGGAAGAGATTAAACTGGCTATGTCACACAAAGCCCAAGTTATGACTATCTTATTTTGGTCATATTGTCAGAAGAGAGAGATCACTGGAGAAGGACATCATGTTTTGGAAGATCGAAGAAACCAGGCGCAGAGGGCGACCTGCAATCAGATGGCTGGACATGTTGAAAACAATCAGGGGATGATGCTGGAGGACCTTTCCAGGCTAGCACAAAATCAATTTCTTTTTAGATCCATAATTCATGCTAGGACTCAAACACACAGCAATGGCGCCTAACAACAATAGACTTAGGGCTGTACTGAATATTCATATGCTATTCGATTTGGCCCTGAAGAGTCTCCCACATCATTATTCGTATTTAGCCAAATAGTTATATAAATTCAAATGTAAATAATATAGGACTCTATTGTGCTAAATCTTACTGCAATAAACACTTAAATCTCTGATTTCATGTTGCTTCTTCTTTGTTATGTTTAAGCTCAATGTCATTATTCATATTTAGTATTCATATTTGGCCGAATAATATTTTCTATGATTTGTATTTGAATGAATGGTAAAATATGCTATTTGGTACAGCTCTACTACCAGTATATGTGCATTCTGCACTGATTTGATAAAGTTTAGCTCTTGATCTTAGTTCACAAATGTATTTAGCCCAAAAGAAAAAGGTATTGTTTACAACTTGATGACCTTTCATTCCTAAATATCAACCTGACATTATACAGTAAAATGTAATGCTTTGAAAAGGCACAATGGGTTCAGCTCAATCTAGTGATGAACATATCTCTCTCATATAAAAGGAAGATAGGCATTAGCAGAATTAAATTATCCAATCTGACCTATTCTGTCTTAATCAATACATCTTTTCTGTCTTTGTGCTGGGAATTACCAGCATTATTAATAAGTGTTCATAGTTCAATTTAAATGTGAAGAAAAAATGGAATATCTTAAAAATAAGTTAAATAATTTCACTTATTATTCATGCTTATCTCAGATTTTTTGAAGCATTGCCTCTACAGTTCTCTATTATAGCTTAAATAATTTCTGAGGCCTATGCAAGTATGAAATAATTTCTTGTCTCTGGGGTCAGGGAAGCCTGCACTACAAGCTTTAGTTATTTATATCACATATTTCTATCCAACTGTCCTTCACATCTTTTTTTGCTGAAGAGGAAGCAAGTTCCTGGAGGAAAAATTTATTGAAAATATTATTAGCCAGGTAGACTTGGGAGAGATATTTGCTTATCCTTAAAAATGAACTATGAGAAATAGATGTACCTTTTTGTATCTGCTGATTACTTGTGAACTGAACTAGCCACTCAAACAGGATGCTAAGCTTGGTGGATCTTGGCCTGACCTAGCATAATTTTTTTTTTTAGGATTTAGATTTAGTATATACCTTCATCTGTTACATTCAGGTACTCGTATTATTTCTAAGTTACATTCAGGTACTCGTATTATTTCTCTGTCCCCAGAATGCATTGCCAGAGGTTATGGTAAGAGTGGATAGCATAGCTTGTTTTAAGAAAGGTTTGGACAATTTCCTGGAGGAAAAGTCCATAGTCTCTTATTGAGAAAGACATGGAGGAAGCCACTGCATGCCCTGAATCAGTAGCATGGAATGTTTCCACTCTGGGTTTTGGCCAGGTACTAATGACCTGGATTGGCCACCGTGAGAATGGGCTACTGGGCTTGATGGACCTTTGGTCTGACCCAGTAAGGCTATTCTAATATTCTTATGTTCCATTCTCAGACATTAATGATGCTTAGCTCTTAAAATCTAATCATAAATTTATGCAATCCAAAAATAAAGGTATAGCTTGCAGCTTATTTGTTGACCTTTTATTTTTAAATATCAAGCTGACATTATACAATAAAATTATATGTTAAAAAGGTACAATGGGTTTAACTCACTCTAGTGATGAGCATCTCTCTCACGCAGATGAATGATAGGTACTAGAAGAAGCAAATCATCCAAACTGAACTATTTTAGTCTTAAGCAGCATGTCTTCTCCCTCTTTACATTGGGAATTTGTTCCAGAACTGTTATTGAATACTTTACATCCTGTCTAAAATAATGAAAAAACACTGGAATATTTTAACACTAGCTGATTGATCATACTTATTATTCATGCTCATCTCATAGCATTTGTGAAAGATTGCCTTTACAATCCTCTATTTAATATTTACAACTTTATTAATTTCTGAGCTACATGAAAGTATGAAATAATTTCTTGTCTTTTAAGTCAAGGTTGCCCGTACATCAAGCTACATATATATTTCACAGATGCAGCTGCTGAGATGGCAGATCTGCCTCACACTTTTTCCAGTCTTTTGCCTTTTCTGTCTTTCCACATAAGCTACCTTCAGTTTTGCTCCGGGAGCTGAGGATTGGGTCCGGAGGTGGTATTCCATTTGATTAGCCTTCCATTCCCTGCTGATTGCCAGTTGCACTTGGCTGCCCCATAGACAACTTATATACGAGTACATCTACTGCTGACACTCAGAGAGGAGAAATCAATTCTTCTAGGCCTAGTGGAGATTGGGGTATAGGCATTGATGGGATGTTACACAAATTACCATACTGACAAGCTGGAACACCTTTAGAAGCAGGTTTGCAGCATGGGGACTTAGAGATATGAATAGGGATGGAATATTATGTACATAATGAATTTGATTTCTCTGTTTATGTGTCATCTAGAACATGAGGGCCTACTCTTCATGCCTATAACCTAACTCCCTTAATTTCACCTGTCCCACCTTGGATCTCTTATCATCTTGCTGAGTACTTTCATGTTTTCCTGTTTTACAAACCTACAACTTCTTTCCCTGTCCTCTTTTCCAATAATTATTTATGCTATGTTATGTTAATCAGGTATCTATTCAGTTCAAGGTTGGATTACATTACAAGAGGTTGGGTCATTTACCCAGGAAGCTACAATGGGCAGTTTGACTTGGACATTCAGTGGAGTTGTAAGTACAGGTAGATCAGTACATTTAGTAATACTGTTAAGTCATAGTTACAAATACATAGTTACAAGTTTAAGTAGGTCATATTTGGCTCATTGTTATGTCCCAGGAGTTACATTGGACAGTTTAGAAATGGACTTTTACAATTGCCATTTCATTTACTTCCAGGTAGGCTCCCTGTCTTTGTACAGAAATGCTTTAAAAAGTTTTCTGAACCTGAAATAGTGGTCACAAGATCATAGTGTAAGTGGTAGTTGGTTCCAGCATTTTGCTAATTGATATTGAACATATAAGGTGATTTGCCTGGTAGACTTTATATTGTTGCATGCTGGGAATTTTAAGTGGAAAATAGCTGCTTAAGGTGGCTTTTAAGAACCACCAAATTGTGACAGTGGTGGGGGTATATCCACTCCATAAGACACACTTTTATTTCCACCTACTTTTTTGAGGAAAAAAAGTACGTCTAATGGAGCAAAAAAATATGGCATTTTAATTCTGTCCAGGATACTGGTTGTGAACTATTTCATCTAGTGCATTCCAATGCATCCTCCTCATGTAAGACCTAGGCAATCATCTAAAAGTAAAATGAGACAGACATCCTCCTAAAGCACCCTCTAAAACAAAGTAATGCTAAAAAAATAAATAAATTAAAAAGTAATAAAAGTGAGGGGCCTCAATGACCAAAATGACACTATCCCTTAAGGTTAACAATCTCTCTATATATAAATATCAGCATTGCAAAATATGCAATATTGGTAAATATGAAGAAATAAATTTTTAAAAAATCACATGTTTTACAGAAAGAAATAGTAAAAATTATCTAAAAGTCCCATAAATTGAAAAACTTATATCAGTATAATAACCTAGTTATAGCATGTGAATTATGGGAGTTGCACATGGAAATTGCTAAAAGGCTTCTAAAAAAAAACCCTTTAGCACATGTTAACTGCATTACAGATAATATGGGCACACATAAAGCAATCTAAGGAGGTGGCATCAATGCCCAGATTCTCTAACTAATTCAGCAGCACTTATAGGTCCTCAGCGGGCCACCACATACTCAAACCTTTTCATTGTATGTGGCTTTATGCTCCAAATCCTCATCGGACCCAATAAACAATCTTATAAATCTTTCTGCGTAATATTTTTTATATTTTTTATATATATATAAATATATGCTAAGAATACTTAGCTCAATATATTCGACGCTAGTCGGGAGGGAACAGATGTCGTCAACATGTTTCGCCCGGTTAGTTCCAAGGGCTTTATCAAGACTTCCTCCCCCATTCATACAGCTCTCTCCACCATTGCGTCGGAACCGTAAGTATTCTTAGCATATATTTATATATATATAAAAAATATAAAAAATATTACTCAGAAAGATTTATAAGATTGTTTATCGGGTCCGATGAGGATTTGGAGCATAAAGCCACATACAATGAAAAGGTTTGAGTATGTGGTGGCCCGCTGAGGACCTGTAAGTGCTGCTGAATTAGACAGAATGAAGTCTGGCAAAACTGTAAGGTAACTTCTTGCTGGTTCTATATTGGTACATGAGTATAGTCTTCATTCAAAATTTACATTAATAGTGCCTATTGTTTCATTTCAGATTCTCTAACTGGCATTTATTTTATAGGTACCATTAGGAGCCCAAACTCAGTAAAAAAAAAACCAAAAAACACAGTTGAAACAATGTTTTAGCTGAGTTTCAAGGCGCCTACTTGTGCCTAAAAAATTGGTGCTGAAATTGCACCTCCATAGGCGCTTTAGGCTTCCTAATGCCATTGTGGACATGGCTTATAATGGAAGTGACATTAAGTGGGCTACGATTCATATCATAGGTATGTGCTGGAAATGTAGGCCAGGAAAACCCTACCTTTGCGGGAAGCATGATTCTGTACCCATCATCGTCACACAATTGACATGAGATTGGTGACCACTTATAATGGCATCGGTTACAGAATCTGGGCCTAACCCCCTCTTTTACAAAGGTGCACTAAGCTTTTTAGCGTGCGCTAAACATGCGCAAAATGCTAACGCGTGCATGTTATCCTATGGATGCGTTAGCCATTAGCGCACACGTTGATTTAACGAACGCTAAAATGCTTAGCGTGCCTTTGTAAAAGAGGGCCTATGTGATCTACATTGTCTGTTACATTAACAATTGACTTGTGTTAAGTCATCTTGCATTATCTGCAAGGTCCCTATTCGTTCCACTTCTCTTCTCATGCTATGCCATTAACACATCCTACGGGGGGCCTATTTTATAGGCTTAAAGAGGCTTTTATTTATTACTAGCTGATGACCAGGCGTTGCACGGGTATTTAATTATAGCAATAACACTGTAAATGGATTCAAATAAAGATACTTTATAGTGTTGAATTAAATTATTGTTTTACAGCTTAATAAAAAGTACAATATTCAAATTATAATGTGAAATATTTGACAAAATGAATACAATACAACTAACGCAAAACGTGATTATAAACAACATTTTTAGTTTCACCTACAGGAGCAAGAACGTATAAATTCTTGGGTGAAGAGACCCCCAGAACATAGCACCCCAGGTAGTGAGGGATCTGCATACCAAGTTTCTTTCAAAGCGGTCAAGCCGTTTTTGAATTACTGAGAGAATGGCAGCTTTTTACTTTTTTTCCATTGACATGAATGGGTTAAATCTGATGTTCTGTTTGTAACTCCGCCCACGTGTGCAGGTGGGCCGCGAGACCCCCAGAACATATCACCCCAGGTAGTTGGAATTACTGTGAGAATAGCAGCTTTTAACATTTTTTCCATTGACATGAATAGGTGAAATCTGATTTTCTGGTTGTAGCTCCGCCCACGTGTGCAGGTGGGCCACGAGACCCCCAGAACATATCACCCCAGGTAGTGAGGGATCTGCATACCAAGGTTCGTTCAAATCGGTCAAGCCGTTTTTCAATTACTGTGAGAATGGCAGCTTTTTACATTTTTTCCATTGACATGAATGGTTGAAATCTGATGTTATGTTTGTAGCTCCGCTCACGTGTGCAGGTGGGCAGCGAGACCCCCAGAACATATTACCCCAGGTAGTTGGAAATACTGTGAGAATGGCAGCTTTTTACATTTTTTCCATTGACATGAATGGGTGAAATCTGATTTTCTGTTTGTAGCTCCGCCCATGTGTGCAGGTGGGCCGCGAGACCCCCAGAACATATCACCCCAGGTAGTGAGGGATCTGCATACCAAGTTTCGTTCAAAGCGGTCAAGCCGTTTTTGAATTACTGAGAGAATGGCAGCTTTTTACTTTTTTTCCATTGACATGAATGGTGAAATCTGATGTTCTGTTTGTAACTCCGCCCACGTGGGCAGGTGGGCCGCGAGACACCCAGAACATATCACCCCAGGTAGTTGGAATTACTGTGAGAATGGCAGCTTTTTACATTTTTTCCATTGACATGAATGGGTGAAATCTGATTTTCTGTTTGTAGCTCCGCCCACGTGTGCAGGTGGGCCGCGAGACCCCCAGAACATATCACCCCAGGTAGTGAGGGATCTGCATACCAAGTTTCATTCAAATCGGTCAAGCCGTTTTTCAATTACTGTGAGAATGGCAGCTTTTTACATTTTTTCCATTGACATGAATGGTTGAAATCTGATGTTATGTTTGTAGCTCCGCTCACGTGTGCAGGTGGGCAGCGAGACCCCCAGAACATATTACCCCAGGTAGTTGGAATTACTGTGAGAATGGCAGCTTTTTACATTTTTTTCCATTGACATGAATGGGTGAAATCTGATTTTCTGTTTGTAGCTCCGCCCACGTGTGCAGGTGGGCCGCGAGACCCCCAGAACATATCACCCCAGGTAGTGAGGGATCTGCATACCAAGTTTCATTCAAATCGGTCAAGCCGTTTTTGAATTATGGAGAGAATGGCAGCTTTTTACTTTTTTTCCATTGACATGAATGGGTGAAATCTGATGTTCTGTTTGTAACTCCGCCCACGTGTGTAGGTGGGCCGTGAGACCCCCAGAACATATCACCCCAGGTAGTTGGAATTACTGTGAGAATGGCAGCTTTTTACATTTTTTCCATTGACATGAATGGGTGAAATCTGATTTTCTGTTTGTAGCTCCGCCCATGTGTGCAGGTGGGCCGCGAGACCCCCAGAACATATCACCCCAGGTAGTGAGGGATCTGCATACCAAGGTTCATTCAAATCGGTCAAGCCGTTTTTGAATTATGGAGAGAATGGCAGCTTTTTACATTTTTTCCATTGACATGAATGGTTGAAATCTGATGTTATGATTGTAGCTCCGCCCACGTGGGCAGGTGGGCCACGAGACACCCAGAACATATCACCCCAGGTAGTTGGAATTACTGTGAGAATGGCAGCTTTTTACTTTTTTTCTATTGACATGAATGGGTGAAATCTGATTTTCTGTTTGTAGCTCCGCCCATGTGTGCAGGTGGGCCGCGAGACCCCCAGAACATATCACCCCAGGTAGTGAGGGATCTGCATACCAAGGTTCATTCAAATCGGTCAAGCCGTTTTTGAATTACTGAGAGAATGGCAGCTTTTTACATTTTTTCCATTGACATGAATGGTTGAAATCTGATGTTATGTTTGTAGCTCCGCCCACGTGGGCAGGTGGGCCATGAGACACCCAGAACATATCACCCCAGGTAGTTGGAATTACTGTGAGAATGGCAGCCTTTTATATTTTTTCCATTGACATGAATGGGTGAAATCTGGTTTTCTGTTTGTAGCTCCGCCCACGTGTGCAGATGGGCCACGAGACCCCAGAACATAGCACCCCAGGTATTGAGGGATCTGCATACCTAGTTTCGTTCAAATCGGTCAAGCCGTTTTTGAAGTACTGTGAGAATGGCAGCTTTTTACTTTTTTTCCATTGACATGAATGGGTGAAATCTGATGTTCTGTTTGTAGCTCCGCCCACATTGCAGGTGGGCCGAGAGACCCCCGGAACATATCACCCCAGGTAGTTGGAATTACTGTGAGAATGGCAGCTTTTTACATTTTTTCCATTGACATGAATGGGTGAAATCTGATTTTCTGTTTGTAGCTCCGCCCACGTGTGCAGGTGGGCTGCGAGACCCCCAGAACATATCACCCCAGGTAGTGAGGGATCTGCATACCAAGTTTCGTTCAAATCGGTCAAGCCGTTTTTGAAGTACTGTGAGAATGGCAGCTTTTTATTTTTTTTCCATTGACATGAATGGGTGAAATCTGATTTTCTGTTTGTAGCTCCGCCCACGTGTGCAGGTGGGCCACGAGACCCCCAGAACATATCACCCCAGGTAGTGAGGGATCTGCATACCAAGTTTCGTTCAAATCGGTCAAGCCGTTTTTGCATGATCGCAGCACATACACACATACACACACACATACATACACACATACATACCTCCGATTTTATATATATAGATTCACCATTTATTTAGGTTTTTATAGTTTGAGAACAAACAAAAAAAAAGAATTAGCAAAAAAGCACATCAAACAAAATAAGGTATAAGTCCTCCATCAAGGAATCCAAAAAGAAAACAATATCTCATAATTTTTTTTAAAAAATGAATAATAATAAAACCTTGGGAGATTTAATCATTCATGTCACTTCTAATCCTGATATGGCTCAAATGTAAATCCACTTCAGGGAATGAATAGAAGTACTACAGCACCTTTCACTGGTGGTGAGATGCTATCGCTGCCTACTTCTATGCTGAGTAACAGTTTGTTTTGCATTGTTGGACATTATTTGCATTTTTATTACCATGCTTAGCTTGAGGTCCACATTTCCCATTTTTTGTGCCATACAAGGGGACGCTGAAAAGTTCTCAGCCCAACCAACAAATTTGGGGTAGTCTCCATTGAAGACTATACATTTAGTCCAGTGATTTTCCACCTTTTTTGTTCCATACGGAATGAAAAAGTCAAGATGGCTGCAGCAACCGATAATGGGAGAGAAGCCTAGAGATTTTCTCCTAATTCATACCTATTTCGTTGGATACAATGCCGAAAAGAAGGGGAAAGGATCCGGTGAAGCCTCCCGATATTCCAGGATCCTTTCTAGCGGCACGATCGATGAAATTTTAAGATGGCTCACTGGAGGATTGGAGCAGTCCGTGAATCGCCTGCTGTCGACTCCAGCAAATGACGCCGAAGCAGATGACTTGGGGCTTGATGCCACGTTGGGCCCGGACAACAGAGATCCACCCCCACCGCCACAGCAAGCAAGCTCTCCACAGGAAGTGAGCATGCCCAAAGAGACAGGGCTCACACCGCGAAAGGCTAGTTCAGCTGAGAGCTTGTTATTGGAGTCAGCGGGGAAAGTAACTTCCCTGGAGCTACCTGTGGCCGGGAAATCTATGGAGGAGTGAGTGCAAGGGACTTTGGAAGTGAAGCCATCACCTGGTAAGCCTGTTATGTCACTGCAGGACTTTTCTCTACTAACAAAACCACCAGAAGTAACGTTGGAGACTATTTGGGACTTAGTAGTGAACTTGGGTAAAACCTTGTCCCCACAAGTTAAAGAGATTGAAAGAAATTTAAAATTACAGAAAGAAGAAATTGTACAATTGAAGCAAGAAACTGAAATAGGTAAAAGTGAGATTCAAAAATTGAATATGGAATTGAAAATAATAAAAAAAAATTTCAGGAAATGCAAATTAAAGATAGTAATAATATTCGGCGAAAACTAGAATCTCTCAAAAATTACAATAGAGCTAATAATCTGCGGATTTTAAACTTTCCTAAAAATCCCACTACAACACCTCGAGATATGTTGAAGAGATATTTTCTTGAAGTCTTGAATGTTCCAGAACAATCATTACCTCCTTTTGTTAAAATTTATTACCTTCCAGTTAAGAAACGACAGGAACATTTAGATCAAGACCAAAATGATCAAGATAAGCCTCTCGATGTTTCCAAATTGTTGGAAACTTCAAAGGAAATATTAGTGAAACCAGCAACTTTATTAGTAACAGTGGCTCTTGCTTCTGATAAGGTATGGATAATGAGGTTATTTTTAAAAAATAAATCAAAAACATTTTTGGGACAAAAAATATTGATGTTTCCAGATGTCTTCAAAGATACTCAGAGAAGGAGATAATGTTTGCTAATGAGACCAGCAGTTATTTCTATGGGTGGAGTTTTCTTTTTGCTCTATCCGTGCAAGTGCATAATCAGATACAAATCCTTTAAATATGTTTTCTTTGATTCATCTCAGTTGTCTGGTTTCTTATCTCTAAAATGCCTTGATAAACTATAAGATATAACAACTTCATTTAATGTAGAATTATTCTCCTACCATTATAGGCTGTTCTTTTTCCTTGATTAACTAATTTGTTTGTATTATGTTTAGTCACTTAATGAATCTTGGAACCTCATAATTGAGGACTTGAGAATGACAGGAAATTTTCTGATCTTTTGGAAGGATATTCTTTATTTTATATTTTTCAATTTCAGTCAATCTTTCTGTTCAAGATGATTATGCTTGGAAATGTATTTGAAAATTAAACAAAGACTTAATAATGGAATGAAAAAAGTGAAAAATTGCTGGACTAAGCATATAGCCTTCGATGGAGACTGCCCCAACTTTGTTGGTTGGACTGAGAATGTTATAGCAGCTCTTGTATTTTCGTGAATATAATGGTTTAATCGAGTAATCTGGGGAGTGTGACAAGTAAGCACAAAAATTATCTGATTGAAGTGAACTAATTGCTTAACTTCAAATAAGATGGTTTCACTTGCTTATACAATCAGTCTGGTTTTCGTTCTGGGTTCAGCACTGAAACTGTCATGGCATCACTACTGGACTTCCTCCATACCTTATTCAGTCAGGGTACCAGTGCTCTTATTCTGTAACTAGACCTAAGTAGTGCCTTCGATCTAGTTGACCATGCTATTCTGATTGACTGTCTGGGGTCAATTGGTCTTTTACGTAACGTGTTAAAATGGTTTTGGGGTTTTTTGAGCAAACGGTCATATCAAGTCTACAGTGACAATAAAAAATCCTTTAGTTGGGTTAACTCTTGCGGAGTCCCGCAGGGCTCTCCTCTTTCCCCCACATTGTTCAACATCTACCTTGCCTCATTAGGGAACTTACTACAAAGCTTAAAGGTTAAATTTTATATCTATGCTGACAATATCACCATTGTTATTCCCCTTACTTCTCGGACCTCCAAGACTAAGATTCATCTATCATCCATTCTAAAGGAAATCGAACTATAGATGACCGATTTCAAATTGAAGCTCAACACCGACAAAACTAAATTTTTCCTCGCTAGCCCTAATGACAAAATCAAAGACTCATTGATCTCCTTGAATGGTCAGGACTTCCCTATTGACCACTCCAATAAAATCCTGGGAGTCACCCTGGACCACCACCTCACTCTAAATGCTCACACAGATTTATTAGTCAAAAAATGCTTTTCGGTACTATGGAAACTCAGAACCATCAGAAAATACTTTGATGCACCATCCTTCCGTTTACTGGTTCAATCTTCCATCCTGAACTTGCTCGATTATTGCAACATTATTTACTTGGGATCCTTCAAAAAAAACATTCTAAGATTCAGAGTCATTCAAAATTCAGCAGTTCGACTGATCTTTAGGCTGAAGAAATTGGAACACATAAGCCCCTACTATCAAAGTCTCCATTGGCTGCCCCTTGAGGCACGAATCCTGTTTAAGTTCTCTTGTCTGTGTTATAAATCAATATTTGGTCTGGCCCCCACTTACCTGGTTTCCCACTTCAATCTGGCAAGTTATCTTTGGCCCACATGAAGAATACATCTGTTCACCTATCGGACAATAAAAGCCTGCCACTACAAAAGATTTTTGGACAGAACTCTTGCCTTCCAGGCAGGCAAATGGAACAATTGGCTTAGTAACGTTTTCACGCTCTCATCATCCTACTTCAGTTTTAGAAAACTGGTAAAAACGAGTTTGTTCAATCGATTTGTAAACTAAGAATCCACACAGCTCTCCTTATTCAACCAGTAACCCTAAGAACTATATAGCTTTAAAATTTTTTCATTATGTAAGATTGTGTTGCTGACTTTGATTGTAACCTCTTCGATGATTGTCCAGCGCTTCTTACTGTAAACCGCCTCAAACTTCTATGGCTTTAGTGGTATATAAGAATAAAATTATTATTATTATTATCATCGATTGACCCTTGATGCAGGTGAGTTTGCTGAAATATGGGCTATATCGGGTTCATCAATAAATCAGATTTGACTACCTGAAACTTGAAGGCCCTTTGTGCTTTTTGTTTTGTTCCTTGAGTATGTTATACTTCATTTCCCACTCATCTCTCTATATATGTAATGCCACTGTAAATAATATCCACTTAAAAGTTAGAAATGCTTGTGAATGAGAATTTTTCAAGTACCTTTCCTATTTCTAATCTTAATGTATATTTTCTGTAAACCGCTTAGAACCTAACGGATGTAGCGGTATATAAGAAATAAATTACATTACATTACATTATTTTTTGCCACTGTCTGCTCATGATCTTGAAGACTGCGGGGTTTCTATACTTTAGTTTCTCTTTCTCCTTTTTTTTGTATTGTTTGAGGGCTCATGATAAACCCTCAGGAGATTTTAGCTTCTAGGTCATGGCTAAGTTATGGAATACCTATTATGTTGGCTATTTAATAGATGTTCCCTAGAACCAATATTTATATAGCCAAACAAAATCCAACCAACTCTAGATTTATTCTTATAATATATTCTGGGATCTCAGCAGTGGTATCTGTTAGCAATTTAAACTTTCATTATCACTAGGGATTAGTGCACCAAATCTTCACTAATCCACTATTGACATAGCTCATGTTTTGCAATGCAAAATATAAGAACTTAGTTCCATTCAAACATCTGCTCTTTTTCAAAACTAAAACATCCAAAATTATCTTATTAAAAAGTAAGTCAAAATGCCTTTACATTTTCATCCTTGTCATCTCTCAGTGTTCTCTAGACTCACAAAAATGGTGCCAGCATTTTTCTAAATATTTTCTATCAGCTGATTTTTCATTAACCAATCATATAGTACTCTCAAAGCAACGTTATCAATTCTATTTTTGCATTAAGTTCTAAAGGGATGACTGAATTAAGATTAAAGACCCAGTTCTGATCTTTATAGTTCAACTGTTTTTCATAATTACTACCCTTCCACCCTATTTTGATCAATAACTTTCCATTTCAATTCTGTGATCTTATGTGCCTTGTCAATCCAATGTTGAACCAGTGGAGCTTGCACTTGAGATGTCATAATTTGAGATTTATGTTCATTTAATCTCAATTTAACAGAGCGACTATAGCAACCTACATATATTAGCTCACAAGGACAGATAATTATATATATGACATTCCACACTTTTCTTGACATTTTTCGTTTGAATGATATGAAGTGAAAAAGTGTCAGGAAAAGTGTGGAATAACTTGTGTTTCATAGCTCCACATCATTCTCTTCTTGGTTGGGCAGAGAACATTTCAGTGACTCTCGTACATACTGAAAAAATGAACTATAGTATACAAACTTCTCTTCAAATTCTGCAGCATGTAAATTTGCTACTGATGAGGCTAAATTAGCCCTCATGGCTGCCCCTTGAATTTGTTGGTAAAAACAATCTTTATACCAGAAGCAATTTTCCTCTATCACTAATTTTGACAATGTCAGCAAAAACTCAGTTGAAATATGTTGAGGTTGTTCTCACTTTTCTAAAGTATTAGCAGTCACCCACAGAGCACCGTCCTGTGGAATCTTTGTATAAAAAGAAATTATATCCATAGTAACTAATAAAGTAGAATCAGGCAAATCCCTCAAAATTTCCAACAATTTAATTTAAATGTGAAGAGTCCTTCAAATAAGATTGTGCTTTCATTGCTTCAGATCTTTAAAAAAAAAAAAAAAAAAATCCAAACATTTTGAAAGGGGTTTTTAAAATTGAGTCTCTTGTGATTATCATAGAATTACCTAGTAGAGTTACTAAAGATGTACAATTTTTGCCAGAAAATAAATTTTCAGTGTCTTTGGGTGAAGTTCCTAAAGAAAAGCTGCTTCTTTCTGAGTTAATTCCTAGATCTATAACAAGGCATTGCTATTGATTAAATTATTTCTTTTAAATTTGTTACTGGATCTTCCTTTATACATTTATATGATTCAATAGAATGCTGTATAATTGACACAAAGCTTAATTTTATATATATAGCTCTCATCATAATCACAGTGGCCCATCACTTATCAACTCTAGTTATCAATATATCTTTATTTTCCTTTACACCAGGAAGGGTGTCTTTCTCCCTTTTGGGAATATTGAATTTTTGAAAATGTGTTTTAAGTTTAAGTTTAAATTTTAAGTTTATTAAAAAATTTGATTAAATCGATTAATGTGATAAAAAAAATCTAGTTCTATTTTTCTAGATCTTTCAAAACCAAAGTCTTTAAAAGTTGATACTTTAGCATCCATTACTTCTGAAGGATATCAGTGAGAAGATAATTTACAGACAGAAATATCCACATTAGGTGGATTATTCATGAAATATATCTTCAATTGTAATTTCCTTACAAATCTAAAAAAGGCTGTTCATAGCCAAAAAGGGTTGTTGTGAGTAGTGGGAACAAAACCAAAGCCTAAATTTAGAACTGTATGTTGATCATTTGTTAGCTCAATTCCTGTCAAGTTTATTATAGGTGACGTTAATTTGTCTGAGTTCTGATTATTGATTCCCCTGTTTGTTTCTCTTTGTATCTCAGAGTTTCCCCCTTTTACCAAAGTGTAGCATGGTTTTTAGCACCGGCCATGGTGGTAACGTCTCCTATGCTTATAGGAATTCTATAAGTTTGGAGCTGTTACCATTGCATGCAGTGCTAAAAACAGCGCTAGGATTTTGTAAAATGGATGGAGTATTCTTTACTTAAGGTTGATCTCCCCCTTGCTTGTTCTTTCTGGAATCTTCCCCTTAATGTTTCTTTGAAGGTCCTTCCCCTTTTCCCCTATCTGTACTTATTTCTTAAACTTCAGTAGATCCCTTAAATGCAGGCTTATTTTTCCTCCTTCTGATTCCATGATTCTATTCAGCTGATAATTGTTCTTATCCCTCTTAAATTTTCTGATTTTGGTTTGGCTTAAATTATCATGCAATTTAGAGATAATCTGTACAAGCTCAATATATTATCATATTCTTCCATATTATATCTAGACTTTAATTTTCTTTCCAAATCATTAATCATGTCCCAGCTGCATTTGTTTAAAATTGCCACTCATTTATCCATGAAAGCTTTATCTGATATAAAAATTGTTGGCTCCTTCAAGGGTGTCCTCTCGTTACCACAGCTTTTTTTTCAAATATTGAACAAGCATAATTCCATGTAACTCTGCCTATATTAACATTTTTTGACAATTTTACCACTCTGTCCATGAGCTCTCAGCTTCATCATCAACAAGATCAGGTTGCTGTAATATTTTGTAGGAACTGTTCTTCTGAATATTCTATAAATTCATTTAAAGATGCCATCATTTAATGGAAAACCTTTTATGATGGCTATTTAATAGATGCTCACTAGAGTCAATATTTATATAGCCATATAAAATCCAATCAACTCTAGATTTATTCTTATAATATCTTCTGGAATCTCAGCAATGGCATCCGTTAGTAATTTAAACTTTGATTATTGCTAGGGATTAACATACCAAATCTTCACTGATCCACTATTAACATGTCTCATACTTCACAGTGCAGCTGTTTCAAGATTAGAGACCCCCCCCCCCCAAAAAAAAAAAAAGCACATAGTTCCATTCAAACATTTGCTGTTTCTCAAAACTCAAATATCCAAAATTATCTAATTAAAAAGGTCAAAATACCTTTGCATTTTTGCCCTTGTCATCTCGCAGTGTTCTTTAGACTCACAAAGATGGTGCCAGTATTTTTTTTAATTTAAATATCTTTCATCAGCTGCTTTTTTATTAACCCATCATAAAGTTCTCTCAGAGCAACATCATCCATTCTATTTCTGCATTAAGCCCCAAAGGGGTGACTGAATTAAGTTTAAAAATCCAGTTCTGCTCTTTATAGTTCAGCTGTTCTTGTGCGGAACTGACTAGATGGGAAGGTTTCCAGCTCCTCTGCATTACCACAATGTGTGTGGGGCAGACCTGGCATTACTGCAGGTATGCTAATGGTTTGAAAATAGTTAATATGTGTAACTTCTGGAAACTAGGTCACCACTGACTAGCAGGGACAGTCTATTAATGCCAAAATGTACAGTGCTGTAGACGCCTTTCAGCGCTATATAAGTGATTAATAGTAATAGTAGTAGTAGTATAGGTGGAGTGGGTTTTGGAGGGCTTACCATACAGTATAAAGGGGGATATGGTGAGATGTATACCTGAACTTCTTATGTGAAGTTCACTGCAGTGCCCCTAGGATGTCCCTCTGCTCTTCTGGGATGTCTGTTGCTGGATTTTATTAAATAGCACTAGTAGTTTTTAGCACGGGCTGTTGAGGTAAATGCTCCGACGTTCATAGGAATTCTATGAGCAGAGGTGTTGGAACATTTACCTTGCTGGCCCACACTATAAACCTTTAGCACCATTTAGTAAAAGGAGTCTTGTGTGTCCAATCTATTAAAAATGCTGGCCCCTCCTACATTCTAATGGCTTCTGTGTTTTTATTTTGGACATGCTTTTTCAAAAAATGGTTCAAAAAGATAGATGCAATGAGCACAAATACTGTATATCCATAAAAAAACCAAGATAGATGTTTTGCAGTTTTTAAAATGGGCATGTCTGGTGCTGGACTTTTGTTCATGTTCTGCAAATTGTCTAAACTCAGATTTAGAAGTCATATTGAAAATGGCCCTCCATGTGTACTGCAGATAACTAGCAAAAGTATGTAGATTGATCCTCCATAATTCCAAACATCACTTTCCCTGTTCAACTTGAAGATAATTTTCCCTCCTCCATCCCTTTTACTAAGCCACGTTAGAGGTTTCTATTGCGGTCTGGAGCTTACAATCTAACTTGGACAGACAGACATGACATTGGGGATGTAGAACCCAAGGTGAGAGGAGTTAGGAGTCGAAAATACTCTCAAGGAGGTGGGCTTTTAACTGGACCTTGAACACTGTCAGAGATGGAGCCCACTGTAGGGATTCGGACAACTTGTTTCAAGCATACAGTCAGCAAGGTAGAAGAGACAGAGTCTGGAGTTGGCAGTTGAAGAGAAGGGCACAAATGAGCCAGCTGAGGGGAGCTCACAGGAGGGGGAGATCAATGGGGAAGATGTTCTGTTCTCAAACTTTGACAGATCTTGCTTCAATGTGTTCTTAGTCACATTCTCTATAAGTTGTATGTTATTGATTCTATAGCTTTGTGTTTTGATCCTGTAGCATGTTATTGACTCTGTAATGTATGTATCTCTGTTCCTAAAAACTTTGTGTATGTATTCTTGTAACCCATTCTGGGCTTCTGGGGAGGACGGTGTGTAAAAATGAATGAATAAATAAATAAGTGAAAAGAGATAGTGAGGGGCAGCAGAGTGAGTGCATTTGTAGGTCAGTAAGAGGAGTTTGAATTGTATTCAGAAATGGATGGGAAGCCAATGAAGTGACTTTAGGAGAGGGATAACGTGAGTATAGCGATTTTCCTGGAATATGAGTCGTGCAGCCAAATTCGGGACAGATTGGAAGGGAACAAGATGGGTAAGTGTAAGGTATAACCAAAAAATCTCTGTGGAGTGACGATGTTCCCAAATGGACTTTATTTGAAAGTGTCAAAGTTTCAAAGGTAAACTGAAATCATCCACATAAAATAATTCCATCCACATAAAAATAAATCATCCACATAAGAGCCTTAAAGGACCTAGTCCGCTAGGGATACAGGACCCAACACGGTCCGCGTTTTGACAAAAAGTCTTCTTCAGGGGTCCCTGGGGGTCCTATAAAGGTGAGTACGTGGGAAACAATTGTGTGGTGAGCCGGAACTGAGACACTGCTTGCATTTGTCGAAACGTGGACCGTGTTGGGTCCTGTATCCCTAGCGGACTAGGTCCTTTAAGGCTCTTATGTGGATGATTTATTTATTTAATTATTTTTTTAAATCTTTATTCATTTTTAAACTTATTAAAAGTGTGATAACATATCCATACAAATAACCATAAATATATCACCTAATAATCAACAATGATACATATAATATTCTCTTATCTCCCCCCTCCCCATCCTTATCTATCATATAATCAATACTTATACAACATGAAACAATAAAAATACCCTCCCACCCCATAATTGAACTTGATTCTAATCATTACAAAACTTTGTTAATGGCTCCCAAATATCTTGAAATTTCGTGAAACAACCCTGGATGATTTATTTTTATGTGGATGGAATTATTTTATGTGGATGATTTCAGTGTACCTTTGGAACTTTGACACTTTCAAATAAAGTCCATTTGGGAACATCGTCACTCCACAGAGTTTTTTTGGTTTTCTCTGGATTTTCTTCTTTGTGGATAATTTGGGATCAATTCCTTTTGTTTTAAATGTAAGGTATACCATACCAATAGCCCTTATGCCTACAGGTGACACCTATATGTATGTACAGTGGAATTAGGATAGGATTTGGAAAGCTTACAAATTCCACTGTACTGTAAGAATAGTGGTTAGAGTGTAGTATGGGCCTGAGTTCCCATCTCTGTGGTTCACTACACAACCTACCAGGCTACTGCAGTAATCTGCTTGCTACTATACTAGGACTGGCCATAACCTCTGAAGCCGCCACACAGGCAGATATATACTGTTTCATTCATATCTTTGGGAGAGGGGGGGTCAGTGACCACTGGGGGAGTATGGTGGGGTCTTGCTTACATCCCTCCAGTGATCATTTGATCAGTTTGGCCACCTTTTTGGCACCTATTCATTGATAAAACACATCTAGCCCCAGCCACTCAAATTGTTCACAGGAGATTCGATCATGGCAGAAAAATGTCCATCCAAACCATGCCTTTAACATTCCTCCTTGTGATTTAGACAAACTGCCGATGATCCGCATAGAAATGCATCTACTGTATATAATAGGTTTTGAAAATAGCGAATGGGAAGGGTTTGGTGAGAAAAACATCTTATATGCCACTTTTTGGACATTTTTATTTTTTGAAAATGAGTTCCATTGTCTGGGAAAAATAAAAACTGATAAGCAGAGAGGAAGAGGTATTATAGGAAAAACATGAATCTGTAAAATCTTTTTCTTTAAACATTTTTTCGATTTCATTCTATTATGGAGATTGTGTGAGGTGTTGATAATCTTAATGTTGGCCAAAGACTCTGTGTCTATAAAGCTTTATAAAGCTGAACATAGAGTAATAAAACAATGTTGTATAGTCATAAAATAATTATTTTACTCTGCAGACAAAACCACTCAAAGAGGACAAAAGGACAATGATATGGCAACAGAAATGCCTTGCAAAGCAATGTGCCAAGTTGACTGAGCAAGAAAGAGCTGATCAATGCAATAATGCAAATATGGTTCTAACCCCTGAATCGAGTATAGATGACAGGACTGCTGTAGTCACTAATGTTAAATGAGCCAGTGACAGATGTTAAATTATCTGATGACCATGAATTTCAATCAGAAAACTGGAAAAATTGAAAGGCTTCAGTCTTGAACAGCAGAGGTGACAGAGTTGAAAGAGGAAGGCGGATGGTGGTTGTATAGGACCCAGCAGAATAGTCCCACTTTAGAAAGGATTGAGCAGCAGCTTCAAGAGCCATTATCTTCAGCATCGGAGTGGCATATCAATGAGGCAGCTGGCAAATGAACTTGGAATCAAGAAAAAACACACCACATGCTGTGATGTAAATAATAGGGTATAGCAGGCTACCAAAAAGAAGAGCTGAATAAAAACCAAACCATTATTGGGAATCAAGGGCAGTTACTAGGATCAAAAAGTATCTGAAAGTTATAGCTTAAAAATACACTTCCCCCTCCAAATCCACAGTTTCAGCATCCACGAATTCAGTTATTCACGATTTTTAAACATTTTTTTTTTTCGGGCTATTTTAAGCCCTGTAAGGCCCCCCCCCTTAAGCCTTACCTGGTGGTCTAGCAGGTTTTCGGGGTAGGCGCGATCTTCCCATGCTCCTGCCCTGTGCACATCGCTCATAGGAAATGGCTGCTTTGATCTCCCATCGTAGCTAGAAAAGAACACTGGAAAATTCAAGAAAGGGATAAAGACTATCCTTTTCTCAAACTACTTCAACTAAAATTATGAAGTTGACAGAGAGAGGAAACTAGAACTTTCATGGATACGTGTAAATAGATTATATTTCGTTGAAATGGCCAACCTCCTTAAGAGGTGTGTAAAAAAATAAAATAAAATAGTGTATAGAGTAATTAGCTGCAATAGAAAACCTAGTATTACAAGTGTATATACATAGGACAATTGATTTGGTATAAACATGTGCATATAACTCTGTAACACCACCAGAGAGCTCCATGTATTTCAGTATGGAACTCATGTATTGTAACACTTCACAACTCCTTATGGTAACATCTCTACAGAAGCTAATGTATCATAACACCTTTACAGAAGCTCAAATATTATAGCACCATTGCAGAGGCTGATGTAGACCACTCTGAATTGACTCCCCAGTCATTAGTAGCAGTATAGAAGCTCTCAATAGACAATGTATATTTATTTATTTTAAAATTTTCTATCCCGCTTATCAACTAAGTGGGTAACAGTTAATACATACATAAAACTAACAGACTTTATATTATATGTCAAAGACACTCATTACAAAAAAAACCACATCAGCTTGTATTCCAATCAAATAGGAGTGCTATATGCTCTACTAACCTCAGAACGATAAAAAAAACCCAGACTCTTACAAATAGGCAGGTCTATAACAGTTTCTTAAATGTTAATACTTAAATAAAAGTACAGTGAAGAACACTTCAAACATATTGTTCCTCAGTTCAATTCACTTGGCGGCTCATAATAATAAAAAATGTACAGAAAGTGGCCTAAGTCGGTACTTTGACGATCAAAAAGACAGATCGTCCAAGTACCGATAATCAAAGCTGGTTTTAGACGTATCTAAAACAAGTTTAGGCCTTTACCCTGCCTCTGAATGCCTAGAGCGAAAAGGGGCATTTTTGGAGTAGTGGAAAGGGCAGATGGTGGGTGCGAAGTGGGCGAACCTAGCAGCCTGGCAGCCATAACCAAAAAGGTTTGACAGGTTGCCAGACAGAACTTATACTTTTTGACTTAGACCAAGTCAACATGTATAAGTTCTGAATAAGGGTTGCCGTGATCAGCTAAGCAGCCAAGGCAACCTGTTTCCCCTCTCCCCGCACTGGTAACAATTGCAGAAGGAGAGATGCCTAATCTCTCCTGCCACAATCCCCCTCCCGAATCCACGATGACCGGAAGGAAGGATCCCAAGACCTCCTACCGGAAGTCAAGAAACCCCCCTGAACCCCTTAACCCCCCGACCGCACACCCAACCCCCCCTGAACCCCCTGGACCCACCGGACCTCCCTCTAACCTGAAAAGTTGGACAGACGTGTCCTCCCTCCAGCCAGACAGCAGGCACGCCTTCTTCTGAATGGTGGGCCTGCCCCTTTCTGGTGCATTATGGGATGTACCAGAGAAGGGCTAAGGGCCTGATTGGCCCATGTGCCTAAGGCCTTGCCCATAGGAGGGGCCTTAGCCACTTGGGCCTACCAGAAGATTCGGTTGGCCATTGTGCCTAAGGCCTCATCCATAGGAGGGGCCTTAGACAACTGGCTCAATTCCGAATGGCCCAGTTACCTAAGGACCCTCATATGGGCGTGGTCTTAGCCACATGGGCCAATCATGACCTTAGCCCCTCCCCGGTGCATCCCACAATGTACCAGGAAGGGGCAGACCTGCCATTCAGAAGAAGGTGGGCCTGCTGGCCTACCAGAAGGAGAACCTGTCCATCCAGCCAACTTTTCAGGTTAGAGGGGAGGTCTGGGAGGGGTTCAGGGGGCCTGGGGGGGATCTGGGGGGTTTGGGTGCACGGTTAGGGGTTTAGGGGGTTCGGGTGGTGTTCTTGACGTCCAACAGTAGGGCTTGGGTTCCCTCCTGCTAGTCATCGCTGTGAGTGTTGGGGGGGTGTTCTTCGGCAGGAAAGATTGGGCATCTCTCCTGCCAATGATCGGGGGGGGGGAGGGGACGACGGTTATAGGATTCTGTAACTGTTGTTGTTTTTGACAGATGCTGGTTACAGAATTCTGAAGCTAGGTGAAGGACTGGCCCCTCCTTCACCTAAAAGGTCTTGTTTTGGGCGTTTGGGACATGGGTGATTTTTTGGTTGGGAATGTGTCTTAAGGATAGACGTAGTGGTGGTTTGGGCAATTAAACTGCTGAACGTAGAGGTAGGCCATTCTTTTTTTTTTTTTTAACCTCATTTTGGATCTTTTTTTTGAGAATGTAAATTTCCCTGCTGCCTACTTTCTGTGTCTAGGGACTTAGTGCCAAAAGACGTGACTTTTGATTATGCCCCCTCTTGGCTTTTAGTGCAGTTGTGAGTTATTCATCCAGCACAGCTAAAAAGATTTTCAATAACTACACTAGTAGAGAATGAATTGTTCATTCTGATAAAAAGTTCCTTCATATCAGGCCAGGCTGCAATGTTATTGATGTCTTCTGAATGAATCTGCAGTTATTGATCAAGAGAATCTCTGAAACAATGGGCTTCTGTATGTGAGATACTTTATTATCATCAATGTCATTGTTATCTGAATTAGATAACACTCTTTTCAGCTACAATGGCAAAATAATGTTCAGAATTTAGGAAGTTGCTGTTTGGGCTAATGATTTTTCAGCACCCCCCTCGTAGCCTACAATTTTTATACAATATAGTATGTCATGCAACGTATATGATTTGCTGTGTATAGAACACTGTGGGAAAAAAGGTCAATTTTACAGTTTGCATCGTTATGGTGTAAACTTTATAATGAAGAAAGCTGAAGATCAATATGTGAGAAATGATGAAGAAAATCATAAATGCAAATCAAATACTTCTGTTTATTATTCACAGAAGAAAACCCTGGAGATAGACCACAGTTAATTAGCAAAAGTATGCAGTAAATAGAATATAGCACACTATTAACTAAAAAAAAAAAAAAAAACTGTGAAGAATTTGCAGAACTGAAACTAGAAAAAAAAAATACAAAATAGAATACATCCAGGATATAGATGGAGTTCTGGCAGGTTCATTGAATGATGTGTTATAGGTTCTTGGAGACTGGAGTTTGATGAAGTCCAAGTATACTACATCCAGTGCCTACTCTCTGTCTAGTTCTTTAATCACTCAGTCAAAGAAATCAATCAGATTTGTTTGGCATAATCTGCCTCCAATAAAGCTAGACTATAAAAAGTTTACTGTCTTTCTGTTCAGCAACATCTCCATTACTTTTTCCCACCTCAGAGGTGAGGCTTATTGTCCTGGAATTTCCCCCTTCTTTTGTGCCACCATTTTTCTGAAGAAGGATCACATCTGGCTTTTTTTCCAGTCCAATAAAAATGAGGTATTATTTTTTTTTCCTTTATGTTCTTGTTCTATTCCAGTCAATTAGAACTTCTCCAGTCTCCAAGAATCTGTAACACTTCATTCAGTGAACCTGCCAGAACTCTAGAATCATCTGGTGTGATATAACATTAGCTGAGCAGAGGTCACCTGCTGGTAATATTTAATGGATGGTGGTGTGGGTGAAAGGGGGAGGCAGAGGGTGAGGGGAATATATGAGATGATGTCAAGGGTCTGTAAAATAAGGATTGACAAGTTTATAAGAGGAGATAAGAAAGGGTTAATAGACAGAGCTTTTAAGAAAAAAAGGATTGGAGAAGTTTTTGAAGTGATGGGGGTGGGGCAGACATGGGATTGTTTGGATGTTTGTGGCAGGTTGGAGAGAGTTCTTGAGGAAAGAGGAAGAGTAGAGTAGTCTCTTCAGGAAAAAAATTATCTCTCCCTCCTGTGTGTGCTGGTAGTATTGTATCAATGTTGGGGGTGGGGGGAGGGTTAACAGGTTTTATGTGGATTTGGGTGTGTTGGTTGAGCTTTTGGGGCTGGAGTGAGGCAGTCACAGATTTAAGCATGGTGGAAAATGGGGTTTGGCCCAGTTGAAGCTGGGAGGTGAGCAGTTAATAAATAAATAAATGTAACACTCATAGGTGATACCGCTGCAGGGGAAGAATGGCCTGGCATCACCGAGGGTCATGTTTGGAGGGATGTTATAAGTTTAAAAACTTAACAGGAGTTAGTTTCAACACCAAATAGCTCCTTGGGGGTTTGTTGGTTTTAGGCATGGATTCTATTGTAAGTGGAGATAATATTAAGTTAGATAATAAAGCTGCAGCCAAATATTTATTCCAATAAAATTGAGTTGTGTGATAATTGATTGATCGTGTTTAGCTTTCAGTTGCAGGGGATGGAGTACGAATGCTAATGTTATATGTGAGAAGAGTGGGTCTCAGAGCTACAAACACTCAGAAAAACTGAGGGCTCCTTTTATCAAGGCGCGGTACGGGGGTTAGCGCATCGGACATTTCATCACGCGGCAAGCCAAACAACTAACGCCTCGTC
The DNA here is from genome assembly GCF_902459505.1 of Geotrypetes seraphini. Taxonomy (NCBI): domain Eukaryota; kingdom Metazoa; phylum Chordata; class Amphibia; order Gymnophiona; family Dermophiidae; genus Geotrypetes; species Geotrypetes seraphini. The sequence continues at coordinate 165,250,593 of NC_047085.1, forward strand.
AATGGAGGTGTTAGCGACTAGCATGGCAGGCGGTTTAACGCGTGGTATTCTGCACGTTAAACCCCTACTGCGCCTTGATAAAAGGACCCCTGAATGTTTGTCATACAGGTTAAGCAACCATTAAGCTGAATACCAAAAAACAAAAATAGTATTCATAGCCATCACTGAGTCATCCATAGAGCATTATGTGAGCCAAACGATAATTGTGATAATCTTCAGAAAATTAACCATTCAAAAAATTGTTTAAACACTGAAACTGAAAGAATTCACTTCACTTTCATTTAAGAGCAATGCCCACATTCCAACAAAGTGTAAACCAATTCCAACTTTGCGCTGAAGTTTTGCAAATCCAAGCAGTCTCAAATGATTATAGGGAACATTCTTCTGCTCTTGAACTATAATAACATGGCAACACAGCATTTTTAAGTCTTAAAATTGGAAATGACATCACTGAAAAAAAAAGAAAAACATCAGACTCACATATCTGAATCATGTAACAATATAACAGCAAAATAACAAAATATATATGCGGTGCAATTTATTGATAAATGATGATCTAGCTGAGAAGCCTCTCAACCACATAGTCATTCCTCAAACAGTCTTTTAGTACTCCACTGGGGAAATAGGTGTAAAAATTGCAGTTCCATGCAGCTCTTGTTCAGACTTACAAATGAGCCTGGAATATGTTGTTAATCAATTTCAAATGCATTAGAATAAATTGATTAGAACCTCAGAAGTCATATACCTGAAACATATTTGAGGGGAAGTTGATAAAATTGCATAAAACATCCAGGTCCACTTTTTCAAAAGCAATTAGTGTGGTGTGCCGCAGTAATCACTCCAATGCCCATGGGGTTTCAATGGGCGCTGGGGCATTTGCTGCATGGCAGCCACTACCACACCTTTGTAAAACAGGGGCTAGTTTTTAGAAAATGGCTACCAGGGATATGCATTTGGATTACATAAGAACATAGGAATTGTCACTGCTGGATCCAGTGATCCATCGTGCCCAGCAGTCCGCTCACGTGGCGGCCCTTAGGTCAAAGACCAGTGCCCAAGAAATGTATTGAGGAATGCATCGTTAACTTTTAGAACCAATTTTTATAAATGGATTATCAGTTGGAAAAAGGACAATTTGAGCGAAATTTAGGAAGAATTATAATTACGCCTATAGTAAAAGTTCTAAAGAATCACTTAATAGTGAAAACAATTATATACCAGTAGCCAGTATCCCATTGTTTGAAATGATAATGGAGGGGTTAGTAAATGCAGAATTGGTAAGATAGCTGGATAAATGTAACATCTTGCATGATCGTCAATCAGGGTTGTGATCAGGATATAGTATAGAAACAGTAATAGCATCATTACTGAATCAGCTTACTATTTTGTTCAGTACTGGTACTAGTGCCCTGATCCTGCATTGGACCTGAGCAGCACTTTTGATTTAGTGGATCATGATCTACTGTTAAGCTGCTTGAATTCAATTGGGGTCAGGGGTAATGTAAAAAACTGGTTTAGCAGGTTCTTGAAACATAGAACATATGAAGTGTTTACTGAAGATAAATATTATTTTGCATGGAAGAATTCATGCGGAGTACCTCAGGGCTCTCCCTTATCCCCAACGTTGTTTAATATATACTTAGGCCCTGATTCTACAAAGTGCGTTCTGATTTTAGGCAGCTGTAGGCGTCCTACAGCTGTCTAATAAGCCAATCGGGATGCACATTTTTTAAAAAAAAATGCTCCCCAGGCAGGCCGCCTATATTGAAGGCGCCTCCGGGAGCCTAGGGAGGCCCGCATGATGCCTAAGCTCGCCTAAGGGTCTTAGGCGAACCTAGGCGGCCCTACGCATCTCCCTAGAAGAGGAAGAGACACTTACAATGTAGGCCAACAAAATGCTGGTCTACATTGTAAGTAGACGCGGCTGCTATACTTATTGCAGCAAGGGATCTCTCTGCCGCTATAAGTATAGCGGCCGTGGCCGCCTGTTCGATTGCCGGCAGGAGGGTTCCCAAACCCTCCTGCCGGAAGATGCCCCCCCCCCGACATTACCAATCGCCGGCAGGAGGGTGCCCAACCCCTCCTGCCGGAAGACGTCCCCCCCACCGCGCTAACATCCACCAAACCTCCCCCCCACCAAACTAACCTTTAATTGTTGGCCAGATGGGTCTTGCCTGTCCAGTCGGCAGGCCCGCCTCGTCGAAATGAGGCGGGCCCGCCCTTTTCCGGCCCATCCCGCGAAGCCTTAGGCTTGATTGGCCCAGGCTCTAGAAGCCTTATATACCTTAGGCATAGCGGGTCCGCCCATCCCCACTAAGCCTAAGGCCCCATTTACCTACCCCTCAATCAAAGGAACTCGACGCAGGAAGATGTTTGACAACCTACTAGTGACGCAGGCAGCGAAACTTGACCACTCCAACTCCAACCTCCTGACAACGAGCGACTTCAAATCATTTCGAAAGGGAATCAAAACCCTGCTATTCAAAAAATTTATCCTGATATCTTAACTCTTCCCCTGTCCTCTCCCCTCCCTTGTAAATCCCCCCCCCAAGTCTCACCCTCTCTTGTAATTTCTTCTCTCCAAAGTATCAACCATGTATTCAGCTCCCTAAATTGCAATTTTCCTGGAAATGTCCAGTTAACTTCTTTGTAATCCTAATTCCTAAACTGTAGTTTTTCCTGGAAATGTCCAGTTAGCTTCTTTTGTAATCCACCTAGAACTGCAAGGTACGAGCGGAATAGAAGTCACTAATGTAATGTAATATAATGTAAACCTTATTTGCCTTGGCGCAGCCCATTTCTCAAGTGTGCAGGTCTTCACAATCCTTCTGTGTCTTCACTACTCTGAATAACTTCGTATTGTCTGCAAATTTAATCACCTCGCTTGTCGTACCAATTTCCAGGTCATTTATAAATATGTTGAAGAGCACAGGTCCAAGCACTGAACCCTGCAGCACACCACTCGTTACACTTTTCCAGTCCGAGTATTATCCATTTATCCCCACTCTCTGTTTCCTGTTTGCCAACCAGTTTTTAATCCACATTTTAATCCTCGATTCCATGGCTCGCAATTTTTCAAAGTAGTCATTCATGCCGGACCGTGTCGAACGCCTTCTAAAAATCCAGATACACAATGTCGACCGGGTCACCCTTAGCTATCTACCTGTTAACTCCCTCGAAGAAGTGCAGCGAGTTCCTTAAGCAAGATCTTCCTTTGCTGTAGCCGCACTGGCTGGTCCTCATCAGATTGTGTCCATCAGGGTGGTCAATGATGCGGTCATTTATCAGTGCCTCTACCATCTTTCCTGGTACCGAGGTTAGACTCACTGGTCTGTAGTTTTCCGGATCTCCCACACACTTTCCTATGACAAAGGTTTTTGACCATTGTTGATTACATCTTATTCTTATGAACATTTAAGAAAACAGTTAAAAACTATCCTCTTTTCAAAACATTTGATCAAATAGATTCCAATGTACCTTTTCATTTTGTAATTTTTTTGTAAACCACATTGAACTTATGATTATGTGGTCTATAAATATGATGTTGTGTTATGTAAAGCATAGGTGTCCTCAACCGCCCCCCCCCCCCACACACACACAATAGCATGTGTGTCATATTTTCAAAAAATCATCTTCATTTTCTGTTATACATGTATACTGTTCCTATAGCTAGTTATTGATCCTGTAGCATGTAGATTCACTATAGCATGTGTGTTCTTAGTTTCCCCATATAATGTATGTTATCGAAAACCATCTCAATTTTCTTTATTGATCCCAAAACTACTCTGTACTTATCCTTGTAACCTATTCTGGGCTCCTGGGGAGGATGGACTATAAAACTAACTAACTAACCCCCTCCTTTTTTACAAAAGCGTAGCGTGGTTTTTAGCGCCGGCTGCAATGGTAACAGCTCCTAAGCTCAAAGGAATTGTTATGAGCGTTGGAGCTGTTACCACCATGGCAAGCATTACAAACTGTGCTACGTTTTTGTAAAAAGGGGTGGTGGGGGTGGTAAAAAAATAAATAAACATGCTTACTTGCCGATAGGTACCTCGGTATAGACATCTACATTGAACTGGTAGTGCCTACCAAGTTATGTGCTTGCTAGCAAATTATTCTTTGAATCATTTTTTTTTTTTTTTTATGGTACTTTCAATTATCAGCACCAATTAAGCCAATTAAAAAAATTACCCCCACCCCTCTTAGTACTAAACCAGGGTAGAGGTTTCTATCATGACCTGGAGAGCTAAATGCTCTGATGCTCCTTAAACACTCATAGAATCCCTATGAGTGTCAGAGCATTTAGGCATAGATTCTGTAAACTGCGCCTAACTTTAGGCGTGGTTTAGATGTCTGATTTAAGTGGATAATGAGCCATTTAAGGGTCTTAACAAGCGTTAATTGGAACTTAGATGGAGGTAGGCGTCAGATAGGTGTTCTCAGAACATAGACACGAGATAGATGGGAGTTCAGGGAAAACTCGCGTCTAAGTTTGTAGAAGTGGGCGTAACGTGGGCGTGGTTAAGGACAGGCACCACATAGACGCTACTTAGGCGGCAGACCGCGTCTAAAATGTAGGCAAAGGAAAAGCTGGTCTAAGTGTAGTTTTTGCTTCATTTCAATGCAGTTTCAGCTTTCGTAGCGGGAGACTTCCTATAGACGCAAGTTAGGCGTGCGCTCCGCTTCTGCAACGATATTTCCTATAGTGAGTTTGAATATGGGTTATTTTTCTTCTTTCTCCTTCCTAATAGATTTAATAAGCCACCATATCAATAGAGCACATCAATATAAACATATTGCATGCAAAATATAGTACTTTTCTGCCCAAACAGTTATTCATTACACAACCTTTGGCTTTCCTGCTTAAAAAGAACCCCCTTTTTTCTCAACAAACAGTACTGCAATCAGCTCTTTCTTGAGAGCAAAGAAAGAATACGAAAAACATATCATTATTGCACACATTACTTCATTTCCCAGCGCTTAAAAAGAGAAAAAACAGATACAGACCTTAACATGCATTTTCCCTCATTGCAAAATGGAGCTCTTCAGCTTCACAAAGCTGACCTCATTGTGAGATCATCAAGCTGCACCTTCAAGGTAGTATGTCACAATTAAAAGATGCACTGGGTGTTGAACTCACAACCTCTGTATGACAGCAGCGAACTTTAACCCATAGAGTTACATCAGCTTCTACACAGGTGGATTTCACTGCCCTTTCATATCAAAGTTGACTGACCTGCCTATGTATCATCTGATTAGCTATCATATAACAATTGCCACAAAGAAAGCATTTGTGGCTCACCAGGTTAATGTGCCTTGTCTATCTTCTCAAATACTTTGGTTCAAATACCACCTTCACTCATTTTAACAGCTTCCTATTAGCTGTCATAAGAGGGTCTAGATTAGGGTTAGGGAACTCCGATCTCGAGAGCCATATTCCAGTCAGGTTTTCAGGATTTCCCCAATGAATATGCATGAGATCTATTTGCATGCACTGCTTTCAATGCATATTCATTGGGAAAATCCTGAAAACCCGTCGAATATGGATCTCGAGGACTGGAGTTCCCTACCCCTGGTCTAGATGGTGGACTTTGCTGTTTTTATCAGCACATTTCCCTTTCTAGGCAAACTTATTTTCTCCTTCCCATGGCTAAGACATCCTAAGCTGTCATGGGAGGAAACTTCTCTTTTGACAAAATGATGCCATTTGTGGCTCACCAGGTTAATGCACCTTGTCCATTTTCTGCAATTCCCTGGTTCAAAACCCATCCTCACCTTCACTTCTTTTAACAGCTCTCATAAGTGGTGGATTTTGCTGTTTTTCATCAGCATTCTGCAGTTTGTAGGCACAGGTGCATCAGATACATTAATCTTCTCTCTGCTACAAGCCATTGTGGTAGGAATGGATTTCCTTCTATGCAATATCTGCACAGGGCAACAGATAGAAGAGTTTACTAAAACTTCAGAGGGCTTGGACAGGTATTGAAGGAAGGTACATGTTTTTGAGATATATCCTAGAGACATTCCTGTTGGTATATTCAGCTTGGCTGGTTGTGGTTTCATGCTTGAGGAGTGTGTGTTGGGGTTGGGGAGGGAGTTTAGGATGAGAGAGAACAGGCTGCTTTAGACATCTGAGAATTGCTGCGGATCATTTTAAAGATCAACTCAAATGTGTTTAAGCAAAGGAATGGCCAAAGAGTTTGAAGGTTTTCTGGTAGAAAAATGAATATTAAATATTTGCTAACCACACTCAAGACTTGAACCCCTGACGTATGGAAGATAAAAAACAGTGTTTTAAGGCATAGAGCCAACTTCGTTTAGAATTTGGTAACAGTCTAAGCAGAAGACAAATGGCTTCTAGTAAAAGCTTTGAGAAATGAAGGAATTGATTAAAAGTCAGTTCAGGTATGTTTGCCCAAACCACACCTAAAGCATGCCCAATCAGATTTGAAAGTTTTCTGGCGGGAAGTCCAAACGGTGTCTATGACATCAGATGCTACTTAGGCATCCTTAGTATAAGAAGGTCCATCAGAGCAGTGTTTTCTCTTTTACGACTCCTATTCTGTGTTATTACTTATGCTGTTTTCTGAGACCTTGCCTTTCTTAATTATCTTTTAACCTTTTCTTTCCTATATCTGCCACAACTCTATATTTCATAGGACCATTAGCAGCTATAGTAATTTACAATTTTGATGTTTGTCTAACCTTTTTCATCTTTCCCGGAACAAATCTAGGTAAGAATGATATATTGCTAGCTACTTAGCTGTCTTTATTAGATAAAAGCTCAGGCAAAACTGATTTGTTCTTTTGGACTCCCATTCTGCTTATGGTGATTCTCCATTAACTTTTTCTTCCCCTGATATCTGCCACAATTTTCTCCATTCCACAGGGTCATTAGCAGATCTGAGAATGTGATAATAAAATTTGGTTCCAGGAGTCCTGGCTGAAAAAAAACCCATGCTGTTTGAAACTTTGGTGACAGCAAAAAGGATATGCAAGTTGCATGAATATGTGGAACCCATAGCAGTGCTTTTCATCATAAAGCTAAAGGTAAATCTTTTAAGAATTCTAATTGTTAAGTATCCTTATTATAAAAAAGGAACAGTGCATTTTTTTGCTTCTGTTCATTCTAGCTGTTATTCTGAGACTGTGGTGTGACATATTCTCCCAAAGCTTCTGTTCATTTTTGCCACAGATGTCTGTCTTAACTTTTTCCCCTTTTATCTCCTGATTTCAGGCTCCCAGAGTGGACAATGACTCCCCTTTTGCTTCCCAGAGGCCAGAGCAGGTCTGTTCAAACTGGGTTCAGCACAGCTTGTACCTGAACAAAGCTCAAATCCCGAAACAGAAAGAATAGGTGAGAATGATGTACTGTAACCTTTCTTTGCCCTTGTGATGAATTATCTACATTTTCAGAATACTAACATGTTTCATACTTTTTTTCCTTCAGAAGGGTGTACTTATAGAAGATTTTCAGAGAAAACAGTCAATTGGTGAGTTTTTTACAAAGGTGCGCTAAATCCATGCATGTTAGTAGTTTGCACATGCGTGGATTTAGTGCACCTTTGTAAAAGAAAGCCTAAAACTCAACAATCAACTCTTAATTTGTCTCAATCCATCTTACTTTTTCTTCAGCCTGCCTTCTCCAACCAGGAGTAGATTCTAGGACCTTAACAATTCTACCACAGTAACAACTTGGACCTACGAGTGCCTTACTCTACATCACAGGTGTCAAAGTCGGTCCTCGAGGGCCAGAATCCAGTCGGGTTTTCAGGATTTCCCCAATGAATCTGCATGAGATCTATTTGCATGCACTGCTTTCAATGCATATTCATTGGGGAAATCCAGAAAACCCGACTGGATTCCGGCCCTCGAGGAGGGACTTTGACACCCCTGCTCTACATACTTGTCATCCATCTCATCGAACTGCAGTTGCCTGATATTATACTTGCATGCTGCTTTCCTGGACTGTGCCATAAAAATCTTATATCATTTTCACCTTGTGCTTATTTATATTGAGTAGCAGCCAGGCATTAGTGTTTCCTTAATAAACACCACTTCAGCTACTTGGTCACATTGACCTTTGTCTTATCTAGTGTTCCATGAGGCCCAGGCTGCAAAGGGGGGTGGGGGTAGCAAACAGGGTAACTAGTATGTCTTCTGCCTCACAGCCTGCAACCAGCATAATATTTGAGAACATGAGATTAGATGAGAGGTGGAGAGGATGAACTAGGTGCCTTAACTTGGGTGGATTCTTTCAGTCAGCTTCCTACCCTGACAGCTTGAGATATGCTGAACTGCAGTCATTTTGGCATGCTTCGGGTGCTCCATTATGGAGCCGCAAGCACGCCGATGCTACTGCCCAAAGGATGCCTAAACAGCACAGTATAATCCAATTAGAATTGTTATGATTTTATGGCTGATTCTGTAGCACAGCGGTTAGAATGAAGGCTGGGGTGTGAGCCTGGTCTGGGTTTGACTCTCTCATGTCTTTCAGCTGACAAAATACTCATTTTAATAAAAATGACAAGCTACACACCAATCACATCTAATTTTCATCTCAAACAGCACAACATTAGGAATACTAGAAACAATCTATTCCAAAAGTTCAGTTTGCATTTGATAAAAACAGCAGCATTTGAATCCATCTCATATTTATTGAGCCCAATTTGAGATGCTGGCTTTTGGGACAATGAAAGCAGTGCTTTAAGCCATTGAGCTACCAGTCTTTTGTCTCAGCTAACTGTGAGATGATAGCTAAGCAGATTTTACCTTAGCAGATCACTAAGCAAAATATGACAGGGGAGTCAGAGGAACTGGAGTGGCGTAAAAGCACTCTATTGATCTTTCAGAGGTTGTGAGTTCAATTCCCAGCCTGTCTTTTACTTGTAGCATTCTACTTTGCAGGTGCACCTTGATGATGTCACAATGAGGTCATCATTGTGCTGCTGCATACTTCCATTTGTAATGAACTAGAAGCCACATTCAAGATAAGTTGAATGAATAATGTAATAAATAACTTATTGTAATTTATTATGTGGAATAAGAAAAAGCAAAAGTAAATAGATTTAAAATTAAATATCCATTAGAGTGGATCCGGTGAAGATTTTGCACATAAAGCTTAACGTTATGAAAGGCTTTGAACGTGGAGTGGTGCATCTGGGGCTCTAGTAGACATTCTAAACACACTGGGTTCTAAGTGGAACTAGGTTGATAGATTGCTATTAATGAATGAATGTCTAGTATTACTTTAAAGATTGAGTGCAGAAATTCGGATTATATCCTTTTAAACATGGCATATTTTGTTACTTTTTTGGTTTTTATACTGTTGGAAGTATACAATTCTGAAATCATGAAGAAAAAAGATATAACAGGGCAGTGTTCTGTCTCCTAGCAGAATTAACTGCCATTCACTACCTATAAGGAGTAGTCTAATCAAATCAGAATTGCTATTATTGTATGGTTCATTGTCTAGCACAGCGGATTAGCATGTCACATTTTTTCAATATGCACACTGATGTTCCCAGATCAACTCCCACTGAAACTACTATATTATAAATATCCTTTTAAACATGGTATACTGTGTATTTATTATCCTTTTAATGATGGTATACTTTGGGTTAATTGTGTTAAAGCTTACAGTCCTGAAATAATGATCAGTAAAATCAGTAAAAAAATACATTTTATATATAACATTGTAGGGATGTCTATATGAGGGCATTTATATGGGGGATGTCTATATTGGGATGTGTTGGTGAGGTTTTAGGAAGCGCTGGGCGCAGTATGAATGTCTATACAATGCCTAAGTAGCACCTAAGTGACACTGATTGGCACTTGCGCTTCGAGGATGTCTAAACCATGCCTAAAGTTAGGTGCACCTTACAGAATCTAGGCCTTAGTGCTTAGAAAAAGGAGGGGGGCAAGTTAGGTACCTAGATCAGTTAGGTATGCCAATCTAGGCACCTAAATATAGGTATCTTTTATAGAATCAGAGTCAAAAAGCATTAATTTGCAATGCAAACACATAAAAAATATTATCAGAGCAGTTAAACAAATTTCAGTAGTTTTTATATTTTTTTCATAATTTCCTAAAAATTCCAGGTAGGTAAACACCATTACACAAAATTTAAAGCTAGTTGTTGATTTTCTACATGAAACTGTGCCATTTTTTCACTAGATCTTTTTAAAAATTATGACATCTTCAAAACTGACACAACCCTAGTGGCATAAGTATGAACTCCTAAATGTTAGGCATGTCAATATCCCATTCAACTAGCATTCTATAACTTAGATAAAGAGGCTCCTGGCCAGTTAAATCATATGGGTAATTCTGCAACTAAACTTGTTCTCCGGGACTGGTATTTGCATTTTGTTTATTTGGCTGACCTCTGATGCAGGCATTGTACACTGAACCACAGCTCATGTTGGGTCAATAAAGATAGTCCCTGTTCATTGAAACCTTTTGTGCTGGTTTTTTTTGTTGGATTGCGTTTGGTGTTTTTTGTCCCTCTCTGTGATCTTTGGCCCAGATTCTGTATAGGACGTCGATCTCGGGTGTCCTATACAGAATCGGGCCTACACCCGCACAAAGTTAACCCGATTCTGTAACCGACGTCCATGTTGCATGGTGCCCAACATCCCTCCCCGGACTCCCCAACGCCCCCCATAAGATCGCCAGCAGGAGGGTGCCCAACCCCTCTTGCTGGACCTTCCCCAGCGAACATCACTACCCCGGAACCCCCCCTTGACCTTACCAGCAAGTTGGACCAGATGGCTCCTCGCACGTCCAGCCAGCAGGCCCACCTCCATCCAAATGAGACGGGCCTGCCCCTACCCTGTCCAACCCATAGGATCCTAGGACCTGATTGGTCCAGGCGCCTAAGGCCCCTCCTGCTATAGGAGGGGCCTTAGGCACTTGGGCCAATCAGGCTCTAGGATCCTGTGGGTTGCACATATTTAGCATCAGCTAATTTAACAGAGTACCACAAATACCTGAGTGTGTCCCACAGTATGACATTTTAAACTGTTAGGCACATGTTAGTGCCTAATAAAGCTTAATAAATAGGCCCCTCAATGTTTCTGGGAATACTTTTAAAATAATGTCCAAAATATTCTTGAAAGAAAAATAATTCTGGTCAGAAATTCAACTGTTAATAAAATGACTGCATCAGTTTTCCTTATCTGTACCTAGAGATTATTGAGTGCAAGTCTTCTTTAGATTCTATGCTTTTTTCATGACATCTTCAGGGCATTGCTATCTTTTTATTTAGTTGCATAATCCTTCTTGTTATTTATTAAATCAAAAAGAATGTCTAATTATTTTAAACTTAATTTTTGTCTGTGAACTGCTTGTAAATAAGCCTCATTGGCAAAAATCCTAATGGGAAACTTGAAGCTAAGAAAATTAAAAGGAATTGCTTTTTCTTGTTCAAGCAGCTACTTCCCACTTTCCATTCACTCTTCTACGGTCAGACAATGTGAGATTTCCTGTTTTCGGTGAAACAGTTTTATTTCTTCCAGTCACCTACTTGCTCATTTTCTCAGTTTTCTATTTCACACTGAGAAACAACATTTTCTATTGTACAGTGAATAGTAATTCAGTATGTCACTCTCTTTCTCCGTCAAAAATCAGAATTCAATCAGGCACACAAGTGGGTCACATCATCCCATGGCACAGGGGTGGAAGAGCTCCCCCACTGCTCAGCTGTAGAAATTCTGAGCATGCATGACCCTTCCAGCGTGCAGTGGTCTCAGTACCCTCAATTTTAGTTTTTTTTTTTTACTGCTCTGACAAATATGAAATAAATATCTCCTGAAGCCTTTTCAAAAGTTTACTCCTACACTCTTCCAGTGTTGTAGGAAGAGCTTGGCAGGGGCAAAAAATCTACCTACAATTCTCAAAGTAAAAAAAATGAAACATATACATATAACTTATATATGCATAAAGACATACATATAAATTATGGGCTCCGTTTACAAAGGTGCGTTAGGGCCCTAATGCGCAGAATAGCGCACGCTAAAATGCCACATGCACAAGCCGCTACCGCCTCCTCTTGAGCAGGTGGTAGTTTTTCGGCTAGCGGGCGCTAATCCGGTGTGTGCGCTATAAACGCTAGCGCACCTTCTTAAAAGGAGCCCTATATATGCATAGAGATAGTTCACTACCCCCTTCTGTAATAAAGCGTAGCTCAGGTTTTAGCACCGACAGCGGTGGTAACTGCTATGATGCTCACTATGAGCATTGGAACAGTTACCGCCGCTGCCGGCGCTAAAACCCATGCTACACATTAGTAAAGGAGGGGGTATGTAAGGTCAAAAGCATCTATGTTCTCTATAGCTGCTGTGAAACTGTGGAATTCTCCCCCTGGGAGCCGGAGACTTTGTACGGATCGAATGACTTTGGAAGAGATTGTTGAAAGCCAAGCCATTTGTAGATGCCTTCGTGTATATAATGGGAGGACGTTGACATCGATATGGTGACATTGTTACAATAAGGACTCCTTTTACTAAGCTGCGCTAGCGGTTTTAGCGCGCGCTTAGCACGCGCTACGTTGACGCATGCGCTATATGCTAACGCCTCCATAGAGCTGGCGTTAGTATTTTCCATGTAGCGCTGGGGTTAGCACGTGGTAATCTTCAGCGTGCGCTAAAAACGCTAGCGCGGCTTATTAAAAGGAGCCCTAAGTTTATGAGAAATGCAAATAAGCAGTGTTGTTGATAAACCTGAATTGTACCTTGTTTGTCTCAGTAATATGCATGTATTTATGTAAACTGCTTAGGCGGTCTATAAATTTGTTAAAATAAATAAATAAATATATACTTCCGTAGATAGCAATTCCCCACCTACAAATAACAAAGCAATTCTATAAACTAGTCACCTGGGACCCTTCTGCCTATAAATTCATAGCATACTATCATTTATGCATTTAGGTATACACTTAAGCATTAAACTTCCCATATTCCATGAGTTTGTTTAGGTTTATTAAAATCTTTATATACCGCATATACAGTACTCCCCTGAAATTTGCGGGGGTTCCGTTCCAGGAGCACCCCCAAATTTTGAAATACCACAAATGTGGTTTAGGAGCAGATCAGAGGTGGGAGAGGGCTGCAGGGGTGGCGGCGGGTACTGAAAAAAAAAAATATTTAGGCTGGCAGGAGGCGATGTTGAGACCAGTGCCACTAAGAGCTAAGGTAAAGGTGAATGAATATTCAGGCAGTAAAATGGAGGGACTGATTGGCTGTGCAGAAAGCATTTGGGTATAGCTGAAGTGCTAGATATGAACCCAAGTGGAGAAGGTGGAAAAGGAGTACTGTGCAGGGTTAGGAAAGTAAAGCTGGGGTGCTGGATGGGGCGTCGTCAGGAACCTCCTACCCTGCTAGCTGTTCTTTTCTTGAGCAGGCAAAGAAGGGGAAAAGTTGCTTTTCCATTGGTCAGTCATTCATGGTCAGAAAATACCACGAATGACTGAGTCTGCAAATCACAAACCGCAAATTTGTGGGGGTCTACTGTATAGTCAAAAAAGGATCAAAGTGATTTACAATATAATTCAATCAACGCGCTAAAACCCGTGCTATGCATTATTACAGGAGGGGGTAAATTAATAATATTAGATTAAAAAATTAATAAATTAATCAAAAATAAATGAAAATAAAAAATATAAGAATAAAATGCAGATTGAAGTCCCAAATTCACATCCCATCAGTTTAACCTTTCCCTATCGTGTGTCCCAGATGACGGGACATTCCAAAAAATGTTATTGCCATTGTATGTCCTTCTTTTTCAAGGGTCCCACGACAACAAGAGGGCATCCGTTGAAAATCAGGGGCGGGAAACTACGAGGTGACACCAGGAAATTCTTTTTCACTGAAAGAGTGGTTGATCGCTGGAATTGTCTTCCACTACAGGTGATTGAGGCCAGCAGCGTGCCTGATTTTAAGGCAAAATGGGATCGGCACATGGGATCTATTCACAGGGCAAAGGTAGGGGAGGGACATTAAGGTGGGCAGACTAGATGGGCCGTGGGCCCTTATCTGCCGTCTATTTCTATGTTTCTATACAGTACACCTTCTACCTATCATTTGTTCCATCTACCGGGCCATTGTGTTTACAATAGCCGTAAATGATAACGGTGAATAATACAAAACTTTGCTAAAATAATTACGATTGGAACCAGCGTAACATAAAATTTATTACGATAGGAAAAGGTTAAAAAGGCCAATTGAAAATAATGTGCCTTTAGATGTCTTTTAAAATTTTCTCAATTCTACAGGCAAACTATTCTATAAAATTGGAACTAAATTTAAAAAAAATACACAATTTCTAGTTGAGGCAAGATGAGACTTTAGAAAATGTTGATTCTAACCATGCCCCACCTGTGTTCCTCCCCTGTGTCTCCCCATTGTATTTACCTATTAACTACAAGAAAGCCATATTGCTCAGTCAGTCCAACACAGGGCTGTGTTTTGCTAGATCAGCGCCTTCAGGAGCCATAAACTGTTTCAGGTCTTCACTGAGTTGTTTCACCTCTACAATAAATTTCAATTTACTAGTGTGGTTCCATCTACTTATTATCCTGATACTTTACAGTTTAACTTATATACAACTATCTCAACATATATAGATAAAATTTACCTTTTCATAGTTCATTTTAACATGTAACAACAGCAGCAGCATGACTGAGCAATATGGTTGTAGAGTCCAATGGCGATACCAGAAAATACAAACTTTGTGGTTGAGCAACATGAGACCGTGGTAACAATTTGCAATAAAGCAAGAGAATGTGGGATAAATTCAAAATCGGGACATTGTGGTTTTGAAAGGAACTGAAAAAGAAAAGGCTTTGTTCCAGTCCAGGTTTTCTGGCTCAATGGGGTATTCCATTGAGCCATTTTATAAAGAAAAAAGTGTTGTCGTGTGATATTGTTTAGAGTGTGTGGTTTGGTAATGTTATTTAAATCAGTGTGATATAATATATTTATTATGTGGTAATAAAGAATAAAAAAATAAGTGCAATAGAAGGCTTTTTTTAGTTAGTAGGTATTTATTGTTGAGTTAGCTGAAGCCATTTTAAGTGATTTAAAGCCCTGTTTGTATTACTGTATTTACTGTATGTGCTAAGTGATCGCATGCATCAGTTATAGAACAGTGCTGAGAAAGCAACTTGCACTACACATTTTCAAGAGTTAGGCCCTCTTATACTAAGGCGTGCTAATCAATTTAAGCATGTGCTAAATGCTAAGACGTGCATGTTAGTCTATGGATGTGTTAGCACTTAGCATGCGTTAATTCGATTAGCACACGCTAATCAGTTAGCACACCTTAGTATAAGAGGGTTTAGTATTCTATAATTTAAGTATACAAAAGGCAGGTAAATGTAGGTACTGTGTTATACTGTAAATTGAGAGGGAAAAGGGCTATCATCAACATATGTGTTCTAGCACATAAATGTGAGTGCTGGCATTTCAGAACAGAATGTTTATGCATTCATTTTGACCCCTTATTTCCCTATGTATGGGTATTTCAGAACAGGAACTAAAATACTAGCAGATCTCCAGACCTCACAACCTGGATATCTCAGTTCTAATGTGGTAGTACATTCTTAAAATACACTCCATGTAAGTTAAGCAGGTATATACAGACAGCACTTAAGCACAATTCTGCCAGTTATGTATATAAGTACATATATATATATTTATAAGTGCTATTATTCATAGAAACATAGGGGATGTTGATGTTAAAACACAAATAAAAATAAAGAAGGACTAAAAGCAAAGAATTTGTCTTTGAGCAGATAGCCGAGAATAACTGAAGGCAACCAGAATATCACGAAAATACCTGTTTTTTTCACGATATCTGCTTGTCTTCAGTTATTCTTGGCTATCTGCTCAAAGACAAGTTCTTTGCTTTTAGACCTTCTCTATTTTTATTTGTGTTTTAACATCAACTGGACCCCTAAGGAAGGCGTGTTCGCCGAAACATGGACCGTGTAGGGTCTGGTTGGACTATTACATTTGTATTTTTATTTTAATGATTTTATTGTGAAGAGAAATAAATCATCTTCCGAACATCTTATCCACGGTCTTTTTTGTTTTCTGTTGGATTGATTTTACTGTGGAGTTTAGGGTCTTCTTTTTTGGTTTTTGTTGTGCTTCATTTAACATCTCTATCATATTGTCCCCTTTCCTGCCTTTCCTTCAAGTATACATGCTGGGTTATTTAAGTCTTATGATGAAGACCACACACTATTTTAGTAGCCTTCCTCTAGTCTGACATCATTCTTTTTATATCTTTTTGAAAGTGTGGTCTCCAGAATTGTACACAATATTTTAAATGAGGTCTCACCAGAGTCTTATACAGGGGCATCAATACTTCCTTTTTTCCTATTGGCCTTACCCTTTCCCTATCCACCTAGGCATCCTTCTAAATTTTTCTGTCACCTCTTCAACCTGTTTGGCCATCTTAAGATCTTCACATACAATCACACCAAAGTCCCACTTTTCTATCGTGCACATATGTTCTTCACTCCCTAACTGTACCATTCCTTTGGGTTTTGCAGCCCCAAATGCATGACTTTGCATTTCTTAACTTAAATTTTAGCTGCCAAATTTCAGACCATTTTTCAAGCTTTCCTAAGTCTTTCGTCATGTTATTCACCATCCGGGATGTATAGTCTATTGCAGATTTTGGCATCATCCGCAAAGAGGCAAATCTTACCTGACAGACTTTCAGCCAATATCATTATAAAAATAACAGGACCAAGAGCAGAACCTTGAGGCACACCACTGGTAAAATTCCTTTTCTTCAGAATGATCTTGATTGACGCTACCCTCTTGTTGTCTTCCACACAACCAGTTTCCTGACCCAGCCTGTCACTTTGAGACACATCCTATGGGAGAAGCCTTAGCAGAGTTAGGGAGTCAGAGCTTTAGGACCCTTCCCCAGTGTATCCCTGAATGCACTGGGAAGGGTACGGCTACCATATTTGGTATGGTGAGCAAGCTTGCTAGGAGTGTATGAGCATACCCTCCAGCTAGACATTCAACCTGAAAGGTATGGGGGGTTGAGGGTAAAGTTAGGGGCATTGGGTGGGGAGCCTGAGCCTTGGGGGGTGTCGGGGGGATTGTGTTCAGGGAGTTATGGCAGGAGGGAGTGGGCATTCTTCCTGCCTGGGTTGCCTCGGGGGTGGGGGGAGCAGCAGCTCCTGGACATGAGGGAGTGGGCATCATCCTGCCCAGCTTACTTTGGGGGATGTGGTTTCTGGGACAGGAGGAAGTGAGCATCCATCCTGCCCAGATTACATCACAGGGATACAGGGGTTCCAGCAGAAGGGAGTGGGCCACAGCCGCTCAGCTAACCGCAGCATGGATTCCCTTGCCACGATCAGACACAATTCTCTAACCAGTGCCTGTGACATAGGGCGCTGGTTATGAGAATCAGGCTGGTTAGGCAGGGTTGAGCATCTGTCCCTTAGGGCAGATGCAATTCTGTAGAGGATGGTGGCTGCAGAAATCTGTGTCCGTATACAGAGTTCCACTTTAGCCTCTCCAGGTACTTACCTTAGATGGTCCCTGATGGTCTACAGCAGTGTTTCTCAACCTGTGGTATGCATACCCTAGGGAGTATGCAGACCACCTGTTGGGGGTACATGGCTGACCGCTGATTCCTCCCTACAAAATTGCACCAACTACTGCAACTCCGGGTAAGGGAAGGGCCAGATGCGTGCAGTGATTGCATGCCACCGGCCCACAATGCCTTCCCCCCAGCGATTGGCTGGCCTGGACCTTCTCTCCAACGTCAGAATTGATTGTCGGGGAGGAAGCTTCTGGGCCTGTAGCATGCAATTGCTGCCGCACCATGGCCCCTCCCTTCCCAGAGTTGCTGCAGTGGCGGCCCTAAATTGGTGGTTCTCTTGACTGGTACCCCGCCTTCCCATCTGCTTCCTGCAGTTTCTAATTTTAAATCTTTTGGCAGCTGCCGCACAGAGTTAATGAGCAAGCCTGCCCCAGAGCACTTCATTCTACTTTCGGGAGCAGGCCTGCTCATTGACTCTGCGCAGTGGTTGCCTGAAGATTTAAAAGTACAACACCAGGAGGAGGTGAATGGGGAGTCAGGTGCTGGGGAGAGGCCACACCATAGGATTCTGCGGAAATAGGGTGGAGCTCCTGGTCCGTCCCCACCACCCCAAACTAAGCAGTGTTCCACTGCCTATGGCTCTATGGTACAGCCACATCTTGAATACTGTGTGCAGTTCTGGTTGGCGTATCTCACAAAAGATATGGTGAAATTAGAAAAGGTACAGAGGAGGGTGACAAAAATGATAAAAGGGATGGGATGACTTCCCTTTGAGGAAAGGCTAAAGCAACTAGGACTCTTCATCTTGGAGAAGAGACAGCTCAGTGGTGATATAACAGAGATCTATAAAATACTGAGTAGGGTGGAAAGGATAGATGTGAATCACTTGTTTACTCTGTTCAAAAATACTAGGACTAGGGGTATGCAATGACGCTACTTAGTAGTAGATTTAAATAAGAACAGAGAAAATATTTATTTGCACAACGTGCAATTAAACTCTGGAATTTGTTGCCAAAGAATGTGGTGAAATCATCTTAGTGGGGTTTAAAAAAAGGTTTGGATAATTTCCTAAAAGAGAAGCCCATAGGCCATTATTAAGATGGTATGGGAAAATCCACTGTTTATTCCTAGGATAAGCAGCATAAAATCTGTTTTATTTCTTGGGATCTAGCTAGGTACTTGGGACCAGGGCTGACCGCTGTTGGAGACAGGATGCTGGGATTTATGGACCCTCAGTCTGTCCCAGTATGGCAATTCTTATGTTCTTATTGAATCAGGAAATGAGATGCATTATATGAAAATATTGTCTACAGCTATTTTGATGGCTGGTCCACAGTTATGAATCATTTTACCAGGTTCTTTAAGATTATGTAATAATTTTAAATCATTTGAAATGTTGCTAAAAACTCATTTGTTTTTATAAAACATTTTGTAGTAGATTATCTGAATTGTAAATCTCTCCTTTTTGTTTAAAGGATATTCTGGCAGCTAACAGTTTTGTAGCAATTTTTGCCACTGTAACTGGCACTTATTTTAAGTGCCAATTTGCAGAAACAAAATTCTCTGTTTTGACATTGTTTCAGATCATTGATTGAACTCTATCCACATCATTCTCTTCTTGGTTGGGCACCCCTTCGTATGTCTGTTTCGCTAAGAAATGCTACTAGCTTCAGTTTTATCTCTGCTTCAAAGAGGACCAGCATATCTCTGCTCTGTTTGGCAAGGGACCAGTAATCAGTTCAACAAATGCAACAACTTTGGTGTTCTCAAAGGCTATATTCACTGAACAGCAAAATTTGACATGAAATGATCCACTGTTTGTGTGACAAGCTTTGTAATATCAAAATTCTGTTGCAGGTTTTGCTCTTTAATTTTGTTTACTGAGGAATCGTCATTTACATTAGTGTTCTTCAACTACCGGTGCCGGTCCACAGAAATTTCCTGCTGGTCCATAGGTCCGGCACGTGCATCGGGCCTGAGACAGTGTTCTTCAGCCGCTGGTCCACGGTGTGATCGATGCTGCGTTGTCTTTGGGACGGCTCCCTCTACCTCAGTGCTGCAGTACACAAAGCTGTGGGCAGAGGCTCCTATGCGAGTCCTGCGCCTGAACTGGAAGCCTTCTCTCTGATGTCGCAACATCAGAGGGAAGGCTTCCAGAAGAGGCTTGGAACATGTGAGGAGCTGCTGCCCACGCCGCACTGAGCACTGCACTGAAGCACTGAGGAAGAGGGAGCCGACTCGATGAAACACCGGGGGGGGGGGGGAGGGGTGGCAGCATAAAATGACTAGGCAGGAGCAGGCCAGAAGGCAAGGCACAGCATGGAGGGAGGGAGACAACAATGGTAGGGAAAATTATTTTATTTTTGAATTTAGTGATTGGTTTACATCTGCTGTCTGTTCAGGAAAGAATGCATTTGTTTCTTTTCCTCTGGGGTTGTACTGCATGCAGAGTCTTGCATCTTAGGGTTTGTTTTTGGTCCCATATTTGCATGGGATTATCTGTGTTCTGGTAGGAATGAATATTGTGAAGCATACAGTGAGCTTTGTGTATTTTAATTTTGTGGTTAAGCCATTATGTGTTGTTAATATGATTATATTGTGTGTTTGTATACTATAAAAAATGAATGGAAAAAATGGTGTTACAATTAGTTATATTATGGGGGCGGGGTCTGGGCAGAGATTGGGTGGAGATAGGCGGGATTTGGCCCATGACTTAGCCCAGTGTTCTTCAACTGCCGGTCCACAAATTAATTATTTTATTTCTTCTGGTCCTGTCAAAAGGTTGAAGAACACTGATTTACATCATGTTTCCACTTTTACTTTTAACTGCAAGCATCAGATATAACTTGGTAAGAGTAGTGAAATTGTAGAAATAATTACTTCAATAAAAGTAAAAGTAGCAAATGTTATCCTGTACTTTTTTTTTTACAAGTAAAAGTAACTACGTTTACTTTGATACTATACGACACTGCTAATTGTTGTGACAAGGGCTTAATTTATAGATAAAAAGAAAATGGAACTGTGGAGCCCAGAGAGGCATGGGTGGGCCATGAGAATCAAAAAAGAGGGCTTTTATTGGTATATAGACTTTTCTCTGCTCTGTTTCAAGCTCACCACTTCCCCTCCTCTTCCTTGCAGGCTTCTTGAAAGGGGGGAATAGAGCAGAATGTCCCTGCTACATTGGGTCTTGAAATAATAGGTAGAACTGCATTCCAGATGGTTCCCCCACAAATTAAGTCTTGGATCTGCCCCCAGAACATCTTGCAGAGTGCAAGTAAAATCGGTTGTTTATTTTTGGAACCTTTTTCCCCCCTATATGGCTGCCTGTTGTTCTTAGATCTCAATATAAAGCAATAATGATTTGCCATAAATTCTTGAATGGAACCATACCTGAATTGTTTTAAAGTAAGATGTCAAACTATTTACCATCTAGGTCTCTGTGTTCTGAGAATTCAGTGTTATTAAAAACAAATGCTAATCCAAAATATGTTGAGACCAGTAAAATGGTCTTTTGCTGTGCAGGGGTCAAATTGTGGAATTCATTGTCAGTCAATTACGAAAATGTTATGACAAGGGTAATTTCAGCAAACTATTAAAAATGGTTATTTGTTAATGCATTTTTTTAGGAAAAGATCTTTGCAGTTGTTCTTTTGATGGACACGTTACGTGATTTTCCGATGATTATATATTAATGTTTGTTTGATTTTATTTGTCTTACTGAATTATGTATGTACTGATATGTAAACCGTTTAGGTTTAAATGGTATATACATTTTTTAAAATAAATAAAATACAGTGAGCAAATTACTACAACTGCAGTTTTAGTAAAGATTGAATGTGTTCATGTGCAATTGAGTTGTGCAGTTTCAACCGTTAATGCTGATATGCCTAAAATACAAAAGAAAATTAAGAGGGTAAAGGCTACAGACCCAATAGTATAGAATCAGACCCTTTAGTACTTGCTTATTTGGTGCAAATAATTTAGATTACAAAGGAAACATTTATCTTGGTGCAAAGTCTATGGTCATGTTACTTTATATGTACACATGGAGGGTCATTTTTTAAAACATACATCTAAATCAAATTTGGATATATGGCACTAGATGTCCAAAATCAGCAGTAAGAAAATGCTTATTTTTGAAAAGGCAAACCACCATATATCTAGAAACAGTTTTGGATTGTGGATTTTTTAAATCCCTTATCTGGACAACTAGGCCATTGGGATGATCAGACCACCAGGACATCTATCTTTATACCACATTTTCAACCAAGAATTTTGGCCAAGTCTCAAACAGCCAGAACAATACCATTTGGACGTGGGAAGGGCCAGTCCTGTAATGGACTGACCACCCAGACATGGCAACAGAACAGTGGGGCACCTTAGAGAGCACTGTTGTGTTAGAGAGAACTTCACATAAAGAGTACCAGATAAACATCTCATAGAACTCCCTTATAGGTTACAGTGTTCCCCCCAAACCCACTATATCAACCTGTCTACAACCCCAATAGCCCTTATGGCTGCAGGTGGCACCTATATGGCAGTAGAGTAGGATTGGGGAGGGGGGGTTGGTGGGCTCACAATTTTCCACCATAAATGAAGTGGTTAGAATGGCTTATAGGATTTGCTATTCCTCTCTATGGTTCACTAGCCCAGTGTTTCTCAACTGGGTCCTGCAGTACCCTCTTGCCAGTCAGGTTTTCAGGATATCCATAATGAATATGCATGAAAGAAATGTGCATATAATGGAAGCAGTATATGCAAATCAAGTTTATGCATATTCATTGTGGATATTCTGAAAACCTGACTGGCAAAGGGGTACTCCAGGACCGAGTTGAGAAACACTGCACTAACCCACCCACCAGGTGTGTTTCTTTGTGGTATTCTTTTGGTGGTCTTTGTGCCAGATAATACAATATTATGCAAAGAGTAAGCTTTAATTCCCTAGACATCAGTCTAACAAACAGTTCATGCGCATATACACAAATTAAACATAAAGTAAAGATACATCACCGTTGAAGCAGAGGTACACATCATCTATGCCAGTGACTGGAGATTTCCAAGTTGCAGTCAAAGATAGAGAGCTTTCAACGGGCCAAACACCCCTTTGGACGTCCACACAGAAAAGATCTCCAAAGTTTAACTGTCACTTGCCCCCTTTTATACTTTATCCAAGCCGGATAATTAGCTGATTAATCAATAACTGGCACTTTATGGCCTAAACACCCACATTTGAACACTCAAGGAACTGGCCAGGTTCTAGAGTGAACCAAAGGCAGAGAGAGTTGAGAAGGGGGAGCAGGGAAGCGGTTGTTCACTGCTCTGAGGAGGAGGCAGGCAGCGTCGGTGCCGAGCACCAAAGGAAGTAGTTAGGAGGACAGCAGGGCTCGGGGTAGTGGCGAGAGTTCGCTCCGCCCTCCCCCCACGCGTCACAAGCAACACCAGACTCCCCCTTAAAGGGGAGGAGCCAGCGCGGCAGCACGCGGTGCCGAAGAGAGAGTTGAGAAGGGGAGCAGGAAGGCGGTTGTTCACTGCTCTGAGAGGAGGCAGGCAGCGTCGGTGCCGAGCACCGAAGGAAGTAGTTAGGAGGACAGCAGGCTCGGGGTAGCGGCGAGAGTTCGATCCGCCCCCCTCACGCGTCACAGGCAGCACCGGACTCCCCCTTAAAGGGGAGGAGCCAGCGGCACCCAGCCGTTCGGCGCGCGGCAAAGGCGCTTGCCTTAGCGAGAGCGCCTTTGCGAAGGGCCTCAAGAAGGGCCAATTTACTACACCCAGGAGCACCAGGGAAAGACTGAAGGGTACAGAAGAAGCAGGCGCAGAAGGAACGAACACACACAAGCAACAGTAGGGTAAGGTAGAACAAACACAGCACACACAAGAAGTAGGCAGTAAGGCAAGAAGAACACACACAAGCAACAGTAAGGTAAGGTAGAACAAACATAGCAAACACAAGAAGTAGGCAGTAAGGCAAGAAGCAGGTGCAGAAAGAAGCAGGCTCACAAGGAACAAACGCACAAACAAAGTATAGTAAGTTAGAGCGAAGGCAACACACACAAGAAGAAGGCGCAGAAGGAAGCAGGCACACAAGGAACACGTAGTCTTAAGTGTTATATTAAAGTAGGAATGACTATGGAAGCAGAGTGAAACCAGAAGATGAGCTTTCCAGTGTTCTGCACCGACTGTCATATGTATGACTACCTCCCCTCGGGGAGAAACTCGTATGTATGCGGTCGGTGTCAGGAGCTGGAAAGCTTGAAGAAGGAAGTCAAGCGACTAGAGAACAAGATACAGGAGCTAGAAGGACTTTACACCACGGATGACCCAATCAGGACAACTGAAGACTTCATGAGCGAGAGGCACATCGAGGAGGAAGTCAGGGAACTCGAGAAATTCATTGAGGAGGCATACAGAAAGAGGGTGGAAGAGAACGAACTTCAGATGAAAGAAGAAGTTACACCAACATCGAAGGGAGAGCAAGAAACAGAAGACTACAAAGAAGACACCGCCGGAGGAAAAACGCACGAAGGCAAGAAATTGACCAGTCGATGCCCAGAGGAAGAAAGAGAGAAGCATACCGAGGACATCGACCTGAGACCGAAGCGAACATTGAAGAAGGGAAGGTCAGCGATCCTAGTGGGGGACTCGATCCTGAGGCATGTGGACAGCCACATAGCAGGAGGGAGAGAGGACCGACTGGTGACCTGCCTCCCGGGAGCGAGAGCCAAGGACATCGTGGACAAAATTGGAAAGATCCTGGAAGGAGCGGAGACGGAAGAGACTACAGTAATGATCCACATCGGGACGAACGATGTCAGCAGGAGGGACTATAGAAGAAACACACTGATAGAACAGTTCAAGATTCTGGGAAGGAAGCTGAAGATGATGACCCAGAAGATAGCGTTCTCAGAGATCCTACCGGTGCCGAGGGCAGATGTGAAAAGGCAAGAGGAACTACAATCAATAAATGCATGGATGAGGAGATGGTGTGAGGAAGAAGGATTCCACTTCGTGAGGAACTGGACGACGTTCTGGGGCAAGAGCAAGCTCTACAGGAGAGATGGACTGCACCTGAGCGCAGCGGGAACTAGACTTCTAGCAAACAACATCAAGAGAGGAATAGAACAGGCTTTAAACTAACAAGAAGGGGAAAGCCGACAGTCGACCAAACGTCGATGATTCGGAAAAAGGTATCTTGTGAAGATACTAAGGAGAAAAAAGGCTGGGATGAAACAAGGGACAAATTACAGGAATCGACTAACAAAGGAGAGGAGATTAGAAAGATCATAACCAAAGAAAAGAAATCTAATGACCGAAACACAGGGAAAGGAAATGAAGGCAACAAAAATTCCAGGAGCTAAATTGCATAATATACTAATGCAAGGAGCCTAAGAAACAAAATGGGAGAATTAGAAGCCATGGCCATTGCAGAGAACATAGACATCATTGGAATCTCCGAAACATGGTGGAATGAGGAAAGCAGATGGGATACAGCACTGCCGGGGTACAAACTCTATCGCCAAGACAGATTAGGACAGAAAGGCGGTGGAATAGCACTATACATAAAAGAAAGCATACAATTGACAAGAATGGACACAGAAGAGATGGCCAACAAGCTAGAATCGCTATGGGTTAAAATACCAGGAAGGAAAGGGCCTGAAATAAAGATAGGTCTATACTATCGCCACCCGGACAAACCGTAGAAATTGATGAAGAAATGGAAGCCGAGATGAAGCGAGAATGCAAAAGCGGTAACACAGTTATTATGGGAGACTTCAACTACCCTGGGGTAGACTGGAGTCTTGAAAGCTCAAGATGCGCTAGGGAGGCAGACTTTCTGGAGGCTGTACAAGATTGCTTCATGGAGCAGCTTGTTAGAGAACCGACGAGAGGAAATGCCACTCTGGATCTAATCCTAAATGGGCTAAGGGGACCTGCAAAGGAAGTAGAAGTAGTGGGACCGTTGGGAAACAGCGATCATAATATGATCAAGTTCAAGGTGGAAATAGGAATACTGAAAGGAAAGAGAACCATAGCGACAACTTTTAACTTCAGGAAGGGAAACTACGAAGCAATGAGAGGAATGGTAAAGAAGAAACTTAGGAACACTTCCAAAAAATGGCATACGGTAGAATATGCCTGGTCCTTTTTCAAGAATACAGTGAGCGAGGCGCAAAATCTGTATATCCCCAAATTCAGAAAAGGGTGCAACAAGAGTCGAACAAAAGACCCAGCGTGGATAACTAAAATAGTGAAGGAAGCGATAGGCAATAAGAAAAACTCATTCAGAAAATGGAAGAAGGACAAATCTGAGGGAAACTGGAAAGATCACAGAAAGTATCAAAAAGAATGTCACCGTGTGGTTCGAAAAGCCAAAAAAGAGTATGAAGAGAGGCTAGCCAGGGAAGCACGAAATTTCAAGCTGTTCTTTAGATATATTAAAGGGAAACAGCCGGCTAGGGAGGAGGTGGGACCACTGGACGACGGAGACTGGAAGGGAGCGGTGAAGGAAGAGAAAGAGGTCGCAGAAAGACTTAACATGTTCTTTTCATCGGTATTTACAAGCGAAGACACAACCAACATACCGGAACCTGAACAAATTTTCAAGGGAAATCAAGCACAAAAGTTAACATCCATGGAAGTGAGCCTTGATGAGGTGCGCAGGCAGATAGAAAAACTAAAAACTGACAAATCGCCGGGTCCGGATGGAATCCATCCAAGGGTTCTGAAGGAACTAAAGGAGGAAATAGCGGAACTACTGCAGCAAATTTGCAACCTATCTCTGAAAACAGGTGTGATTCCGGAGGATTGGAAGATAGCCAACGTTACGCCCATCTTTAAAAAGGGATCAAGAGGGGACCCGGGAAACTACAGACCGGTGAGTCTGACCTCGGTTCTGGGGAAAATGGCGGAAGCACTGATAAAAGAAAACATCGATGAACATTTTGAAAGAAACGAACTTCTGAAAACCAGCCAACATGGTTTCTGCAGGGGAAGATCGTGCCTGACTAACTTACTGCACTTCTTCGAAGGAATTAACAAACAAATGGACAGAGGAGACCCCATAGACATCATATACCTAGATTTCCAGAAAGCCTTTGACATGGTGCCTCATGAACGTCTACTCCGGAAACTGAAGAACCATGGGGTGGACGGAGACGTGCATAGATGGATCAGAAACTGGTTAGAAGGTAGGAAACAGAGGGTAGGGGTGAAGGGCCACTACTCAGACTGGAGAAAGGTCACGAGTGGTGTTCCGCAGGGCTCGGTGCTCGGGCCACTGCTTTTTAACATATTCATAAATGATCTAGAAACAGGGACGAAGTGTGAGATAATAAAATTTGCGGATGACACCAAACTATTTAGTAGAGCTCGGACAAAGGAGGACTGCGAAGAATTGCAAAGAGACTTGGACAAACTAGGGGAATGGGCAGAGAGATGGCAGATGAAATTCAATGTTGGGAAGTGTAAAGTATTGCATGTGGGAAGCAAAAAACTCGAGGTATAATTATGCGATGGGAGGGATGTTTTTGAATGAGAGTACCCAAGAAAGGGACTTGGGGGTGATGGTGGACATGACAATGAAGCCGACAGCACAGTGCGCAGCTGCCGCTAAGAGAGCGAATAGAATGCTAGGTATAATCAAGAAAGGTATTACAACCAGAACGAAAGAAGTTATCCTGCCGCTGTATCGGGCAATGGTGCGTCCACATCTTGAGTACTGCGTCCAATATTGGTCACCGTACCTTAAGAAGGATATGGCATTGCTCGAGAGAGTTCAGAGGAGAGCAACACGACTGATTAAGGGGATGGAAAGCCTTTCATACGCTGAGAGATTGGAAAAACTTGGGACTCTTTCCCTAGAAAAAAGAAGATTAAGAGGGGATATGATAGAGACTTACAAGATCATGAAGGGCATAGAGAGAGTAGAGAGGGACAGATTGTTCAAACTTTCAGAAAATAAAAAAACAAGAGGGCATTCGGAAAAGTTGAAAGGAGGCAAATTAAAAACTAATGCTAGGAAGTTCTTCTTTACACAACGTGTGGTGGACACCTGGAATACAATTCCAGAGGAAGTTATAGGGCAGAGTACAGTACTGGGGTTTAAGAAAGGTTTGGACAAATTCCTGCTGGAAAAGGGGATAGAGGGGTATAGATAGAAATTTACTGCACAGGTCCTGGACCTGTTGGGGGCCGCCGCGTGAGCGGACTGCTGGGCGCGATGGACCTCAGGTCTGACCCAGCGGAGGCATTTCTTATGTTCTTATTGCTCTTAATGTCAGTAAATTAGTTGCAAAAACTTTGCTTTTCAGGATAGGTAACGGCATTCCTGTCCCTATTTCAGTAAGTGAGATAAACACACAAAGAATAAATATTGTATATGTGTTTTTAAATAACACAAAACTGCTTTTAAGAAGGGCTTATAATTAAGGTTCAAACACTCGTAAATATACATTATCATTCAAACTCTGCTTTTAGGAGCAGCTTATAACTCATAATCAGGTACTTTTATCACCGCAAAACATCACTTAAAACTAAGAACAGTACACATAATTACTTTGCTCTTAGTTACATGAAAACGTGGACAGTCATTGTACACCTGTCTGATTGCAATTATATTTCTTGAAATATACAGTGGTACCTCGGTTTAACGAGTACAACCGGTTTGCGAGTGTTTTGCAAGACGAACAAAACACTCAGCAAACTTTTGTCTCGTAACTGAGCACTGCCCCAATAAAACGAGCACTCAGCAATGGTGGCCCAGGGGTGAGTACCTACCTGCGGGTGCTGCACAGCGATTTGAAAGTGGTGCCTTCCTTGCCTCGGGGTCCCCATGCGGCTGCCCTCCTGCTTCGGCGATGCCTCTGCCGTCCGTCAGCGCTCTCCCGGCTTCCATCTAAACTGGCTGCCATCCTGAATGAGCATGCGCAACTTCACCTCTCTCCTCTCCTAAGTCAGACGCTGCCCCGACAACACGCTCACCACGTACAAGCACGCAGGACGTATATTTAATAGTTGGAATACCTTGTAATAGCTGGTTATTCTCAATTGTTGGAATACCTTGTAATATTTAATTGTTGATAGACATCTTGCACCATCCTGTTTAAACATCCATAAACACCAAGAACAGGTCCCAGTACCCACTCACACAACTTTCTCAAAATCCCTACACGAACCCCACTTATAGGTATAGGCATAGGCCCTCCAAAAAGACAGCTAACGCCAACAGAGCAAAGAACTTCAGTACTGACACCCCATTCCACGCACAAAAAAATGGCAACACGCACACCTAGACTCATCCTGGTCCTGCTACTGCTCTCCCTTCTCATAGATAAATGGAAAACAGCAGGATACCACACACATTCTATACCTATCCTCACAACAACTCACAGACTGGTTCAACCCAATAGGAAACTCCAAACCCACAGAACCCTAATAACATGCGCATATATGAATATACGATCCATCAGCCCAAAGACAGAACTAATCAAAGACTGGCTGATCAAAGATAACCTAAGCTGCCTCTTCCTAGCCGAAACCTGGCTCACTTCCGACTCAGACCCTCTCATTACTGAATTCTGCCCAAACGGATACAAACTAGAGCTAGTATGCAGAGAAAACAGAAGAGAAGGAGGTCTAGCAATCATTGTAAAGAACAACCTCAACATTAAAGTCCTTACCAAGCACTCCACCCCTCACCTAGACCTTCTAGCCTGCCAACTCTCTGACAACACTCTCACAGGAACTCTGAACTGCCTTCTATGCTATGTCACACCAGGAAAATGGAATTCCTCTAAACAAGAACTTGAAGAATTTATCTTCCAGAATTCCCTCTCGTCCACACACAACCTGATCCTAGGAGACATTAATCTCCACTTAGAAGACAACACCTCCAAACAAGTAGTGGATATTCTTACATTCCTCAACACCCTATCTTACCAAATACTCAACCCCGAACCCACGCATGAAAAGGGCCATCAACTTGATATTGCCGCTTACACATCTCCCAACCTCAACACACAAAACATCCACATAACCAATGGCTCATGGCATCCTACCTTATGGTCTGACCACTACAAGTACACCTTCACCATCAACTGGGAGCATAATAACATCAAACCTACCCCACGCATAACAAGCTTCAAGTCCAGACAGAAAATCGAACCTAATACATTCTGGGACACAGTAGATCCAGCAATAGACTTAAACAACCCCAAATAATTCATAAACACCTGGCGTTCCACAAGTGAATCCACTTTGAACAAACTAGCGCCACTAAAAACAAAAAACAAAGTATGCAGACCATCAGACAAATGGTTTGACGCCGAACTCCTACACCTAAAAAGGCAATGCAGACAATTAGAAAGGACATGGAAAAAAACAGAAACAAGACCACAATAAAACAGAATGGAGATCCCAAATCAAACAATACAAATTCAAACTGAAAGGATAAACGCAAAGACTACTACTCCAAACTCATTGGCACCGAAAAAACCGGACACCAAAAAACTTTTCAGCATTGTAAAAAACCTCACTGATACCATAGAAACATAGAAACATAGAAATAGACGGCAGATAAGGTCCACGGCCCATCTAGTCTGCCCACCCTAATGACCCTCCCCTACCTTTGCCTAGTGAATAGAGCCCACGTGTCGATCCCATTTGGCCTTAAAATCAGGCACGCTGCTGGCCTCAATCACCTGCAGTGGAAGACTATTCCAACGATCAACCACCCTTTCAGTGAAAAAGAATTTCCTGGTGTCACCTTGTAGTTTCCCACCTCTGATTTTCCACGGATGCCCTCTTGTTGCCGAGGGTCCCTTGAAAAAGAAGATATCTTCTTCCGCTTCAATGCGGCCCGTGAGATACTTGAACGTCTCGATCATGTCCCCCCTCTCTCTGCGCTCCTCGAGCGAGTATAGCTGCAGTTTGTCTAACCGTTCTTCGTATGGGAGATCTTTGAGTCCCGAGACCATCCGGGTGGCCATTCTCTGAACCGACTCCAATCTCAGCACATCTTTGCGATAATGTGGCCTCCAGAATTGCACACAGTATTCCAGGTGGGGCCTCACCATGGATCTATACAATGGCATAATGACTTCCGTCTTACGGCTAACGAAACCCCTGCGTATGCAACCTAGGATCTGTCTTGCCTTGGATGAGGCCTGCTCTACCTGACTGGCAGCCTTCATGTCCTCACTGACGATCACCCCCAAGTCCCGCTCTGCTACCGTTCTTGTTAGGATCTCACCATTAAGGGTATAAGTCTTGTATGGATTATGGTTGCCTAGGTGCATGACTTTGCATTTTTTGGCATTGAAGCTAAGTTGCCAGGTCCTAGACCAGCGCTCCAGTAGGAGTAGGTCGTGCATCATGTTGTCGGGCATTGAATCTTCGTCCGTTGTGCATTTGCCCATTACATTACTTAGTTTGGCATCATTGGCGAATAATGCTATTTTACCTCGAAGCCCTTCTGCCAAGTCTCTTATAAAGATGTTGAATAGGGTCAGTCCCAAGACCGAGCCCTGTGGCATTCCGCTGATCACCTCCGTCATTTCTGAGGGGGTGCCGTTCACCACTACCCTTTGAAGCCTACCACCAAGCCAGTTCCTAACCCATTTCGTCAATGTGTCACCTAATCCTATAGAACTCATCTTGCTCAGCAACCTGCGGTGTGGTACGCTATCAAATGCTTTGCTAAAGTCCAGGTACACAATGTCCAGGGACTCCCCAACATCCAGCTTCCCTGTCACCCAGTCAAAGAAGCTGATCAGGTTGGATTGACATGATCTCCCCTTAGTAAATCCATGTTGACGGGGGTCCCGTAGATACCAAACCCTTCCTCGCCACCCAAGGAACCCAGACTCCAATAGCTTCTCAACTAGCAGACCACTTCAAAAATAAAATCACCACAATCAGATCCACATTCAACAACTCTCAAAACATCATAGAAGAGATACTAATAAATCCCACAATAGACGAAGCCATCTCAGCAGATAGGATCTGGAACAACTTCCCAACGACACAATGGTCAGACCTTGACCGGCTGTACAAAAAATACAGCAAATCTTCTTGTGATCTGAACAACTGTCCTCCTTATCTACTAGCTACAGCGTCCACTAAATTCATAGCTTGTCTCACGCTATGGCTGCAAACCACCCTTAGGGAAGGTCAGTTCCCTCCGGATCTTGGCAAAATCATAATCACTCCCATACTAAAAGACCCCAAAGGCCCAATAGACAACCCAACAAATTATAGACCAATCGCTTCTATCCCACTATATGTCAAACTCATAGAGGGTATAGTAGCACAATATCTCACCAATTACCTAGAAGACCACCACATTCTGCATCCAACTCAATCTGGTTTCAGAGCTAATCACAGAAACACTACTAGTATCTCTACTAGATATAGCCCGACAGCATCTCAGCAAAGGAAACAAGTTACTAATCATACAACTCGACCTTTCAGCAGCATTCGACTTAGTTGACCATCCAATACTACTCCAGATACTAGATGCCATAGGAATATCAGGCAAAGTTCACAACTGGTTCCAAGGATTCCTTTAAACAAGATCATACAGAGTTAAGTCAAAAGATCTTCTATCCGACACCTGGACAAACCCATGTGGAGTACCACAAGGATCTCCTCTTTCGCCCATACTTTTCAACCTCTTCATAGCTTCCTTAGGCACTGCCCTAGATGCCCTAAATATAACATCTTTCAGCTATGCAGATGACATAACCATCCTCCTCCCCTTCGACACCCAAGACCCCATCTCCAACAGACGCCTGAAAACAACACTGGAAACTGTAGAAAAATGGATGAAGAACCATAAGCTGAAACTGAATGCAGAGAAAACCAAATTCCTACTACTAGAGAAGGAACAAAAACCATCCCTAACAGAACTGGAAATAAACGCAACCAAATATCCAATACAGAACACTCAAAATTCTGGGAATACAATTAGACAGATCCTGCACAATGCAGACACAAATCCACAAAATCATACAAAAAGCATTCTTCACCATGTGAAACTTAAGAAAAATAAGAAAATTCTTTACCAAAGAACACTACAAAATCATTGTACAATCCCTCACACTTAGTACCTTAGATTACAGCAACAGCCTCTACCTACCATGCCCAAACAACATGATAAAACAACTACAGACCGTTAAAAACACAGCCATCAGACTCATCTACTCTCTTAGCAAATTTGACCACATCACTCCCGCCTATGTAGACTCTCACTGGCTTCCGATAAAAGCAAGATCTCAATTCAAATTCTATTGTCTACTATTTAAAGTAACCCATGGTACTGCCCCCAGCTACCTAAACAATCGCCTATACCGCTACCGCTCACCCAGATCAAGGAGAACCCAGAACCTATTCACCTTCCCTCCTCATAATGGTACACGACGTAAGAAACTTTACGACAGCCTTCTAGCAACACAGGCAGCGAAAATTGACCCCACCATCACCAAACTGATGATCAAAACAACAGACATCAAAGTGTTTCGAAAAGAAATCAAAACAGTTCTATTCAAAAAACACGTCCTTACCTACTAATCTCCTCCCGCTCGTACATGCTTTCTCCCCCGTGAATAACACATTAGTCAATCCCTCGAACCATACCTACCAAAAAATATCCAGACTCCTAAATAAGCATCTACCACATGTATCCAATAAACTTTTTCCTTCAATGTTAGGTAATCCTCTTCAGTTATCCAAATATATCGTTATTCTCCACTGTATCCTGTAAGTACTTGAATCTTTACTATGTAATTCAATCGGATAAATTCTGATATCCTTTAATTTGTAATTCTCAACTGCATCATGTAATGTACATGAATCTTTGTTATATAATTCTCCTGGTAATGTCCAGATATCTTCTAATTTGTAATCCGCTTAGAACCGCAAGGCACAAGTGGAATAGAAATCACTAATGTAATGTAATTTGGAATACCATTTATTCAAATCTTCAGGTAAAGCAAGAGATCTAAAAAGAACAATGTCAAACGATATTTGAGACGAAATAGGTAATATAGTACCTATGATTTTCCAGACTGATTTTCAAAAAGTTTGAACAATTGTGCAATCATAAATCATTTGCTTCAGGTCACCTAAATTATCCTTACAGTGCCAACATTTATTAGAATCTGATAAATGAGCTCTATGTAATTTATTTGGTGTCCAACATGCTTTATTGAATAAAAAGAATAATGATTGCGTTAGACTAATACAGGGGTAGGCAATTCCGGTCCTCGAGAGCCACAGGCAGGTCAGGTTTCCAGGATATGAATATGTGTGTAATGGATTTGCATACACTGCCTCCTTGAGATGCAAATCTATCTCATGCATATTTATTTTGGATATCCTGAAAACCTGACCTCCCTGTGTCTCTTGAAGATCGGAATTGCCTAGCCCTGGACTAGTAGATAATGTAGGAAGCTGTGAACGTTTAAAAAAATAGAACCATTGCTCCTCAGAGCCACCCAAATGGATTCAGAGGTCCATATATGTTTTGTACATGTAATTGGAGCCAAAGATGATGAATCAAAAAACTTATAATAAAGTGAGGTCATATGATCATGAGTCACTCCAAGTTGACAGATTTCCAAAAATTTTGAAATTAAGGAAGTTTTGGGGTTAAAAGGCCATTCTAATTTCTTTAAGCAATGATGCAATTGGAAACATCTATAAAATTCTGTAGAGGAGAGGCCAAATTTAGCTTGTAGTTGTTGGAAAGACATTAGAGATTTATTTTCTACAAGTTGGTTGATATACCAAATGTCCTTCCCCATCCACAAAGACCAATGTATTGGCAGTCCTCCAATAATAATATTTGAATTATGCCAAATAGGAGCGGAAAGAGAATATTTACCACAAAAATACAGAATGAGAAGAAAGCTTCAGTAGTCTGGGCATGTCCTGGTGCTTTTTGAAGCAGAAGGTGGCATTAACAACAAACAAAACAAATTATTAGTATAAGTACAAGGGGGTGCTATAAAGTTTTCAGCCCAGCCATGAAGAGAATGATGTGGATAAGGTTCAATCAATGATCTGAAACAATGTCAAAATATAGAATTTCATTTCTGCAAATTGC
The DNA here is from genome assembly GCF_902459505.1 of Geotrypetes seraphini. Lineage (NCBI taxonomy): Eukaryota > Metazoa > Chordata > Amphibia > Gymnophiona > Dermophiidae > Geotrypetes > Geotrypetes seraphini. Next base: position 165,285,269 of record NC_047085.1, read on the forward strand.
CACTTAACGACATTGGCAAAATAACGCTCAGAATTTAGCTGGGCTGAGAATTCCCCTCATATTAGTGATATGTGGTTAGAATTTCTCTTCCTTTATGGTGGAATTTTAAGTTATATCAAAGAACAATTCATTTGTCATTATACTGTCATTGGTTCTGAGGGAACAGATGTTCACCCTCTCCAAGGTAAAGAGAACAAGAGGGCACTCTCTAAAGTTAAAAGGGGATAGATTCCATACAAATGTAAGGAAGTTCTTCTTCACCCAGAGAGTAGTAAAAAAATGGAATGCTGTCCTGGAGGCTGTTATAGGGATAAACACCCTCCAGGGATTCAAGACAAAATTAGATAAGTTACTGCTGAACCAGAATGTAAACAGGTAAGGCTAGGCTCAGTTAGGGCACTGGTCTTTGACCTTGGGGCCGCGGTGGGAACGGACTGCTGGGCACGATGGACCACTGGTCTGACCCAGTTTTTATGTTCTTATTAATGACTTGGTAGTCAATTCAGTGCGGTCCACATAAGCTTTTATAATGGTGTTACAAAACCTGAGATTCAGAAATGGGGTTACTATACCTGAGAAGCCTTTATGAGCTTCAATATTGATATTACAGAATCCAAGACAACTTAGGGAAGTTCAACTAGGAATCTGGTTGCTAGCTCACCTGAAACTAAATACAAAGTGCCAGCCAGAAAAGGAAAAACATGCTCCTTGTGACCCTGGGCAGGTCACTTGGTCCTCTATTGCCCCAGGTATATTAGATAGATTGTGAGATGGGGAAAATGCTTGAATTAATTCATGTAAACTGTTCTGAGCTCCCCTGGGAGAACAGTATAGAAAATTGTAAAAAATAATAATAAATATATAATGATACAATGAAAGGCCATCATACATTTACATTAAATACAATAAAATATGTATTCCTCTTTTAAGATATTTCCCCACATTCAAAGCTAAATAGCTGAGCCAAAACCAAAATTTATATTTACCTCATCATTCTATAAATCATGATAGTGACTGATTAAAACCAAGCAACAGAGACTAAAGCATTTTACAAGCAAATAGCTCAGGTCAGCTAATGAATTCAGAACACTTTGCTTTTAGAGGAATTCAGAGAACTACAGGCTTCAATTACTGAGAGAAGTACAATACACTCAATGCCACAAAAGTTTAGTGCAAATGAGTATACTTTGAGTTTTTAATTATCAAATTATAATAATAAGAGGTCACCTTAATATGATATGCCATTACTTTGGTTAGTGAATCACATTACTGCATCTGTTTTCTACCTGCTATGAATTACAATACAAGAAGCTCCAGGTCCATTCTTGGTACACCATAAGATTTTACTGAAGAGACTGCCTTTAGGGAGCCATATGAACAATCCCCAACTCTGCTAGGACACACAATGTATTTCCAGGGCAACCTGTGAATTACAGCAATGCATATCATTTGAGCCTTAAAACAAAGCACGTCCCTTTCCAGATCATATTAAAGGTTACAGATATTCATACTTCATTTGTTTTACAGCACCAAGTGATATGAAGGTGAAATACTGTAAGACTTTCTTCATTAAAAAAATATGTGAAAAAAGTATGTAAAAAAGCATATATACCCTAGAGCAGGGGTCTCAAAGTCCCTCCTTGAGGGCCGCAATCCAGTCGGGTTTTCCCCAATGAATATGTATGAGATCTATGTGCATGCACTGCTTTCAGTGCATATTCATTGGGGAAATCCTGAAAACCCGACTGGATTGCAGCTCTCAAGGAGAGACTTTGAGATCCCTGCCCTAGAGGAAAGGAGGGACAGGGGAGATATGATTCAGATGTTCAAATACTTAAAAAATATTAACGTAGAACAAAATCTTTTCCATAGAAAGGAAAATGGTAAAACCAGAGGGCATAATTTGAAGTTGAGGGGTAGTAGACTCAAGAGCAGCTCCTGATTGGATAAGGCCCGACCGTGCAGGAAGAGGAGGTAGGAGCGTACCGCAAGTGATTTCCTGCACTCGCAGCGCTCCGGCTGCTCTCCTGCTGCCCTCTCCCGCTGTCCTCTTCAGGCTCCCCCATGAAAAACCGTATTCGCAGTTTTTCGAGATTCGCAGGGGTTCCTAGAAAGTAACCCCCGTGAATCTCAGGGGAGCACTGTACAAGTGGAGAAACTCGCTGCAACCCTGTCAAAAATCGATCCAATCTCAACTTTTTATGACTGCCTCACCTTGAATGAATACAGGCATATTTTGCTTTTCTGCTAGCCAAGGTGTTTCAAAATGTCAGAGTGAAGATGAACATTAGTACTGAAGCAAAACTGTTCTCCGTTATTAATCTGTTTGAAATCCTAGAAAAGTTGAAAGCCTTTTTTGTTTCAATCTAGCTACAGACACTGCTTTTAACTTCTGTAACCTTCTGAGTAGATTAATAGATAAGACAAGCTCTGCTTCAGCAATGATGTGTGAAATTTTTTTGAAAATTTTGTTTTCTGGAAACCAGTACAAAAATATCATCACTCACCTGCAAAGATGTGTTTTCTGGCAGACTGTTTGTGAAAGGGAGTTCATGAGAATACATGGGGGTTTTGAAAAGTTTCCAGCCCAATCAAGAAGAGAATGACGGATGGGAATGGAGTTTTTATATACCACTTGGACAAGGTATATTAAGTGGTTTACAGTCAGGTACTCAAGCATTTTTCCCCTATTTGTCCCAGTGGGCTCACAGTCTATCTAATGCAGGGGTGTCCAACTTTTTGGCTTCCCTGGGCCGCATTGGCTGAAAAAGATGTTTCTGGGGCCGGACAAACGTGCAAATGCTGAAGCAAAGCAAGCCAGAGGAGGGAGCCAGCAAGATGGTAAACACCTGGGGGCAGCAGAGGAAAACACTGCATCGCCCTTAAACAGGGCCACACAAAATACTTCATGCGGCCCTCAGGCCACAGTTTGGACACCCCTGATCTAATGTTTCTGGGGCAGTGGAGGATTAGATGACTTGCCCAGGATCAGAAGAAGCAGCATGAAATTTGAACCCACAAGTGCTGAGGCTGTAGCTCTGACCACTACACCATACTCTCCTCAATCAATGGCTCAATCAATGATCTGAAACAATGTCAAAGCATAGAATTTTGTTTCTGCTAATTGGCACTTAACAAAATAACACTCTTTTCAGCTAAAGCAGCAAAATAATGCTCAGAATTTAGGAAGTTGGTTGTTGGGCTGAGAACTTTTCAGAACCCCTTCATATAAACACATCATAATTTACCCATGATTTACCTACAAAGGTGTAATTGTTCATTAGGTACATTATATAGCAACTTAAAACACAAAGTTGATATTCAAAGCTATTCATTAATTAGCTTTACAGACAATTGCACAAATTATTTGTGCTCAGAATAGGTTGCAGGTTAGAAGGGGAGGGCTTGGAGGTATCTAGGAAAAGGGGGAGCTCAGTGATATTCAGGCAATATCTAGTTAAAACTATCTTCTTTAATTAGACCCTCACTCATGAAAAGTTTGTTTCCAATAGCTTCCTGTCTGCCTTTTGATGTCCTCAATCTTAGTGGTATACCAAGTAGGGGGAAGTCTGCCCCGGGTGCAGACCTTAAGGGGGTGCTCCCGGGTTCATTGTCATGATCCAGGAGCTTCACTGCTCTGCCGGCACAAGGCCTTCCTTTCTGCTGGATCCTGCCTTTGCAGAAGCAGGAGGAAGACCCAACGCTGGTAGAGCAGCGAGTTAAGGCTGCTGACAATGAGCAAACGCTCAGAACAGGCTTCTTACAGCCAGCCGGGGCTTTCTCTCTGCCGTATCACTGAAGACATGGCAGAGAGGAGCCCTGGTGGGGCAGACCGCAAAAAAATCTCATAGTGGGATGGGGAGGGGGATTGGCCGGATCCGGAAGTGCTGCAAAGGGGAATGGGAGGGAGGGATTGAAAGCTTCTGCACAAGGGGGAGGGGAGAGAAAAAGAATTGTTAGACATGGCCTGGAGAAGAGGAAAGGAGATGCAATAGAAAGGGGTGAGAGGGAGAAATCCTTCATATGGTAGAGGGGAGGGAGACATGCATGGAGAAGAGAGGAGAAATGTTGGGCATAGGGTGGAGGCCAGAGAGAGATGGTACATGGGAAGAGAAAGAAATGTTGCACATGATAATGGAGGGGAAGAAGGGAGAGATGTTGCATGGAGGGGAATAGAGAGATTTGACCTAGGGAACAAGGCAGGGATAAAGAACGAGAGAGAGAGATGGCAGACAGTGGGAAAGAAACAGAAATGTTAGATATGGCAGTGGAAAGGAAGGTAAAGAGATGGAAGATGGATGGTGAGCACGGAGAAAGAAGAAAATGTCAAATGGGCAGGAGACCCCGGCGAGCAAGTTACAGAAGATAAACCAGAAACCAGAGCTTGGGACCAACATTATTTGAATAATAAAATAACCAGACTACGAAAAGTAGAAAAAAATAATTTTATTTTCTATTTTGTGATTATAATATGTCAGATTTGAAATGTACACATGCAGCCAGACACAAACACAGAAGGTAAAGGAAAATTCCTTATTAACTCAAAAGGAAAATCCTATCTCCTGTTACTTCACAGGGCCAGGCATACAATAAACAGTCTTTTGATTCAAAAGTCATATGGACCAAAGATATAGACTGTGGTTTGTAACAGCCATGTCCCAAACATGCAGGTTCCCAAGCATTCAGCAAGAAAAGATTTGGCTTACCTCAGCTAAGCAGATTCTATAGTGGTTGTAGTTGTAGTTAAGGAGTAGTTAAGGAGTGGTTGTAGTTAAGGAGTACGCTGGGGCCCCTTCTTCCTCCTTCTCCCTCTGGGCCTCCTTACCCTAGCTCTGGCCATCTCTTATACTTACTGGTTCCTGCCTTCCAGCCTCCTCCTTCCTGTATCACTTTCCACTAAGGAGGAGTTTTATGTTAAGATGGATTTGACATTGTAAGGAAGTATTCAGTAGAAAGATTGTTAGGGTCCGGTAGACTCCCTCACAAGGACAATAGGGATTAGAAAATTTCTCACAGAGGAAATTATAAAACAGACATGGGTACTTTACAAGTGAATGGGAGTTAGGAGTTAAAAGCTGCCTTGAAAAAGTGGCCTTTTAGCCTAGATCTGAATACTTCCAGAAAAGGAGCTTGACATACTGACTCAGGCTGACTGTTCCAGGCATGTGGTGCAGCAAGATAGAAGGGACAGAGTTTGGAATTGGAAGTAGAGGAGAAATATACATATAAAAGAGATTTACCTGATGAATGGAAGCCCACTAATTAAGTAGAGGACTAATAATTATGGCTGAGCCGCTGATATAGTAGTTAAGGAAGGAATGGGAGATAGAGGGAGATGGGGTAGGGAAGAGAGTTGGAACAGGTAGGTTAGTGGCAGGTTGAGTAAAGAAGGAGACAGAGTTTGGAATATGGGATAAGTTCTGGGATTGGTAAAGTAAAAGATTGTTGTTGATGAAGGAAGAATGGGGGTTGGTAGATGTGATCAGGATTTTGATTGGTTAGGCCTGGATTTTAGTAACAGTATCACAAAGTTAGGTGGCAGTAGGTATCTTATCGCCATCTAACTTAACCAATCGGGGCACACTTTTTTTTAATAAATTGATGCAGTGAAGTAACCTTAGGAATCCTTAGGCAACCCTAGGCGCTTCTGTAGGCACAAGACAGGTGCCTTAAATGTAGGCCTGTAAAATGCTGGTCTACATTTAAGGCACCTGTTTAAAAAATAGCCATGATTCTATAAATGGTGCTGATGTGTGATTGACACCCAATCGGCGGCTGTTTTAGGTGGCCACTGATATCAGCACCATTTATAGAATCCAGGTCCTAGTGACTAGGCTGGAAGCTGGGTGGTGAAGGATATAAAAATTTATTTGGGAGGTAGTTGGGTGGAAGAAGGGTGGATGGATCAGTGTGGTTTGGGGAGGGCTTGAAGAAAGGGTTGTTGAGTTAATGATTTTGCCCACCTCTTCTTCATTTTTTTTATCAGTTGGTTATGGTTTTTGAGAACCAACTCAGAAAATGCTAACTCTGTATTGTAACAAATGTAGAAAAGCACTAGTATTGATTAAGGTTTAATAATGTCTGTATTGAAGCCATCACAGGCAATGCAAACTCTATATTGTAACACCATTACAGAAGCTCATGTATTGCAACACCATTACAAAGCTCATATTAACCACACTGAATTGACTCCCCCAGTCATTAGCAGAGGTATAGAAGCTTTCAATAAACAATAGAGAGCCAATGAAGTGACTTGAGGGGTAATGTGAGCATACATAATGGCATTGGTGAAGTATAAGTCATACAGCAGAATTTTGAATGGATTGATGGGGAGAGAGATGGTTTAATGGAAGACCTATGAGAAGCAAGTTGCAGTAATCTATGGCAGAGGTGATAAAGAGTTTGGATTACAGTTTTGGTACTGTGCTCAGAAAGGAAAAGTCAGATTTTGGTGATACTATAGAGAAAGAAGCAATAGGCTTTAGCAATCTGTTGGATTTGTGCAGAGAAAGAGAGAGAGGAGTCAAAAAATGACTCTGAGGTTGCAAGCTGACTAGACAGGGAGGATAAAAATGTTTTCCACAGATATAAAAAAATGGAGGAAGAGGACAGGTGAGTTTAGTTGGAAAGATATGAAGCTCAATATTGGCCATGTTGAGTTTCATATGGTAGTGAGACATCTAGGCAGCAATGTTGGAAAGGCAGGCTGAAACTTAGGCCTGGATTTCTATAGAAATTTCTGGTGTTGAGAGGAATATTTGGAACTTGTCAGCATAGAGGTGTTACTGAAAACCATGGGAAGAGATGAGAGCACCAATGGTCATTTTTTCTCAATGGAGGAGAGTAGACAGTGGAGTGCTGCAGGGATCTGTACTGGGACCGGTGCTATTTAACTCATTTATAAATGATGTTTCTGTGGAATAACTTATCCGGTCAATTAAGATTATGTGTTGCACATTCTACCTTAAAAAATTGCTTAAAACTAAACTATTCATCAATGCCTACTTATGATATGGCATGTGAATTAATTCTGTGAAATTGTGTTGTTCTCCCCAGTTGTAGTTGATGAGTAATTGCTGAAAGTACTTTTAAGTGTATTACTGTTATAGATATATCGTATTTTTTGCTCCCTCCAAAAGTGGGTGGAAATGTCTGTGCATCTTATGGAGCGAATATTACCTTTTTTCCGCCTTTTGAAATCCTGGTGGTCCAGCGGTGTATCTGCAGGAGCGAGCTTTTTACGCTCCTGCCTGGGCCCGTGCCGCTCCCTGAATGGCTGCTGTCATTTGTCACGGGACTCGCAAGAACTGATGGCAGCCATTCAGGGAGCAGTGCAGGGCCAGGCAGGAGCACAGAAAGTTACTCCTGCTGATACACAGCTAGACCACCAGAATTTTAAAAGGTACGGGGGGGATAAAAAAACACGGAAATACCAACAATGATGTGTATTCTTAGATGACGGGGATGGGGAGGGGTTAAAAAACATGGAAATGTTAAACAATGGAGGAAGATAAGTATTATGAAAATAACTGGAAACAGCAATGAACCCTGGAGCTGGAAAAGAGTTACTGTACTCATTTTGATGCTAGCTGTGTCATTCTGATGACAGGAAATTCTTATACCAAAAGGCACAATAAAGTGGCACATCTTCCTCTCCCACTCCTATCCTGGCCTACCACTAGACCAGCACAAGTAAAAACCCTAAAAGGATAATAGCCTATAATATCCAAAAATAATACAAGTAATATAGAATTGGCTAACACACCTGATCCTTGGGGAAAAAAGGTCTAAGGAGATGGGGCAAATCTACAGATTAATAAATAATGGACATCAGTATGAGCCCTTCATAAGTGAAAGAACGTGAACCTCTGGCTCAGGCAATATCTCAAGAGGTGACCAGCACCAGACCGCAGTCTAAGTGAGAATAGCCTCATACATCATATAGTCCATGTGTGTCTAAGAATGCATACTGCATTCCACATCCTCCCAAAACTAAATAGACTTTTTTACACCAAGGAAAAGGGGTTAAATGGGCAACACATACATACTTCCCTAAAAACACACCTTGTGAATAAGAATTTTTTCTAATACATGCAACAATAAATATGATAAAAGTAATAAATACTATAAATATGCATAGAAAAAATGTATAGTATAACAGTGTTTATATGTAAAGTGCAGATAAGAGAGATAAATAAATAAATACTTAATAAATAATCATACAACGTGCAAGGTGCTTAATACAGTACAAAATGTGTGACTGGGATAAGACATAAAGTGCAAATGCAACTTATAGCACCATAAATGAATAGATACCTACTCAATAAATATAAAGGGAGTAAAAGGTGCAAAATACTTCATGAAATGCAAAATGTATGGCAAGAATGAGACATAAAGTGCAAATGCAATCTGTAGCACCATAGAAAACACTTATGAATATAAATGTGAATATAAATATAAGGTGCAAATACCAATCCTTCCGTTTAAAGTGCAAGTGCAATTTCTCACTAACCATAAGTTATAAGCACCACAAATGCTCACACATGCGCACCAAGCAAAAATAATGAATAATAAATACGTAACTAGCAAATGCTAAACACTCACACATATACACACACTCGTACACCGGCTCAAATGGAGCCCAATCAAAAATGTCCAAGCGTATCACAACTTAAGGAATCACTAATAAATATCACCACTCTACAGAATCACCACTCGACAGAGCTCAGTTTTGCCACTTCGTCAGGAGCAGAGATTAATTAGAAAAAATATATGTATATATAAAGTGGATGAGAGACCAACATAAACTGTTAAGTTTGTCAGTGGAAAAAATCCCACAGTTCCCAAGCGTGCTGCAATCAAAAACGCTTCTACCACTAGACCACCAGAGTGGGGACAGGGTATAGGGCAGGGTGGGACAGGATACACCATTTGGTTCAGAATATTATTTTTTCTTGGTTTTTCCTCCTCTACACCTAGGTGCATCTTATGGTCAGGTGCATCTTATAGAGTAAAAAAATATGGTATGTATGATGATCTAATTGGGTCATGGTGTAAAAGTTTGTCAATAATTTTATGTGTGTTACCTTGGAAACTGTTGAGATTCCTGGTGGCATAAACATTTTAAAAATAAAAAAATAAAAATAAATGATCTGGAAATTGGAACAAGTGAGGTGATTAAATTTGCAGATGACATTAAACTGTTCAAAGTTGTTAAAATGCATGCAGATTATGAAAAAATTGCAGGCAGACCTTAAGAAATTGGAAGACTGGGCATCCAAGTGGCAAATGAAATTTAATGTGGACAAGTGCAAAGTGGTGTTCATTGGAAAGAATAACCCAAATCACAGTTACCGGATGCTAGGGTCCACCTTGGGGGTTAACACCCAAGAAAAGGGTCTGGGTGTCATTGTAGACAATACAAAGAAACCTTCTGCCCAATGTGTGATGGCGGCCAATAAAGCAAACAAGATGCTAGGAATTATTAAAAAAAGGGATGGTTAACAAGACTAAGAATGTTATAATGCCTCCTTATCGCACCTTGGTGTGACCTTATCTGGAGTATTGCATTAAATTATGGTCTCCTTATATCAAGAAAGATATAGCGGCACTAGAAAAGGCTCAAAGAAGAGTGACCAAGATGATAAAGGGGATGGAACTCCTCTCATTTGAGGAAATACTATAAAGGTTAGGGCTCTTCAGCTTGGAAAGGAGACAGCTGAGGGGAGATATGATTGAAGTCTATAAAATCCTGAGTGGAGTAGAACGGGTAGGAGTGGATCAATTTTTACCTCTGTAAAAAAATGACAAAGACTAGGGGACACTTGATGAAGTTACAGGGAAATACTTTTAAAACTAGGAGGAAATATTTTTTAACTCAGAGAATAGTTAAGCTCTGGAATGTATTGCCAGAGGTTGTGGTAAGAGTGGATAGCATAGCTGATTTTAAGAAGGGTTTGGACAATTTCCTGGAGGAAAAGTTCATAGTCTGTTATTGAGAAAGACATGGGGGAAACCACTGCTTGCCCTGGGTGGGTAGCATGGAATGTTGCTACTCTTTGGGTTTTGGCCAGGTACTAGTGACATGGATTGGCCACCATGAGAACAGGCTACTGGGCTTGATGGACCTTTGACCTGGCTATTCTTCTGTTCTTCTGTTTTTACAGAAGAAAAAATAAAAAGTCTCAAAGACAGAGCCTTGAGGTACACTGGCTGATAGTAGGATATAAAGTTTATGCTTAGGATTTCATTCAAACATTAAACTTCACTATAAATTAGCCAAAAAAGCAAAAATTATAGGGAATAGAGTCCATGCCTGATGTAGCCTGATTGATTTAGCTTTTGCAAAAAATTTCCACAGTTTTCATTAATATGTCCTGACAGAAGTACTTTCTGTTTTGCTTATATACCTTAATACGGTAAGTTGCTTCAAAATGCTGATGTTATGCACACTTCATGATGATATCATCACTTAGCGTCCCCTACAAAGTGCCCTTTTGAAAAAAGGAAATCCTTAATTTTATCTGAAAAACGCATGCATGTACACTTAAATTTAAAAGTGTGTGGGGGGGGGGAAAGACCTTAAAATTCTTATTAAAAACAAGTAAACTCATGGGGTTAAAGCATTCCTTAACAGTGAAAAAACACATGAAGGAAATCTATGCGAGTAGCCTTAGGTGCCTAGGCCAAACGGAGCCTTAGGACCCTCTCAGTGCATCCCAAGATGCATCAGAAAGGGGAAGGCCCACCATTTTGGAGAGTTGGGCCCACCTCCTGCTGTTCTCTGAATAAGGTACAGGGATGTGCAAAAGGCACATAAGGGATGACTTAATTAGACAATTATTGTAGCTCTCCTGAATAGCAGATTTTATAGGTTAAGACGAGAATTTAAACATAATGTGAAAATAAATGGGTAACCAATGAAGGCATTTAGAGCCAAATTCTATAAACCGTGTCCCGACTGTAGGCAGTGGTAGGCATCCTACCATTGTCTAACCAGCCAATTGGTACAAACATTTTTAATAATGAATTGATGATGTCATAATCTCAATAAAATAGTCAGTCACTTATAATTCAAAGAGCCTTTCTGGATTCTGTCCTACCCATTGAAGGATGATAGAAATGCACCCAAGGCCTTGAATATTCAAACTACACTTTTGTGTTTGGTAGTTTTTCCTTGGCCTCCTCTGGAGACAGAGATAAGAACTGAGGGATACGTAGCCTGATCATATAGCTAGTTAGACTAAACAGTGGCACTCTATAAGCCTAATAGATCTTTACAATTCAAAAATCAAAAGCTATTAATTCCAATAGTGTAGGAAGGTTATGCAGATATTAGAGCAATGGCTTTCTTTATTGCTGATGTTAGTGCAATAGAATGGCTGGCTGATTGAAGAGCTCCTCATACTCAGCAGTTATTTTTGAATATATTATTAGTTTATTTTAAAAAAAAAATTTAAAGAAAGTGCTGAAATGGCTTCATTAAAACAAACAAAACTAGAAAATTATTTTTCTACCGGAGTTAAAGCAAAGAGATTGAAGCCTGAGTTGGTAATAGCTGCTCAAGTTCCCTTACCGAAAGAGAGTGCAGATCCTGTATCGGTGGATATTCTGGAGGAACTTCGGGTGATTAAATCAATGTTAAAAGATAACGCAGAAAATATGGCAGCTATGAGAGAGGAGATTTCTACTGTTACTAAGCAGCTGGAGATATCTAATCGAAGGGTGGATCAGTTAGAGTCCCGCATTGAGAAAATGGAAGTGGACCAGAGGCAGTGCAAAAAAGATCACGCTGAGCTTAAGGACCTGCAAAAACATATGGAAGCTTATGAGAATTACTCTCGTAGATGTAATGTTAGGATCCTTGGGATGGCTGAAGGATCGGAAGGAAAAGACTGTGTCACCTTTTTAGAAAATTTGCTGCCAAATTTATTTTAAATTTCAACGAAGTTTCCGTTTGAAATAGAACGTGCACACAGAATTCCTGTGAGGCAGTTAAATGGGCAGCCTAGACCAAGACCTATAATATTAAAACTTCTCAGATTTCAGCATGCAATTGAAATTTTGCAGCTTGCCAAAGAAAAAAAGAAAATAGAATATAAAAATTCAGCTCTTATGTTTCTTCCTGATTTTGCCCCAAAAACAGCTGAAAAAAGAAAACAGTTTTTATTATTGAGACCCCAATTACAGCAATTAGGGGCAAGATATGGTCTCTTTTATCCTACTTACATGAGGGTAACTCATGATAATCATACTATAAAATATGATGATCCTGTTAAACTTCAACAATATATTGAAGGCTGTGAAAATCGTATGGAATAGGATACTATCCAAGATTTAAACAAAAACTGCTATGATTTGTTACTAACTTCTTCAATTTGTTTGAATCCAAACTAGTTCAATCCAAACTAGTTTGTAGCAGAAATGTTTTAACTGCTATTACAACTTCATCATATAATACAAGACTTTTAATTTGCCTGAATTGTAATTTCATTAAAGCATTTTAACATTCAAAGGAAGAGTCCTGAAGAAAGACTTTTTACAAAGTTCTATTAATTTTTTGAGCATTTTTTCTGTTGTCTTTCCTGTGGTTTTAACAAGACTGACTTTCCTGGGGATATAACAAGTCTTTGAGGTCGACTGGTTCTGTGGTTTTGCAACTTCTTATGAAACCTAATATTGATTTGACAAGCTTGTCCTGGAAATTTTGTTCTGGTCATCAATTTTTTGAAATCTAATTCTATTTTTTCTGATGTTATGGATTAACAGATGATAGATGTTTATTTGATTTATTAATTATAATTTATATATCTTTTTTAATATTATGGCAGATACTTCCATAATAACATAAATAATATAGAGATATGAGTTTTATTTTTATTTTATTTTTTTTATCCTCTAGCTGTAACATTAGTGTTTAGTAAAGATGATTTGAATCTTTTATAAGTTGAGAAATGGATTGCTTTTATCTTTAGATATGATTTTCTTCTAGTGTGACAAGTATTTAGTATTTATATATATTTATTCTTATATGTTCTTTGTTTGCTGATTTTAGGTTTTTATTTTATTATAAAATTTATAATGAGGGAATGAATGGATATGAATTTTAAAGGTTGGGAAGATTTGGAATTTTTATTATTTTAATGTTCATTTATATTCTGGATATCTAGTAATAATCACTTTATTTAATCATTTAGTCTTCATTTTTAATATTTATTAATTTTTCTAAATTTGTTATGTTTTAGTTGAATAGGATGATAATTTTATATAATAATTTCTACTGTCTCTAATTTTAGATAATATAAATTATATAATTTAATATATTAATTTTAAAATTTCATATTTCAATATTTATTATTTTAATATTTTATTGGGTATCTATTAATTATAAACATTAATTTATTTATTCATTTAGTTTTTTATATTTGGTATTTATTAATTTTTGTGATTTTTGTTTTGTTTGGATAAGTTGGAAATTTTATATAATAAGTTTTAATGTCTATAATGAAAAATGATATTAGTTATATAATATAATTTATTATTTTCAAGATTTCATTTTATGGTAATTTTAAGTAATGATTTTAATTTAATTCATTATTTTAAGATTTTATTATAGTATGAATTGATAGTTTGCTGGTTGGGGATTTCTTTCGATTTCCTGGTCTTTATGTGTGCTGTCATTCATTTATATTTGTTATGGGGGATGGGTGTGGGAGGGTATATAGGGGTTTTAAAGGAGGGTAATTGGATGTGTAATTGGGATAATTTATATATAAGAATTAAAATCTTTTCAGGTCATTTTCTTTGGTTCCTTAAAATAAATATATATATAAATGTATTTTAAAATGTATTTGTTGAATGTTAATGGACTCAATCACCCTATAAAGAAAAAGAAAGCCTTATCTTTTCTTAAAAGACAGGGGGCAGATATTTATTTCCTGCAAGAAACTCATTTATCTGCATTAGAATCAAGTAAGCTGGAAGGGGGTTGGGTTAAACAGTGTTTTGTTTGCCCCTGCTGTAGGCAAAAAAGCTGGTGTGGCTATCTTGATACATAAAAAATGTATGGCTACTTTTACTATGTTATCTATGGATCCTTTCGGAAGATGGGTCCAAGTAAAAATGAGCTCAGGGAAAGATACCTTGATACTGTTCAATATCTATGCACCTAATTTGAATCAATCTGAGTTTTTTAAAAACCTTCAACAAATAATTTTACCATCATCTTCCTCCAATTTAATTTTGGCAGGGGACTTTAATGCAGTAATGGACCCTATTTTAGATAAAAAGCCTAGTAAAATTTTAAAATCTTTAGGATTAGATAATTTGATAAATTCTTGTGGTTTAAAAGATATTTGGAGGATTTTTCATTTCAATGATTAGGAATTTTCATTTTATTCCCATGTTCACAAATCATTTTCTAGAATTGATTATTTTTTCTTTTCAGATAATTTAGTACAGAAGGTTAAGAAGGCGAATATAGATTCAATTATACTTTCAGATCATGGGGGTATTTGGATTGATTTTGAGATAGATGAACAAGAAAATAATAGACCTGTTTGGAGGTTTAATAATACATTGCTAGCAGATTCCAATTTTATAGAAAAATTTAAGTTAAAAATAAGTGAATTTTTTCAGTTTAATGAATCAGAAGAAATGTCTCAGGAAATTTTATGGGATGCCTTTAAAGCTACCTTGAGAGGACACATAATTTCGTACTCAGCATATGTTAGAAAACAACTAAATAAAGATTTTTTAATTTTAGAACAAAATATTATAAAATTGGAAATTAAATTAAAGGAAAAATGGGAACAAAGTATTTATCAGAATTTGCTAAAAGTAAAATTTAGATACAATGAGATATCATCACAATTGGCTAGAAAGGAGTTTGTGTCCTATAAGGCATTGTATTATGGAACCTCAAATAAGGCGGGAAGATTACTAGCTAACTATTTAAAAGCAAATAAAAGGAAAGCTAATATAATGGCTATTTCAGATGATAATGGAATAATTCATTCTCAAATTAAAAATATTTTACAACAATTTTTGAAATTTTATGAAAGCTTGTATTCTTCTGAGCATTATTTTAATAAAGAGAAAGATGGTTTTGAATTTTTAAAGTTGATTAATGGCCCTAAAGTTCCTGATCATATGAAAGAAAATCTCGAAGCACCTATAACACAAAAAGAAATTCAGAGGGCTTTAAAGTCCCTTAGAGTTGGATCCGCTCCAGGAAGTGATGGATATATGGTAGAATTTTTTAACTCTTTTCAAACTATTTTGTTACCCCATCTTTTCAAATTATATCAGTTTCAACTAAATAAAGGTTGTATTACAGGTACTATGGCAGAAGCTTTAACAATAGTTTTGCCTAAGCCAAACAGAGATCCCATGTTGGTTTCAAACTATAGGCCTATTTCTTTGATTAATGTTGATGGGAAATTGTTAGCTAAAATATTGGCTTTGCGTTTGAATAAGGCTCTCCCTTATATTATTGGTATGCATCAAACAGGTTTTGTTGCTCAAAGACATTCTTCAAATAACACCAGATTAGCTTTTCATATTTTACATTTAACAAAGGATATGAAAGATCCGGCTTTCTCTGTTTCTTTAGATGCAGAGAAAGCATTTGATCGGGTAGAATGGACTTTTATGTATCAAGCAATGGATTGGTTTGGTATTGATTCTCGATTTATACAAATGATTCAATCCCTGTATAGCTCCCCATCTGCTAGATTATATATAAATAATACTTTTTCAGAAAGGTTCTTTTTAGAAAGGGGAGTTAGACAGGGTTGTCCATTATCTCCTTTGTTATTTGATATTGTTTTGGAACCTCTACTTTTAGCTATTCAACAATCAAAGGAGATAGAAGGTATTCCTTATGCAGGTCGGGAATATAAAATTTCTGCTTATGCAGATGATAAGAACATAAGAACATAAGTAATTGCCTCCGCCGGGGCAGACCAGAGGTCCATCCCGCCCAGCGGTCCGCTCACGCAGTGGCCCATCAGGCATATTGCCTGAGCAGCGGTCCCTGACTAATTTTATACCTACCTCTACACTTATCTCTAAACCTTCCACTGCTCTTATCTGTACCCCTCAATCCCTTTGTCCTCCAGGAACCTATCCAGGTCTTCCTTGAAACCCTTTACTGTGCTATTTCCTATCACGGCCTCCGGAAGGGTGTTCCATGTGTCCACCACCCTCTGTGTGAAAAAGAATTTCCTTGCGTTTGTTCTAAACCTGTCCCCCTTCAATTTCATCGAGTGTCCCCTTGTTCTTGTGGTTTCTTTTAAATTGAAAAATCTGTCCTTGATATTTTGATTCATTTGAGAAATCCGGAGTCAACCATTCCACATTTATTGGATTTGATTGATAAATTTGGAAAATTTTCAGGTTATAAAATAAATCAGAAATTCTTCCACTAAATGTACTTTGTATAAAAGGCTTATTTGATTCGTTTCAGTTTAGTTGGAAGAAAGATGGAATAAAATATTTAGGAATTTGGATAAAAAGTACATTGGAAGAAAAAATGAAGGTAAATGAAAAATCCTTATTACTAAAAGTTACAGAATTGTGTGAACAATGGAATCCTTTGCATATTTCTTGGTGGGGGAGAGTGCAAACAGTAAAGATGATGATTTTGCCTATAGTTTGTTACCAAATGAGTATGTTACCAGTTTATTTTCAAGAGTCCTTTTACAAAAAATTAAATAATATTTTGACAAAATTTGTTTGGCTTGGGAAAAAAACAAGAATTGCTTTAGTATCATTGCAAAAATCAATTGTGGAGGGTGGGGTAAATTTTCCAAACTTTTATAGGTACCATCAAGCCTATATATTGCATCAAGGTATGTATTGGATCCTCCCTGAGCTTATTGATCATCAACCAGATTGGTTATATTTGGAACGGAATTTGGTGTCCCCTATGAGACTTCCACATGTATTAAGTATCAGATTTCATAAATATGCTAAGGACAATATAATTTTATTGGATACTTGGAAAACTATTAAATTTATTGATAAATTAACAGAGGTACCAATAATGAAATCTACTTTACAGTCCTTATGGTTAAACTCCAAGATTCAAATAGGCGGTGCTGGAATCGCTTGGAAGAATTGGATGCAGGCAAATATTAGGACATTAGATGATCATATTTTTAATGGTAATCTGCTTGAGTTTTCACAACTGCAGCATTCATTTGGTATTTCACTCAACAATATAGGTGCTTGCAGTTGAAGCAGGCTATTCAGATGGGGTTCCCTGAATGGAAAAATTTGAAAACTTATTTTAGCTTGCAAATCCTTTGTTACCAAACAGATTTAATAGGACATCAGGCTGCCCAGTGGTATAAATTGATTTCTGGATTTTTAAATAAAAAACCAAAAAATAGTCTTAGAGATATTTGGAGTATCGAGTTAAAACAGCATATTTCTGTTTCTCGTTGGCCACGAATCTGGACTTGGAGATTAAGATGTACAATGTCAGCATCTATGAGACAAACATGGTTGTTTTTATTACATATAATTTTTTGGACTCCAGTTAGGTTGAATAAAGTAGATAGTTCTAAATCTAATAGATGTTGGCATTGTCATATTGATATTGGGACTTTGGATCATCTTTTATTTTTTTGTCCATTGATACTTGGCTTTTGGAAGTCGATTTGGGGGCAAATTAATAATATTCTTCAATCCTCTATTCCTTTGACATATGAAGCAATAATTTTTGGAACGATTCTGCATGATAAAACCACTTTGGATAGAAATAATAGTCGCCTTTTCATGATCTTATCAGGAATAGGGGTTCAAATGATCACATCTAATTGGAAAAATCATGATAGGATTAATTTTAGTTTTTGGTGGGCAACTGTATGTGCAACATATAAATATGAAAAGATTATGGCAGAGCGTTTAGGGTTTGTTAAATCCTTTAAGGGGATTTGGGGTCCATTAACTAATTTTGTCACATTATAATTAAAGTGATTCCTTTTTCTTTATGTTAGATTCCTTTGCACATCCAGGGTGGGTGGGGGGGGTGGGGGGTGTATTATTTATTTAGAGGTATAAATTTCATAATATTCTATAATATTGATGAGTATAATATAATATCATTACTGTTATAGGTTAAGAAGGGATTTAAAATTTTTATTGTAATATTTCTGATGTTAATAGTGTATTTTCATATAGTTTTTTTTTTTTTTTTTTTTCAAATGTATACATTGTCAAGTTCAAAATATCAATAAAGAAATTAAAAAAAAATGTGGAATGACCTGGTAGACCAATTGTGACTGTGTGAAAACCAGTTTCAATTTAAGAAACAGTTAAAAACTCGGTTGTTTGTTACTGCATTTTTGTGATTTATTAGTTGGCATTTGAAGAAAATAATCTATTTAACCACGTTGGCTATTGTATTCTTGCAATTTATTAGTTGACATTTATAGAGAAAAATTTGTTTAAATATATAGATTTTATAATATGGTTTGTTTTTAACTTATGTCTGTTTTAATTAATGTAAACTGTTTAGTTTTTTTGTAAATGGTATAAAAAAGTTTCTTGGTTTTTTTGTAAATAGAGGGCACATTTCCAAATGGTGCCATGTTAAATCTGGGTTTAGTGAGTGGTAAAATCCTGTACTAGAGTGCAGTAAACCCAGATTTCAGCACAGTTTAGTAACAAAAAAACCCCTCTATTATTCAGCAAGCATGGCTCCAGAAATTTCTAAAACAACATACTGGAGTCCCAATAAGAACATAAGAACATAAGAATTGCCATCTCCGGATCAGTCCCTAAGTCCATCAAGTTCGGCGATTGGCCATGCCAGGTGTACCCTGTCATAGTTTTAGTCCCCATATCACTCTATGCTTCTCATAAGGAGATGTGCATCTAGTTTACCCTTAAATCCTAGAACGGTGGATTCCACAATTACCTCTTCAGGGAGAGCATTCCAGGTGTCCACCACTCGTTGCGTGAAACAGAACCTCCTGATATTTGACCTTGACTTGTCCCCCCTCAGCTTCAGTCCATGCCCTCTTGTCCGTGTCACATTGGACATTGTAAATATAGAAGTCTTTATCTATATAAAGTTATACTGCACCTATCATATTTCAGTAGTGCTTATACATCTAACTCAGAATTGTCCAAGTTCAGTCCTCAAGGGCTGCTAGCAGTCCAAGTTTTCAGGATATCTCTAAAGAATATGCGTACTAACTACAAGAAGCCTTCAATTGCACTTATTATTTTATTCTTTATTACCACATAATAAATATATTTATATCACACTGATTTAAATAACATGTTACCAAACTGACTGAGCAATATGGTTGTAGAGTTCAATGGCGATACAAGAAAATACAAACTATAATCATTGTGGTTGAGCAACATGAGACTGTGGTAACAATTTGCACTACAGCAAGAGAACATGAGATAAATTCAAAATCGGGACAATGTGGTTTTGAAAGGAACTGAAAAAGAAAAGGCTTTGTTCCAGTCCAGGTTTTCTGGCCCAATGGGGTATTCCCATTGAGCCATTTTATAAAGAAAAAAGTGTTGTAGTGTGATTTGTTTAGAGTGTGTGGTTTGGTAACATGTTATTTAAATCAAGTGTGATATAAATATATTTATTATGTGGTAATAAAGAATAAAAAATGATAAGTGCAATAGAAGGCTTCTTGTAGTTAGTAGGTATTTATTGTTGAGTTAGCTGAAGCCATTTTAGGTGATTTAAAGCCCTGTTTGTATTAGTAAATAAAGAATATGCATGAGCAGGATCTGCATACTATGGATATAGTAGACATGCATGTCTTTTTCATGATTATTAATAAGTGATATCTTGAAAACCTGGCCTGATTGCAGCCCTGAAGGATAGAACTACCTATATATATTTTGCTTCTACCACCACCTTGCCAAAATCCTACTGAATTTATATCACTCGGAAATGTATACAGATAACTGTTATCTGTTTTCTCAGCCATGAAATGGAAAGCTAAGTCGTTATGCAGTTGTCACCATCTACATAACTGCTTTTGAATATTAGCCACAAAATATTGGAGAAGAAACCAGTCCATACTTTCTAGAACAGGAATCTGTTGACTACCCAAGGACTAATTCTCCCTATCTGGACATCTGGATTTTGTTCTTACCTCCAAATTCTTTGTGTAAGAATAATTGCAGATAACCCTCACTTTTCGTGCATAGATTCTCTAGAGAAGAAAATCTGTATTTTTTTTTAATGTTATTATTTGACTTCCATCATGGGAGCCTTCATTTCTACCATTTTTTTCATTATCTATTCAATAGAACTGAAACGAATGCAGAATAAAAGCTTGGAGAAAGTTGTGCCTTGGGATTGTTTCCTGCTACTTTCAGTGAGAAAATGCTGCAATTACTGTTGCACATTACAGCAATTGTCTTTTGAAAGCTGGTTTTGACAGTCCTTTACCTAGCTGACAAGCATTCTTATATAATTACAGCGCTGAGGTAGGCACACTCCAGCACTCAGAGCCATTATTCACACTCATACATCACAAAACATATTTATTGACACACACGGGATACAGATGTTATACAGAATGAAACAACATTTATTAAAAATACATAAACAAAACATAAAAATTTTCTTTTCTTTTTTTTTATAAACCTTTCCTGGACTGGGGGAAGAGGAACGTGTATTATTCTGACTTCCTTTGTGGTAGCAGGTCTGAATAGGATAGACAATAGAAATAAGAGTCTGTCAGGATGCATGGCAGACAACACAGAAATCAGAAGATACAAATCAGAAAAAGAATCAGCATATATATTCATATCTACAAAAGGGGGTATTTAAAAAAAAAAATTTCTGGAGAAAATTCAATGTAATTCATTCAATTATGAATCCACTGGGGCTATACCCTATCTGCAGAACAGCCCTAAGGAGAGACTGTTGCATATTCAGAAAGGGTAAAAAGATGAAAAGAGGCAAGAAATATGCATAGATGAGAGGGTATAATTCTTTGAATAAGAATTAAGAAATATGCGTTTAATCAATTTTCCAAAAATTTCATCAATTTCTCCACGAGAAATGATAAAGCGCTACTTTCTGGAGATACTAACAATACCTGAGGATTCTTTACCACCTCTTACAAGGGTATATTATTTGCCTACAAAAAATCAGGATCCTCAAAAGAAAGAAGATGAAGGAACACCGCAGGAAGCACCCTTGGACGTTTCCACTTTATTGGAACAATCAGATAGAGAATTGGCTACTCCAGCCACCCTCTTACTGACTGTAGCTTTGGCTCCAGATAAGGACTGGATACTTAAACTTTTCTTTAAAAATAGGTCTAAGGACTTCCTGGGTCTCCATATTCAAATATTTCCTGATGTCTCTAGGGAGACTCAGAAGAGAAGAAGGGAATTCCTAATGTTGAAGCCAGGTGTGACTCAGATTGGAGCTTTTTTCTTTCTTAGATATCCATGTAAATGTGTCATCAGATATCGTTCCTTTAAATATGTTTTTGCAGAACCAGCTCATTTGATTGCTTTTCTTTCTCTGAAACGTCTTGAATGTGGAATACCAACTGTACCTAAGTGATAATGAGCTCTGCATCAGCACAGATTCAGTAAATTTTCCTTGTAAAATTATTCTTCAATTTAATTACTCTTTTCATTAATCTTGGATTCAAATTGAGGACTAGTGTGTGATTAAGATAAGGAATGTTTTCTTTTTTCCTTTTTACTTTGATCCATTATTAGGATTGGAAGTTAACCTAAATGTTATATTTTCTTGATTATACTTTCTGTACAAGTTATGCTTGATAATAATGTAAAATCTTATAAATAAATAATAAAAAAAAAAAAAGAATTAAGAAATATATACACATCAACATATAGGCAAAACAGAAAAGGATAAAAGGAAAGAGCATGCATCCAGTGGGGTAGCGAAGGATGAAAGGTACCTGGGGCAGATGCACCTTTCCCCCGCCCTCCTCTCTGCCCCCTCCGCTCCTTCTCTGATCCCCCTGCCATGCATTTGCCCCTTCCCTTCCCCCATACCTCTAGCCGTTCACCGCCGCAAGTAACAACTTCAACGTGCTCCTCGCGACCCCGGCGGCTCTCCTTCTGATATCACTTCCTACGCAGGGCACCCGGATGTGACATTAGCAGGAGAGCTGATGTGATCATAAAAAAAACAATCTCTGAAGTTAAAAGGGGATAAATTCCGTACAAACGTAAGGAAGTTCTTCTTCACCCAGAGAGTGGTGGAAAACTGGAACGCTCTTCCGGAGGCTGTTATAGGGGAAAACACCCTCCAGAGATTCAAGACAAAGTTAGACAAGTTCCTGCTGAACCAGAACATACGCAAGTAAGGCTAGTCTCAGTTAGGGCACTGGTATTTGACCTAAGGGCCGCCAGGTGAGCGGACTTCTAGGCAATGGTCTGACCCAGCAGCAGCAATTCCTATGTTCTTATTGAAGTTGCTGCTCACGGAGGCGATCAACTAGAGGTGCAGGGGAAGGGAAGGAGGGCATGCGTTTGGCGAGGGGAAGAGTGGGAACAGGTGGAGGGGGCAGAGAGGAGGAGGAGTTCTGGTACCCCCACCAACATGGCTCCCAGGGCGGACCACCCCTTGCCCCTCCCCCCTTACTACGGCACTACATGCATCCAGCGTCGGATGACCTTTCGTGGCCTGTCTCTTCTTCCCGGTTTCTTTGCTTTCTACTCTAGGGCCCAGATTGCAGCTGTCGATTCCTTCACCTCTGGCAGGGATGGTCCCACAGCCCACCATCAGTTCTCTGTGTCAATCCTTCCTTGCAGATGTGGAGCTCTATTGGACCGGATTGATGATTGGACTTAGTACCAGACTGGAATTTATTTTGCTCAATCTCCAATCTCTTTAACTTATTTGTATATTTTAATTTTATTCTTTTTATTATTTGAATTGTACCTTTCCCTCACAATTCTTGGAATTTTGTTATATCTTTTCTATTTTAATAATTGTTACTCAGGTACTTTAGCTAGATTGTGAAGTTCTAAGTACCTGTATTTTATTATAAACTGCTTAGATCTATAATATGCTTGAGTGGTTATCAAATGTTAATTAAACATAAACATCTATTAGATGTATGACTAAATAACACAAGAACAAGACGAAAAACACAGCACGTATGTTATCAGTAAGCTACACAGACAGACATGTGAAAAGATGATTCCAGAGCAATGTGCACCAGCCATTCCCTGGGTATTCATTTCTCTGAGAGGCGTCTGTCAGTTAGCAGGTTACCTTTGCCATTTCCACTCTAATTCTCAGATCAGGAGGTTGCATAGGAGTGTTGAAGCTTCAGTCTTTCACAATTAAACTCAAGCCGGTCAATGTTTAGCCAACAGCAGTCAACATTTTTGTAAACGCCGACTGCTGCAGGCAGAATTAAGCTCCGGATATTCAGTGCTGGGTCATGTCTGAGTACTGGCATATTGTATCTGGGGCTAATTTCACCTGCACTGTCCGTCAGAGCTTAAACAGAAACATAACAAAATGAAGGCAGATAAAAACCATATGGCCTATATAGTCTGCCTCTCCATGCCATCTATTGTCCCTTCCTCTCCCTTTCAGATCCAATGTTTTATTGAATTCAGATACATTTTTTGCCTCCGCTGCCTCTACTGGGAGCCCTTTCCATGCATTCACCACCTGTATTTTCTAATATTATGTCTTAGTCTATCTCTTTTCACCTTCATCATATGCTCCCTCATTCCGAAGTTTTTTTAAATGAAACTCATCTAATGCGCATTTGTGCCACATAGGTATTTAAATGTCTCTATCACATCTCCCCTCTCCTGCCCTTCCTCCAAAGTATGCATATTGATGTTTTTAAGTCTATCCCCATATGTTTTATGATGAAGACCACTGACTATTTTAGTAGCCTTTCTCTGGACTGATTCTATCCTGTTTCTATCTTTTTAAAGGTTTGGTCTCCAAAATTATGTAAAATATTCTAAATGAGGTCACTCCAAGATCTTATAAAGGGGCATCATCACCTCGTTTTTCCTATAAGTCGTTCTTTTCCCTATGCACCCAAGCATCCTTTTAGCTTTCTGCATCAATTTTTCTACCTATTTGTCCACTTTTAGATTATCACATATGCTCGAACCCAGGCACAAAAGTTCTGTGCTCTCTAAACTATACCATTCCCTCGAGTTTTTGAAACATAAATGCATGATCCTGCATTTTTATAGCATTAAATCTTAGCTGCCAAATGCTAGGTCCTTCCTCATGTTAGCCACACCATTAGGGGTGTCTATCCTATTGCAGATTTTGGCACAAAGTGGCAAACCTTATCAGACAACCTTTTAGCAATATTACTTACAAACATGTTAAAAGTACAGGCCCAAGAACTGAACCTTGTGGCACACCACTGGGAACATCCCTTTACTCAGAGTGAGCTCCATTTACTATTATCCTCTGTCACATTCCATTCAACCAGTTTCTAACCCAGACTGTCACTTTGGGGCCCATGCTGAGGGCACTCCGTTTATTTATCAGATGCCTGTATGGAGTAGTGTCAAAGGCTTTGCTAAAATCTAAATACACCACATCTAGTGTTCTCCCTCTATCCAATTCTCTGGTCTAGGGTTACCTTATGGCCCCAGAATAAAAGAGGATGGATTGAGACATCCAGATTTTACTTCCACTGAAAGCAATGAAGTAAGAGACGTAAGAACATAAGAATTACCGCTGCTGGGTCAGACCAGTGGTCCATCATGCCCAGCAGTCCACTTACGTGGTGGCCCTTAGGTCAAAGTGCTCTAAATAAGTCCAGCCTCACCTGCGTACATTCCAGTTTAGCAGGAACTTGTCCAACTTTGTCTTGAATCCCTAGAGGGTGTTTTCCACTATAACAGACTCCAGAAGAGTGTTCCAGTTTTCTACCACTTTCTGGGTGAAGAAGAACTTCCTTACGTTCGTAAGAGAGTGCCCTCTTGTTCTCCCTACCTTGGAGAGGGTGAACAACCTGTCCTAATCTACTAAGTCTATCCCCTTCAGAACCTTGAATGTTTCGATCATGTCCCCTCTCAGTCTACTTTTTTCAAGGGAGAAGAGGCCCAGTTTCTCTAGTCTCTCACTGTATGGCAACTCTTCCAGCTCCTTAACCATTTTAGTCACTCTTCTCTGGACTCTTTCGAGTAGTACCGTGTCCTTCTTCGTGTACGGCGACCAGTGCTGAATGCAGTACTCCAGATGAGGGCGTACCATGGTCCGGTACAGCGGCATGATAACCTTCTCCTATCTGTTCATGATCCTCTTCTTTATCATTCTTAGCATTCTGTTTGCCCTTTTCGCCGCCGCAGGCTTCATCGACTTGTCCAAGTTTCCAAGTTTCCAAGTTTATTGATTTTTAATATCCCGACCATCAAACAATTGTCTGGCCGGTTAACAATCAGCTTAAAAAAAAAAGAATAGATAGAAATAGGTTGTGAATGGAAATATCTTAAATTAAACATAAATGACAAAGACTTGACATACTTGAATGTGAGGAAATTGTGGTGGAAGGGAAAAAAGTTACATTGTATAGAAGAAATGGAGAGAGTGGGGAGGGGATGAACATGAGGAGGGGGGAACGTTAATGTAATGAATAATGGATACTTGTCTAATGAATGAAAAAGAGCATTTTTTTTTTTTTTTTTTTTTTTTTTAGGTTTGGTTAAACGCATCCTGAAATAAGAATGTCTTTAAATTTATTTTAAATTTAGCAAGTTGTTGTTCATCACGGAGATGTTGTGGCAGTGAGTTCCACAATGTAGGAGCGGTAACAGCGAAATTGGTTTTACGAGTATAATAAGAGTCTTTTAGGGACGGTATAAAAAGGAGCTTTTGGTCTGAAGATCTCAATGTGCGCGGGGAACTTTGGGGTATAAGAAGCTTATCAAGAAAAGTTGGTTGATGTAGAAGTTTGATTTTGAAAGTGAGAAGAATGATTTTGTAAGTAATACGGTAAGAGATGGGAAGCCAATGAGCTTCCTTTAAAAGAGGGGTGACGTGGTCATATTTGCTTTTTTTATAGATAAGTTTTATAGCGGTATTTTGTATTAGCTGGAGGCGTCGTAGTTCTTTTTGTGAGAGGCCGTTAAGAAGGGAATTGCAGTAATCTAGGTGAGAGATTACCAGAGAGTGGGTCAAGATAGTGATAGAGTCAGTGTTCAGAATGGATGTTAAAGATCTGATAATGCGGAGTTTAAAAAAACATACTTTTACTACAGAGCTGATATGCTCATGGAAGGTGAGATTGCTATCAATGATGACGCCGAGTAATTTAATTTTTGTTTCCATTTGTAATGGGGTGGATTTAATAGAAATAGTTCCGAGTAATGATTCTGATTTTTTGATGGGAAGTAGAAGTACACGAGATTTATTTATGTTGAGTGCGAGTTTGTTTGTATATAGCCAATCATGTATGGTATCCAGTTTATTATTTATGTCTTTTGTATCTGTAATATTAGTAGTATTGATAGGGTGGAGGAGTTGAATATCGTCGGCGTAGGCGAAAATGGTGAATCCGATGGATTGGGCTAGTGTAAGGAGGGGAGAGAGAAATACATTGAATAATAAAGGCGATAGTATAGAACCTTGTGGTACTCCGAAAGTTTGTGATTTGGCTGAGGAAGTTTCATTTTTTACGCTGACTATAGAGCTGCGTTCATGAAAATAAGATATGAACCAAGAGAGAGCAGAGTCAGTTATGCGGCAGTCTTTTAATCTTGAAATGAGGAGAGAATGGTCGATAGTGTCGAAGGCAGCAGAGAGGTCTAGAGAGATTAGAATAACAGATTTTTGGTGTTCATGGTAATATTGAATGGTTGAAGTGAGACCTAGTAAGGATAGTTCAGTAGAATGTGAAGAACGAAAACCTGTTTGACATGGATGTAGTGCGTGAGTTTTTTCAAGAAATTCGGTTAATTGTGAGTGGATAATTTTTTCGGTAATTTTGGAGAGTAAAGGAAGATTTGCAATGGGACGGTAGTTTTTGGGGAGAGAGGGATCTAGGTTATATTGTTTGAGTTTAGGGAATACAAGTGATGTTTTCCAAGTGGTGGGTACTAAGCTTTCTGAAATTGATTTGGAAATCATTGCCCAGATAAAAGGGCCGAAGAATGAATAGAATTTTTTGAGTAAGAACGGGGGAATGTTCTCTAGGAGGTTATTAGGAGAATTTAGAGATTGTAGTACGAGAAAAAGTTGTGCTAGAGAAGGCATTTTAAAAGTGGTACAAGAACTAAAAGACAGTTGAGTAGATATATTGGGGGTTAGAGTGGAAGGGGCGGGTATGGGCGGTCCAAGAAGGGATCTGATCTCTTTAATTTTTGATTCAAAGAACAAGGATAGTTCAACTGCGGAGGGTGAAGTTAAACTATGAGAATTTTGTTTTTTCCTGGAATATTTAGAAAGTGAGTGAGCGATAGTGAACATTGTAGAGGAATTTCGAGTAGTGGAGATAAGTTTCGAATAATATTCTTTTTTTGTCAGTTGAATAGTTGTTTTGTAATGGATAGCTTTTCCTTTGAATAGAACAAGGTGGGTGTTAAGGCGTGTTTTACGCCATTTATTTTCGGATGAACGAAGTTGTCGGCGGAGAAGAGCTAGTTTGTCATTGTACCATGGTTGTTGTTTCTTTGAGGATTGGATAGAGGTAGGTTTTTTTATTTTTTGTTCTGATTCGGGTGACAGAGAATATAATAATGATTTAGTGGATGTTTCCCATAAAGAAGTTTGTTCGTTTATGGAGAGTGAAGAAAAGTCTTCCAGATTTAAAGTAAAGGAGGTCTGGATTCCTGAAAGAGTTATGTTATCAAGATTGCGGAAGGTCTGGGAGTTTTTTGGTTGTTTTGTGTGATCAGTGTGTGTTTGAGTGTCAAGTTGCCAGGTTATGAGAGTGTGGTCTGACCAGGGAATTGGATGGTATTGGAGATTATAGAAGAGATGGTTAATAGAGGTTGGACAGAAAATCATATCGAGGATATTGCCTGCGGAGTGAGTGGGCATAGAAATGAGAGGGGATAGAGATAGATCAGATGTTAGAGTGAGGAGTTCGGATGTAATGTGATGATTAGGAGAGTTAAAATGGATATTAAAATCTCCGAGAATAATAGAATCAGAATAAGTAATAGTGAAATCTGATATAATAGTGGTTAGGGTTGATAGTGAGGCTATGGATACCGGCGGGGGAAGGTAGATGAGGAGAAAGTTAAGAGGAAAAGAGTATTTTAAAGTGAAGTGGAGAGTTTCAATCGGAGGAATAGAGAATGAGTTAGAGATATTTACTTGTAGAGGGATAGAGGAGTGATAGATAATAGCTATGCCGCCTCCTCTTTTGTTTGGGCGAGGTTGAAAAAAAGCTTTGTAGTTTAAAGGACAGGCTTGGGTAATATATGCTTCTTCTCCCTGTGTTAACCAGATTTCCGTGATACATAGGATTTGAAAATTATGTTGGGTAATGAGATCATGGACTAAATGAAATTTATTTTTTATGGAGCGTACGTTTAGTAGACCTATATTGAGTTTGAGATGAGTGTTTGGTGGATCGAGAGAAAAGTTAGACGAAGGGTATGTTGGTATAGTGATATAATGTCTAGGCCGTGTAGCATTTTGGTTGGAAGTGAATGAGTGTTTGGGAGGGCGGCGGCCCCATATGGTGGGAATGGTAGACATTGTTTTTGTATTGGTGTGTGTAGGAGGTAAAAGATTGAAAGTAGGAAAGGAAAGGATTAGAGAAGAGAAGATTGAGATGTAGAATATAAAAGGTAGGAATCTGTGTGGAGAGAGAGATTTGGAGAACGTTTTAGTGAAGAAAATATTAGAAAGAAAAGTGGTAGAGAAATGAAGTAGCTGCATGAAGGAGCGCATAAAGGAGCAGGATCTGCTCCTTAGGTGCGCTCCTTTGGCGCGCGCCAAAGGCGCGCGCCTTTGCGGCGTGCGCCGCAAAGCAGGGAAATATATGGGTAACGCTACCGGTGTTGACAAGTGGGCGGAGTCGTCGAGGCCGCCGCTTCGCGGCGGCGGTTCCCTACTGAGGCGAGAGGGCCTGTAAAAATCGAAAAGGACAGACATTAGAGAAAACAACAAGGACCTAACTGGCTTAACAGTGAAGGCAAGGTGAGCTTAAGGATATAACATATATAAAATGATAATTAGTGGTAAGAGAATTAAGAACGTGAAGTCTAGAGTCAACAGATAAAACAGATAATACAGCTAAAATAGATAGAATAAAACAGAGTTATACTTAACTGTTTGAAATAAGTATGACTGTAAAATTAAGATAAAACCAAACTAAATAAAACTCAGAAACAGTATAATGAATTTAAAATATAGTTAAAATAATAATAATATAGAAAGTCCCAGGTGAGTAGCCTGTGGAGGTCTTAAGAGGTGGTTCAATTAGTCAGCAGCAGCAGTAAGCAAATAGGTGGAGCAGTAAAGCGTGCGCCGCAAAGCAGGGAAATATATGGGTAACGCTACCGGTGTTGACAAGTGGGCGGAGTCGTCGATCAGAACTCCCAAGTCTCTTTCCTAGGAGATCTCTCCAAGTACTGCCCCAGACATCCTTTATTCGTGCATGAGATTTTTGTTACCGACATGCATCAATTTACACATATCCACATTGAACCTCTTTGCCATGTCGATGCCCATTTCTCGAGCTTGATTATGGCACATTGCAGATCTTCGCAATCCCCCTGTGTCTTCAATACTCTGAATAACTTCATATCGTCCGAAAATTTAATCACCTCACTCATCGTACCAATGTTCAGATCATTTATAAAGATGTTGAAGAGCACGGGTCCAAGCACTGAGCCCTGCGGCACCTCACTGGTGATGCTCTTCCAGTCTGAGTATTGTCCATTTACCCCACTCTCTGTTTCCTATGCTCCAGCCAGTTTTTAATCCATGTGAGTATTTCACCCTTGATTCCATGGCTTGCAATTTTCCAAAGTAGTCATTCATGTGGAACCTTGTCGAACGCCTTCTGAAAATCCAGATATACAATGTCGATTGAGTCACCCTTGTCTATTTTCCTGTTACTCCTTTTTTGATTAAATCTCATTGGCTGCCCATTAATCATCATATCTATATATATAAAATCGGAGGTATGTGTGTATGTATGTGTGTATGTGCCGCGATCACGCAAAAACGGCTTGACCGATTTGAACGAAACTTGGTATGAAGATCCCTCACTACCTGGGATGATATGTTCTGGGGGTCTCGCGGCCCACCTGCACACATGGGCGGAGCTACAAACAGAAAATCAGATTTCACCCATTCAAGTCAATGGAAAAAATGTAAAAAGCTGTGGGACTGATTTGAACGAAAATTGGTATGCAGATCCCTCACTACCGGGGGTGATATGTTCTGGGGGTCTCGCGGCCCACCTGCACACATGGGCGGAGCTACAAACAGAAAATCAGATTTCACCCATTCAAGTCAATGGAAAAAATGTAAAAAGCTGTGGGACCGATTTGAACGAAACTTGGTATGCAGATCCCTCACTACCTGGGGTGATATGTTCTGGGGGTCTCATGGCCCACCTGCATACGTGGGCAGAGCTACAAACAGAAAATCTGATTTCACCCATTCAAGTCAATGGAAAAAATGTAAAAAGCTGCGGGACCGCTTTGAACGTAAATTGGTATGCAGATCCCTCACTACCTGGGGTGATATGTTCTGGGGGTCTTGAGGCCCACCTGCACACATGGGTGGAGCTACAAACAGATAATCAGATTTCACCTATTCAAGTCAATGGAAAAAATGTAAAAAGCTGTGGGACCGATTTGAACGAAACTTGGTATGCAGATCCCTCACTACCGGGGGTGATATGTTCTGGGGGTCTCGCGGCCCACCTGCACATGTGGGCGGAGCTACAAACAGATAATCAGATTTCACCCATTCAAGTCAATGGAAAAAATGTAAAAAGCTGTGGGACCGATTTGAACGAAACTTGGTATGCAGATTCCTCACTACCTGGGGTGATATGTTCTGGGGGTCTCGCGGCCCACCTGCACACGTGGGCAGAGCTACAAACAGAAAATCAGATTTCACCCATTCAAGTCAATGGAAAAAATGTAAGAAGCTGTGGGACCGATTTGAACGAAACTTGGTATGCAGATCCCTCACTACCTGGGGTGATATGTTCTGGGGGTCTCGCGGCCCACCTGCACACGTGGGAAGGGTGGGTTCACCCAATAATGTATATGTTCTTGCTCGTGGAGTTGAAACTAAAAATGTTGTTTATAATCAAGTTTTGTGTTAGTTGTATTGTATTCATTTTGTCAAATATTTCACATTATAATTTGAATATTGTACTTTTTATAAAGCTGTAAAAAAATATTTTCATTCACCACTATAAAGTATCTTTATTTGAATCCATTTACAGTGTTATTGCTATAATTAAATACCCGTGCAACGCCGGGCCATCAGCTAGTTACTTATAAAATTTTATTATTAACATTCAAAACTCAAAGTTCTTATCCCATATAATACTTCATGTTCCCTTCGTTCAACTAATCAAAAATTACTAGTAATTCCATCTCTAAAA
The DNA here is from genome assembly GCF_902459505.1 of Geotrypetes seraphini. Taxonomy (NCBI): domain Eukaryota; kingdom Metazoa; phylum Chordata; class Amphibia; order Gymnophiona; family Dermophiidae; genus Geotrypetes; species Geotrypetes seraphini. The sequence goes on from NC_047085.1 coordinate 165,316,828, forward strand.
ATCATTGGAACCCGTCGTCAAGATATATTTTCAGTAACAGCTCCACAACTTTGGAATTCCTTACCTTTACAACTGAGAGATGAAAGTAATCTTGACAATTTTAAAAAGAACTTAAAGAGCTTTTTATTCACAGATGCTTTTAACCTGTAAATTGCTTCTTTAGACCTTTTTCCTTTAACCTTCTTCCCGATATTATCTATTGTTCTTTTATGCATTTTTTATTTAGTTTTTTTGTTTTGCTTGCCTGTTTTGTTTTATGTTTTAATATTTTGTTAAATTACATATTTTTAATACTTTGTTAAAATTACATGTTATTTTATTTATTGTAATTCGCTTAGAAAAAACTTTAATTAAGCGTTTAATCAAGAATAAATAAAAGTTGAAACTTGAAACTTTACTTCCTTGAAGAAGTGCAGCAAGTTCATCAAACAAGATCTGCTTTTGCTGAAACTGTGCTGGATGGTCCTCATCAGACCGTGTCCGTCAAGGTGATCAATGATGCAGTCCTTTATCAGCGCCTCTACCATCTTTCCCGGTACCGAGGTCAGACTCACCGGTATACACTTAATATTACACCAGATGAAGGTTTGCAGTTTGCATGCATATCTGCCTTACCCATAGATAGCGAACTTCATTAAAATATTCCCAACTGGGGGCTAGATGCACAAAACACAGTCATTATGACCATGTTAGTCGCTGTTGGCTAATTTTTTGGTTTACTGTGGAACAGCGACTGATGTTCCAACAAGATTGCATGGAGGTTCACTGTCTGATCAGTTGCTGTGAGAGCGACCGACATGCACAGAGCCGGTTTGGGGAAGCCCAAACATCTGAGTGGCAAGGGAAGCCCCAAAGCAGCTGCCTACCACAGATTGGCTATTAGTTGAAGCAGTTCAGCTATAGTCCCTTTCAGTTCCTTGATGACCCTCGGATGGATGCCATCCGGTCCCGGGGATTTATTGCTCTTAAGCCTATCAATCAGCCTACATACCTCTTCTAGACTGACCATCAACCCTGTCAGTTTCCTGTCTTTGTTTTCAGCATATAGCCTGATGGCTTCCGGTATGCTGTGTATATCCTCTTCAGTTGATAAAGACACAAAAAATGTGTTCAGTTTTGTTGGTTATTGCTTTGTCCTCCTTTAGCACTCCATTTATTCCATGATCATCCAATGGTCCCACTGCTTTCTTTGCGGGTCATTTCCCCTTAATATATCAAAAGAACAGCTTGAAGTTTTTTGCCTCCTTGGCTATTTTTTAAAATCGTAGTCTCTTTTGGCCCCCTTTACCACCTTGTGGCACCTGCATTGATGTTTGTGCTTATTCCAGTTTTCATCCGTTTTTTACCTTTTCCATTCCTTAAACAAAGTTTTCTTGCCTCTGATCGCTTCCTTCACCTCTACAGTGAGCCACACCGGTTCTTTGTTCTTTTTCCTCTTGGATCCCTGGGGGTTTACTTCCATTGAAATGATCTCTTTGGCTAACTGAAGCCTGAGATAGAATATTCCGTAGAAAGGAATAAACTGCTTCCTGAATGTGTTTATTTGTTTCCCTTGAGGAACTACTACTAGCTAGCTCTTACTTAAAAGCTGGATTGTTAGAGAAATTCTGTTATTCTCTATATACACTTGATCTTAACCAAGAGGCCGAGATGATGACTAATTTTGAGATTTGCAATGAAGTCACTTTTTTCTTTAAAATGAGCTGAGGGAAAATAATTTAAACTGAAGAACTATATGACATCAACACATGAATTAGATTACTCAATTCTGCCAACAAGTAAATTGTTGTGTACAGAGCTGAGAAGCTGTTGTATTTTGTTTTTGTGTGTAAGGATCTCTGAAAGCTCTTCAAATTTTAGATTTTGGTTTCGAAAACCAGGAAACTTCAGTTTCTTAGGTATCTTGATAGGAAAGTACTTACTAGCAACTTACATAGGGAGGAAGCCTCTCTTCTTTATTTTAAGTCAAGTTTAAGGAGAAGAACAAAGAAGCAGAATTCAAGAGCCAAGACAGATGAAACAAAGATTACAGATCCTCAAGAAAAGTAAAGCCTCAGAATTGCAGAACTCTCAATTTAAAGGACTAAGACTATCTGACAACCTGATCTTGACTGTAAACAGCCTGATGATTTATCAATACAAGAATGATATTTACCTAGATATTATTACTATTTGGGAAAATTAGTTATATTCTGAGATTTTGCACATATTAAACTGTAAAACCAGAGCTGACCAGTAAGGACACAATTAAATTGTATGAAATGTTAAATGTCATTGGCACTTTGAAGTGTTAGATTGTTTTCTCTAAACTTCTAATAATAAATCCTTCTGTTTTACATCTTATATGTGGAATATATTAATTCTCTGGATAATTAACATATTTTCTAAAATTCTAAAAGGTGCTCTAGTGTTTTTAATGCACACACCAGATTAACGTGCACTATAGTGAGCTCTAGCCAAAAATCTACCGCCTGCTCAAAAGGAGGCGGTAGCGGCTAGCGCACGTGGCAATTTAGCGCACGCTGTTCTGCGCATTAAGGCCCTAGCGCGCCTTTGTAAAAGGAGCCCTCAGTGTTGTTATTGCATTTGAGGGTGAAGATTTATTATTAATTGTGTTCTTCACTTCTGAGGGTAAGTCCTGTTGCGTCAAATTGAATAGAGCAGGATCTTTTGCAAAGGGTGAGGTTACACAACCTTTTATTTACTACCAAACAAACAATACACTGAAACCTTCCACCTAATGTGCGGTGGCAGCCCAGAAAGCAAACAAGATGCTAGGAATTATTACAAAAGGGATGGTAAACAAGACTAAGAATGTTATAATGCCTCTGTATTGCTCAATGGTGTGACCTCGGTTTGAATATTGCATTCAATTCTGGTCTCATCTCAAAAAAGATATAGAGGCACTAGAAAAGGTTCAAAGAAGAGCGATCAAGATGATAAAGGGGATGGAATTCCTCTCTTACGAGGAAAGCCTAAATAGGTTATGGCTCTTCAGCTTGGAAAAGAGACAGCTGAGGGGATATATGATTGAAGTCTACAAAATCCTGAGTGGTGTAGAAAGGGTACAAGTGGATCAATTTTATACTGCATCAAGATTTACAAAGACTAGGGGACACTCGATGAAGTTACAAAGTAATACTTTTAAAACCAATAGGAAGAAATATTTTTTTCACTCAGATAACAGTTAAGCTCTGGAATGCATTACCAGAGGTTGTGGTAAGAGTGGATAGCGTAGCTGGTTTTTGCAGACTCTTCCTTAGAGGATTAAAAAAAAACAGTCAGATTCAAATTATCTCTATATCCAACCCACTCTCCACTGAATTTTTTTTAAAAAATTTTAACATTAGTAAATAGAAACGCCTAGAAACAGGTGGCAAAGTTTGTACCAGAACATTTAGAAAATATCAAATCCAGAAATACCAGAGATACTAGGAAAGTTAACTAATCTGTTGATGACACTATTGCAAGTTTGCAGTGCTGTATTATCACTGTAAAGTTATAGAAGTCTTCAAACCAACTGATACTAAACAACAAGAAAATTGATATATTTTTGTAGGTCTCCTGATGCTTTCCTATGTTAAAATTTCCCTATATTCTGCAATATCTCCAAAAGATCCAATGTAGATTACAGCAAAAACACTGAAATTGCATTCATGAGCAGAAAGCTCTTAGGGCTCCTTTTACGAAGCCACGTTAGCGGTTTAATGCACGTAATAGTGAGCGCTAAACTGCCGGATGTGCTAGCCGCTACCGCCTTCTCTTGAGCAGGCAGTAGTTTTTTGGCTAGCGCGGGGGTTAACGCGTGATTATAAGTTGCATGTGCTAAAGCCACTAACGCGGCTTTGTAAAAGGAGCCCTTAGTTACTGTATATAATCTTCACAACCCATTTATCAAATAATAAGTTTTATGAAAAAATCAATATGATCTAGAGCAGTGATTCCCAACCCTGTCCTGGAGGAACACCAGGCCAATCGGGTTTTCAGGCTATCCCTAATGAATATGCATGAGAGAGATTTGCATATGATGGAAGTGATAGGCATGCAAATTTGCTTCATGCATATTCATTAGGGCTAGCCTGAAAACCCAATTGGCCTGGTGTTCCTCCAGGACAGGGATGGGAACCACTGATCTAGATCATTGTTCTTCAACTGACCGTCCCAGGACAAGTGCGGATCCACAGGAAATTTCTGCCGGTCCGCGCAGGGCAGGCGAGATTGATTAAGTTCAATTTCCTGCCGGTCCGCGCAGGGCCAGCAAGATCGACGAGTTATTTTCAGCTGGGCCGGAAAGATCAATGGGCACATCCAATAGTGGCTTTCTCCCCTTTCTGAAGCCCCTCCTTCTTACCAGCGCAGTGATTCAGGAAGTCAGCCTTGGGGCTTTTGCTGGGTCTCGGCCGCCTCTGATGATGCAACTTCCTCTTTCCTCAGAGGCGGCGTGATCCAACAAAGGACCCAAGGCTGCCTTCCTGAATCGCTGTGCTGGCAAGTAAGGAGAGCTGCTGGGAGGGGAGAAAGCCACTGTTGAAGGCTGGGAAGCTGCTGGGCAAGGGGAAAAAGAGACAGCTGCTACTGGACCTGGAGAGGGAGGAGGACAGATACTGCTGGGAGGGGAGGAGGGAAAGGAGTCTGGGAAGCTGCTGGGCAAGGGAAAAAAAGGAACAGCTGCTATTGGACCTGGAGGGAAGGATAAGAAGAGTTGCTGCTGGGAGGAGAGAAGGAAAAGGAGTCTAGGAAGCTTCTGGACAAAGAAAAAAAAGGGACAGCTGCTATTGGACCTGGAGGGAAGGAGAAGGAGAGATGTTGCTGGGAGGGGAGGAAGGGAAGAGGGTTACTGCTGGACAGGAGGAAGAGGGAAGGGAAGGAAAAAAGGAAGGAAACAGCTGGCAGGGAGATTAGAGGAGGGAAAGGGGAGAGACAGGAATGAGAAAGTAGAGAAATTGATGATGGGAAGGGGTCAGCAGAGAAATAAGCAGAGAGGGACAACGATGCTAGATCTGGTGTAGGAGAGATAAAAATGAAGAGAGCAGTGAAGCTGGAATGAATCATGTAAAAAGGAGAAAGGGGGCACAGGCTGGATGGAAAGGGGAGAGGGGCATAGAAAGAATACAGATACAATATGGAAGGGGGAGAGGGCAGACAGTGGATGGAAGGAGCAGATGCTAGATTGAAGAGACAGAGAGGACAGATGCTGGAGGGAAGAGAGTGTAAAGAAGATGAAAGCAGAAACCAGAGACGACAAAAGGCAGAAAAAATAAATTTATTTCTATTTTGTGATTAGAATATATCAGATTTGAAATATATATCCTGCTAGAGCTGGTGTTAGACATAACTGGGGATTGTAAAGCCCAGGTAGTGCTTCTTTAGCTTCCAGCTGGCTTAGGGTGTTCTCTGACCAGGGGGCAGTTGCCCTAGTTGCTTTCCCTAACACTATTCCTGTCATGTGTGACTGCGGTATTCTGTTAGCATGATATTTCTGTGTAGCATTCTGTAATAATTTGGCTTGTTCAGTTTTCTTGATAGTAGAGGGGATATATGTGAAGGGGAGGGGAGACAGGGGTTTTGTTGATCCTTGCTCTGTATTATTTGTATTTATAAAATGACAATCGTAAAGAATATTGTTACTTTTTATACTTTAATAAAATATATTCAATATAAAATCACAACTGAGGCTTGTGCGGATGGGATCAGATGACTTGTGGGGACCGAGCTCGCGGAGATGGGGCGGAAACGGTTTTTTTAAAAATTTTAGTCCTAGTAGTTTGCCGGTCCACAAAATAATTATTTTATTTCTGCCGGTCCACAGGTATAAAAAGGTTGAAAAACACTGATCTAGATGTTCTAATTCCCCCCCCCCCACACACACACACACACACTTTTACAAAGCCACATTAGTGGCTGCCATGTGGTAAAACCCCTGAAGTCCTTTAAATCCTTATGGGCTTTGGGGTAATTACCGCAGCAGCAGCCACTAGCATGCTTTGTAAAAGGGTGTGTGTGTGTGGGGGGGGGATGAGGGGTAAATAGGTAAACTATTATAGACCTTTCTACTTTGCTAGCTAATAATATTTTTTTAATTTTTACTTAACTCCCTTCAAAGATGGATAAGAGAGTAAATTACTCTTAGCTGGCTGTAAATTTTTATAGCTTTGCAGAATTTGACAATAACTGACTAACAGGCTCATTTTCAAAGAAGAAAAATGTCCAAAAAGTGGCATAAAGAGGCAGATTGACATATTTTCTTGCCATAGCCTTCCAATTTGCTATTTTTACCATTTCATAGATGAATTTTGTGATAGACTGCCTATGCCTGCTATCAGGTATCCTGAGTCACTAGAGTTCTGTGATGCAAAGTTAAACCAGTTCCCTGAAAGAAAGGCACACATTTTCTCAAACTGAAGACATTTTTCCCAGACCCACTAGAGGGAATAAGAGTGCAGGTTCTCTGCCAGACAAGTGCACTTGTCCCTCTAGGAGTTATTCCACTCTCCACTAGGGAGGGAGAAGAAGAGCACAGAAAACATTCCCTTTACCTGGGAGTTTGGGGCATGGCAGCCAGCTCTTAAATGCAAAGGCAAACTGGCTAGAAGGGGGAGAGAAAAAATTGGGAGCAGGGCATGGGCAAGGCTGGGCATGAGCTTAGTTTCACCTGGAAGTGACCTTAGGTGAGCATCTCCCTAGGGCTGTGATAGGCACGGATGTTAAACTAATCGTGGCAAGAAAATCTCCCTGCCGCAATCAGCTGAGCAGCCATTGCAGGGAACTCTTGAACCTCATCGCAAGTAGGCCTGCAGGAGAGATGCCCACTCCCTTTCACCTCTACTCCCGACCCCTCCCCACACACACACACACACGCACACACACAGTGTGTGGCAAGAAGGATCCCCACTCTATCCTGATGCAAACCACAAAACAATCCCCAGCAGGAGGGATGCCCATTCCTCCTGTCAGTACACCCCTTTACAACATCACTGGCAGAAGGGATGCCCACGTCCTCCAGCCAGCACCCCCCCCACACACACACAACATCCTAGCAGGAGGGATGCCCACTCCCTCCTTCTGGCACCCCCCCCCCCCCCCCCGAACCTCCAAAGCCCCCACAGAACCCTCCTGTACCTTTAAAAGCAAGGCTGGCCAGAGGAATGCCTACTCCCTCTGGCTAGCAGGCCCACCTCTTCAGAATAGCAGGCCTTCCCTTTCCCGGACCTAAAGCCCTAATTGGGCCTTCGGGGTGGCGGAGGGGAGGAGGGGGGAGGTCTGAGAATCCCGAGCTCAAGAGCCCTGCTCTTTTTTTTTCTGGATTACTTTTCTTTGACACAGAACAAAAGTGGAATTGTCCCAATCAGACTCATCTGATAAATCCAAATGCCTTTATTCATCCAAAATTCATAAAATGACTCAGCGACCCGACATATGTGTATGTGTACGTCCGTTTGTCCATTGTTTTTGTTTACAATATGGCTGACTCTATGATGTCAGCACGCATACATCCTGTTTTTTTATTCCCCGTGATCTTTCTCCCTTTTCTTTTATTTTGCAGCAAGGTCGCAGTGTTTGGCAACGCTACATGTCGTTCCAGTAAGTTTGCCCTTGTATTATTGTTGATTGGGCTTCTCTTTTTCTGTTATTTTTTGCTATTTAGTTCACCCTGTTTGTTCTTCCATTATTCTTAGAAGATAGTGCCTCTTTGTGTCCTGTTTTAAGTTCAGGTCATGTTTCTTTGGTGCTGTAACTGACTTGTGCCACCCTTACTTTCCTGGCCTATTACGTTTTTTCCCTCCGTGGTTTTTAAAAGTTATCAACAGCATTTAGCTTGGATCTGTTCATGTTGCTTTTTTTGCCCTCCGTATGTTTTGTATAGCTTTTCCTTTGTTTTTTCATATGCTTTAGTCCAGGTTTCTTTTTAGTTTTCGATAGCGTATAGTTTTGTACCCCTCCCCCTCATTTTCGTCCTATCGTGTTCTCGTTGTTTGATTTGTTTTTACAGTTCTGGTTCTTTTTTATCCATTTTGTTTCATCCCTTATATAGAAGCAACATTTAGAGAGATTGTGCATCTTTGTTATACACCCGAAGACTCATAAGGTATGATCCTTTTCTCCATATGTTTTTAAATATTTAGCGCTTTGACAATGACCTCCTTTCTCCACCTTTAAAGGCATTTTTGCACTCTTGTTTTATTTAATAATGTTCATCTACAGTTTTATTAAATGATACATTGTTTTTATTTGTCATTATATTTTTTAATGAAATATTTTTTTAAGGTTTTAATATCTGTTTTTAAGATATTATCATATTTTGATATGTTTTAGAATACATGTGATTGTTTGTTTGACATTTACATTGTCAAACAAACAGCCCATTATGTATTGTTTACATTTTTGATAGGTGTATAACAAAAGTTTAGTGACTCATTAACAAATATATAATTCCTAGCAGTAGTATATGATATATTGGGTATTTATATAAATTGTCAATTATAATTCTCAATGTTTTAATATTTGTTTCATTTGATGAATTTGATTCGTATGATGAATTTCTATATCTATGTTTTGATCATATATTTGACGTATGATGAATTTTCTTGTCTCAATTATAATGTTGACATATAGTTTTTATTCCTTGCTGTTTTTAAATGCATTTTTATATGAACACTATGTATGTTATTGATTTATTTATGCCTGTGTATGTATTTGTAGATTCCTGAGGCAGGCCGCATAGGCCGAAACATGTGCATGTCAGGTCGCTGAGTCATTTTATGAATTTTGGATGAATAATGGCATTTGGATTTATCAGATGAGTTGAAAGACCCTTTTTGTTGTGCACCATTCTGATTGGGACAATTCCACTTTTGTTCTGTGCTTTTGAGGTTGTGGTTTTGTTTCCCCTGTTTCGTTTTTGTTACTTTTCTTTGATGCAGGTTGACTGGTTAAGCAGGTTGCCTACTCAACAAATCAAACTGCATCAAGCAAAAAAGTAAACAAAAAATAAATTTTATAAAAGGGCTGTACAGTATAGATGGGAATTCACTGAATCCCCTGAAAGTGCTCATCACATGCCACTGCTTTCTATTTATGCTTTACCTTTTTTGTGCTGTTTCACAAGGTGTTACAATCTGCTGCCTCTTATTATTAAATGTCCAACTCGTTGATGTCTGCTATTTATAAGACCAACTGGTGTGGAAATATGTGGTTTATTAAATCAAGCAGCCAATATGGCCAAGTTTTGCCCTAAGGCTGTGTCAGGGGTTAGAGCTTAAAGGGATCTCAAACACATTTTCTTCTAAAAGCAGAATTCTTTCCAAACAAAAAACCCAACCAAACAGCACTTCCTCAGAGCAGCAGCATTTCCTCTCACTAGGCAGGAACAATGAATTCACAGGAACATTCCGCATGACAATGTGCTAAGCTCATATTTTAGTGTGTTTTAGTAAAAGTATCCCTCAGTAAATTATTTATTTCTTAAACTGCTCTGTGCTCTGACTTTTGATTGTCTGGTGTCAACAAACCTAAGCAAAATCCAGTAGCATCTGTTTTTAGCTAATATCAGACAACTCTGCAATTATATTTAATATGCAAACAGACGTAGGATTAGCTTGAGGCAACCATATTAATATTTTATTTTATCCGCAGGCTTGCATTAAGTACTAAAGAAAATATTTCTAGGAATGAAAGAAATTTACAATTTACCTAAAATGTCAGGTCAATTGCTTTCCATTAGTATTACAGCTATCAGTGTTCCCAAGGGAGAAGAAAATCAGTTATTTTAGGAAGCAAGATTAATCTGGTGTTTTGAAGAATTGTATATTTTTAAGCCACAATAGAGTGACCATGGCAGCTTTCATGCTACTCTGATGCTCCTATAATTCCTATGAACTTTGAAGCAGTGTCAGAGCATTTAGCGATCCGTGCCGCGGTATAAACCTCTACCGCAGCTTAGTAATAGAAGGCCTTATTTATTTATATGGGAGAGGGAGTTTGATATTTTCAGACTGCTTCATTAGGCTTCTAGCTCAGATAGAGCCTGAGCTGTGATCTAGTACCAAGAGATCTCCTTCACAAATTAGCTGGAGATTCTTCTTTTCCAGTTTTGTACCCCCTCTCATACTTAGTCCAGTAACTGAAGTGCTAAAACGTGGTTATTTCTTTAACCCTGCAATCATATACCCTAATTCTGGTTACTATTGCATAATGAATTGATTCCTTTACCCCCAAGAAATGTAATCTCTACCTCAGCAACATCTTCAGCGCCAGCAGGAGAGCAGATCTTAACTGAGCATTAAATCCAAGGCCAAGATTCACTAAAGATAGCGACTCAATCACTGTTGGATGATTCTCTGGCTAATTTGTAAACAGCGATTGATTCACTATCCCCACAATACCACCCCCCCCTACACATACACACCTTAAGGCTTAAAAAAAAAAAAATCACCGGAGCCTATCACCTATGAGTGTCAAAGATAATACCGCCATGGTCAGCAATAAAAAAGCCTAATGTGGCTTTTTAAAAGTGTGTGTGTGTGTGTGTGGGGGTGGGGTGGGGGGGGGCAGAGGGGGGGGGGGGGGTTGGGAGGGGGAATGGTAAAGTAGAAGAGACTGAAAATCATGGGTTAAATAAATCACATGGACTTTAACCATTCTTTACTTTTCTAAGGCCAAAAAGATAGGGAATCAAAACCCTGAGTTTTTAGCCTTATTTTGCCTGAGATCCTGGTGAATATTCAGACAACTGCTTGCATTGTGACTTTCTAAATAGGTCATAATTTTTCACTGTTTTGAAAGTGCTGAACTGGGCACTGAGGGAGCTCCTTCTAATTACTAGAGTTAATGGTAGTGGAAAGTACAGGATTTAAAATCTGTTTTGAACAGCTGACTACAAATGCAACACACTGTCCCATATGACTTCAAGAATCAACTGACAGAAGCTGGAAGCAATGGTGAATTTACTTCAATTCCCAAGTTTCAAAGCAGAGATAAGTGCTCTCTCTTTTCAATATATAAGGTGATGCCAGCATGTCAATATAGATACTGAGCTTTTATTTAAATGTATACATTTTAGAACAGGGGTGTCCAACCTTTTGGCTTCCTTGGGCCGCATTGGCTGAAAAAATGTTTCAGGGGCCACACAAATGCGCAAACGCTGCAGCAAGACAGAGGAGGGAGCCGGCAAGACGGTAAACACCCGGGAGCAACAGAGGAAAACACTGCATCGCCCTCAATCGGGGCTGCACAAAATACTTCACGGGGCAGCATGCGACCCTCGTGCCGCAGGTTGCACACCCCTGTTTTAGAAGATTTGACTATACTTGTTGCTTTATTTTTGCTCTTGTTAAGACATATCTATAAATGTAATCTAGGTTCCTCTGAAGAAGACTGCAGTTCAGTGATGGATCTTTAAAAAAAAAAAAAGAAGAAGAAGAAGAAGAACCTATACATGTTTCTGTAATAAAAATAATAAAATTCAGCTGATGAACTGATTATACCTGCAGCATGTGCTATATAGTCCCTTTAGATTTTATTCTGTTACCTGATGGAAATAGCACTTTTAGATTTTAAAAAAAAGTGCTTTGCAGTAGAACAAAGAAAAAACATTGCAGGTATATGATAGACCTTTTTTTCTATTTGCATGCAACAAATACAACAAGTAAACTGCTGAAGTGGCATCTTTTTTGCCAGGCAAAATATAGGGTTTCAGATTATATGCTATTAATGAAAAGGAGAAGATGATGATAAGGTGCTGGTCGCCTATGTATTTTATGGTACGCATTACTTGTTTTGTATTGCATGGGTATGTACTGTTGGTGGTGTATGTATTTTTGATGTAATGTTATCGTTCTGTATGTAAGCTTGCAACCCGCCCTGGGTAAGGGCGGGATATAAATGAATAAACAAAAAGCAAAACAAATGTTGAAATTATATTTTTAATCATTGTTTTGATAGCCTGTTCTCCAAATGCTTCATACACCAAAATTCAAGACTTGGAAAAATTTCCAGTAGGAAAATGTTAATTAGCAAAAGAAAAAAAAATTATAATATTCCCCTAAAAATGCAGATCTGAAAATCTGCACTTGTTTATTACAAAAAAAAAAAAAAATAGACATTTATTATATTCTGATTTCCATACTGGTTCCTACTCTGACTTGCATAATATACCATCAGCATCATTACAATATGTATGAGTCTCATTATTCTCTACTGGATATGCATTTCCACTCTCTTGACATCTTTGCCTTCTTAATTTAAGTGAAAGAAACTCTCTGCAGCATGCTTCTTCTGCCAGTTCAAATGAAAGGCATGACATGAACATCACTTGCTCTCATTTCAATCACTATACTGTCTCATTTAAATATGCACAAAAACATCTATTTTTATCTAAACCCTTGGAAGTCAGCTGGGAAAGTAAAAGTAAGAGAAAATCAAAATGATTCATTCATGCTGCAAATATACTGGAGCTGATGTTAAAAGAAAGAATGTTGAATGGAATGTTATAAGAGAAGTGAGGAGGGAAAAGATAAATGTTTTGGGGGCTAGAATGTCTACTGAATTTTCCATGATCCCTGTCAAGATTCTCAGTAGATGTGGGAGGAGTTTCTAAGTAGGAGGCAGAAGGTGTTGGCCCTAGGGGCCTCTCCTTCCTTATAAAAATTTCCTTGTAAATTTATTTATTTTAAAAAATGTCTACACCGCCTAAGACCTAAGCGGTTTACAAAGTAAACATACGTAATCATATATACATACATAATCAGTAAAACATTATCTACTCACTCCTCCCAAGTTGTCTAACTTACTAAAACTAGCACATGGCTACTAAGACTTCAATAAAACAGATTGTCAAAATCTGAAACATCACTACCTAGTAAAAGTATTTGGGTAACAGATACATTTTTTTAATGAATCCAGTAATTGGAACACTTTTCTTCAACAGACAGTTTCCACTAATACTGGTCAGGCTATGTGACTATTCAAGTATTACATGAGGCCAGATTGTTTAGTCCCTCTTTTACTATGCCGTGGTAGAGGTTTCAACTGCTCCGATGTTGCTCTAATACTTACAGGAATTCTATGAGTGTCAGAAAAGCTTCAGAGCATTTAGCACTCCAGTACACAGCAGAAACTTCTACTATGGCTTAATAAAAGGTGTGGGGGAAGGGGGGTAGTCATTTTTCTATATTACTGTGATATAACTTTATTTTCTTTTTGATAGCTTGACCAATTAGCCCCGTTATTGTGATCTGGTTTATCTTTTTAATCTAATCCGATTTACTCAGTTCTATCTTTATTTTTCTTGACCAAGCTAGTGATTTCTATTATAAGATTTGTATTATAAGCGTACACGGATGATCTATTGTTTTTCTTAAAGACTTCCTCTTTGGATTCTTTATTTGAATTGTTAGAAAGATTTTCTGCTCTACCAGGTTATAAGATTAATTGAGCTATGCCTCTCAAAGTCCATACTCATAGAAGTCACTTTGGGGATCTTCCTCTAGTATGGGCTGCAGATAAGCTGAAAAGTTTGAGAGTTTGGTATGGCACATTGTTAAAGAGTACTATAGAGCTTAACAAGAATGCATTGATTACAATTGTTGATGAAATGGTCACTAATTGGTCTCCTTTATACTTGTTGTGGTGGGGTAGATTAGAAGTGATTAAAATGGTATTTACCCCACAAATTAAATCATGTTCTAAGTATGATACCAATACCCTTCTTGGTGTCCTTTTCTAAAAGTTTGGAAGCTAAGATCATCCATTTTCTCTGGTGTAATAAAACTCCACATATCACTTTACGTAAACAAAAGCAGCTTAAGGATAAAGGGGGTGTCAACTTTTCAGACTTTAAATTATATCATTATGATTATATGATGGCTGCTACTGTGGCTTGGTATACAGTATGGCAGAGGAGATTGTACAAAGACCTCAGTAGTTGCAATTGGACCAGACTTTAGTGTCCCCATTTCCTCTAAAAAGTGTATGTACTTTGCAGGTTTTGAGGTTGGTGTCTTCTTTAGTTATACAGGAAGTGTCACGGATATTAAGATTCTTGGCTGATAATTTATTTCTCTTTTGGCCAGATGCTAATTTTGTATCTACAGTATATGACATAATTCCGACATAAGAAGTAAGGGAAATACAATAAATTGGGCTGATTGGCAAGATAAAGGCATATGGTACGTCAATCAGCTCATGAATAGTGACAAGTTCAAATCTTTTGTGGATCTGAGCAGAGAATTTGAGTTAGAACTTTCATATTATTCCCAGTGTTTGCAGCTTCAGTATTGCCTATAAAATTCCAAATTGTTTGGTTTGATGCAGAAAGCTGATACAACTATGCATGATTTCTGTGTAGGATTATATGGACAGAAAAAAAGACATCTTCAGTGTACAGAAAGTTTAAGTTCAATACTGTTGCTATTGAGGGGTGGATGGGGGAAATGGTTGTTTTCTTTTCTATTTGTGTAATATGGTACTGTCAGTTTCAGTTAGTGCTCCCCCCCCCCAATGTATGGTGGTAGGGGTTAAGTGAAATGCGCACTGACCAACGCCAGGTCCCAGGTTCAGTTCCCTCACAGATGACTCACCAGGAAGTAGAATAAACGAGCACAGCCAGAGGTGATTATATAAAGAATATATTATAGAAATAGGCTTACAGAAAAGCAATATTTATAAACATTACAATTAAGCACAGAGCATTACACTTAAGCAGAGAGCAAAGTAGTTTCCTGCCTTACAGAGTCCAGAAGAAAGCGTGAAGTTCTAGGGAAAGGCAGAGAGAGAGAAAGAAAGAGAGAGAGGGCCAAGACCCCTCTCCTCCAGAGATAGATAGATAGATTGATAGCTCCATTGATAGATAGATTGATAGAGCAGAGAGGAGGCCTTTATACCTTGGCTGAACATAGAAACCTTTATGCCCCAGTATCTTTCTGTTTAGAACTTGCAAACTGTTTGAAACAATGGTTAATTTAATTGACAAAGGAGGGTGTGATACCTGCAAGCATGGAAGATGGGATTAAGTCTCTGGCTTCTTTGTTTCATGATCTGTGCACTTGGACCTAAGCACCCTCTTAATCAGACATTAACACCTTTTAGATAGTCATGATTCAATCAGGGCTACTTAAAACCATATCAGGGATTCTTAAAACAGTTTCCCTGTCCTCAGGGTCTATCTGCATTCCCATGTCAGATTGATATAATTTTCCCATAGGCATCGCTGACATAAGTAATGCCAACTAAAAATGCTGAATGGTAGCGATAGCTAGGCTGACAGGTACATTTTATGTAATCTTTTAATGTCATATTATTTGTAATGTACTGCTAAAGTCTGGAAAATTAATAAAGAATTACAAAAAAATATATATAAAATTGAATATAGCATAGAGGACTCCTCAATGACAGACATCATTATGCCAAATAGAACAGACCGGACCATCAAGCACCTCCGAGACCAGCACTCAGCACTCAGCAGTCACCATTCCTTCTCCCTCAGCCAAACTCAGACCCTATATTTCATCTTACAGAACAGGTATCTTTTCAACATCTTCCTAAAGTTCTGCAAATTTTACTGTTGGCAAATATATCCTGGAAGGTTGTTCCACTCCTTGGGGCCAATACAATGAAAGACACTGTTCCTGGAAGAGGAAAGCCTTAAGTCCCACACAGATGGAACAAACAGATCGCAATGCTCAATTGAGCGAAGCAGTCGAGCCGGCTCACGCAGCAAGATGCTCTGGACCAGGTGTTTGGGGGCCAACTTATGAAAGCACCTGAAAACATTTACCAATAGCTTGTAACGTATCTTGTCCCTTACCTTTAGCCAATACAACCTTATAAAATATTCCATCACATGCTCACATCTGTCCAATTTAAATAGAGAGTGTGCCACTGAATTCTGGGCCACCTGAAGCGCACCCAAAACTGAGTCAGGCACTCCCAAGAACACCAGACTGCAGTAATCGAAAACAGATAATACCGTCACCTGCAGCATCATCCTAAACAATGGACCTAACAAATAAGGTCTATGTTAATTGACTAACCGAAGATGAAAGTACAGATATTATACTTAACTATCAAATTGAATCCATGATGGATATTGGAGTCAGCTTAGGTTTCTGGTAAAATCCATTGATTTAGAACCAATCTGTACAGAGAAAGCCAACTGACTAATGCTTGGAGTGCAGTCTGTAAGGGACTTAGGTCAGGGAAAAAGGAGATGTTGGGAAAATTATAAACATATCTTCTGTATAAAAACTGAATATTGTGATCTTACTGTAATGTTACTAAGGGGACTCCAAAATATATTAAAAAAACAAAGCAAACAGGATTGACCCTTGATTAACTCCACAATGAAGTGGAAATTCCACGGATGTAGCAGTAAAAGATACTGAAAACGAATGACCAGGTAACAAATAAGTAAACCATGCCAAAGTACTATCAATTAAACCTACAGCTTAAAAACAAGATTGAATGGTTGACTAGATCAAAAGCTGCAGAATGATCTAATGACACAAAAGGGGAAATTCTGTAAGGATGCCTGTTTCTGCAGCTGCCTAAGAAGCGGCTGAGAATCACACACCACGCCCTATACAGAATCACATCAGCCCTAATGGAGAGACACCAACCCCTTCTAACTGGCCCGATTTTGTAACCAGCGCCAATGTCACAGCCACCAGTTAGAGAATTGTAGCTGATCCCTTCCCATAAGATGATCGTGGTGAGGGAACCCACCCTCCCACCATGATCAGCTGATTGACTGTGGCAGGAAACCCCCCAAGCCCCCCTCGCAAACTTGGCCAGCAGGAGGGATGCTTAATTTCTCCTGCCGCCACCCCTGAACCACAACCCCCCTCGAAGTCCTGCTGGCCCCATCAATCCTTCAAACTCTCGAAACTCCCTAACACCCACCCAACATTTACCTGACATTTCCCAACACTCCCCAACAACCTCTCAACACTCTCCAACACACCCCAACATCCCCCGTCACCTCCCAAACCCCCTCCTGTAAATTTAGGAAATGGAAGGCAAGAGGGATACCCACTCCCCCTGGCTGGCAAGCCCACCTCTTCCAAAAAGGTGGGCCTTTCCTTCCTGGTACATTCTGATTGGCCCAGGTGCCTAAGGCTCCTCACATAGGAGGGGCCTTAGGCACAGGGGCTAACTGGAGTCTTAGGTATCCTTCCTAGTGCATTCTGGGATGCACTTGGATGGTCTAAGATTCCAATTGGCCAAATTCCAAAGGCCCCCTCCAATAGGAGTGTTTGGGGGGGTACTGTTGTGTGTTGGGAAATATTGGGTGGGTGTTGTGATATGTCAGAGAATGTTGGGTGGATGTTGGGGGATGTCCGGGGTTTGGAGGATTGACGGGTCTGGCGGCAGGAGGGAGAGGGCTGTAGGTGGCTGTGTCAGGAGTGTCAGGGGTTTAGGGGACTGGGGGATCAACGAGGTTGGTATCAGGAAGGAATGGGCATCCATCCTGCCACAGGCAGTGTTGGGTGGGGGTTCAGGGGTGGAGGCAGGAAGGAGTGGCCATCCTTCCTGATGGTCGACTTCATAGAGGGGCAAGTTCCCTGCTATAGCTGCTCAGCTGATCGCAGCAGTGAGATTTCTTTGCCACCATCAGCATAGCAACTGCATCTTTTTGAAATGTAGACCAGCTTTTTGTTGGCCTACATTTCAGGTGCCTATTGCAGCCCTAGAGAGATGCTTTTGGCCACTTAAGCTCACCCAATGCTACTTCCGGGTAAAACCGTGCCCATGGCCAACCTTGGGCAAGCTTAAGCATCCCCTGCACCCAATACAGACGCCTATTGTGTAGGTGGCCTGCCTTGGTTTTTTTTTTTTAAATGTGCGTTCCGATTAGCTGGTTAGACAGCGGTAGGACACCTATCACTGCCTATAATCGGGACACCATTTATAGAATTTGCCCCAAAGAGTGCATTTCCTTTATCTAAGATATTATGCAGTTCGCTAATGAACACTGCAACTATAGTTTCAGTGCTATGGTTGGTTACATCCAATCATGTTGAGCATGAAGTACTGAGAATTTATCTACATAAGTGAGAAGCTTCTCAAAAACTATTTTTCTGTTATTTTTGAAATAATGCTAAAATTAGATATGGAATTATAGCTGGGTCAAGAGATGAATTCTGAAGTATGGGTTTGACTATAGCTTTCTTCCAGGATGAAGGTATTAACTATCTGTAAAGAAAGAATAGTTGACATTAAATTAAAGAGCAAAGACCATAAGATCATGATGTGGAATTTTTAATCAACTGGAATGAAGCTGGTCAAAAAGTCATGTTGTAAGACACATAAGGACAATAGTGTTAGATTTAGTAGTAAGAGAGGGTAAGGTAAAAGAACTCCAAATTAAAGAAAGAATATTAGAACTAACTGCTATAAAAGGTACATTGGATTATAAGAATTAGTCTGGGAAACTGAATCTCGAAGAGTTGTTTTAGTAGTAAAGGAAGGACCCAGAGAGTTAACCAAAAGAGCTAAGGTTCAAGAGAAGGAAGAGTTGTGATCAGTAAGCTGCTCTATAATTTGAACCAGTTCTTAGAGTATGCAATGAATCTAGAGTATGAGTCTTTTGTTAGAGGCATTCTGCCCTATGAACTTGATTTCTCAAAAGAATTAGCCCATTATGAAACCATAGAAGCTTTTTAGTCTTTAAAAAAAGAATTAATTAATTTTTGCAGGAACTGCATGCTAATGCAAACATTAGCAAATGGTCTGTTAAAAAAAAAAAAATCCTAAAAGATATGCCGCGTTAAATCGAGAATTAGAGCCCCTATTACAAAGCTGTGATAGTGATTCTCCCATGGCAAATACACTGAAGCCCATAGGAATTGAATGGCTTCAGTGCATTGGTCACAGGGGAATCGCTACTGTGACTTTGTAAAAGTACTGTAGTCCTTAATTTGTGTAAAATTCCTGCATTAGAATATGCTAAACCCAGATTTTTACTGCGTTTTGGTAAAATGACCCCTTAGATTATAAGCCCTCTGGGGACAAGGAAATATCTATTCTCCCTTCAATGTAACTTGCCTTGAGATAAATGTTAGAAAAAAAAAATGAGGATAGATGACAACACAGAAATGTTATCAGGAGAATATAAAATTCTAGAAATTTATTAGTAACAGAATAGAGAATAAATATTAAAATATCCATAAATCGGCATAAATCAGCTCTTAGACATCATAATCGCTAGGACATCCAAGTGCCAAATTTTGAAACAGTCTTTCTGTACTTTTTGCGAGGCATTAGTTGGAGGCAAGTTCTGGGTAGACTTTGGGCATGCTTAGGCTTGTAAAAAAAATTGTCCAGTTTGTGCCCACTAAAAAAAACCTGGAATTATTCAACTCAGAACCAAAACATGTTCAACCTAAAAGCAAATCTTCATAATAAAATCTTTATCTGCTTTCAATACAAAGATTCTCAAAGTGTAGCATGAGGATTCCTGTCTTCCTGATGAGATCCCTCCAAGAGTACATCCCCAATAGTCCCTTGAAATATTTTTAAATCATAAATAAAAGATCTTATTCCAGGGGAATTAGCCGCTTCTGGGATTTGAAGCGACAATTATTTCTCGTGGAGCAATATAGGAGACTTGGGATAAAATGAAACCTCCCTCCCCCATTCAAATGCCTTCTCTTGTTCTCATAGCTACCAGTTTTTGATGTAAAAAATGTATCATCCAAAGAAGTTGATATTTGTGGGCAGAATTATCTTTATCAATTGCCTGCAACTTCCCTGTATGTCTTCATTTGTGATCTGATGAACACTCTAGGGTTTATGAGTCAGGAGCAGCTCCAAATGATAGAACCATTTAATACATGGGGGTAGCTACTATTATAAAGTATACTTCTAACATGCATAGCTGCTGCCAACACACAAGCCTTAAGGTTTATGGTTTATAATTTATTGAATTTTATATATCACGTTTCCTGACCATATGACAAGGTGGTATACAAACTAAAATTAGAATAGAAAGGAACACCATACATAGGTGTTGGAGCGGGGGAGGCCACAGGGGCTATGGCCTCCCCCAAAATTGGCAGTCAACGGTTGGTGTCCACCCTTCCACCCATTTCCCAATGTTGTATTTTATATCTTCAGGGCAGCCACCACGCAACATTAATGAGCAGGCCTGCCCTGCAACCCTTCATTCTACTTCCAAGGACAGGCCTGCTCGTTGACGCTGTGCAGCGGCTGCCCCGAAGATTTAAAGTACAACACAGGGAGGAGCTAGAATTGGGAGCTGGTAATGGGCCATGCTGCAGGATTTCTCTTGGACTAGGGTGGAATTCCTGTCCCCTCCCCCCCCCAAAAAAAAAGCAACCAAACAAACAGTGTTCCACTGCCTATGCTATACGTAAAAAGGAAATTTAGGAGACAGGTTAGATTAGTCAATTAAATGTCTTCTATAACAAATCCAAATAGTAGGCAATCAATCAGAGCCAAATATACAGGTTTGGATATGTCATATAAAGGATGTTTCTAACTGGAAGGCAGTTAGAACATAAGAACATAAGAATTGTCACTGCTGGGTCAGACCAGTGGTCCATCATGCCCAGGAGTCCGCTCACACGGCAGCCCTTAGGAAAAAGACCAGTGCCCTAACTGAGACTAGCCTTACCTGCGTATGTTCTGGTTCAGCAGGAACTTGTCTAACTTTATCTTGAATCCCTGGAGGGTGTTTCCCCTATAACAGCCTCCAGAATAATGTTACAGTTTTCTACCACTCTCTGAGTGAAGAACTTCCTTATGTTTCTACAGAATCTATCCCCTTTTAACTTTAGAGAGTGCCCTCTCATTCTCTCTACTTTGGAAAGGGTAAACAACCTGTCTTTATCTACTAAGTCTATTCCCTTCATTATCTTGAATGTTTCGATCATGTCCCCTCTCAGTCTCCTCTTTTCAAGGAAGAAGAGGCCCAGTTTCTCTAATCTCTCACTGTACAGCAACTCCTCCAGCCCCTTAACCATTTTAGTTGCTCTTCTCTGGACCCTTTTGAGTAGTACTGTGTCCTTCTTCATGTACGGCGACTAGTGCTGGATGCAGTATTTCAAGTGAGGGCATACCATGGCCTGGTACAGCGGCATGATAACCTTTTCCGATCTGTTCATCATCCCCTTCTTGTGTGGACGGCTTCATTGACTTGTCAACCAGTACTCCCAAGTCTCTTTCCTAGGGGGTTTCTCTAAGTACTGCACCGGACATCCTGTATTCGTGTATAAGATTTTTGTTACCGACTTGCATCACCTTACACTTATCCACACTTATCCACATTTGCCATGTCATGGCCCATTTCTCAAGCGTGTTTATGTCACGTTGCAGGTCTTCACAATCCTCCTGGAAGAGTATTTCAAGACAGAGGTAGAGCACAATAGAAAGCACTAAGAGTGGGTGCTGAAAACTTCCTTCATTCTGAATGTTATTTTGCCACTGTAGCTGAAAAGATTGTTGTTTTATTTTACAAATTGCCAATCTGCAGAATCGAAATGCTATGATTTGAAATTGTTTCAGATCATTGATTGAACCACGTCAACAAAAATACACATACTGTGTTACTTACTTAAGGATATCATTCTCTTTATCCATGAGTGTCCAGCAGTCGTCAACGATGTTGAAAATGGTTTCAAGTACTGTGGAATTTCCTGAATCTTGATTGGAAGGTGGATAGAGCTTTTTGTTGATGGAGTGTAATTGGTTGAGCACTGTTAATGTTCCATCCAAACTTGAACTATGTGCAAATGCACATAGAGGGGCATAATCAAAAGAAACGTCTAAGTCTGTTTTTGGCCTAAGTCGCTAGTCGCCCAAAGTCGACTAAGTAAAATGTCCATTCCCAAAAAATATATCCAAAATATCCCCCCCATGAAAATCATTTAGTGGGATGACCAGCCGTTTGATCGTCCAGACCACTAAGTCGTCTATCATTATACTCCATTCTCGACCAAAAATTCATCCAAGTCAAAAATGCCCAGAACAAAACTTTTTGGATGTGGGCGGGGTCAGCAAAGTGATGGACTGGCCATCCAAACATTGCACCAGAATAGTGGGGTAACTTACAGGGCACTTCTGTGAACTTTACAAAAAAGCGTACAACATAAACATCTCACCACAACTCCCTTAAAGATCATGGTCAGCCCCCCAAAACACCCCCAGAACCTACTAGGCCCACCTATCTACCACCCCAATAGCCCTTATGGCTGCAGGTGCCACTTATATAGTAGTACAAAAGGGTATTGGGGGGTTTTGAGGGGTGCACATGTTTCACTATAAATGCAGTGATTAGAGTGGCTTTTGGGCCTGGTTTCTCCTCTCCATGGTTCACTAACCCACCTCCAAGACCACTTAAGCCACCTCTGTGCAACTCTACTAGGCTTTCCTATTCCAGTGTTGATGTTTAGGAGGCAGATGTGTATGTTTTTATTATAATTTTTATGGTGTTGTGGGGGGGGGGGGGCAATGATCACTGGGGCAGTGTGTGTGGGTCTGTACTTTGTGTCTGCAGTACTTATCTGATACTTTGGATACCTTTTTGTCACTTAAACCTGTTTTTACATGGCCTAAGTCACAACGTACAACATCCGTCCAGGCAGCATCGTTAAAGTTTTGGTTATACTTGCAGTACGACTAAGTTTAGATTAGCCCATGTCCTGCCCAAATCCCACCCTCACTATTCCTCCTAAAGCAGCAATGCAAGGTCTAAGTCACAGGTGTCAAAGTCGGTCCTCGAGGGCCGGAATCCAGTCGGGTTTTCAGGATTTCCCCAATGAATATGCATGAGATCTATGTGCATGCACTGCTTTCAATGCATATTCATTGGGGAAATCCTGAAAACCCGACTGGATTATGGCCCTCGAGGAGGGACTTTGACACCCCTGGTCTAAGTCATTGTTAGGCACGTCTAAAAACCGTTTCGATTATCGGCACTTGGACGACTTATCTTTTAGATCGTCCAAGTACCGATTTTGGCGGGTTTTTAGACGTATTTATTTTTTGATTATGAGCCCCATACTGTGTTACTTACAACTGAAAATAGGCTTTTGGCTTAATGATTTATTATGCATTGTTCAATGTTCAGTGATGACCGGTAGCTAATGACATTATTCCACAGTAAATACAAAATAGAAAAATTTAAGGTCCCAAGTTTACGAATGCACAATAAAGTCTTGCAAATGGTAAACAGCCAATAGGAAAGCAGGCTGACCAAGAAAACTTTGTGTTAACAGTGGAATGTGTTCCCAGCATTTTGGAGAGGGTAGTCATGCTGACCTCCACATTAACTGGAAAGAACAATTTCCATTCATCCTCTACCTACTGATCCCCTCAAAATGTTACATAAGCTGTTTAATGTGGCTATTAGTTCATGCTAACAGTTAATGTGCTGCACTCGGATTAGTGCTGTATTAACTGTTATTGTGAGTTAAAAGCTGCATTACACAGATAATGCAGGCTAGTAAGTATACCCATTAGTGGATAATTTACTAACAGTGTATGTTAGAAAATGACCTGCTAAATAAATTAAAGGAAGAGAAAAGGAAGAAATATAGAAATATGTAGTGGTAAGAAATATGTGCTCTAAAACGAAGCATACACAAAGGGCTTGATTCTGTATAGCACACCGGTTGTGGTGGCTGCCTAAGAAGTGTCTGAGAATCATGTGTCAATCATGCACTGATGTCTGTATGAAGAAGCACCTTACCCCACAGTTCTCTTACAGACACCCATGCCAACTGGTGCTGGTTAGAGAATCATGCCTGCCTGATCACAAAGATAGGCTGCTCAGCCACCTATCTTTGCCGAGGGATCCTTTGCCATTAGTTGATCATGGCACAGGAATCCCCGATCAGCTGAGCCGGCAGGACTCTATGAAACTATGGCTTCAGGGAATCCTGCTGGCTTAGCTGATGGGGGGGGGGGAATTCCCCCGCTGTGATCAGCTCAGTTGGATGCAGTGGTCAGAGGACCTCCCCAACAACCCCCCTCCCCTGAGATCAATAGAAGGGGTGCCACTCCCTTCTGCCCTAATTATACTTCCTTGAGATTGGCAGGAGGGATGCCTGATACCCCCCAACACCCCCCATCTGAAATTGGCAGGAGGGATGCACCCCTTGAGCCCCCAGGCCCCCTTGAACCACCAGCATCCTGACATCCCCCTGAACCCCCAATACCCCATTCTGACTCCCTTGAACCCCTGACACCTCCCGAACCCCCATGCCTGTTTAGGAAGACCGGCAAGAGGGATGTGTATTCCCTCCTGCCGGTAGGCATGTCTTTCCAAAATAGTGGGCCTTCCTCTTTACAGTGCATCCTGGGATGCACCTGGGAGGGGCCTAAGGCTTTGATTGGCCCAGATACCTAAGGCCATCCCATAGGATTTACCTTAGGAACCAGGGTCAATCAGGGCCTTAGTCCCCCTTCCCAGTGCATTTTGGGATATACTGGGAGGGGACTAAGACTCTGGCCAAGATACCAAAGTCCCCTCCCATAGGTGCCTAAGGCCCATCCTATGGAAAGTATCTGGGCCAGTTAGGGCCTTAGCCCCTCCCTGGTGCATCCCAGGATGCAATGGGAATGGGAATGACCATCATTTTGGAGAGGCAGGCCTACCAGCAGGAAAGAGTGGGCATCCCTTTTGCTGGTCTTCCTAAATAGGTATGGGTGTGTAGAGGTAGGATGTTTGAGGTTTGAAGGTTTGTCAGGGGTTTGGGGATTTGGGGGATGTAGGAGTTCAGGGGTTCAGGGTGGGGTGGCAGGAGGAAGTAGACATATCTCCTGCTGATTTTTGGTTGGGGATGTTGGGTGGTGTCAAATAGGAGGGAGTGGGTATCCCTCCTGCTAATCTTGAGGGGTGGGATTTTTAGGGCAGTAGGAAGTGGTCATGCCTCCTGTTGATCTCGAGGAGGGTGTCAGGGGGTCATTTGCCCTCCAGAGCCAAATGAGCTGATCACAGAAGAGGAATTTCCCTCCGATCAGTTCAGCCAGCATGACTCCCCAAAGCTGCCGTTTCAGGGAGCCCTGCCGGCTCAGCTGATTTGGGATTCCCATTTTGCGATCAGCTCAGGTAGCTATGATGTCTACTTTTATGTTTGGGAAATGTAGGTCAGCATTTTGCAGGCCTACAGTTCAGGTGTCTGTCCCTTACCTGCAGAGATATGTATGAACGCTTAAACATGCCCAAGACCACTTCTGAGTGAAACCATGTCCACGCCATGCCTTGGATGTGCTTAAATGTCCCTATGTGTCTTTCTAGACCAGTAACAGATGCCTACAATGTGAGAGTCCTTTCTCACCCAAGCTTTTTAAAAATAATGTGTGTCCCAATTGTCTGCCAGACGGCGGTTGGATGCCTACCACCGCTTAAAATGAGGACATACAGTTAGAGAATCAGGCCCAAAATAATTTCTTCTAGAAGTGAATTACTACAGATACTTGTTTATAGATCTTGCTCACATATAACTTGGCCCCTAATTTTAAACCTTAAAAACTGTAGCACAAAAATGAAATGACTTGCATATAGGTTACTATCACTCCTCTCTTCCCCTCCCCCCCAGTGGGATTCAGAGTTTTATATCCTATTCATTCCTCAGTCCTGTGGATAGCATCTTTTCATCTCATTATCCTCCTTAGTGTCCAGCATCTCTTCTGCCGTTTGCTCTCCCTGGTCCCATGGCCATCATTTTTTCAACTCTCCCTTCCCCATATGGTTGCCTTCGTAATACTTCTTCCATTTCTCCAAAGTTTATCAACAATAGTTCACCCCATTCTCTATTTCTGCGAACAACACCCTCATCCTCCCTATCTTGTTGGCTTGTAACTTTGGGGTAATCGTTGATTCATCTCTCTCCTCCTCTTCACTTATCCAACAGACTGCCAAAACTTGTTGATTCTTTCTCTACAATATTGTAAAAATCTGACCCTTCCTTTCTGAGCACACTGCCAAGACCCTCATTAGCTCTCGCAACCTGTTTCTCACTGGCTTCCGCTAACCCATCTCTCTCCCCTTCAATCTGTTAAAAAGTCTGCTGCATGCCTCATATTCCATCAATGTCACTATGCCCACATTACCCCTCTCCTCAAGTCACTTCATTGACTCCCTATCCATTTCTGCATACAGTTCAAACTCCTCTTACTGACCTATAAATATATTTGCTCCTCAGTATCTCTCCTCATATTCCTCCCCCCCCCCCCAGGCACTCCACTCATCAAATAAGTCTCTTATCTGTATCCTTTTCCTCTACTGCCAACTCTAGACTCTGTCCTTTCTAACTTACTACACTGTATGACTGGAACAAATGCCTGACTTGATATGTCAGGCTCCATCTTTGGCAGTATTCAAATCCAGAATTAGAGCCCAGCGGTGTAGTAAGGAGGTAGTGGGGGAGGTGGTCTGCCGAGGGCACTGTCTTGGTAGGGGGGTACCAGCACCCATCCTCCTCTCCACCATCTGCTCTTTCCCGACCCCCCCTGCCATGTGTGTGCACGCCCTTTCCTTTCCCTGTACCTCTTTAATTTTCCCAGTGCAAGCAACATCATAAACTTGCTGCTGAGTCAGTGTCGGCCTTCTCTCCAACACCATTTCTGGGACCCACGCCTAGGAAATGATGTCATAGGAAGAGTCAATACCAATGATGGCAGTAAGTTTGTGATGCTGCTTGCGCTGGGAAAATTAAAGAGGTATGGGGAAGAGAAGGGCATGTGCACATGGTGGGGGAGAGGAGTTGAGAGGCATTGAAGAGAGTGGGGGAGGGGTTATACCATCCCAGGTGCCTCATCCTCACTATCCCACTGTAAAAGCCCACTTTCTTAGAAGATGCTTTCAATTCCAACCGCCAACTCACCTTCTAAGCACCAATATCTATCATAATTCCCTCTGGAATATTCCCACCTGAGCACAGTGTATCGATATACCTTCTTGTCCAGTTTGCTTGTCTTGACTAGACTGTAAGTTCTTTTGAGCAGGGACTGTCTCCTCTGTGGATTTTTTTTATATTTAAGTATTTTTATTGATTTCAATATTATATCAAGCATACTTGTACAGAAAGCAATTTTAACCACAACATATTACAATCATATAAATCCATACTTAACAGTGTTAAGCAGATTACAAAAGAAACTATTATGATAAAATTAGCTCAAGTCCTCATTGGATCCAATAATTAATTGTGAGAAAACATTAAGAAAACAAAGAAGTAATACTATTCCTATCAATCGGGAAGGAAGTTACTATTTTCTTTAGAGCTTAACCTTGAGTTTTTTCTTTGTCCAGATGGGACATCGCCAGAAAATTAGTCAAATGTTGAGGTTCAAAAAATACATATTTAATTGAATGGTAATGGACAATGTACTTACAAGGATGTCTCAAATAAAATGTAGCCCCTAATGAGATGACCCCCGGTTTCAAAAGAAGGAAATCACGTCTATGTTTTTTGTTTACCTTGTAACATCAGGGAACATTTGAATTTTACAACCAAGAAATTCCTTTTTGTTTATTCTTTAGAAATAGTCTCAATAACCAAGATTTATCAATAGAAAGAGCCAAAGTAGCTACTAATGTTGCATGTGTTACCACTTCCTTATCTGACTTCTCCAAAATCTCAGTAATATTCAATACTTGACCTTCAGTAGGCTCAGGTTGATGTTAATGCAGAGTTGGGAGATAGTAAACTTGAGCAAATGGTGGAAGATTACCTTCCGGTATTTCCAAAATTTCTGATAAATATCTCTTAAGCATGTCTCTAGGAGTTACCATGGCTATCCTTGGAAAGTTTATCAATCTCAAATTGTTACTACGTGCCTGATTCTCTAAGGACTCCACTTTTCTTCTAAGGTTCAAATTATCTTTAATTATAGTTTCATGGAGTTGTTTCATTGAAACCATATCCTGCTGAGTCTTTTAAAGTAAATTATTAGAGAAATCATATCCAATTTTAATTTTCCCAGTTCTTCTGAATGGTGGATAAGTTTATTTTCAATCTGTTGGAAATTGGGACTAATTACCTTCGCTAAATTTGCTACCTTCTAAGGCTTCTAAGGTCACCTCAGCAGGTCTATCCCAAAAAGTAGCTTGAATTGTAGTACAGAGTCTCTCACCTTCCTTTGGATGTTCTGGTTTCTGTTCCCTCTGGTTCAATCCTCCTCCAGGTGTTATGGACCCCACAGCATCTTCTTTGAAGATTACCCGAACAGGGATCTCCATTTCCAAGTTTCCCAAAGTTAGATTGTCTGCCTCTGGGGAAAGTAATACTCCTTCCTTCAGGGTTTCCTGACCCCTGGGTGAGCTGGCCAACTGTGGTGGAGGAGGCAGTGCTCTAACATCTGGGCTAAGAGTGGCGTCTAGCCCAGGAGGAATCCCATCGGTCTCACCAGCACCAGGGATCCTCAGCAGGCTTATAGCAGCCGGATCCACTGGAGCAGCTCCCTGCAACCTCCGAAGAAGTTCTTGAATGTTGCAGAGGGACGGCACCTCAGAGTGTCACAAGGCACTAGCAGCGCTCCTACCTCTCCTCTTCGGCATCACAGGTACGTCCAGGCCGGAAACAACAGTTTCCAGCTGAAAATCATTCAAAGAGAAGCGCTTCAGTCGGGGGCTTGTTCCCGATCTCCTACGCTGCGGCCATCCTGGATCCAGAAGATTAAGATCTTGAGGAGCTCTCCTCTGTGTTTTGATGTACAACACTGTATATGTCTAGTACAGACATGGGTAACTCCAGTCCTTGAGGGCCAAAATCCAATTGGGTTTTCAGGATTTTCCCAATGAATATGCATGAGATCTATTTCCACGCACTGCTTTCAATGCATATTCATTGGGGAAATCCTGAAAACCCGATTGGATTCCAGCCCTTGAGGACTGGCGTTGCCCATGTCTGGTCTAGTAGCACTATAGATATGATTAGTAGTAGTAGAAGCTATCTCAACAATCAGTGACATCACAATGCATCTGAGTTATACTCAGAACTCTTGATGATATCATAATGCAGCTAAATATGGTTCCCTCACCGGAGCACAATGTTTTGATGCACCTTGTCCAGTTTGTCTGGACTAGATAGAAAGCTCTTTTGAAGAGGGACTGTCTCCTCTGTATTTTGATTTACCGTGTTGCATACTGTATGTCTAGCAGCGCTATAGAAATAATTATTATTAGTAGTAGTAGTAGTAGAGGTTTGTACTCATGATGCTGCATCTTACCCTTTCCCCAACAGGAAGTGCACCACAAGAGATCACTGATGTTTCATAGTCAAATTTGTCATACATTTTGTGACCCATAAGTAAATGTGTAAGCTAAAACTGATGGCTGTGGTTGGTAAATGAGGCAAATTCACCCTTACTAAGCAGAAGCAAAGATTTTCATTTGGGTACCTGTCCCATGCCATGAAAATCAAGAGTAAGAATTTGGAGAAAATGTAAAATCTCTGTGGATTCCTTGCTTTGTTCATGACAGATTGCGTTCTATGGTTAAAAACAATTGCTGAGAAAACTCAAACAAATATTTTTAAGGTTTTTTCTTGTAAGAAATTGAAACCTTATATATAGCTCTAAATTCCCATTTAAGAGTTTCTCAAAATGCCCAGAAAGACTTCTATACAACAGAAATGAAATCCAAAGTAATATAAGAACTAGATGTACTATTTTGAAAAATCAAGGGACCAAAGGAGCATTAATCTATTCATAGAATGTAGTCCAGCAGTTTTTTGCTTTCAGAGACAAATCTGAGGTTCACATTTTCAGTGAGAAATCATATTTCACTGTTGAGTTAACATATGAGGTTGCCTGGCTATTAGAAATGAAAACAAAGAAGGTGAATTCAAAGTTTGAAAGCAATTCAAATGTAATAGTAATTCAAATGAAGTTAATAGTAGACACATTATCTTTCTTTCTAAGGATCTCTTCACCCCTAGGAAGCCTTTGAGAATTGATATAATCTGCTTAAGAATGTTGTAAGATTTCTGCAATGTTTTACAATTTCACAGCACTAATTCTTCATAAGCTTAGGAATCCTTTTACTAAGCTGCGATAGCGGTTTTAGCACGCGCTTAGCGCACACAGAATTGCTGCGCACGCTAGACGCTAATGCCAGCATTGAGCTGGCGTTAGTTCTAGCCACATAGCACACACTAAAATTCTGTGCATGCTAAAAATACTATCGCAGCTTAGTAAAAGGAGCCTTTAGTTTCAAATAGTGGTTTTCTCTAATTTATGATAACAAATAGTAAATGCAATGAGTAATCTTATCAAGGGAAACATTTTTCAGATAATTTGGATATTGCCATATTTAAATGATTAGAAAATTCAGATATATACCTTGTAAAAATGTTTATACTTAACTAGCATTCTTTGATATCTTTATTAATATTCTCATTAATAAATAACATAGAAACATAGAAATAGACGGCAGATAAGGGCCGCGGCCCATCTAGTCTGCCCACCCCAATGACCCTCCCTACCTAACACTGTGAATAGATCCCGTGTCTATCCCATTTGGCCTTAAAATCAGGCATGCTGCTGGCCTCAATGACCTGAAGTGGAAGACTATTCCAGCGATCAACCACCCTTTCAGTGAAAAAGAATTTCCTGGTGTCACCGTGCAGTTTCCCGCCCCTGATTTTCCACGGATGCCCCCTTATTGCCGTGGGACCCTTGAAAAAGAAGATATCTTCTTCCACCTCGATGCGGCACATGAGATACTTGTCTCGATCATGTCTCCCCTCTCTCTGCGTTCCTCGAGTGAGTAGAGCTGCAATTTATTTAGCCATTACTCGTACGGGAGATCCTTGAGTCCCGAGATCATCCGGGTGGCCATTCTCTGGACTGACTCTAGTCTCAGCACATCCTTACGGTAATGCGGCCTCCAGAATTGCACACAGTATTCTAGGTGTGGTCTCACCATGGATCTATACAATGGCCTAATAACTTCAGGCTTACGGCTGACAAAACTCCTGCGTATGCAAGCTATGATTTGTCTTGCCTTGGATGAAGCTTGCTCCACTTGATTGGCAATCTTCATGTCCTCACTGTATGTTGTAGTAAATGTAAAGGGATTCTGGTGATCCCAGTCAATTAGCAGTGTTTATTAGCTTGATCTTCTTTCTGGTTAGTGAGTATATGAAAGAGAGGAAGGGATTAGAAGATTGACTGGACAAAAATGAATGAGTAAGTGTGTGGATTAAAAGTATGGTAAGGAGAAAAAAAATGTGTGGTGTGAAGAAAGTGAGTCAATCATAGGAGAGTAGAAAATCTAAGAGGTACAAAGGGAAGAGCAGTGTGAATAGATTTTTCCTCCATATCATTCATGATCTTGGCTCTCTACTACCCACTATTTATCATTTCTATAGCACTGAAAAACATTGCAGCGCTGTACAAACTTGAAATAGATGGTCCCAGCTCAGAAGAACTTACAATCTATTTGGACAGACAGGACATATAGGGTTGGGAAGTTTCTTACAGACTGAATGATAGGATGGACTGAATGATAGGTAATTTTATGGTGAGTGGGAGTTAGGAGTTGAAGGCAGCATTGAAAAAGTGGGCTTTTAGCTTGGACTTGAATACTACCAAAGACAACACCTGATGCAATGACTCGGACAGTTTGTTCCATGCATATGGCACAGCAAGATAGAAGGGTCAGAGTCTGGAGGTGACAGTGGAGGAGAAGGGTACAGATAGGAAGGATTTGCCTGATAAATGGAGTTCACGGGGGGAGCTTAGGAGGGGAGAAGTATGAAGAGATATTAAGTGGCTGCAGAGAGAGTGCACTTGTAGGCCAGTGAGAGGAGTTTGAACTGTATTCAGAAATAGATGGGGCACCAGTGAAGTGACTTGAGGAGAGGGGTAATGTGTGTGATGGCTCTCATGGGATATAAGTAATGTGGCAGAATTTTCCATGGATTGGAGAGAAATGGTTGAGCAGAAGACCTGAGAAAAGCAAGTTGGAATGAGACACAATGTACATATGCAGCTGTTAGGGCTGTAACAAACATTTACATAACAAAAATTTGCCACTATGCTCATATTACCCCTCTTCTCAAGTCACTTCATTAGCTCCCTATTCATTTTCGTATACATTTTCAAATTCCTCTTATTGATTTATAAGAGCATTCACTCTGCTGCTCCTCAGTATCTCTCTTCTGTCATCTCTTCCCATACTACCCCCCGTGCACTCTGCTCATCAGATATGCCCTTCTTGTCTGTACCCTTTTCTACAGTCAACTCCAGACTCCGTCCCTTCTACCTTGTTAAACCATTTGCCTGGCACAAACTGCCTGACTCGATACAGCATACACACATTTGAAGCACTGAAATTCTCACAGTATTTACTTACGGTCTATATCCACAATGTGTTCTATATCACTATACCTTGTGAATCATTCACAGACCGCAGCGATGCTGCTGCTTGTATTAGCTTTCACATACAGACTAATAGCACCATACTCATCATCGGTCTTTTATTTTTATTTATCTTCAAATATTTTGTATTTTAATTTATTCTTATCTTAGGGTGTCCAACAGGGACAGTTAGGGAAAAATGCTTGAGTACCTGAATAATTTGTAATCCACATAGAATTGTAGAATATGCAGAATATAAATTATAAAAAATAAAAAAACACCAACACAGCTAGGGGAGTCTTCTTCCAACACAGAACTATGTTTCGCTGAAGCTTTTTCAAGGAGCTTCCCATATAAAATGTAAACAGGATTTAAGATATGTTTCTCTAATATTAAAAATATAACTTATAATTATAGCTAGATAATAGCAAAAATATAGCGATACCTTAATTTGCTGATTCCACTATTCTCGCATCCTAGTTTAGAAGTGAAAAAACAAGGCTGCGTTTTTTTTTTCTGTGTCAGTGTTAAGATGGGTATAAATTAAAATACTAAATAATTGAAGATAAATACAAATAAAAATACATGTAGCAGCACCACCGAGGTCTGTGAATGATTCACTTAATGTATAATTATATAAAAAACCAAAAAAGGGGGAATTGGCTCGCAATGAGAATTCTTCCAGAAGGGAAAGATTGAAAGGAAAAAGTAAAATAGAACAAGAATTTAGTAATGTTGGGCAGGCCTATAATACATAAGCCCTTTATATACAAATGGACATCAGTATGAGCCGTTCGAATAGCACACAAAGTGAGATCAAGGCTCAGGCAGTAACTTTACTGATGACATGCATCAAATAGACAGAAGTCTAGATAAAGACTGCCTCATACAGGCTACATTCTGCTTTTTACTGTGAAGCTAAGTATTTATTTCTTCAAGTTCTGGGCTAGTGTGCAATCTTTTGAATTATCATAAAATGTATGAATTTCATGAATTTCGTCATGTTTTTCTAAGTGATTGAATTGACTTTCATCTAATGAATTGTTATCACTACATTCATTCAATGGATTGTTATTACCACCTAGTCTATTAACTTTTTTAGTGAACTCTTTATTCATGAACTTGCACGAGGAAGGAATTGATTTTTTCACTAGACACTGTGATGAACTTTTTTCCACTTTTCTACTTTGCTTATACATTTTTTATATATTTTTTCACTAGGGCGTTATCTTATTAACTTTTTGATATACAGTTTTTAAACTTTGCACAGGCACTTTACAGCCATTGACACTTTATTTTTTTACGTCTTGGGAGATTATTTGCTTTATCCCAGGAGGGAATGGTTGAAAGGTATTTATTTATTTATGTTTGGGTCTTTTTTTCACATATAATAAAGGACAACATGATGTATGAGGCAGTCTTTATCTAGACTTCTGTCTATTTGATGCATGTCATCAGTAAAGTTACTGCCTGAGCCTTAATCTCACTTTGTGTGCTATTCGAACGGCTCATACTGATGTCCATTTGTATATAAAGGGCTTATGTATTATAGGCCTGCCCAACATTACTAAATTCTTGTTCTATTTTACTTTTTCCTTTCAATCTTTCCCTTCTGGAAGAATTCTCATTGTGAGCCAATTCCCCCTTTTTTGGTATTTAGGTTGGACTTTATTGGCTTCTGAGTCCTTAGGGTTTCAGCGGTTTAATTATATAAAAGACAGTATTCAAATCCAGATTCAAAGTCCAGTTCTTATAAGATTTATTATTTATTTTTACAATTTCTATGCCGATTTTTTCCAAAACGGTTTACAAGGAGTTACATACATAAAATATTAAAAGTCTATACAAAATAAAAGTTCAGCCTTACATAAAATCAATTGCTCAGAAAAATGCATCAACAAATAGTTGAGTCTTTAACATTTTCCTAAATGAATTTCTCTCTCCACATTTTCGAATCTGGCCAACAAGGCCATTCTAAACTCCAACCCACCTTCTAAACACCAATATCTGTCTTATCATTCCCTCTGTAATTCCCCCACCTGAGCACTGTGCATAGATGCACTTTCTTGTCTAATTTGTCAGTTTTGACTAGATTGAAAGCTCTTTTGAGCAGGGATTGTCTCTTCTATATGTTGATGAATAGCACTGCCTATGTCTACTAGCGCTATAGAAATGATTAGTAGTACTGTAGTAGTAGAAGAAGATGTCTGAACTCTCAGTGACATCACAATACATCTGAGTCATATTCAGAATTCTTGATTACATCATAATAAGGCTGGATATGGTTCCCCCACCTGAGCACAGTGCATTGAAACACCTTCTTGTCCAGTGTCACATCTGTGCACCCAAAGACTGTAATGGGCAGGCAGGTAGTGACACATCGTGCCAATCTGGTGTGGTCCCCCTGGAACTAGGGGAGTCTCTCAGGATTTTACCCTAGGCAGCAGCCTAAAATTGCTTTTTCAAAGGTCTTTCAAAGAATACCATTTAGTCAGAATGGCCTTAATGAAGAAATATAAACTTTATTTGGCCACTGGCCTCAAAATCATTGGCATCACAGGTAAAGAACATAAGAATTGCCGCTGCTGGGTTAGACCAGTGGTCCATCCTACCCAGCAATCCGCTCATGCGGTGGCCCCTAGGTCAAGACCAGTGCTCCAAATGAGCATGAAATGAGCATGAAAATATAACCAAAAGAAAAGGAAAAAAACAGCCTGGAAAACATCCAATAGACTCACGTTTGTTTCAAGCCATTTCCATTTACTCTGGCCAAACTTCAGCTGCAGCACTGTTGTCTTCCACTTTCATAGCCTCACCTAGCTCTGAGGAAAAGAATCCTGAAGGAAGGTTTCCTTCAACTTGCTCATCTCTCATTTTCCAATCAGGGCTGCATGCCTGGTCTGGGGTAAGCTCTAGAGAATGACACGGTTAAAAAATTGGTCCCCGTCACCGCCCCGTCCCCGTCTCACCATCCTCTGCACCGCCCCGTCACCGCCATTCCCTTCACCGCCCCGTCACCGCCACTGCCACCCCATTCACCGCCCCGTCACCGCCACTGCAACCCCATTCACCGCCCCGTCACCGTCACCGCTGCATACATAAAAGCCTCAAACGGGTACGATTTTATATATTTTTCTTTATTTACGTATAAAGGAAACATTCTTTAAAACTTTAAAACTTTAAAACTTAGTTAAATATTAGTTAATAACTATACAAAAACAAACACGACATGTACTTTTAATGCTTACAATGTTAGCCTACATGGTAAGTAGACGCGGCCGCTGTACCTAATCGCGGCAAAGATCTCCCTGCCGTGATTAGCATAGTGACCACGGCTACGGCTGCAAGTCTCCCCTCCCCCCAGCGATCACGACAGGAGGGCACCCAACCCCTCCTGTATGCTTCTCCTCTGATCCTCCTTCCCTCAACCAAGCATCTCTCTCTCTCCCTCCATGAGTCCAACTTTTCACTCTCTGCGCTCTCCCCCTTCCCCAGTGTAACATTTCTCCTTCCCTCCTTTCTGTCCTCCCCATCCATCTTGCCCTCTCCATGAGTCCAACACTTTCTGCCTCCTGCACACTTTCTCTCTCTGTCCTTGCCTCTTCCCTCAGTGGTATCCCTCCTTCGCACCCCACAACCCAACATGCTCTCTCCCCATGCACCATCTCACCTTCCCCTCCAGTGTGTAGCACCTTTCCTTTCCCTCCTTTTCTGCCAGGTTCAGCAGTACCTCTTCTCCCTTCCTTTTACTTCCCCCTTGTCCAGCAGTACCCCTTCTCCCTTCCCTGTTCCCATTGTCCAGCAGTACCCCTTCCCTCCTGTCCAACAGTATCCTTTCTCCCTTCCTTCTTCCCCTCCTCCCCTTGTCCAGCAGTACCTGGTGTACACTGGGCAGGAAGAGAAGCTCCGGCATCAGCGTCAGCTGACTAGCAACTTCCTGCAGCTGCATCTTTTGCTGGGACTCCTGTCTTCGTGTATCCGGCAGATATGCGAAGGCAGGTGTCCCATACGATGGGGGGTTGCTAGTCAGCTGACGCCGGAGATTCTCTTCTTTCCCAGTGTGCAAGATTGCGCCAGCGTCAGCTGATTTGCAACTGCCTGCTGCCGTCGCGTATGCCGGGACTTCTGCCTTCGCGTATCCGGCAGATACACGAAGGCAGGAGTCCCAGCATACGCGACGGCAGCAGGCAGTTGCTCAGATTTCGGGATCAGGTTGCCCAGTTGCAGTTGCCCAGATTGCGAGTTCGGGTACTAGACTGTGTATTCCTGTAGACCCCCCCCCAACGGCCCTCCCGACAATCGCAGCAGAAGGGTACCCAACCCCTCCTGCTGGACCCCCCCAATGAACCCTCCCACCCTGGAACCCCCTTAGTCTTACTTTCCAAGTTGGACCGGACGGCTCCTCACACGTATGGCCAGCAGGCTTGCCTCCGTCCAAATGAGGCGGGCCCGCCCCTACCCTGCCCAACCCACAGGATCCTAGGGCCTGATTGGTCTAGGCACCTAAAGCCACTCCCGCTATAGGAGGGGCCTTAGGTGCTTGGGCCAATCAGGCCCTAGGATCCTGTGGGTTAGGCAGGGGAGGGGAGGGGCGGGCCCGCCTCATTTGGACGGAGGCAGGCCTGCTGGCCAGACGAGCGAGGAGCTGTCCGGTCCAACTTGGAAAGTAAGACTAAGGGTGGTGTTTCGGGATGGCGGGGTTTGTTGGGGGAGGGTCCGGCAGGAGGGGTTGGGCACCCTCCTATTGGCGATATAGGGGGCCGTTGGGGGGGCCGGCAGGAGGGGTTGGGCACCCTCCTATCAGTGATCATAGGGGGGCTGTTGGGGAGCTGGCAGGAGGGGTTGGATATCCTCCTGCCGCGATCGTTGGGGAGGGCTGGTTCTGTCGGCATGAAGGGCTGAGCACCTTCCTGCCAGCGATCGTCGGGGGGGGGGGGGGCGGGTTCTATTGGCAGGAAGGGTTGATCTGACAAATGCAAGTTGGATCGAGAGTAAATGCGGCAACGTGCGAGTTGGATCGAAAGTTGGAGGAGACAGACAACATGGCGGAGACATCTAACACCCGGTCACGAACACGGTGAAACACAGGTAAATAGCGGTTCCTAGAAGGGGGGACATTGGCCTGCGGGGACAAATCTATTCACCGTTTTTGCGGGCGGTGAAAGGATTTGTCCCCGCGTCTGCGGCGATTTGCTAATGAGGTCACCATAACCCGCAGCCAAACCGCAGCCACGCAGCGGTTTGCTGCGGGGATTGCTCCCCGTGTCATTCTCTAGTAAGCTCTGTCCCATTCTGAGCTTCCTGTCTCTCCTCCCATCTATCCTCTGCTCTCTGCTGAGCCTCACTTTAAATTGAGGAAAAAAAACACACACCCCTTAGCTTCAGTGGGGGGAAGGGCTTTCCTTCCTCAGCCTGGGACATTTTTCTGAAGGGAAACTGTCTTCCTACTTTCTGCCTTACATGACCTGGATAATAGTAGGTCAGAGATTTCCTGCATTGCTTTGGCATGGCCTCAGGTAAGGCAAAGCTTTCCTGTTCTGTCTCAGTCTCATCTTCATTGCACATAGGGTAGTCAGCTAAATTACTGTCATGGGCTCTGACCTGGTCTGCCCTTCTGCACCGGGGTTTATATGATTTCCTGTATTTCCCTGTGATAAACCTTGGGATTTCTATAGGTTTGTCACACCAGTTTGTCTCTCTTGACTAGATTGTAAGCTGTTTTGATCAGGGATTGTCTCTTTTGTATTTTTATGTACAACACTATGTACAGTATCTCTAATAGTGCTATAGAAATGATTAGTAGTAGTAATAGTAATACCTTTCAACTTCCAAAAATAGAGAATTTTGATGTAGGATTGATGGATTGATTGTGGATTATTTTTTTGCCATTTTTCATTGATATGTTTTTCCTTTGTATATATTCATTGCTTAAATCACTCTCGTTTTCTATGAGTACTCAGGCTTTTTTTTTGTATTATGATTTTTGAAATTGCATAATTTTTGAAAAGGTGGTTATTGCAAAACCTGGCAAACTGTAGTAAAAAGGCCCATAGTGTGCATTGTATCGGGCGATGGTGCGTCCGCATTTGGAGTACTGCATCCAATATTGGTCGCCGTACCTTAAGAAGGACATGGAGTTACTCGAGAGGGTTCAGAGGAGAGTGACGCGTCTGATAAAGGGTATGGAAAACCTTTCATAAGCTGAGAGATTGGAGAAACTGGGTCTCTTTTCCCTGGAGAAGAGGAGACTTAGAGGGGATATGATAGAGACTTACAAGATCATGAAGGGCATAAAGAGAGTAGAGAGGGACAGATTCTTCAAACTTTCGAATAATAAAAGAACAAGAGGGCATTCAGAAAAGTTGAAAGGGGACAGATTCAAAATGAATTCTGGGAAGTTCTTATTTACCCAACGTGTGGTGGACACCTGGAATGCGCTTCCAGAGAGCGTAATAGGGCAGAATACGGTACTGGGGTTCAAGAAAGGATTGGACAATTTCCTGCTGAAAAAGGGGATAGAGGGGTATAGATAGAGGATTACTGCACAGGTCCTGGACCTGTTGGGCCTCCACGTGAGCGGACTGCTGGGCATGATGGACCTTAGGTCTGACCCAGCAGAGGCATTGCTTATGTTCTTATGTTCTTATATGGTGGCTAGAGCTGCACCAAATAGTATACTTTACTATTCAGCCAAATATGAATAATGAAAAATATTATTTGACTAAATACAGATATCAAACATGAATATGGGCATTGAGCTCTAACATAATGAGTAATCAATGAAGCAACATTAAATTAGAGATTAACATGCCAGTGTTCAGACTGAAGAAGATAGCCAGCTATCTCCTGTGGTTGGCGGAGAAATCAGAAATTCATTGCCGGCACCATATCTGGTGCCAGTATTGAAATTCAGGGGGGAGGGGGTAGTTGATTGGTAGCTGAGACATAGCCATCTAAGCTGATATGTATTGGCTGGCCAGCTAAGTCCTAGCTACCAAAGATAGACCTGATTTTTAGGCAGAACATAGCCAGTGAGCTGCTGAAAATTGGCGGTAACCAGCTAAGTCATATGACCTAGCTGGTCTAATCTAATCTAATCTAATCCTTAGGTTTGTATACCGAATCATCTCCACGTTCGTAGAGCTCGACTTGGTTTACAGTAGGAGAAATAGGAAAGAACTACAACACAGGGTTAGAGGTAGAAGTGTGAAGAAAATTTAGAGGACTTGGGATGCCAAGATATAAGAGTTTCCTTGATTCCTAAGTTGGAGGGAGACTTACATTTTTTGAGAAAAGCCAGGTTTTCAGATGTTTGCGGAAAACTTGGAGCGAGCTCAAGTTCCGAAGAGGTAAGGTTGTTTCAGAGCTCAGTGACTTTGAAGTGGAGGGAGGTCCCTAGCTTTCCTGTGTGGGAAATGCCTTTTAGCAAGGGGAAGGATAGTTTTAATTTGTGGGAGGATCTGGTGGTATTAGGGTTACTAGTTAATCCACTGAATGGGATATTCAGTGGGAGACAGAGGGAGGAGGCAACATAGAGTAAAATAGCTGGTTACCCCTACCCCTCCCACTAGGAACACAATAGTAGATCTTTCCAGAAATGTTTATGATATGGTGAATATAGTAAACAGAATTAAAACAAATTAGGATGAGTGTAACTAGAATTTTCTAGGATGAGAGTAAATAGGACAAATGCTATTTGGATACATGTAAATATAGATTACTTAGCTGAAGTGGCGTACCTAGCATATGCGACATCTGGGGGCCATCATTTTTTTACACCCCCCCCCATAATTTTTGACCCCCCCCCACACCACTCCATTATTTTTTGACAACCTTCCCCCCATCTGTATGAAAAAAATGATGGAACCTACCCTGTCAGGTCTCAGCCATGACCCGACAACTCTTCCGGACCCCAGCGTTTACATAACTGGGGGTCCACTCACCTGCCTGCTGCCTTCTAACTTCATCCCAGGACCCTCTTCTACTCTTCCTGGCCCTCTGAAAGTCTTTGACGTGCTCCCACGCCTCCGACCTAGTCCCGGCTCCTTCTGCGCATGTGTGGAAGTCCACGCATGCGCCATCAATCTTCCAGTGTTCCCCAGCGACCAACAATCAGCTGATTGCTGCCACTGGGGGAACTGGACTGCTGCCTCATCTTCAGCACTGCCAGGAGCCATCCGAGGAATTGTGGCAGAGCCACGATTAAACCTCCTGCCTGCCCTGGTATCACAGCAGAGCCACGACTCTGCCTGCTGTTCTCCTCCACCTGGAAGTTCCTGGACCATGACTCCAAGGCCTGGAATACCCCCCCTCAAGCTTGCACCCGGAGCGGACCTCCCCGCCCCACCCTTGACATGTCACTGCTTAGCTGAAACAGTTAACCTATTTAAATATAGCATACTTAGAATGGTTAACTGTAATCTTATGTAAACATATGACATATACATATATCATAGTCTAAAAATGCAAATGCAAACATGATACCCTAGTCAAGCAGCTAGGAGACTGACAATAATCACAGTGGAATCCATATGAATCTGTATTTAAAATCCATTACAGATGTCTTTGAAAACCACTCTGAATTGATTTTCCAGTCATTAGTAGTGGTATAGAAGCTTCCAATAAAGATAAAATTATAGATAGTCGGCCACCTCCTGATGAATATCAGTGGACAGCCAGCTATGTGCTATTTGGATAGCCAAGAGCCATTCCTGGCTAGCCAAATAGTGGTGAATATCAGGAGGCAAATGTTTATTTCAGTTGGGTTTAGCACAAGAGAGTCCTAATTATTCATATTTGAATTTAAATCATTATTTGGCTAAATACAAATGATGTATTCAGGGCACTATTTGGGGCTGAGTTGAACTGAATATAAGTAAGTATTTTTTATAGTTCTAATAGCTACATATGTACATTGTGTCTCATTCTGTTTCTCTGGCTAGCATATTGAAAAATAGTACTTTCTTTTGAAAACCTAAATGCTGTTCGGTTTACTACCAGGAAATAAATATATCCACAATATACTTTACAACCAAGCTAAAACTATATACACATTGAAGAAAATTTTATATTCATAGTAACATAGTAGATGACATCAGATAAAGACCCAAGTGGTCCATCCAGTCTGCCGAACCTGATTCAATCTAAAAATGTATTGGGGTTTTTGTTTTTTTAAAAAAAATTTCTTCTTCTTAGCTATTTCTGAGCAAGAATCCAAAGCTCTGCCCGGTATTGTTCTTAGGTTCCAACTACTGAAGTCTCCATCAAAGCTCACTCCAGTCCATCTACACCATTCCAGCCATTGAAGCCCTCCCCAGCCCACCCTCCACCAAACGGCCATATACTGACAAAGGCTATGCAAGTCTGCCCAGTACTGGCCTTAGTTCTTCAAAATTTACTATTATTTTCTGATTCTAGATCCACTGTGCTCATCCCACGCTTTTTTGAACTCCGTCACCGTTTTCATCCCCACTACCTCTCTCGGGAGCACATTCCAGGCATCCGCTACCCTCTCTGTAAATAAGAATTTTCTTACATAGCTCTTGAGTTTACCACCCCTCAACCTCAAATTATGTCCTCTGATTTTACCATTTTCCTTTCTCTGGAAAAGATTTTGTTCTACATTAATACCTTTCAAGTATTTGAATGTCTGAATCATATCTCCCCTGTCCCTCCTTTCCTCTAAGGTATACATATTCAGGGCTTCCAGTCTCTATTATACATCTTTTGGCGCACACCTCCTATCATTTTCGTCGCCCTCCTCTGGATCGCTTCAAGTCTTTTTGTGTCCTTCGCCAGATACGGTCTCCAAAATTGAACAAAATACTCCAAGTGGGGCCTCACCAACAACCTGTACAGGGCCATCAACACCTTTATTCTTCTCTTCGGACACTATCACCTCAAGGTCCCTCTCCCCATCCGTGCATATCAGCCTCTCACCTCCCAGCATATATGGCTCCTTCCGATTATTAATCCCCAAATGCATTACTCTGCATTTCTTTGCACTGAATTTTAGTTGCCAGATATTAGACCATTCCTCTAACTTTTGTAGATCAATTTTCACGTTTTCCAGTCCCTTCTCGGTGTCTACTCTGTTACAAATCTTGGTATCATCAGCAAAAAGGCAAACATTTCCTTCTAACCCTTCAGCAATGTCACTCACAAACATATTGAACAGGATCGGCCCCAGCAACGAACCCTGAGGGACTCCACTACTCACCTTTCCTTCCTCCGAGCAACTTCCATTAACCACCGCTCTCTGCCGTATGTCCGTCAACCAGTTTCTAATCCAGTTCACCACTTTGGGTTCTAACTTCAGCCCTTCAAGTTTGTTCAAGAGCCTCCTATGAGGAACCATGTCAAAGGCTTCGCTGAAATCTAAGTAAATTACATCTAGCATATGTTGATCCAGTTCTCTGGTTACCCAATCAAAAAATCCAATCAGGTTTGTTTGACACGATTTACCTTTAGTAAAACCATGATGCCTCGGATCCTATAACTCATTAGATAAGAACATAAGAACATAAGCAATGCCTCTGCTGGGTCAGACCTGAGGTCCATCATGCCCAGCAGTCCGCTCACGCGGCGGCCCAACAGGTCCAGGACCTGTGCAGTAATCCTCTATTTATACCCCTCTATCCCCTTTTCCAGCAGGAAATTGTCCAATCCTTTCTTAAACCCCTGTACTGTACTCTGCCCTATTACTCCCTCTGGAAGCGCATTCCAGGTGTCCACCACTCGTTGGGTAAAGAAGAACTTCCTAGCATTCGTTTTAAATCTGTCCCCTTTCAACTTTTCCAAGTGTCCTCTTGTTCTTTTAATTTTCGAAAGTTTGAAGAATCTGTCCTTCTCTACTCTCTCTATGCCCTTCATGATCTTATAAGTCTCTATCATATCCCCTCTAAGTCTCCTCTTCTCCAGGGAAAAGAGACCCAGTTTCTCCAATCTCTCAGCGTATGAGAGGTTTTCCATCCCTTTTATCAAGCGTGTCGCTCTCCTCTGAACCCTCTCGAGTAACGCCATATCCTTCCTAAGGTACGGAGACCAATATTGGACGCAGTATTCCAGATGCGGGCGCACCATCGCCCGATACAATGGCAGGATAACTTCTTTTGTCCTTGTTGTAATACCCTTCTTGATTATGCCTAGCATTCTATTTGCTTTCTTAGCGGCTGTTGCGCACTGTGTCGTCGGCTTCATTGTCATGTCCACCATTACCCCCAAGTCCCTTTCTTGGTTGCTCTCATTCAATAATATCCCTCCCATCGTATAGTTGTACCTCGGGTTTCTGTTTCCAACATGCAATACTTTACATTTCTCAACGTTGAACTTCATCTGCCATCTCGCCGCCCATTCCCCCAATTTGTTCAA
This sequence comes from Geotrypetes seraphini, assembly GCF_902459505.1. Lineage (NCBI taxonomy): Eukaryota > Metazoa > Chordata > Amphibia > Gymnophiona > Dermophiidae > Geotrypetes > Geotrypetes seraphini. Next base: position 165,360,526 of record NC_047085.1, read on the forward strand.
GTCCCTTTGCAATTCTTCGCATTCCTCTTTAGTCCCAGCTCCACTAAATAGTTTTGTATCGTCCGCAAATTTTATTATCTCACACTTCGTGCCTGTTTCTAGATCATTTATGAATATATTAAATAGCAGCGGCCCGAGCACTGAGCCCTGCGGAACACCACTCGTGACCCCCATCCAGTCCGAGTAGTGGCCCTTCACCCCTACCCTCTGTTTCCTACCCGCCAACCAGTTTCTGATCCATCTATGTACGTCTCCGTCCACTCCATGGTTCTTCAGTTTCCGGAGTAGACGTTCGTGAGGCACCTTGTCAAAGGCTTTTTGGAAATCAAGGTATATGATGTCTATGGGGTCTCCTCTGTCCATCCGTTTGTTAATTCCTTCGAAGAAGTGCAATAAGTTCGTTAGGCACGATCTCCCCCTGCAGAAACCATGTTGGGTTGTTTTCAAAAGTTCGTTTCTTTCCAGATGTTCATCGATGTGTTCTTTAATCAGTGCTTCCGTCAGTTTCCCCGGAACCGAGGTCAAACTCACTGGTCTGTAGTTTCCCGGGTCACCTCTTGATCCCTTTTTAAAGATGGGCGTGACATTGGCTATCTTCCAATCCTCCGGGATCATGCCCGTTTTCAAGGATAGGTTGCAAATTTGCTGCAGTAGTTCCGCTATCTCCTCCTTTAATTCCTTCAGAACCCTGGGATGGATTCCGTCCGGACCCGGGGATTTGTCAGTTTTAAGTTTTTCTATCTGCCTGTGTACATCATCAAGGCTCACTTCCATGGATGTTAATTTTTCTGCTTGATTTCCATTGAAGATTTGTTCAGGTTCCGGTATGTTGGTTGTATCTTCGTTTGTAAATACAGACGAGAAGAACATGTTGAGTCTTTCTGCGACTTCTTTCTCCTCCTTCACCGCTCCCTTCCTGTCTCCTTCGTCCAGCGGTCCTACCTCCTCCCTAGCTGGCTGTTTCCCTTTAACATATCTGAAGAACGGTTTGAAATTTCATGCCTCCCTGGCTAGCCTCTCTTCATACTCTCTTTTGGCTTTTCGAACCACACGGTGACATTCTTTTTGATACTTCCTGTGCTCATTCCAGTTGTCCTCAGTTTTGTCCTTTTTCCATTCCCTGAATGAATTTTTCTTATTGCCTATCACTTCCTTCACTATTTTAGTCATCCATACTGGGTCTTTTGTTCGACCCTTTTTGCACCCCTTTCTGAATCTGGGGATGTGCAGATTTTGTGCCTCGCTCACTGTGTCTTTGAAAAAAGACCAGGCATGTTCTACTGTTTGCCATTTTTTGGAAGTGTTCCTAAGTTTCTTCCTTACCATTTCCCTCATTGCTTCATAGTTTCCTTTCCTGAAGTTGAAAGATGTCGCTATGGTTCTCTTTCTGTTCGGTATGCCTACTTCAACCTTAAACTTGATCATATTATGATCACTGTTTCCCAACGGTCCCACTACTTCCACTTCCTTTGCAGGTCCCCTTAGTCCATTTAGGATTAAATCCAGAGTGGCATTTCCTCTCGTCGGTTCTCTAACAAGCTGCTCCATGAAGCAATCTTGTATAGCCTCCAGGAATTCTGTCTCCCTAGCGCATCTTGAGCTTCCAAGACTCCAGTCTATCCCAGGATAGTTGAAGTCTCCCATAACAACTGTGTAACCACTTTTGCATTCTCGCTTCATCTCAGCATCCATTTCTTTATCGCTATCTCCAGTTTGCCCAGGTGGACGATAGTATAGGCCCATTTTTATTTCATGCCCTTTCCTACCCGGTATTTTAACCCATAGCGATTCCAGTTTGTTGATCATCTCTGCTGTGTCCATTCTTGTCGATTGTATGCTTTCTTTTATGTATAGGGCTATTCCTCCTCCTTTCTGACCTGACCTATCCCGGCGATAGAGCTTGTACCCCGGCAGTGCTGTATCCCATTTGTTTTCCTCATTCCACCACGTTTCAGAGATTCCAATGATGTCTATGTCCTCTGCATTAGCCATGGCTTCTAGCTCCCCCATTTTGTTTCTTAAACTCCTTGCATTAGTATATATGCAGTTTAGATCCTGGCATTTTGTCGTCTTCATTTCTTTTCCCTGTGCTTCAGTCTTTGGTGTCTTCTCTTTTGCTACAATCTTTCTAACCTCCTCTTCTGGGTTAGTTGACTCCTGTAATTTGTCTCTTGTTTCTTCCCTGCCTTTTTTCCCCTCTGTATCTTCATGGGATACCTTCTTCCGAATCATCGACGCTAGGTCGACTGTCGGCTTTCCCCTTTCTCTTAGTTTAAAGCCTGTTCTATTCCTCTCTTGACGTTGTTTGCTAGAAGTCTTGTTCCCGCCACGCTCAGGTGCAGTCCATCTCTCCTGTAGAGCTTGCTCTTGCCCCAGAACGTTGTCCAGTTCCTCACGAAGTGGAACCCTTCTTCCTCACACCATCTCCTCATCCATGCATTTATTGATTGTAGTTCTTCCTGCCTTTTCACATCTGCCCTTGGTACCGGTAGGATCTCTGAGAATGCTATCTTCTGGGTCCTCATCTTCAGTTTCCTTCCTAGAATCTTGAACTGTTCTATCAGCGTGCCTCTTCTGTAGTCTCTCCTGCTGACATCATTCATCCCGATGTGGATCATTACTGCGGTCTCTTCCGTCTCCGCTCCTTCCAGGACCTTCCCAATTTTGTCCACGATGTCCTTGGTTCTCGCTCCTGGGAGGCAGGTCACCAGTCGATCCTCTCTTCCTCCTGCTATGTGGCTGTCCACATGCCTCAATATCGAGTCTCCCACCAGGATCGCTGACTTTCCCTTCTTCAATTTTCTTATCGGTCTCAGGTCAATGTCCTCGGTGTGCTTAGCTCTCTCTTCTTCTGGGCATCGACTAGCCAATTCTTCCCCCTCGTGTGGTATTCTTCTGTGGGTGTCTTCTTTGAGGTCATCTGCTTCTAGCTCCCCCTTCCAAGTTGGTGTTGCATCATCTCTCATTTGGAGTTCGTTCTCTTCCACCCTCCTCCTGTATGCTTCCTCAATGAATTCCTCGAGTTCCCTGACTTCCTTCTCGATGTGTTTCTCACTCCTGAAGTCTTCAAATGCCCTGGTAGGGTCCTCCGTGGTGTAAAGTCCTTCTAGCTCCTGTATCTTGTCCTCAAGTCACTTGACTTCTTTCTTCAAGCTTTTCAGCTCCTGACACCGACTGCATACGTATGACTGTCTCCCCGAGGGGAGGTAGTCATACATATGACAGTCCGCGCAGAACACTGGAAAGCTCATCTTCTGGTTACCTTCTGCTTCCATCGGGGTTACTACTTTAAGAAAACAGATAAGTTTACGTGTTCCTTCGGTGCCTGCTTCCTTCTGCACCTGCTTCTTGCTTTACTGCCTTCTGCCTTTGTATGGACTGCCTACGCTCTACCTTTCCTTACTTTTGTTTGTGTGATTGTTCTTTCTGTGCCTGGTGCCTTTGCACAACCTTGCCTAACTTTTGCTTGTGTGTGGTTGTTCCTTCTGTATCTGCTTCTTGCCTTGCTGCTTTCTTGTGTGTGCTGTCTTTTCTCTTCCTTACCTTACTGCTGCTTGTGTGTTCGTCTCTTCTGCGCTGCTTGCCACTTCCTTACCTTTCAGTCCTTCCCTGTGCTCTTGGGTGTAGTGACTTGGCCCTTCTTGAGGCCCTTCGCAAAGGCGCTCTCGCTAAGGCGAGCGCCTTTGCCGCTCGCCTTCGCCGCGCGCCTAACGGCTGTGCGCCGTTGGCTCCGCCCCCTTTTATGGGGGGTTCGGGTGCTGACTCCTCTGACGCGGTGGGGGTGGGCGGAGCTAACTCTCGCCCAGCCCCTAGCCTCCTGCTCTCCTCTGTCTCCCTCCTCTGCTCGTTTTTGCTTCTAAAACTGCTTTTCTCCCTTGCTGCTTCTACTCCTCTTGCCTGATGCTGTGCACCACGTTCGTCGTTGGCTCCGCCCCCTTTTATGGGGGGTTCGGGTGCTGACTCCTCTGACGCGGTGGGGGTGGGCGGAGCTAACTCTCGCCCAGCCCCTAGCTTCCTGCTCTCCTCTGTCTCCCTCCTCTGCTCGTTTTTGCTTCTAAAACTGCTTTTCTCCCTTGCTGCTTCTACTCCTCTTGCCTGATGCTGTGCACCACGTTTGTCGTTGGCTCCGCCCCCTTTTATGGGGGGTTCGGGTGCTGACTCCTCTGACGTGGTGGGGGTGGGCGGAGCTAACTCTCACCCAGCCCCTAGCCTCCTGCTCTCCTCTGTCTCCCTCCTCTGCTCGTTTTTGCTTCTAAAACTGCTTTTCTCCCTTGCTGCTTCTACTCCTCTTGCCTGATGCTGTGCACCACGTTCGTCGTTGGCTCCGCCCCCTTTTATGGGGGGTTCGGGTGCTGACTCCTCTGACGCGGTGGGGGTGGGCGGAGCTAACTCTCGCCCAGCCCCTAGCCTCCTGCTCTCCTCTGTCTCCCTCCTCTGCTCGTTTTTGCTTCTAAAACTGCTTTTCTCCCTTGCTGCTTCTACTCCTCTTGCCTGATGCTGTGCACCACGTTCGTCGTTGGCTCCGCCCCCTTTTATGGGGGGTTCGGGTGCTGACTCCTCTGACGCGGTGGGGGTGGGCGGAGCTAACTCTCGCCCAGCCCCTAGCCTCCTGCTCTCCTCTGTCTCCCTCCTCTGCTCGTTTTTGCTTCTAAAACTGCTTTTCTCCCTTGCTGCTTCTACTCCTCTTGCCTGATGCTGTTCACTATCCTTTCTTTCAGCAATACTTCCATTATTTTTCCAACAACCGAAGTGAGGCTTACCGGCCTGCAGTTTCCTGCTTCATCTCTGTGACAACTTTTGTGAATAGGGACCACATCCGCTCTTCTCCAGTCCCCAGGAACCACTCCCGTCTCCAGAGATTTGATGAACAAGTCTTTAATAGGACCCGCCAAAATCTCTCTGAGCTCCCTCAGTATCCTGGGATGGATCCCGTCCGGTCCCATCGCTTTGTCTACCTTCAGTTTTTCAAGTTGTTCATAAACACTTTCCTTCATGAATGGCGCAAAATCCTTTTTCCCGTGTAACTTTGTCAGACAACCTCGGTCCTTCTCCAGGATTTTCTTCCCTGAACACAGAGCAGAAGTATTTGTTTAGTACGTTTGCTTTTTCCTCATCACTCTCCACATATCAGTTCCTAGTATCTTTTAGGGCTCCTTTTACTAAGGTGCGTTAGGGCATTAATGCGCACTAAATTGCCACGCGCGCTAGACCTTAATGCCAGCATTGAGCTGGCGTTAGTTCTAGCCACATAGCGTGCGGTGTAGCATGCAGTTATATCCTGCGTGCACTAAAAACGCTAGCGCACCTTAGTAAAAGGAGCCCTTAGTTTAGCAATTCCATTTTTCATCTTCCTCCTTTCACTGATATATCTGAAAAAATTTTTGTCTCCCTTTTTTACATTTTTAGTCATTTGCTCTTCTGCCTGCGCTTTCACCAGACATATCTCTCTCTTGGCTTCTTTTAGTTTCACTCGGTAGTCCTTTCTGCACTCCTTGTCTTGTTTTTTAAAAATATTTCAGGTAACTAGAGTCCCGTCAAGCCACAATTCTAGAAGTAGTGCTTGTTGGTGATTGACGCATGGCAGGCACCCATTCTGTAGGCGCCTGTTATGGCAGGCAGCACTTACACAATCAGCCCTAATCTGCATGCTCTACCACTATTTCATAAGGTTGGGCACTCTTTTTAGACCAGGTCTCAGTGGATCTTTTTAGTGCTGAATTTTTTATGCTGAATATATTTTCAGGATTTTTAAAATAAAAAAAACCAATATAAAAAAAATCCTGAAAATATATTCAGCATCAAATATCCAGCACTAAAAAGATACACGCTGAGCCCTGTTCTATAAAGAGTGACCAACCTTATGAAATAGTGGTAGAGCATGCAGATTGGGGCTGATTCTGTAAGCACTGCCTGATATAGCAGGCGCCTACAGAATGGGCGCCTGCCGTGCGTTAATCACCAACAGGCACTACTTCTAGAATCGCGGCTTGACGGGACTCTAGTTACCTGACATGTAGGCCAGGGTTTCACAGGCCTACATTTCTGGCACCTAAGGTCCCATCAGAATCGCGGCCAGCAGCACACAGTGACACTGAAGTCCAATACCACCCCTAACCACACTCACTTACATGCTTCAGCGTCACTATGTGCCACTAGCCACCAAGCGCCAGTCCTGGATACCGCGTAGCGGTGCTTTTTAAAAATGACTTTTTAATTGGTTTGTCATTTAGCATCAATTAAAACAATTAAGTTAGACAGTGGTAGGACGCCTATTGCCATCTAACTTTTGGTGTCCCGATGAGAATCCAGGCTGCTGTGCCTAACTTTGGGGAAAAATAGGTTTAAATTTGGCACCAAAGTTAGGTGTGGATCTGCATTATTCTTTAAGCTCCAAGTTTCATGTTTTATTTAAAATTTGATATATCGCTTAAAAAATTGTCTGGAACACGCCGTAGTGCAGCCCCGCTTTAAACCCGCGGGCTCACACTACAGGGAAAGCAGCAATGATCCAGTCAGGGCAGCCGAGAGTAGGGCAAGATGGGGCAGAGAGATAGATATTTTTGTCGGGGCAGCAGAGAGCAGGGCGGCAATGGAGCTGGAGAGTGGGAAAGGACGTTTGTGACTGGTCCCCAGCAGTCGCTTCTTGTGTTGTTCGGCCAGCCCAGTCGGTTTGCAAGATTTCTTTAGTGAATCACGTCCCTGCCTACTTTGCATGCCATTCCCCTCATTTGCATCGGAATCGGATCGGCAGAGAGGTAAGTGAATCGGGCTGGAGTAAAATCAGGTCACAAAAGGGTCATAAACTGATCGGTACACGATCGGTTTGCTTAGTGAATCTAGCCCTTAGTGCGTAAATGCAAGACGGCATAGACATGGAAGAATATAGGCAAGCATCCCACTTATGTACCTAAATTACATAATAACAGTGCTCTAGCCTTAGAGCCAGCTCCTACTTTCTTGCTAACACCTTTCAGCTTAACATACTATTGCACATTTAATATTCACGATTCAGAAGCAGTACAAAGGGCAAACACAGAGGGAAAGAAAAGCCTCAGAATTTTTATGGGAAACTTAAAGAGAACTTCTTCAAACTCCCTAGCTCAGTGCCTTTGTTTTCTCAAGTTTAAACTCAGTTTCATTAAGTTTCAGAAATGTGGTATTTAACCAGTACTCAATGTGAATTCAAAAACAATAAAGTTCATTCCTTTGAGGCTATAGAAACTTTGAAAATGCTCACTGTGCAATTCAAAACAATAGAGTTCATTCCTTATAGGCTATAGAAACTTTCAAAAATACTTGCTATGTTCTCTGTTTAGCCATTAAAACCAAGCTTCCCTGGAGCTCCTTTTTAGCATTCAAGTGACCTAAACAATATAATACTGTACGCTATGTGCATCCTTGACATTTATGCAGACATAGTTGCACCAAGTCGATGGCTGGTATAACTGTGGGTTCATAAATATTGGCCATGCTGATGCTGGGTTATGCTAGTATTCTATAATGGAATCTGGGCACCCAGGTACCTTTATAGAAAAGGATCCCATTGTACATCCTCAGGGCACCTAAATAGAGGCACCTAGTTATAGAGTTATCCCCAAAATGTGTTTGTGTCATTTTCTATATGTTCGACAAAATATGCAAGGGAAACTCCAATTAACTAAGGTGATGTACAAATACCCTCTCATTAATTACCTTAAAAAATTTTTTATTATTTATATATAAAAAGTAACACTAACAAAGTTCAAAAAAACTCCTAATGTGCTTTTAAGTGAACGCTCAGACCCACAACCATAACTCTAGTGAAGATTCACGGAGTCAGTTGTATTAGAGACCATCATAGCATGTTCACTGTCTCTGCCACCTACAAATACAGCACAAACATTCTATCCAGTTCCAATAAACAATCAATTGGAAAAATTATTTGACTTATCTGATATATGTGGTGGCAAAATTACTGATATACAACTACTCCAGGCACATTCTTAAATGATTCAAAATCACTGGTGTATTCTCTCCGACCCCCCAACCTAGGTTTCACCGGTTGGCTTCTTCAGGAAGGGATACTACAGAAACAAAATATAACTAATCAAACTTCCACCTGTGAAACTAAGGGCCCACCATTCCCTAAGCACATAAAACCTCAAAATTCTCAATGAATATCACTTACTACCTAAATAGCATTTATTTTACTTTCTTAAAACTTCCAAATCGTGGCTTACCGGAATATAGGACTCCTACATCTAGCAAACAGACAGCTTCTGGTGATGAGTTTCCTCCATGCAGACCACGCCCCTAAAAACCTCCCGGATATCGACGTCACTTAGGATGTCACTCCTATCAATAAAACACCAAGTTTCTAAATCTGAAACCAATCAATTTTGTTGTTCAACCCCATAGAGGCCAGAGTATGCCACTGAAATATGAATCTATGCTCTTGATATAACAAATATTGGGACACATTCCCTGTGTCTTTTTTTGGCATGTAACAGCACAGTATACTTAACATCTTCAACTGCATTCCAGCCAATGGCTGACCAGGGGGCTGTCTCATGTTGGCATCGATGCTCAGCAATATGTACTTTAACCACCCGCCTCGTGTGCCCAATGTAATACTTGACACATGGGCACACGATACAGTATACCACCGCCCAAGATAGGCAGTTGGTACCAGTCCGCAAGTAAATTAAATATTTGGCTTGCCCGGTGTGTGTTAGAAGCCTCTTCTTACCTGGATTTTAGAAAACAGATAAAAACTCAATTATTTAATAGGCTAGGGTCTTAATACTTTTTTATATTTTTGTCTTGCTATGTAAAATTCTCTGCATTCTTTTATACTGCATGCATTTTATAATTAACTAGTATTTAAGCCCATTACATTAACGGGTGCTAGAATAGATGTGTAGACTTTTAGCACAATGGGTCGCTGAGGCGTTTCTTTCTTTCTTACTTTATGTTTCATATCTCTCTCCCTGCCCCCCTTTCTTTCTATTTCTGTCCCCGTGTGTGTCTCCATCTCTTCCCTGGCCCCCTGTCTTACTGTCTCTCTCTCTGGCTGTCTGTCAGTCTTTCTTTGTTTCTGTATCTTCTCCCTTCACGAGTGTGGGGCAGTTGTAAGTGTGCAAGCGCACTCCTTCCGGCCACGGACATACAGAACACGCAGGTAGGAGTGCGCATGCGCCGCTTAGGGTGTTATTATTTAGTCATTAAACCCGTTACATTAACGGGTGCTAGAATATATGTCTGTCTGTCTCCCTCCCGCTGACTCTCTCTCTCTCCCTAGCCCTTTCTCTGTCTGTCTTTCTGTCCCTCTCCCTGCCCCTGTGTCTTTCTTTCTTTCTGTCTCCCTCCCTCCCGCTGTCTGTCTGTCATTTTTCCCCATTTCCCTGTGCAGCAGCATTTCCATCCCACTTCCCTATGCAGCATTTCCATCCCACTTCCCTTCTATTCCCCCCCTCCTTTCCTGTGCAGAAGCAGCAGCGGTATTTCCCTTCCCCTCCAAGTCCCTGTATAGCAATAGCAGCATTTTCCCCCACCCCCCCTTTCCTTTCTCTTACCGCGATCTGGCCTGCTCCGTTCGGCCCCTCCCCCTTCTTTTACTGCCATTGTTCTGCTGATCTGGCCTGCTCCTGACCCTCCCACCGCCGACAAACCTCTGGGCTCCAGCCGTGTAGGCAGCACTTTTTAAATAACTTGTACTGTTTGTATCTTATCCAATTTTGTGAACTGCGGTATATAAAAACAAAAATAAATTTATTATTATTATCAGCTTCTCCAAGCCTGAGTATCTCCTATTCCAATTATTGGAGAAATTTATTCCTATAGGAACTGTGCAATGCAAAACAAAGCAAAAATGAAACCTACATAATGACAGCATGAATCCCATTCTAGGCTGAAAGTTATTCAAGTCCATATTCAGTCACTTCTAGAAATAACAATGTGAAACATTTTGATCAAATTAGTCATTTTCACTGTAAACACAACCAATGTCAATATTGCTCATGTTAATGAAAACACTTTGAAAGTAACTCCCAGCATGATCTGAATATATCATATCTCATTTATAAATCAATTTACCAGCAAGCTGTTTGTTATTAGCAAAATAAAACTTTTTAAAAAACCACAACTAAATGTTTGCTAAAAGCAATCTCAAATTTAAATGCTAATTGTGCCTAATTAGCTTTTAAGAGATTATAATTAGAAAGTGAGGATTTCAGGCATGGAGGCAGCCTAGTAAAATAGTTTGACTTAATTTGGAATAATTTGCTTAGCGGGCACCTTAGGTCATTCAGATTGAAAGTCATGTGTTGAATTTTACAGATTCTAATCACCAAAATAACTTTGAGCCTTTTTCCATAAACAATATTATTTGCTTTTAGAAGCAGGCCTGTCACTTAAGATTTATTCATCTACACTGTGCTAATGTGTACTGTTAGAATTATAAACTGCATAAGAAAACGTGTGACCTCTTTTATACTCGTATATCATAGATTTATATTGGAAAAAAATAGATGACAACTTAAGCTAATGTCCAAGATCAGCCATGTAAAAGTACTAGGACTGCAAGTTTTTGCCAGGTACTTGTGATCTGGAATGGTCATGGTGGAAACTGCGGATACTGGACTAGATGGAACATTGATCTGACCCAGCATATCTATACTTATGTTCTTATTAACCACTTATTGCCCACATCTGCTTGGGCAATGAGTTCTTTTCTTTAAGTGAACAAAATGTTTCTTCCCATTGGTTTTAAAATTATTTCATTGTAACTTATTTATTTATTCAATTTTCTATACCATTCTCTCAGGGTAGCTCAGAACAGTTTACATGAATTTGTTCAGGTACTCAAACATGTTTACCTGTCTGTCCCAGTGGGCTCACAATCTGTCTTATGTACCTGGGACAATGGGAGGATTAAGTGACTTGCCTAGGGTCACAAGGAACAGGATGGGTTTTGAACTCACTACCACAGGATGCTGAGGCTATAGCTTTAACAACTGCAGCACACTCTCCAACTTCGTTGAACGTCTCCCACTCTTCCTAATTTTTCATGGAGTAAAAAATCAATTCACTTCTACTCATTCTACACCACTCAGGATTTTGTAGACCTCAATCATATCTCTCCTCAGATGTCACTTTTCCAAGCTAAAGAGGCATCTCCTCTTTAATCTTTCCTCTTATCAGAGGATTTCCATCCTCATTGTCAACTTGGTTGCTCTTCTTTGAATCTTTTCTAATTTTTTTTTTTTGGTGATACAGTGACCAGAAGGATATGGCGATACTCGAGAGGGTTCAGAGGAGAGCGACGCGTTTGATAAAAGGTATGGAAAACCTTTCATACACTGAGAGACTGGAGAAACTGGGGCTTTTTTCCCTGGAGAAGAGGAGGACTAGAGGGGATATGATAGAGACTTACTAGATCATGAAGGACATAGAGAAAATGGAGAGGGGCCGATTCTTCAAACTTTCGAAAACTACAAGAATGAGAGGGCATTCGGAAAAGCTGAAACCAATGCTAGGAAGTTTTTCTTCACCCAGCGGGTGGTGGACACCTGGAATGAGCTTCCAGAGGGCATGATAGGACAGAGTACAGTATTAGGGTTCAAGAAAGGATTGGACAATTTTCTGAAGGAAAAGGGGTAGAGGGGTATAGATAGAGGACTACTACACAGGCCCTGGACCTGTTGGGCCGCCGCGCGAGTGGACTGCTGGGAACGATGGACCTCAGGTCTGACCCAGCAGAGGCACTTCTTATGTTCTTATGTTATGTTCAATACTCAAGGTGAGGTCACACCATGAAGCAATATTGAGGCATTATAATGTTCTTAATCTTATTTACCATCCCTTTTCTAGTAATTCTTAGCATCCTGTTTGCTTTTTTTGACCACCAATGCACATTAAGAACATAAACGCCTTTCTGCGTCAGACCAATGATCAATCTAGCCTAGTATCCCATCTTCACGGAGGCCAGACCAAGTCACAAATATCTGCAAAAAAACAAATAGTAGCAGCATTTCATGCCACTGATCCAGAGTAAGCAGTGGCTTCCCCCATGTCTGTCTCAACAGCAGGCTAGGAACTTTTCTTCCAGGAACTTGTCCAAACCTTTTTTACCACATCCTCTGGCAACACGTTCCAGAGCTTAACTATTCTCTGAGTGAAAAAATATTTCCTCCTATTGGTTTTAAAAGTATTACTCTGTAACTTCATCTAATGCCCATTCTTCCAAATTCCTAAGGTCTTCCTGCAGTTTTTCACAGTCTGCATGCCTTTTAACAACTTTAAACAGTTTAGTATCATCTGCAAATTTAGGGCTCCTTTTACCAAGCTGCGATAGCAGTTTTAGCACGCGCTGAATTGCTGCACATGCTAGACCTTAACGCCAGCATTGAGCTGGCATTAGTTCTAGCCACATAGCATTGGTTTAGCGCGTGCTAAATTCCTGCGTGCGCTAAAAACACTATCACAGCTTAGTAAAAGGAGCCCTTATTCACCTCACTTGTAGTTCCAAATTCCAGATTACTTATAAATAAAATAGCACCGGTCCCAGTACAGATCCCTGTGGCACATCACTATTTACCACAATGAGAAAAATGGCATTTAACCCTACCCTTTGTTTTCTGTCTGATAACCAATTCTTAATCCACAATTGACCCTAGCATCTGGGATTTGAATTATTATTCCCAATGTACATCACTTTGCATTTGTACATATTCAATTTAATCTGCCATTTGGATTCCTAGTCTTCCTAGAATTTTTCATATTCATATGTTTTAACAACTTTGATCAGTTTAATATCATATGCAAATTTAATCACCTCACTTGTTGTTCCAATATCCAGGACATTTATAAATATGTTAAATAACTGGTCCTGTATCTATCCCTGTGGCACTCCACTAGTCACCTTCCACCATTGAGAAAAATGGTAATTTAACCCTAACCTCTGTTTTCTGTCTAATAACCAATTCCTAATCCACAACAGAACATTGCCTCCTATCTCATGACTTTTTAATTTTCTCAGGAGTCTCTCATTAGGAACTTTATAGAAAGCTTTCTGAAAGTCCAGATACACTATAGAGCTAATTTTTTTTTTTTTTTTTTTTTAAAGAAAAACATCCATAATGTGGCATAAAGTAGTAGATGGATGTTTTTCTTGCCAAACCATCCAAATCACTATTTTTGAAACCTATTTTCTAGATGATTTCTATGCTGTTTATCTGCAGTTTGTCTAAGTCTCAAGGATGTGTTAGAGACGTGGCATGGGTGGGACTAGAGCAGGCTTATGATTTGGACATTTTTCTGACATAATCAAAGATTTTAGAATATGTCCAGGGCACAATTTGGACTTTTGGGGCTAGACCTGATTTTCAAGTAACTATCAAAAAGCTACTTAAATTGACCAGATGATTACGGGAGGGATGGAAGCATGATACTCTCCACAGTGGTCACTGACCTTCTCCTACCCACAAAGATGTGAATGAAACAATACATACCTGTCTGTATGCCAGCTTCATATATTATGGACAATCCTTTAGAGCAGCAAGCAGGCCTCTGAAATAGCCTGATGTTCAATGCAGTGGACTTCAAAGAAGGGGACCCAGGCCAATATCCCACTCTAACTACTTCACTTGTGATAGAGAGTGTGAGCCCACTAAAACCCACCCAAATCCCACTGTACCCATATATAGGTGATGCCTGCAGACATAAGGGCTATTGTTGTGATGTACAGTTGGGTCTGTAGGTTTTGGGTAAGTTTTGAAAGGCTCACCATATACCATAAAGGAGTTGTGGTGAGATGTGTACTTGGGCCTTTTTAAGTGAAGTTCACTGCAGTGCCCTCTAAGGTGCCTCAATTCTCTGTTGGGATGTCTGTGTGGCCAGTTTACTCCAAATGTGGGCCCCTCCTTCATGGCAATGGTTTGTTTTGTACATTTTTCATTTGGACTTTTTATTTCTCAAAAATGGTCTAAAAAGATAGTTGCACTTAAAGGTGAACACTTCTAGAAAGGTCACTTTGGGGGGGTGAAAAAAAAGACTTTTGTGGTTTCAGAAATGACTCTACCCGATTTTGGGACACATGTCACAAAACATTTACATTTTGACTTAGATGTCATATTAAAAATGGCCCTTCCATGTCAACCGGATATTGTGTATGCATACCTTAAAATAAATGCAGCAAATAGTTGAAGCAATACCTCCGTTGGGTGAACCGATGCTGATTCTGTCCCATTAAACTATGTTTATCTACATGTTCTGTAATTTAATTTTTTATAATAGTTTGCACCATTTTGCCTGGCACTAAAGTCAAAGTCAGTCTTACCGGTCTGTAATTTCCCAGATTACCCCTGGAATCCTTTTAAAAAATTGGTGTAATATTGGCCGCACTCCAATCTTCAGGTACTACGGACAGCTTTAGCAATAGGTTACAGATCATTAACAGTAGAAGGGGGACACCACAGAGTATTTTTCCCCTAACAGGCCCTAACTCTTTCAATGATGTCTGCCACCCCCATTATCCTGAAATTGCAAAACGTGTATTTTAATAGCAGTGTTTCACTATATCATGCTTCTTTGTGATTTACCTTAACACACGTGGGGAATCTCAGAACGCCACCTGTATAATGAAATGCGATACAATACAGTGTGGCAGCACTCGTCACTGGCTCACCCAATCGTGTGATCTTAATCTATACTCTTTTTGAATTAATTTTTTTCTTTTTATTTTATAAATATTTTTAATGCTTTCCTAGTTCTATAATTAATTTTTGTATTCAATCTGTTTTATAAATACTTTAAAAGTACCTTATAAATTCATATTGCTTCATATCCAATATTTTTCAAAGGTTTTCATTTAACCACTTTTTCATCATATTTTTTATTTAATTCTCTATCATTTTCAAATTCATTTCCTTATATTTTCATAAATTTTCATTCCCCTAAACATCAAACACTTAGCTTGTTTGTTCAATGTCGCTATTATACTATGCCCCACCAACGCGTTTTGTATCTTCATCAGGATGGGGAAGTGCTTTAACTAGAACAAAAAGCAAATCTTAGTAAACAGGGAACATTCAAAACTCTTACAACCCTCTTCAAATACATTAAAAACACTCACCAACTACATTTGCTTCTCTCACACGAGAAACGCCCAGTCAATCACCAAAAGATGGCCACGGCGTTCCCTTTCTGTATGATATACTCCCATTACCAATGTCATCCACAGGATATCCAATCACACTCAGTTTTTCCAAAAAAGACCTAAAACTTTATCAAACAAACTGTAGACATTCAATACACACACAACCAATAGAGATAGACATCTTCACTACTCATTCAGCTAAAGTCAGCCAATCGCTCATTTCATTGAGTCCTGAAGTCTGCATACTTTGTAATTCATCCATCCATCGGAGCTCTTTTAAATTCAAGGTCCCACCCTAACTCCACTGAATCGAGTACTCGCCATTTAAGATCTTTAATCGAGTACTTAAATAGTTTCCAATGGCGGCCCAAGGGAGCAATTTCATTTTGGGTATGAACACGAGATTTATGTTCAGTCAAATGCACCTTAATCGGGTGAATCGTTCGGCCCACATAAAGTTTAGGACAGGGGCATTGTATGACATATATCATAGTGATGGTAGACACGACATTGAAGGCGTCGGCACAATGCGCCACAGCCTCGAGGAAAGCAAACCAAATGTTAGGTATCATTAAGAAGGGTATCTCGACCAGAACGAAGGAAGTCATCCTGCCACTGTACCGGGCTATGGTGCGCCCGCATCTGGAATATTGTGTACAGTACTGGTCACCGTACCTCAAAAAGGACATGGCAATGCTTGAGGGAGTCCAGAGAAGAGCAACTAAACTGATTAAGGGTATGGAAAACCTTACATACACTGACAGACTGAAGAAGCTGGGGTTGTTCTCCCTGGAAAAGCGGAGACTCAGAGGAGATATGATAGAGACCTTCAAGATCCTGAGGGGCATCGAAAAGGTTGACAAAGACAGATTTTTCAATTTGAAAGAAACCACAAGAACAAGGGGTCACTCGATGAAATTGAAGGGGGACAGGTTTAAAACAAACGCAAGGAAGTACTTTTTCACACAGAGGGTGGTGGACACATGGAACACCCTTCCGGAGGCCGTGATAGGAAATAGCACAGTACAGGGTTTCAAGGAAGACCTGGATAGGTTCCTGGAAGACAAAGGGATTGAGGGGTACAGATAAGAGCAGTGGAAGGTTTAGAGATAACTGTAGAGGTAGGCAATAAAATTAGTCAGGGACCGCTGACCAGGCAATATGCCTGATGGGCCGCCGCGTGAGCGGACCGCTGGGCTGGATGGACCTCTGGTCTGCCCCGGCGGAGGCGACTACTTATGTACTTATGTACTTAAGATGAATTACAAGTTGTGATATGCCTAGCTCTATAGATTTTGCCCGTCTCCGGGTGGGTCCAACTCCCCCCTTCCATAGTATAAGGGCACAACTGACAGCTATTACAAGCTCTATGTATACCCTGATCTATACCTCCCTGATCTTGTTTGCTCTTCAAGAGTTCTCCCAAATTCCTAGCTCTTCTATAGGCACAGATCAAGGCCTCCCCTATTGTTTGGTTCATCAATTGGACCACATGCCAATGACTTCGTATTATTTGATTAATCTTAGTGGCTAGGAGGGAGTGAGGTTGGACAAATATTATCTGCTGATCTTCCTCTTGTTCATGTTGATATTGTAGGAGCAGGGACCGTCGAGCATATTTGGATCTCAAGTAGGCTTGTTGGACCACTAGCCTAGGATAGCCCCTCGGAAAGAATCTCTGCTTCATTATTCGGGCATGATGTTTGAACTCATTCAAAGAATAGCAAATCCTGCATAACCGTAGGAACTGGCTGATAGGTAAACTTGTGGTTGCTGGGGGCGGAGTTTACTGTTATCTCAGATCAGCTAGTCAGTTTCAAACCAAGAAAAAGACCCCCCAAAACACTTTTCTATAACAACGTGTGCCAAAATCCTATGTGTGCAATCCAAAAGGGGGCGAGGGCAGGGGAAGCAGGACCATAGCAAGCTATATACAGACAGTGTGGCCACACAAAGTGCAAGGGAGGTGGGAGCTCCAAAATTGTGCCCTATCTATTGTCTTTCCTGCTTCGCCGTGATGCAGTGGGCAGTAAAGGAGCTCTAGTGGGTGTGTCACACAGGGCGCGTTTCTGGCTCAGGACAGTACTGACAGGAAGGGACATGGGTGGGTAAGGAATAATCCTAAAAATTGCATGCCCAAATTGGGTAGGGTTACCAGACGTCCTGATTTCACCAGACATGTCCTCCTTTTGAGGACATATCTGGGAGCATTTCAAAACCTGGCATTTTGTCCGGGTTTTGAAAAGAAATTGCATTGGGAGGGGGCATCCGCACATGGCAAATGCAATGTGGTGATGTCACATGCACACACATATGCTTTCCTGCCCGATGAACAGGCAGCAGGGGCGGGGCTTGGGGCAGAGCTGGGGCATAATGGGGCAGGGATGAGTGGACCTGGGTGGGCCTGGAGGTGGGTCTAGGGGTCTGGATTTTACTGATGTAAAATCTGGTAACCCTACAATTGGGCATCAGGAATTACACTTGATTTCAACTGGCATAACTTCTGGTGCCTAAATTTGGGCACCAAAATCATAGTTTGGGTACCATATTATGAATCTAGCCCTACATGCAGGTACTTTCTCTGTCCCTAGTGGGCTCTCAATCTAAGCTGTTTTTCTGTATCTGGAAGTCATTGGAGGGTTAAATTAGAGAATGATATGGAGACAAATATTTCTGTCATCCCCACGGGAACTCATTTTGCCATCCCGGTGAGTTATTTTCCTGTCTCTGCCCCATTCCTGCAAGCTCCGTCCTCATCTGCACAAGCCTCGAACACTTTAAAATCATAAGTAGCATATCATAGAGCTCAGATTGTGATATCATAATGCCTCATTCCACCAATGCCTAAGTTCTGTCCTCATCTGTACAAGCCTCAAACACTTTAAAATCATAAGTGTTTGAGGCTTGTGCCGTTAAGGCAGAGCTTACAGGAATGGTGCAGGGACAGTGACAGCGACAAAACTTGTGGGAATGGGATGGAGAAATTGAGTTCCTGCGGGGACAGGGACAAACTTGGCCCCATGTCATTCTCTAGGTTAAATGACTTGCTCAGGGAGCTGCAGTGGGAATTGATCTGGATCCCCAGGATATCAGCTCATTGCACTAACCATTAGACTCTTCACCCAATTAAGTTGCTAATAATGACTAATTACTTAAAATAAGAAGAATGGGTATGTTTACTTTTGGAAAAGCAATAGTGGTATTTTTGTATAGCAAACACAGTTATTGCATTATTAAATTGGATAGCTTATCCTATCATACATTCACAAGAAATGAAATGCAAAACAAAATTATCCTTTATATAGGGGATCAATGGTACTGCATGCAAGTTAACATCTTATTATGCAGTTTAATGTGAGCAATTTTCTAAATGCATATTATGACAGAGGGAACAAGAAGGCCTGTGGGGGAAAATACTCTAATTAGATAATAAAAAAGAGACCTAAAGTCTTTCATATTAACTTGGATACATTTACACAACAAATATTGTTTGGGGAAATTAAACCATGATTTAATTTTATACTGATACAGCAATATTTGGTATAGGGTTATAACTCATAAATTTGTTTTCTGATTGAATGTCTAAGAAAAAGCGATGCATTATTTTATTATTCTTAGCTGCTGGGGGATGTTCAGAAAGTAATCTCCTTCTCAGTTGTTTCAAAGTGCAGCCAATATAAGAGTTAAGAATAGCAATTATTATATTTCCACATCTCATTAATCCCAACAGCAATGCCTCCCATTTTTTTTTGCCCATTATGAAAAGAAAATAGCATTTGGGAAGCTGTTTATACAGTGGACTCAGATCTGGATTTTTAAACCAGTAATTTCTCGCTTTGCTTGAAATCTTCAATGCTTGCTGTGGTCTTTCAATAGCAAAGACTAATACATGGAAAAAAAAAAAAAAAAAAAAAACACACACAGAATGGGTCCGATACACAGTCAGCAGTGCTCAGTGTTTTGCTGACTGCAGCTGGCATTAAACCTGGAAATTCAATGATGGACCATGTCTTGACACTGTCATTGAATTTCCAGGTTTCTGGAGCCAGCTAATGCATAGCTGATTAAGTGCAATATTCAGTACTTAACTGGCTATGAGTTACCACATAAAGGACCCCTTTTACAAAGCTGTAGTGTTGATGCTGCTGTGGTAAATGGACTGAAGCCATTCAGTTCTTATGGGCTTCTGTGTATTTACTGCGGCAGCATCACTACTGTGACTTTGGGCTCCTTTTACTAAGCTTAGTAAAAAGAGCCCTTTGTAAAAGGGGTCCAAAGATAGTTCCGCAAAAAAAGTCAGTCCTATTTATGCAGTTAACTTTGACAGTTAAGTGCTGAATATCTGTGCTTAACTAGCCAAGGTGCCAACTCTGCCCCCAGAAAGCACCCAGAATAACCAGCATTAACCAGATATTTTCAGTGGCACTAATCAGTTAAGTGCCATTAAAAATTTGCAGTTGGCCACAAATGGGCAATCAAACTGGCCAGGAGCTGTTTCTGGCTGGTTAAATCACCTTGAATGTTGTCCCAGACATATTTGAAAAGGTAAAATGAGTAACATCCCCAACTTACACATGCGTTAATACAGACAAATAAGTCTGTTATTGTGATGCCTAGAGTGTTGCTTAGTGAACTGGCCCTTAAATAACTGATTTATTAAAGTGTGATATGATAATTTTCATGTGGTAAATGCCTAGTGGAATGTACTAACCTTTTACCATGTCTATTAAAATATGATGAATAGCATTATCACGGCCACAATAAATGTTATTGCAATCACTTCTGTAAACATGTTAATGGCAATGGTAATGAAGAATAATGAGATAATTAGGTATTCTTCCCCGGCGTATTGAAAAGATAAGAATGGATCAATAAGTACTGCAGGAAATTTAAGATCAAACTTCTTGTCACCTGGAAGGAGGTGTTGAATGCAATAAAGTGTGCTCTTTTATACTTGCTAAATAGCACATGCTATTTCATGAACAATGAGCCTTTAATAGAGTTCCCTCTGTAGCAGAAATGACAGAAAAAGGTGAGGAGAAATATAGGACAAAGCTTCCAGGGGCAATGCAGAATCTCTTGTTCTATTGATAAGTGCACTCAGTGCACTAAATACAATTCAGAAACAGGCATACAATCTGTGTGAAGTTCTTATGTCTTTCCTTTTTCCTCGCTCATGAATTTTACATCGGACTTCTCATTATCTCTCAACCCTGCACCCAGTTGCTAAGGGGGCTCAGAGGCACTTTTCAATCAATATCAAGTAATTTTAAGCTTTATTTCCAATCTTGGATTCAAAATTTGGAATGTAGCTTGGATTGACTGCATTTCTTACATTATTGTGCACATTTACTCATTACCTGAAGGACTTCCTGTTAATTACTTTAAAAACAGTAATCATTAAGACCGACATCGCTTTTAACACAACTAGAAGTATTTCTGCTTACTGCAGTTACTTCAATATCCTGCAGTCCAATTACAGCATCAATGATATCTGTGGCTAGCATAGAACTATGGAATGCCTTGCCTAGTATCCTATGGTTTTGTATGGGGAGGATGAATTTTAAGAAAATGCTGAAAACTCAATTATTTGCCAATGCCTTCTTATCCTATGGTATATTTCAGTTGATAATCGCCTTTTAGAATTTTTTTTGACAGCAATGTATGATTTAAAGCTTGCTTGTATTTCTGAATTGATTGAATTTTAACTCCATCCCTGTTTATAACAGGGACGATTAATGATGTTATTTAGACATGTCTATGTTATATGTGATATTTGTAGGGAGACAATATTTTATGTTTGTGATATGGAAACCGCATAGTTGTATGCAGTATATAAATTTTTTAATAAATAAATAAGAAAAGCTAAAATATGGGTGCCTTCGCTGGCTAGATTTAAATCACTACTTAAAATATTCTTATTCAAAGATGCCTTTAATTGATCAGACTTCCTTAGACCCTCAGCATGGCTAACACTGGATATCACCTTGCACATTAGCACTATCTGTCTCTCTATAAAATAATGAAGTTTTATCTTCCTTATGCTACATCTCTTACCTCCCACTCCTTACCACTATAATATCTGGAATTTTATGTAAACCACATTGATATTTCTGTGAATTGCGGTACATGGAGAATAAACTGGACTTAACGTAAATGATAAGAATGGTATTTGGATTGGGATCTGAATAATTATTTTGTATGTGACTCCTGGCTAATATTCAGCCAGAACACACATATGTGTCTTATGTGTGTCTCAACTGAATTTAGACCAGGGGAATGGGAATTAGCCTGGACATTACCTGACCCTAAGGACTGGATTCTCTAATCCACGCAAGTGCAGACAATCAAAACCATTTTCCTGGACGTGTAGTGAGATGTTTCACCCACTGTGCATCCAGAGTTCAAAAGAGCATGTTGGGAGGTGTGTTATTGGTGGGCTCAGGGGCATGCTTAAACTTGGTCATCCTGCAGTGATAATCAAATCTTCCCTAGGACGTTCTGGATAGAACACAGAAGACCGGAACTAGACCTGTTTTAGAAGAGTATAGGTATCTCAAAGGTACTCAAACTGATCAGATGACCATTGGATGCATAAAGGTATTTCTCCCCACACACACACACACACACACACTCCTCTAGAGGTTGCTGACCCCCTTCCTACTCCCCAGGGATCTGAATAAAACAGTACACACCTGTCTTTAGAACAGTAGCATCTAGTAAAGAGAAGCCTCTTAGAGCAGCAAGCAGGTGTGTGGAGTTACTCGGTAGGTGGTGTAGGGAACCATAGAAAGGGGGAGCCAGGCTTATAAACCACTCTATCCACTACATTTATGGTAGAACGCATAATCCCACCAAACCCCTACTATACTGCCATATAAGTGTCTTGTTCTATTCCCTCACTACATCTATCGTTGACATATAGATCATTCCTTTCTAGCTCTTTCCTCTCCTATTTTCTTTACTGCCTCTCTATTCACTCTAATTTTACCCTCACTAATCCTTTCCATTTTTACTTTTCAGATACCTATCAAAGTCCATCTCTTTCTCTCACTAGTTCTCCCATTTCCCATCTCAGTCCTTCCCACAGCCTTTCATTCCCTTTCATCTTTAATCAACTCCCCTTTACCATATTTGTACTCCATGTATTCACTACTCTCATTTCTTTGCCACCCCATGTTTGGCATCTTCCAAATAGTTTCACCATTTCTGGCGTATTCATTTATGTATTTATGTACTTATTTACTTGGTTTTATATCCCATCCTCCCCCAAAAACTCAGAATGGGTTACAGTTTACAATTGTAGTTTTACAATATATAGTTACATTCATAGCATTACAATATAACATTACATAGGTTATTTTCTAGACATTGCATAATTTTAGAATCTTGGATAGGGTCACTTTGAGCCAAGTGAGTGGTATAGGTAAGGGGATAATAAGGGGAACAAGGTACAGCCTAATCACATAATCAGAAAAAAAAGGTATCTAGCATGTGTGGGGCATATGAATTGAACATCATATGCACGGATATAGATGATACACAAAAGATCAGCCTCTTCACTTATCAAATCATTTAGCTGCAATCAATAGGAAGTTTTGTTAAGGCAATCTAGTCCAACATCTACTCCTTCTTTCTACCCTCCCCACTTTTGTAGCCTGACATCACCCTGTCCCTTCCACTTTACCCAGCATCTTCCTGTCCTTTCTTTCTTCCTTGTATAGAATCTTTCCCTCACTCCTTTCTATCTCCCTCTTTCTTCATTTCCCCTCCTATCTAATATCCCTTCATCCCTTTCTTTTACTCCCATGTCCAACCTCTTTTTCTTTCTCCATTTCTCCTTGTCTCTCTTCTTTATGCCCCAGGTCCAACTTGAAAGACAGGTACCAAATAGTTAAATGGGATGGACAGTTGTCCAGTGAAATAATTTTAGAGAGAGGGGTCCCTTAAGGTTCATCATTATCTCCCTTATTGTTCATTTTGTATTTGGCTCCATAAGTTGCACTTTTGTCAAGTTGGAATATCGAGTTCCATTTATTTGCAGATGATATTCAGTTGCTGTTTTTTTTTTTTTGGGGGGGTGAAAGAAAATCAAGAAATTGTGTTGAAGAGTTTAATGAAAAATTAGAGAAATTGTATGAGTGGTTCGGAGATCATGATTTACCCCCCTTTTACAAACGCTTAGCACAGATTTTAGCACTGGCCATAGCGGTAACAGCTCCAACGTTTATAGAATTCCTGAGTGTAGGAGCTGTTACCGCTGCAGCCAACGTTACATACCATGATACACTTTTGTGAAAGGGGGAGTTAGTGTTAAATATGAAAAAATCAGTAGCAATGTGGGTATTGTGTCAGAACAGACCGTTATGGTGTATGCCTAAGATTAATGACATGAATTTGTTATTGATAGAAAAAATTAAAGCCTTGGGGATTCATTGTGATAGTTCTTTGGATTTTTAATTTCAAATAGGTATGATGGTCATTTTTTTTTTTTTTTCCATTTGTGGTTTATTAAACTAAGACCATTTCTGAATGAATCTATATTGGTAAAGATCGTGCATGATTTAACAACTAGTTGATTACCGTATTTTCACTCATATACCACGCACCCGTGTAAAACGCGCACACGGGTATAGCGCGCGGGAAACTGTAATTTATGTAAATAAATTTATATATACCGCACACACCCATATACCGCGCATGCCGCCCCGACTCTCCCGTCGCCACCCGACTCTCCTTTCACCCGCCCCAACTCTCCTCTGGCCACCCCGACTCTCCTTTCGCCCACCCTGACTCTCCTCTCCCCCTTGAAGTCCTGTCCCCACCCTGAAAGCTTGATGCCCCCCCGATGTCTGATTCACCCCCCCACAGGACCGCTTGCACCCCCACCCCGAAGGACCGTTTGCACGCACTCGCACCCGCACCCCCACCCCGAAGGACCACTCGCACGCACCCGCACCCCCACCCCGAAGGACCGCTCGCACCCCCACAGCCTCCCGACCCCCCCCATCATGTACAAGCTCCTACCGTTGTCCTGCTGCTTCCTCTTGGCGGTCCCGGCCCTTCTGTGAGCCCTGCGTCTGCGCTGCTTCCTCTTCCGGTGGTCCCTGCTGCTAAATTGATAACTGGAAAAAAGATATCAGATCATGTTATACCTAAATTACAGTAGTTAATTTGCTTTGGTTGCCTCTTACAGGGCAAATAACTTAAAATGTTATGTTTGGTGTTTAAAGTTTGAAGTGGAATATCCCAGATTATTTGTCAGATAAATTGAGCAAATATGATCCATTATGTGTTCTGCGTTCATCTCAGAAGAACTTACTTCAATCAGTGGCGTACCTAGCATATGTGACACCCGGGGCCCATCATTTTTTGACACCCCCCTCATCTATATGAAAAATATAATTTTTAGTAACAATCCACATATCATACAACAAGAGTATACCTAGGAAAAGGCAGCATCTTAAACACTGCAATGAGCACTAGAATACCAACACATACATTGTAAAACTAAACAAGCCAGATCCTGCAGTCAATTGATCCTGTACAATAAATGCCAACAGAAAACCATGTTCTTTTCATACACACAGAACAGAGATACGCCCTCACCCAATATGGAATAATCACAAACTAAAAATAGCAATATGTAGACAAAAGTTAAACTGAACCGCCAAGAAACCAGACTCTGCATACAGTGCAACACCACAGAAACAGTGACACATGTCCCCTAATACTGTGCAAAATATAAAGCCAGTAGATGTAAATTTGAAAAAACTGATACATAACAATCACCACTTTACAAATTAACAATAGAAATAGAACAAATAATGAGAAATAAGAAAGTAAAGCAACAAAAAACATCTTTCTAACTTTTGTCATTTCTGCTTTAATCATCTCCTCATTCTCTTCTTTCTATACAGCATTTGTCCTCTCTCCCTTCCATGCAACATCTGTAACCCCCTTTGCCCAATCCACTCAGCTTCTGCCTCTCTCTCTACCCCTTCCATCTACTGCCCACACTCTCACTGCTCCTTTCATCTACTATCCACTCTCTCTCTCTTCCATATGGCATCTTCCCTCTTTCTATGTCCCTTCAATATCCAGTGCCCCTTGTCTCTTTTGTACATTATTTATTTCAGCTTCACCCCCCTCTCCATTTTTCTGTCTCAACCCCCTCCCCTATACTTTGGCATCTTTCTCTCTTCTCCTTTCCTTCCTTCCCACTTCACACCATGGTCTGGCATCTCTATCTCATTTCCTCCCCCCCATACCCTGGCATCTCTTTCCCTTCATACTCTGGCACCTCCTCTCCCTCTGGTCTGGCATTTGTCTCCTTAGTTTCCCTTCCCTCTCCCATGCCCTGGTATCTCTCTCCTCTCCTTCTAACTCCCCCCTCCCCCTCCATTATCTGGCATCAACTTTTCTTCCTTTCTCTCCCTCCCTCCTTCCTTCTTTTCCCCTGGTCTTGCATCTGTTTCTTTCCCTCCCCCATTCCATGGCATCTCTCCCCCCTCCATGGTCTGGTATCTCCTCTCCTTCTTTCCTTTCCCTCCTTCCCATGGACTTGGCATCTCTGGTTCCTGTCCCTTGTCTTCCTTCTCCCTCCTTCCCTCTCTTTCCCCAATTGGGTGCTGCAGCAGCAGCATTTCTTTCCCCCTTCCCTGTGCAGCAGCAATATTTCTCTTCACTGCCCTGTGCAGCAATAGCATTTCTGGCCAGTTCCTTGCTACAGCCGGTTTTCCATTCAAAGCCGCAGGCATCAACACCTTGTGCGATCCATAGCCTTCTCTCTGATATCGTGACTTCAGAGGTAACGCTTCTAATGCATCCACGGATCGCATATGGAGCTGATGGCTGCGGCTTTGAGCGGAAAAAACACTGCTGCAGGGGAGCCAGCCAGAAGCTAAACACCTGCCAGAGAGAGCACAAACTGGGCCACCGATACCCCTGATTTAAAATTTACTGCCACTGCTGCTGGTTAAGGAAAGCAGCAGCGGCACAATAGAGAGAGTGGCCAGCTGTGCACCCCCTTGGGGCGTGCACCTGGGGCGGACCTCCCCCCCTTAGTACGCCACTGGCTTCAATTACCATTATTGGATAAAGTGATATTGATTGAAACAGAAAAAAAGCATTGTGTTATACTGAACTTAACTTATGGAATAAGCTGCTAATTGACTTGCAATTGATGAAAATTTATATGGGTTTTCGTAAGCTATTGAAAACGTGACTTTTTACTGAAAACCTTTGTATTTTTGGAATTAACATTATCACATAGATAGTAATGTTATGGGTAACAGCTATTTATTAAGTAATTTATTTATTCAATTTTCTATACCATTCTCCCAAGGAAGCTCAGGATGATTTACATTGATTTATTCAGGGATTCAAGCATTTTTCCCTGTCTGTCCCAGCGGGCTCACAATCTATCTAATATATAGTACCTGGATCAATGAGGAACCAAGTGACTTGCCCAGAGTCACAAGAAGCAGTTATAGTTAATGAATGGATTTGATAATGAGGGTTGCAATTAGATGATTATTATGTTTGTAGGGGGTCTCATGGATATAATGGTATAATTAGTATAATAATAATTGTTTTTGCACAATTAGATGTTTTTAAGTTTATAAATTGTTATAATGAGCTGTTTTTAGAATTGTAAACCACTATAGCACTTTGGTTTTTAGAGGTATATTAAATATTAAAGTCAAATCAACACATTTTTCTTCCTCTTCCCTCCCTATACAGCATCTCTCCCTCACTCTCCCTTCTACCTCCCACCTCCAATAAAGTTTTCTTCCTCAAATAATATATCACTTGCCTCTCCTCAAATCTAACAATTAGTCCTCTCTCTTTCCTCTTCCTTGTGCAACACATATTTTATTCCCTCCACCCCAAGCATTTCTCTGCACCGCCTCTTTCCTTTCCTTCCCTCCCCTCCCCCATGCATTCATCTGATAGTAAAAATCACTCCCTCTTTTCAATCCTTTATATTAAATGGTTGCCAGTAGTGGAGAAATTCCTACTCAGTGCCCAAGGCTAACCCGGAAGCCTCCTTTCTGCCGCATTTCACCATGTAAAAAACAAAACAAAAAACAAACAAACAGGAAGCTATTTCAAGTGGGGAATGGTAGCACCTGAGGGAGGCTTCTGGGTTAGCTATAGGCAGCATTTAGGAATCACTGCCACTTCCTGCAACCATTTAATGTAAAGGCTTGTGAAAGAATGAAAGGCGTGAGGGAAAAGCAGGACCATGGGAGCATCTGGAGCCCAACTTGCTAGTGCTTGCAACAGCAAAGTGCTGGATGGGCCCGAGTCCGAAGTTGGTAGGCTCAGGCCCATCTGGGCCTACCAATGGATATACCCCTGACTTATGTTGTTAAGTCCAGGTGTCTTACATGGATATTTCAAGAAAAATACACCCCTCCCACCTTCTGAAAGTGCATAGTAAAGTATCATTTGCTGAAACATAGAAACATAGAAAGATGACGGCAGAAAAGGGCTATAGCCCATCAAGTCTGCCCACTCTACTGTCCCACCCCATTAAGTCAGAGTGCTGCTCGACCCACGTAGAGATCCCACGTGGATGTCCCATTTATTCTTAAAGTCGAGCACGCTAGTGGCCTCGATCACCTGCACCGGTAGTTTGTTCCAGTGATCCACCACCCTTTCTGTAAAGAAATACTTCCTGGTGTCACCACCAAATCTCCCTCCTCTGAGTTTGAGCAGGTGCCCCCTTGTGACTGAAGGTCCCTTAGGAAAGAATATGTCATTTTCCACCTCGCCACGACCTGTGACGTACTTAAATGTCTCAATCATGTCACCCCTCTCCCTGCGCTCCTCTAGAGAGTAGAGCTGCAACTTGCCCAGTCTTTCCTCGTATGAGAGACCCTTGAGTCCGGAGACCATCCTAGTGGCCATTCGCTGGACTGACTCAGCACGAAGTACATCTTTATGGTAATGTGGCCTCCTGAATTGCACACAGTACTCCAGATGAAGTCTCACCATGGTTCTGTACAGTGGCATTATGACTTCAGGTTTACGGCTGACGAAGCTTCTATTGATACATCCCATCATCCGCCTTGCCTTGGATGAGGCCTTCTCTACTTGTTTGGCAGCCTTCATGTCTGCACTGATGATTACTCCCAAGTCCCGTTCTTCTGAGGTCGTAGCTAGTGTTTCTCCATTCAAGGTGTATGTTCTGCATGGATTTCTGCTGCCGAGATGCATCACCTTACACTTCATTGCGTTGAAGCCCAGCTGCCATGTTGAGGACCAGTTTTCCAACTTGATCAGATCCTGCGCCATACCATCCGTGAGATCGCTTTCACCTACTATATTACACAGTTTGGCGTCGTCGGCAAACAGCGCTACTTTTCCCTGAAAGATGTCTCATTTGAACCATCTCAGTTAGTAACCTTTATTAAGAGCAAAAAGCTTTAGTATGGCCATAAAATTGGCATTTCCTATTATTTTATTTTTGCTATGCACTCATGATAACAAGGAAGCAATTACCATTCTATTATAGAGGCACTAACTGCCGATTCTCTAAAAGGCACCATTGTTGGCAGCTGGCTTAAAAGCAGCTGCCAATTGCATGTCAATAATATGATGGTGCCATTTAGAGAATCACGTCTCCAGCAAAGATATACGCCAGAAATGTAAACCAGGGTTTTCAAGGCCTACTTTTCGAGCGCCTACCTTTTGAAGTGAATCACACCTCTGGAGGTACCTACCAGTGCCTAATGCCACTTCTGGCATTAGTCAATCCTACAGTGGCATTAGACGCTAGTAGGTGCCTCCAGAGTTGCGATTAGGGCCCCTTCCACCAGTACCTATGTCAAGGCGCCATTTATAGAATTTTCCCTTAAGGGCTCCTGTGTTAAACTCTGCATTATTCGATTTATAGTTTATTATTTATAGTTCGCCTTTATCAAGGTGGAATAGAGCCTTACATACACAATTGAGAAAGTATGGCACAGTGGTTAAAACTACAGTCTCAGCATCCTGGGGTTGTGGGTTCAAACTCATGCTGCTCCTTGTGACCCTGGGCAAGTCACTTAATCCCTTCATTGTCCCAGGTACATTAGATAGATTGAGAGCCCACCAGGACAGACAGGGAAAAATGCTTGAGTACCTGAATAAACTCATGTAAACCATTCTGAGCTCCTCTGAGAGAAAGGTATAGAAAATTGAAAAAAACCCAACAAAAACAACATATAAATTGTACAACACACAAAGTACTTATCAAAAGGTCATCTTGTCATTATGATTTGTGCTTGCTAATATCAGCATGCTAGCTAAATAGCATATCCACATCTGACCATGATAAGGCCCCTCACAAAAAAAAAAATGTTTAAAAATATGTACCACACAGTGGGTGTACACAGATTGCAAAACTAATGCAGAATGGTTTAACACATCCCACATTAGGCTATTTTTGCTTCATTAGGTACACTTTAACACCCAACACAGCTTAGTAAAAAGGGCCCCATTGTTTTTCACCTAAAATTTATTTCTGCATCATAGGTATATTTCTGTACAATTGCTCTTACTTAGTGATTATTATTATCATTCAAGTAATGAAAAAAATAATATATCCTTTCAGATTCCTCTATGCTCTTGTAACACACCCTGGATATGGAACCATGCAAATAACAAAACGCCACTGAGATAGAATTAAATATTTCTAAGAACACAGCTGTATTTCATAATGGCATTGTAGGATAATTGACCGTGCATTGTTGTCACAGAATTACATTTTTCTAGTCGCTGCAGTCGCTGAGCTTTTGGTTTCCTGTCACACAGCGTACCCAAGGAGTATAATTTTTAGACAGGAGTACATGACCTGCTGGGGGTTTTTTATTGTTTAATTCATCTCTCATGACTAAACCCATTGTTATTTTATGCCAGCTCTTAAATCTCCTTTGAAACTGTTGCTTGCTCTTGTAGCTTTTTTTTGTTGCTATATAATATTTTTTTTTCCATCAGTGAAAGTTTAACTTCCTCTTACTTTCTCATTTCCATGCAAATGATAAATCGCTGCACACATCAGAAGATTGGAAACTGCAGTGTTTTCTTAGTGGATCAATAAGTGTCAATTAACAGATACCTACCAGGCATGTTTTACCCATTTATCATATAAACAGATGAGAAGACTCACTATTCATCATTGCTCTCCCTTTACCGGGTTAATAGTGCATTTTATATTCTTTCACCGATTGTAGTTTCCAGAGTTCAATACAATCAGCAAGACATACGAGGAAGGGGTTGAGGAACCTTACCGTATTGTTTCAATTATTCCCATAATAAATTAAACTCCCTAGTCTCTTTTTTTGTCCTGCTGGTCAGTCTTGAGTAGATTGTATGCTCTTAGAAGGGATGGTCTCCTATAGGTTTGTATGCTATAGAAATGATAATTGATAATAGTAATATCTTTAATCATGATTTTTTACTTCTTGCTGATTTAGAAAACACAAAGTGCTGTATTTTAAAAAATGACCTTTTTTTTCCTGTAAGAAAAATCATTATTATTGAAGACCTAAACATCTAATCCATGTTGCATTAAGGGTTAGATGGGCCTATTGTGATATTGTCTTTTCTTATTAACATTTGACACTCGCACCACTGCAATCCACAACAGTTCACTCAAATAGAACCACTGATTAAATAACCATCAAACAAATGTATTGGCAATAACTTGGCCACACCTTTATTTTACTTCAACAAGACTTCAATAACAATGTACTTCAATTTATCACCCTTCTTCCTAAGTGCTCTCCCCATCTCTCTTTCCCCCATCATCTGGTCATGACCTAGCTGCTCTGCCTCCAAATTCCAGTAATCATATTCACTTTCACAGTACAGCACAATACAATTTCTTATACCCTGCCATTTTCAACATGGAATCATTACAACATACAGCAAATTGAGTTACATTTACGATATAGCATTGTTGACAGACCTGCAGTGTCACCAGGCCTCACAGTTATTTGTGGCAGTCGCGCACACAGTATACAACCTCAGAATACTTTTTATACCCCTCAGCAAACTAGTGGCCACCTGGAAGGACCCCCATTTTCTGCCAAAGCAGTGACAGCTGAAGCTTGTCACCGCTCCCCCCAAAATTAAAGACTTAGCTACGGCCAGAGGTACCCCTAAAGAGAGATTCCAACAAATCCTGGACTGTACAGAGAAAATTATCCAGTACAGTATCAGATAAATGCATACCATCTGGCTGATAAAGACAGTCTACAGTCAAAAAATCATGAGTAAGCACCATAACCCCCCCCCCCCCCCCCAAACCAACACAACAGGACACCTCTACATTCACCCATTTCCTCAAACGCTCAATCGCAGGCACAATTTTCCCATCCTTCCACACCAACCTAGGAATAATCTGGCACCAAACAAGATGAGTTAAAGGAAAATGACATGCAGGCATCATAAAATCCTGTTTCAGTTGCCTAATAAAGTCAACCTCTTCACATGACATAAATCATTCCCACCCAGATGCACCAAAATCAAATCTGGATAAGAGGAACAGTCTTCTGTAAACAAAGTGGGTAATAGTTGATTCCAGTGCATCCCACTGTCCCCAGCCACTGAATGTTGATACCCAAAGCAGCAAGATTCAGGTCCCAATGGGATTCCTCTGCATGCTTTTTCACCCAAAATATGAATGAATGCCCACATAGCTAGACACAAATATCAACTGGAAGGGTCCAGATAGAAGTTAGCACAAAAGAGAAGAAAAGAAAGCAGAAACAGAACAAACAGGTGAATCAGCACTGAACATCTCAAACATAACCCAATAGCCCAACGCCCAATATGACAAATGAAGTCAGGGGACACACCCCTGCTAGCAGCATAAGTTGCTGCCCCAGTTCTAAATGAATGGGTCCCAATGCTACTCATTGTGAAACCGTGTAATACACAGACCCTGTAACTCTCCTGTTACTATCACTAGATGTTCAATGCTATACTCTGTAATTCGCTGTCTGTACAGTTTCTCTTCATTGTAAACCGCCTAGAAGTCGCAAGATTGTGGCGGTATATAAGAATAAAGTTATTATTATTATTATTATTATTAAAGAAGGGTCCAAACACTGCTGCAAACTGAAAACACGTTAATGAATCCCTATCAACATGCACAAGCCAAAATAAACCCCCCACAAGCCTCATCTAGGAATAAGTATGGCCCAAAGACATCAGACGAATCATGAACTGGGCAGACTTGTGCAACTGAATCCAATGACCCTTTCCCAGGAGATCTGTTTAAGAATGCCGAATATGCAAATATAGGTCCTGCGAGGACAATACCACATCGGACCTCCACAGACCAGTCCAACCTGTCACCTGCTTAGAAGGAGTAACCAACTCACTAACAAGCAGCGCTCCAAAAAAGGCCATATAAAATGCCAGGTGGAATAGAGCAACCTCAAAAGGAGAAGCACAAATCTTCTGCAGTGCCACTTTAATAGCCTCCAAAGTTGCAGGTAAAACATGCAAACGCACCAATGATGTATGTGTGGGTGGTCGCCTCCAAACATATCCCATACGCAGCTTCCAAACCAAATATAAGGAAGTAGGATCCGGCCACCCTTGCAATTTACAAACAAAGGCCACCCCCGTCAAAGATTGATTCACCAAACCAGGAAACCAACCCATCATTCATGCAAATAAAATAAAGAATGCAGTGTTCATCCAACACTGGGCCAAAAGCAGCTGTTTTAGCTGCTGAAACTGCCAACCAGCAGTATATCCTTTCCAAGTATTAGAGGCCAGGGAATCTATGAGCCTTAGGCTCCTCCTGTGGGCGGGGCCTTAAGCACATAGACCCAACCCAGCCCATGTGCTTAAGGCCCCGCCCACAGGAGGAGTCTAAGGGTCCCGGGCTTATTCTGTTTAGCCCAGGTGCCTCAGGCCCCACCTATGGGTGGGGTTTCAGCCACCTGGGCCAATCCAGCCCATTCCAGAGCCAGCTGGCCTGCCGGATGGGTGGGCTTGGCACCCGTCCATCCAGCCAACCTTTTAAGGTACGTGGAAGGGGGTCGGGGGGGTCGTGAGGTCGGTGGGGGGGGTTGCGTGTCATCGGGGGTGCCGATCGGAGGTTCGCGGGGGGCGGTCATTGGGGGGTTGTGTCGAGGGCAAGAGGGCCTGGGATCCCTCCTGCATGATCTTGTAGGGGATGGAGGGCGAGAGGCCAGGAGGGTTTGGGCTCCCTCCTAGCCCGATCATAATCGGGTGGGGGGGGGTCGCGGGGCAGGAGGGCTTGGGCTTCCTCCTGCCCTGAACGTAATTGGGGGGATCGGGGGTAGGAGGGCTTGGGCTCCCTCCTGCCCCGAACATAGTCAGGGGGGGCCGTGGGGCAGGAGGGCTTGGGCTCCCTCCTGCCCAATCGTAAGAGCCGGGGGAGGGCTGATCGCTGCAGGAGAGATGGCTCATTTCTCCTGCCAGCGATGGTGATCGCCCACCCCCCTATGAACCGTGGCACTTCGGGGTGAGGATCGCCGGCAGGGGAGATGCCCTGCCGCAATGCTCACCCCGAAGTGCCGCGGTTTGGAGGGGGGTGGGCGATCACCATCGCTGGCAGGAGAGATGAGCCATCTCTCCTGCAGCGTACGTTGCAGTAGGGGGTAGGCAGGTTGCTGGGGCCGCTGAGCTGATTGCAGCAGCCACGATCAGCTCAGCGGCCCCTTTTCGGCACTTATACCTGTTTTGACTTGGTCTAAGTCAAAACGTATAAGTGCCAACTAGGCAACCTGCCTAAAGTTTTGGTTATACCTGCTGCACGCCTAGGTATAGGTCAGCCTACCTCCCGCCCACCACCCGCCCTTTCTCCTTCTCTAAAAACGCCTCTTTTCTCTCTGTGCGTTTAGAGGCAGGGGAAAGGCCTAAGCTGGTTTTAGATACGTCTAAAACCAGCTTTGATTATGGGTACTTGGACGATCAGGCTTTTTGATCGTCCAAGTAGCCATTTAGGCCACTTTTTAGACGTTTTTTTTTCTTTTGATTATGAGCCCCTTATCTTCTGTCAATGGAACACCTGACGAAAAATAGATAGCAGTGTTTCACACTGATCTGACCCAGCCAACCTGCCAAACAAAAAAATCATCCAAATAATGCACAATGATGGAACATCCTGAACTCTGTTCAGTGATGCAATGAAGAAAAGTAGAAAAGGCTTCAAAATATGCACATGAAATTGAGCACCCCATTTGCATACATTTGTCAAAATAATAGTGATGATCAAATTATAAACCCAATAAATAAATGGAGCATGGGTGCACCAGAAGCAAGTGAAAAACAGATTCTATATCAGTTTTTGCCATAGATTATAACTATTTTTATTGATGATTGAAATGTTAGGTTTTTATTACTGTTAATTTTATAATATTGTATGTTTATCGAAAATGTACATCTTTTGTTACCTGCCTAGGATTGTAGGATAAGCGGGATAAAAATCATTTAAATAAATAAATAAATGCTTACGCCTAACGTTCGGCTTGGAACCTGACACCTAGCACTATTCTTTGAATGACACCTAACTTGAAGTGCTGTTTACAGAGTAGTAGCATGCTTTTTGGTAACTGTCAATATGTTATAGATCACTGTTCTTCAACCGCCGGTCTGCAGACCGGTGCCGGTCCGCAGGAAATTTCTGCCGGTCTGCGCAGGGCAGGCAAGATTAAAGTGACCATAGGTCCGTTTTCAGATCTCCTGTCCTGTTGTTCCCACACACAGCTTTGGGACAGCGTCCCGAAGTTATGCTCGGGGACAACGGGACAGGCGATCATTTCCTGTCCCTCCCTCCTTCCTTTCCCCGGGTCCCCTTCTCTTACCGCCCTGCCGCTGCTACTAAAGCCGACAGGAAGTCTTCTTTCCGACGTCAATTCTGACGTCGGAGAGGACGTTCTGGGCCAGACAATCGTTGCCTGGCTGGCCCAGAACGTCCTCTCCGACGTCAGAATTGGCATCAGAAATAAGACTTCCTGTTGGCTTTAGCAGCAGCAGCAGGGTGGTAAGAGCAGGGGAAAGGAAGGAGGGAGACTTTTTTTTTTTTTGCGGGTCAGGGAGGGAAGGAGGTAGGCAGGCAAGCAGGCTGGCCTTGGCCAGGGAGGAAGGGAGAGAGGTAGACAGGCAGGCAGGCTGGCTTCAGGGGTGGGGGTGGGACAAAGTGTGGAAGGCAGTGAGAGGGACATAGGAAGGAGGCACTGGGGGCACTAAAGACAGGAAGGGGTACTGAGGACATGGGAAGGAGGCACTGGGGGCACTAAAGACATGAGAAGGAGGCACGGGGGCACTAAGGACATAGGAAGGAAAGAGGGAGGGAATAGAATGGGACAATTCTTGGGCCTGAGTTCAGAAAGAAAGAAATGAAAGAAAGGATACACAGACAGAAGGAAACGCAACCAATGACTCATGAAATCACTAGACAGCAAAGGTAGGAAAAATGATTTTATTTTCAATTTAGTGATCAAAACATGTCAGTTTTGAGAATTTATATCTGCTATCTATATTTTGCACTATATTTGTCTATTTTTCTATAGTTACTAAGGTGACCAAGCTCGCGGAGATGGGGCGGAAACGGAGTTTTTAAATTTTAGTCCTAGTAGTTTGCCAGTCCACAAAATAATTCTTTTATTTCTGCCGGTCCAAGGGTGTAAAAAGGTTGAAAAACACTGTTATAGATAATTGTGACAAAAGAAGTAGTGGAATAGAGTAGAGAAGTAGCCTAATGGTTACAGCAACAGTGACAACTTGGAAAGCCAGGGCTCAAATTCTACTGCCACTCCTTGTGGCAACTCAACCAACCTTACATTGCCTCCAATACAATGTTAGACTGTAAGGCTTCTGGGGACAGAATAATGCTTAAATATAACTTGTTTTGGACTACTATTGAAAAAGTTAACTAATTCCAAATAACAGCATGGGCAACATGCACCTACCTCTATTTTCTGTACTTGCAAGAATAGATACAGAACAATAATACTCTCTCAAGTGGTATTCCCACAGCTAGCAAGGATCTTCCTCCCATAGAAGAGCTATTTGATCCCATTTGCCATGGGGTGAAATAATCTGAAGAAGATGGCTGCCTTCCAGCTGGTTCTCCTCTGGTGCTCGGAACTTGTGTAAATATTTGCTCTTCAATTGTAACAAAGAGAGTTAGAAGGTTAAGAGTCTTGCTTTTCTGCACAAATAGGTCAAGCAGAAAAACCTACAATTTAAGCCTTAAATAAAGTGTGCAGTTTTGTTGTGACTTGTAAATAGGCACTGTTAATTTCTAACGAGCAACATTTTAGAAAGAATGCTCAAATTGAAATGCAAATGTTCAAGCCAGGATGTGTGAATTATCACTAGTGTCTTTGACCAGTACTTGCTGACATAGAACCTGTTCTAAAATATATGGTGAAAAGGATGCTCAGGTGCTGGAGATGCGTAACATAGCCATCTCATTGATGTGTGCCAGCTGGGTTATTGTATGAAAATCCTATCATTGGTACTAAAAAATTATCTGCTTCATTACCAATATTTTGATAATGGCCATGCACCTTGCTCTGTCTTAGTTACATTATTTTCATGAGCACATGAAAATGTCGATTACAGTATTCTATTTTATCATTTGTCGGAGGCCAGTTTTCAAAGTCCCACTTTAGACAGGTTTGCATAAATGTTTTAAATTATAGAAATCAGGTATTTGTTGTTGCCAAGTACTTGTGACTTGGATTGGCCTCCATGAAGATGGGATACTGGGTTAGATGGACCCTTGGTTTGACCCAGAAAAGCTATTCTTATGTTCTTATTTTAATCTATTTTTAACAGAAAATCAGCAGATTATTCAGGAAATGTTATCTTTGCTTTAAAGAATATTGTCATATAAGGTTCCCAACATTATAGTTTTATCTCCTTTATTGTTTAATACATATTTTATACCAGTAGGCAACATTATTAGATACTTTATATAAAATTATACTTTTTTACTGATGACATTCATCTTTCTGCTGTTTTCAGATTATCACCAACGTGCACAACTGAAGCTATCAATGCCTTTCAGTTATTTTGAATTGGAATACAGCTAAGAATCTTAAAGCAAATCCAGGCAAAGCAGAATTCTAATTTTCTCAGAGTTTGTCTCAGTCTACCTCAGTACCTGAATCATTCATACTGATAATGATGCTTTTCTTCCACTGAAACAGAATATATGCAAATTTGAGGATTATTATGGATTCAGGTCTCACACTTGACATGCTAGTGACAAGCATAGCAAAGGGCACATATTTTTTATTATCATATTATTCAGTATTTAAATCTATTTTTGATACCCTCCAGCTTGTGCTGTATCTATGCAGTGGTTTTTTGGGAGTTGCACTAATGCCACACTTTGTATTTAGGTTTATCAAATGTACTACTATAACATTACAAGTATCCAAAAGCTTGCAACCCAAAATGTCAGCATAACGTAACACAGCATAAATCTTTATTTATATACCACGAGTGCCTTTTGGTTCAAGGCGGTTTACATAAAAGTGGCTGAGAAGGATCAGCAAGCTACATTAAAGGATAAGAAAACTGAGAGACTGGAGGATCACAGAGAGGGAATTAAGAGGATGTAACTGAGAAGGGAGGTAAATAAATAAGAGAGTTCATAGTCTGAGAGTAGCAACATGGAGTCGAATCAAGGAAGTCAGCAGAGTTTTCCTGGGGATTTAAGGTGAGTCAGTTTTTGAGAAGAGGTGCATTTTGAGGAGCTTTCTAAAGTGCATATAGGATGTAGATGTTCTGACCATTTTGCTCCATTCAGGGTCATTGGAGGCAGCTTGGTAGGGTAGGAAGGAGTCTGTTGATGAATCTCTTGTAGGTGTATTCCTTGATTGAGGTGAAGGTGAAGAATGACTGAGGTTGAATGGATTGTCTGGGTCTGGTGAATATGAACTGATTGGTAGGGTAATTAGGCTTTAGCAGAGCTTTATAGAAGAGCCACCCAGAATTGAAAAACACTCGGCTCTCAATTTTCAGTCTGTTCAGTTTTTTATAGAAAGATGTGATGTGGTCAAATTTTTTCAGGTTGAATATGAGCCTCACTGTGGTATTTTGGATGACGCTTAGTCTCTGAAAGTGTTTGTGTAGACCTGCTAGATAGATGATGTTGCAGTAGTCTAGGAGGCTTAGGACTAGAGTTTGGACTAGGAGTTTGAAAGGCACCTAGTCAAAGTATTTTCTAATGGATGTGAGTTTCCAGAGCCTTTGCATGTGATATAGTTGACTTGGGAAGACGTGGGCAGTTGTCTGTCAAGATGCACTCCTGGGATTCTGATTGTGGGTGAGATGGAGAAGCTGGTTCCCCTTAGGGCTAGGGAGTTTATAAAGAAGTTGGTAGCTGTGGCTAAGAAGAATTTGGTTGTCAGTGTTCAATTTTAATTTGAAATGGGCCATTCAATTTTCAATGGTGAACAAGATGATGTCTATTCTGTGAGTTTTTATGGGCGTCAGGGATGTGACAGGGAGAACAATTGTGATATTATCAATGTAGCTATAGTGGAAGATATTTAGACTGCTAAGTAGTTCCCCTAAGGAGGCAAGGTAGATGTTGAAAAGCAAGGGTGACAGTGGGGAGCTTTGTGGGATGCCACAATTGTTGGTCAATGCTGTAGATAGTGTGTGCTGCGAGATTTCAGGAAGCCTTGCAACCAGTTCCATATGTTTCCTGATAGGTAACCTACAAGGTTGAAAGCACTGCTAAGGTCCAGTTGAATTATGAGCAAATTTAGACTTTTGCATAGTAGGTTGTATAGGATGGTGATAAGTAATACAATTACCATCTCAGTGCTGTATGACTGTCTGAAGCCTGATTGGGAATCATGGGATAGCTGAAACTGTTCCAGGTGGTTCATCAGTTGGATTTCTATTATCCCCTCCATCA
Source organism: Geotrypetes seraphini (assembly GCF_902459505.1). Lineage (NCBI taxonomy): Eukaryota > Metazoa > Chordata > Amphibia > Gymnophiona > Dermophiidae > Geotrypetes > Geotrypetes seraphini. The sequence continues at coordinate 165,399,582 of NC_047085.1, forward strand.
GTTTTATGAAGAGTGGGGTTAAAGTAATGGGCCCATAGTTGTGAGGCTGAGAAGTGGTGTTTTTCTTGTCTTTTATGATGGGTCTGATAATGATGTGTCCTCTAACTGTTGGGAATTGTCCTCTATTTAGTGTGTCTGTTAGCCAGGAATAAAGGCCTGCCAGGAACTTATTAGAGGCTTTAGACATTAGAGCGGGTGGGCAGGAGTTGATGGGAGAGTATGTTTGCATGTATTTTTTAAATAGGAAGTGAAATTGAGACCAAGGTGGGTTGGGGAAGGAGCACCAGATCATGTTGGCTCGGAGTGCGCGATTTCTTGAGTTAAGTGACTTGTGAGATCGGTGGAATGATTTGTGTTGAGGGACGCTCTTGCGGTTTGAATTTTTGATCTAAAATAGTGAGTGAGGGAGTTGGCAGAGGGATGGAGGTCATGGGTGGGGCATGTTAGAAGTATAACATCGATCAGATCACATTATTTTGTAAGTTATGAAAGCTCTCCACTGGTTACCAGTAGAATATATGGCTAAGTTTAATATTTTAAGTAGGGCTTTTAGGTAAGACTGCCAAGCGAATGCAGATTTGCCTGAAAGGGCTGATCCAGTCCTGGGTTTACTCCATTACATATTATAGAACAGCTGCTAAAACCTGATGCTTATACATTTAGGGGGTAATTGAGAAAACAGCTCAGAAAAGATTCATACTAAATTAGTATTCTGCAAAGTGTGGTCTGAAGAATACTAGCTTAGTGTGAATCTCAGGTATCTTTGTGTATGAGTGCTCTCATCTGCTAAAATCTGTTGTAAAGACTGATGTGCAACTAATGACAGTTGGGCATATGTATAACACTATTCTATAACATTGCACCAAAATGCTGACCCGCCCATACTCCTTCCATGGACCTGCCCTCTTTTTGAGTTGAGCACCATAAAATTAGTCACACACATTTATGCCAAGTAACACCAATTATTATAACAGATCATTAACTATTTACCCACCACCACCCAAAACAATATTTCACATTACTTGAAGTACATAAGCCTTGTTCTTTAGCATAATATCCTCTATACTAGTACTGTCAATCCAAACACCTAGATATCTAAAGACATCATAAGAACAGAGACTGTGTCTGAATTCAAGAGGGCCTGGGATAGGCACGTGGGATCTCTCGGAGAGAGAAAGAGATAATGGTTACTGTGGATGGACAAACTAGATGGACAATTTGGCCTTTATCTGCCGTCATGTTTTTATGTTTCTATAAGAGTTGCCATACTAGAACAGACTGAAGGTCCATCAAGCCCAGTATCATATTTCTAAGAGTGGCCAACACAGGTCACGAGTACTTGGCAAGATTCCAAGGAGAAACACTGATTTTATGCTGCATATGCTAAGAATAAGCAGTGGATGTCTCCAAGCCATCTTAATAATGCCTTGTGAACTTTTCTTTTAGGAAATTATCCAAATTTTTTTAAACCCTGCAAAGTTAATTGCTTTCACTATATTCTCCAGCAACAATTTTCAGATTTAATTATTCATTGAGTGAATAATTTTTTTTTCTAGTTTGTTTTAAATCTACTACTTAGTAGTTTCATCGCATGCCCCCTAGACCTAGTATTTTTAGAAAGAGTAAACAAAATGATTTACATTTACATTTGCTGGTGACATAAAGTTGCTCAAAGTTGTTAAATTAGCAGTTGGTGTTTAATGTGAACAAGTGCAAAGTGATGCAAGTGTGAAAGAGGAACCTGAGCTATAGCTACTGATGTAGGGTTCCACATTAGGGGTTACAACACAAGAAAAGGATCTAGGTGTCATTGCCTTTGTATTACTCTACAGTGAGACCGCACCTCGAATATTATGTATAGGTCTGGTTGTCACATCTCAAAAAAGATATAGCAGAATTAAAAATGGTACAGAGAAGGGTGACAAAAATGATAAAAGGGATAGGATGACTTCCCTTTGAGAAAAGGCTAAAGCAGTTTGGGCTTTTCAGCCTGGAGAAAAGATGGCTCAGGGGAGCTATGACAGAGGTTTATAAAAAATTAAGTTCTGTATGGCCCCATCCAACATGGGTTCCATTCAAAACTGATGGAACAGTTCTCCTTGTAGATAATTTTCTTCTTTGATATTTTTAGGTCATAGTCTGTAAAGTCCACCTGGTATTGTCCTAGGTTCCAAATACTGAAGTTGTTATCCAAGTTCACTCCAGCCTATCCAACCATCCTGTTTGCAGTATATCTACCATAAAGTCTGGCCAGTAACATTATCATTACCCAAGTTAGTGGAGTTCCCATTGATGCTTTCCCCAGCCCATCTGACACCAAATCACCACATAAGGGACACAGACCATGCAAGTCTGTCCAGTACCAGCCTTAGCTCTTTAATTTACATCCTTTGTTTTCTAATTAGAGATCTTCTATATTTATTCCACACTTTTTTTGAATTCCATCACCGTTTTTCTCTCCAACACTTTCCTCGGGAGGGCATTCCAGGCATCTATCACCCTCTCCTTGAAAAAAATTTCCTAACATTGCTCCTGAGTCTTCCTCCCTGCAACCTCAAATTATGCCATCTAGTTTTACCATTTTCTGTTCTCTGAAAAAGATTTGGTTCTCTATTAATCCAGGATTTCCCTAAATCTAGAGGACCCCACAATAGGGATACCCCAATCAAAATCTGGCATATTAAAATCACCTATTAGTAATACTTCTCCTCATATCCTGAATGTCTACTATTAAATCTCTGTCTACTTCTTCTGTCTGTGAAGGAGTTCTGCATATCACACCAATGTAAATACATTTTCCATTCCTTCTTTCCAAATTGATCCACAGTGCCTCTTCCTTACCCTGTAGATCAAGGGTGCCCAAAACATCTACCGGTAAGGCAATGCCGGTAGATCGCTGAGGTCTTCTCCCTAATGTCTTTAGCATCTTTTAGCTGGGCACTCTGCCCAGCTAATTTAGGTGAGCTCCCAGCTGTCTTGCTCAAATGACATGCTTCCCCCTCAGCGTCCTCCGTTCTTCCCTCTGGACCTATCACAGTTGAAAGTTAATTACGGCAGCCTGCAGAGCAAATGTAGCAGGCTGCCGTTAGTCTCTGTAGCACGATCTCTCTGCCGCGGTCCCGCCCCTGATGTTACAGGAGGTGCGGGACCGCAGCAGATAGAATGTGCTACAGAGGCCGCAAGCAGCCTGCTTCGTTTGCTCTGCAGGCTGCCATAATTAACTTTCAGCTGAACTTATCAGTTTGAAGATAAACTGAAAGAGTAAGTCTGTACCCTCATCCATCCACTTGTTGAAACATAGCATTTAGGAAAGTACTCCTCCCAGTAAGGCCCCCAGAGTGCCTGCCCAGCTGCCTGTGGCATCTGTTTTCTGAGCACTTTGAAATGTATTCATTTTAAGTTTGCTACTGTTTTGTCTAGTTTCAGAGGCATAAAGGGGAATTAGCTCAAGTTGCAATCAAGAGGTAAGGCTGTGCTCATAGCGAGGACCCCCGGTGGGATGTGGGTTGCTTTAGAGATGCTGGATCGAGAGGGGGGGAGAGACAAAAGGACCTTAAGGAGGGAAGGGGGAAAGCAGCTTTGAAACAAAAGCCTTGAACCAAAAGGGAGGGGGAAGATGGGGCAGATCCTAGACTACTAGAGTGGTTAGAGAGGGGAAACACCCCGAACCGAGGAAAGAGAGGTGCAGGCCCTGGGGAGGGGGAGAACAGAGTGAGAGAGACAAAGACCTGGATCAAAGGTGGGAGGACTCAAAATGTTAGCAGACGGAAGATAGAGAGAAGGAGAAACCTGAAACAAAGGGGAGGCTGAAGAGAGGAGGGCAGATGTTAGCTATGGAAAGTACAGACAGAGGGGAAGAGACTCTGAGGAAGAACAGAGAGATGCACGATCATAAGAGAGGAGGGAGAGAGAGGGAGACATGTTGCCAATAGGGTGGAGGAGAGAGGAAGAAAAGTTGGACTCTTGCAGGGGCAGAGATAGAGATGTTGATTGTGGAATGGAACGAGGTCTGGAGGACAGAAGAGGTGCACACTAGAGAATGACACGGTGACAAAATTCATCACCGTTCCCGTCCCTGCGGATAACCGCGGGAAATAATCCCATATCATTTTCTAGTGTCTATTTCAACCTCAGTTCTTCTACACCAGCATTCTTCAGAACAAAGCTTGCGGGTCAGTGGTTGTGGCCATTCATACTCTGATTCTTCCCTCTCTCCTTAAAGAATGACATGAAGATGGTTTCCCACGGTTATCCGCGGGGACGGGAACGGTGATGAATTTTGTCACCGTGTCATTCTCTAGTGCATACAGTATCTATATATATAAAATCGGAGGTATGTATGTGTGTATGTGCCGCGATCACGCAAAAACGGCTTGACCGATTTGAACGAAACTTGGTATGCGGATCCCTCACTACCTGGGATGATATGTTCTGGGGGTCTCGCGGCCCACCTGCACACGTGGGCGGAGCTACAAACAGAAAATCTGATTTCACCCATTCATGTCAATGGAAAAAATGTTAAAAGCTGCCATTCTCACTGTAATTCAAAAACGGCTTGACCGATTTGAACGAAACTTGGTATGCAGATCCCTCACTACCTGGGGTGATATGTTCTGGGGGTCTCGCGGCCCACCTGCACACGTGGGTGGAGCTACAAACAGAAAATCTGATTTCATCCATTCATGTCAAAGGAAAAAATGTTAAAAGCTGCCATTCTCACTGTAATTCAAAAACGGCTTGACCGATTTGAACAAAACTTTGTATGCAGGTCCCTCACTACCTGGGCTGATATGTTCTGGGATTCTCGCGGCCCTCCTGCACACGTGGGCGAAGCTACAAACAGAAAATCAGATATCACCCATTCATGTCAATGGAAAAAATGTAAAAAGCTGCCATTCTCACAGTAATTCAAAAACGGCTTGACAGATTTGAACGAAACTTGGTATGCAGATCCCTCACTACCTGGGGTGATATGTTCTTGGGGTCTCGCTGCCCACCTGCACACGTGGGCGGAGCTACAAACAGAAAATCAGATTTTACCCATTCATGTCAATGGAAAAAATGTAAAAAGCTGCCATTCTCACAGTAATTCAAAACCGGCTTGACCGATTTGAACGAAACTTGGTATGCAGATCCCTCACTACCTGGGGTGATATGTTCTGGGGGTCTCGCGGCCCACCTGCACACGTGGGCGGAGCTACAAACAGAAAATCAGATTTCACCCATTCATGTCAATGGAAAAAATGTTAAAAGCTGCCATTCTCATTGTAATTCAAAAACGGCTTGACCGATTTGAACGAAACTTGGTATGCAGATCCCTCACTACCTGGGGTGATATGTTCTGGGATCTCTCGGCCCACAACTCTATGTTGCTTGCTCAAGGTTGGGTTCCCCCATCAATTTATATGTTCTTGCTCCTGGAGGTGAAACTAAAAATTTTGTTTATAATCACGTTTTGCGTTAGTTGTATTGTATTCATTTTGTCAAATATTTCACATTATAATTTGAATATTGTACTTTTTATTAAGCTGTAAAACAATAATTTCATTCACCACTATAAAGTATCTTTATTTGAATCCATTTACAGTGTTATTGCTATAATTAAATACACGTGCAACGCCGGGTCATCAGCTAGTATATAATAAATAAATAGGGGGAGTCTTTTACTAAGGTGTGCTAGCCGATTTAGTGCGTGCTATGTGCTATTGCGTCCAAAGAATATAATGGGCGCATTAGCAGTTAGCGCGCGCTAAATCGGCTAGCTCACCATAGTAAAAGAGCGGGTATATGTTTAGTGTTTTTATTGTTGGTAGATCATTTTGACTTGGTCATTTTAAAAGTAGCTTGCAAGCCCAAAAAGTGTGGGCACCCCTGCTCTAGATCATGCAATGTATGGCATTAAAATGAGCTTTAACATATAAAGCCACTCCCCTCTCCTTTTTTTCCTACTCTGTCTTCCTGAACAATTATAGCCCAGTATTACTGTATCTCAGTCATAGTTCTCTGTGAACCACATCTCTGTGGTTGCCATTAAATCCAACTCAGCCTCTAGAGCCAGAACCTTGTTCCCCATACTTCAAGCATTAGTATATACTGCTTTATAGACACTGCCCCTTTTCCCATTTGTTTAGAGATATTTAGTAATTCAGTTATCTGAGGACTTTTACTCACCTGAGGGCTTTGATCACTTTGCTCCAATGATTCTAGTTTAAAGCCCTCTTCAGTAGGTTAACCAGTGAAAATTAAAGAGAACATCCAAAAGTACATCTGTGAATTATCTTTTGGATGTGCTCTCAGTTTAATTTCTTCTTCCTTTCGGGTTTCCTTCCAGATGTTGAACTGTTTGCCCTTCTTAAAAATCCACTTGTGTTTTATAGATATATACAACTTTTTAGAATGCACAACTTTCTAGAAATCAAAAATTAAAGGCAATTGTTAAATTATGAGATAACTGGAACAGTTAGTGAAATGCAACATATGTATTCATATATTACCTGTTGGATAGTTTGTCCATGCACAATGTATCACTTGGCTTTTAGTCGTATAGCAGCCACGCAGTCAGAAACAAGAAAACTCTATTGCAAGATTTCACCATCGAAGAACAATGTGCAGTAGTGTGCTTACTTTTAGCAGAGGAAGTGAAACCTGTGGAGATTCACCGTTGGCTATTGACTCAATATGGACATAGCATCATGAATCAATGAAACTCTACTAGGCTTTTGTATGCCAGGTGCTGATATTCCAGAGGCAGTGAACATGGGGGGGGGGGGGTCTTTACCTGGTCTCTGCAGTGTTATCTGGTCACTTTGGATACCTTTTAGGCACTTATACCTGATTTTAGATCACCTAAGTCACAATGTATAAGTTCTGTTCAGAAAGTCTCATCAAACCTTCAATTATCGCTGCTGGAAGACTAAGTCTAGGTTGGAATACATCCCACTCACCTCCTGCCCTAACCACTCCTCCAGAAATGCCCCTTTGAGGTCTGGGTGCACAGTGGGATTCTTGAGGCCTAAAAAGTCTCTGGATATGTAAAAAAAGTTGTTTTGATTATCAGCACTTGGACGACCTGTCTCTTTGGTCATCCAAGTGCTGACTTGGGTGGGTTTTTGGACATATTTCACTTTCAATTATTAGCCCCATAGGCACTCTAGTTCTAGTCTAGGTTCTTTCTTGATCCTTATGGCACTTTTCTGGGCCATGTGTAAACAATAATCACAGCTCTAATTAAGAAAATTTCATAATAAATAGTTGTGTGAAAAACTCAGACCCTGAACCCGTGAATTAGTGACAACACCAACTGAGGTTCAATAGGGGACCATCATAGTTTTCACTGTCCCCTAATACCATCCAAAATATGTTGAAACAATAAATACAACAAAGTACTTATCTGAATCAGATGGTATTGCATTGATATGGAACATGAGAGGAGTTAAAGTGACTCGTGCAGCTAAAAACAATTCCTGTGTTGATTGCAGATAAATACACTCTAATGACCCTGTCCCCCTGACTCGAGTTTCAAGTCTTCTTCAGGGAAGGACACTTCTCCTGACGTCACTCAATATAGCCGAGGGAACTAAGGAAGATGAACCCATACATGCGCAGATCACTAGCGAAGGACATTCGCAGGTTCAGGGTCTGAGTTTTTCACACAAATATTTATTATGAAATTTTCTTAATTAGAGCTATGATTATTGTTTACACATGTTACGTCATTATCACAGAAGAATATAGATTTTCTCTCCATTATTGGCGACTTTTCTGGGCCTCCGTGTATTTTTCTTACATCATTATCGCACACTATATATCTTTTAATATATTTTTGTTCCACTATTGCATTCATTGTTATAGAACCCCTAAAGAAGGCTATTTTATTAGCCAAAACATGAACCGTATAGAGCAGGGGTAGGGAACTCCGGTCCTCTAGAGCCGTATTCCAGTCGGGTTTCCAGGATTTCCACAATGAATATGCATTGAAAGCAGTGCATGCAAATAGATCTCATGCATATTCATTGGGGAAATCCTGAAAACCCGACTGGAATACGGCTCTCGAGGACCAGAGTTCCCTACCTCTGGTATAGAGTCTTCTTGTTACTGTTTATTACATTGGTACAGACTACTGCTGTATAGCCTGCCAGCTGTATTATGTTTCATTTGTCGGAATAAACTTAGTTGATCCAGTAGACTGATTCCTTTCCTTGTTATGGTTTTGCAGTTTACCCTGTTCCTGTGGAACAATGAGGTTTCCTTTGTTGTTGCTGCCTAACTTTGAGTGTCATTTATAGAATTTCCCCAGCCATGTTTTAAAGCTGGCTGTTAATTAAGAACATAAGAATTGCCGCTGCTGGGTCAGACCAGTGGTCCATCATGCCCAGCAGTCCGCTCACGTGGCGGCCCTCTGGTCAAAGACCAGCACCCTAACCGAGACTAGCCCTAACAGCACACGTTCTTGTTCAGCAGGAACTTGTCTAACTTTGTCTTGAATCCCTGGAGGGTGTTTTCCCCTATAACAGCCTCCAGAAAAGCATTCCAACTTTCTACCACTCTCTGGGTGAAGAAGAACTTCCTTATGTTTGTACGGAATCTATCCCCTTTCAATTTTAGAGAGTGCCCTCTCGTTCTCCCTACCTTGGAGAGGGTGAACAACCTGTCCTTATCTACTAAGTCTATCCCCTTCAGTACCTTGAATGGATGGGCACTTTAGTAAACAGGTCCCTAAGGAAGTATAATTGAAAAAATGGTCATGTCAGGAGAGGCAACCTCACAACAGGTTGAAAAAGATAAGTGATTTTGATGTTATACTATAAAAATATAAAATATAACAGAAAAAGTAAGGAAAAAATAAAAAAAAAAGAAAAAAAATTCAGTGATCTTATGATGATAATGGCTAAATTTGTGAGCTCATGAAGAGCTCATTAGAGCCAGCTGAGGATCCATTAGTAATATATGAGTGACAAGAGGGAAAAATAGCTGAAGTAAGATAGTGTTGTGAATAAGTTCCCCTGAGTGGATAGCCTATGGAAGCTTTGGTTTACCAATGTGCATAAATTTAGGCACAGATGTCCTTATTCTAAAATTAAGCATGTAATTAAAATAATGCCTCCCAATCCACCCATGATATGTCCTTTTCTATTCTCCCTTTTTTGACTGGCACCTAAAATTTAGGCACAAATCCCTTACCTAAATTTATTCATGTAACATGCAATTGGTTTTAATTAGCACTAATAATTACTTCTTAAAATGCCAAGCATCGGTGCTAATTAGCTTATTATTCAATTAAATTGCATACACAATTTGGGCATGAGACCAAATTTGTGCACACATTATTTTCTACTTTTATTAAAAAATGTAAATGTTTAACATATCACAATCCACATGAGATATAATAGAAACAATAGCAAAGATGATAGAAGTATAAGACGATACAGTTGATGGAAATAAATAATTACATTTACAGCCCATGGAGCAAAAATACTTTTTTAAAGAATTTGAGGTATATATAGTTAATGAATGGATTGGATGGATTATGTCACTGAGTCATGATGGAGAGGAAAACGGTGATGAAATTCAAAAAAAGCATGGGATAAAAATAGAGGATCTCTAATTAGAAAACTAAGGATGTAAGTTAAAGAACCTGCATGGTCTGTATCCCATATATGGTGATTTGGTTTAGGATGGGCTGGGGTGGACATCCAATATGAATTCCACTAATATGGAACATGAGAATGTTACTGGCCAGACTTTACAGTAGATATCCTGCAACAACGAGATGATTGGATAGGCTGGAGTGAACTTGGATGGCAACTTCAGCATTTGGAACCTAGGACAATACCAGACTTTACAGTCTACGGCCCAGAAAGAAGAGACTAGTTAATATAATCATGTATTTTTTAATGGGTATTACTTATGGGCAGACTGGATGGACCGTTCAGGTCTTTATCTGCTGTCATTTATTATGTTAATATGTTTCTGTGCAGTGTGTGGCTCCACTATGTTGTTGCTGCTCTACACAGGTTTAAAAATAATACCAAAATAATGTAATCATCAATGAAACAAATGAAATATTTGCTAGTTTGCAATGTTTGAAAAAAATTAAATTAATTCCTTGAAATAAAAATAACATGCAAAAGGCTTGATTCAATTGTAGCCCATTTCCAACGCTCTTTGTTATCATAATTGTCAAAAAAATAGTACTTGCAGGAGAGTGAAGAAACAAATTCTTCAAAGCTAGGAGCAAAACCTTTTTGTTAATGAAAAGTTATGTTGTAATGAGTCCCTGGAAGGTAGGTGTTGAATAAATGATAAAGGAGTGTGCCCCTTTGCTAAACAAAGAAACAAACAGCTCCATTGTACTTTAATGGATGAAAAGATTGAAGACTATGGCAGGAGCTTATTATAGGAACTTTACTCATATGCAGTCTCAGTAATTTTAACTCCAGGGTGATGAAATTGCAAAAATCAGAGTGTACTCTACTCTTATTTGCAAAAATATTCCTGGAGTTTGTAGCCCAGCCTCACTGTGAACTTTATTATTGTATTTCATAATAAAGTATAGGAATGCACATTCATTGGAAACATGGGGAATGTCAAATGACATTGCCCATGCTATTTGATATTTTTTAAGGAATCAACAAGAAAGAAAGACTTTGCTCCCCTTTTACTAAACTGTGGTAAGTTTGTGAGATAGGAGTGTTTCACTGGGTTAAACTACAACATAGAGTTCCCCTGGACACAACCCCCATAGGTAAGCTCCCCTGGACCCCAAGTGGCTACCTGACACATCATTGGTGGTCAGGGGGACCCGGGGAGTCCAGAGGAAGGTCCTCTGGGGTCCAGGTAGGTCCACTGGGGTCCAGAGTTCTTTAGAAAAGAGTGATGCCCAATTGTTCCTGGCCACTCCAGTGCCAACTTCAAAATGGTACCCCTAGCAGCAGTCTCACCATTTTGAGGTTAGTGCCACAGAGATCAGGAGTGATTGGGCATTACTGCTGGCTGAAGAGCTCAGGACCCCACTGGACCCCAGAGGATCCCCTGGACCTCCTGGACCACCAATGATATGTCAGGAGGTGGGTCATACATCAAGGGGCTAGGACCGAGGGGACTCAGCACCATAACTCAGGAACATCAGGTCACAACTTTGCATGACCCAAAACTCCTGGGTCACAAGAATATTGCTGCTTGTGAGATTGATAACAGTGTTATTCCGTTATGATGGGATTTAACAACCTGCAGTACCATGATACCACAGATGAAGAATCACATGAGGCATCATAAGAACATAAGAATTTCCATACTGGGACAGACCAAAGGTCCATCAAGCCCAATATCCTGTTTCCAACAGTGGCCAACCTAGGTCCCAAGTACCTAGCTAGATCCCAAGTAATAAAACAGATTTTATTCTGCGTATCCTTAGACTAAGCAGTGAATTTCCACAAGCCATCTCAATATAACCTGTGCACATCCAACCTCCCCCTGCAGCCCATTGGTTAGACATTCCTAACAAAGCTTAGAAGCTTAGCCAGCCACTAGCCTGAAGGGAAAAGTAGAACTGAAGATTGTTCAGGCACTCTCTGTAGCTACTGATCCCACCTCCCCCTGCAGCCCATTGATCAGACATTCCTAAGGAAGCTTAGCCAGCCAAAAGGCTGTAGGGAAAAGCAGGAATGAAAGTTGCTAAGATACTGTTTCTGTAAAAGACTTAGGGAAGAGATATGGAATGTAAAAAGAACCCAGCTGAAGTTAATGCAAGCTGGGGAAGCCATGGAAAGTAATACAAAGATAACTGTAGCCCATTGTCAGAAATTCCTAAGGAAGCTTAGCCAGCCAAAAAGCTGCAGGGTGAAGCAGGACTGAAGATTGCTAAGATACTGTCTCTACAGATGCTTCTCTCACCTCCCCCTGCAGCTCACTCACCCTACTTCTCCAAGTGAAGCTCGGTCTTCCAGGTACTACAAAACTAGTGTAAATTGACATTGGCATGCCCACATTTAGACACGCCCTCATGCCAATGGCAGGCATTATGAGCCAATTGCTACCAATGGTAGGTGTAACAAAAACAATTGCTACCAATAATTGGGCTCAAACAATAAATTATTGGTGCTAATTATTGGCAACAATTTGGATTTATGCGCACATCTTGCTAAGCACTATTCTATAAAGATGCACATGTAAAGTTTTTGGTGTGGAAATGAAAAGAGGGAATTCACATGCACTATTCTCTTTTCCATCTGCCAAGGGTTGTAAATTTAAAAGATTTCAACAATGCCTGCTGTCTTTTGCAATATGGGATAAGGATTTGACTTTCTTAATTATGTTAACTGACTCCTAGCTACAGTTTCAACGTGTCTTAAAAACATATCTTTTTACTGAATATTTTGAAAATTAGGCATGCTCTGCCTTTCTTCTCATCTTTTGTAGATATGATGTTTGGTGAACCGCATAGAACTTAGTGGTATTTGCAGTATAGAAGTGAGTTTTATATTGTGTTATGTCATATGTATTGTCACAGGACGGACCCTGTTCCTAGCGAGGAAGACTTGCTGGAAGAAGGAAATGAGGTTAAAACCCTTGAAAGTATTCCTAAGCCTGCTAAGGAGAGTCCCAAAGCAGCCCCTAGGAATACTTACAAGCCAAGCCTTCCAGCAATTAAACTTCCTAAAGCCCTGCCTAAAGCAGGAAGATCTGATTTAGCTTTACCTAAGCCAGTTGTGAGAAAACCGATGGAAAGACTACATCTCCCAGCAGCCATAGAGCCAGGGAAAGGAAAGAGCAGGAATGGCTTACTGGCCACACCCAAACAGGCTCAAACTGGTTTAGGCCAGGTGAGAATGTCTCTGAGAGCAAGCTACCCTAACACACCTGCAGGGAGGACTAATCAGCTCCCTGCAATGAAATAAAAGAGTTTAGTTTTCACACAGAAGCAGTTCCAGGACCAGCCTCAGAGTGCACACCTGCTCCAGACCCAGCAAGCCAGAGCCACACAGCAAAAATAAAGCAGCAGCCTACAGCCACAAAGAACCAGAGAGCAACAGTCCACCCCATGGCAACAAACTCAGGCAGAGGTTTGTGATGAAGAGGCTAATGATAAGGTTGATTCTGGGTTTGTGCAAGATAGTGAAATGGGGGATAATGACATTACCTATGATATGGAAATAGATTGTTCTGATTGGCCCAGCTCTGAAGGTATGGACATAGGCTGAGAGCCATTGCTAATAAGGGAGCTAGAGGGAAAAGTAAAGTCTGCTCAAGTTTATTGGAAATGTTGAAGTTTTGTTTTGAACTTTAAATACAAGCCACAGGCAGCCATTTTGTTGGGATCTGGGGAGGGGATCTTTCCAAGCTGATCCATAGAGGAAAAATTATTTGGAGAGGATCCCACCCTTGGGGCATTAAGCCTAACCCCAAGGGAGTTTTGCCTGGCAGAAGAAAAGCTTTTATTTTGTTGGAATAAGGCTTTTATATTCTGGCATATTTTTGGACAGCAATTGTTTTGTTTTTGTTTGTGAATGCTGGACTTAAGCACAAGGTGACACTTGTTTATGCTGGTGAAACAATAAACAGTACCATGAAAGTGCACCCAAAGTTGTGAACTCTTTTATTTTGAGCCTTACCAAGCTACCAAAACAACCTCGCAAATCACTCGGCTGAGATTTGTGTGCACTGGGTTAGGTCACTTGCTGAGCCCAGCTTGGCCACGCCCAGTCACAGTATTCATGGGAAGAACAAGGATGGTATGGGGAATTCATTAAAGATGTGTGCATTATTATATAATTTGGGGAATCTGAGCCTAATTTATGTACAAGGATTTACACCAGGTTTTAGTTGGCATAAATCCTTTCAACTAAAGATGGGCATGGCTCCCAGCATTAGGCGCTTTTCTATAAACAGTGCTCAACTCAGGGCACCATTTATAGAATGGTGATCACTGCTCATTATTTTGGGACCCAAATTTGGACACCATGGCCCAGATTCTGTAAATAGCATCTAAAGTTAGACACCTAGATTGGCATGCCTACTCAATCTAGGCACCTAACAATTTTCTTAATTAGCTTAATTGGCACCATTAATTGACAAGTGCCATTGAAAAGCAATTTAAAACAATTTAAAAATAATAATTAGCTGAGGTGTCTACCAGAAAATAGGTGTGGTTAGGTTGCAGATTGTGGGTGGATTTTGGGCATGGCTTGACTTAGGCACATTCATTTAGGTGAAGAAAACTCTGGCATAAATGGAGTGCACCTAAGGGTTTCAATGCCTACTAGTACCCAAGACCACTTAGGCACTGCAAGGCATGATTCTATAAATGACACCTAGCAGGTGATTGACAATTGCGCTCAATAGCACCTAGGGAAGAGTATGTTGCATTGGTTAAAGCTCCAAAAACCATTGGTTAAAGCATTGGTTAAAGCTACAGCCTCAGAACCCTCGGGTTGTGGGTTCAAATCCACACTGCTCCTTGTGACCCTGGGTAAATCACTTATTCCCCCTATTGACCCAGGTACATTAGATAGACTAAGAGCCCACTGAGACAGACAGGGAAAAATGCTTGAATACCTGAATAAATTCATGTAAACCATTCTGAGCTCTCCTGGGAGAATGGTATAGAAAAATAAATACATTAAAAAATAGAAGTTAGGTGCCGTTTATAAAATCAGGGCCCATGTGTATAACTGGGAGTCATGCTCATGGCCCACCCATGTCCTACCCAAATGTACACCCCTCTTGTAGTTAGGTACTGTCATACATAGGCAATATCACATATGTGCCTATTGACATAGGTGCCTAAATGTCAATTAATGGCACCTTTAATGTATAAGTGGTGTATACCTCTATAGTTTATTATTTATATTCCATTTCTATTCAAAGCGGATTACAGTTAAACATGCATAATTATATACAATACAGATTCAAAACAACTCAGACACCAGAAACAATAGACAAAAGAGATGACACTTCAAGAGTTTTTTCAAATTGACATAAATCTTTCTGATGCCAAAGAGACACTGGGAGTTTGTTCCATTCTATTGGGCCTGCAGAAGAAAATGTCCTTCTCATTGCTTCCAAATGTAATTCATTTTTAGAGGGAACAATGGTCTTTAGTGATACATAAGGTCTTCAGCAATCCTGCAAGTATTTCAATGACTGTTGCTTGAGACTCGGATAAACCATCAGTAACAATTTATTCTTCACACGATAGTCTATGGATAACCTATGCATCACAATCCAAGTTTCCAAGCTTATTAAAATTTTGATATAATGCTAATCATAATTTCTAAGCGTTTTACAATCAAATAGGGGAAAATATTTAGACATTCTAAATATATACTGGATGAACTGGACAGACAAAGAAACAAAAGGGAAGTAGGGAGAATTACAATTTAAAAGAAAGTAGAACATGAAAGGTAAATAACAGAAGGGAGGTAAAGGAGATCAGAATAGGAACAAGGCTTCAGCAGAACCGTTTTAGCATTCATATATGTCTTTAAAGGAATGATTTAAGATTTCCTTTGAATTTATCTAAAGTTTGTTTGGCCCTGATATAGGGTGGTAACAAGTTCCAGATAGTGGGTACAGTTATAGTGAATGAAGAGGCCCACCACATACTGATGATTTTTGAAGATGGTACGTGAAAGAGATGCTCTGAAGAGGATCTTATGGTTCTAGGGGAATCCTGTGGGATTAGGAGCTTATGAATGAAAGCGGGTTCTTTGATATTTTGGGTTTTGAATGAAAGAATATCTATTTTATATAGAATTTGATGTGGTATTGGCAGCCAATGTGCACATTTTAATAAAGGGGCGACATGATCAAATTTTTTCATATTTGTAATGATTTTGATTGCAATATTTTGTATCAATTGGAGGCGTTGAATATCTTTTTGGCAGATTCCTTTATATAATGAATTGCAGTAGTCGAGTTTGGATATGATAAGAGAGAGGATTAGTATGTTGAGAAATTGAGAGTCCAAAATATTTGATAAAGATCTTATCATTCTAAGTTTGAAAAAAACAATTCTTTACTACTGCGCTGATCTGTGGACGGTAGGATAATTT
The DNA here is from genome assembly GCF_902459505.1 of Geotrypetes seraphini. Classification (NCBI taxonomy): domain Eukaryota; kingdom Metazoa; phylum Chordata; class Amphibia; order Gymnophiona; family Dermophiidae; genus Geotrypetes; species Geotrypetes seraphini. The sequence continues at coordinate 165,415,634 of NC_047085.1, forward strand.
ACAATCTATTATTACTCCAAGTATTTTGGTTGTAGTAACAGAATTGATTGATGCATTGTTAATGGTGATGGGAGATGTAAGCTGTATATTTTCCTTCCAAGGAAACAGAAGACAGTTAGTTTGGGAAATGTTAAGAAAAAGCATATTTTTGCTTAGTCATTGGCTAATCTTGTCTAATTTTGAATTAATGAGATTAATGTCCGTGGGGCAAGAAGCATCAATGGGGTAGATAATCTGTATATTGTCCACTTAGGTGAAAGTGGTAAGACCTATTGACTGACATAGTGTCAGTAAAGGGGACAGATAAATATTAAAGAGTAGGGGAGACAATATTGATCCTTCAGGAATGCCAAACTTATTTTGTGTGATTAATGATGTGAGTTATTAAAAGAGACCATGGAAGTGTGGTTTGAGAAGTAAGAAGTAAACCATTTGTGGACTTGTTCGGAGATCCCTACCGTAGCCAATCTTTGAAGTAGAAGTTGGTGGTCTATTGTATTGAACGCCCCTGAAAGATCTAAAGAAACAAGGATAACTGATTTGTGCTGATCCAAAAAGTATTGTATGGTTGTGGTTAAACATACTGGTGGATGTTCTGTAGAATGGTTTTTGTGAAAGCCGGTTTGATTAGGGTGAAGAGCTTGAGTTTTGTTAAAAAAAAAAAAAATAAATAAATAAATAAAATCCAAGATTTGATTATATACAATTTTTTTCCATTAATTTTGCAAGAAATGGAAGGTTTCAAGTTTATTAATTTTTAATATACTGACCATCAACGGGTATCTAGCCGGTTTACAATAAAATGTTAAAATAAGGATAAAAGGTTATGCTTATAAAAGTAAAGTTTTTTTTTAGATAGAAGGGAAGTGTACATTAAGGACATGGACAGGACAAACTTGAGAGTGATGGTTAAGAGGAAGGAGAGGGGTAAAGTTACATTATTAGAAAAGGAGAAAAAAAAAGGGGATGGAAAGGAAATGGAGGGAAAGGAATAAAACATTAGGGATAGGATCGCTTCTTAAAAGCGGTTGGTTGAGTGAGAAAGAGGTAATTCAAGAGCAGTTGAAAGCATCTTGAAATAGGAAAGTTTTTAAGCTAATCTTAAATTTATCGATTCAGTTTTCATGGCGGAGTTGAGATGGTAAGGCATTCCATAGAGTTGGAGATACTACTGAAAAATTTGATTTCCTGGTATAGAAAAAATCCTTTATAGAAGGAATGGAGAGTAAGTTCTGGTCCGCTGATCTAAGCGTCCGTGTAGGGCACAATGGAATGAGGAGCTTATTGAGGAAGGAAGATTGATGGGAGAGTTTGATTTTAAAGGTCAACATGATGGTTTTGTAAGTAACACGGTGTGTGATGGGATTCCCTAACTTGTGTATAAGTTTTATTGCCGTGTTTTGGATTAATTGTAAACGTCGGAATTCTTTTTGGAGAATTCCATTGTAAAGGGAATTGCAGTAATCAAGATGGGAGATAACAAAAGACTGAACCGAGGTTGTGATTGAATCCGTGTCAAGAATGGAAGTAAGGGAACGAATGAGGTGAAGCTTGTAAAAACAGGTTTTGACAACTGAGCTGATTTGGTGGTGAAATGTAAGGTCTTTATCTATAACTAGCTGATGACCCGGCATTGCATGTGTATTTAATTATAGCAATAACACTGTAAAATGATTCAAATAAAGATACTTTATAGTGGTGAATGAAATTATTGTTTTACAGCTTAATAAAAAGTATAATATTCAAATTATAATGTGAAATATTTGACAAAATGAATACAATACAACTAACGCAAAACGTGATTATAAACAAAATTTTTAGTTTCATCTCCAGGAGCAAGAACATATAAATTGATGGGGGAACCCACCCTTGAGCAAGCAACATAGAGTTGTGGGCTGAGAGACCCCCAGAACATATCACCCTAGGTAGTGAGGGATCTCCATACCAAGTTTCGTTCAAATCGGTCAAGCCGTTTGTGAATTACTGTGAGAATGGCAGCTTTTTATATTTTTTCCATTGACATGAATGGGTGATATCTGATTTTCTGTTTGTAGCTCGGCCCACGTGTGCAGGAGGGCCGCGAGAACCCCAGAACATATCAGCCCAGGTAGTGAGGGACCTGCATACAAAGTTTCGTTCAAATCAGTAAAGCCGTTTTTGAATTACAGTGAGAATGGCAGCTTTTAACATTTTTTCCATTAACATGAATGGGTGAAATCTGATTTTCTGTTTGTAGCTCCTCCCACCTGTGCAGGTGGGCCGTGAGACCCCCAGAACATATCACCCCAGGTAGGTAGGGATCTGCATATCAAGTTTCGTTAAAATCGGTCAAGCCGTTTTTGAATTACAGTGAGAATGGCAGCTTTTAACATTTTTTCCATTAACATGAATGGGTGAAATCTGATTTTCTGTTTGTAGCTCGGCCCACGTGTGCAGGAGGGCCGCGAGACCCCCAGAACATATCACCCCAAGTAGTGAGGGATCTGCATACCAAGTTTCTTTTTTTTTTTTAATCTTTATTCCTTTTTATTTCTTTCAACAAGTGTACAGTATTATTACAATTAATTTACATAACACACTTGGCATTCTTAAACAATATTATTATACATGTTTTTATTCCCCCCCACCTCCCACCCTTTTCCATATCAATAAAATATTCCTTCAAAATTTATATATACATCCCTTTTTGATAATACAATTAATCTGACATGAAATCTGTCCCTCCCCCCATCCTTCTTCCTCAAACACTTTAAACATTTTATTATACCCAGTAATGCATAACAATAAATATCCCATCCTATTACATATATCTCCTTATTTTTCATAACAACATCTTTCCAATATTTTTCCCTCCCTATCCCTCCCATCCCATCCCATTTCTATATATTATCCCCTAAGGAAAAAGAATAAACTTTACTCGTTATAATATTCAATTAATGGCCTCCACACCTCTTGAAATCTTTTAAAATACCCCCTCTGTATCGCAAAAAATCTTTCCATCTTATACATATGACAAACTGAGTTCCACCAAAAATTACAATTCAATCTAGAACAGTCTTTCCAATTAGTTGTTATCTGTTGAATTCCCACTCCCGTAAGAATCAACAATAATTTATTGTTTGCTGCAGATATTTGGCATTTGGCCCTCATACACATTCCAAAAATCACTGTGTCATAGGATAAAGCCACATGACTCTCCATCAACATATTAACTTGATCCCATATTGATATCCAAAATGCCTGAATACATGGACAATAAAATAAAAGATGGTCTAGAGTTCCAACTTCAATTTTACAATGCCAGCATCTATTAGACTTAGAGCAATCTAATTTTTGTAATCTAGTAGGGGTCCAGAATGCTCTATGCAACAAAAAGAACCATGTTTGCCTAATAGATGCTGACATCGTACCTTTAATTCTCCAAGACCAAATACGTGGCCATTGAGATGCATTAATCTGATGCTTAATCTCAATGCTCCAAATATCTCTTAATCCATTTTTAGGCTTCTTATTCAAATAATTAGATATAATTTTATACCACTTTGCGGCCTGGTGACCTAGATATCTGCCTGGAAACATAAGAATTCTAAGCTGTAATGATCATTTAAAGATTTCCATTCAGGGAACCCCACCTGAATAGCCTGCTTCAATTGCAACCACTTATAACTTTGTTTTTTATTCAGACCATATTTATGTTGCAATTGTGAAAATTCAAGCATCTTACCATTATCAATTACTTCCGTTAATGATCTTATACCTGCTTTAATCCAATCTTTCCAGACAACCTTAAACCCGCCTATTTGTATCTTGGAGTTTACCCAAATAGTCTGTTTCGATTTTAAAATAGAATCAGTAGTTAATTTGTCTACAAACCTTAATGTTTTCCAAGTATCCATTAATACTTTATTGTCCTTACGTATTCTAGGCACCTTTATACCAAGCAAAAGATCAAGCCTAAGTGGAAAGATAAGTGATCTCTCCACCCTTAACCACTCTGGTAATTGTTCCAAAAGCTCTGGGAGGACCCAATACATACCTTGGCGCATGATATAGGCCTGATGATACCTATAAAAATTGGGAAAATTTACCCCACCCTCCTTAATTGGTCTTTGCAAAGACACTAAAGCCACTCTTGCAATTTTACCCAGCCAAATAAATTTAACCAGAATACTATTTAATTTTTTATAGAAAGACCCCTGAAAAAACACTGGTATCATTCCCAATTGATAGCAAACCACAGGCAAAATCATCATTTTAACAGTTTGTACTCTTCCCCACCAGGACAAATGTAAAGGATTCCATTGCTCACACAATTCTGTACCTTTTTGTAATAAAAATTTTTCATTTATTCTTATTGTCTCTTCAAGTGTTTTATTCAGCCAAATACCTAAGTATTTTATTCCATCCTCTTTCCATATAAAAGGGAAAGTATCAAGTATACCTTTTGTACAATGCACATTTAAAGGTAAAATCTCTGATTTAGTCCAATTTATTTTGTATCCTGAGAATTTTCCAAATGTATCTATGACCTTCAGTAGACATGGGATTGTTGTTTCCGGATTCCTCAAATGAAGCAAGATGTCATCTGCATAAGCAGATACTTTATATTCCACTCCAGCACATGGAATACCCTGTATGTCCTTTGCCTGTCGAATAGCTAATAATAAGGGTTCAAGAACTATATCAAAGAGCAAAGGAGATAATGGACAACCTTGTCAAACTCCCCTCTGCAACTTAAAAGCATCCGAAAAATTATTATTTATATATAAGCGAGCAGTTGGGGAGCTGTACAATGCTTGTATCATTTGTATAAATCCGGATCCAATACCAAACCATTCCATAGCTTGATACATGAAACTCCATTCTACACGATCAAAAGCCTTCTCAGCATCTAGTGAAACCTAAAAAGCCGGATCATTAATTTTTTTTGTTAAATAATACATCTGAAATGCCAGTCTAGTATTATTAGAAGAGTGTCTTTGAGCAACAAATCCAGTTTGATTCATTCCTATTATATGCGGAAAAGCTTTAGCCAATCTTAATGCTAAAATCTTAGCTAATAATTTACCATCTACATTTATTAAAGATATAGGCCTGTAGTTTGAAACCAATGTTGGATCTTTATTTGGCTTTGGCAAAACAATAGTTAAAGATTCTGCCATAGTGCCTGATATACAATCTTTATTCAGTTGATCCTGATATAATTTTAATAAATACGGTAATAGGGAAATTTGAAATTCTTTATAAAACTCTACTGTAAATCCATCTCCACCTGGAGCGGTCCCAACTCTAAGGGATTTCAATGCCATTTGTAACTCTTTTAATGATATAGGTTTATCTAAACTTCTTTTTATATGATCAGGAACCTTAAGACCTTCAACTAAACTCAAAAAATCCATCCCATCTTTCTCTTTATTTAAATAAGACTCCGAAGAATACAATGACTTATAATATTTTAAAAATTGTTTTAATATATTTCCAATTTGAGAATGAGAATTTCCTAACTCATCTTTAATTATGCTTATTTTCTCCTTCCTTTTAAATAATTTGCCAATAATCTTCCAGCCTTATTTGCACTACCATAATACACCACCTGCTGAGCAAAAATATCTTTCCTTACTAACCCAGAGGAAATTTCATTATATTCACATTTTTTTAACAATATTTGAAATGTCTCCTGTTCCCATTTATTAACCAATTTTAATTCCAAATTCTTAATTTCTTTTTCCAAATTCACATATTGTTTTCTTAACAGTTTCTTTTTATATGCAGAATATGATATAATTTGTCCTCTCATAGTTGCTTTGAAAGCATCCCATAAAATTCCAATCGAAATTTCCTCTAAATCATTAAGTCTAAAATATTCATTTATTTTATTTTGAAATTCTGTGCAAAATTTAGAATCAGCAAGCAATGTATTATCAAACCTCCATACAGGTTTGGAATTATCTGGATCTACTAAATTAACTTCTATCCATATACCACCTTGATCAGATATTACTATTGGTTCTGTCAGCTTTTATAACTTGCTGTACCATCTGATCTGAAACAAAAATATAATCAATTCTTGAGAACGATTGATGAACATGTGAACAAAATGTAAATTCCCGATCATTAAAATGAAGAATACGCCATATATCTTTTAAATTACATACTTGTACCAAATTATCTAATCCCATTGATTTCATTATTCTACTAGGCTTTTTATCCATTATTGGATCTATAACAGCATTGAAATCCCCAGCCACCACTAAATTAGTAGTAGCCAGTGGTAAAACTAATTGTTGTAGAGATTTAAAGAATTCACTTTGATTCGAATTAGGTGCATATATATTTAGTAACGCCATTGTATTACTGCCCATGCTCATGTCAACAAGTAACCACCTTCCTTGAGGATCTGCCTTAACCATATTAAATGTTGCTGGACATTTTTTATTAATCAATATTGCAACTCCTGCCTTCTTTTTTACCGCTTGTGCAAATAAACATTGTTTTATCCACTTATCTGTCAGCTTCATAGACTCTGTTCCAGACAAATGTGTATCTTGCAAGAAACATATATCTATATTTTGTTGTTTAATATATTCCAATACCTTTTTCCTTTTTATAGGGTGATTAAGGCCATTTACATTCAAAGAAAAAATTTTAAAACCCATTTTACAAATAAAATATAAAATACATATATAATCCACTCAAACATAAAATATACATTTTTTTCTTTTTCCTTAAACCAATATATGAGTCTCCCCCCTCCCCTCTTTCCCCATCCCCCCTATTCCCATCCCCCACCTTCCCCTCCCCTAACACAAATGCAAACTTCGAAACGCACATATTACTGAGCAAAAATAAACTCCCCACAGGCAATAACATACTCATTTTTCTTTCTCTAATCTTTCAAACAACCAACACTAAATTCTCCTGCAGTCAATCCATTCTTCAATACCCTAAATACCCATATTTACTATAATTCTTTATTATATACTTCCCCTCTCATTCAAATTTCCAAACATTCTTCCATCCTATACCTCTAATATATTTATAAAAGTATATACCCAATATTTCAGAAACCATTTCTTACAATATATACCCCCCAAGATTAATATTATTATTTTATTTTATTTTTTTTTGTATAACCTAAGTTTCTCACAACTTCAATGGAACATACATCACTCCATCCTATAATATTCATTTTTTTTTTATCCTTACATCAAAAGAAGGATCAAACATTTCAACCAAGCAGACCTCATATTTTTTAAAACTCTCATTAATTTTCATTGCATCTTCAATCTATTACAGTCTATTCTCCATTCTGCACAACTGTAACACTTGTACATCTTCATCCTGCTGTTTCAGTCTCTTATTCCATCTTCTTGCAGATTGCTATTTCATCTTTCTCCAATAAAGTATTTTTGCAACATCATCCTTATATCTCAGTCAATTTCAGATGCAAATTGTAAATCTAAATAATGCTCAAGTCATTTCCATCAGTCTATCTTCACATCTTCTTCTCTTTACATCAATAGTCTTTTGTATTTTTCATCTTATTATATTCTAAGTTCCCACATTTCTCCAATGCAGCATTTATGTGTCCTCATATTATTATCTCAGTCACGCTCAAATGCAAATTATAAACTCACATTAAGAAACCATCCAAATCTAATAATTGTTCCTCATATTTTTTTCACTTCCTATATGCTCCATCTCTCTTCTTACCTTGTCAAAATCTTCTTTTCTTATTGTCTCTTTAAAATTTTCATTTCTATTCTTTAAATCTTGTTTGAAATGTTGATCCCCCTTAAATCTAACTGCAACAATTTTCTAGAAAATATTTTTCTCCTTTTCTATTTTTTTTTCCACTTTTTCCTTCTTTATAAAATATCTTTCAATTTTCACTCAAAAATATAAACCAAAAATAATCTAAGTATATTATTTATTACATTTTCTAAATACTTTCATGAAACCATAGGCAAATTATATTGATCTAGAAATTCCTGTAATTTGCCTGCTTCTTCAAAATTATAAGTTTTATTCTCATAAGTTACCCTCATAATAGCAGGGTATATCAATCCATATCTTGTCCCATTGCTCTCAGTTTAGGTCTTAAATCCAAAAGCTTTCTGTAGGCAGTAGCTTTTGCAAAGTCAGGTACTATAAAGATCTTAGAATCCTGGCATTTAAGATCCTTATTTGTTTTAGCCAGCTTTATAATCTCTACCACTTGCTGATGTCTTAGCAGCTTAAAGATTAGTGGATGGGACCCTTCTGACTATTTGATCTTTTCATCGGTATCCGATGTGCTCTTTCTATCTCCAAAGGAAAAGAACTTTTAAATGGCAAGATCTTTGGGATAAAATTAGTCACAAATTGAATAGGATCATTCTGCTCAATCCCCTCAGGTATCCCAATCAGACGCAAATTATTCCTTCTTTCACGATTTGATAAGTCTTCAAAATCCTTTTTCAACGCCTCTATTTCTCTGTGATCTTTTTTACACACCAGCATCTCTGCCTCAGATTTCTCAGCATGCTTTTCTAACTGCTCAATTTTGAAGTCAACTGCCTGCATTCTATTTGTCAGACTCTCTATTTCCTTCTTCACATCTTTTATATTTTTAGCATTATCACTTACTATTTCTTTAATTTTCTGAAGTTCATTCATCAAATCACTGTTATCAATTTCTTCCTGAGGCAACGGGACCGCTGTCGGGGATACCGAATCAATTTTTGTTCTTTTTTTACTTCCTGCTCCTTAATTCACCGGATTACTTTTACTAGTTTTACCTGAAGCCATTTCTTACTTCAATTCTCTCTTTTCCTTCACTTTTCTTTAATTTTAACTGCCAAAATCTTAATAAAATTTGCCTGTCACAACAGAGCTAATCCTCTACCCAGCCATCTTTGTGCGCTGCAAAGTTCTAGAATCTGCATACCAAGTTTCATTAAAATCGGTCAAGCCGTTTTTGAATTACTGTGAGAATGGCAGCTTTTTACATTTTTTCCATTGACATGAATGGGTGAAATGTGATTTTCTGTTTGTAGCTCCCACGTGTGCAGGTGGGACGCGAGACCCCCAGAACATATCACCCCAGGTAGTGAGGGATCAGCATACCAAGTTTCGTTAAAATCGGTCAAGCCGTTTTTGAATTACAGTGAGAATGGCAGCTTTTTACATTTTTTCCATTGACATGAATAGGTGAAATCTGATTTTCTGTTTGTAGCTCCGCCCACGTGCGCAGTTGGGCCACGAGACCCCAAGAACATATCACCCCAGGTAGTGAGGGATCTGCATACCAAGTTTCGTTAAAATCGGTCAAGCCGGTTTTGAATTACTGTGAGAATGGCAGCTTTTTACATTTTTTCCATTGACGTGAATGGGTGATATCTGCTTATCTGTTTGTAGCTCCGCCCACGTGTGCAGGTGGGCCGCGAGACCCCCAGAACATATCACCCCAGGTAGTGAGGGATCTGCATACCAAATTTCGTTCAAATCGGTCAAGCCGTTTTTGAATTACTGTGAGAATGGCAGCTTTTTACATTTTTTCCATTGACATGAATGGGTGTAATCCGATTTTCTGTTTGTAGCTCCACCCACGTGTGCAGGTGGGACGCGAGACCCCCAGAACATATCACCCCAGGTAGTGAGGAATCTGCATACAAAGTTTCGTTCAAAGCGGTCAAGCCGTTTTTGAATTACTGTGAGAATGGCAGCTTTTTACATTTTTTCCATTGACGTGAATGGGTGATATCTGCTTATCTGTTTGTAGCTCCGCCCACGTGTGCAGGTGGGCCGCGAGACCCCCAGAACATATCACCCCAGGTAGTGAGGGATCTGCATACCAAATTTCGTTCAAATCGGTCAAGCCGTTTTTGAATTACTGTGAGAATGGCAGCTTTTTACATTTTTTCCATTGACATGAATGGGTGTAATCCGATTTTCTGTTTGTAGCTCCACCCACGTGTGCAGGTGGGACGCGAGACCCCCAGAACATATCATCCCAGGTAGTGAGGGATCTGCATACCAAGTTTCGTTCAAATCGGTCAAGCCGTTTTTGCGAGATCGCGGCACATACACACACACATACATACATACACACATACATACCTCCGATTTTATATATATAGAAGATTACTCCCAGTAATTTTATTTTTGTTTCTATTTTTACGGGGGAGGATTTGATGAAAATCTTTCCTGTTATTGTTTCATTATTTTTGGTTGGAAAGAGTAGACCACATGATTTATCAAGGTTAAGAGAAAGTCTGTGTGAAGCCAGTCACTTATTTTGTCTAGTTTGTTCAGAGGTATTTGAAGTATCAATGGGATGAAGTAGTTGAATATCGTCCGCGTAAGTGAAGATTGTGAAACCGATTGACTGAGCTAAAGTAAGAACAGGTGACATAAAGATGTTGAATAGCAAGGGAGATAGAATAGAACCCGTTGAACACCATAAGTCTGTGCTACAGGTGGTGAGGTTTCTTCCTTTGAGTGAACTTTGAAACTGCATTCATTAAAGTATGAGGAAAACCATGAGAGAGCTGATCTTGTGAGGCCGCAGTCTTTGAGTCGGCCGATGAGGAGAAAGTGGCCAATGGTATCAAATGCTGCGGACAGATCTACAGAGATAAGAAGAATGGATTTCTGGTGATCAAGAAAATAGTATATAGTTGAGGTAAGATCTAGCAATGATAATTCGGTGGAATAGGAGGAGCGAAAACCAGTTTGATGTGCAAGTTGGTTATGAATGATTTTCTCTGTCAATTTTGAAATAAGAGGAAGATTGGCGATGGGACAGAAATTCGCTGGCAAGGTGGAGTCTAAGTTATGATTTTTTAATTTAGGAAATACAAGAGCTGATTTCCAAGCTTTAGGAACGAGACTGTCGGAAAGACTTTTAGATACCATTTCCAAAAGAAATGGTCCGAAAAAAGAGAAGAATTTTTTAAGAAGGGACGGGGGAATACTCTCTATAGGATTATTAGGCGCGTTTAGAGATTGTAAGAGTTGGAGAAGATTAGCTAAAGAAGGGGGTTTAAAGTTAGAACAAGTACTGAATGGTAGGTGGGTAGTATTGTCGGGGACGTCTGGAAGTGGAGTAGGAATGGGAGATCCTAGGTGAGATCTGATATCCTTGATTTTCTTATCGAAAAAGAATGCAAGTTCAGTAGCCGATGGCTGTGTAGATAGAGGTGGAGGTTTCTTATTGGAATAGGGAGATAGAGAACTTTGTCCCATGGCTACCAAGGCCTCTTCTCTCCCAGAACTAACCGAAAAGGAGGTGGCCTGGCCCTCCTTTTCAAATAATTATTTGTTGTCCAGCTCCTTGAAAAGGGCAGCCACTCTTCATTAGAATACATGTTAGCCTCAGTCAGCGACGAATTCCACCCTCACCCTCTGGGTATCCTGCTTCTATACCCCCACCTGCCCCTTGGAACAATTCCTCCGAACTCGTCTTTGAAACCATAACAAACGCCTTCCTCAGATTTCAAAGATTATTAATCATCGGAGACATCAATCTCCACCTCGACGATGTCTCCAGCAATGATGCATCCGAATTTAATAGCTTCCTCTCCACTTTAGGCTTTCCCCCCCACACACACTCTCTCCAACCCACGAAAAAGGCCACACACTAGATCTCATCAGCTTTCTACATCTTACTACTCACAAAACCTCAACCGACGACATTCGCTGGGAAATTGTACCCTGGTCCGACCACTACCTAGGGGGCCTTCTGCCTCCCCATTTTCATGTCGCATCTCGGGCCCCTATCCCGCTCCCCAAATTCTATTACCTTCCGTAAAAAAATCTCGAGCAACCTGTTCTGGAGCAATTTCCTCGACAAATACTCCCCCATCTCCAAACCTGCTGAACCAGAAACTAACTGGCAAAACTGGGTCACCCTCTCCGAGTCCACCTTCCACTCCCTTGCCCCTCTCTCCACTAAAACCATTTCCTACTCCCGTAAGGCCCCTTGGTACCTCCCATACCACAGAGAACTGAAACAAAAATGCCGTGCTCTGGAACGAAATTGGAAAAAATCTAAGTCCCCTACAGACAAACTCTCCGTTCTAAAAAAAGCAAGAAAAAACTTCTACGGAGACAAAATCTCTAAATCCAACAATCAAAGTAGCACATTGTTTAACATTTAGCATTCCTTAACCTCCAAAAATGACTCCATCCTTCCCTCCTCCCCCTCAGCTGACTCTCTAGAACAGTTCTTCAACAATAAGGTCTCCACCTTGAGGCGCTCCTTCCCACCTGCAATCTCCTACAAATCCCTGATTCCAATCGACCCTAACCCACTCTTAACAGACTCCTATCCTATCCCAGCTGACAGATCCTGGTCTTCCTTCGAACTTGTTTCCGAATCCCTGGTCTATAATCTCTGCCTCAAACTGAAATCCTGTAACTGCACCTTGGATCCTTTCCCCTCCTACCTTTATGAGAACACTCCCCCCAGGTCATCTCATCTCTTACCATTCTCATAAACTCTGCCCTCCATTCGGGTCTCTTCTCCCCAGAAATTGGCCATATCTCCCTAACCCTACTACTGAAAAACCTGAGCTAGACCCCGCTCTACCATCCAGCTACCGTCCAATAGCTAACATTCCCCTTCTTACCAAGATGCTAGAGTCCACTCAACTCTCCTCCTACCTTGAGAAATTTACCATTCTTCAACCCTACCAATACGGCTTCCATCCTAATTTGAGCACCAAATCTCTTCTGACCTCCTTAATCTCAAAAGTTCAATATCTCCATTCTCATAACAAATTCGCCGTCCTTCTCCAATTCGACCTCTCTACAGCTTTTGATGTCATACATCATGATATTCTAATTTACCAACTCACCGAAATAGGCATCAACTCCACAGTCCTTGACTGGTTTTCGAAGTTCTTACGCTCCCGCTCCTACATAGTCAACATGAAGGGCTCCTCCTCCTCCCCCTGGAACCCGATCTGTGGAGTCCTGCAAGGCTCACTTCTCTCTCCTATCCTTTTCAACATTTATATGTCCTCCCTTAAACTCCTCCACCTCTCCCCCCTCGAAACACCCTACACTTACACAGATGACATCTTTATCCTCCTCGAGACCGACCGAACCCTCTCAAACCTCTCAGCAAACATAACCTCATGCATATCGAACCTTCAATCCTGGGCTCACACTGTGCAGATGAAACTGAACGAATCTAAAACAAAACTTCTCTGGCTCGGCCCAAAACTGGACCAGCTGCCCACCTCCATCTCACTGTCCTCAGGCCCCACTTTACATCTGGAATATTCATGTAAAGTTCTGGGAGCCATCATTGACTCTACACTTTCCCTCAACGATCACCTCAACTCCCTAGTAAAAAAATGTTTCTTCAGCCTCCACATGCTACGGAAAGTGAGATCCTGCTTCCATCAAAAACACTTTGCCATCTTAGTACAATTCACCATCCTTGCCAGACTGGATTACTGCAACTCTATCTACCTAAGCCTAACAAAGAAAAACCTTCAAAGACTCCAGTGGATTTAGAATACCACTGCCAAGCTTATCTTTGCAAAAAGCAAATTCGACTATGTCTCACCGCTTCTGTTCAAGCTCCACTGGCTGCCGATAATCTCCAGAGTCCACTTCAAATGTGCCTGCCTCACTTTCAAGATCCTACACGGCATCCTCCCTCCCCTCATCCTTCTCGCTTGGAACTCCTCCAACCCTAATTCCACCAGATTCACCCAAAAAATGAAACTTTCCTTTCCCTCGCTAAAATGCATTTCCCTTGTAGGAAAACTCAGTTCCTCTCTCCATTTCAGATTCACTGAGCTCTGGAACAGCCTTACCTCCCCTCTCAGGATTCAGAGCTCTCTCCAACTCTTCCGTAAATATCTGAAAACCTGGTTATTCTCAAAAACATAATTCCTCCTCCCTCTCTAATCATTTTAGTTCTCTAATTCTTTTCTCCTCTTTTTGCCCCAACTGGAGTTCCTTTCTACCCTAACTCTTGTTAACCGTGTCGAGCTTTACGAATGTAGAGATGATGCGGTATACAAACCTAAGGTTTAGATTAGATTAGAGATTGAACTATGCTGAAAAGAGCTGAAGAGTTACGGGTTGTAGTGATGTATTTAGAGTAGTATTCTTTTTTGGCCTGTTGGATAGCAGTTTTGTAATGAGTGGCTTTTTCCTTAAATAGGAGAAGAAAATTATTTGAATGAGTTTTGCGCCATTTATGTTCGATGGAGCGTAGTTGTCAGTGAAGGAGGATAAGTTTGTCGTTGTACCAAGGTTTCTTTTTAGATTCTAATTTTGATGATTTTCCTGAGGAGGAGCAAGAAGGTCCAATAAGGATTTTGTTGAAGTGTCCCAGAGGGAGAATTGTTCTTCAATTAGGAGGGTAGTGAAATCTTGTAATTTCAGTTTGAAGGAGTTCTGAATGGCTGAGAGTGTTATTTTATTAGTATTTCTGGAGATATAGGTGTTCTGTTGAGAAGAAAATGATTGGGAAGGAGAATTTAATTGACAATTAATGAGAACGTGATCGGACCAGGGAAGAGAATGAATTTGAAAGTTTTGGAAGAGGTGACTGATGGAAGTCGGACTAAAGATCATGTCAATGGTACTTCCAGCAGAATGGGTGGGCATGGAGAAAAGAGGGGTTAGAGATAGATCAGAAATTAGAGTCAAGAATTCTGCTGTATTATAATGATTAGGGAGGTTAAAGTGTATATTGAAATCTCCAAGAATAATGGAATTGGGGTAGGAGATGTTGAAGTCAGAAGTAGTAGAAATAAGGGCAGTTAGAGAGGCTGTTGTATCTGGTGGGGGGAGATAAGTCAGCAGGAAATTAAAAGGTGAGGAGTTTTTTTTTTAATAGAAAATAGAAGAGTTTCAACTGGAAAGTAGGAGTAGGAGGTGAGAGAATCGGAATGAAAAGGAATAGTGGTATGATATATCACTGCTAGATTGGCCTATAATTGGAGCAGTTTTGAAGACTTTCTTTGTTTTTAATCGGGTAGATATGGAGAAACATTTTCAACTTTGTTAATCCCACACAATAGTTGCTTTATTACATTCTGTACATTTGTAAGCTGAAAGCCCTAAGAATATAATGTCACAGTAATTAAGGCTTGTCAATACCAGGTACCGAACCACATGGAGCTCTCTCAACCCTCTCTATTTAAAGTATGTTTTCTGAATAAGCTGCTATAGGTAGGACTTAAAGGATAACTAGGAATCCAGTATCACACGTCAGTAGACAAATGCATTGATGTATTAAGTACAGAAATACAAGCAGCAGCTTCAGGGTCAGAATTCCTTGACACAAGCAAAATCTTGTTTTCGCAACATTCAGCACTAACAACTATGGCTATGTTCTGATCAGTTAAGATTCAAAAAATTACTAAAAACACAGCTGTTTGTTGCAGCATTTCTGTGATGCATCTAGTTGTTTAGTGGTACAGTGGGTGTATTTTAAGAGAAGATTTCACTTTGTGATGTTTATTTCCTAGTTTTTATGTTTGTAATTTTGTAAACCGCCTAGCTGTAGATGGTATATAAATCTATATATATAAAATCGGAGATATGTATGTGTGTATGTATGTATGTGTGTATGTATGTATGTGTGTGTGTATGTGCCGCGATCACGCAAAAACGGCTTGACCGATTTGAACGAAACTTGGTATGCAGATCCCTCACTACCTGGGATGACATGTTCTGGGGGTCTCGCGTCCCACCTGCACATGTGGGCGGAGCTACAAACAGAAAATCAGATTTCACCCATTCATGTCAATGGAAAAAATGTAAAAAGCTGCCATTCTCACAGTAATTCAAAAACGGCTTGACCGATTTGAACGAAACTTGGTATGCAGATCCCTCACTACCTGGGATGATATGTTCTGGGGGTCTCGCATCCCACCTGCACACGTGGGCGGAGCTACAAACAGAAAATCAGATTTCACCCATTCATGTCAATGGAAAAAATGTAAAAAGCTGCCATTCTCACAGTAATTCAAAACCGGCTTGACCGATTTTTACAAAACTTGGTATGCAGATCCCTCACTACCTGGGGTGATATGTTCTGGGGGTCTTGCGGCCCACCTGCACACGTGGGCAGAGCTACAAACAGAAAATCAGATTTCACCCATTCATGTCAATGGAAAAAATGTTAAAAGCTGCCATTCTCACTGTAATTCAAAAACGGCTTTACCGATTTGAACGAAACTTTTTATGCAGGTCCCTCACTACCTGGGCTGATATGTTCTGGGGTTCTCGCAGCCCTCCTGCACACATGGGCGGAGCTACAAACAGAAAATCAGATATCACCCATTCATGTCAATAGAAAAAAATGTAAAAAGCTGCCATTCTCACAGTAATTCACAAACGGCTTGACCGATTTGAACGAAACTTGGTATGCAGATCCCTCACTACCTGGGGTGATATGTTCTGGGGGGTCTCTCGGCCCACAACTCTATGTTGCTTGCTCAAGGGTGGGTTCCCCCATCAATTTATATGTTCTTGCTCCTGGAGGTGAAACTAAAAATTTTGTTTATAATCACGTTTTGCGTTAGTTGTATTGTATTCATTTTGTCAAATATTTCACATTATAATTTGAATATTGTACTTTTTATTAAACTGTAAAACAATAATTTCATTCACCACTATAAAGTATCTTTATTTGAATCCTTTTACAGTGTTATTGCTATAATTAAATACACGTGCAACGCCGGGTCATCAGCTAGTATTTTAATAATAATAACCTGTTAGCAGTCATCCAACTCTTGATAGTATCCAAGATGTCATTCATCTCTGCACAGTCAAAACCAGAGAACCCTCGAATGGAAAGAAAGATCAGTATATACCCAGTTGTTGCATCAACTTACATAAGGAAAGCAGGTACAGATTTAATAATACCACAGATAATGCAGAATCTTACGGTACACCTGGACCCATCTCCCTATGCATTGAGAAATTGCCTCCCACACATACCTTTTACATTCTTTCATTCCAAATTGATTGAAACCATTGTAAAACTGTACCCCGAAGCCCACAAGCATACAGTCTGTTCAAATGCTGTTTAGATATGAAGAAACACAATTATATATTTAAGGCCTGATTCTGTTTAGGATGCCAGGTCTCAGCAGTCGCCTAAGCGGCTTTTGAGAATCGCACACGGTGTCCTATACAGAATCGCATCTGTCCTAACGGGCAGGCGCCTAATCCCACCCCGATTCTCTAACCGGTATCCATGTCACAGACACCATTTAGAGAATTGCATTGCTGCTGAACTGATCACGGTAAGGGAATCTCCCAGCCGCGATCAGCTGAGTATCAGCAGCAGGAAACCCCCTTACCCCACTGCAAGTCAGCTAACAGGAGGGATGCCCACTCCCTACCGCCGTGACCCCTGACCCCCTTCCCCCACACACACACATACAATGTATGGAGCAGCAGGGATGTCCAATTCCTTCTGCCACAATCCCCTAAATCCCCAGCAGGAGGGATGTCCACTCCCTCCTGCTGGCAACCCCGCCCAAAACATCCCCGGCAGGATGGATGCCCACTTATTCCTGCCGCCACCCTCCCCCCCAACATCCCCGGAAGTAGGGATACCCACTCTCGCTGCCGGCACCTTCCCCCAAACCCCCACTCTCAAAAGCCCACCTGGACTCTCCCCAAACCTTTAACAGGCAGGCCGGCCAGAGGGATACCTACTCCCTTTGGCCAGCAGGCCCACCTCTTCAGAATGGCGGGCCTTCCCCTTCCCTGTACACCCTGGGATGCACCGGGGAGAGGCATAAGGCCCAGATTGGCCAGGTGCCTAAGGTCCCTCCCAAAGGAGGGGCTTTAGGTACCTGAGCCAACCAAAGTCTTAGATCTCCATCCCATTGCATTCTGTGATGCACTGGAAGTGGCATAAGACTCTGATTAGCCAGATCACTATAGCCCTTCCCATGTGATAAAAGCAATGGAAGCCCCCCCCACCTCAATAATTGCCTGACTCAAGACCAAACGTAGTTCAAGGCAACTATCCATAGATTCTCCATGAGTTGACTCTGACTCAACTGCATTTAAAAATAACTTTAAAAAGAGCTATAAAGAGATTCTTTGTATTAGGTTAGTTGTCTCTCCTCTTATTATCTATATAGATAAATCTGATTTATTAATATCACCATTATATAGTGATGCTCAGCACAGAATGCTGTCTTGATTTTTTTTTCTCATTTTTTAGAGAAAATAAACCAGAAAACACATTGAGGAATAAATACTTTAGTAAGAAAAAATTAGAAAGTAAGCCTTAAAAATTAATATAACAGCTTATTGGGTTATTAATAAAGTGTTCTTACCTGTTGCTATCAAAGCATGACTAGTGAGACCTTCTTAATGGTCCCTGCTGGTTTATAATTTATATACTCACAAGTTAATATATAAAAATGCCATAGCAGCACATTTTAAGAGGGAAGGAGGAAAAGTTAAACTGCATACCATGCATAATAACAAGCTTCTACTGCCAGAAAATTTATATTCCTGACTAAATTAGTTCCTAATAAATTATGTACAACCATTTATGAAGTTACTAAAACATGTGAAATATACTATTGTACATTCAGTCCTAGGGTCAGTTTTCAAATTGTACCACTAGCAGTTTTGTAAGGTTTTCTAATAATAGCATCAAAATGTCTTGATAAAATTAGTCAAATTTGTTTTTACAAGAAATATACTGTATAGTATATCTTTCTTTCTGTTGTGCGTGTGTGGGAATTTTTTTTTTTTTTATATATACTGCTGCTCATTAGAATGCTATCTCATTCACCCTCTCTAAATTAGACTAAACAATGTACAACTGATTTTTAGTGGCTGTGTATTGTAAGTGCTCCTACTACTAATTCTGTTCTTGATTGCTATATGTAGAGGTTCAGCATGTTTTTATTGGCCTTAGGAGAGAATTCCATAGTACATTTAGTTGTAATAAACTTGCCTGACCTGATCACAATCTTTTTTTTTATGTTCAATATTTTTATTGATCTTTTCAATAACAAAACAACCCAATACAGGAAAAAGATAACAGCTAATGACCTTGGTAAACACAATCTTGCAGGAAAGGGTACAAAGATAACACTGCACAACAAAGTTTTTGCTTCCTGAACACTGCTGGGTGTTTCTTATAGAATTTTGGGTGCTGATCATGAATATTACATCAAAAATTACCCATCACGTACCATTTCAGAGAAATCTTCAATTTTGTCGTGATTTTTTCTTATATTTGGATGCAAACAATTTTTTCTCCCATAAGTGTCTTATCAACAACGGTTTGTGCCGCCTGGGTATGTCCATGCATAAAATCTAGCCAGGTTGGAAGCTGTTTTATGGAAGATGACATCCTGGGCATGTCTGGGCAGGTCTGAACGAGCTTGCGCTGTCTCACCATGCTATAATGGTGGCTTCCATACACCGATCCTGCTCATTTGGTTAATATAGATAGTCCGTGTGTGTATATAGTATCAGTATAGTAAAGTATAGTAGTATAGTAGCTGTAGCAATATAACAGTAAGTAAGCTTGATGCTATAGACGTTTTGGTGTCGGGCAATATGTCTCGTCGGTGTCGTAACAGCCGCGACACATTCTGCTATATCTGTGGGGAATATACACTTACGCCTCAGAGACGTTCGATGACTGCCCTTGTAAAGAAAGCCTATCATCTGTATTTTGGCTGCAAAATAGGTGATCAAGACAAGCAATGGGCGCCTCACATTTGCTGTGCGACATGTGCTGTTAGTCTGAGAGCCTGGCTCAGAGGTACTCGAAAGACGATGCCATTTGCTGTTCCGATGATATGGCGAGAACAGAAAGACCATGTGACGGACTGTTATTTCTGTTTGACTAATGTGTCTGGTTTCTCTGCCAAAAACAAGAAGTCAATTGAATATCCTAATCTGCCTTCAGCAATGAGACCCATGCCACATGATGACAGTCTTCCAGTTCCGAAACCACCAGAGGATTGGACCTTAGACGAACCAGATGAAGAAACTGCAGTGCAGGGTTCTAACAGTGACATTGACCCGGATTTTGAACCATCCTCATCAGGCGATCCACATCTGATAACACAGTCCGAATTGAACGATTTGGTCAGAGATTTGGGTCTGTCAAAAGCAAAAGCTGAGCTGCTAGGTTCGAGACTGCAGGAATGGTGTTTGCTATCACCAGGTACGAAAATTTCTGTGTTTCGAGACCGGCATCATGATATAACCAAATTTTTTGCACAAGTCGACAGTCTCTGTTTCTGTTGTGACATTGAAGGATTGTTCTCGGTCTTTGGTTGTGATCACAACCCGGAAGAGTGGCGTCTTTTCATTGATTCGTCAATGTTAAGCCTGAAAGCTGTTCTGTTGCACAATGGCAACGTTTATCCTTCAGTACCTGTTGGCTATGCAGCACATATGAAAGAAACATATGAGAATATGGAAATGTTACTAAAGTATGTCCAGTATACCAGGTATAACTGGAATATCTGTGGAGACCTCAAAGTCGTTGCTCTGTTACTAGGACTGCAGCTTGGCTATACAAAGTACTGCTGTTTCATCTGCGAATGGGACAGCCGAGACAGAGAGTCGCACTATTCTAGAAAGAACTGGCCACTCTGTAAAAAGTTAGTTCCAGGACAGAAAAATGTAGCACATGAATCGCTTGTTGACCCGACAAAGATATTTTTGCCTCCTCTTCACATTAAACTGGGACTCATGAAGAATTTTGTGAAAGCAATGAACAAGGAAGGGGAAGGTTTTCGTTATTTAAGACAGATGTTCCCAAGAATAACTGATGCCAAGATCAAAGAGGGTATTTTTGTTGGCCCCCAGATCAGACATGTTATGAGTGACAAGCGATTTGAAGATCTGTTAGTTGGGCCGGAAAAAATTGGCTGGAAAGCCTTGAAAGACGTTGTTGACAATTTTCTGGGCAATTACAGAGCCCCAAACTACATTCAGCTGGTAGACAAACTTCTCAAAGCATACAAGAGAATGAAGTGCAATATGTCACTCAAGATTCATTTCCTCCATTCACACTTGGACTTCTTCCCCGCAAATCTCGGTGCTGTGAGTGACGAGCACGGTGAAAGGTTTCATCAAGACATAGCTACGATGGAGAAACGATACCAGGGCAATTGGAATCCGTCAATGCTTGCCGACTATTGTTGGATGCTACAACGTGATGCACCAGACACTGAATATAAAAGAAACTCGGGAGCAAAACACTTTTAATTCTGTTTCATTTAGTCGCTTGTGCGAAACGTAAACTTGACTATATATTTTATTGTCAGTAAACATAAAAATGTCTATTTCTCATAGTTCTTACGTGATGCAGTAAAACCAAAACCATATTTGAGCATACCAAGTTGGTACCTGTCATAATCACCAAAAACTTTTCAGGAATCAAGACTTAACCAAAAAATTGTTGTGCAGTGTAATCAGAATGCTAGGAATGATTAAGAAGGGGATCACAAACAGATCGGAGAAGCTTATCATGCCGCTGGTCACCGTACACGAAGAAGGACACGGTACTACTCAAAAGAGTCCAGAGAAGAGCGACTAAAATGGTTAAGGGGCTGAAGTAGTTGCCGTACAGCGAGAGATTAGAGAAACTGGTCCTCTTCTCCCTTGAAAAGAGGAGACTGAGAGGGGACATGATCAAAAAACATTCAATATACTGAAGGGAATAGACTTAGCAGATAAAGACAGATTGTTCACCCTCTCCAAGGTAGGGAGAACGAGAGGGCATTCTCTAAAGTTAAAAGGAGATAGATTCCGTACAAACGTAAGGAAGTTCTTCACCTGGAGAGTGGTAGAAAACTGGAACGCTCTTCCAGAGTCTGTTATGGAGCAAAACACCCTCCAGGGATTCAAGACAAAGTTGGGCAAGTTTCTGCTAAACTGGAACGTACACAGGTGAGGCTGGACTCATTTAGAGCACTGGTCTTTGACCTGGGGCTGCTGCATGAGCAGACTGCTGGGCACGATGGACCACTGGTCTGAACCAGCAGCGACATTCTTATGTTCTTATCATTTGGCATGTTACAATTATATGCAAATATGGTATGTTACATGAAATAAAATCTGACATAAAAAAATCCAACTCAGTTATGCATATTATCATAGTATTTTAATACCACAAACCACACTTTGTTAAAGGCTGGTGGGGTATTCATTTTTTTCCGTTGCCTTCCTTTCATATCTAGCATAAAACATACAGTATTCCACCATTCATTGCAATTTGAAGAAGAAAAATCTTTCCAATGTGATAAAATTGTTTTCAATGCAATCAACAGAAAACATTTAAGCAGTCTTGCCTTATCGTTATCCAAAAATGATTCAGCAATAAAGCCCCCAAACCTGATCACAATCTTTTTTTTTTTAATTTAGTTTTCAAAGCCAACAAAAAGTGCAATACAATATACATACAAATAATAATAATCAAATAAGCACTTATAATCAATCAGTATCAATACAAAAATAATACCCCTTCTCCCAACCAACATTTTCATCAGGGAATAAAACCACATAAGATATATCCCCCCTTACCCTACCCCCCCCCCCCCAGATGTATGTGTATTATAACAACAGAAATAAAGATAAAAACCAACTATAACAAATCCACAAAAGACATCAATGGGCCCCAAACTAACTTGAATATCTTAGTATATCCCAGCATGTCCGCATTCATCTTCTCATACTTATAACTTAAGACCTGATTCTAGCACAGACCTCTAGGGAACTCTACTATTTACCCTTCTCCTTTGAGATTGTTGGCCATTTAAACCCACTCTCTGTTTTCTGTCTTTCAACCAGTTCTTAATCCATAATAGGACACTACCTCCTATCCCATGACTTTCTAATTTCCTCAGAAGTTTTTCATGAGATACTTTGTCAAATGTCTTTTGAAAACTTCTCTTTATTATGACAGGGGCTGCCATACAGGTTATTTTAAGGAATTGGAAAAACTCAGATAGATTGAACTATACCTTTTGGTGGGAGTCTCTCTGCCACGTTTTTAAAATGGAACATATTATGGCTTTACAACAGGGGCATTACAAAAAGTTTCTGAAGATTTGGGAACCATTGACAAAATTTTACAAAGAGTGATGGTTGATTTTGCTCTTTGATCATATATGTCCAGGGTGGGTGGGTGGGAGGGGGAGTTGGAAAATATTTTTTAATTCTTTAATTTTAGTGCAATTTTTGAATATGAGTATAGGGGGTGATATATCTTTTTGTTATAGATTACAATTTGATTGATTTTAAGTGTTTTTATAGTGTAATATGATTGTATAATATGTTGCACATATGTATGACTTAAAAATGAATAAAGATATTTTTTTAAAAAGTCTTTTGAAAATCCAAATATTGTACACAATATCTACTGGCTCACCTTTATCCATGTGTTTATTCACCCCTTCAAAGAATTGCAGTAGATTGATGAAACAAGATTTCCCTTCAATAAATCCATATTGGCTTTCTCTCACTAATCCATGCTTATGTATATGTTCTCCCAATCATGTTACTGGGTAAAAGTTTGACAACAAGTTCCCAAAGTTTTGAATCAATCAGCAAACCAAAAAAGATTAATTAAGAAGATCATCAATTCCCATTGGCACATTTTTCAAGTGCATAAGGCGTTAGAACAATTTCCCATCTTTGCGTTTTTCTAGGGAGAAGAATTTAAGAGACTGGATAACCTCCTCTCAATTTTTAAGCTCTGATCAAAGTCTCCCAGTACCTTTTAAGGGGTAATCAGAAATGTGGATGGTGCAGCATATGCTCTCATGCCATTGAAACGCAGCAGGTCACGCATCCTCGTTTGCACAAAACCTTTATTTTGAAACAACATACAAATTGTGATACCCAAGGGGTTGTGTATTTGATTTCCTGTCCTTGTCAATTACTGTACATAGGTCACACTACCAGGGCCATCCAGGTATGGATCAAGGAACATCTGAGTAGGATCCGTCAGGGTGATATGGGGGCTCCTCTTACTCAACATTGGCAAACACAGGCCCATACTTTGGAAGATTTGAAATTTGTAGTGTTGGAAGCCCCAAGTTTAAAAAGAGGTGGGAATAAGCAAGCTTTGCTATGGAAGAAAGAGAAGTCATGGATTTTCCACTGGCAGACAGTGGTTCTAGCAGAATTAAATTGGGAGGTAGAGTGGTGATCATTTCTACATTGAGGATTGACATTTGGAGAAGTATTTCTACCGGGAGATCAGCTGAAAGTGACGTTAATGGGAAGTGATGTAATTATGGGCGAAGAGTAAGGTATCCACTGGCAGCGTCGTGAGTTTGTTTGAAGCACTGATATGTTTCACATTTTAAGTGGCTTTTCTATCTTCTTTTGCCAGGAAGGAGTGTTACTTATTACAGCCAGCATGTGGGGGTTCTCTGAGGAAACCACTGGTGAAACGCGTCAGGACTTGCTGGAGTGAAACAACTTCCTAACTACCTCACCTTCATTTAAAGCCAAGATTTTTCACAAAACAATTAGTACTTAAATTGATTGAAGATTGCATTTTTCATAAAGAAATGAATACTTTTCAAGATTTATTAAGATACAGTTAAATACCTTTCTACCGATTGAAGATGGTACAATGATAGACTACTGAAAACACTTACAGGGGCATGTCCCCATTTTGTGATATTCTTACCATTTCATGGTTCTGAGCACCTTATCGGTTCCAAGGATTTATACTTTCTATAGTTCCTCTTTTTTGGTTTGCTGATATGTATATGTTCTGTCATTTTGTTCTTTATAATAGTCTCTGCCATTTTGTCTGGCACCGATGTCAGACTTGCTGGTCTATAATTTCTTGAATCACCTCTGGAACCCTTTTTAAAAATCAGTGTCACTTTGGCTATCCTCCAGTCTTCCAGTACTATGCTGGATATTAAAGAAAAATTACTAATTACTAATAGCTTTGCAAGTTCATTTTTTAGTTCTGTCAACACTCTGTGATTTATACCACTCGGTCCAGGCATTTTGCTACTGTTCAATTTGTCAAATTGATCCATTACATCTTCCAGTGTTACAGAGATTTGTTTCAGTTTCTGATTCATCAGAATTGAATACCATTTCTAACACAAGTAACTTCCCCATTTCTTCCTCAGTGAAGACCGAAGCAAATAATTTACTCAATCTCTCCACTATGGCCTTGTTTTCCATGAGAGTCCATCTTATTCATCTGTTGTCTAGTGGCTCAACTGATTCTTTTCCCAGCTTATTGCTTTTAACATACCCAAAAAAGTTTATTCTGTATTTTTTTTTCTTCTAGTGCAATCCTCTTTTCAAGGTCTCTCTTTGCCTTCCTTGTTTGCACCTTGCATTTGGCATGCCATTCCTTGTGCTGTTTATAATTATTTTCACTCAGATCCTTCTTGCACTTTCTGAAGGATTCTCTTTTAGCTCTAATTGTTCTTTCACTTCACTTGTTAATCATGACAGCTGCCATTTGGTCTTCCTTCCTCCTTTTTTTAATACATGGAATTTATTTAGTCTGGGCTTCCAAGATGGTATTTCTGAATAATATTCACACCCAATGTAAATTTTTTTTTATCTTTACAGCTGCTCCTCCAAGTTTCTTTTTTATCATTCTCCTCATGTTATCATATTCTCCTTTTTTTAAAGTTAAATGTTGTGCTGACTATAACTCACTAAACAGCCACAGCTTTACTGTACAATCTTTGTAGTTTCCTTACTCTGAAGTCTCCTCAGGCTTTGTACTGAAAGCAAGGACTCCTCTGAGTTATGTTGGCAATTGTAAGAGGCTCCTATTCAGTTAACCCTTACTTCTGTAATCTTAGTGTTATTAGCCAAACTCTGAAGCAGAACTGATGATTTCAAAGCAGTTCAACTCTGTCACAGAACTTTCTCACTTTCCCTGTCCAAAAGGAGAGCTGGGAGTGTGTCCACACCTTGTGGAAATAAAACTGTTTCTAAACTTAGATATAAAACTAAGCTGTGTTAGATTGTTATAAATAAAGGTGTAAACCTGGTGGGAGAATAATGCTAAACTCAGATTCTCATATAGCCATGCAGTCTTATAAAAATGTCAACTGTTCTCTCTCAGACTGAACAAGAAGGAAAGGTGGGGGGGGGGGATTAAGTCTGTGGTTGCAGCCTAATTCTCTGGGAAAAGCAAAGCCCTCTGTGGATTTAAGTCCACAGAGCACACTTTAATTATACCAGTTCTTATATAAGAAACTGAGTAAATGCCCACATATAATGGGAGCAGAACAAATGCTGTTGTATTGGATTTCCTGTATAAACTTATTCCAGGGATTAAATCAAATCTGATCATGTTATGATTACTGTTATCAGGCAACCCCTGCACCATTACCTCCCACACCAATTCATGCACTCCACTAAGAACTACAGTAGGTCTTTATGTTGAATTTGATCTGCAAGTTCAAAAAGGAAGATGGACTCATTACATGTGATGAACCTGTCTAGACTACTGCAACTTGCTTCTCACAGGTCTTCCATGTAACCATTTTTCTTTCCTTCATTCATTCAAAATTCTGCTGCAAGAAATATTCTGTCAGTCACTATGCTGATATCACCCCTCTCCTCAAATCACTTCACTGGGCTCCCTATCCATTTCCGCATAGAGTTCAAACTCCTTTTATTGACTTACAAGTGCATTCACTCTGCAGCTCCTCAATATCTCTTCTCTCTCCCTATACTCTTCCCCAGTGCATGTCTCTCTTATCTGTACCCTTCTCTTCACTGCCAACTCCAGACTATGGTCCATAAACCTGGAACAGATTGCCTGAATCAGTATGTCAAGCTTCATCCCTGGCAGTATTCAAATCCAGGCTAAAAGCCCACTTTTTTCAGGTTGCTTTTAACTCCTAACCCCTTCGTGCTTATAAAGCACCTATGCCTGAGAAAATCCCTACTTGTCATGTTTGTCTATTTTATTAAATTGTAAGCTCTACTGAGCAGGGACTGTTTTAATGTACAGCTCTGCATATGACTAGTAGCGCTATAGAAATGATAAGTAATAATAGTAGTAGTGGTCTACTATATTTGTTTTTTTAAGGGGTAACAAATATCACCATAAATTCCCATCAAATGTTTTGGTGAACTTGGTTAACTCCCAAAATGTTCCATCTTAAGGCATCTTAAGGCATGTTTCTCCTCAGGACAGATTCAACTTGCCAGTTTCCCAGTTCTTTAGATATTTACTACTTAAAACAGCATGGAAAAATACTCAGATCGCATATCTTTTCAGATAATACACCAGAAATATTTTATATTTTAAAAGTTGCTTGCTCCTTTGACCACTGAGTGTTTAAAATGTATAGCAAAATTCACACTAAAACCGATTCAAGGATGACAGCTTTATGCAACATGGGGGTCATATAAAGTGGCTTTACCTATTTCAGAAGCACGGTGGACTGAATTGTGGTTATAAATAGGCCACTGATTTCCATCACAGTTCTGCAAACACTTTACTTCATAATGAATAAAGCTTTATGGATGCTAACAAAGCAACACATAACTACAATTTATGTTTGACTTGTACCCAACACATAGGAACCTTTGAATATATGTTTCTGTTGTCTTAATCTGATATCTGCATGGCGGCAAACCTTGGAAGAAAACCTTTCAGCAATATTGCTTACAAAAATATTAAAAAGAAGTGGCCCAAGAACCAAAATTTGTTGTACACCACTGGAAATATCATTTTCCTCAGAGTGGGCTCCATTTACTACTCAGCCATCTTCTCCTCAACCAGTTCCTAAGCCACATTAGAGCACATACCAATGGCACTCAGTTTATTTACAGTATAAGTTATCTATGCAAAACCATGTGAAAGGCCTTGCTAAAATCTAAGTCTAACCTAAATATAAATTACCCAAGTGGTCCAGATCACAATTACTCATAAATAAAGAACCTATATCCCACTTAGTGCAAGAAGTGCATTAGAAATTATCTCATACTACTTCAGGAAAAGGCCTCAGAATTAGAGCCTATGCGTAGTCCTATCATGGACTGAACTGTCAGCATAGTATTACCACTCCATGCTCCAACCATAGGCCAGAAAAACCTGAGACTTATAAAATCTTTTATTTTATTATTATTTTTAATTATTAATTTATTATTCTCTTAAACCTTAAAGTCTATACTAAAATATTCACTTCAGCTTTATTATAGTTACTTTAGGATTTTTCTCTATTGGATATTTCACTAATAGACCTTAAGGTATGTAATCTACAGTTTCAACTCTACTATAACTAAATAACGTTTAACATTGCAATATTCTCAAAATTAGAGAAGTTATAGGCAACTAAATTACTTATCTTAAGCAGTTTTCATTATGGCTTGAATGTTTGATAACAGTGTGGTGCCTGTACAAGTATAGACTTTAAGGTTTAAGAGAATAATTAATTAATAATTAAAAATAATAATAAAATAAAAGATTTTATAAGTCTCAGGTTTTTCTGGCCTATGATTGGAGCATGGAGTGGTAATACTACGCTGACAGTTCAGTCCATGATAGGACTACGCGTAGGCTCCAATTCTGAGGCCTTTTCCTGAAGTAGTATGAGATAATTTCTAATGCACTTCTCGCACTAAGTGGGATATAGGTTCTTTATTTATGAGTAAAATCTAAGTCTGCCATATCTACTGTAGTGCTCAAATGGCTTAGGGACCTTCCAAATATGAGATGAACATTGATGTTACTCTTGGATACCAGCAGTTTCTGCTTTGTTACTCTCCCATGAACCTCATTTTTGCCCAGTGTTTCCTATTGTGAAGTCATAAACACTGCCTTTAGCTGAAGCTAGTGAGGTCTGCAGTTGATGTTCTGAGATGTTTTGTGACTTCCTAGATGAGCTACTGCTGTGCCTTTGGAATAATTTTGGCAGGTTCCTGGGAAGATTTATCACTATTTCAAGCCTTCTGTATTTGGAGATAGTAGCTTTCACTGTGGATCAGTAGAGTCCCAGAGCATTAGATATGGCTTTGTAACTCCTTTCTAGACTGATATATTTCAAAAACTCTTTTTTCTCATCTCTTTGAAATTTTTTGTGATCGTGGCATAGCATTCTTGTAAAAACTTTGTGATGAGCACTGCAATCACATGGTAAGTTTCAATATATAATGCAGTTTTAGGGGGGATTTATTAGGACCCAAAAATCACAGTAAATTAACACCAGTTTTTTTGCTTGAGTTATTTTATCATCCAGGAGTATAGGATCACAAAGCCATGGCCTGATGCTCCCAGACCTGCAGATCTGGGTCCTTCAGATTTATGCCCTCACCCCATTAAACAGGGAATGACAGATCATAATCCATCTCAAGCTATTGCTTGAAATAAAGAAGGCTAATAAGGATAGGCTTGAAGTGTCTGATCCCAGAGCTCAATGTACAACTGCATTTCACACTGACATCAGAAGAAGGTTCCTAATGATCTCAGAACCAATAATCACCAGCTTACAACCCCAAACAAAAGCTAATACATGATGAAATATAAAAAAAACCCCATACCAACCGCTCACCCTTCTCCATTTTCACTACCATTTGATAAAATTCAGCACCCAGTAGACACAACTGTCTTATCTGGTTCATCTCCAGCAAGACAAAAAAACCTTAGAAACATGACATCAGATAAAGGCTAATGGCCCATCCAGTCTTCCCATTTACAACATCCATTATCTCCTCTCCCTATGAGATCCCACATGCCTGTCCCATGCTTTCTTGAATTCAGATACAGTTTTTTGTCTCCACCACCTCTACAGGAAGGCTATTCCATGCATATACCAATCTTTCTGTAAAAAAAAAGTATTTCCATAGATTACTCCTGAACCTATCACCTCTTAACTTCATCATATGCTCTCTTATGCTGGAGTTTTCCTTCATTTGAAAAAGGCTCACTTCCTGTATATTAATGCTACAGAGATATTTGAACATCTCTATCATATTTCCTCTTTCCTGCCTTTCTTCCAGAGTATATTGAGGTCTCTGAGTCTGTCCCTATATATAACTTTATGACAGACAACTTTATGCCAGACAACTAACCAATTTTGTAACAGCCCTCTGGACCAACTCCATCCTATTTATATTTTTTGAAGGTGTGGTTTCCAGAACTGCACGCAAATTCCACATGGGACCTCATCAGAGACTTATATAGTAGCACTATCACCTCCATTTTCCTACCCACCATTCCTCTCCCTATGCACCCAAGCATCCTCCTAGCTTTGAACATCGTTTTTCTCCCTGTTATTCACCTGGAGATCATCAGATACAATCACCTCCAAGTCTTGTTCTTCTTTCATACAAAGAAGTACTTTGCCAGGGTATCCAAGTCTTTTTCTCCAATCAAATCCCAGAGTGTGAAGCTTACTGACCCCAGGAAGAAGAACACTCTACAACCAGCAAACAACAGCCCAATAATTATTATCTGATCTCTCATAGCTAGAGGTAGGGGCCAGGTCTTGTTTAGACTAGCAAGTTCACACTTGCAGCCTGCACTGCCTTTTGTTCCAACAGTCGCTAAATTATAATGTAACCAATTGTGAGGTACGGAGCTTCCTCTTAACGAAGTTATTCAGTAGTAGATTTTAAAATTTAACCTACTTCATCTTTGTTCATAACTGGATATTTATTCAATATCTTATTAGCATTTGTCCTGCAAAATAAATTGTAATATCATAAGATATTTACTGTTAGCCCTGTGAAGAAATGTATTTATTTATTTTAAAATTTCTATACCGTCTAAGTCCTAGGCAGTTTACAATTTATCCACAACAAAATACTTGAAAACAATACAAAAGAGAGGCAAAACATCAGAATTTAGATTCACAGTTAATCTTCAATCAGGACATGTCAGACCCCATTATTGAACAATTGTGTTTTGAGGAGTTTTCTGAAAGTTCCTCTGTCAACACATTTCTTTAACTGCCCTACCAGCGAATTTCATAATTTTACCCCAGCATAATAAAATATCATTTCACTAGTTTCTACATATTTCGGATTAACATTGACCTTTAACAGAGCAGAATTTTCAGAGCGCAACGATCTTTTGGGCTGATAAATGGTCATCTTACTCTTTAAATACCCTGGAATTGTACCATACAAAAATTGATAACAGAGCATCACAATCTTATATTGTACTCTAGGGGCTCCTTTTACAAAGCTGCGATAGCGGTTTTAGTGTGCGCTTAACGCGAGCTGAACTGCCATGCGTGCTAGATGCTAACACCAGCATTGAGCTGGCGTTAGTTCTAGCCACGTAAAACGGGTTTAGCACGCATTAAAATACTGCATGCGCTAAAAACGCTATCACAACTTAGTAAAAGGAGCCCTAAATGCCACTGGTACCCAGTGCAGTTGTCGGAGTAACCTATATGAGCATATTTTGATGTTCCTGTAATCAATCTAGCTACAGCATTTTGTACCACTTGCAATGCCCATTTATACTATGGAAATTTGTCTCCCTTATTTTATGCAATTATGATCCCATCAAAATTGGTTATAATATACCCGTTCAGGTGATTCTGAATAATTTTCCTGGAATAAGGTCTCTTCATTAGTGAAATATTCATACCCAGGTATTTGATGGATCATTTGACTGCAATAGAGAGCTGCATATACAATGTCCATTGTTATTCCCCATTTCCATTTCACTTGATTGCTCCAAATAACCTTAAACCTTGAATGTTGTCCAAATGTCACTATTGTTTGCATAAAAGAATGGCTAGAATTATGCCCTGATGGATACGATATAACAAAGCAAATCAGCTTTTCTGTTGTTCTTCCTACTCTGAAATTCAGATTTTGAATTCCAGCTCTCATTTCTAAGCCAAGATAGCTAATGTTTTTGTTGTATTCAATAACCTTGAACTTTGCAGAAAAGAGGGATAAACAAAAGGAATTTTGTGAGTTAGCGTACACCTCAAGGTGATTAGGAAAATTGATTACCCTTGTGGACATATTTACTCACATAGTTGGCTTTGAAAACTTATTATCATCACTGTTATTTGAACAGAAAATATATTATTTCTGCCTTGTGTTATTGGAATTGGTGACACAGGTCATAGAAATGGTAATGCTGTATATCAGGGGTGTCCAACCTTTTGGCTTCCCTGGGCCGCATTGGCCCCAAAAAATTTTCTGGGGCCGCACAAATGCACAAACGCTGCAGCAAGACAGAGGAGGGAACCGGCAAGACGGTAAACACCCAGGGGCAGCAGAAGAAAACACTGCATCGCTCTCGACCGGGGCCGCACAAAATACTTCACAGGGCCGCAGGTTGGACACCCCTGCTGTATATGCTTTTCCAGTTCAGAATTACAAATTATATACTATCTTATGATGATTAGCTATTATTTAGCTATTAACTTCTAGCTCACATTTATAAGAATTAATGCACCTTTGGTCAAAAGAAGAGACAAAGGGCTCCTTTTACAAAGGTGCATTAGGGCATTAACGCACAGAATAGCGCGCGCACTAGCCGCTACCGCCTCCTCTTGAGCAGGCGGTAGTTTTTCAGGTAGACGCGCTATAGCGTGCGCTAATCCAGTGCGTGCACTAAAAATGCTAGCGCACCTTTGTAAAAGGAGCCCAATGTTTTGGCATGATTTTCTCTTTGTAGAGTTGTTGAACTCTTAGAAAATTGATAAGTTTTGAAAAAAAAAAAAAAAAAAATTGTGGTAGTAACCCGTATGGAGTGATAGTCATAATCTTAGCAACCTTGCTGGTAAGTCTCGATGGACCATAAGAAGATAAGAATTGCCATACTGGGACAGACCAAAGGTCCACAAAGCCCAGTATCCTGTTTCCAACAATGGCTAGCCCAGGTCACAGGTACCTAGCAAGATCCCAAGCAGTAAACCAGATTTTATGCTGCTTATCCTAGGAATAAGCAGTGGATTTCCCAAAGCCATCTCAAAAAAGTAAATATATCAAGAACATAGGCCACTTATCTTATTTGTGTGCAGCTCTCACTCTTACAACTCTGTGTGCAATTTTGAGTGCCATATTCAAAATCAGGGAAAATGTGGTAGGCGAGAAACACATATTTTATGAACTGTATAAATTTCACTATACTATTTATAAAATACAGGTACAATTTTTTTGCAACCTCACATATTCATTATCTTCAAAATGTGGAAATCCATTTAGCACATCTGGCTCCAGGTGAACCTTTGAAAGCACTAAGAATATTGCATATTCCTCAAACTCTAAAGGTTCTCTGACATTTCTGTTTTCTTTTTAATTTCACCCGTACCTGGCTTTTTACAGCTTTTTTTTTTCTTAGAAGTACATAATTTTTCTAAGATGTGTATATTTTCAGCAAAAATCAAGACATTGGGTTGGTAGAGATGATATTAAACTCTTAAAACCAATTTTATTTCTGGGGATTGTGTCTAGAGTTGAAAGATCAAGTCATAAGCCTAGAGATTAAGATGGATATGGGTTTGACTATGGAGCTTCAGGTTATAACAATGGTCCAAAATTGCTGTTTTCATTTTAGACAATTGTAGTTGTTGTTTCTTCTAGTTGACAAGGTGAATTATGAAACTATTATAATTTGCATGAAACTAACTGAGACTTGATTAGCGGATTGCTAATAAAAATTTCTGGAAATGTTACAGATTTAGCTGCCAACCTATTGACTAGCCTCAGCTGGTGACATACGTTCCAGCTTTTAGATAGCTTTAAAAACCTTAAATAACTTCCAAAACATTGTGGAATCTTTTATTCTAAACTACATAAGGTACTTAATTTGACTTTGAATACACTAAGGAGTAAATTTAAAAAAGTTATCCCAAGTTAGGCATCAAAACACTGAGCACTAAACTAGTTTTCTGTGACATCAGGGCCACCAAAATACAAAGCCAGGCAAACAATTGCACCACTGCCCCCTTGTATTACCCTCTCACTCCTCCATACTCCCTTTGTAACCCCATGCACCCCTGTGCCCCCATTGCATCTCCCTGCTTACATGAGGCAGTAGTTTGAGTGCAAATGAAATTGAAGTTCTTCACCTGGCAGTAGCTGTAGCTTACTACTCTCATTCTCTCCTGTGTGCTGGGTTATTACATTATTCTGTTAACTCTGCTCTGATGGCCATGGGACCTTCTTCCTGTTGTGTTCCATCTTGCCTATTAAAAACAGGAAGACAGGACACAGCAAGAAGAAGGACCCACGATTTTCAGCAAAGCAGAGTTTCACACGATAAACTGGCACAGAAGCAGGAGACCAAGTCATCCTTCTTCCTGCCACAGGATGCCTGAATAAAAAGTAGCTTATCTATTGGAGCACCAGGAACCCCTTGGAGGCTGGACCTGGGAGAATCTTACTCCCCTATCCCCTTCTCAGCCAAATGTACTAAAGAATGCTAGTCAAACTTTAGACATGACCAGTTATACCCTTTGTATAGCAGTGTTTATGATTATTCAAGCATGCTATACCACCTTTTCTGAAAATACAGGTCAAAGCAATGTAAAATACTAATAAAAACAGAAACTAAAATAAAAGAAGAATGCGAGAAAGCCGGATTCCATCATTATTGATAGGACAGACTGCTTGCAAACCAAGAAGAATCACTCAAAAAGCACTAAAAAGCAAACAAGTCAAACCAAATGGCCCATGAAAATCTGCTTACCCAGACTGGGAGCTAAAAGCTTTAGTAAAGAAGTGTGTTCTTTAGTAAGGACTTGAATTTTTTCAAGAATAATTCTTTACAGAAGGATGTAGGTAAAGCATTCCACCAGACAGGAGCAATAAAGAAAAACACGAAATGAATTGATTCCAGAAAGAAATCAAACTAGACAAATAGTGGCACCTAAAAGCACAGTTACTTACCTTAACAGGTGTTATCCAGGGACAGCAGGCAGCTATTCTCACATATGGGTGATGTCATCAGCGGAGCCCGGATGCGGAAGCTCGCAAGCAGACTTGCTTGAAGAAACTCGAAGTTTCGAGTCGACTGCACCGCGCATGCACGAGTGCCTTCCCGCCCAGCGTAGGGCGCATCTCCTCAGTTCAGATAGCTAACAGAGAAGCCAACTAGGGGAGGTGGGTGGGTTGTGAGTATAGCTGCCTGCTGTCCCTGTATAACACCTGTTATGGTAAGTAACTGTGCTTTATCCCAGCAGGCAGGCTATTCTCACATATGAGTGACCTCCAAGCTAACCAAAATGGGATGGTGGGAATGTTGGCAATTTAGGAGAATAAATTTTGTAATACTGTTTGGCCAAACTGTCTATCTCATCTGGAGAAAGTATCCAGACAATAGAGAGAAGTGAAAGTATGAACTGAGGACCAAGTAGCAGCCTTGCAAATTTCCTCAATAGGTGTAGATCTGAGGAAAGCTACTGAAGCTGCCATTGCTCTAACCTTATGGGCTGTGACTCTACTGTGTAGGGGTAATCCAGCCTGGGCATAGCAGAATGAGATACAAGCAGCCATCCAGTTAAAGATGGTATGCTTAGAGATAGGATGTCCGAAATTATTTGGATCAAAGGATATAAAAAGTTGAGAAGCAGTTCTGTGTGGTTTGGTGCGTTCCAAATAGAAGGCCAAAGCACGTTTACAGTCCAGAGTATGAAGAGCTACTTCTCCAGGATGAGAATGAGGCTTTGGAAAGAACACTGGAAGAACAATGGATTGGTTGGTATAAAATTCCGATACCACTTTAGGGAGGAATTTAGGATGAGTACAAAGGACCACTGTGAAAGGTGGATCAGCAACTAAAGCTTGCAGCTCACTGACTCTTCGAGCAGAAGTGAGGGCAATGAGAAACACCACTTTCCAAGTGAGATACTTCAGATGAGCCTTGTCAATTGGTTTAAATGGAGCCTTTATCAGTTGAGCAAGGACAACATTGAGGTCCCAAACCACAGGAGGCGGTTTGAGAGGAGGTTTGACATTGAAAAGTCCTTTCATGAATCTGGAAAACACTGGATAAGCAGAGAAGCCTTCAATAGGCTGATGAAAAGCCACAATTGCACTGAAATGGACTTGGATCGATGTAGACTAGAGAGTTGCGCGGGGACAGAAATCCCACCCGTCCCTACCCGCCACCGCCAAAGTCTCACCCATCCCCACCCGTCCCCGTGAGGAATCCCTCCGTCCCCGCCCGTCCCCGCGAGGAATCCCCTCCGTCCCCACCCGTCCCTATAAACTTCTGAAATAGTTATTTCATTTAATTATGCTACTGAATTAAAGGCTCTGGTAGAAACCCGTTTACAAATAAGCAAAAAGACTTTATTAATTTGGAAATATTAATTGGGAAGAATACATACTTTGTAAACAGGTTTCTACCAGAGCCTCTTTTGTTTATAAATTTTTATCAACACAACTAATATACTACTTTATCCTGAAGCAAAAAAAAAGAAAAAAAAGAAATAGAATTCTTTTCCTACCTTTGTTGCCTGGTTTCTGCTTTCCTCGTGCTCTCATTCAGTTCCTTCCATCCACTGTCTCTCTACCTTCTGCGTCTTCCATTTGCTCTGTTACTGTGCCTCTCCCTTTCTCCCCCCTTCCAAATTGATCTGGCACCCATCTTCTTCCCTCCGCTCCCCCCATAGTCTGGCATCTCTGTCTTCTTCCCTGCCAGCGTCTTTTCCCCACTCTCTCTTCCCCATTTCCTTTCAGCGTCCTTCTCCCCCCCATCTTCCCCATGTCCTGTCAGCGTCCTTCTCCCCCCCCTGTCTTCCCCATGTCCTTTCAGTGTCCTTCTCCCCCCTCTGTCTTCCCCATGTCCTTTCAGTGTCCTTATCCCCCCTCTGTCTTCCCCATGTCCTTTCCATGTCCTTCTCCCCCATCTGTCTTCCCCATATCCTTTCAGCGTCCTTCTCCCTCTCTGTCTTCGCCATGGCCTTTCAGCATCCTTCTCCACCCCCAATCTTCCCCATGGCCTTTCAGCGTCCTTCTCCCCCCCCCCCCCCTTCTTCCCCATGTCCTTTCAGCGTCCTTCTCCACCCCTTTGTCTTCCCCATGTGCTTTCAGCATCCTTCTCCCCCCGTCTTCCCCATGTCCTTTCAGCGTCCTTCTCCCCCTTCTGTCTTCCACAAATGCTTTCAGTGTCCTTCCCCCCCCATCTTCCCCATGGCCTTTCAGCGTCCTTCTCCACCCCTTTGTCTTCCCCAGTGCTTTCAGCATCCTTCTCCCCCTCCTTCTCTCCCACCCCGGGTGCAGCACAGCCGGCTAGGTCCCCTTACTTTTGTGGCGCTTCCCCGACCGACCGACCGACAACAGCCCTGGTCTGACAAACCTCCCTGCCCTTAACTGCGAATCTAAATTTCCTTCTTAAAGCTGCTGTAAGAAGGTAATTTAGATTTGCGGTTAAGGGCAGGGAGGTTTGTCGGACCAGGGCTGTTGTCGGTCAGTCGGGGAAGCGCCACAAAAGTAAGGGGACCAGGCCGGCTGTGCTGCACCCGGGGCGGGGCGGACCGCCCCCCTCCCTTGGTAGCCACTCGAGCCGCGAGGCTACTC
The DNA here is from genome assembly GCF_902459505.1 of Geotrypetes seraphini. Lineage (NCBI taxonomy): Eukaryota > Metazoa > Chordata > Amphibia > Gymnophiona > Dermophiidae > Geotrypetes > Geotrypetes seraphini. The sequence goes on from NC_047085.1 coordinate 165,453,104, forward strand.
CTCATTACCTACCCTGCCTGCAGCACAGAGCCGAACGGAAGTCTTCCCAACATCAGCGCTGACGTCGGGAAGACTTCCGTTCGGTTCTGTGCTGCAAGCAGAGCAGGTAGGGAGAAAAGCCGCGTGACTTAGTATATCCAGCCCCACAGGAACCCCGCTACCCTCGGAGGCATCTCCACGGGATCCCCGCGACCCTAGGGGGCGTCCCCATGGGATCCCCGTGACCCAAAGGGGGAACCCGCGGGATGCCCGCGGGTCCCGCGGGATTCCCGTCGTCCCCATTCCCTTGCAGCTCTCTAATGTAGACTTGAGGCCGGAAGTGGATAAGTGCAAAAGGTAATCCAAAACAGAAGATATGGAGGAATGTTGAGGCTCCTTATCATGAGAAAAGCACCACGTAGAAAATCTAGTCTATTTTTGGTGATAGCATTGTCTAGTGGTAGGTTTCCTAGAAGCCTCTAAAACGTCTCTTACAGAATAAGAAAACTGAAGAGGAGTCATGTTGAGAGGTACCAAGCTGTCAAGTGTAGAGACTGCAGGTTGGGATGAAGTAGAGATCCCTGATTCTGTGTAAGCAGAGATGGAAAAACTGGTAGAAGGTATGGCCCACTGCTGCTGAGTTGAAGTAGAAGGGAGTACCAAGGTTGTCTTAGCCACCGAGGAGCAATCAGAATCATGGTGGCATGATCGGTCTTCAATTTGACCAGATTCTTGAGAATGAGAGGGAATGGAGGTAATGCATATAGGAAGAGATTCGTCCATGCCAGAAGAAAAGCATCTGCCTCGAGGCGATGAGGAGAGTATATCCTGGAGCAGAACTGAGGCAGTTTGTAGTTGTGGGGAGCTGCAAAGAGGTCTATCTGAAGGGTTCCCCACTGTGAAAAATGTGATGTAGAGGCGAGGAATGGAGTGTCCATTCATGAGGTTGCAGAAGACGACTCAAGTTGTCCACCAAGCAATTGTTCGCCCCTTGGATGTAGACAGCTTTGAGGAAGGTGGTGTGGCGGATTGCCCAGTCCCAAATCTTCAGAGCTTCTTGGCAAAGGGAGGCAGATCCCATCCCTCCCTGTTTGTTGACATAATATATGGCGACCTGGTTGTCCGTACGAATGAGGACTACCTGGTCGTGAAGAAGATGTTGAAAAGCGTTGAGAGCCTTGAAAATCACTCTGAGTTCCAACAGATTTATGTGGCACTGACCATCTGTACTGGTCCAGTGGCCTTGTGTACGGAGACCATCAAGATGAGCGCCCCAAACATAGGTCAAAGAATCAGTCATGAGGACCTTCTGATGAGGGGGCATTTGAAAAAGCAAACCTCTGGAGAGATTGGAAGAGAGCATCCACCAATGGAGAGACTGCTTCAAAGGAGTGACTTTTATGTGTTGAGAAAGTGGGTCGCAAACCTGCGTCCATTGAGATGCTAGGGTCCACTGAGGGATTCTGAGGTGTAGTCTGGCAAAAGGAGTCACGTGTACTGTGGAGACCATGTGACCTAGTAGTACCATCATGTATCTCGCTGAGATGGAAGAGCGGGAAGACACTGCATGACAGAGTTGAAGTAGAGCCTCTAGACGTTGTTGTGGAAGGAATGCTCTTAGTTGGATAGTATCCAAAACAGCTCTGATGAACTGTAGATTCTGTGAGGGCTGAAGTTGAGATTTGGGAAAGTTGATTTCAAATCCCAAACTTTGTAGGAACCAGGTAGTCCGTTGGGTCGCTACAATAACCCCTTGAGATGTTGAATCTTTGATGAGCCAGTCGTTGAGGTAGGGAAATACTTGAAGACCATGGTTCCATAGAGCTGCTGCTACCACTACCAGGCATTTGGTGAACACCCTGGGAGATGAAGCCAGGCCGAAGGGCAACACATTGTATTGAAAATGCAGATTCCCCACCCAAAATCTGAGGTATTGACGGGAGGCCGGATGAATGGGAATATGAGTGTAGGCCTCCTTGAGATCCAGAGAGCATAACCAGTCGTTCTGCTCGAGAAGGGGATAAAGGGATGCCAAGGATAACATACTAAATTTTTCCTTGACCAAAAATTGGTTGAGAACCCTGAGATTCAGAATGGGCTGCAGATCGCCCGTCTTCTTCGGAACAAGGAAATAACGGGAGTAAAACCCCCTGTTCTGCTGTTCCAAAGGAACTGGTTCGATGGTATGGAGACGAAGCAGAGCTTGAGCTTCCTGAAGAAGAAGGGCTGTCTGGTATGGACTGGAAGGATACTCTCTTGGAGGAAGCTCTGGTGGAACCTGAGTGAAATGAAGAGAGTATCCTTCCTCGATGATGGTCAGTACCCAGAGGTCGGATGTAATTGTCATCCATCGGTGGTAATAATGATGGAGACATCCTCCTATAGGGGGAAAAGAAGTCAGAGTCAGAACAGAGGAAGTTATGCTCTGTTTTAAACAGTCAAAAAGGCTGAGTAGCCTTAGGTGCAGCAGAAGGTTGATATTTTTGTTGTTTCTGAGGCTGCTGTTTCTTAGGAGGAGCTGTCCTTGGAGCAAAACGCCTGTGGTAAATAGGAGAAGGGCATGCAGGCTTGGCAGGAGCTGGCTTTGGCTTAGGTCTGAAGCAAAGGATTTTTCATGTTCAATTTCTTGGTGGCTGCCTCGATAGATTCATCAAAGAGGTCATTGCCTGCACAAGGAATATTGGCCAAGCGGTCTTGGAGATTAGGGTCCATGTCAATGGTACAAAGCCAGGCAAGGCGACGCATGGCTACAGAGCAAGTAGCTGCCCGGGCAGACAACTCGAAGGCATCATAAGACGACTGAAGGAGATGTAATCTGAGTTGTGATAAAGAAGCAATGACTTCTTGAAATTCAAAGTGTTTCTGAGTATCCAAATAACTCATAAATTTAGGTAAAAGAGTTATGAGGAAGGTCTCTCTGTCTGTGTTTGTTTTGGTGTTTGTCTCTTTGGCTGCTGTATGTGTTTTGTTTTGTTTTTTCTGTGTCTCCTATTATTAACCAGCATTCCCTCCCCCTCCATTTCCCTTCCCCCACACTACTTCCCTGTGCAGCAGCAGCATTTCCCCTAACCCCCCCTTTCCCTTCCCACAGTCTGGCCAGCTCCCTTAGTCCCTTTCCACCCCCCTTCCCTTCCCGCGGTCCCGACAAACCTGTGACTCCAGCAGCATCTGCAGCACTGTACACATGCTGCTTCGGGGCCTTCTACTGCCCTGATTTTCTCTGCCGCGTCTCTGATGATGTTCGCGAGAAGGGAAGGGGGGGCGGCAAGGGAGTAATTGAGCCGGTCGGTTCGCGGGAAGGGAAGGGGGGCGGCAAGGGAGTAAGTGAGCCGGTTGGATCGCGGAAAGGGAAGGAGGGGCGGCAAGGGAGTAATTGAGCCGGTCGGATTGTAGGAAGAAAAGGAGGGGCGGCAAGGGATTAAGTGAGCCTGAAGCCGCGAGTGTGGGGCCGTTTCTGCAGCCACGCGAGGTGGAGAGATGGAGAGCAGAGAGGCTCCTCTAGCGCGCATGTGCACTCTGCCGGCCACATCCCGACAGATCAGGACTCAGGGAACACAGGATAAGAGTGCGCATGTGCGCTTAGCATATTATTATTATAGATGGTGAGCCCTCCAAAACCCACTCAAAACCAACTGTACCTATATAAAGATAACACCTGCAGGCATAAGGGCTCTTGTTATGGTGTAAAGGGGGGTACATAATCTTTTGTTAACCGCATAGAACTTACGGCTATGCAGTCCAGAAATCTGCTATTATGTTATGTTATAATTTCATGTACCTAGGAATTTTTAATGTGGCATTAACTGCAGTGTTCCTTAGAGTGCCCCCTTCTTTGCTCAACTGTCTGTGTGGCCAGTTTGCTAAGAATGCTGGCTGCTTGCTGTCCCAATGGCTTGTTTTTATGCATTTTTCATTTGGATATTTTTGTATTTGAAAATGGACAAAAAAGAAAGATGTAGTAAGAGCCAAGATTTCTATATAGACCATGTTCAAAATAAATAAAAGATAGATGTCTTGCTGATTTGAAAATGGGTGTTTTCTCTAATGGATTTCGAGACATCTATCCCAAAATGTCCAAACTCAGACTAGATGTCCTATTGAAGATGCCCCTCCAAGTAATATTAACTGTTTTTTCCTTGTTTGTTCTCTTTTTTTTATTTTATTGTAGTTCACCCTTCTCCCTTTTTTCTCTCATTCGTCTGTCTTTTGTCTCAGTAATTTATTCTTGTTGATTATCTTAAACTTGTAATGCCCCGTGTCTTTTAACATTATTGTATATCACCTAGAATTAAGATAGGTGATCAATCAAATTTTTTGAGTTCAAAGATTTTTATTGATTTTAACATACAAAAAGTACAATAAATGATAACAAGGCAAGATACAGACAAGCTGTACAAAGGCAAGGAATCAGAAAATATTATCATTACAATACAATGAGCTGACCTATGCCATCTGGAAGGAGAGTATCAGCAGCCATAACCATGTATAGTATCCAAAGCACAGAGAGACATGGAGTCATACACCTATAGGAATGTGAGAAATGAGCCATGATGTGATGAATATGTTCTATTGTAGTTAACGATATCATAGCACAATAACTGAATGTGTTCTATGCAGAAGGAAGAACATAAATTGAAGAACGCCGGCAGAGCGAGAAGATCTAAACATATTTTTCCAGACTTCCTGCCAAATCTTTTCCTCTAATGAAAGTCTCAAATCTCCATGCTCGTTAATGATGAAGTTGAAGACTTTCTCACAAGGACATACCATCTTGAGGCGACTCCTTTTTTATTTCTATTGATTAGTGATGTCTGAGAAAGTAGTTCTGGGATATTCTTTAATTGCCCTTCGTCCGGAAAAAGAGTGTTCAGGCAGTGTCTCAGTTGTATCCAGTGATACTGCTGATGGAGAGGCAGATTGTAATGAGTTTGTAATTCAGCAAAGGACATCCATTGAGAATTTATTATTAAATCTGGAATAGTCCAGATACCACAATTCTGGCATAATATCCAATTAATTGATCTATCCTGTATCTTAATATGATCATTATGCCACAACAATATTCAGTGAAATTTGTCTTAGTAATTTGTTCTTGTTGATTATTTTAAACTTGTAATGCCCTGTATCTTTTAACATTATTGTATATCACCTAGAATTAAGATAGGGACCATAGCTGAAATGCTTCAATTAATAGCCAATCTGTCGATCAAATCGGGAAAGATTCCGGAGGACTGGAAGGAGGCGAATGTTATGCTGATCTTCAAAAAAGGTTCAAGAGGAGACCTGGGAAACTACAGACAGGTAGAGGCACTGATAAAGGACCGCATCATTGATCACCTTGACGGACATGGTCTGAGGACCAGCCAGCACAGTTTCAGCAAGGGCAGATCTTGTTTGACAAACTTGCTGCACTTCTTTGAGGGAGAAAACAGGCAGATAGATAAGGGAGACCCGGTCAATATTGTATATCTGGACTTTCAGAAGGTGTTCGACAAGGTTCCGTATGAATGACTATTTCGGAAAATTGCAAGCCATGGAATCAAGGGTGAAATACGTAGATTAAAAACTGGCTGGAGCATAGGACACAGAAAGTGGGGGATAAATGGACAATACTCGGACTGGAAGAGCGTCACTAGTGGGGTGCCACAGGGCTCGGTGCTTGGACCCGTGCTCTTCAACATCTTTATAACAATCTAGACATAGATATGACGAGCGAGGTGATTAAATTTGTGGACGATATGAAGCTATTCAGAGTGGTGAAGACACATGAGGATTGCGAAGACCTGCAACATGACATAATCAGGCTCAAGGAATGGGCATCGACATGGCAGATGAGGTGCAATGTGGATAAATGCAAAGTGATGCATGTCGGTAACAAAAATCTCATGCATGAATACAGGATGTCCAGGCTGGTACTTGGAGAGACCTCCCAGGAAAGAGACTTGGGAGTTCTGATCGATAAGTCGATGAAGCCGTTCACACAATGTACGGCGGTGGCGAAAAGGGCTAACAGAATGCTAGGAATGATAAAGAAGGGGATTACGAACAGATCAGAGAAGGTTATCATGCCACTGTACCGGGCCATGGTGTACCCTCACCTGGAGTACTGCATACAGCACTGGTCGCTGTACATGAAAAAGGACACGGTACTACTTGAAAGGGTCCAGAGAAGAGCAGCTAAGATGGTTAAGGGGTTGGAGGAGCTGCCATACAGTGAAAGATTAGAGAAACTGGGTCACTTCTCCCTCGAACAGAGGAGATTGAGAGGGGACATGATTGAAACATTCAAAGTACTGAAGGGGATAGACTTAGTAGATTAGGACAGGTTGTTCACCCTCTCCAAGATAGGGAGAACGAGAGGGCACTCTCTAAAGCTGAAAGGGGATAGATTCCATATGAACGTAAGGAGGGTCTTCTTTACCCAGAGAGTGGTAGAAAACTGGAACGCTCTTCCGGAGTCAGTTATAGGGGAAAATACCCTCCTGGGATTCAAGACAAAGAAAGACAAGTTCCTAGTGAACAAGAGCATATGCTGGTAGGGCTAGTCTCAGTTAGGGTGCTGGTCTTTGACCAGAGGGCCGCTGCGTGAGTGGACTGCTGGGCATGATGGATCACTGGTCTGACCCAGCAGCGGCAATTCTTATATTCTTAATCAAATTTTTATTAAACTTGAAACTTGGATAATAAGTAGATTTACCCCCAAGAACCAGTTTAACTTCTGCTGCATTCTATACAATCTGAAGTATATATAGCTGAATGTCAGGAAAGCCTAACAAAACAATAGCACTCTTTTTAAAAAAAGATAAAAAAAATGTATCAAAAGCAACACAAAGTGGCAGGTGGATGTTTTTCATGGGAAAATGTCCATGTTTTGATTTTTGAAATTCAGATTTGAGGGGATGATTTGGGTGGGATTTGGACGGGCCCAAAATTTGGAGTTTTTCAGGATAATAGAATAAGGGGCTTGATTCTCAAAATAGCATCCCGATTGTAGGCAGTGGTAGGTGTCCTATCACCGTCTAATGGACCAATCGGAATGCATACTTTTACAAAGAAATCAATGTGGCAAATGATGCCTACAGTGTAGGCATTGTTCATGGGCATATGGAGGCAATTAGGCATGCCTATGGATACTTAAGGCCAACATAGGCATGGCTTATGCTGGAAGTATCCTAAGATGTCCATAGGCATGTCTAGGTGCTTTTGTAGGCGTGAGTCAGATGCCTTAAATGTAGGCCTGTAAAATGGCCTACATTTAAGGTGTCTGTACAAAAATAGATGTAATTCAGGACATGGTGCCTACCAGTGATTGACATATGGTAGGCACCCATTTTGCAGGCGCTGTTTCCAGAATCAGGTCCAAAATATCTATGGCAAAATTAGGACTTTTTATCTGGACCTGTTTCAATCACAACTAAGTCAGAAAATGTTCCCCAACCAGCTGATCAAAGTAAGGATTAAGGCACGCCCCCCTCCAACCCCCATAAAATGTAACGAGGATAGTATATACCAGGGTCTGTGATATCTTCAGATATTATGGTCATTCCTATTGGAGCAGTAAGCAGGTCCCAGGAGTAGGGACTGTAGAGAAAGGGATCCAAGTCCAAATCCCACTCTAACTAATACACTTGTGGTAGAAATTGTGAGTTTTCCAAAACCCACAAAATACCAACTGTACCTATAGATCGGAGAATTTGCAGAATTCAGGGCTTTTGTAGTGGTGTACAGTTAGATACAGTAGGTTTTAGATGTTCCTAAAGAGCTCACAATACAAAATAAGAATGTTAATGTAGGATTTGTACCAGGATCTCCTTATATGAAGTTCACTGCACTGACTACTAGGGTGCAGTTCAACATAGAACTAGGGTCAACAAAGACAAGCAAAATCCAACGGGTCTGCAGTGAGTGTCAGGTAGCCAAGAGCAAAATGAGGAAAAGTACAGAGTGGATGTACATGATGTTGGCACTTTATTCAGTCAAACATTTTGCATAATAAACAATCCACTTTTTTCCTTAGAGAAACAGGTACCAAACACGGGCCATGTTTCAATTGAGAAATCTTCCTCAGGGGACTGATGCCTGAGCAAGTGAGGAAAAAGTTCTCCAACTGTGTTTATTGTGCAAAATGTTTGACTGAATAAAGTGCCTGCATCGTGTGCATCTGTTCTGCAGTTTTCCTTGTTTTGTTCCACATGGAACTGCCATTATGGAATTTGCACTTAGCATGTACCACTCTAGTGCCAAATTTTGGCCAACCTTCATTCAATTACATCCAATGTATCTAAAAATGTTTTGAAGCTTCATAATGAATCTGGTTTATCACTATTGAACAAAATCTCTCTAGGAAGAAAGCAAGAGTACCCTCCATGAACAATCGTTCTGTGAGTCTGCTTGCTAGCCAGGTGTAAGGTTCCTCAACCCAGAGCTAATTTTTTTTTTAAAGTGTTAAACTAGGGTTACCAGATTTTACTTTAGTAAAATCTGTTTCCTAGGCCCGCCACAGGCCCACCCAGTTCTACCCATCCCCGCGCTCCTGCCTGATGAGATTTCGAGGAAGCTTTTCAAAACTCAAAGTGCCAGGTTTTGAAAACCCACCCAGATTACGGACTTGTCCTCTTAAAGGAGGACATCTGGTAACTCTAGTTAAACCTACTGGATAGCTGCAAAGTAGGGTCTGGTTTCAATTAAAGTAAATATTCAGTGGAGTAGAAGGAAATGCTTAGCCCCAAAAATGAGAATAGTAATATAATTACAGATACATACCTCATCTGAAATCAAAACAGCATTCTAAGTTAAAGGAAGTGAGAAAAGATTGCATATACTCTGTTCATTAACAAGGAAACATGTCAGTTTTGATTTATTTTATTAATTCATAGCATCAAAATTCACAAATGTATTTTTAATTATTACTTAAATCATGACTCCATTGTTCATTTACTAAGGCATGCACATACTGCATTCATGCATAATTGTATTTCCTACTTTTACGTTTAACAACCATTTACTTCTTGAAACAAGATTTTTCTTATTAAAACAAGAGATTTTCAAGTACCTGTAAAAGAAGAAGATAATTATGCAAGAATTTAAATAAGAATAATGAGCTTGTCAAAACCTCTCACATAGCTAATAACTGAATTAATTCATTGAAAGTCACGTTCTGCAAGTAAAGGCTTGGATGTTTCCAATCTTCTTTTGCATTTGGGTCCTCTTTTCCAAAAACTCGGAAGATATTAAAATTCAAAAAATCATTCTAATTATACTCTCTCTACTATTAGTGCTAATGTACATGTATATCTGAATCTCTAAGGGAGAGGAAGGGATAGTAGATGGCATAGATAGGCAGACTAGAGAGGCCATATGGTCTTTATCTGCCTTCATTTTTCTATGTTTCTGTGTTTAAATTAGCACCAATAATTGGCCGCTAACGAGCAATTATTGGGGGTAATTGGCAATAATTTGCTTTTACATACACATTTTTCTAGTTGCTATTCTATTTTTTTTTTTTAAGTGAAATTTTTAAGTGTGGATCCAAAAAATGAGCCATAGCCTTGGAAAGAGCATGATCGGGTCGGGTACATTTTATAGAATTTATGTGCAGTTTTATAGAATATGACAGATCTGTGCCTAATTTAGGCACAATGATTTATACCAGGTATCAGTTGGTGTAAATCCTCATTCTCAAAATTGCTATTCTATAAGTGGTGCCAAATTTGGACGGCATTTATCGAATTTAGTTCTTTGTGCAGTTTTCTGCTGTTTAAAGCTAGACACCTCCCCCCAAATTTTTTATTTGGCACTTAAAATTACATGAGGTAATTTGGACTTGCCCAAATTCCATTCACAATTTAATTGAATAATAAACCAATTAGTTGCTCTAATTGGGTGCTAATAATCAATTAGAAGTGCTAATTGGCAACAATTAGAATTTATGCATGCATCTTGCTAGGCATATTCTATAAAGATGTGCATGTAAATTCTAATGAACACATCTGAAAAGATGGTGTAGCCATGGGAGGGGAATGGGGATTCCAAGAATTTGTGTGCACTCATATCCATGCCTAATTTAGGCATGATGATTTACACCAGGTTTCAGATGATGCAAATATTTGACCTTAAAAGTTAAGTGCAGATCCTAGTGCTAGGCACTATTCTATAAAAGATGTCCAAAAAATTTGATCATTTCATCCCCCCATCGCCTTAACCAAAAACTCAAAAAAAAAAATCAAACTCTGGTTGGATTCAAATATGCTATCATTAAACATTGACAAGTCATGACCTTCCCTTTCAAAGAAGGATTAGCTATACAGGCCCCTTTGAAATATAACTCTTCACCCATCAAAATTGTATCTTCTCTAAAATTGTTAGGGGCCACTTTAGAAAGCACATTTTCATATCACCTTCATATTAGTACTGTGGTCCAGCGCTGTTTTTATCGGTTAAGAATGATCAGATCTCCCTCTAAACTTCTGGATGCTGCCTCTCTGAACATCCTAATCCATTCCCTTGTTTCATGTCTAGATTATTGTAATGGGGGGAGGAAGGGTTTAATTTCAAATTATCTGAAACTATACTGATATATGGGAGGGAGGGAGGGAGGGAGGGATAAATTATATTATGATTTAACATATGTATGATTAAAAAGTGATATTAAAGTGTATATGATTGTATTATAACTTGCTTGTTGAAAGTTTAAAAATGAATAAAGAATTATTTAAAAAAAGGCATAACAAAAAAAGAACTAAGGCAACTTCAGATTGTTCCAAGTACTGCTGTAAAGATCATCTTTAACGCAAAGAAATATGATCATGTCTCCCCCCTCTTGCACAAGGCACACTGGTTACCCATCGAGCACCAAATTAGTTACAAAATTCTTCTCTTAACTTTCCAAACCCGGTTAAGTAATCAGCCTGAATTAATCGATAAACTCCTCATTCCATATAGCCAATCTAGATCTCTCCATTCTGCAGCCCAAAATCTCCCGAATATTCCATCCTTAAAACATATCAATACTTTGAGATCTAATAACTTTCAGTGATTGCACCTTCCCTTTGGAGCTCCATTCCAAATTACATAAGGGAAGAAACTTTTCTAGGTCCTTTTAAGGCAAAGTTGAAAACTTTCTTATTCCTAGACGCTTTTGATACATAATTGCCCTCGTAAGGGCAAAATCTCACTGTTGTTTCCCATTTAACCCTTTTCCCCATTGTTCTTTCCTTATTTGTTCTTTTCTTTACATATTGTAATTCTTCCCTTTTTCCTTCTTGTTTTACTTTTGTAAGTCTGATGTATGTGTTTTTAGTTTTTACTAATCAATCCAAATTTGATCATTTCACCTTGATATTATGTGCGCTTCATTGGCTACCTATTGAAATGTGAGTAGAATTTAAGATCTTGTGTTTGATGTTCAAGGTGCTTCAATGCAATTGTCCTATAGCTGTTCGCTCACTTTTTCGATGGTACTCTCCTACCCGTGAGTTGCGGTCTGCTGACAGTTTGAGATTGGAAATTCCATCCTTAGTAACCCTGAAATTTGCTGTTAATAGGAATTCCATGTTGTTGGTTTGGGGCCCAGTTTTGTGGAATTCCTTGTCAGTTTCTCTGCGTCAATTTACCATGCTTTGTCAATTTAGAAAAGAGGTAAAAACTATCATTTGCATGTGCTTTTGGCACAAGCAGTGGAAGCATATGAGATTCTATCTTTTAGTGGTAGGCTGTGGTTGGCACCAGCTTTGAACCATCTTTTTGAAGATGTAATTATAAGATTATGTAAAGAAGTTCAGATGTTTTATGATTTTTTTTATGTGTATTGCCATTGTATTTTGTTGTTTGTTAATTGCTGTTTGTGCATGTTTACATTGGTTCCTGCCTAGACTTGTAGATGGGTGGACTACAAATAATTTTAAATAAATAAATAAATAAAAATCCCCAGTAATGATATGTATTTTGTTTTTAATCTTCTGTTTTGTATTATTCTATACTGATTTTGGATTTGATTGTACACCTCTTTGAATTTTGGATTAAGCGATATAAGAAATTTTTAATAAACCTTGAAACCTTCTTATTGACACTCACTGAATACCGATCACCCACCAACTGACATAAAATTTTACTTCTTACCTTCAAAACTAGACAAGAACATTCTCCAGTATTCATAGATAGACTACTACTTCCATATAATCTCTCAAGAACATTACACTCTAGCCATCAAAACCTTCTTACTGTTCCTTCTGTTCGTCATATCACTTAGGACACCACTCGAAATCAATCTTTTTTGTTATAGCTTCTTTATGGAATGCCTTGTCTTCTCATCTTTGCCACAAATCTTCTTTGGATAGGGGCTCCTTTTACTAAGGTGCGCTAGCGTTTTTAGCGCACACAGGAAATTACCGCACACTATACCGCGTGCTGCCCTTCTAGAACTAATGCCAGCTCAATGCTGGCATTATAGTCTAGTGCACGCAATATTGTAGCCCTAGTGCACCTTAGTAAAAGGAGCCCCTTTAAATCTAGTCTTAAAACTTCTTGTTCAAAGATGCATACAATAAGTAAGAAATAGAGGCCTCCTTTGTAATCATACCGTTTTTTTTCTATGATGATAAGAACAGCATTATTTTAAGCAAATCTGACAAAGATTGGATTTTAATTTTTTTTACCCTGCCCTCCTGTGTTTAACCTTATATTCTTTCCTATAAATATATTGTATTTCTTTCCCTTATTCCTTATGTATCTTGTCGATCGTCCATGTGGATATCCTTGTATTTGAATTTTTAATCTATTTACTTATTTTTATGTAAACCGTTCAGACATTTGATGAGCGGTATATCAAAATTTAAATAAACTTGAAACTTGTTTATATTTTAGTTACTTCACAATAGTTGCAATGCAAACCTTGTAAAGTGCTGCACTAATTAAATTCAGATTCATTAAGTTGTGTCACTGATTCATTAAGAATTAATTATGTCATTAAGTGGTGTGTCATTGTATTCCACATATATTATTTGCTAGGTTTCTTTGTCACACTATCAGTCATGATGAAAAACTCACCTTTCAGGCACAATATTGTCAATTTCTGATGGTTTCACTTTCCTCATTGAGCTCACTTTATAATATGAAAATCAAAAGAGCTAAACCCTCACTGGATCAAATAATATATAATATATGTAGGCACATTTTCAATAGGACGTCCTAACTCTGAGTTTGGATGTTTTGGTAACGATTTCCAGAAATCCAGTAGAGAAAATGTTCATTTTCAAAACAACAAGACATTTTATTTTTAATGACCTATCTAAATGTTTTGGCCTTTAATGTGTCTATCTTTTTTGGCCATTTTCAAATATAAAGATATTCAAATGACATCCAAGCAGCCAAACAAACGAGACAGTGGAAATACAATGTTCTCGGACCTTGGAGATAATGTATTTAAAATGTCCTTGTTAAAAGCAATCACAGCAATAAAACAGGTAAAAACTCAATCCACATGTGTATTTTAGAAGGACCCATGTGGATTGAGTTTTTACCTGTTTTATTGCTGTGATTGCTTTTATCAAGGAAATTTTAAATGCATTATCTCCAAGGTCCTAGAATATTGTATTTCCACAGTCTCGTTTGTTTGGATTTGTTCATGTCCTGTGGAAACTTGGGTCTTCTTGCTTTTGTTACATCCAAGCAGCCAGCATTCTTAGCATAGTGGCCAGAGACTGCTGAGCACAGCACAGGGAAACTCCAGGGCAGTGTATCGCAAACTGTGTGCCACGGCACACCAGTGTACCTCCTGAGATTTCAGGACTGCCGCAACACACTGGCGAGGAGGAGAGTCGTCCATGTTGGCTGACTGCCTACAGCACGTGTCTCTCGTGGTGAGAGGCACATCCTGTAGGAAGTCAGCCAGCACAGATGACTCTCTTCCTGGCCGGCGTCTCTCCTCCTCTCCCTGCACCTCCCGATCCCTCCACCAAAGCAGGTAATGGCCAGATGGGCCTCCACACATGCGTGGACGTTGACATGATGACATCATTGTGTCAATGTCCACACACTACCGAGTGCCTTCCGGCTGGGACACTGGATTTAGCGTGCTGCCGGCTGGAAAGTTTGCGAGACACTGCTCGAGGGGGTATTGCAGTGAACATCACATTAAAAAGTTACAAGTACACGTTACTATAAGCTGGTTATATTGTATGGTGAACCCTTCAAAATCCATCCCAAACTTTACAGTAGCCCTTATACCTGCAGGTGTCATTTTCATGTAGGTACAGTAGGTTTTAGAGGGCTCAGCATACAAGCTACTACAAGGAGGGGAGTGGCCTAGTGGTTAGAGCTGCTGCCTCAGCACCCCGAGGTTATGAATTCCATCCCAGCCATCTCCCTGTGACTCTGGGCAAGTCGCTTAACCCTCCATTGCCCAGGTGCCACAGTTAGATTATGAGCCTGCTGGGACAGATAGGGAAAATATTTAAGAGCACTGATTACTATTAAACATATTGTAAACTGCTTTGGGTTAATCTCTTCCTGAAAAGGCAGTTAATAAATCCCAATAAATAAATAAAACAATGTTCTAGTCTGTGCTTCAGACAAAGTTGCTTCAAATGAAAAAAGCAAAAATAGTCCCACCAAGTGGCCCGCAACTTTGCTAGAAAACTGCATCAGGGTTTACAGGACTGTCTATTCAAACCAACATTCTCAGTATCTCATGCTCAAGATACTTTTTCTGTCCGTAGTAGGCAATGGAGAGTTAAGTGACTTGCCCAGAGTCCTACGTAGCCACAGTTGGAATTAAACCATTATATTTTAGGGAGGAGGGGAGGGAGGGACTTCTATACTGCCTTTTTTGTAGGTTTTTCAACCACACTCAGTGGTTTACATATAGATATTTCAAGCATTTTCTCTATCTGTCCCAGTGAGTTCACAATCTTTCTAATGTACGTGGGGCAGTGGAGGATTAAGTGACTTGCCCAGAGTCACAAGGAAAAGCACAGGGTTTGAACCCACCCCTCAGGGTGCTGAGGCTCTAGCTCTAATCACTACGCCACACTCATCTCATGATAGAAAAATATTTGGAATTCTGTTTTTCTCTGTTTTCCTCTACAGTAAAACCCTATTTCCTGATTATTTAAGTCATTATTCAAACACAAAAAGCTCCTCCTCCCATATTTACCCTACATGACTTCTACCCTTTTCATTTTATCAGTTACTATTGATCAAAATGGAGACGCAGTGATTTTAAATAGTTTATGTCCTATCTTTGTCATGCTCCAAAATGGTACCAGTAGAGCAGGTGGTTAAAGAAATTGTTCCTGTCTCAGTTGGAGCTGATCAAATGAAGTGAGGGTGAGGATAAGTAAAAGGGAACTTGTATATCACTTTTTTATGTGGCTTTGACATTCAAAGATGACATTCAAAATGGTGGGCACTGGAGGATTGAGTGACTTGCCCAGTGTCACAAGGAGCAGAACTATTACGTAAGTAACCATTCAATTTCATGATTCAAACCATGCGGGGTCAATGTTTGCCATTCAAAAATAAAACGCTGTTCTTTCCAGATTAAGGACCCCGAGAGATCTCCCTCTGAGTCCTTGATCTGGATAAGAACAGTGTATCTAAGATCATCAGTCACATGTGATTTCTCTATCCAGTGGGCTGCAAGGGGGGCCGACATCCGCTGATTACAAATGCCACTTAGATGTTCAGAAATTCTAATCTTGATCTTGCGAGACGTCTGGCCAATATACAATTTATTGCATGAGCATTTTATACAATATATTACCCCCACAGAATCACAGTTTGTATCCGATTGCAATTTAAATTTTTTCATTTGACCTGTGGGGATATCAATATGTGAAATGTCCCATACATACTGGCATAAGCGGCACCTGCCGCACGCACGATGCGGGAGAAAATTCCTTGTATCAAAACTCAACTGCCTGTATTTTAATTTTTCTCCTAAGTTCGGGGCCCTGGAGAAAGCAAATTTAGGTTTCTCTTGGAAAGCCGTATGGTACTGAACGACTGGCCAGTGTTTTAAAATAATTTGTTTAATATCTTTGTTCATACTAGTGTGTGGCATAACACACACCATCTCATCAAAATTGTTCTTGTCCCTAGAATTTGTCTTCATAATCCAAGGCCTATGGCATTTTTTGCTCGTTTCCAAGCATTCTTGATTACCCTATGAGGATACCCTCTATCTACAAAATTATTATACATTTTAAGGGCCTCATTATCAAAGTCATGCTCACTAGAGAATATTCTCCTAAATTTGCTTTCTCCAGGGCCCCAAACTTAGGAGAAAAATTAAAATACAGGCAGTTGAGTGGGGGTAATATATTGTATAAAATGCCCATGCAATAAATTGTATATTGGCCAGACGTCTCGCAAGATCAAGATTAGAATTTCTGAACATCTAAGTGGCATTCGTAATCAGCGGATGTCGGCCCCCCTTGCAGCCCACTGGATAGAGAAATCACATGTGATTGATGATCTTAGATGCACTGTTCTTATCCAGATCAGGGACTCAGAGGGAGATCTCTCGGGGTCCTTAATCCGGAAAGAATAGCGTTTTATTTTTGAATGGCAAACATTGACCCCGCATGGTTTGAATCATGAAATTGAATGGTTACTTACGTAATAGTTCTCGTGGGGGCAAACCACTAAGTCTTGGTTGGGGTTCCGTTAATTCCGGTAATTATGTCATTTCCAGTGGGACTGGAATTTAATGGGCGTTCATGGGGAGTTTCTTCACTCTCATTTCTTCAGTCAGTTTGTCCTGACAAGGCTACCTCTCTAATACTTTGTGCCACTAACAGGTATTTATATGTAATTTGGTTATAGTGAGTTAATAGTTTGACTCCTTCGGGAGATAATAGAATTTAGGTTCCTGAGGTTTTAAATAGTGGGTTATACTAAATTCAGACAACATTTTGTCTTAATAATTATTTTTGCTTTGGATTATTAGTGTCCTTCCCTGAAGAAGACTTGAAACTCGAGTCGGGGGGACAGGGTCATTAGAGTGAATTTTTCTTCAATCAACATAGTATTGGTTTTTATTTGCACTTGTCACTTTAAATCCTCTGAGGTTCTTCAACAACAGAATTCCATCCGACTCAGATAAGTACTGTTTGTATTTTCTGTGTCAAAATTGTTTGGATGGTATATGGGGACAGTGAAAAACTATGATGGTCCCCCATTGAACCTCAGGTGGTGTTGTTACACTATTTCACGGGTTCAGGGTCTGAGTTTTTCACATAAATATTTAATTTAAATCATAATTATAATTATAGCTGTGATTATTGTCAGTAAATTACGTTACTATCACAGAAGAAAACATTGTCTTTCTCCAGTTCTTTGGAGCAGTATACTAATATCTAGGCATGGGTATTTGCCACAGCTATAGGGCTGATGCAGATATTGAGCCTTATACATTTTCAGACATTTGCATTGTTATTATATAAAGAAAACTAGGCACCATATCTACAATAGGTCCTGATTTTATATAAGTTAGGCGCGCTGTACAAAATCATGCTTAGTGTCGACTAAGAGGCCTTAGGTATCACTAGGTGTTTTAACTTACGCACACCTTATTTATGCCAGGGTTTTCTTGGCCTAAATACTTGTGCATACGTGAGGAGCACAATTGTGCTGAAGTCAAAAACAGGCATCTGATTCAAAAATGTGCTCATGATCCACCCCCTAACTACATCTATTTTTAGCTATGTACCTTGGACTGGGCACCTACTTTTTATAGAATTGCGCTGTGAGTTGTGCAACTAACTTTCAATTAAGTCTAATTCACACCAATTTTGAGATTTAAGTGCCAATTATTAGTGCTGATTGAACCTATTAATTAAGTGAGGGGCTTATATCGGCTAGGGTGCCAATGTAGGAGGACTTTATGGAATTTGATCCAGCCCTGCTCCTTATAATGCAAGGGGTGGGGGTTGGACAGATCATTGTGGGGGTTGGAGGATCATTGTAGAAGGCTAGGAAGATGGAAGGAAGGATTTATAAATGAATCAAGGAAGCTTAACATAAAAAATAAAATAAGGCTACACTCGCCCTAGCCAATTTTCTGCTGGGATCTACATAACTTTCTTATGGGGCTCCAGCTGAATGTCAGCCAGGCCCACATAAGATCCTGAGCTCCACAACCTGTCCACCTATATTTAGTCCCAATATTCAGTGCCGGTGCCCAAACATGGTCCAGCATAGAATATTAAAAATAAATTCTGACTGCTGCCAGCTGAATATAGAGAAGAATGTGCATAACTTATGATAACTTTTTTGTTGTCCTAAGTTATCCGATGATTTATATTGATATTAGCATTGAATATCTCTGGTACCTAAATAACTCCTGGTTTTATCTAGGCTCCATCCCTGGCCCACTCCAATGCTATCTAGGACAAACTGCAGAGGCTTTTCTGGCATTATCTTGACAATGCTGCTGAAATCCAGCTATGGTTCCGGTGAGCACTGGTCTGTGTAGAAGCATCTGCTATCCTGATATGTAGCTTTGAATACTGAGGCATAACTAAAATTTCAACTAAACACAACCATCCAGAGTGTCAATTGAGAATAAAGATAAATCTAGCATGTCAAAAATGTGATTGCCTACATTGATCAAACTTAGACAGAGATTATGCTTCTGCATTAGCATGTGCTAATATGCATTAATTTACATTATTTACAGCAGGTTCCATTTTATTCAGAAATACTTATTTGCTAACTCATGATAATAGAATTACAATGCACTAACATGATAGTGCACTTTTCTAGCTCTCAGAATTTCTCTGGTTTCTGCTGAAGGGATTACCCATTCACAGAGCTTATATGAGATTGTTTGCAGTCTAGAGCTCTGCTTTTTGTCAGCACACCTTTATGTAGCATGATATTGTTAATGTTGGTGGGGTTATGAATTTGAATTATTGACTGACCCAATAGATCATTTATTCTGAGGGACTTAAAGTAAAAATGATATGGTTTTATAATTCTGCTTGGAGTTAAAATGGTTTTATAATTATTAATTTGATGGATTTAAAAGTGAATTTATGACTTGGTCTTTGAGCCGGCAGAGACATCTGTTCAGAAATGTGTTAAGTGCCCCATTCAATAGAATACAATAGAAAGACTGAGCCAATCACCTTCAGAAAGTGTTACCCCATAATAGAAGGTGTATCAGTGGAACAGTCTGCAAGATCAACAGAAGCTCTTCACACCAAATTCACCTCTGGACTACACAACAAATTTATCTCTAGTCTGCAAGATCAACAGAAGTTGTTCACATCATTTTAAGCTACTCAAAGAAGATTTGATCAGATGACCTCATCTGCCTAAAACAGAGGGAAACCACTCAGATATAGATTCACATCACATTCAGTAAAGACAGTAGTAATGCTCTATATTGGAATATCCTTTTAAGCCATTGTGATTCAATCATAAAATCACCTGGAATCAGAGAAAAAGGCTGAAATGCTATGCATCCTGGGTCCAGAGGCCAAAGATTCTATTTTTATATGAAGTAGAATCCTTTCTCAGAAGGGATGATGCACTCTCTCTCTCTGGAACAAGCCTGGATCAAGCTACAACTCTTCTCACTGGATCACCACACTGTTTCACTAGGCCATGCAGCCTCTGCTCCATTTTAAGGACTATTCACATTTTGAATCCATATAAATGAATCCTTCTGCATTAGCAACATTTGTCTTGTGCAATCCTATTGTCTTGGCTCAAAAGGTCCCATCTGTAACAGCTTTATCTGCTTGATTAATGATTTAAAATAAATTTTGAGTTTGTTTACAAATGTTCTGAGTCTTAGTTCTTGATATTTAATTAGCTAAGTTTTAATCAAGCGCGCTAACTTTCCCCAAATGAATAGTTCTTTATAAGTTATATTCCTCTCTTTGAGAGTGATATAGCTTATTGTGGAGTTCCATCCATTTAATAATAATTTTTATAACAGTACAACTAGCAGAAGCAGGTATAAATGGAACAGTACATACTTGGCTCAGATTCTATCAGACAGACTACAGTCCATACTGTCCAAACAGACTACAGTCCATGGACACTGACCTGTGGGGTACCACAATGATTGATACTGTCACCTATTCTATTCAATATCTACTTCAAGCCACTAGCCAAGCCGATTCATTCAATGGACACTAAGTTCTACATCATGCAGATGATATTCAGCTACTCATATCCACTGAACTTTATTTACCCACTACTCTGAATAAACTGCATGTCTAACATAAATCGAAGAATGGGCTAAAATATAACAAAATCTACATGAACCCAAGTAAAACTGAGCTTTCATGGATCCCTAACACAAGTGATCTCTTACCTGACATCAAATCTCTTTTGGGAAATATGAACTCCCCCTCAAATCTCAAGTCAGGAACATAAGAACATAAGTATTGCCACTGCTGGGTCAGACTAGTGGTCCATCGTGCCCAGCAGTCCGCTCCCACAGTGGCCCATAGGTCAAAGACCAGGGCCCTGAGTCTAGCCTTACCTGCGTACGTTCTGGTTTAGTAGGAACTTATCTAACTTTGTCTTGAATCCCTGGAGGGTGTTTTCCCCTATACCAGCCTCTGGAAGAGCATTCCAGTTTTTTACCACTCTCTGGGTAAAGAAGAACTTCCTTATGTTTGTACGAAATCTATCCCCTTTTAACTTTAGAGAGTGCCCTCTCGTTCTCTCCACCTTGGAGAGTGTGAATAACCTATCTTTATCTACTAAGTCTATTCCCTACAGTATCTTGAATGTTTTGATCATGTTCCCTCTCAGTCTCCTCTTTTCAAAGGAGAAGAATCCCAGTTTCTCTAACCTTTCACTATTTGGCAACTCCTTCAGCCCCTTAACCATTTTGGTCACTCTTCTCTGGACCCTTTCAAGTAATACCTTGTCCTCCTTCATGTACGACGACCAGTGCTGAACGCAGTACTCCAGGTGCGGGCATATCATGGTACAGCGGCATGATAACCCTCTCCGATCTGTTCGTGATCCCATTCTTAATCATTCCCAGCATTCTGTTTGCCCTTTTTGCCACCGCCACACATTGTGTGGACGGCTTTATTGACTTGTCAACCAGTACTCCCAAGTCTCTTCCCTGGGGGGGTCTCTCCAAGTACTGCACCGGACATCCTGTATTCGTGTATAAGATTTTTGTTACCAACATGCATCACCTTACACTTATCCACATTAAACCTCATTTGCCATATCGCTGCCCATTTCTCGAGCATGTTTAAGTCACGTTGCAGGTCTTCGTAATCCTCCTGCATCTTCACTACTCTGAATAACTTTGTATCGTCTGCAAATTTAATCACTTCACTTGTACCAATTTCCAGGTCGTTTATAAATATGTTGAAGAGCACAGGTCCGAGCACCAAACCCTGTGGTAATCCACTCATGACACTTTTCCAGTCCGAGTATTTTCCATTTACCCCCACTCTCTGTTTTCTATCCGCCAGCCAGTTTTTAATCCACGTGAGTATTTCATCCTTGATTCCATGGCTCGCAATTTTTCGAAGTAGTCGTTCATGCTGAACCTTGTTGAACACCTTCTGAAAATCCAGATATACAATGTCAACCTGGTCACCCTTGTCTATCTGCCTGTTTACTCCCTTGAAGAAGTGTAGTAAGTTTGTCAAGCAAGATCTTCCCTTGCTGAAGCCATGCTAGCTGGTCCTTATCAGACCATGTTCGTCAAGGTGATCAATGATGCGGTCCTTTATCAGTGCCTCTACCATCTTTCCCAGTACTGAGGTAAGACTCACCAGTCTGTAGTTTCCCGGATCTCCCCTTGAACCTTTCTTGAAGATTGGCGTAGCATTCGCCACCTTCCAGTCTTTTGGAATCCTTCCCGATTTGATCGACAGATTGGCTATTAGTTGAAGCAGTTGAGCTATAGCTCTTTTCAGTTCCTTGATTACCCTCAGATGAATGCCATCCAGTCCCAGGGATTTATCATTTTTAAGCCTTAGAATGTAGCTAGATTCAACTCTTACTCTAATCCCCCCAAATCTGAGCAACCTTCAAGAGTTGTTTCTATCATTTGTGACAACTACACTGCCTCCCTCCTTACAGTGAGAAGGCAAGTCTTGTCTTAGTTGTATATGCCATGATAACATAAGGACTGAATTACTGTAATGCATGCTACATTGGTTTGAGTGCAAAGGGTCTTCACCAGCTCCAATTGAATCAGAATGCTGCAGTGAGACTAACAGCAGATTGTAAGTGGCATGACCACACTAGTTTTGAAAAACTTCACTAGCTACCAGCACAATATATGGTGAAATTTAAAATTATTTGTTTAATCTTCAAGGCCCTTAATATAAATGGTCCAGAATACTTGAAGAACAGGATATCCTTCTATATATCTCCAAAGTCACTAAGGTCCTTCTAGGGAGTATCCCTAACCACACCATCTCTAAAGGACATCACGTGATGTGATACCTGCCAGAGAACCTTCTCTGGAGTAGCCCCCACACTCTGGAGTGCACTCCTTGAAAGGCTTCACTTAACACAAGACAACCTATACTTCAGGAATCAGATTAAAGCATAGCTCTTCAACCAGGCCTTTAATAGAAGTAACTAACTTGGTAGATACATACACACACATGTGACACCAGCTGCACATACTATAGCAGGACATGTTTATCCACTCCTACTCTAGCTAAGAATTCTCAAGAACCATTCTAACCTCATGTGCAACTTCTTTAAATTAGTGCCCTTATTTTCTTACTCCTGCTACTTTATCTTATCTATCTCATATATGCTCCACATTTGCTTACACCCTATCCTGTGTATTAAATGTTTTACCATATATTGTGTCAACATATACTATGCTATATTTTGTAATTTGAATATTTTTACTGCTGTAATTGACTATTGCTTATGTTTGACTTGTTCTTGCTGTTCACCGTCTTGAATGAATTCCTTCAAAAGGATGGTAAATAAATCATAATAAGTAAATAGATCTTTTTTGAGATGCAATGACCAGAATTGCACATGGTACCCAAGATGCAGCACCATGGAGCAATACAGAAGCAATATGATATTATTTGTTTTATTCTCTATTTCCTTTCTAATAACTCCTGTCTATTTTCTTTCTTGGCTGCTGTTATACATTAAACAGTGGACTTCAAGTTAATGTCCACAATGGTGCCTGGACCTTTTTCCTGGGTAATGATGCCTAATATGGGCATAGCATCATGTAACTATAATTTAGTTTATATTCCCTACTAGCTGATGCCCCGGCGTTGCACGGGTATATAATTATAGCAATAACACTGTAAATGGATTCAAATAAAGATACTTTATAGTGGTGAATGAATGCAAGTCTCACTGGAATTAGCAATCTCTTAAACTGAAAAGGAAGATCTGTTGGAATAAGTGGCATCCAAAAGTTTCAGTATTGATGTAAACAACTCAATATGTGGAAACTCAGGTTGAAAAGAAACTCCATGCAGTTTTTTCCCGGTTCAGAATGGAACCTGTGTGCCTAGTTCAGCATATGTGAGTACTCATGCAATGTAATAACATTATGAAATGGGGTGCATGAAGGAAACAGTTACAAACACAGTTAGAACATACAAACTCTATATGTATGGTGTCCGTGGTAGAATAGAAAATATGTCCCTAGTGGTTATAGTGTCATATAAAGTGTTTTATAGTTGGAATTACTGTGAGAATGGCAGCTTTTTACATCCTTTCCATTGACATGAATGGGTGAAATCTGATGTTCTGTTTGTAGCTCCGCCAATGTGTACAGGTGGGCCGCGAGACCCCCAGAACATATCACCCCAGGTAGTTGGAATTACTGTGAGAATTGCAGCTTTTTACATTTTTTCCATTGACATGAATGGGTGAAATCTGATTTTATGTTTGTAGCTCCACCCACGTGTGCAGGTGGGCCGCGAGACCCCCAGAACATTTCACCCCAGGTAGTGAGGGATCTGCATACCAAGTTTCGTTCAAATCGGTCAAGCCGTTTATGATTTACTGTGAGAATGGCAGCTGTTTACAATTTTTCCATTGACATGAATGGGTGAAATCTGATTTTCTGTTTGTAGCTCCGCCCATGTGTGCAGGTGGGCCGCGAGACCCCCAGAACATTTCACCCCAGGTAGTGAGGGATCTGCATACCAAGTATCGTTCAAATCGGTCAAGCCGTTTTTGAATTACTGTGAGAATGGCAGCTTTTTACATTTTTTCCATTGACATGAATGGGTGAAATCTGATTTTATGTTTGTAGCTCCACCCACGTGTGCAGGTGGGCCGCGAGACCCCCAGAACATATCACCCCAGGTAGTGAGGGATCTGCATAACAAGTTTCGTTCAAATCGGTCAAGCCGTTTATGATTTACTGTGAGAAAGGAAGCTGTTTACAATTTTTCCATTGACATGAATGGGTGAAATCTGATTTTCTGTTTGTAGCTCCGCCCACATGTGCAGGTGGGCCGCGAGACCCCAGAACATATCACCCCAGGTAGTGAGGGATCTGCATAACAAGTTTCGTTCAAATCGGTCAAGCAGTTTTTTAATTACTGTGAGAATGGCAGCTTTTTACATTTTTTCCATTGACATGAATGGGTGAAATCAGATGTTCTGTTTGTAGCTCCGCCCACGTGTGCAGGTGGGCCGCGAGACCCCCAGAACATATAACCCCAGGTAGTTGGAATTACTGTGAGAATGGCAGCTTTTTACATTTTTTCCATTGACATGAATGGGTGAAATCTGATTTTCTGTTTGTAGCTCCGCCCATGTGTGCAGGTGGGCCGCGAGACCCCCAGAACATATCACACCAGGTAGTGAGGGATCTGCATACCAAGTATCGTTCAAATCGGTCAAGCCGTTTTTTAATTACTGTGAGAATGGCAGCTTTTTACATTTTTTCCATTGACATGAATGGATGAAATCTGATGTTCTGTTTGTAGCTCCGCCCACGTGTGCAGATGTGCCGCGAGACCCCCAGAACATATCACCCCAGGTAGTTGGAATTACTGTGAGAATGGCAGCTTTTTACATTTTTTCCATTGACATGAATGGGTGAAATCTGATTTTCTGTTTGTAGCTCCGCCCATGTGTGCAGGTGGGCCGCGAGACCCCCAGAACATATCACACCAGGTAGTGAGGGATCTGCATACCAAGTATCGTTCAAATCGGTCAAGCCGTTTTTGAATTACTGTGAGAATGGCAGCTTTTTACATTTTTTCCATTGACATGAATGGATGAAATCTGATGTTCTGTTTGTAGCTCCGCCCACGTGTTCAGGTGGGCCGCGAGACCCCCAGAACATATCACCCCAGGTAGTGAGGGATCTGCATACCAAGTTTCGTTCAAATCGGTCAAGCCGTTTTTGCGTGATCGCGGCACATACACACACACACACATACATACACACATACATACATCCGATTTTATATATATAGATATACCGCTAATCACTCTTTGGTGATCTCTAAAACTGATTACTCTAACGCTCTTTTTAAGGGAATCTCTTTGAATGAAATAAAACGTCTACAGATCATTCAAAATGCTTCCATTAAGCTTATAACTAAAACTAGGAAGTTTGATCATGTAACTCCCCTTCTAAAGAATGCGCACTGGCTTCCAGTTACCCACCGGATAACATACAAACTATACATACTCACTTTCAAATCTCTCCTTAATAAAACTCCAGCATTCATATATAAATTATTAATTCCTTATTCTCCAAGTACAACATTGAGATCCAATGAACAGAATTTACTAACAATTCCATCTTTTAAGGTTATTAACACAAGACGGCAATTTATTTTCTCTGTTACCGCACTTCAAACTTGGAACGCCCTTCCCATTTACTTAAGGGAAGAGCGCAATCTGGAGAAATTCAAAAGTAATTTAAAAACATTTCTCTTTATAGATGCCTTTGGTAATTAACCAAACAGTTCATAGGTCAAATTATTTTTAATGTATCATATTATAGCTTTTATTTGTTTCCCTTTTTGTACTTTTCCCTTTTTGTTCTACTTTTCTTTACTGATTTTGTATTTCACCTCCCTTCTTTCCTTGTGTTTATGAGTCTGTTAAGTTAAACTTTTAATCCCTTATGTCGTTATACATAGTTTTGTATTGTATTGTCTCCCAGTTCTTGTAATTTTAAATTGTTCATCGCTTAAAAATACGATTAAGCGATTAATCAAAAAAACCATTAAACTTGAAACTTGAAAATTATAAGTAAGAAAAGGTACTTAGAAATTCTCTTACTGTCCCGAAGGCTCACAATCTAACTAAAGTACCTAGATTCTGGCTAAATATTGACAGGGACCTGCACAAGCTCCAGTGACATAAACATGGCCATTTTGAGATATTCTTTGAAAGGACCTTAGTAAACTTTGAGCTATAACAATAATAATAATAATAACAATTTTTTATATACCGCAGAACCGTGAAGTTCTTTGCGGTTTACAATGATTAAAGATGTTACAGAAAGAGTGGAATCAACAAAGTATAGACTTGGTGATTGACAGTTCTAGAGATCATTTGTTGAGGGCTAGGATTGTATAGGTTGGTTTCCTAAGTATTTCAGGAACAGATGTGTTTTTAGACGTTTCCTGAATTCCCTATAGGTAGTAGGCATGAGTAATTGTTCTAGGACTTTACCCCACAGAGATGCTTGATGTGAGAAAAGATGTTAGTGATGACTTTTAAATTTACAGCCTCTGACCGGTGGAGAAACAAAGTTCGGGTGTGAGCTTCGCCTATGTCTGTTGATTGAAAAAGAGAAAAGGTCTGTTATATATGTGGAGGGGCATAATCAAAAAAAATGTCTAAGTTTCCTTTTGGCCTAAGTCCTTAAACGTTCAAAGCAGAAGCAGGGAAAGTGTCCATAACCAAAACAAACGTCCTTGTTTTGATTATGGCCTGCCTTTACTAAACGCCCAGATCACCACTACGTCTAAAAGAACACCCCCACGACGCCTACACTTTTTGGCCATAATGAACAAAAAAAAAAACCTAAGCCCCAAACAGAAGGGCTTTTAGGCGAAAGAGGAGCCAGTCCTTCACCTAAAAGCTGGATTCTGTAACCGGTGTCTGTCAAAAACAACACCGGTTACAGAATCTCCCCCCCACACACACACACAATGATCCAGGCAGGAGGGTGCCCAAGCCCTCCTGTCATGTCGAACCGCAATCCCCCCGACAACATCGGGGCAAGGGGGAGCTCAAGCCCTCTTGCCCCGTCCAAACGCGACCCCCTGATAACATCGGGGCAAGAGGGAGCCCAAGCCCTCTTGCCCTGTCCAACTGCGGCCCCGGCGATATTACCCCCCCCCCCCCAGCCGAGTACGAGCAGGCCAGGAAGGAGCCCAAGCCCTCTTGGCCTGGCGATCGTGCCCCCCCCCCCGACTCGATCTGGCCAGGAGGGAGCCCAAGCCCTCCTGGCCCCTGCGACCCCCCCCCCTCTGATTCAACGGGCCAGGAGAGAACCCAAGCTCTCCTGGCCCCGGCGACCCCCCCTACTGGAGTGGGCCAGGAGGGAGCCCAAGCCCTCCTGGCCCCGGCGACCCCCTATCTCCCATCCCCCACTACAATACGGGCAGGAGGGATCCCAGGCCCTCCTGCCCTCGATGCAACTCCCCTCCCCCCAATGACTGCCCACCCTGAACCCCCGATCGGGCCTCCCCCGCTGACCCGCGACCCACCCGGCCGACTCCACAACCCCCCCACCCCCACCCCTTCCCCGTACCTGTACATTGGCCAGATGGATGGGTGCCAAGCCCGCCCGTCCAGCAGGCCAGCCGGGTCCAGAATGGGGCCGGATTGGCCCAGATGGAAGAAACCCCGCCCACAGGTTAGATTAGCAGTAAATCAGGTAGCCCTGAATCTGATTCAGTAGCAACAGTTTTAAAGTTATATACACCCTGGGTTGTCTCGTACTGCGAGTGCAGGCTGGAATAGAAGAACCAAGTCAGCAAACTGAGGTGATTCAGCTGTGCGCTCGAGCAGTGGCAACGAGTGCAGGTTGGAATGGGTAGTGCTGACTTAGATTATCTAGACATGCAAATAATTAGGTTGACCAGTCATGCAAATACTTATCAGTATGACCAGAGGAGGGAGGCTTCTTTTGCTTCACTCAGATGCTTTGCATAGGCGCGTGATAAAGTGCAGGCGCCTTTGTCATTCGCCTTAGCCATCGCGCCGAACGGCGTTCGCTCCTCTGGAATTTAAACTGTTCTCGGCAGGCCTGGGATGGGTGAAGCGGGTCTCACGCCCAGCGAGGACAGGGCAGGAACAAGGCTCCGAGGCTGAGCCGGACCCCTTCTACTGGAGTCGCTGATGGGCTTCTTCCCTCTGCAGGTCATGTTTATATAGAGATAGATTATTTTCTTCAACTTCTCAAGCTTATTTCTTGTAAGTGCCTTTGTGAGAAAGTCTATAAGAAATGATCACTTCCCCTTAACAACACTCCTTTATAGTTATAGAGTCACTTTAAAAGGTAGATCATGGAGCAAGGAAAAGACGATTCAGGAGTAGAGAAGGATATGGTGACCCATTCCCTCAGTAAACCATGCTAAAGTACAATAAAACCACAGAGATAGGAAAAAATGTTGGCCGTTTACTGTGGGAGCAGGAGCAAAGTTTTTCACTAGTACTCAGGAACGATAAGAAGCTTTGCTCCTGCAGTTAAAAATATGCACATTTACCACTACTCCCTGTTGCTACTGCTGAGTTTTCAAG
Source organism: Geotrypetes seraphini (assembly GCF_902459505.1). Taxonomy (NCBI): domain Eukaryota; kingdom Metazoa; phylum Chordata; class Amphibia; order Gymnophiona; family Dermophiidae; genus Geotrypetes; species Geotrypetes seraphini. The sequence goes on from NC_047085.1 coordinate 165,481,796, forward strand.
GTCTTACCTCCCACTTCCAGTATAGATCAGTAATTGTAGAGCTAGCACTGGTCTGGGCTTGTCCTCCCTCCACATCCTCCTCCCCTTGATGCTTCCAGAAAGAGAGACCCAATTGGTCCTCCAATACCGGGGTATAATCTGTTCAGGAAAGGCAGGGTAGGAAGAAAAGGAGGGGGAGTGGCATTGCATGTTAAAGATCATAATAAAGCCACACAATTACAGGATCTGTAGGGTAAATAAAGATGCACTGTATGTAAATCTGGAAAGAGGAACTGGAAAATGTATTGGTGTGATATACTGGCCTCCTTCACAGACAGAAGAAGTGGACATAGATTTAATAGTAGAAATTCAGAATATAGCTGCAAAAAGGGAAGTATTACTGATAGGTGATTTTAGCATGCCAGATGTTGATTGGGGAATCCCTATTGTGGGGTCTCTTAGAAGTAGGGAGATACTGGATTCTCTACAAGGAGAACTGTTCCAACATTTGATAATGAAGCCCATGCAAGATGGGACCATACTAGACTTAGTACTTACAAACGGGCAAAGTATTTCTGATGTTATAGTGGGTGATCATATGGCATCTAGTGATCAACTCATAGTGTGGTTTAATATTAAGACAGGTGTAGAAAGGGCTCATTCAAAATTTAAGAAAACCCTAACTTTGTTCAGATGGGGCATTATATCAAAGGATTATTGTCTAGATGGGAACAACTGAAAGGCGCTATTGTAAGGGCAACAAACCATTTTATAAGTAAGTAAAAGTAAGAGGAAAAAATCATCACTTTGGTTCTCAAAAGTAGTAGCTGAAAATGTAAAGGATGTGGGAGTCAGGGAGGTACTCTGCCATTGCAGACTCAGTTGATCATAACAGGGGTATTCTCCCCTCCCCCCCCCCCATCACCTGAGTTGACAGGACTCCCCAAAGTTTAATTTTATTTGAAAGATAGGTCAGGTCAGTATTTTTGTGAACGGCCATTTAATCCTGGTAGAATGTATGAGCAATTGCTCACATGCTCTGCTTAGGAGGGAACGTAGATTGGCATACCCCACCCCTGCAATCTGGCTTCTCTTTCTTTTCTTCCACCTGTGATCTTGTATCTCCCTTCTCTCTTTCAAATATCTTCTTCCTACTGGACCAGGTGAGGCACTGAATCAGGACACTGATGATAAAGGGAATCAAAATCTCATTCTGGCATCTACGAATATTCCTCTAAAAGTCTGAACATAGATTAGACTTGGATTTTGCAGTCCCCTATTACTGGTGCCCTTATCCAGGGCTTCACCTAGTACATAGGTTAAGCCAGACCTGAATATAAAGTTGTAGTATTCAAATCTTCAAACCCTTCTTAAAGAATTATTCCATTAGAGAATAATTCTATAAATGGATGCCTAGTAAATAAAACAGGTGCCTATTTTTCCTTAAAGAATACCAATGTAATAAGTCAAATGTCTTATTACACCCATGTACTTATATTTTATGTGTGAGCACATACACAAACCACAGAGCTACTATAAATACCTGTACCTACAACAGATTGTAGTTAGTTAGGTGCCTAAGGGAGCATAATCAAAACTTTGAAATATCCATAAATCCACCTAAGTTGCACTTGGACGTCCTAATAGCAGGTACATCTAAGTGCTGACAATCAAAACCAACTTTCTGGATGTTCAGCAGCACTTCTAAGTACTGTACATCCAGAGATCAAAGGGGAATGTTGGGAGGTATGTTATGGAAGGGTATTGGGTAGGTTTAGACTAGGACATCCTGAGGGAATAACCAAAGCCTTCCTAGGTAGAACTTAGACACAGTGAGTTAGACCTGTTTTAGTTGTGTCTAAGTTCCCCAAATGGTGCCCAAACTGACAAGAAGACCACTGGAGGGTTAAGGCATGACCCTCCCTTACTCCTCCAGTAATCATGACCCCCTCCCACCATCCAAATAGGACAGCCCCCAACATCTCCCTACATCCCATGACATCTACCCATATCCATCCATCTACCCATATCCACCCATCTCCCTACATCTTCCAACATCTACCCAAATTCCCTGACAACCTCTGTACCTTCAGATGACAAATAGGCAGGAGGGAAGCCCACTTCCTCCTGCCTATAGGGCCACAAGCTCAGAATGACAGGCCTTCCCCCCTCCTAATGCATCATGATTTTGAGCCAATCAGGGAGGCCCCTCCCACTGCACACCAAGATGCAGTGGGAAGGGGAAGGTCCGTCATTCTGAACATGTGGCCCTATAGGCAGAAGGGAGTGAACTTCCCTCCTGCTGATTTATCATCCGAAGGTACAGGGCTTGTCGGCGAATGTGAGGAGATGTCGGGTGGATATGGGGAGATGTTGGGGGATGTCTGGGGGAGGAGTGTAGGGGATCGGTGGGTGTAAGGGAAGGATATTTTTTTTTCTCCCTGCCGATTCAACTGATCTTGACAGGGGAATCTACCATCAGCTGAGCCAGCAGGATTGCACTGAAACCGGCTGAGCTGATGGGGATTTGTCTGCCACAATCAGATAAGATAGTTGGGTACATCTGCAAAACTTGCGTGTTTTTCATGTGGCCAAAAAAGATAGGACGTACTAAGAACCAAAACGTCTACATAGGTCATTTAAAAAAAAAATAAAAGATAGATGTTTGGCTGTGAAAAGGAGAATAAATGAGAAAAAAACAATTTATCCACTCTCTAAAAATGCAGTAGGTGCTTTCCTAATTATTTCAGCACTCAAGCAGTGAATATTATTCATGAATCAAGTCTTGATTTTAAGGCATCCTAGGGTCTTTGATCATTCTGAAAGTAGAAAATTAGAAGTAATTTCAGAAATTTCTGTTTATTTTATATTTTTTTCTTAATGCTGGTGTCATCTTATGCCGATCAACCCCTCCTCCACCCCTGGTGATTATGCCAAGGTTCTTAAACTCTAGATAATAATTCAGATTTTATGTCCTCAAACTCCTTTAGATGAACATTAAAATTAATCTAATTAAATTATGATTGAAAGAATTCCTGGCATCATAAAAATGAATAGAATGATCATCATAAAAATAGTCTAATAGAAATTACCATCTATATCTATCAGTTTTATTATTATTATACAAATATTTATCTCCTACCTACATATATGTTTGCACTTCTAGGTGAGTTGTAGTTGTACATACATAGTTATAAAAGCACCCATAATTATACTCCTTACATGAATGTTTTGTTCTCTTGCCTTCAGTGTCTTTACCTACAGTTGAATGTTGGACAGTTTCATCCCATGTCTACCAAACAGCTTGAGATGATAGCTTAAAGTTAGGAATATGTGGCGCAGGGGTTAGAGTTACAGCCTCAGCACCCTGCGACTGTGGTTTCAAATCCTTCACTGCTCTTTGTGACCTTGGGCAAGTCACTAAATCCCATCATTGCCCAAGGTACACCAGATAGAGTTTGAGCCTACCAGGACAGATAGGGAAATATGATAAAGTACCTAAATGTAAAACCACTTAGGATATAAGTGGTATATAAATAAATAAAAGTCTCAGTAGGACATCTTGTGAGCTTGATTCTTGTCTGACTGGTGTCTATTTAGCTATTAAAGAGGCTCTTACTCCTTCTTTATTTGTATTGTTAACTCCCTGAATATCTACTAGCTTGAAGAAGGCTGTGGTTTGGCCTATTTTAAAGTGTCATCAAAATCCTGATGTGATTCCAAGTTATTGCCCTATTTCTTCTGTGGGGTTTCTTGCAAAAATCATAGAAAAGGCTGTTCTTAATCAGCTGAAAGATTTTTTGAATGAGTATGGTGTTTTGGATGATTATCAATTTGGTTTTCATTCAAAACATTCAACAGGAGTTGTTACTTCAGTTCACGTTGGCTCAAATAAGGATGGGATTTGATATTGGGAAATCATTTCAATGATATTTTTGGACACCTTTGTAGCATTTGATACCATTAGTCATCAGATTTTGCTCTCAAGGGTAAGAGCATTAGGAGTTGGTGGGAAGGTATGGAATTGGTTTTGCTCTTAACTGAGAGAAGTTTACAGACTCTGTGGTTATTGAATGGCTCAGACTAGTGCCCCATCGATGCAGTGGTACCCCATGGATCTGCATTATCTGCAGTTTTATTTAATATCTATTTACAGTCCCTTTGTCAAGTCCTCTCATAACTGGGTGTTGCTTATCAGGTCTACACTGAAGAAGAAGCCAAGAAGAGACTTCAACAACGAAGGAAACACACACAACGATGGAGTCGTGAGGATGAGATGTCAGTCACGGATATATGGTTCAAAAGTCACTTTATTGATAAATGTGCCACTAAGGCTCATAGTGTGCTTATCAGGTCTATGCAGATGATATAAAGTTTGTTGTTCCATTTGCAGGGACAATTACAGAAACATTGAACTGATGTATTATAAGGAAGGAGGGGCCCTGATCAAGGTAAGAATGCCTTGAGGGTGAGGCAGAGCACGATATAATGTGCTATGGAGGGAGATCAGAGCAAGTAGGTCTTCTACAGAGGGAGGCAGGGCAAGCGAGTGTGCTATGTGAGGGATGAAGAACAAAGTGAGTGTGCTATGGAGAGAGGATAGAGCAAGTGATCCTAACCCCCCGTCCCCCCAATCATTAATACTTTTTATTTTTTGTTCATTTGCTAAAAGTCTTATTAATTAAGGGATCCTTTTAATAAGCTGTGTTAAGGGCTAACCTGTGCCTAACATAGCATAAAATGGTGTACTACAGGACACATTCGGATATCCTGCAGTAACTGCCAAGTGTGTGTGTGTGTGTGCTAACCATGCATTAAATTATTTTTTGAGGGGGTCTGTCAAAAGGTGAAGAATGGACATTCCTGTACTAAATAGCATTAAAAAGGGTGGTGGTAAGTGCTGTCAGTGGAAATTATTTAAAATTATTGTGTGCTAATAGCTAATGGCATTGTGATAGACAAGTGTTTCACTTTAAGCACTTTGTAATGTTTGTTTGAGTACCTTTAAAGTTTATATAATCAGTGAAGTATGACAGAATTAAATTTTTTAGCCTATGATTGACATCTAGCCATTGATAAAGAAACCATATGCAGTATAATTACTGATGACTGGGCTTAAAAGCGGGTGTCTGAAGTTTTTCCAACACTATTTATAGGATTTATAAATATCAAAGATTTAAACAGGACAAGTTTTTTTGAGTGACAATTTGTTCTTCACTGTTGTATTTTTGGTTTGAATAAATAGTGCATGGCTATTAATACAAAAAACAAAAAAAAAAGAAGAAAATTGACTATTTTAGGGTTGCAGTAAAATTGGCCTTAATGCGTGAGAAAAACCCATGTAAGGATCTGCTAAAGTCATTTTTTCTGCAGCTTAGTAAAAGGGCCCCTAAATCTTAACACTCTTTATAAAACTCAAGTAGTTTTACTCCATCCTAATATTCAAAGGTAACTGATTCCAGACCAAAGGAACTACTATTGAAAAAAAAAAGCCTGCAACCTGGTGGAATGTGCATTTGTTTAAAACAAGAAGACTAAGCAACAAGCAGAGAAGTCGGGTTCATCTGGAGAAGGGCTGATGCTGGATAACAGCTTAATTCAGCATATTAAAAGATAAGTGAAAATACTTTCTGTTGTTTTGGTTTCATTTCAAAGGATTTATAAAATTGGAAAATAACAGTAAGCGATAAGCTACATTATAATGAGGAGGCGATTATAAGGGCCAAAGTTGGACATTATCACTCAATACACAGAAACACATATTTAGTGTTGATTTAAGTGGTTTTGAGGACCCTTTAGCCATCCTTTCACTGGACCCTGTGAAGTGGGGTGATACACCAGGGAGGGTCCCAAGGCCCTGATTGGCCTAGGCACCTAAGGCCCCTCCCATAGGAGGGGCTTTATGCACCGGAGCCATCCAGGCCAACCGGAGTCTTAGGCCTTCTTTCCAGTGCATTCTGGGATAAACTTGGCATGACCTAAGACTCCAATTGATCAGATACCTAAAGCCACTCCCACTCAATGCTGTGCACCTTATTTTATACTTATGGGTTATGTAGCATTTAGGCCCTGTTTCTTTATAATTTGCATAAAGTTTAAGCGGCCCCCATTTATACCAGGGTTTTCTTCACCTAAAATTAGGTCAATATCAGAACCAAATGGCACCTAATTCACAAAGAGGCACTGAACTCAAAAACACGTCCATGATCTGCTCATAACCATGATTACTTTTAGTGTAAGCACTTTGGGTTAGGCACCTACTTTTTATAGAATTGAGTTTTTTGAGTTAGGTGCCAAACTTTCAATTAAGTCCAATTAAAGCCGATTGTAAGGTATTGAGTGCCAATATCAGCACTGATTAAACCTGATTAGGCAGACTTTATTGTATCAGACCCTTAGAGCGCAGCAAGCTTTAATAAAAGGACCCCATAGTTGATTATCTACTCAAAAGAAGAAACCTTCTGATTTAGAAGGGACTATTTACTCATGTTAAATTTAATTTACCTCAAGAAACCTCACATAAATTCCTAAAAGAGGTTTCAATTATTGTGAAACAGGTCCCCTATCCCTACAAAAATTATATATTTCCTTCTAAGTAAACAGTTATACAGAAGGACCCAATGAAGGAAGAACTTTCCTCGGACAATTTAAATGTAACAGCTATTTTGGAAAGTTATTATGAGGAAATATCCCATAGAGCTACCTTTTTAGTTTCTTCAAGATAATAAAGCATTATTGAGAATTTATTTTAGATCTTCTGAAGTAAATTTCTTGGGTGACAGAACTCTTATTTCCAGATGGATGCAAAAAAGGAGGAAAATGTTTCTGTTTTTGAGGCAGGAGCTTTTTTTATTGGGTGCAATGCTTCAATTCTGTTTTCTATATAAATATATAGGGGATAATATTCAGATGGTTTACTATTTCAGGTATGTTTTACTAAAGGTTAGCCTTTCCTATGACCCTGCTGCAAATAAATTCCAGGGTCATTTTACTAAGGCGCACTAGCTGTTTTAGCGTGCACTAAACGTTAACAGGTCCATAGAATATAATGTCAAAAAAAGAAAAAGAAAAATAAGTAGGGAAGCTTTAGACTAAGGGCTCCTTTTATGAAGCCACGTTAGTGGTTTAATGCGCTTCATACCGCGTGCTAAACTGCCAGCCGTTACCGCCTCCTCTTGAGCAGGTGGTAGTTTTTTGGCTAGCGCGGGGGTTAGCACGTGATAAAAAGTCGCGTGCGATAAAGCCGCCAACGCGGCTTCATTAAAGGAGCCCTAAATCTCTTAAGATAGGAGATCATTGAAATAAATTTGTTGTAAAGAAAGAAAAGCAGATATCCAAAAGTATATAAAATTATATCAACATACTTATATATCTAGTGAAATTCACATACACTCAGAAATGTGTAATTTGGCCAAGAGCCAGAGCTATAGCCAAACTCACCACCCAATCACTGTGAATGGAATATTGTGTTGATTTCATAAAAGTTGTTCATTTGTAACATTGAAACCAAAACTTTCACTTAGTTTTTGGAATATAACGGACATATTAGCATTTACCGCACACTGATATTTAGTGTGCGCTAAAACAGCTAGAAAACTGGAATGCTCTTCCGGAAAACACCCTCCAGGGATTCAAGACAAAATTAGACAAGTTCCTGCTGAACCAGAACGTACACAGGTAGGACTAGTCTCAGTTAGGGCGCTGGTCTTTGACCAAGGGCCGCCGCGAGAGCGGACTGCTGGGCATGATGGACCACTGGTCTGACCCAACAGCGGCAATTGTAATTCACTGATTGTACAGCTCTCTTCACTGTGAACCGCCTAGATGTCCCAAGATTATGGCGGTATAGAAAAAAATTAAGTTATTATTATTATTATTATATAATTTATTAAAACATAAGGGAAGTGGCAATGGTTGGCGGGGTGTGTGAGCCAATAATTTTATTTTATTTGGTTTCTCATATTATTAAGGGCTCCTTTTATCAAGCAGTGGTAGAGCATTTTAACATGGGCCAGCGAGGTAAACACTACAACGCTTATGGTAAAACGCTCTACCACTGCTTGATAAAAGGAGCCCTTCCCCTTTATAAAACGGTAGCGTGATTTTTAGTGCCAGCCGCAGTGGTACCAGCTCCGACGCTCATAGAAATTCTACGAGCATCGGAGCTATTACCACCCTGGTGGCACTAAAACACATACTACGGTTTTGTAAAAGGAGGGTTAGTATTTGATTTTATTTATATACTAGCTGATGCCCCGGAGTTGCACGGGGCATCGCACGGGGCGTTGCACGGGGCATTATAGCAATAACACTGTAAATGGATTCAAATAAAGATACTTTATAGTGGTGAATGAAATTATTTTTTTACAGCTTTATAAAAAGTACAATATTCAAATTATAATGTGAAATATTTGACAAAATGAATACAATACAACTAACACAAAACTTGATTATAAACAACATTTTTAGTTTCACCTCCAGGAGCAAGAACATATAAATTCTTGGGTGAAGAGACCCCCAGAACATATCACCCCAGTTAGTGAGGGATCTACATACCAAGTTTAGTTCAAATCGGTCAAGCCGTTTTAGATTTACTGTGAGAATGGCAGCTGTTTACATTTTTTCCATTGAAATGAATGGGTGAAATCTGATGTTCTGTTTGTAGCTCCGCCCACGTGTGCAGGTGGGCCACGAGACCCCCAGGACATATCACCCCAGGTAGTTGGAATTACTGTGAGAATGGCAGCTTTTTACATTTTTTCCATTGACATGAATGGGTGAAATATGATTTTCTGTTTGTAGCTCCGCCCATGTGTGCAGGTGGGCCGCGGGACCCCCAGAACATATCACCCCAGGTAGTGAGGGATCTGCATACCAAGTTTCGTTCAAATCGATCAAGCCGTTTTTGAATTACTGTGAGCATGGCAGCGTTTTACTTTTTTTCCATTGACATGAATGGGTGAAATCTGATTTTCTATTTGAAGCTCTGCCCACGTGTGCAGGTGGGCCGCGAGACCCCCAGAACATATCACCCCAGGTAGTGAGGGAACTGCATATCAAGTTTCGTTCAAATCGGTCCCACAGCTTTTTACATTTTTTCCATTGACTTGAATGGGTGAAATCTAATTTTCTGTTTGTAGCTCTGCCCACGTGTGCAGGTGGGCAGCGAGACCCCCAGAACATATCACCCCAGGTAGTGAGGGATCTGCATACCAAGTTTCGTTCAAATCGGTCCCACAGCTTTTTACATTTTTTCCATTGACGTGAATGGGTGAAATCTGATTTTCTGTTTGTAGCTCCACCCACGTGTGCAGGTGGGCCGTGAGACCCCCAGAACATATCACCCCAGGTAGTGAGGGATCTGCATACCAATTTGCGTTCAAATCGGTCCCACAGCTTTTTACATTTTTTCCATTGACTTGAATGGGTGAAATATGATTTTCTGTTTGTAGCTCCGCCCATGTGTGCAGGTAGGCCTCGAGACCCCCAGAACATATCACCCCAGATAGTGAGGGATCTGCATACCAAGTTTCGTTCAAATCGGTCCCACAGCTTTTTACATTTTTTCCATTGACTTGAATGGGTGAAATCAGATTTTCTGTTTGTAGCTCCGCCCACGTGTGCAGGTGGGCCGAGAGACCCACAGAACATATCACCCCAGGTAGTGAGGGATCAGCATAGCAAGTTTCATTCAAATCGGGCAAGCCGTTTTTGCGTTGGCAGCTTTTTACATTTTTTCCATTGACATGAATGGGTGAAATCTGATTTTCTGTTTGTAGCTCCGCCCACGTGTGCAGGTGGGCCGCGAGACCCCCAGAATATATCATCCCAGGTAGTGAGGGATCTGCATACCAAGTTTCGTTCAAATCGGGCAAGCCGTTTTTGCGTTGGCAGCTTTTTACATTTTTTCCATTGACATGAATGGGTGAAATCTGATTTTCTGTTTGTAGCTCCGCCCACGTGTGCAGGTGGGCCGTGAGACCCCCAGAACATATCATCCCAGGTAGTGAGGGATCTGCATACCAAGTTTCGTTCAAATCGGGCAAGCCGTTTTTGCGTTGGCAGCTTTTTACATTTTTTCCATTGACATGAATGGGTGAAATCTGATTTTCTGTTTGTAGCTCCGCCCACGTGTGCAGGTGGGCCGCGAGACCCCCAGAACATATCATCCCAGGTAGTGAGGGATCTGCATACCAAGTTTCGTTCAAATCGGTCAAGCCGTTTTTGCGTGATCGCGGCACATACACACATACACACACACATACACACATACATACCTCCGATTTTATATATATAGATTATTTATTGTTTTGGATCAATATTTTCAATAGTGCTCACTTCTAGGCAAGGTTTAGATGCAAAGAGCTTTCTCACAAACTGTCCGCCATCTTGACTCCTCTAACTGGTTTACATTTTCATAAGAATTATAGTCCATCCTTTAATACACACTTGTCTCCTTTTTGTGCATAAATTATGCAATCTTGAGTTATTAATGAGTTTATGATCAGATTTTATAGTATAGGTTAATTAAAAATGATCTTTAAACAAATAACATTCTGAAACTTCACATCTTTCTTCTAAAAAGGATGCCTGTATTTACCATTGCCATGTGGAAACACCTGCAGAATCTGCTTTCCATGTTAATTTCCAGACCTGTCTGTCTTTTAGAAAATAATAAGTCCTGACAGAACTGAGCTTAAGAATAATACCTCTGTGTCTAATGTCCCAGCAGATACATACTGAGCAATTTATCACTTTCTAAAACAGCACGGATGCAACATTTTATCTTAAATGCACGAATCTTATCTAGAGCGAGATCCTCTGTGTGCTTAGTGAATTTAGTTTGCAATAATGTGTATTTATTCAGATCTTTCTTTCAGTGTTAATTCTATCTGACAGGCACTCAGATCTTCTGACTAAACATTACTGCATAAATGCCACCATATGCTAATTAAAATGAAAGATTTCACTAGTTGACTGTGCATTAATTCAACTAAGGTGCCTTAAAAATAAGATGGGTTTTCAGAAAGAAAGTAAAATTAGACTTGCAAATTGCATTCATATTGTATCGGCTTCCACCCATGAAAATTAATCAAATGGAATTTATCTGAGTTCCTCTGTTCGCTAACATCATCTTACAGAAGACTTAAGACTAACTAATTCACATATATATTTGATTGCTTCAACAATAAAATACATTTGACTAAACAGCTTTTTACAAAACATATTCTGATCACTTTTAAATCTTATCAAATGACTTGCCTAATATTGCAAGAGAGATTTTGCTGACTTGGAAAAAAGAGATTGTTTTAAAGCATCAGTTGCAATGATAGTTAACAACTTTGAACGTTTAGGAGCTAATTTTATAAATGTGAGTCATCATACATTCATAAAAATTAGCTCTTATATGTATATGTTGCAGGTTAAGCAGCATTCACTATTTTGAAAGAAATAATTATATGCCCATACTTTGGAGAGCACACGTATCTTAGGCAGCATAGACTAGGGACATGTGCTAGGTAGGATGCATAAGCAGACACATGCTATGTCATTTAAAAAATAATTATGGGTTCCTTAAGCTGTGCTATGAAATGAGAATAGTGAGTTCTTAAATAGAAACATAGAAACATGATAGCAGGTAAAGGCCAAATGGCCCATCCAGTCTGCCCATCCACAGTAACCATTATCTCTTCCTAAACCATGTGTGCAATTTAATTGAACAGGCTAATTAGAACCAATAATTGGCATCTTAACAAGTAAATATTAGTGTTAAAGAGAATCAGTTAAGGGTTATGTGTGGGATCTGTACCTAAATTTTACGAGTCAAAAAAGGGTTGCAGAAATGGGTGGACTGGAGAATCAGCACCCAAGAAAAAGATCTGGGTGTCACTGTACATACCATACTGAAATTTTCTGCCCAGTGTGCAGCTGTGGCAAAATAAAAAAGAGAGAAAAGGCAAATAGGATGCTAGAAGTTATTAGAAAAGGGATGGTAAATAACACCAAGAATATTATAATGCCTCTGTATTGCTCCTTGGTGCATCCTCACCTTGACTATTTCACTCAGTCTGGATTCACTGAGGCAGAAGAAGCTCGCATCTTTGAATGTTCTGTACTCTAGTTTTAAACCATTACCTGACCCACTATTTAATTGCCTTATAAAATATTGTGGTTTTAAAGGTTGTTCTGACTTTTGATGAAGGCAGGCCAGATAAAACGTGGCTTGAGAAGAGAAGGCTCCACTAAATGGATTGGAAAGGGTAGTTGAGAATCATTTGTTTACTCTTTCCAAAAATACTAGAACTAGGGAGCATCCGATGAAGCTGCTAAATGACAGATTTAAAATAAACCAGAGAATATATTTCTTCACACAATGTGTAATGAAATTCTGAAATTTGTTGCTGGAGAATGTGGTGAAGTCAGTCAGCTTAGCGGGGTTTAAAAAATGTTTGGATAAATTTCCAAAAGGGAAGTCCATAGGCCACTATTGAGATGGCTTGGGGAAATTCACTGCTTATTCCTAGGATAAGCAGCATAAAATCTCTTTTATTACTTGGGATCTAGCTAGGTACTCAAGACCTGGGTTGACCACTGTTGGAAACAGGACCCTGGGCTTGATGGATCTTCGGTCTGTCCCAGTATGGCAATTCTTATGTTTCAAGTTTCAAGTTTATTATATTATTTGATTAAACGCTTTTCAGAATACAAAGCGTTTTACAAAGAAATAAAATTAAATTACTAAAATCACAAATACATTGTAATTAAAATTAACTACTTTAAATTAAAAATAAAAACAAACTGGGGTAAACAATCCACATGAAACAATAGGAAAGGGGGAAGAAAGAAAAAAAATACAATTTATAAAAAAAAAAATAAGCAGAATTATAAGTTCTTATAAGTCTGACTTCCAGACATGAACTGTAGTTAATTTTGTGGTGAATTAAAAGTTATGAGAATCCCGAGGATCTACGTATTCCACTATTTGATTGTTCTTCCCATTAGCATGTGACATTAGCATATGAGCCCCCCACTTCCATCTATTTTGTAGGTGGTAGGGACTCATGCGCTAAATCTGTGCTAATTGGTTAGCATGCGGCATTGGGCCTTATGCTACCCACTTACCACAGAACATACTCTCTGCCCTCATTCCCAACCCCAGCCCATAGCATATGGACATCCCCAAATTACCACAGGATGTATCAGCACATCCCACGGTAAGTTTTTGGGGTTTTTTTTTTTACTGCAGGAAGCACATGTGGTTTAGCACAGCTTTATTAAAGGGCTCCTTAGTAAAACTCTGCCGGCTGATTTTCAGCCAGGGGCAGACAGCACAGTGATCACCCACCATCCATGCTAACCACGGATATACAGGGCTCCTTTTACTAAGCTGCGATAGTGGTTTTAGCGCACACTACGATGCCGCACGTGCTAGACGCCAATGCCGCCATAGAGCTTGCGTTAGTATTTTCCGTGTAGCGCAGGGTTTACGCACGCTAATCTCCAACGCGCACTAAAAACGTTAGTAAAAGGAGCCTTCAGTGTCATGCCGTTTCCATTAAGCAGTATTGAATATCTGGCGTTTCACTGGCTGGCTAGTGTATTTCCAGTTAAGTTGATTTTCAGCAGTAACTAGGCACAGCTAGCACATGATGTGACAGCTACATATGTGGTCCTATCTATGTGCTAACTTTGCCCATTCAGCACTGAATGTCGGGCCATAACTTAGACCCTCTGCTGAAATGCCACCAGAATGCCCCTAAGATAACGGGCTTGTGATTACATGCTAACTGAACATTCAGTGGAAATAACCAGTTATCTCTCACTGAATATTTGAGAATAGCTGGGTGTCATTTAACTGTTCAGTGGCCTACACCAACCAGAAAAAACATTTTGAATATTGGGAAACCAATGATTTTAATGATAGAAAAAGATATTGTGTTTCTCATAAAACTTGCTTGATGCTACAATTGTCATTTTTTTTCCACCAAATGCACAGGGAAATAAAAATTCATAACCATTGATTGTTTCTGTGTATTCTTGGATCCATAAACCACTTGAAATATTTATAAAGATCTTAAAAGGGTTCCCATAGTGTCCTTCTATGCTATACAAGTATACCTTTCTATTTTTTCAATAAAATGTCAAACAAAAATGAACATTTTTGGTTCTAAATTAAACACACACCCCTTTTACAAAACTGTGGAAGTGTTTTTAGTGCAGGCTGGTGCATTGAATATTCTGTGCTACTCCCAATGCTCATAGGAACTCTATAAGCGTCGGGAGCAGTGCAGCACACCAGCCAGTGCTAAAAAAAACTTACACAGTTTTGTAAAAAAAAGGGGGGGGGGTTAATGTCTATAGTGGAATTTTATCTTTGTTGTTTTAATTTTATGCAGAAGGTGTTAGAAAGAACTACATTAAAAAGGTAGCCAATTTAACCCTAGAATTGAATTAAATTGGGGTCAGAATTCGTAAATTGTAGGTGTTTAATAATGATAATAATAATTTTATTCTTATATACCGCCAAAGCCGTGGTAGTTCGAAGTGGTTTACAACAAAGAAGAGCTGGACAAACAGCGAATACAGGTACAATGTAAGATCATCAAAATACAGGAGAGCATGGTATAGAGGTGAGGCATAAGAGATTTTGGGAACAATTCAGTTAGGGTTGGAAAGGAGAGGCTTGAGAGGACTTGGTTACAAAATGGTTAAAATTGGCTTTAAGTAATGGAAGCAGAAATATCTAGATTCAAATAATAAATACATGTTTTACTTTTACTCTAGAGTCCTACACTCTTTACAAGCAAATGCCAACAAGCTTTAAAATTAATTTCTAAAATGATATCATAAAAGAGTAAATATGTGAGATGTTTACAAGAGGACTATAGACTTGATTCATTACAATTCAGAACTTGGAACAATTTTGGAAATTTTTCAAAACTGCATGGACATAGAATTATTATGGCTTCTTTTTGATGTAAATCACCTTGAACTAAATGGTATTAGACCGATTCAGAAATCTTGTATTAGATTAGATAAATAGGAGTCCTTAAAACTCCCTAGAAATAAAAGATCAACTGTGCCACTGTTTTAGCTATTAGAGCAACAAAAGGACTAACTCCTTGAATCCACAGAAGGGTAAAAGTCCAAAAGAAGAGAACCTGTGGAGTCTGATGTTACTGATGCTGGCTTTTTTAAAACAAGAAGATAATCCACAATCTTTGAAACAGGGAAAGTCATCCACAACTTTAGGCAATGAAGAGGATCCAAATGTGGTCCATATTTTGACCTTAAAAGTCTTCCTCAGGGGTCCCTATTGATCTCTCCAAAGATTTTGTTGATATGGTGACCTACACCCTCAAAATCAATTTACATTCTGATCCTGAAACTTGTTGCGGTGGCTACATAAATTTAACAAACATTAATTCATTAGTGTGTGCTAAATCCATTAATGCACCTTAATAAAATGACATCTTAGGGTTGTTTGTTTTGCATTATTTTTCATGTATCATTGTGGAATAATTTGACAGGATTATTAAGAATGCAACCCGATATCTAGAGATTCAAAAAGGTTTTGAAAACTACTTTGTTCATGGAAGCTTTTACTTGATTGGTGAATGTCAAATAAATTATGTTTTGTTATTTTAATGTTTGTATGTTAGATCATGACTATGTTTGTATTTTTGTAAACTGCTTAGGATTAAGTGGGTTTGAAAAATTTTTAAACAAATAAATATTTCCTTTGAATTTTTCTTTTTCTTTAACTCTGTTTTTTTAGTTGTATGTGAACTTAAATTTTAATAATTAAAAAAAAAAAGCAAAAGCAAAACACAAAGAAAAAATGATATCTTATTTATTTGAAGGATATCCATTTGTATCTAAGTGGCAGTGACTTAGCTGTAAATCACATTTCCAAAAGGAAAAAAAAAATAGCTTAATTATGATCATTTAAATGGTGTTATTACAAGATTTTGCACAGCTTTAAAATTCAATGAGATTTTGCTGCTTTCAGATTACCGTATTTTCACTCATATACCGCGCACCCGTGTAAAACGCGCACACAGGTATAGCGCGCGGGGAACAGAAATTTATGTAATAAAATTTTAATATAGCGCGCACATGCGTATGCCGCGCATGCTAAAACTTCCTCCCGCCTACTCCGAACCGGCATCCTTCCCCCCGCTCGCATCACCCCCCCTCCCCCTCTGATCCGAGATAATCTGATCCGGCATTCCCCCTGCGAACTGGCATCCTCCCCCCCACTCGCGTCACCCCCCTCCCCCGTGATCCTACATCCCCCCCAGCACCGCAAAGACAACTCTTACCCGATTGGGCACCGGCACCGGCACCAGCACCAATGCACAGCAAGTGCCAGTGCCCGAAGATCCTCCCTCGTTGGGTTGGGCTGGGCTGGGTGGTGCGAGAGAGATCCTCCTTCTTCCTGTGCCGGGCTGGACTAGGCTTTGAGCATTTGCGCATGCTCAAAGCCTTCTGGTCTCGCTAGATTATCTCGGAGAGAGCGAGACCAGAAGGCTTTGAGCATGCGCAAATGCTCAAAGCCTATTTGCGCATGCTCAAAGCCTTCTGGTCTCGCTAAATTATCTCGGAGAGAGCGAGACCAGAAGGCTTTGAGCATGCGCAAATGCTCAAAGTCTAGTCCAGCCCGGCACAGGAAGAAGGAGTATCTCTCTCGCACCGCCCAGCCCAGCCCAGCCCAGCCCAACCCAACGAGAGAGGATCTTCGGGCACTGGCACTTGCTGTGCAATGGTGCTGGTACCGGTGCCGGTGCCCAATCGGGTAAGAGTTGTCTTTGCGGTGCTGGGGGGGATGTAGGATCGCGGGGGAGGGGGGTGACGTGAGCGGGGGGGGGGAGGATGCCGATTCGCAGGGGGAATGCCGGATCAGAATGAAAAAAAAAATTTGTACAACGCACTCACACGTATAACGCGCATGGTTATGCACGGTTTGTAAAATCGTGTATAACGCTGCGTTATATGCGTGAAAATACGGTACTCGCTTTCAACTGTATCTGTTGGTTAACATGGATGGCTCTTTCCTCATTGTTCTCCATCACCGCAATATTGTTACATGTGCACTCTGCTACTTCTCTGCCTCAATTCTTTACCATACTCAAAATTCAAAAATTATAATGAATGGTTCTTAGAGACAGAAGATGAAGCAATAAGAATAGAAGGAACGTAATAGAGATGTGTAGTGAGAGGATAAAAAGTTCGCTCTCTCTTTGTAAAATGTGAGCTCCATAGTGCTTCTGCACTCCAAATAAAAATAGAAGCCAAATTATGATGGCATGGGAAAGTAAAAGCAATAGAGAGAAGATAAAAAGAAAACATCAAAATGACTTTGGCAATAGAAATACATTAATGAAAATGCTCTACAAAACCCAAGACCAACCCCCTGTTTTACTAAGGTGCACCACGTGTTTCAGCACGCTCTAAATATACGTATGCACTAACCGCTAACGCACGTGTTAGCGTTTAGCACGTGGTTAGCGCACGCTAATATTTAGCACGAGCTAAAACACTTAGCGCACCTTTTTAAAAGGAGCCCTTAGTATAGTTTGTATATCGACAGCCAGCAGGTTCTATATGGCACTACACCAGGGGTGTGCAACCTTTTGGCTTCCCTGGGCTGCATTGGCTGAAAAAAATGTTTCTGGGGCCGCACAAATGCGCAAACGCTGCAGCAAGACAGAGGAGGGAGCCGGCAAGACGGTAAATACCCGGGGGCAGCAGAGGAAAACACTGCGTCGCCCTCGACCGGAGCCGCACAAAATACTTCACGGGGCCACATGCGGCCCTTGGGCCGCAGGTTGGACACCCCTGCACTACACTGTTCTTGAAAGCCTGATATGATATGATAGATAGATAGATAGATAGAAAAATGAGGATCTTTTCAAATATGCAAATTGGCTTTGGATAACTAAAGTGTTCCTTTGCATTGATATAAATACAGTGCTGTTTTCTTTTTTATTTACAAAGCTATTTATTTTGATTGCCTGAAGCTATTATACTTTGAGTTGGTCTCCCTATTCTGAATTTGTTGAACCAGTAAACATGCTCTTTTATAATCATCAAATGAACATGGATTTAGATTTAATGACATTTAGACATTTAGATTTAATGACATTTCTTTAACAAAATCTGCGCTCAAAGTGAGTTATATTTCAGTTATTTCCCTGTTCCAATTGTTTTATTAATTAAGGAAGTGCAGGCAAAAAAAAAAAAAGTTTTGTTTAGTTCCCTATGTCATTTGTAGACTTTTTTTTATGCTTTTCCATTTTGTTTTGATAGAGTTTTTTTTAGACCTTAACTGAACAAAACCAACATTGAATTAATAGGAAACAAGACCAGAGGAGGAGCACAAATGCTCAAACATGCCCTGAACTGGTTCTTGCTGGGCCAGTCAGAAAACAAGAGCTGAGATTTCCAGAATATAGGACACAGCTAGGCATGGACTGGCTGTAACAAGCTCAGCTTTCCTTGATAGATGACTGTTTTCCAATGCAGAGGTGACAGGTTCAAAGCTAGCTTGTGTGTAACAGCTGTTGGTATTTAGGGAAAAGAATTAAAAACACTGGAAAAAAGCTATCCAGTCTGCCCAACAAGATAAACTCATAGCATATGGCATACTTGATCTTGATTTGTCCTTGCCATTTTGAGGACACGGACAAAGGATGTCTGCCTGGTAATTGCCTCCAACTACTGGATCTGCCATCAAAGTCCCACTCCAGCCCATTCAGATCTGTCCATTTTTGATGAGGGCACAGACTGTAAAAGTACGAGAGAGTAATGAAAAGTTCTCAGCTCAACCAACTTCCTAAATGTGACGTTATTTTGCCACCGTAGCTGAAAAGAGTGTTATTTTAGTGTATTTCATTAAAGTCTGCAAATTGGCATTTTGCAAAACTAAAATAACACTTTTTTTAGCTACAGTGGCAAAATAACGTCAGATTTAGGAAGCTGGTTGGGCTGAGAACTTTCCAGCACCCCCCTCATAAGTCCGGCACTGGCTTTATTTCCCAATTGTAAGTACTATTAAGTTTGCTTGGTTTCATTCTCTTTCCATAAAGAATTCCTTTGCTTTCATCTCACACATTTTTGAATTCTGTTACCATTTTCAAATCTGTCTCCTCCAGCAGGAGGGCATTCCAGGGCATCCTCAGTTTGAAAAAAAGCCCTTCCTGACTCTGGGCTAGATTTACTAAGCCCACCCACCCATCGTGTTTGTGATCGTGTATCAACCCGATTCACTAACCTCGTGGCCGATCATCCTCCGATCTGATCTACGCATGCAAATGAGGGGAAATAGCATGCAAAGTATGAAGGGCCTCAATTCACTAAACAAATGCAGGCACACCAACTGGGCTGGCCGATCTAAAAACAAGTGACTGCTGTGCAAAAACCCTGCTCGCTGCCCCGACTCTCCTGCTCTTGCCGCCCCAAATCCATGGTTTTAACCCATAGGTTTAAAGCGGGGCTGCACTACGGCGTGTTCTGTTAAATTCCAGAACACGCCGTAGTGCAGCCCCGCTTTATACCCGTGGGTTAAAACCACGAGCTCACATAAAAGTTAAGTTTCCAGCTCTGTTTAAAAAGTTCCAGCAATTCCTTGTGCAGAGTGCATGCGCAGACCATCTACAGGCAAAGAAGATGGTCTGCGCATGCATCAGGATCGCTCTCCAGCAATCCGTGTGGTTGGTGGAGGGCATGTCGCCGATCGCCCTCATTTGCATGAGGACACGTTGTGGATCAGTCAGCCTGCCACAGATCGCCCACGGATCGGACAGGAAAGGGAAGCTTAGTGAATCTAGGCCTTTATTCCTCAGTTAGCCTCTCTGCAACCTCAATTCACAGTCTTCTAGTTCTATATCCTTCCAATTTCTGGAAAAGGTTTGGTTGTATAGTAATATGTTTCAAATATTGAATGTCTGCATCATAAAATATAATACATATATATATTTATTAGATTAGATTAAGGCAAGTTACTCTATAAATGTACTAAAAAATAAATATCACCCCTATCTCTCCTTTCTTCTAGATCATCAAGTTTCTCCTCATCTTCAGGTCATCAAGTTTCTTCTCATGTCTTGTGGCAAAAATTCCATACCATTTTTGTTGCTTTTCTCTAAACCGTTTCAAGATTTTTTTACTTTCTTAGTGAGATATGGCCACTGAAACTGAACACAGAACTCTATGTGGAGCTTCACCAATGACTTGTAGAAGGGCATCAATACTTCCATATTTTTCTGCTAGTTATACCCTTCTCTCTGCAGCCTAGCATCCTTCTGGCTGTGGTAATTGCCTTATCACAAAGTCTCTAGCAAAGAACCCTGAGGCTTGGATACTAGATTAGAAAAGGAGAAGAATGGAACATATTATGAATATACAACAGGGGCATTATAAGAAGTTGCTGGATATTTGGGAGCCATTGACAAAATTTTGCAAAGAGTGATTGTTGAATTTGGCCCTTGATCATGCATGTCCAGGGTGGGTGGGTGGGTCGGGTGGGGGGGGGGCTGGAAAATATTTTAAATTTTTAATTTGAGTGCAATTTTTGAATATGAAGGTGGAAGGGTGATATATGTATTTGTCATGGATTACAATTTTGATTGCATTTAGGTGCTATTATAGTGTAATAAGATTGTATAATATTGTTGCACTTATTTTTGGCTTTAAAATGAATAAAGATATTAAAAAAAGAACTAATATTGCTCAAGATAAGTCTTAATGTCATTGTACCTCCAAGAGGTCCAGCTAAAACAAAGAGGCATAGAAAGATTACTGAAAGCAAAGAGGCAGTTAGTAAACATGAATTAAGAGACCAAGAAATACAAGTCATAGTTAGGTATGAGTTGGCTAAAGCAGACTCCCAAGAGGCAAGATCTGTCTTCCTAGAAGGTAAGCTATCTTAAAGTGAAAGCCAGAGATTAAAGGCTGCTAGGTATCTGATAACTATTAATATGGGGGTTTGGGGTCTGAAATTTAATGGTACTGAAATAAAACTTGTCATTTTAGGGTGTATTCCTGTTGAAATGACACGCTTACAATGCTGTTTCAAACAAATGTACATCCCGACTTACAATTTAGCTGTATTTTGGCGTTTAATTTGAGGTAATTCTTAGATTGTCAGTGGACATGAGAAGACTGCATTCACTAGACTAGACCACAACAAAAAGAGGTGTTGTTTTTTCTCTCCCTTTAATATTTACTGTAGATTAGGTCTGTCCTACTGACAATGGTATTCTTTTCTTGCTTTAGCTGATTTTATTGTGTTTTGTAAGCCACACTGATCTGTTGTAAATTGCAGGATACCAAATTGTAATAAACATAGCTAAGGGAAAGGAGGACAAAGTGAGTTGTCCATGTCATAGGACTGGAATATTGACTTCCTTAGTTCTCAGTCTTGACAACTTTCTGGTTTACAAACTGATACTCAAATGCCACAACTTAAAAACTCTACAAACTTAATTTTTGTATGGTCTACATTATTCCTACTTTGTATTCCTGAAAGTGTTTTTATTTATGGCTCAATGATAATCATATTAAAATTGACTTAGCTTTTTGGAAAGAAGTGATATGTTTGTAATATCTCAATTTTGAAGGATTTAAATATGAAATGCCCTATTTGCCTTCTGGTCAACCAGGAACAAGTTGGCAAACTGGGGAAAGACAATGATGAAAATTAGTGAGGTTCTATGGTGTGAGCTAGGGAGTTTTTGCTAGCTCTTTCACTTGAAAAAAGATGTTGATGCGTGCAATCTGCTTTTCAAGCTGTTCACCTAGAAAGTAATGATTCCTCTGGGTCCAGTAAGAGAGAAAGATGCCTCCTGCCTCACCATTTCATTTGAAGAACCAGAAAAGCATGTATTTATTCAGTTCCATACTAATTAAGGCCTACACTGAAAATATAATTGGAAACATACGCAGTCCTCTCTTGCATTTGATGTGCAGCCTTATTAAGATTTATGAGAGTACCTAGGTGAAGAGCACAAAAAGGTCTCAGGAACATACAGATCCACACGCACAAATTTGTACCTTCTCTGGTGTGAATCTAAGTATTTATTTATTCAATTTTCTGTACTGCTATACCAAGGGAGCTCAGAACGGCTTACATAAATTTATTCAGGTACTTGAGCATTTTTCCCTGTCTGTCCTGGTAGGCTCACAATCTATCTAATGTACCTAGGACAATTGGGGGGGGGGGATCAGGTGACCTGCCCAGGGTCAAAAGCAACAGTGGGGGTTTGAACCTACAACCTCAAGCTGCTGAGGCTGCAGCTATAACCACTACTCCATACTTTCATATATACCCCCCTTTTACGGAACCGTGATAGCGGCTAATAGTGCAGGGAGCCACGCTGAATGCTCCGCACTGCTCCTGATGCTCATAGGAGCAACATGGAGCATTCAGCGCAGCTCTCTGCACTAATAACCGCTATTGTGATTTAGTAAAAGGGGGGATAATATGGTCAAAGATAGCATGGCAAATATTGTCTGACAAAGATGGCAAAACAAAGTTGACAAAGCATGGCAAAAAACATAATATGACAAAACATGGTATGGTGAGACATCGCATGGTGAGCATAGTTTGGCAAAACATAGCCTGGCAAATATAGTAATACAAAGCATGGCTAACATAGAATGACACGACTTGGCAAAATGGTTAGGCAAGCGTGCATGATGAAACATTGCATTATCTTATTTTTATTTATTAAGCTTCATATTTACAACCAGTGTTCTAGTGCAAAAGGCATACGAGCCTTGACCAATGGGCTATTTATCTTTACTCGTGAGTATAGTGTAGAAGGTATCTTGTCCATCTTTTTAGCTGCTCCTCAGTTCTTCCTTCTACTTGTGAGTTGGAAGGTATCTCTTTCTCTGCTCTGTTCTTTAGGCTTTTTAAAAAATGTATTTATTTGTTTTCAGGTTTTTGATGTTTGTCTGATGTTTTAGAGGTACCCAGTAGTCCTGGGTCAGCTCTGCCTTGGTGGAGACCCAGACACAGTGTGTGGTCTGTAGCTGGGAGGGAGATCCTGCTGCAGGGCACCTGCCTGACCAGCTTTCTCTAATTCTGTGGTAGCTCGGGGACCATTCCCTCTGGAGTACTGCTTACCCCTTCTGTTCTATGGACATCTTGGGACTCGAGCACAGGCTGTTTGGTGCCCATATCAGTCCAGATGTATTTGGTGCTGTCTGCATCTCCTCAGAATAAGAGAGAACTGTGGGGTCCAGGAATTCAGGCTCTAACCCAGTCTGAGTGGCAGTAAGAAGAAACAAACGGTGCCCCTTTTTGGCTCTCCTTTCTAGTTTGTTTGTTTTTTTGCATAAAACGACTAGGTCAGAAAGGGATTTTCAAGTTGAGAAATTTTAAAATTTCATGAGCATTTCACCAAACACTCACTAAACATAGCCTTTAGCAAAATATTTATAAGGATATGCAGTAATACACATGTGGGTGTAATTCTGTAACAGCATGCCTATGTGGCACCTATTTTATATATATAAAAAAAAAAGTAGATGCTTTTTGTTGGGAGTAAGTGTAGATGGAGCTGGGTGTTTATCTGCAGAAGAGGGAGTGAGAACTGGATGCCTTTGTGCTGTAGGGGTCCTTGGTATGGGGAGAGGGAGAGAGCCCTGGGTATCTGTGTGCTGTAAGGGTTGGATGAAGAGAGACCTGGGTATAAGTACTAAGGGTCATGGTGGGAGAGAGAGAGCCCTGGGTGTCTGAACTGCATGGTTCGTGGAGATAGAGATGGATGTTTTGAGCTACAGGGGCCAAGGGAGAAAAAGCACTGGGTGTCTGTTTGTTTCAGGGGTCAAGGTGGGAAGAAGAAATGGCTGTGAGTCTGATCATAGAGAGGGTACTATAGGGAGGGAGAGAACAAAATGTTTATTACATTACATTACATTACATTAGTGATTTCTATTCCGCCATTACCTTGCGGTTCAAGGCGGATTACATCCAAACTAAAACAAAATTACATTCAAAATTTGAAGGAATAGAATAAGCGATGACATAGAATTTTAAGGTAATATATATTGAGTAAAGAGTTACCAAAGGGAAGTGGAGGTCTTTAGGAGATAAGAATAGGGTGAAATTATGGGTTTTAGAGAGATCTAAGGGTAAATAGAGTGTTGGATATTGGGTTGGGATTGGTTGTGCTGGATAGGTTTTATGTGTTTTTTGAAGGCTTTGTAGTCTGTAGTCGAAGATAACAGAGTGGTGATTTGTCTGTCCAGTTTAGCTGCTTTGGAGGCTATTAGGTAATCATAAAGTTTTTTTCGTTTGACATCTTTGGATGATGGGTGAGTGAATAGTGAGTGGGATCTTCTGTGTCTGGTTGAGGAGGATTGATTTAGTCGGTTATTCCAGTAGGTTGGGCTTTCTCCATTGAGAGCCTTGTAAAGTAAGCAGTAGAATTTGAAATGTGCTTGGATCAGGAGTCAGGGAGATATGTACAGATGGAGGAGAGAGAAAGCTTGAGACATGTATTATTTATTTTAATATTTCTATCCCACTTATCAGCTAAATGGGTAACAGTTAATGCATAAATAAAAATAACGACTTTAAAATCTATGCCAAAGACACTCATTAAAAGACCATCATCTTGTATTCCAATCATATAGGAGTGCTACAGAGCTGTGCAAAAGTTTTGTATCACCTCCGAGTAATACATTGTTCCATCTTTCTTGTTGGATCACAGCAATATTTTTGACACCTACTGCTGCATATTATATACTGACGTGTTCAGAATTTTATGCTTTATCACCCTGTGCATTTTAAATTTAGTTAGGACTTCATATTTATGACTAGTAATGCATAAACTGCAGAATGTCAAAAAATGTCGATATTTCGTAAATGGATTACATTAGCTATTTCAATACGTACTAAGTTTATTTGTATTTTAACTGTTACCCCCTTCAAGAGGAGGTAGCCTTGAAAAGGGCTGGTTGTTTTCTACTATTCTAATAACGTATGGGCAAGCCTTTGTTCTTGATAGCAAGCTTACAGTGTTGAGACATGGAGTGAATCAATTTTTGAAGTTCATCTGGCTGTACAACATGGTGCCAAACATTAATCAGTGCTTCAATCAACCCGACCTTTGTTTTTGGGTGTTTTCTGAACACCTTGACAGCAAGATTATTCCACAAATTCTCAATTGGATTGAGATCTAGTGACTGTTCTGGCCATTCCAGTCGCTGAATATGGCTCAGTGTCATCCACTTTGTCACCATCTTTGCCCAATGACAGGGTGCATTGTCATCCTGGAAGTAAAAGTCACCCTGGAAGAGACTCCTTGCAGATGGAACCATTACATTTTGTAAAGTGGAGAGATACTTGGCACCGTTCATCATGCCATCAATCACCTGAAAGCGTCCAATGTCATTGGCTGATATACAGCCCCAGACCATGATTTTTGTTGGATGCTTTACAGTCAAGTCCAGGCACTGTGGTTTGAAAGCCTCATTCTTAAATCGTCTTACAAATGTGTTGCACTGGCCTCCTAACACACAGAAAGTACTCTCGTTGCTGAAGAGAACATTTTCCCACACCTCTGGAGTCCACATGCTATAATTTCTGGCCCACTCAACCCATCGCTTTCTTTGCATCGCCGTTACCAATGGCTTTTTTCTTGCTCTACAGCCACGTAGGACAAACTCCAGACATAGCCGACATACTGTTGAGGCAGATACATTCACTGAACACATTTCCTGTCACTTGGCTAACAATTCTGGTGATGTGAGTTTGCGATCTGCCACTGAGATGTGGCAAACAACCCTATCCTCTCGCACAGTGGATTTGTATGGTCTTCCATTTCGAGCCCTGTCAGTCACATTTCCTGTCTCTTTTTTCTTACTGAGCAAGCATATGACTGTACTTTGATTGCACTTCACCCTGACTGCAATTTTTCAGCTTGAATAGCCTTCTTCATTAAGTATAATCACCGTCACACTTCTTCTTTTGAAAGATTTCTAACTTTTTCCATGTTGTGATTATGCTGTCACTGGAGTATGAAAACTGATTTCCTGCTTCGCCATATATGTGCGTGAATGCTATGCTGTGATTGGTTTCTCAAAACAAACTCCATTGGTTGAAAACGGAGTGATCTGATTGGACCATTTTGATCTGTTTTTGATGTGAAATATCTACATTTTTGACATTCTGCAGTTTATACATCATAAGTCTTAAATCTGAAGTCCTAAATCAATTTAAAATGTGCAGAGTGTTACAGCATAAAATTCTGAACATGTCAATATATAATATGCAGAAGTAGGCGTCAGAAATATTGCTGTTCTCCAGCAAGAAAGACAGAACAATGTATTACTCAGAGGTGATGCAAAACTTTTGCATGGCTCTGTATATTCTCTACTGACTTCAGAATGATCAAAAAAAAGCTCTCACAAATAAGCTAGTCTTTAACAGTTTCTTAAATGACCTGAAATCTGCACATGTTCTCAATGTCCCTTTCAGTGCATTCCAAAGTCTTAGACCTGCTACAGATACAAGAGCCCTGCTAGGTTTTTAAAAATATATATATAATGTATCTCTTGCACCTTTTCCTCAATTAATCTCATAGTTGATTCAGAGCATAAATTTTGAATTGGAATGTACCTTCGGTTATGGAGGATGACCATTGGGACTCAGCTACAGAGGTAACCATGAGAATGCTATGGGGATATATGCGGTGGGGAGGGTTTGAAGGTAGTTATTGAAGAAAAGATCTGTGTGTGCTGGAGGCAATGGCATAGTCATGGTGGGGTCTCGGAACCTGGGCCCTCCTCTAAACCTCTGAGTGAAACCAGGAAGATGATTTGTGAGATTCCTTAAGAACAATCCTCAAATACAAAACAAATCCCACTAAAGGGTACTTAAAAAGAGATATAGAGAAGAGGAATAGTCTCAGAAACCTACTTGAATAAGGATATTTCAATCCAATACCAAGTCATTCAAGGTTTGTAGTTTCCATCACTGACCAAATTACCTCCACCTCCGTATTTGTGTATGAAGTTTCTAATATATCCTATGTCAATAATTTTTATCATTTTTTGTTTTTTATAGACAGCAAAACTTTACTTATCTCAAAGTGTGCAGAATGCTGGCAAGCCCGATGGGGACCCGTTTCACCACTCTTATGATTTTCTCAAGGGTTCTCAGGACACTTTTGGGCAGCAAAAATCAACAGCCCAAAGCAGCATACTTTAAGGTTCTATCAGTGATGCTTCAGAGTTTGTATGGTTTTGTTCCTCTGAATTTTCAAACTCTATGGGAGGTATACCAACCGAGGAGAAGCTTAAGGTCTGAAGATACAGCGAGACTATTTTTGAGGAAGGAAAATACTGTCCGGTATGAAAAATCAAGAATAGCACTGATGTCCATGGCAGGTGTAAAACAATGGAATCTCCTCCCTGGCACCCTGAGGACCTGTTTGGATCGATTACAGTTTAAGCGAATGTTAAAAACTCAATTGCATGTAGATGCCTTCCTAGGATGCTATGTGGAAGGGAGATGTTTAAAGAGGAATCTGAACTATGAACAATGCTCTTGAGTCATTAACGATTGATGAGATGTAATCTTATTATAGTTCCCTGATGTTTTTTAGTGGGTTAAATGTGTATACTGAAAGTACCGTTATATGTTGTTCTTTGAATCATTGTGAATGTTTTATGCTGTAAACCGCTTAGTTATAGGCGGTTAAGAAATAAATAAATTAAATAAATAAGGAGTAAATATTCAACTGGTAGTGGTGGGCGATAGTTTTAGCTGCTGCCGGCCTTATACAACAATATTCAATACCAGATACCAGCATTGAATATCCAGTATGTGAGTACAGCCAGTACTTATCCAGTTAAGACTAATATTCAGCCCTTAACCAGATAAGTACAACAGGACAAAGATAGGATTGTGTTTTATACAGTCCAATTTGTCCATTTACCTGATCTTGATGTTCACCAACTCCTTCCCCAAACCACCCACAACAAAGCTGAGGCAGTTAGAGGGGATATTTAGCTGCACTATTCAGTTAAGTGATTTAGGGGAGAATTCATCAATGGGCACTGACCAATTTAGTGCATTCTAATGATTAGCGCTCACTAAATGCTAAGTTACCCATTATATTGCCTTGGGTATCTTAGCATTTAGTGCACACTAATCGATAGATTGTGCTGTCGGTTAGCACGCCTTGATGAATTCCCCTCTTAATGGGGTGCCTCCTGCTTGGTTAAATCATTTTGAATATCAGCTTCTAAAAATAAAAAGCTACAGGGAGGGCCTGTGTAGGCTTCAAATATCCCTCCACAGGCCCTTTTACTTCAGTGCTTTGTAATTTTTCCTCCTTTTATTGTACTGTTTTCCCTCCACTGCTACAAAAACTTTTATTTAAAAAAAACACCAAAAATCCCAGTAAAATCCTGGAGCCAAGTCTATATATATAAGAGTAAGGGCTCCTTTCACTAAACCGTGATAGAGCTTCTTACCAATAGAGTATCAGAGCATTTACCTCGCTAGCCCATGGTAAGAAGCTCTACCACAGTTTTAGTAAAAGCCAGCATTAATTATTTTGGTCTAAATTAACACCCACCACCCATTTTACATAACCATGAAAGTGGTTTTTAGTGCAGACCAGCACGCTGAATGCTCTGCGCTGCTCCCAACACTCATATGAACTCTATGAGCATCGGGAGCAACGCAGAGCATTCATCATGCTGGCCTGCACTAAAAACTGCATTTGCGGTTTTGTAAAAGGGGGGAGGGAGGTAAGTTCCAGATTAATATTTACTTTTGAATAGCATTTAAAAAAAACAAAGGCAGAAGTCTGGTGATTGAAAATGAATGTGCCTTTTTTGTTGTCTGCATTTAATGAACATAAGCTTAAAGAAACAGCAAAAGCCTGCAGTTCTCTTTGGTGATGGATGCTCAAGCTGGATAATTGGCCCTTTCTTGTTACAAGAAGCATTATACAATACATAGAGTAGCTAAACAACACCTTTCCACTGCAGCCCACTGAGGAAAAGAATATCAATTCAATTAGAAAATGCTAATGAAACTATGCTTGTACCTTGCATGACTCAATTTCCCTCATAAGAATTAATAAAGAAACCAGACCTAGGTAAATTATGCATCACACGTGCAGATTAGTGGATTCAGTTATATAGCTGTCTTTCCTGCACCTGTAGCTAAAATATATATCTTTGAGTAGGTCGGTTTTAATGTTAATAAAAATAATATTGATCAATGTGGTGTTTTTTACTGACAGAGTTTCAACCCTGCCAGGGCTAATTCAATCATTTTAAAACCCCTTACGGTTCACAGAACTCGAAAATGCCACTATCCATCAGAGAAAAGCAATAGCGGACAGTTTTTTGGACCCTTGCATATGAAAATAAATCTCTACTATACATTGCACTATTAATCAGCTTCTAAAACTGCACAGGTGTTTAATGCTCCTTAAAAGTAACTGTCAATTGAAGGAGCTTGCATTTTTATGTGAAAATGTTCACAGCTTGTGTACTTTACTTTTAATTTTCTCAGACTAATTTTTATACAGCCATTCACTGCTACACAATTCAAAGCAAGGTTCTGGAGCTTTCAATTGATTTAAAAATACAGAAAATGTAGGAGCCCTTTTACTAAGCACAAACACATGCTTACTGCAGATTAAAAGCAATACCCCGGGGAGGGGGGGCAGGGGGCATGCTCAGGCATCCCCTGGTAGTTTTAGGATCAGCACACGCTTGCACACTAAGAAATATAATTTATTTTTTTAACATTGAGGACATGTCTGGGGGCTGAGAGTAGGAATGTTCTGCGCTAATCAGTTAGCACAGCTACATCATGCATGCTAATCGTGAGTCCTTACCAGCTAGAAAACAGGTGTGAGTAAGGCCTTGATTCTATAAACCAGGGGTAGGGAACTCCGGTCCTTGAGAGCCGTATTCCAGTCTGGTTTTCAGGATTTCCCCAATGAATATGCATGAGATCTATTTGCATGCACTGCTTTCAATGCATATTCATTGGGGAAATCCTGAAAACCCAACTGGAATATGGCTCTCGAGGACTGGAGTTCCTTACCCCTGCTATAAACAGTACTAAAATCAGTAAGCACCTACCGCATGTCATTCAAAGAAAGGCATTGTTTATAAAATCGAGCCTAGTGGCACCTAGCTCAAGTTAGATGCTAGTAGCCATCTCTAACTTAGTCACCAGTATATTAGACCAGGTAAATGCATACTAGTTCCTGACTCATTCCATACCCAAACTTCACCCATAAAAATGCCCATTTTTCAGGTAGTTGTCTATCTTTCTATGTATTTGTGTTTATAGATTCCACAGTTTTACTGTTTTTAATTTTTTTAATTGTAATGATAAAAACCACTTTGGAAATGAAAAGTGGTATATCAAGTCATAATAAACTTGAAACTAGGTGTGGTTGGGTGCCTCAGTGCAGACACCTACATAGTGCTACCAAGTTTGACACCTACCCGAAACTTAATTTTTTAAAATAATTTCTTCTTTTACAATAGCACTCTGCAAGTAACAAAAACAAGGCAAAAAGAAGATTGACTCATTTGAACTTTGGTGCTAGAGAAGGATTTTATTTGTGCCATGGATCACCAGAAGAACTAACAAATTGATTCTGAAAGAGAACAAACTGGTTATGTCACTCGAAGCCCAAATGATGAAGTTACGATTGTCTTATTTTGGTCACACTGTCAGAAGAGAGAGATCGCTGGAGAAAGACATCATATTTTGGAAGATTGAAGGAACCAGGTGAAGAGGGCAATCTGCAACCAGATGGCTAGGCATGTCGAAAACAACCATGGGGATCACACTGGAAGACCTTACCAGACTAGAATAAGGCCAATTTCTTTTTAGATCTGTAATTCATCAAATTGATAGAACTTGAACATGAGTCAATAGCACCTAACAAGGTAAATGCCTTCCAGTGTCTAACTCATTCCATGCTCAAATTCTGCCCATAAAAACGCCCACTTTTCAAGTAGGCATGGGTAGGTGCCTCGGTACAGAACCTACGTGGTACCTACCAAGCTAGACTCCTACCCAAAACTTATTTTTTTCAAACCATTTTTTGTTTTACAATAGCACTCTTCAATTAACTGCATCAATTGACCCAAGTAAAAATTAACCCCCTCCTGTACTAACGTGTAGCGCAGGTTTAGTGCCAGCAGCGGCAGTAACTGCTCCGAAGCTCATATGATCGGTTAGGTGCACTGATCTAGGTGCCTAATGACAGGCACTTTTTATGAAATTGGGAACTAAATGCTCATATGTTAATGGGGAAATTAGTGCAAGGCCATTGATGGTAATAATGGAAAACAGGTCATTTTACTGCCATACAAAAAGAGACTTTAGCTTGTGGGAAAGACCTGCAATAGGGATGATCCAGACTAATTTTTAGATCAGATTAGTAAAACAGTCCCATAGAATCTAGGGCAGGGCTGCCCAAGTCTGGTCCTCGAGATCTACTGGCAGGTCAGGTTATCAGGATATCCACAATGAATATGCATAAAAGAGATTTGCCTGCCCTGCCTTCTTGGTATGCAATTCTCTCTCATGCATGTTCATTGTGGATATCCAGAAAACCTGGTAGATCTCGAGGACTGGACTTGGGCAGCCTTGATCGAGGGGTTAGTGCCTCCTAACCTAAACAGAAGTTGGTAAGAAGTTCTGTAGTAATTTTTGCTAGTACCACATGCTAATGGGAACATTAGTGCACGACTTGTAAAGAAAAAGACCTAAAAGTGTTACATTAAGTTCAAGCTTGGTGCACAGGAATGTGTCGTGTTAAAATGCACTAAGCCCAGATTTTACCATATATTTTTATAGGGCCTCCTAAATTTGCTTTCTTTCTTGATTTAATGATTGCATTGCTAGCCAAATTTAAGTTATTTTTTTTCCCTAAGCAATGGAGGGTTAAGTGACTTGGATACTGTGGATGGATAGATTGGATGAATCATTTGGCCTTTATCTGCCATCATGTTTCTATGCTTCTATGGGGTTCTAGGATGATTCAGCTTGGCCAGTTCAGCATGATTGTTTAACCGCGGTTGTTTCATTGCGGCATTTATAATGGCGAGCGCTTACCTTGTTGAAGCTACGAGGTTTGAAAGAGAGGGGGAGGGGAATAGCCCCCCCTTGCCCCATTGGTGCTTCTTTCCTTTCCCTTTACCCACCCACAGTCTTCTCCTGCCTCTGCATCATGTGGTGATGTCAAGGTTTGAAAAAGGGGAGCATAACCCCCCCCCACCCCCACTAGTATTTCTTTCCTTTCTCTTCACTCACCCACATTCTTCTTCTCCCCTTCCCCACTTAGGCTTCTTTCTTTTCCCTTCACCCACCTATGGTCATGAATTCAAGGCTTGAAGGAGGGGGAGCATAGCCCCCCTCACCCCTCTCCACTTGTATTTCTTTCCTTTCCCTTCACCCACCCGTGGTCTTCTTTCTCTGCCTCCATATCATATGGTGACTTGAAGGTTTGAAAGAGGGGTCATAGTCCCTCTCACCCCCACTGGTACTTCTTTCCTTTTTCACCCACCCATATTTTTCTTCTCCTGCCTCCGCATCATCTGGTGATTTCAAGGTTTGAAAGGGGGGGGGGGCATTATCACAGATCAATCAGGCGAATCGTAAGGTTTCCCTTTACAGTATATTGGATCAGAAAGTTGTTCAGAGGGAATACTTCCGGGGTAAAAGGTTGACTTTGAGAGGGTGTCTTAATTTTAAGAGATGAAACAGCCTATGCTGAAATGGCTGTGATGAGCTGTCCCAAGCTTTCTTGATTTCAAATGCATTGTCTCCACCAGGCGGCCATTCCATACATTCACCACCCTTTCTGTGAAAAAGTATTTTTGGAGGTTCCTGTGTCTCAATTCAAGAAGGCGTGCTTTGTGTGGAACGGCCTCTATAGAGTACTAGCTTAGTGCACATGCCTAACTTTAGGCAGGAGCATTTATACCTGCAAAAGGGTTGTATAAAGGTTTGCACTCAACAAACAGGCATTTAAATGCAGGTATTCTACTGTATAACATTGCACCAAAATTCTGGGAGCACCCCTGACCCACTCATGCTCCCCCATGGCCATGCCCTCTTTGGAGTCGTGTATGTTATAGAACAGGACATAGGGTAGAACCACACATAACTCCTAATTACTGCCAATTAAGTGCTTATTAATATCAGTAATTAATTGTTAGTACTTAACTGGCCAATTAGCCTACGCACGGGTCTATGATTTGCGCCAAAAATCACATGCCCAATGTTCAGCAACCTGTACAGAATCTGGTGGATAATATGTGGATCAGGGGACAGTTCTAAATGAAAGGCTGACTCAAATTACTAGCTTAACCTATCATTTAAAATGTTCAAGGCCAGGGATGGAAGCTGACAAAAATATGTGCTGCCACTGTTTCCTGGGCTGCTGCCCCATTAAATAACTGTTGCAATCATGCTTCCCTAAACAATTTGCGATCTTCTATACATTCTCAGTGCCAAATGCCAGCGTACCACCTATTGTGTTGCAATTAGTGGCATTTAACACATGCACAATCAACATGAAGTGCTTTATCAGTAAAGCAAAACAATAAAATCCAAAGCAACAGAAAATAACAATGCATATATGACTGGAAAATGTCTACCTTCAAATCTTGGAACCTATTATTTGGAATGAGATAAAAAGAACAAGTCAATTGATCATATTTTCAGAGGACACAAACTCTCTCTTCTACAAAGAGGTTTCTACTGCGGCCTGGGGCACTAAATGCTCTGACACTGGTCCAATGCTCATAGAAATTCTACCACGGCTTAGTAAAAGAGGGAAAAAAGAGGCCCTTTTAGAAAGCTATGGTAACCACTAACCTGTGCTTATTGCAGCTTAATATCTATTACCGCAGGGCACACTCAGGCATCATAGAATATATACAGTACATTTACTAAGCTGCACTAATAAATGGGTTTTGTATGCCCCCAACATGGGACTTCCCTGCACATCAAGAAGGGGATTCTATAAATACTACTATTTATTATTTCTATAGTGCTATCAGCTACACACAGCACTGTACATTAAACACACAAGAGACGGTCCCTGCTCGAAAGAGCTTATGATCTAATTCTAAAAGACACATTGGACAAAAATGGTAACTCAATATATGCTGTTCATGTGGGGAAATACAAAGGGAGAAGAGGTAGAGAAGATAAGGTGCTACAGAGGGAATATAGTGCTTTACAAATTGGTAAGGTCCCAAAATATTGGCACACAAAAAAAGAAAAAAAAATCAGCGGGGAGTGTTATTTTTTAAACATGTTCCAGGTTGGGCCCGTTTCTGCATCAAAAAGTTGAGCACCAGAATTTACACCAGTTAAACCTGGCATTTT
Organism: Geotrypetes seraphini; assembly: GCF_902459505.1. Classification (NCBI taxonomy): domain Eukaryota; kingdom Metazoa; phylum Chordata; class Amphibia; order Gymnophiona; family Dermophiidae; genus Geotrypetes; species Geotrypetes seraphini. Next base: position 165,516,183 of record NC_047085.1, read on the forward strand.
GGCACAGAAATAGGTCTACTCAGTATTTGTGTGTGCAAGGTTTTGTAATGCTCATGCCCCCTGTTGAGTCAGGAAGGAGAATAAGTCACCCTGACATATACAGTAGATGCATGCACACATTTTAATGGGTGTCAATTGGCATTATTAATTGATACTTAGAACCCGAATATTGGCATCAAAATTTAATCTTCATATATAGAATCCAGGTGTAAGCCCAATTCTAACATAGCTGTAAAATAGGCAAATCTAGATAGAAATATAGAAACATGATAAAGGCCAAATGGCCCATCCAGTCTGCCCATCCACAATAACCACTCTCTCCTCCTCTCTCTGAGAGATCTCACGTGCCTATCCCAGGCTTTCTTGAAATCAAACAGTCTCTGTCTCCACCACCTCTACCGGGAGACTGTTCCACACATCTACCACCCTTTCTGTAAAAAAGTATTTCCTTAGATTACTCCTCTTAACTTCATCCTATGCCCTCTCATTCCAGAACTTCCTTTCAAATGAAAGAGATTTGACTCATACGTAGGTATTTAAACATCTCTATCATATCTTCCCTCTCCCGCTGATATATGGGCATACACAGTACATGTGCATTCTCTTTCAGAAATGGGGAATACACATGCAATTACTCCTCCTTGCTATATGCATTTAATACAGATATAGATGTTGACTTTCTAAATTGGATTACATGTTTTTGTGATATATATGTGTAAATCATTATTTGGTCTTCTCTCCAAGGGCATTGTTGCATCACACCATCAACATTCTTAAAAAAAAAAAAAAAATCTTTAATGAATGGATATATCAATTCATGTTCCGAATCTGGGGTTCTGTCTCTACACATGATCTTTATTTATTTATTAATTTAGTTTTATATCCCATCCTACCAGAAAGCTCAGAATGGTTGGTTACAAGTAAACATAAGTAAACTGGGTTAACAATTGTGGGGCGAGGGAGTCCGGATTACATACTGGGAAAGTAACAGAACATATTGGGGTAACAATTCAGGGGTGAGGGGATACTACAGAAAATATCATATTGTCAGGAAGTTTAGTCCTTCATCTGTCTGATGTCGTAGACTATGTGCTATAGTGTCAACCATGGGCTAATGTGGAAGAGACAGTGTTTATTTCCTTAGTCCACATTAGTACATAGAAGCTTGATAATGTGCACCTCTCAGATGTATGCCTTAATATTTATAATTACATTATTCAAGATAAAATTGAGGGTTTACAGTTCAGTTATGACCACAACAGTACTATGAAGGAGTCTACAGCAAACAGTTACCGCCAATGGCTGTAGGGGGGCATGACCATGACCATGACCATGCCAATAATACATAGCAAGTGTTGTTTTAAGTCATGTTGGGTAGGGATGACAACAGAGTAATCCATCTGACCACTGCTGAAACAGGAAGTATTTGGAAGGAATGATAACAATGGGCATATAGGCCCTGATTCCATAAAGGGCGCCTAACGGCGCCTAAGTTCTGCCCAAAATTAAGCAGGAGTTAGGCGTCCAAACTAAGTGGTTAATGAGTGATTTAAGGGTCTTAACAAGTGATAATTGGCAGATGGGCATCCTGAGGATGTGGTTGCGAGTTTTGAGATGCATCCACAATTCAGTAGGTGCCCTTTGGGTAAAACTGTGTCTAATCATATAGGCCTAGGCATGACATGGGCATGGCGTGAGAGAGGCTTCGATGTGGACGTCTCTTCACTCATTAACATCCGCCTTGAACCGCAAAGTAAAGGCGGAATAGAAATCACTAATGTAATATATGTGGGCCCCATAGTGCGTCCATCTAACGTGGAAATTATAGACGAATAAAAACCAGGTCTACTTTTCAGTGTGGTTTGGGCTTTAGATAGACGTGAGTTCTATGGATGAAATTTAGGAGGGCTTTGGATGTACTCGATGCGATCTTGTAAATAGAGTTTAGGAATTTATTTTTTCTTTATTAAGCTCAAAATACATTTAATAAGTTACCACATAAATAGGGCACATCAATACAAACATATTGCATGCCAAACCTACTACTTTTCTGGCCAAACAGCAATGTTATTTGCTAATTAGAGCACATGAAAAACACAGCTTTAGGTTTCTTGCTAAAAAAACAACCCTTTTTTTCTCACTAAATAGTGCTCCAATGAGCTCATTCTTCAAAGAGATGCAACCACATGACATAAATATATATATTGAACAAATAATTTTATTTGCAAAAGGTTAAAAACTGATAAAAACAGATACAGACCTTAGCATGGCTTCTAGTTCATTGCAAATGGAGGTATGCAGCTACACAATGGTGACCTCATTGTGAGAACATCAAGGTGCACCTGCAAAGTAGAATGCCACAATTAAAATAGGAATATGTGCTGGGGGGAGTTGTTTTGGATTCAAACCCAAGACCTCTGGAAGATGAGAATAGGTCTTTTACCCATTGAACCACAGCAGCTTCTAGTCATGTGTCTCTGACTGCCGTATGATATCATACCTTAGTGATATGCTAAGGTACTATCACATGGCTAGGATATTCTAAGCTCTCATGGTAGGACGTTGTGTATAAGGATTGCGGAGCCACCTTTTTATGCTTTACAGTATTTGTTTCTGATTGACATAGAAGAACATGACACTTATCATCACTCTGATTCCAGACTCCGGAGGCAGGCCCACTAGGGGCCGAAACACGATTGTGTCAAGTCTTTGATACATAATAAAAGGCATTGTATACCAGAGTCTCATTCGCTGTTTTATTCTCCACTTTCCAAGTATTTAAGTGACAAACAGATACCTAAAAGAACCAAAATCAAAACACCTATTAAGGGTATTTTGCTAATTAATTTAGGCACCTTTTATAGAATTTCCCTGTTATTTTTTTAAATTATTATTATTGGTTGAAAACTGGAATGATGAATTACTTCATCAATTAAGCCAAAATGTCTTGAGGTTTAAGTAGGGCAAACCTCCTTCAAAATGCTGAGTAACGATGTTCTAATCATGTTCTAAGCACCTGATGTGATACACCTGTGTGTGATTTAAGCCACTTTAAGTGGGAGGATATGTTGGGGTGTCCTAATTTATTCCTCAGTTAGAATACATATTCTTGTGGATATATTTTGTTTCATGAGTAAATCAAGGAAAATATTTGTTGTTTACCTGCAAATTATATCACTTTCTTTTCCAGAGATTAAAAAAAAAAAAGATTTGCCATCGATATGTGAATATTTCTTAAAGAACTGGAAAAAAATGCTTGAGTACCTGGCTGTAAACCGCCTAGATATCTTTGATAGGTGGTATAAAAATATTTCATGGAGTGCCTTATTTTAAAAAAAGTTGTGCGCCGATTCCAAAGTTACTGCTTAGGACAGCTAAAAGTGCCTAATGGAGGTATAGAATCTGGCCCTTAGTGAACAGAAAAACTGCCACCAAGGCCCTGATTTTATAAATGATGCCTAAAGTTAGGTGCCAAAGCCCACTTTAGATGCCACTAATCGCAATTCTGTAATGTGTTCCTAGCTTTTATAGAAGCGCGTTTAAGCGTCACACTACTCAGCACCTAAGTTTTAGTTGCCATTTATAAGTTTTGTCTGCCTTAATTCTTCCCCTGACTTGCCACGAACCTAGCCGATGAGGGGATGGCCAGTTAGTGAAGATATTCAGTAACACTAATCAATTAAGTTTGACTGAATATTGGATGCTGGCTTAGCAGGGTTCAATCAGGCAGAAGCCTATTCCGTATTGCTAAACTCTTTTTACTACTGGCCCAAATTAAAAGATGAAGTTTTGCAAGTTCAGGACCTTGTCCTATGCCTTAAGTAGTTCTGAGTAGGGCCAGCTTAGTTTACCTGGACAGGTACAAGTGAGCAAACATGAAATAAAAAAATTCAGCTATTACACTTTCTCACATTGCATCAGGATTTACTAGTTAGAAAAACTGTTGATAGATAAGGCCTAATCCAAAAGCAAGTGAGAATGTGGATTAGTAGCTATAAATGAAAAGTGGATAAGCTGGAATAAAATGATCAGAAATACAAAAAAGTTTAAAAACAGGAATTTTAAGTTACCATATGGATTTGATATATGTCATGTGCTTGACGGATATAGGGAGGCAGGCTAAGACATTTTTGTGATTGATGACTACCATATCAAATGTACTCCAGATGGGAAGCTTAAGTTTATAGAGCTTCTTTGTGTTAGAGTGACCAGCCTGAACTAGGCCAATCCTCAGGGAAATGTAGGCAGACAGGAGTTGGCTTTTGACCTGGTATCCACATACCAGGGGGCCCTAGGTTTGCCATGACTTGAGTTTGCTAAGGACAAATCTAAACCACATGTGTATCATGGTATGAATTGATCCAAAATTAAGTGTCAGAAAGTTAGGAAAAATTACATAATAGAAATTTTCTTAGGTAGCTATAGGTAATAAGTTAACAACCAATATAGATTAGATTAGGAATATATGTTATTTTGATTTTCATATATCTGAAATCCTGAAGAGATCCTGATAAGGCAACAGATTGTGTTTGACCTCTGACCTTGAGCAACTTTTTTTACGTAGAACCATGATGGGAGGGGTACCTGCTCTTTTCCATCTTTTCTTTGTGCAGTCTTTGTGAGACAAAGATCTCAGGAAAAGACACTGATATTTACAGGAAGGGATGTAGAATCGGAGGAGTTTTGTAAGTATATTATAATATTGGTCTATGTATTTCTTCTTTTTATAAAATATGTAAGCTTAATATGAGAATGTAACTTTTAGATATAAGAATGTAATTTGTGACACGCCTATATGAAGCTAGCCTTATATGGGAATAAATAATGTGAACCAATTAGACTGCAGATGGATTGTAACAAAGGAATGTCGTCATTTAGGATATATATGGACGTGTAACTGGTAAAATGTTGGAATTTTTTATGAGCAAGGCCAGCTTCTGGCTTCTGTAATAATTCTCTGATGCAAATGATCCTCAATTGATTTGCTAATCAATTAATTGAGTACTCTTATGATCTAATATTGATATCTAATAAAAAATAAGATTTTGGATTTTATTAAAATATTTTGCATCATTAATTTTTTTGACATTTTCATTTTACAACCCTAGAATAGCTATAAGTACGCATGTGTGCAATTATCCTGATCAAAGTATGAATACTTTGCAAATTAACTGCAAAGTTATTTTCTCAATTAATATTTACATTTGAAATGCCCTTATTGGCAAATATTTTTAATTGGTCATTCAAGTTTGTTTATTTTTATATTTAGTGTGACCATAATATCAGGGTAGAGCTAACAGTTATAGTAAATATATTTTTCCAAGCATAAGCTACGATACAGTATCTATGAGAATAAATTTTATCGTACACTAGGTTAAATTAGAAAAGAAAGAAGCTGTGTTTTACAAAACTGCTTAACCATATATTACTAAATCAGAACTCTGTGTCCCCACAACCTACTTAATAGATAATGGTTACCATGAACAGACTACTGTTTATTATAACACCAGTACAGTATTTTCACTCTGTTTCTTCACTAGATGTTAATTTTGCATCAAGCAGAGCAAAGAAAACCTTTGATTAACAGTTGAAAAAGCAATTTCCACAGTTAATGTGTTAACCGATTATACATTTTTTCATCAAAATGCGATGCAGATTAATAACATCTAAGTCTGTGATCTGCATAGATTAACATTTCAATCTTCTATGTGGCCTCAGTTTTCAATTTAACCTTCTGCCAGTTCAGATCAAAATCATCCACATTGAATATTCCACAGGAATCAAAAGTTCTGCTGCAAAAATGACTTGCAATTTCTGAGATAAAATTATTGAACTCTCCAAAGCCTAAATCCTGGTGCATGATACGAGTACAGCCAAATTACTAGGGGGTCCTTTTACCAAACTGCAGTAAAAACTAACATGTGCTTACTTAAAAGGGCTTATGCAGAGGAAAGACCCAACTTTTGTTGGGGAACAAAGACACTGGCAACACCAGAGTCCACTTTACACCAACATAAATGGTGGTCCATATAGGGAGTTTTTCTTCATTAGAAGCATTGCATGAGAAACAGTGAAACCTTAGGAAGTGGCATGCTCGCCAGAGACCCTAACTCCTGGCCAGTCATTCACCAGAGGATGCAGGTCCTGAGGACCAGAATCCCTCCATATTACAGGCACTTACTAACGGCCTCCTAAGTTAATGGTACCAGGGAGAGACTTTTGGTAAATGAGAACATGATTGCGGATGGGGTTGTTTTTTTTCGTTTTGGGGGGAAGGGTCAGATCAATATGGAGCCAATAGAAGCATTTTCCTGGATTGTTCATCTTCCATTCAGTTGCAGAAATATCAAATGGTATCAAAGCAGATGCTTCAACAAGCCCTTGAGGAAGGGAGACAACAGCAACAGCCTTTGTTGGATCTGCTGCAAGGTAAAGCGAAAGCAATGGAATGGCTCATGAGACTGCCCCTGGAAGCCTCAGCAGCTATTTTTGTTGCTGAAAGAGCATGGGCAGGAGCAAGTAGGAATCGCTTCTGCCCCAGCATGCACCACTAGACTACCAGAGAAACAATATAGGCCTGGGGTCTTTCCTCTGGATCCGGGAGGGGGCTTGTGGTGCCTGTTCAGGAAGGGAGGGGGAATGCTGCCTTTTCTTGTTGGGAGTGCACTGACAGTATTTTTTTTAAGAATTATTAAAAGCAAAAGAAAAAATATGAATGTCCAATCATCCAGATTTTTTATTATCCAGACTACCCTCTGCCGAGGATAGTCTGGATAATCAGCGTTCCACTGTAATTGTAGAGGCCAGTCTATGTTTGCTTGTTTATTCTGGAGTTGTAGAGGGAGTAGCAGCAGTCACTAAAATAGCAGCAAAGTTTGGGATGTACAGCTTCCAAATTCTATAAAAAGTGCTAAAAGTGAGCAAATGAGATTTATACTTAGACACACATGGGTCTAAGTATAAATCTAATCTAATCTAATCTAATCCTTAGGTTTGTATACCGCATCTGCGGTAACATTCAAAGGATTAAGCAAATAGCTTAGCGATTCTGCACTTAAAGTATCCCTGACCCTGAAGAAGTATGAAACACATCGGAGGGGGCTGTGCAGCAATGACCTTTATCTAACAAGCTAAGTTTTTACTTTGAGTAAATGACAATAGAACTTAATTAATGCCAACTTAGAGCTGAATGAAGAAATATTGAGATGCAATATAGAAATTTAAAAAGTAAAATTTTAAAATAACAAAATACACACCAAAAAAATAGGTGAACTGGCGAAGAGTGTTGCCCAGTGGTGTACCAAGGGGGGGAGCAGTCCATCCCGGATGCACGCCCTAGGAGGGTGCATAGTGGTCCAGGTCTGGTACGTCCTGCCCTACTGTTGAGAAAGACCTGCACCTCAGCGCGGCTGCTGGTGCCCCCCTCCAATGTACTTGCTCTGGAGCAGAGTCGGCAGCCACGCTGAAGTGCAGGAAGGTCCCATGATGATTACGTCTGCTGGCTCTGCTCTGGAAGAAGTTACGTCAGAGGGGGTGAACCTGGCAGATGCAGGGAGTTGTGATGACTGTGTCTGCTGGGTCCACCCCCTCCGACGTAACTTACTTCTTCCGGAGCAGAGCCAGCAGACGTACTCATCACAGGACCTTGCTGCATGAAGGGAGCAGGACTTCAAGTGTGGAAGAGTAGTGGAGGGAGAGAAAGGAGGAAGGGTGGTACTGATGGAATTGGTGTGCAGGGAAAGGGAAGAGAGGCATAAGGAGGAAGAATACTGGATGGAATTGGATTGGAGGGAAAGAAACGGGGTATGTGCTAATTAAGAGGGGTGGATGGAGAAAGAAAGAGCAGACATTGGATGGTAGCGGGGAGGGTAGAGGGGGACCCTATGCTAGATAGAAGTGCGGATGGGAGAGATAAAGGAGCAAATGCAGGAAGGAAATGGGAAGAGAGAAGGAGGGGAGCAGATGCTGGATGGAAGTGGACAGAGAGAGAAGGTACTAGATGGAAGGGGTAGAGAAAGAGGGAACATGATGGAAGGAGGGGATAAATAAAAGGAGGGCACATGATGGGGAAAAGTATAGAATTAGTGAAATACTGGAGGGGGTGAGGGAAAGAGGTGGTGAGCTGTAGGTAGACATTAAAAAAGGAAATTGATGAGAGGGTAGTAAGAACATAATCTAGACAGATGCAGAAAATAAAGTGAAAAGGAAAATGAGGGAAAAAAGGGATTGCAGAGGAAAGATGTGGGAGAGGGAAGGAGAGGAGAGAGATGCCAGAACAATGGGGGTGAAAGGAGAGATGGAAGGGGAAAGCATACAGTTTCTGGAAGGGGCATAGAAGGAGAGAAGGTACCATATAGGGGCAGAAAGACAGCAGACAGTGGATGGAAGGAAGAGAGTAACAAGAAGATAAGGAAAGCAAAAACCAGAGAAGACAAAGGTAGAACAAAAATGTTCTATTTATTTATTGCTTTAGGAGACATGTGTCACTGTTTCTGTGGTGTTGCATTGTATGCAGATTCCAGCTTCTTGCTTGTTCAATTTAACCTTATCTATGTATTTCTATTTTATCCCCCCTTTTACAAAACTGTGGAGCATTTTTTAGCACCAGCCCTGATGGTAGCAGCTCTGATGCTCAGAATTCTACCACCATGGCTAAAAACCACACTACAGTTTTGTAAAAGGGGGAGGGGTTAGTTTGTGATTACATATTCCATACTAGGCAAAGGTGTTTTCTGTGTTCTGTGTGTTCGAAAGACATGGTTTTCTGTTAGAGGGAAAGAAGGAGAAGGAAAAGAAATGCTGCTGTTACACCCAATTGGGGAGAGAGAGGGAAAGAGGGAGAAGAAAGACCAGGGAAGAGAAATGCTGCTGCTGCACCCAATTGGGGGGAGAGAGATAAAGAGGGAGAAGGAAGACCATGGAGGAGAAATGCTGCTACTGCACCCATTTGGGGAGAGAGAGGGAAAGAGGGAGAAGAAAGACCAGGGAAGAGAAATGCTGCTGCTGCACCCAATTGGGGGGGAGAGAGATAAAGAGGGAGAAGGAAGACCATGGAGGAGAAATGCTGCTGCTGCACCCAATTGGGGTGAGAGAGGGAAAGAGGGAGAAGGAATAGAAATGCTGCTGTTGCACCCAATTGGGGAGAGAGAGGGAAAGAGGGGTAGAGGGATAAGAAAGACCAGGAAAGAGAAATACTGCTGCTTCACCCAATTGGGGAGAGAGAGAGAGAGAGAGAAAGAGGGAGAAGGAAGACCAGGGAAGAGAAATCCTGCTGCTGCACCCAATTGGGGGGGGGGGAGAGGGAAAGAGGGAGAAGGAAGACCAGGGAAGAGAAATGCTGCTGCTGTGCCCAATTGAGGAGAGAGAGGGAAAGAAGGAGAAGGAAGAGAAATGCTGCGGTTGCACTCAATTGGGGTGAGAGAGGGAAAGAGGGAGAATGAAGACCATGGAAGAGAAATGCTGCTGCTGCACCCAATTGGGGAGAGAGAGGGAAAGAGGGAGAAGAAAAAGAAATGCTGCTGTTGTACCTAATTGGGGAGAGAGAGGGAAAGAGGGAGAAAGAAGAAATATGCTGCTGTTGTACTCAATTGGGGAAAGAGAAGGAAAGAGGGTGAAGGAAGACTAGGGAAGAAGGGGAAGATAAATGCTGGTGTTGTACCCAATTGGGGAGAGAGAGGGAAAGAGGGAGAAGGAAGACCATGGAAGGGAGAGGAGAGGAACGAGAGATGCCAAGTCCATGGGAGAGAAAGGAAAGGAGATACAAGACCATGGATGGGAGAGGGAGGGCTGCCAGGGCATGGGGAAGGGATGGAGACAGATGTCAGATCAGAGGAAAGGAAGGAGGGAGGGAGAGAAAAAAAGGAGAGGAGAGAGATGCCAGGGTATTGGAGGAAGGAAGGGAAACTAAGGAGACAATAGCCAGACCAGAGGGTAAGGAAGGAGAGTGGGTGCCAGAGCATGTTGGGAGAGATAGGAGAGGAGAGAGATGTCAGGACATGGGGGGAGGGAAGGAGATGGAGATGCCAGACCATGGGGTGGAGTGGGAAGGAAGGAAGGAAAAGGAGAAGTGAGAGATGCCAGAGCATAGGGGAGGGGATGGAGACAGAAAAATGGAGAGGGGGTGAAGCTGAAATGAATCATGTATAAAGGAGAGAAGGGGCACAGGATATACAGTTTATTGAAGGGACATAGAAAGAGGGAAGATTGGCAGATACTGGATGGAAAGGGCAGAGAGGGCGGACAGAGGATGGAAGGGGCAGAGAGAGGGTGGACAGTAGATAGGGTAGAGAGAAAGGGCAGAGGCTGGGTAGAGGGTTCCTTTTTGTAGAATCAAGTAGTATTGTAACTGTATTAATAAAGGACAGGATACCATATCAGCAGTATACTGAACTGTCCTGAAGAAAGATTTGGCCTCTGAAAGCTAATTAAAAAATGGATTAGTCCAATAAAATGATATTTTCTTATTTCTCTTTATTTGTTTTATTTCTACTTGTTAATGTGTAAAGTGGTGATTGTTTTTTTATCAGTTTTTTTCAAATTTACTACTACTATTTACATCTAATATCTTCATAATTTGCACAGTATTAGGGGACATGTGTCACTGTTTCTGTGGTGTTGCATTGGAAGCAGAGTCTTGCATCTTAGGGTTTCATTTTTATCTATTAGTACTTTTAGTTTGTGGTCCCATATTTGCTTAGGGGTTATCTGTGTTCTGGTAGGAATTAATGTTTAGAAGCATATAGTGTGCTTTGTGTAGTTTAATTTTGTGGTTAACCATTATGTGTTGTTAATAAGATTATATTGTATGTATATATGAAAAATGAATGGAAAAAATTGTATTACAATTAATACTCTTATAGGGGCAGGTTCTGGGTGGAGATTGGGTGGGTCAGGGCTGGAGATTGGGCAGGGTCGGGGATGAAGCTTTCAGGCCCCCCAATCAAAAAAGCGTTCTGCTGCCTATGTCTGGAATAGTGTGATTGGTTACATCAAACACAGCAGATTTTGTTTGCCATCAATCTCACACTGGCTGTCAAACAAACTTCTGATCTTGAAGAAATCCTATTGGTTTCAAGTAAAAATAGAATTAAAAACAGCATTTTTTTGCCATTCTGGGAGCTTGACAATATCTAATTTGTAATGTTACTGCTGATGAAACAAACCAGGTGGTTCCAATACAGCCAACATAGTTTGACTGATTAGAAAATAGTTCCACTTCTCTATTTAAAAAAGGGAAGATAGGGCATCTCAATAGAAAGGTTGCAATAAAGACTATAATATACCAGGTGTCTTTAAATACAGTGCAGACAGATTATAGAGGTTGCAAATTATCACTGTCAACTGCTGAACAAGTTATAGGTAGGAATAACAAACATTGTTTAAAATGTCTGCATGTAAATGTCAGAAGCCTAAGAAACAAGCTGGGAGAGTTAGAATATATTGCACTAAATGAAAAGAAAGATTTGATTGGCTTCTCTTAAACCTGGTAGAAGCAAGATAACCCATGGAACATTGTTATACCAAGGTATAAATTACAAATTTATTGTTTGCCTGCAGTCCTGGATTATACCTGATCTGCATTAATAAAGGGGTCAATATTTAAACTGATTTAGCCAGGCAAGATTTCAGTGGCAATTAACCAGATAGTGCCATGAATATCTGCTCAGACTGCCACAGCAGTCTCCAATTAATGCTAGGGAGGAGTCAGAGCACAGCCGTCAGGAGTTATCTAGGCCTCATCGATACTCAGTGCCAGTGTCTGGATAGCTTACCATATGTTGGGTTGCATATAAAGCAGTCCTTAATATATCCAGTCATAGGTAATGAGGACCTTTTCTGGTTGGAGGAAGACAAACAAACCAAACTCTGCCTCCACCGTCAAGTTTTGTAGTTGTTGATGTTGTGTTTGGCAAAATATTAGTGGGATAATATAATCACTTTTATACAGGAAAAGGCCTCTGAAATGGAGCCTACGCACAGTCATGATATCATGGACTGAATTGGTCAGCGTAGTTTCAATGCTCCTTGCTCCAGACATTGGATAAAAACCCGTTTAGAGAGCGGACAATCTGGTAACTATTTTTTGCGTATGTTAATACGCAAGTTATACAACGCTCTTGTGCTGCTTGACTTCCATACCCTTTAGGGGTCAATAAAGATTCACGATGATTGTAATAAGCTCTTTTATATGCTGCTGTTATTGTTTTCAGGGGATAACCTCGTTGTAGAAATTTTTCTTTCAGGACACGTGCCTGTTTTTTAAAAATCTGCATTAGATGTACAGATTCTACGAATTCTTAAAAATTGAGAGAAAGGTAAACTTTTCTTCAATGAACTTGCATGAGCGCTGGAAAAGTGAAGAGCAGAATTACAGTCTGTTGGTTTTGTATATACTTTTGTACGAAACTTCCCATTAATAATCTCTACACATACATCCAGAAATGATATCATTGAGGAACTATATGAATGTGTGAATTTTACTTTTGGATGACACATATTAAGGAAGCTTGTTAATTCTTCTAATCCTCCATTGCAAATTAGAAATATATCATCAATGTACCTCTTCCAAAATTTAACATGTTCAAAAAATTTTGACTGATATATCCATTTATGTTCAAATTTGTCCATAAATAAGTTTGCAACCATCGCCATTATATAATAATATAGTAGCAGAGTAAGTACTGTTTTGTTCATCTGTTAGGATGAATTTTTAGACTTAATGGAGTAAGTGTCTTTTCTTATATGCAGAAGCCTGGAATGCCTAAACGTTGGCCCTGAAGCAGCGGACAAGAATACAACTCTGCGAAACGCTGGCCGTGTCAGCATTTTCTAAGATTAAGCACTGCTTTAAGTTAAGTAATATACCAGTCACTTTTTTCAGTTGAATGGAGTAGTGCATGAGAATTTGAAAAAAGTTTTAAAAATAGTTAAAAAAGATAAATAACTGAAAGTATGAGAACCTATAATAATCGAATTTCAAAATAGTTAAGAATAAGTTACAACTATTTATGGTGAAGCAAGACATGAATAAACGGGTTTTTAGCCAATGTCTGGAGCATGGAGCATTAAAACTACGCTGACCAATTCAGTCTATTATATCAAGACTGTGCGTAAGCTCCATTTCTGAGGCCTTTTCCTGTATAAAAGTGATTATATTATCTTGCAAATAATTAATAGAGTGGAAGATTAATTTATATTTTAACCTAATTTATTTAGGTTAAAATATTAGTGGGGCCATGGCCCCAAAGACTCACCCAGTTTCACTGCCTATGAATCCAGTTAACTATCTGAATATGACACTGAATATTGACTGAACCAGGTTAGCTTCTGGGTGCCCAGCACTGATTATTGATGAGGCATGAAATCAACTATGGTAAAATTTTATCCACGTCTAATTTAGATGGCAAACATCATTTAAAAAAACCCAACTAAAAACCTCTTCAAAATGGTATTTTCAAATAGGGCACACTCCTGAAGAGTGTATATTATTGGGGAATAATGCATGCTACTTATAATACTGCCTCCTAAAGAAGAAATCCAAATAGCAATGTTAAAATTCCCATAAACAACACTGGAAACTAACCAAAATGAAAATATTTGGCTGCATATCATGAATGTGCACCACTAATGTGTAAGTTGTTGATTTTCTACCACCACTGCTACATAAGCCTGATTGAGTACTAAGTTTCATTTCATAACTACCAAAAGTGAAATATAGCCAAATAGTTGCAGTTCCGCAAATGGAAAAATCCTGTTGATTATTGCACTGATCTTGCTCTTTCATCCGGAAATCCAGGGCCGCCATCAGAAATTTCTGGGCCCCTTACTGAGCAATCCTATTGGGCCCCCCACGCACCCCTTCCACCCCCCCGACCCCCCCCCCTTCTTCCATGGACCAAATACACACATACTTTTCTGCTAATGCTCCACCTAAGCCAGTCCCTTAAAACCTTCTCACGTCCATTGGGTGATTTGGCATAGAGGAGATATTCATAAAAAGAACGTCCGTCAAGATCTTTACTCATAGACTGTGCCATTTGCTTTAAATCATCTTCCATCATTAATCCAAATTGCACAATTCTTTCTCTGTCTTTGTCCTGAATGACAACTGGCCACATTGCTGGATCCTTCCAGTCAACAAATTTATGAGCAGGCGCGGAGAATGCATTTTTAAACAAATGTAGTTTATCCTTGTACTCCTTATGTAATTTTAATCATCTATGGATATGTTTGTATGTTTATTGTTCAAATGGTTTTATTTATTTCCCCAAATTTATTTTTGTTATATGCATTGAAAATATTTGATATTGCGTTTAAATCAAAATCTCAATAAACTTGAAACTTGAAACGAGTGCCGTGAGATTGTGGGAGGGTTAAATACTCAAAACTTAGAAGAATAACAATTTACTTAAAGTTTTTGCTAGGCCAGCTTTCTGATATCTTTACATACAGTGGCGTACGTAGCATATGTAACACCCGGGGCCCATCATTTTTTGGCACCCCCCCATCTGTAAGAAAAACATGATTTTTAGTAACAAACCACACGTTACACATGAGTACCTAGGAAAAGGCAGCATCTTACATATTGCAGTGAGCAGTACATCAATACACCCATTGTAAAACTAAACAAGCCAGACCAGCACATATCAATCCTACACCGTCAATCCTAACAGAAAACCATGTCTTTCGAACACACAGAACACAGAAAACACCTTCGCCTTGTATGGAATATGTCATCATAAACTAACCCCTCACCCTTTTACAAAACTGTAGTGTGGATTTTAGCCACGGTGGTAACAGCTCTGACACTCATAGAATTCTGAGCATCAGAGCTGCTACCACCACGGCTGGCGCTAAAAAACGCTCTACAGTTTTGTAAAACGGGGGATAAAATAGAAATACACAGTTTCAACGCTCTAGCTCAGAGGTGCCCAAACTTTTTGAGCTTGTGAGCTTCTTTAAAATGTCCAAGTCAAAATGATCTACCAACAATACAATTAAAAAACACAAAGCACACTATATGCTGAGAAAATGTTAATTATCATTCCTATTCTGGGTTTTTTTCAAAGAGGTTAAGGGAGATGACTCTATGCATTGTCACCTCAGTAACAACCATACAAAAATAAACAAATATACCCCTCATCCTTTTTATTAAACCACAATAGCAGTTTTTAGCGCAGGGAGCTGCGCTGAATGCCCAGCGCTGCTCTTGATGCTCATAGGCTCCCTGCGCTAAAAACCACTATTGTGGTTTAGTAAAAAGGGACCATATTGTAAAATATAGACAGCAGATATAAATTCAGAACTGTGCATAGTAAGTGAAGGGAAGTTTTCATCTCTGGGAATTTACCCAGTTAACTATTAAGTTATTTGGGCAAATTCCTTTGAAAACTGTGGTAATACTGCCTCCACTTTGCTAAATTTAAAATAAAATCATTTTTCCTACCTTTGGTGATTTCATGAGTCTCTGGTTGCACTTTCTTCTTCTGACTGTGCATCCAATCTTTCTTCCCTTCTTTCAGCCTGTATGCTTCCTCTCCTCCACACCTCATTCCCTCCCCCAACTTTTTCTTCCTCTCTTCATGCCCCCTTTCTTTTTTTCTGTTTCTCTTCTTTCCTTCTGTCTCCCTGCCTGCCCCTTTTCTTTCTTTCTCCCTGCCGTTCCCCAAGCCACTGCCACTGCCGCTGCCATCGGGGAACAGGACCTACCAATGGATAACAGGCCCCAAAGCCGACGCCGACGCATGCTCTCCCTGCTTCCGGCCGACCAGCATTCCTCTCCCCAACGTCAATTCTTCCGTCGGAGAGGAAGTTCCGCCCAGCCAGGCAGCGATTGGCTGGCCCGAACTTCCTATCCGACTGCAGAATTGACGTCGGGGAGAGGAAGACTGATCGGCCCGATATATCACCAAAGCAAAGTGAGTCCTGGGTGATCGACTCACTTTGCCTTGGTGAGCTACTGGCGCCCCTGCCTTAGAACACTGCCTAGGACCCTGGGGGAGCCCGGGCCCCCTGTCAGCTCCGGGCCCCTGAATGCAGGACCAGTAGTACTGCCCTGATGGCGGCCCTGCGGAAATCAGTCCACAGCTTCCTCAATCTGACTCCCTATATGGCTTTCTTTGAACCAGAATAATCTGCTTCCATTGCTCCATACCAAAATAAGTATGTCCATGACAGTCAGCTTCCACTATTCCAAACAGAAGTTAATTCACAATAATCAGCACTCTCCTCTAGATGCAATCTCCAACATCAAAGGGGAAAGTTTCACTAGCTGTAAAGTCCTAATTTGGGTCCCTCTATACAGTTTGTGTGAGTCATTCATCACTTTACCAATGGTCATCTGGGTCCATCAAAAGTCCTGTAGTCAACTAAAGTCCCCACCCCCATCCCCTTTCAGGCCTAAGAGGATTATTTCTCACCTTTGGATGTTTATTGTCAAGTTCTATCCCAGGTTCTCTTATGCAAATCACATGCAAATATTGTCTTCAGCTCATCATTTGAGTATCAATTGCTCCCAATGCTTAAGGAGCTCAATAAAAAGGAACCTGAAGGTTAGTCCCCCCCTGATACCTCCAACGTAACCATCCCTGGACTGCTATAGCCTCCCACACAGGGCCTCTGTGCACTTACCCTAACTCTCCAAGAGGCCTACAGGACTAACTTCAGACTCACATTGTCACTCTGTATTGCCTATTTATGTTGGATCTTTTCAGGGGGGGAGGGGTCTCTCCATGTGGTAGAACATATACTCCATTATATTATTATACAAAAAATATATATATACATGGGGTAGATATTTAGTTGATAGCTGTACTGTTTTTTAGCTGCTGCTGGTATTTTTCCCAGATATTCAATGCCAGGCCTTGTCAGACATTGGCCCAGTTAGCTATGTAGGCACCAGTACTTGCATAATTCCCAGCTTTGCCCCCACACTACCCTGGAATAGCACAGACAAAGGGTATATTCAGTGGCATTGTTAGGTTAGGTCCTTCTGAATGTCACCAACTTAACTGCTTGGTATGATTTATCCATGCAGAAAGCTTTCCTGTCTAGTTAAATCAATTTGAATAGGGGCTCTAAGTGGAAGAAACAACATGTTCGATAAAGACAAGACTTATTGAACATAAAAGAGGAATTTGGACTCGTAATATGACTGCTAATTTTTAATAAGCAGCTCATACATTTGGTGATTTGCAATGGGTTATCATTGAGCAAATTAAAGAATCATGAAGTTGTAGTGAAAATCTGCCATCTTCAATTAAAAAAACAACAACAAAGAGAAGAACAAAGTAATGGATTTTTGAGCTACAAAGCAAAAGGACTTAATGAAGAAGGGGGATGGAACAGTGTAATTTATTTTTTATTCATCATAATTGAAGACAGAATTATCTTTGCTAAAAAAACTGAAGTGGTTTTAAAATGTATAGACAATAGTGTGATTAAAAGGATTCAATGAGTATTTCAATCTTTAAAATAAGACTGACTCAGCTGTTCTTGCAAACAATAAGCAATGGTTGCATTATAGGGTTTGTTTGTTTTTTTCATTTTCAAAAGAACAAAGAAGCTGATTTTAATGACTAGTGAAACAGGCATCATCACATTGCATCCAGCATTACAAGGAAGTATTTAACAGAGCATTTCCCGGGCCAGATCATATCTATTAGGATATTTTTTTTCTGAATGGGTGAAGATCAAAGGATGCCTTTTTATGCAAGCGTATTAAAAACAACCTCAAGTGAGCAAGAGCATATGGAAGCATACTAATAATAGCCAGAGTGAACAAGAAAGGATATTTTTTACTGATGCAGTACTTTATGATGAGATTAGGTAAAGGATAAAAGGAATGGGAGAACTTTAATAAGAGGAAAGGTTACAACGGCTAGGGCTCTTCAGCCTGGAGAAGAGACAGTTCAGGGGAGATATGATCAGTGACGTAGCAAGGGTGAGTGGTGCCCAGGGCAGTGGTACCTCTTCCCTACCCTCTTCTCCACTCTCGCTTCTTCCTGACACCTACTGCCGTCCACTCCCCTTCCCTTATGCCTTATAAATTTTCCCTGCGTGCGCAGCATTACGAACTTGTTGTCTGTGTTGTGTCGGGCCCGGATGTGATGTTAGAGAGCGGTGACACCTACATGGGCAGCAAGTTCATAATGCCGCCCGCATAAGGAAAATTAGAGAGGTACGAGGGAAGGGAAAGGGTGCTTGCACACAGCAGGAGGGGGATCATTAAAAAGAACTAGGGACAGGGTGGATTTGATTTAAATCAAATCGATTTTATAAATCACAATTTAAATCATGGTTTTCTACAGAAAGACTCATTCTTGCTGGTATGATCTTAATATTTACAACCAAATGAAGGTTTCATTTTTTGAAAAATAACTTTTCAGATTAATTTTACAGGTATATCAAAAAAATTACTGGTTTGGTTATATCATTAGAAACACATAGATAAATAATTACAAAAGTGTTGTCAGGTAAACTATCTCTAGTTTAATAGGTTAATCATTCATATTTGGACAACGTATCAAAAAGGGATCCAAGAGGAAAAAGAACAAGGAACCGTCGTGGCTCATGGTAGCGGTGAAGGAAGTGATCAGAGACAAGAAGACTTCGTTTAAGGAATGAAAAAGGTCAAAATGGGACGAAAACTGGAAAAAGCACAAACAACAACAAAGCAGGTGCCATAAGGCGGTAAGAGGGGACAAAAGAGAATACGAGGAAAAAATAGCCAAGGAGGCAAAAATTAGAGAATGACACGGGGAAAAAATCTGTCCCCGTCACCGGCCCACCATCCTCTGCACCGCCCCGTCACCGCCGATCCCTTCACCGCCCCGTCACCGTCACCGCCATCCCTTTCACCGCCCCGTCACCGCCACTGCCATCCCATTCACCGCCCCGTCACCGTCACCGCCATCCCTTTCACCGCCCCGTCACCGCCACTGCCATCCCATTCACCGCCCCGTCACCGTCCCCGCTGCATCCATATAAGCCTTTTTCCTTTCACTCCCTCCTTCCAATTTGAGCCGGGAACACTAGCGATCGCACGGTCCCCGCGGCCACTACCTGCCTGCCCGGTCGATCCTGGTGTTTGGCCGGCTCTCTCCCTTCTCCTCACCTTGGTTTGTGGGTTTTCTTTTTCGGCAACCTGCGCGCTTTCCCAGGGAGCCGCACACGCGCGGCTGCTCAGTGTTCGATCTTCTGCTCTGCTGCAACTTCCTGTTTCCGGTTGCGTCAGAGCAGAAGATCGAGGCTGAGCAGCGGCGGGTGTGCGCGGCTCTCTGGTAGCGTGTGGGTCACCGAGGAGGAGGATCTGCGGACTGGGGTGAGGAGAGGGGAGAGAGCTGGCTGGACACTGGAATCGATTGGGCGGGCGGGTGTGAGCTGCGGGGACCGCGCGATCCTTCATGCCTCACTGCGGGGGACAAGACCATTCACCGCCCCGCGGGCAGTGAATGGCCTTGTCCCCGTCGCCGCAGCGACTGCTAGTTTTCTTCCCCGTTTTCGGTGGGTGACCCGCGGCTAAAATGCGGTGGCCGCAGGTAAACCGCCACCGTGTCATTCTCTAGCAAAAATCTTCAAGCCATTTTTTCGATATATTAAGGGGAAACGAACCACGAAGTAAGTGGTGGGAGCCATTGGATGACATTGGAATAAAGGGAGTGCTAAAGGAAGACAAAGCCATTGCTGACAAACTGAACACATTTTTTTGCATCTCTATTTACCGAAGAGGATATATACAACATACCGGAAGCAGACAGGCTATACGCAGGACACGAAGACAGGAAATTGACAGGGTTGACGGTCAGTCTAGAAGAGGTATGCAGGCAGATTGATAGGCTTAAAAATGATAAATCCCGAGGTAATCAAGGAACTGAAAGGGGCTATAGCTTAACTGCTTCAACTAATAGCCAATCTGTCGATCAAATTGGGAAGGATTCCAGAAGACTGAAAAGTGGTGAATGTTACGCTGATCTTCAAGAAAGGTTCGAGGGGAGATCCGGAAAACTACAGACTGGTGAGTCTGACTTCAGTACTGGGAAAGATGGTAGAGGTGCTGATAAAGGATACATCATTGATCACCTTGACGGACACAATCTGATGAGGATCAGCCAGAACGGCTTCAGCAAAGGAAGCTTTTGCTTGATGAACTTGCTGCACTTCTTCGAGGGAGTAAACAGGCAGATAGACAAGGGTGACCCAGTCAACATTGTATATCTAGATTTTCAGAAGGCATTCAACAAGGTTCAGCATGAATGACTACTTCAAAAAGTTGAGAGCCATGGAATCGAGGGTGAAATACCCACGTGGATTAAAAACTGGCTGGAAGATAGGAAACAGAGAGTGGGGGTATATGGACAATACTCGGACTGGAAAAGCGCCACGAGTAGAGTACCACAGGGTTCAGTGCTTGGACCCGTGCTCTAAAACATATTTATAAATGACCTGGAAATTGGTACGATGAGTGAGGTGATTAAATTTGCAGACAATACAAAGTTATTCAGAGTAGTGAAGACGCGGGAGGATTGTGAAGATCTGCAATGTGACATAAACACGCTCAAGAAATGGGCCGCAACATGGCAAATGAAGTTTAATGTGGATAAGTGTAAGGTGATGCATGTCGGTAACAAAAATCTTATACACAAATACAGGATGTCTGGTGCATTACTTGGAGAGACACCTCCCCCCCCCCAAGAAAGAGACTTGGGAGTACTGGTTGACAAGTCAATGAAGCTGTACATGAATAGAATGCTAGGAATGATTAAGAAGGGGATCGCAAACAGATCGGAGAAGGTTATCATGCCACTGTAGGGGCCATAGTATGCCCTCACCTGGAATACTGCGTCCAGCACTGGTCGCCGTACATGAAAGGGTCCAGAGAAGAGCAACTAAAATGGTTAAGGGGCTGGAGGAGATGCCATTCAGTGAAAGATTAGACAAAATGGGCCTCTTATCCCTTGAAAAAAAGGAGACTGAGAGGGGACATGATCGAAACATTCAAGATAATGAAGGAAATAGACTTAGTAGATAAAGACAGGTGTTCACCCTCTCCAAGTTAAAAGGGGGATAGATTCCGTACAAACGTAAGGAATTTTTTCTTCATCCAGAGAGTGGTAGAAAACTGGAACGCTCTTCTGGAGGCTGTTAAAGGGGAAAACACTCTCACGGGATTTAAGACAAGTTAGACAAGTTCCTGATGAACCAGAACTTAACAGGTAAGGCTAGTCTTAGTTAGAGCACTGGTTTTTTACCTAAGGGCCGCCGCGTGAGCGGACTGCTGGCCACGATGGACCATTTGTCTGACCCGGCAGTGGCAATTCTTACGTTCTGCTGTTCTTTTTTGAAAGGAGAAAAATATTCATTATCTTAATAACAGTGTAAATAGTTTTAAATAGCCAAAACAATAACATTATAGCATATGTATTCTTGTATTTGCTTAAACATCCATGATAACTGATCTGGTTAAACAAAATGGCTTTAAAAAACTGAGATAATCAGCCAGATTTATGAAAACAATTGATCATTTATGTCTTTATGATGTTTAGATTATATTATTATTATTATTGAATGTTCTATATTTGTGTGGTTTACTACTGAGGGTAGTTTGATATTTCATGTATAATAAGTGCAAGAATTATGTGGTCTGATAAAAAAATTAGTTATTATTAAAAGGTATTATCTGATTGAATTAAAAATTTTCTATAATAGCTTCTTTGATATTGTTCTATTTACATTGCTGGAGCTATTGAAATTCCAGTATATGATCCTGATCTTTCTAGTGATTATAATGAATATATGTGAAATAGATTTACATAACAAGAAGTGAAGGCATGTAGATCTATCTTATGCATATTCATTGTGGATATCCTGAAAGCCTGATGGGACTACTTATGCCCCCAAAGACTGGGTTGAGAAGCACTGATTTATGGAACATTTTATTCTAACAGTCATAACAAGGAAATGGACACATTGCAAAAATATTTTTTGTTGAAAACATTCCACAGGAAAATTTCTGTTCAGTTGAATTTTCACAGCTACATAAGGATTCTTTACCAAGAAAATGCATTGTCTTTCTGAATGCCCAGAGCTCTGAAGGGAGAATTTCCTCCCCTACCCCCAGGTTGGAGAACCCCCCCCCCCCCCCACTCTAAATATCATATTGGGCCATCATCAAAAATACTAAGAGATAAGAATTGATAACTGCTTAATAAGTTAACCTACTTATAAATAAATATTTTCTAATTCTAAAGAAATTGAGAAGAATTTGAAAATTATTCAAATTGAGCAATTTAGATTGTTTTACTGCTCTCTCATCTGGACTACTGCAATATTGTTTATTTGGATTGCAGGAAATTTCTACAGAAAAGACTATGGATATTATTTTTTTAAAAACAACTCTATTAGGCACATTTAATCATTAAGCAAATATGATAGAGTAAGCTCTCTGTGAGGCTCGTAATCAAAACTTTGAAACATCCAAAAACCAGTGAAGTTGGCACTTGGATTTCATAATAGCAGGGACATCCAAGTCTCGATAATTGAAATGGACTTTCTGGATGTCCAACAGCACTACTAGGCCATTGTGAAACCAGAGCTCAAAGGTACGTGTTGGGAAATGTGTTATGGGCGGACATCGGGCAGGCTTAGACCTGGACATCCTGCAGCGATAATTCAAAGCTTTCCCAGGACATCCTAGATGGAACTTAGATGTTGGTGGTTAGACTTGTTTTAGCTGCATCTAAGTGCCCCAAAGCTGCCCAAACTGAGCAGTTGACCACTGGAGAGATTAAGGCATGATCCCCCCTTACTCCCCCAGTGGTCACCAACCCCCTCCCACCACCCCAAAGATGGGGGAAAACAATATATTCAGGGTTTGCCATCAGCTTATCGTGGCAGGGGAATCCCCATCAGCTGAGCTGGCAGTAATCCCCCAAAACGGCTCAACTGATGGGGATTCTCCTGCAGTGATCACACAAGGTAGTTGGGTACATCTGCAAAACTTGCTTTTGTGCATTTTTCATGTGGACATTTTTATTTTTGAAAATGGCCAATAAAGATCAATGCACTAAGGACCAAAATGTCTACATAGATCATTTTCAAAAATAAATGATAGATACCTGGCTGTTTTGAAAATGGTTATTTTTTTTCTACTTGATTTCTGGATTTTTTTTTCTAAAATGTCCAAATTAGACATATTGTAAAAATATTTTTTGTTGAAAACATTCCACAGGAATGCCCCTCCACATATTGAAAATACCCCTCCAGATATTCAACTCCATTGGCTGCCAATAGAGGTGAGGGGTCCTGTATAAACTAAGGGCTCCTTTTACAAAGGTGCACTAGCGTTTTTAGTGCACGTACCGGATTA
Source organism: Geotrypetes seraphini (assembly GCF_902459505.1). NCBI lineage: Eukaryota > Metazoa > Chordata > Amphibia > Gymnophiona > Dermophiidae > Geotrypetes > Geotrypetes seraphini. The sequence goes on from NC_047085.1 coordinate 165,539,548, forward strand.
GCTATAGCGCACACTACCCGAAAAACTACCACCTGCTCAATAAGAGGTGGTAGCGGCTAGCACGCATGGCATTTTAGCGCACACTAAGCGTGCACTAAAACCGCTAGTACGCCTTTGTAAAATAAGCCCTATATTGCATAATCTTTAAAATTATGAATGGAAAGGCACCAACTTGATTTATTTCCTCTCAGCTTGTGATTGATGGTTAACATATAGTTAATTATTGTTACTATTTCCTAGCCCGAGAGGAATTAAATATAAAAGATTTCTAATGTCTTCTTTCACTTTTCAGAGGAAAGTGAAAGCGAATGGGACTTGATATACTGTCTTGCTGTAGTTACAATCAAAGTGGTTTACATATTATATGCAGATATTTATTAATTAATCAATTATTTATTTATATTAAAATTTATTTACCATCTACAACTAGGTGGTTTCCAAAAATAAAACATACACAATAACAAAAACAATACAATGAGAACTGTGTCCATAGTGCATTCTTCTTCCAAGTCCCTTCAAATCTTATAACAATGCTGTTGCAGATAATTGGGTCTTTAGCAACTTTCTAAATTCCAATCTATCAGCAAACATTCTCAATTGGCCTAGCAAAGAATTCCAGAGTTTAACACTTGCACAGCAGAAGATAGTCACACTGCTTTCCACATATTTTGGGTTAACATTACTCTTCCAAAGTGCCACATTTTTTGATCATAGTGCCTGCTTGGGCTGGTAACTAGTCACTCCCTTTTTAAAATACTCTGGTATCGTACCGTATAACATCTGATGAAAAATTGTCAATACTTTGAAATGTACTCTAGACATCATAGGCAATCAACTTATATACAAAGTCAGCCTAATTATGAACTGTTAAGCAATCCATACCACTATTTTGTTGTGTAGATATATTTTATATAGTTAATTTGTTATTTAAAAGCTGTAATTCCTAGGTAGAGAATATTTTGCTTCATAGGTATGTTTTTTTTTAGTTAATATCATTCTTACTGGCTGTAATTCCTGGGTAATGTCCTAATTCTCTTACCATTATCTATAACCGTGAACTATATGGTATGACCAAAATATAAGAGATGTGCTGTAAATGTTAAAAAAAAAAATTAAAAATGAGTTAAGGGGAGCTTGATGATTACTTACAGGGAAGCAGGAGGAGACTTTCTGGGCTGCCCCCGAGCCCACTGCAGCAGCGGCTCCTCTTCTTTTTGGCTCTTCGGGCAGGCATTGACTGAGATGGACCCCTGACATCATCGGGTCCATCTCCAACTGCTTAAAGCAAAGCTGCTGCTGCGGCCAACTCAGGAGCTTGAGGATTACTTACAGGGAAGCAGGAAGAGACTTTCTGGGCTGCCCCCGAGCCCACTGCAGCAGCGGCTCCCTCTTCTTTTTGGCCCTTCAGGCAGGCATTGACTGAGACGGACCCCTGACATCATCAGGTCTGTCTCCAACTGTTTAAAGCAAAGCCGCGGCCACAGGGCATGGCCAAAGGGGTGTGCCCAAAGGGGCACGTTAGGCCCCTTGGGAGCCCCTTGGAGCAACGAGGAGCCAGGGAGCCGGAAGTTAAGTTAGTATTTAATTATATATATATATTTAGTGGATTAGATTGATTATGGGGAAAAGGAAAATTAAACCTAAGAGCTCAACTCCAGCTGTATCTGTACCTATGGATAGACATTTAATTTTACTAACTGAAAATCCTTCTGTAGTACCACTAAATATGAATTCCTCCTTGTCGGGTGCTTCATTGAGTCCCCTCGAATGGACCCCTCCCCTTCATTCAGTATCAAGTGATAGTAGGAATATAAAACCTGCTATTTCCAACGAACAAGTGGTATCCTCCACTCAGATTAATAAGTTAGTTTTTACTGAAATACCTAAATCACTGAATATTTCAGGTGGAGTGGAGGAGAATCCACTAACAGAGGAACCACAGGATATTACCCTTAAAGACTTGTGGTTAATTATTTCTAGAGTTGAAGGGTTTCTCAGGTCAACGATGAAACAAACGGTGGAATTTTCACAGTCTGTTTCTCATAAATTAGAAAATTAGGATTCCAATTTGAGTTGTTTGGATAAACGATTAAACATAGTGGAAACCCAATGTAAAACACTTCAAGCTGTCTCGGTATCTGCTGTTAAAGATTCTACAATGATGCATTCTAAAATGGAATCTATGGAAAATATGTATAGAGCGAGAAATCTCCGCTTGGTCAATTTCCCAGTAACTCATTTATTATCACCTGAAATTTTGTTAAGGAAATTCTTTAAAGAAATACTGGGATTGGCCAATGCAGAGAATTTTCCAATTAATAATTATTATTATGTTCCTCAAAAAAAAAATAGAATCTGCCCAGGAGGTGGACCATTTGGTCACTACCAAAATTAATTTGACTAAATTTTTGGAAGACACCCAAGATGTGATTCAGAGTCGGTCCACCCTGGTGATAACATGCATGAGTGAGATAGATAAGATGTTAATAATGAAACTTTATTTCAAAAATAGATTAACAAAATTTTGTGGGGATTTGGTTAGGATTTTACCTGATGTCTCTAGAGCTACACAATTAAGGAGGAAAGAGTTTTTGAAATTAAAAGTTAGAATTTTGGCTCTAGAGGCATCCTTTTATTTGAAATTCCCATGTAAATGTTTAGTCAAGACACAAGATATTGAATATGTTTTCTGGGACCCCATACAACTACAACAGTTTTTAGTTGCTAGAGAACAGAAAGGAGTTTAAATTTTCATATAAAGTTTCATTCCTGAGGAAAAATAAGAGTAAATTAGATTCCCTATTAAGTAAGAAATGATTCAAGGTTTGCTAAGGTGAATCGAGAATTATTTCTTTTATCTTTTCCTGAAATTGTTGATGAAATAGTATCATATCTCCCCGTTAATTTGGGCTTGAAAAGGATTTGTGTATGTATGATTGATTATGTATTGTTTATGAGATTCCCTTTTTTCTCCTTTATTTTTATTGGATATTGTAAGTATTCAAAGTATAATTTTAAAAAAAATGAGTTAAGACTTGCCCCTGAAATCAAGGGATTGAGGAATGACTCACTTGTAACAGAGGACATTAAAATTGCAAATATTAATCTCTCTCATCCCTTATTAAACACTTGTTTCACATCCAATATGTCAATTAAATATTTTTGCATAAAGTAAAATTCAGCTAATGTTTTATCGCTAATATGCATCCATTATCATATCACAAGGTGGTCTTACTGTGTTTATGCCTGAAGGCAAAAGCAACATGAATATTAAATTAAGTTTCCTGTATTAGACGTTGGCCATTTGAGATTCTTAACTTGGAGATATTACATGTTATTTGTTTCCAAGTATTGCTCTATCCCAGTGGTTCCCAAACCTGTCCTGGAGGACTCCCAGGCCAGTCGGGTTTTCAAGATAGCCCTAAAGAATATGCATGGAGCAGATCTGCATTCCTGGCATCTTCATTTTATGCAAATATCTGTCATGCATATTCATTAGGGGGTCCTCCAGGACAGGTTTGGGAACCACTGCTCTCTCCCGTTTGTTGGGGATTTTTTTTTTTTCTTTTAAACTTTGTGTATGGCTGTACTACACTTATGAGTAATATATCATACAGCTAAGTACTGTTTTCATATTGTAGAACTTCTTTAGCGTTTTATCTTCATTTTTTATTTTCCTTTCATGTGTCCTTTCAGTCCATTTTTATTTTTTCTGGCATTCTCTTGATGACACCGGTTCATATACTTTTGTTTTACTTTTTATTGAATGACCCCTGAGAAAGGCAAAGGCAGCCAAAACACTGACCGAGTTGGGTCCAATATATATTTCTATTTGTATGTCGTACGTTGCTTTTACATGAGCAATTGGTATTTGAACTTCAGATACATTTAAGGCTGAGGCTGTAGCTTTAACCACTGCACCACATGGGCAGATATTCATAGTAAAATAAACCCTACCAAAAGCTGGGGTTATTTTACTATACCAGGAGCACTGGCTCTGAAAGCTGCAGCCCAATGCTCCCCTGATGGAGCCTACAGAACAGGACCTGTGTTGTTTCTACCTTCCCCCAACAATCACAGTCCCACTGCACCCAATCACATTCTCAACCCCCACCCTCACCAAATACATCCCCAAACCTCCCAACCACAGCCCCACCCCAACCCCTAATTACATCCCCAAACTCCAAAATCACAGCTCTAAACTGCCATTCAAGCTCCCAACCCTTTAATCAAAGGTCCCTCCAGAGAGCCCCTATCCCCATTAGGTTTATGGGTGATCCAAATATCATTCAGCAATAATGATCCTAAGTTGCTCTTGCGCTGGCTGGTATTATCTTCAAAATGTTATCCCTAGCATCACTGCTAGCTGAGCGGGAGTCCTCCAGCTGCTTTTCAGAGTACGACTTCCCCCAACTACTCTATGTCTAGATTACTGCAATGCGCTATTCAGCAGTCTCACAGCAAAGAACATACGTCTCAAGCATCTTCAAAACAAAGCAATCAGGATTCTAAAACACCTCTGTGCTTGCAATCCTGTCTCCCAGGCTCTAGCATCGGCTCACTGGCTGCCCGTAGCCAAACGCTGAGTCTTCAAGGGCCTGATGCTAGCTTTCTAATCCTATCAGGCTATATGATCAGGCTATCTAATCCTATCTAATCCTAATCAGGCTATATGATGGCTAAGCTTCCTCTGTACCTGCCGAACCGGTCCCTCTGCTCCTAGAATGAAATATGCCTCAAAATATCTCCGTTTCATGCACTTCGACTGCAAACAGCCAAATGGCGTTCCTACTCCCAATTCATATCAAGCCACTGGATTCGACTTGTCCTGCAGATCAGATTCCTTGAACGACTCCTCAACTTTAGGAAAGCAATTAAAAACATACCTCTTCTTCTAAACCCCCTGCCCTTGACCGATGAATCAAAAGAAATTAATATTGGTACTAGAGCCCAGTATGTGTTAAGTAAGGAAAACTTGTAAAATCTTGCTATGGGAAATCCAACCTGTAAACTGCCTGTGTGTCAATAAGGTTTAAAACTTGTACTGGAAAACTTGCACTGTAAGGATAACTATAGCAAACTGTAACCAGTAAACTGTATATTATGTACTGAAATTATGGCAAATCCCGTGCAAATTATAACCTGTTAACTGTATACTGCGTATGTCTAACCTGTAACCCATTCTGACTCTTTGGGAACAATGGAATAAAAAAACAAAATATGATTGAACGAGAGACACACAGGAAAACATTTTTTTAAAAACCAAGGGGTCCTTTTACAAAGGCGCGCTAGCCATCTTAGTGCACGCTAAACGCTAACGCGTCTGTAGACGCTAATGGACACATTAGCGTTTAGCGTACGCTAAAACGTCTAGAGTGCCTTAGTAAAAGGACCCCCAAATGAAAAGGGGTGGAAAGGTCATAAGAAATTAGAGAAAGTCACAGTGTAAGCAGCTAAAAAAGTGCTCACTAAACAAGGTTGGTCCATTACCATGTAACGATATGGGACAACTCACTGAGTTGCCATAGAGTTAATGACGCTGATCACAGGTTATTCCAGCAAATCTTCAGGCTGCCACAGATGGCCAGCCATTTTAAGCAAATTTAAATTAGCTTATTTTCAAACAAGCATCATTAATTCGGCAGTTTCTGTACATTTATCAGAACATCATTTCAGGGAATGGACACGGTGCATATGTGTTAGGTTTAGACTGAGTCACATGTGACATAGCAGTACACTATATACAGTTCATATAGTGGCATGAAGCACATCACAAACGATCTCTCAAGCAGCTCACGCTGGCCATTTCTGAATCAAGGAAAAGTCAGAAAGCTGTTTAAGGCTGGAATACCAAATAATTAGACCAAATGAAAGAAGCAGTGGTGACAAAATTGAAACAGAAGCATGAAATACAGAAACAGAGGCTAGAGGTAACAGATGGGCCAGTTTCTCTGAGTTATTGAACCAGCAAAGATCCCAGTAGACACTGGACATTAAATAAATGAGTAAATTAAGGCTAGCCTCAGGGTATCCAACTTTTAAAATGGCTTGTGCAGGACTATTGCAGAAGTATGCGGGTATACAGAACTAGTCAGAGGTAGCTTTCTTCATTGTAGAACTGTGTTTTTTAGTCTTATTGCCAGTACAACAACCCTATATGTGCCCTTGCTATCTAGGACAATGTGTCTCAACTTGGCCAAAAGTATTATCAATATATCATAATATATATTATTCCACTCAATTTTGGAGGTACATCTATAGAGTCATATTACATATGACACCTACTCTTAATTCTCTATTCAGGAAAAGGCCTCAGAATTGGAGCCTACGCACAGTCTTATCATCGAGTGAAAGGTCAGCGTAGTTTTCACTGCTCCAAGCTCCAGTCATTGGCCAAAAATCCTGAAATCTATATTTATTCTTAACGTCTTCATTTTTTTTTTTTTCTTATTTTTTATAACTTAAACTATATCTTAAAATATCATTCAGCATTTCAAACTACTAGAGATGCAGTGATCCATTGATTTGAAAAACATTTGACAGTTGATTACTTAGCTCAATCAATGTTTGTTCAGTGTTTGTTCTACAATGCCGACGCGGCCAGTGTTTCATGGGTGTTATTCTTTAACCGCTGCTTCTGGGCCAATATTAAAGCATCCGAACATCTTGCTAAAATGAAAGCATGAACTGTTAACCACAACGGTTCCACATGCTGTTTTAAAGTTCAACAGAACTCCATTTCAAAGGTAACTCCCTTCTTCTTTGGGACTGAAGCACTGAGTCGTTTGCTGGTACATCTCCGGCAATAGCTCTTGTATTCAGTAATGCTTAGAAGCCAAACCTATGTCCATCAGTTCTGGCTCCTGAAACAGCTCCTGTGGAATCAGCGTTTCCTAGAACTCCATTTGCTCTTCTTGGGCTGGAGCTGCAAATTCATAAGATGCACCAGGGTGGGGCCTAAGACTCGCAGTGTGCTGGAGGAGCCGGAGGAGCAGGAGACACCCCTCCTGTTCCCAACATAAAGGTACGGGAGGGGGAGGGGGAGGTGTATGGCAGGAGAGATTGGGTAGCCCTCCTGCCATGTTTTTTCAGGGGTGGGGGAGGTATTTGGCAGCAGGAGGGAGTGGATATCCCTCCTGCTGGTTTATTTTTCTCCTTCAGGGAGCCTGGTCCAATGGTAGGAGGGAGTGGACATCCCTCCTGCCTTTTTCTTTGGAGGAGGGGGGAGGTCTTTCATGGCAGGAGGGAGTGGGCATCTCTCCTGCCATTTTTTTAAATCAGGGAGAGAGGGAGGAGGTGCTTTGTGGAGGGGAGGGGAATTTTTTCTTTTTAAAAAAAAAAAATTGGCCAGATATTTTACATGCAAAATATGGCCAATTAAAAAAAAAAAAACAGCAGAAGCCTTGACAGTAATGACAGGAGGCTGCTTCTCCTGTCACTACTGTCAGGGCTCTGCCCCGACTCAATCGCTCATTGAGCGATTGAGTCGGGGAGTTTGCATGGAAATGATTTGCACCTCTGTGAAATCATTTGCCTGCAAAAAAGATAGTGAATCAATCGCTGGTTCAAAATCAGCAAGAGAATTGGCCAACAGCGATTGAATCACTATCTTTAGTGAATTTGGGCCTTGGTTGATATACTAGGGGCTAGTCAGTTACCCACGTGAGTACAAGTTATTACCAATTAATGTTTGTTAAGGCCAATTACTATTACTTATTGCTAATTAAGTGCCAATTTATTGATAATTAGCAAATTAAAATAAACCCTATTCTATAACCATGCACCTTAATTGTATGCTTAACTTTGGGCATGATTTATTGAATTTCTGGGAATGTGTCACAATCATCATACCAACTTACTGGGAATGTGTCACAAAATCATACCAACTTACCACCTCTACCTCAAAGAATAAAACAGCCCAGGAATAAATGGGTCACAGTAGGCTCAGGAAGACTGCGACATGTAACACAGAAACATCCACCTTCACAAATATTACCTCTGCAGAATTCCTTCGCTCCACTACTGCACTGCGATACTCAAGAAAACAGAAGGGAGGTGGGACTGGAACCAATGAAGGTAACTCAAGAGAGCAAGCACACCCTAAGCACAAATAAAAAGGCCAAACACAGAAAACTATTACTGTTGGGGGATTCCATCATCAGAGGCATTAACCTTGGAACACAAGGCGAGGAGACCAAAATAGTGAAATGTCTTCCAGGATCCTCAGCTACCAGGAGTTCCAGGCAAATACAGACTATAATTAAGGAAGAAACTAACGATTTTAACACTGATGTTGTTATCCATCTGGGAACAAATGACCTGGCCAACAACTCCACACTTGTAGCACAGAAAGCTTTTCGGAAGCTTGGTGAAGGCGTGAAACCTTTTATAAAGACTAGCTTTTTCTGAAATATTGCCTGCATATGGAAAGGGAGAGCAAAGAGTGAAAAACACAGAGGACTTTAATAGATGGCTCAAACCCTGGTGTCATCAAGAAGGCTTCAGGTACATAGGAGGATGGGGAAATACATGGAAGGACAAGAAGTTATATTGCACTGATGGGCTACATATTACTACAGCAGGAAAAAGAATTCTTGCAGAGAAATTTAGACAATATTTTACTAGGCATTTAAACTAGAAAGTGGGGGTGATGTATGTATGAAGGACAATTATAGAGACCACCCCCGGCAAAAGAAAAGATGTGATAGTAGTAAAGACTGCAACAAAAACAAAATCAGCAACTCATTTCTTAGTATTGCAATGGAAAGTGAAACGAAACAAAAATCCAAACGAAAAAGGAGATTATCGCTGAAAAATAGCTGGAAAGCGATGACCATAAATGCTCGCAGTCTAAGCAACAAAGTTCATGATCTGCAAGCCCTGATGTTAGAGGCAGATCTAGATATTGTCGCTATCACAGAGACATGGTTCAGTGAATCACATGGATGGGATGCAAACATACCGGGATATAATCTTTTTAGGAAGGACAGAGATGGTCAAAAAGGTGGAGGAGTAGCTCTCTATGTAAAGATCAATATCCAAGCGACAGAAATGCAAGGGTTCTAGGGAGAGGAAGAAGCAATATGGATTGCTCTGAAAAGAGAAGATGGAACTTCTATCTACGTGGGTGTAGTTTACAGACCTCCGACTCAATTGCAGCAAATTGATAAGGATCTGATTGTGGATATCCAAAAGTTTGGAAGGAAAGAGGAGGTTCTGCTGTTGGGAGATTTCAACCTGCTGGATGCAGACTGGAATGTTCCGTCTGCAGAATCGGAAAGAAGTAGGGAGATTGTGGGTGCCTTTCAAGAGGCTCTGCTCAGACAAATGGTGACGGAACCCACAAGGGAAAAAGTGATAATGGATCTGGTCCTCACAAATGGAGAGAGTATCTCTGATGTGCGAGTGGGTGCTCACCTGGGAAGTAGCGATCATCAAACAGTTTGGTTTGATATAACAGCTAAAGTGGAGAGCAGCCGCACAATACTTAATGTCCTAGATTTCAAACGTACGGACTTTAATGCAATGGGAGAGTACCTGAAGAAAGAGCTGTTAGGATGGGAGGACATAAGAGAAGTGGAAAGACAGTGGTCTAAGCTGAAAAGAGTGATAAAAATGGCTACGGACTTTATGTGAAGAAAATCAATAAAAACAAGAGGAAAAGGAAGCCGATATGGTTCTCCAACCTAGTAGCTGAGAAAATAAAGGCGAAAGAGTTGGCGTTCGTGAAATATAAAAAAAAACCCAAGAAGAAGAGAGCAGAAAGGACTACAGGGTGAAACTGAAATAAGCCAAGAGAGAGATACGTCTGGCGAAAGCACAGGCGGAAGAACAAATGGCTAAAAATGTAAAAAAGGGAGACAAAATTTTTTTCAGATATATTAATGACAGGAGGAAGATGAAAAATGGAATTGCTAGGCTGAAAGATGCTGGGAACCAATATGTGGAGAGTGATGAGGAGAAAGCAAATGTGCTAAACAAATACTTCTGTTCTGTGTTCACAGAAGAAAATCCTGGAGAAGGACCGAGATTGTCTGGCAAAGTTACACGAGAAAATGGAGTAGTTTCTGCGCCGTTCACAGAGGAGGGTGTTTATGAGCAACTTGAAAAACTGAAGGTGGACAAAGCGATGGGACCAGATGGGATCCATCCCAGGATACTAAGGGAGCTCAGAGAGGTTCTGGCGAGTCCTATTAAAGACTTGTTCAACAAATCTTTGAAGACGGGCTTGATTCCTGGGGACTGGAGGAGAGCAGATGTGGTCCCTATTCATAAAAGTGGTCACAGGGATGAAGCAGGAAACTACAGGCCGATGAGCCTCACTTCGGTTGTTGGAAAAATAATGGAAGTGTTGCTGAAAGAAATGATAGTGTACTTCCTTGAATCTAATGGGTTACAGGATCCGAGGCAACATGGCTTTACAAAAGGTAAATCATGCCAAACGAACCTGATTGAATTTTTTGATTGGGTGACCAGAGAGCTGGATCGAGGATATATGCTAGATGTAATTTACTTGGATTTCAGCAAAGCCTTTGATACAGTTCCTCATAGGAGGCTGTTGAACAAACTTGAAGGGCTGAAGTTAGGACCCAAAGTGGTGAACTGGGTCAGAAACTGGCTGTCGGACAGACGCCAAAGGGTGGTGGTTAATGGAAGTCGCTCAAAGGAAGGAAAGGTGAGTAGTGGAGTCCCTCAGGGTTCGGTGCTGGGGCCAATCCTGTTCAATATGTTTGTGAGTGACATTGCTGAAGGGTTAGAAGGAAAAATGTGCCTCTTTACAGATAATACCAAGATTTGTAACAAAGTAGACACCGAAGAGGGAGTGGAAAATATGAAAAAGGATCTGCAAAAGTTAGAGGAATGGTCTAATGCCTGGCAACTAAAATTTAATGCAAAGAAATGCAGAGTAATGCATTTGGGGACTAACCGTATATGCTGGAAGGAACCGTATATGCTGGGAGGAGAGAAGCTGATATGCATGGACGGGGAGAGGGACCTTGGGGTGATAGTGTCCAAAGATCTAAAGGCAAAAAAACAGTATAACAAGGCAGTGGCTGCTGCCAGAAGGATGCAGGGCTGTATAAAGAGAGGCGTAGTCAGTAGAAGGTGTTGATGCCCCTGTACAGGTCATTAGTAAGGCCCCACTTGGAGTATTGTGTTCAGTTTTGGAGACCGTATCTGGCGAAGAATGTAAGAAAACTTGAGGAGGTCCAGAGGAGGGCGACGAAAATGATAGGAGGCTTGCACCAGAAGACGTATGAGGAGAGACTGGAAGCCCTGAATATGTATACCCTAGAGGAAAGGAGAGACAGGGGAGATATGATTCAGACATTCAAATACTTGAAGGGTATTAACGTAGAACAAAATCTTTTCCAGAGAAAGGAAAATGGTAAAACCAGAGGACATAATTTGAGGTTGAGGGGTGGTAGATTCAGGGGCAATGTTAGGAAATTCTATTTTACGGAGAGGGTAGTGGATGCCTGGAATGCGCTCCCGAGAGAAGTGGTGGAGAGTAAAACTGTGACTGAGTTCAAAGAAGCATGGGATGAACACCGAGGATTTAGAATCAGAAAATAAGATTAAATATTGAACTAAGGCCAGTACTGGGCAGACTTGCATGGTCTGTGTCTGTATATGGCCGTTTGGTGGAGGATGGGCTGGGGAGGGCTTCAACGGCCGGGAGGGTGTAGATGGGCTGGAGTAAGTCTTAACAGAGATTTCAGCAGTTGGAACCCAAGAACAGTACCGGGTATAGCTTTGGATTCTTGCCCAGAAATAGATAAGAAGAAAATAAAAAAAAGTAAATTGAATCAGGTTGGGAAGACTGGATGGACCATTCGGGTCTTTATCTGCCGTCATCTACTATGTTACTATGTTACTATCATTGGCCAGGTTCCACCTTAACAATCAAGTCCTACCCATGGACCTAGGTATAATTACCCCCACTTTTTTTTTTTTTTACTAAGCTATGATAGAGGTGTCTACCATGGTCCAGAATGCTAAATGCTCCAACTCTGGTATGATGTTCACAGAATTCCTATGAGCGTTGGAGCAGAATCGGGGAATTTAGTACCCTAGACTGTAGTAAAAACCTCTACCATGGCTTAGTTAAAGAGGATCTAAGGTATCCCCCAATAGAGTATGAGGTACCCAACAGTTCTGGTGTCTTTAGTTGGGCTATTGCAATTTGTTCTAATTTTAGACAGTCCAAATTTCTTCTGAGTCCTGCTCCCCAGCATCTCGCAGCAAACCTGAAATCTTGGGCAGCTAATATGCCGCAGCATACAGTTTGCGATACTCTACTCTAGAGGAAAATCAACAGAGTAGAAAGCAGCAGGTAAGACAAGTTGTTCACCAACTCCTCATGCATAAGGAAGGACAATGAACAAGTTGGAGAAAGGGGACTTTTGTTTAACCCCTCAAGCTTTTCTTGCTTCCAGCAATTGATTTAGAAGAGCAAACATCTACTTTGGGAGCCTTGAATCAGCATATCTGGGAAAGCCTCTCCTAAACATTTGGGCCCTAGGCAAAGACCTTTTTTGACTATGCCTAAAATATTTACCTAAAAATATTCTCCAGGTGAATAAACAGGTGGGCAAGTCTGATAGTTTTACAAGACTTTTTTAATTTAACTAATTTTCTTCAAACTCTTCACAATAATATTAGAGTGAGTCACCCTCCTTGTATCATTCACATATAATAAAGAATGTTGGTGTTAAAAAATGAAAAAAACAAACCAAAACTGAAGGGATTTGTGTCATTTTTAATAAATTCCTGAGCCTTGTACATTTCTCTGCAGTTTTGGTTTGGTTTTTGCTCTGCATCATCTCTGCAGGTTATGTTGGTTCTTTTTTTGCTTTGGTGTTAAAAAAATGTTTAAAAAAATGAAACAACTTAAAAAAGAAAGAAAGAAAGATCTCCTGTTTTATAGCAGTCAGGTTCTGTGTTTTCCTGATGTGTCTCATTCTAACCAAGATCATAAAGAAACATGTGTTCAGTTGCCTTGAGAACTAGCAGTAGGGGCTAGCTTCTTTTTGAAGTTCCCCTGCAAGTGCTTAATCAGATTTCCTGATTCTAAATTTGTTTTTCATCCTGTTCAGCTTGAATGCTTACTGATTGATACGCTTTGTTATTTCTTAGTCAATTTATACAGGAACTTATTATTGGCTGAATTTATCCAGGGAGATTGTGTAGATTTTAGATCCTGCTTTCCTTCATGTGTAAACTTACTGTAGCTCAAAAAAGCTGCAAAGCCCAACATATGTAATCAATTAACAATTTCAACTTCACTTTCACAGAAAAAGATGGTTCATATAGACAACAATTGTTAACTCACTGCAAAATGCTCATTAAAGGCTGATATTTAAGTGAGAAAAAAAGCCTCAGAACCCCATCAGAAGCATCCTGACTAGATATGATAAACATTTCACCAGCTAACCCCCCCCCAAAAAAAAAAAACCTTAGAGTTAAATCATTTTAGTAGTGTCTTGTCACTTTAAACCTCAAACGTAAAACTTATTGCTTAATAATAAATGTTTGTGCAATTGTTATCAATGTACACTTGCTGCTTTTAAATTTTTTTAATAAAAAGCACCTATCTATATTTGCGGAACTTGCTACAACTCAGTCCCACAAACGGTGGCCAGCGTTTCGCTAGTTGTTGCATCAGAGTAAAGAGGACTAAATCTAGAATCAAATAAAAAATACGTGTACATATCATTGGAAACAAAAATATAAACTATAGCCTTTTCTCTATGTAATACTCACCAAGGGCCCCTTTTACAAAGCCATGGTAGTGATTCCTGCACGGCAAGTTCGCCACAGCCCATTCAGTTCCTGTAGGCTGTGTTATGTGTTGCACTGGTAATTGCTACCACTGCTTTGTAAAAGGGGCCCTAAGCTTGGCATAGGTTCCATCTGCTCACTGGCTCTACAAAGATGGCCACCTCCTGACAACTTCCTGTTTTTCTCATTAAATAGCGGGTGCGCCGATAACAATTGCACAAGCATTATGAAGCATTAACAGTAAATTCTCAGGGAGTGTCTAGGGAGCTGAAATTGATCGTAGCAATGCATACAAAGGTCTCTTTCAAGAAAGAAAGCAGATGCTCAAGTCTCACACTGACCCAGCACGATAACTTCAGTCTCAGTGGCAGCTGGTAAAGAGGAGATACCGGTAAGAACAGAAATGCCAGTCATTGTGGGTGGGATGAGAGAAGAGAATGAGAGCCATGCCTATAACCACAGGGGAGAAAGGGGGAGAGGCAGAGAGACAGATGTGCCAGTCACCACGGGAAAGGAGAGAAATCAATGCTAACTTGAATATAAGCTGAGATTCCTATTATTAGGCTTTTTAAAAGCAATCTCAGTTTATAGTCAAGTATATATGAACTGACTGTTATTGGTTTTGCAAACACTGACCATCAACAGATAAATTAGCCTTGGCTATTCAACCCTGGGCCATGTGCAGTAGCACTGAATATTTTGGGCTAATTGTTAAAGCAGTGGCTTCTGGAGAATATGCAGATCCTGGCCAATATTCAGCCGAGACCCACATAAGACATATATGTAGGTCCTGGTGGTATATTATCCAGGGTCCATATAAGACATTTGTGCCCAGATTTCAATCTCTGCTTTCTCTGATTTTATATAATGTTTTTATGAGTTATTTGGTTTGGTTTTGGATCCACAAAGGTTATTTTGTTATTTTTATGCAAATGATATTTTTATTTTTATCCCTTTCAATTAATATTTTCTAGCTTTTCAAAATTCAAATTCAAATTGAATTTCTATGATTCATCTGTGGGCAGAGACATTTATTGAAGCTTAATGCATCTAAGACAAAGCTTTTATTTTTACTAATGATCTATCATGCTAACACATATTACATTACACTCTGATAAGCAATTACCAATAGAGAACGCTTCCAGAGTTCTTCAAATTATTTTGAACACTCAATTGTCAATGGAACCTCAAGTAAATAATTTTAGCAAAAAGATATTTTTGAAAGTAATTACTGTATATCTGTTTTTTCACCTGGAATACTTTCATGTATTGGTACATTATACTTGTATGCCAAATAGATTGTATCTCAATTAGATTATTGCAGTGGGACTAAAGTCAAAATTTATTGAATAAGTTACAACTTCTACAAAATACTGCAGCAAAATTGTTGTTGGAGATATTGTAAATTTAATCATGTGACAGCATTGTTGAGAAACCAACCAACTTCCTAAATTCTGAGTATTATTTTGTCACTGTAGCTGAAAGGAATGTTATCTTATTCCCCCACCCCCTCTCCTTTTACAAAACCATGATAGCGTTTTTTAGCACAGGCTGGTGTGCTGAATGCTCTGCACCGCTCCCAATCTGATCGTCCAAATCACTTAATCGTCCATCTTTATACCACATTTTCGTCCAACTTTTTGTCCAAGTCCAAAATGCATAGAACAAGCCCTGTTGGATGTGGGAGGGGTCTGCAAAATGATGGACTGAACACCCAGACATGCCATCTAAATAGTAGGGTACCTTACAGGGCACTGCTGTTAACTTTACAAAAAAGGTGCCATGTCTTCTCCTCACTACAGCTCCCTTATAGGTCATGGTGAGCCCCCAAACCACTCCAGAATCCCCTATACCAACTTATCTACTACCCTAATAGTCCTTATGGCTGCAGGAGCCACTTATATGCCAGTAAAAAAGGGTTTTGGAGGTGTATAGGGGAATGCACATGTTTATGTATCAATGCAGTGATTACAGGGGCTTATGGGCATGGGTCCTCTTCTCCATGGGTCCCTAACCCCCCCCCCAAGATACCTTAAGCCACCTCTATGCTGGACGACTAGGCTTTCCTATGCCAGACTGCCAAGTGATGATGGTCTGGAGGCTGAATTTTAAAGGTGTGATTAATATTTTTACGGGGTTGGGGGGGTCGGTGATCACTGGGGTCTGTTTTATGTGTTTGCAGTGCTTATCTGCTGACTTTAAGTGGGTTTTTGTGACTTTGACCATGTTTTAGATGGTCTAAGTCACAACGTCCAAGTTCTGTCGATCCTGGGCTGTATAACTTTTGGTTATATATGCTGTACGACTAAGTCTAAGCCAGCCTACGTCCTGCCCAACTCCCAACCTCGACATTCCTCCCGAAACGCCCTGTTTAGCTTTGGTCATTCAGCGGCACTATGAAGGCCTAGGTTGTTTAGAAATATGTCCAAAACCCGATTTTTATTATCGGCACTTGGACGTATTTGGGAAATGTTCGTCCAAGTGCTGACTTAGGCCGGTTTTTGGATGTTTTTCTCTTTTGATTATGAGCCCCATAGCTTTTTGTTTGTTTACTAGTAAGAGAGCAAACATACTTTTTTAATTATTTTTTTTTAAATCAATTCTTACAGTATCCCTTTTCCCTACTTGTTACATTCTTTATTGTAGTATGATTTAATGCAATGAGATGTTTATTTCTTTAGTAATATTATAGCGAGTCGTGAGCATGTGTTCTTTTTTCCTTCTGGGAGATTCTGACAATTGGGTTTATTTAAAGCACCATGGGCATGTGCTGTTTTTCTTACCATATGTAGGAACTTCTGGCAAATATGCTGGACAGCATATGTAGTAAGTTTTTAAAAAAATATTTTTATGTTTTAATTTGGGCACAATGCTGCATAGTCACTTAGTATTTCCATGGCGTTATGCTCAGTTCTCTTCATGTGGTGACATAGTAGTACATGTCACTTTAGTTTAGAATCGTTCATTGTGATCGATGGTTCCATTACTGCTTCCACAAACCTGTTATTTATCTTTTGTTTCTCTATTTTTCAAGTATGTTTTTGTTTACCCTGTTAACTAGATGTGCCTTTTTTGCAGTCCACTACAGTTAGTTGGTTTTTTACCTATAGTTTTTACTTCCAAAATTATGACGTGTGTCTTAGTCCTTTTGCCGGCACAATAATACCACTTTTTATATGCAGCCAAATTTAGCCCACCCTTTTTCCTGATGTACTGGCAATTCTTTATAAAGTTCTCATTTTCAATCACTGGTGCAATACAGGATACTATCCATTAAAAGAAGTTATTTAAATTACATACAATGTTTTCAGTTCTCTTCATTGCTCTTTATGTGCCTGTAAGTCATTTAAATTCTTCTGCTGTAGGCTAAGGGATTCTTAATCAAAAGAAAAAAACGTCTAAAAAGTGGCCTAAATGGCTACTTGGACGATCAAAAAGCCTGATCGTCCAAGTACCCTTAATCAAAGCTGGTTTTAGACGTATCTAAAACCAGCTTAGGCCTTTCCCCTGCCTCTAGACGCACAGAGAAAAGAGGCATTTTTAGAGGAGGGGAAAGGGTGGGCGGTGGGCGGGAGGTGGGCCGACCTAGACCTAGGCGTGCAGCAGGTATAACCAAAACCTTAGGCAGGTTGCCTAGTCGGCACTTATATGTTTTGACTTAGACGAAGTCAAAACAGGTCTAAGTGCCGAAAAAGGGGCCGCTGAGCTGATCGTGGCTCCTGCGATCAGCTCAGCGGCCCAAGCAACCTGACCACCCCCTACAACAATGATCGCGGCAGGAAAGATGCCTCATCTCTCCTACCTCAATGCCATCACTCCTCTACCCGAACTGTCGCGACCCGTGGCAGGAGAGATGCCCTATCTCTCCTGCTGCCGGTTGTGGAAGTTCGGGTAGAGGAGTGATGACATCGTGGTAGGGAAGATGAGGCTACTCTCCTGCCGTGATACCCCCTGCCATCACACCCCCCCCCGACAACATCGGGGCAAGAGGGAGTCCAAGCCCTCTTGTCCCGTGGCACCCCCCACCTCCCCGATGACATCGGGGCAAGAGGGAGTCCAAGCCCTCCTGCCACACGATCTCTAACCCCCCTGAGTCCAATGATGCCAGGAGGGAGCCCAAGCTCTCCTGGCCTCTCGACCCCCACCCCCTACAAGATCGGGCAGGAGGGAGCCCAACCCCTCCTGCCCAGGCAGACCCCCTACCCCCCACCCCCCACTACAATACGGGCAGGAGGGATCCTGCCCGATCTTGTAGGGGATGGGGGTTGAGAGGCCAGGAGAGCTTGGGCTCCCTCCTGGCCCCATTGAACTCGGGGGGGGGGGGGATTAGAGATCACAGGGCATGAGGGCTTGGGCTCCCTCTTGCCCCAATGTCATCAGGGGGGGGGTGGATTCTGTAACCGGTGTTGTTTTTGACAGACACCGGTTACAGAATCCAGCTTTTAGGTGAAGGACTGGCTCCTCCTTCACCTAAAAGCCCTTGTGTTGGACGTTTGGAGCCTAGGCATTTTTTTGGTTCATTATGGAGTATAAGTTTAGACGTAGTGCGTTTAAACAGCTAAATGTAGAGGCAGGCCATTATTTTTTTAAAAACCTCCTTTTGGACATTTTTTTTGATTATGGACATTTTCCCTGCTTCTGCTTTCAACGTTTAAGGCCTTAGGCCAAAAGGGGACTTAGATGGTTTTTTTTTTATTATGCCCCTCTAAACGTTTATGTTGTATATTCAGCTCTGCATTTTGATTAATAATTTTCTGCTTTTTGGGGCAGGTTTATATTGTTCTTTATGTCTTATTTTTAAGATGTGCTATCATATAGGCATATATTTATAATGTTGGTTTACTTTCTAGCATTACATAAGAGATAGTTGTCATCATGATATTAATTTTTTTTGCATGTGTTTTTGTGTAGCAGACTAATGACATTTTAGAAAGTCCACCATAATTAGTGGTGGGGCTAATAACAATGGCTGAGCTGATTAATAGCTTGGCTAGTGTGTTTAGGGGGAAGGGGGTGTTCTTAGGTGATGGTGATGGTGAGGGGGATGTGGGTTAAAAGAAATAAAGATTGAAGGGAAGGAATTAAGATATGACAGCAGGGGGTTTGGGTGAGATAAGGGGATTATCTGGATTGGTGGAAACTTGATGGTTGCTAAGGTAGGGTGTGAGTGGATTGGAGGATAATGAAGGGTAGGGATTGGCTGGAATTAGAGTGAGAGTTGTTTTTAGGGTGAGGGAATTTAATTGTGGAGGTTTGGGTAGGAAGGGTGGTGGTTGGTAGCACGGTTTAAGGTTGTTAGGCTTGAGGAATAGGAGTTTTAAAGTGGTTTGGTTGGGGTTTTTTCTTTGGGTGGGTGTGGTTGGTTGGAGGGGTGGCAGGGTGTCACAGCTGTGGAATGGAGGATCTTCCAAGCCCAAGCAGTTGTGAAGTTGAAGTTACTGGTAAATGGAATTTTGGGAGATTACTTATATGTGATACTGCTACAAGTAGGGAGTAAGGCTGGGCGACACTGTGGGGGACTCTGTGGGGGACTGGAAGTGAATAATGTGGATGTTTACATGAATACAATGTGGGGTTTGAACCAGCTAGGTTGGCACCGACTAGTTGACAGTCAAAATTGTATTAAGAGGCTGGCCTGGATGATGAGGTTTGATGATATTAGATTATGATGATTATTTATTATTATGGTTTGAAGGTTATGAAAGAAATTGTTAATAAAGCTGCGGCCAAATAATTTGTCCATAAAGAATGGTGTATTGTCTTTATTGTTTGGGATATGATGTGTTATATTTGAAGCTGAATCAGTGAGAGTGCCATTGTTAAGTGAGCACTGTTACTGTTTATCCAGTTATCACAACTAAAATGGTGTGTGGTCTTCATCATAAGGCATATGAGGACAGACTTAGAGATCTCAATATGCAAACTTTAGACTAAAGGAAAGGTGGGAGAGGGGAGATATGATAGAGGTGTTTAAATACCTACTTGATGTAAATGTGCGTGAGTCGAGTCTCTTTCATTTGAAATGAAGCTCTGGAATGAAAGGGCATTGAATGAAGTTAAGAGGTGATAGACTCAGGAGTAATCTAAGGAAATACTTTTGTTACAGAAAGGGTGGTAGATGCATAGAACAGTCTCCCGGAAGAGGTGGTGGAGACAGAGACTGTGTCTGAACTCAATAAGGCATGGGATAAGCACGTAGGATCTCTTAGAACGAGGGCTGACTAGATGGGCCAGTTGGCATTTATCTGCCATCATGTTTCTATCACAAGTTTTATCTCTGTAATTTTGCTAATTTGCTTTTATTTTGTCAGGCATGCCACAATATTTTTTTTTTCTGTTGCCCGATGTAGTCTAATGGGCTAATGCAGTTTTTATTTATTATCAACTACCTTCCCAATTTTTATTATCAACTACCTTTTATAATGTTTATCTCTATAGTTCAGGCACTGCCCAATATAGGATGCTGTTTATATTTTAATATTTTCGATTTTCCTTGTGGGTTAGGTTTACATTTTTTCATATTTTTTTCTCTCAGTAATTATGCAGTGTGATTAAATGCTTACCAACATATGTAAATATTACATAGGTCTCATTTAGTGGTACTTATCATCTATCAAACTTTGATACGGCTGTATCTTGGTATGTGTTTACTCATCGTTGTACTCTCCAGCAATTCACAGATATGTTTATATTTTAATTTAACTGTACTAGTTTCTACAAGTTTTTTATGATTCTCATGAAATTTATTTAGCCATCATTCATAACGACATTCATTTATTTATTTGATTTTATCACTTCATAGTACTTTTTACATTGGTTCATTTTTTTTTTTTTTTCACATACTTTTAACATTTTGTATGTTAAATTGTGATTTGTATTTGTTTTAATACTTGGTAATATGTTTTATTTTTAATATACAGGTATTTGTTCATTCATAGACTCCTGAATAAGGTACTTAGGTGCCAAAACACTAGCCGTGATGAGTCAGTTAAATGTTTCAGTTGATTATCATCTTTTTGAATTTTTCTGACATCAATGTATGATTTAAAGCTTGCTTGTATTTCAGAATTGATTGAATTTGTGCTCTATCCCTATTATAACAGGGACAATTAATGATGCTGTTTAGCCATGTCTATGTTATTTGTGATAATTGGAGGGAAACAAGATTTTATGTATGTAGTATGGAAACCACATAGTTGTATGCGGTATATAAATTTTTTAATAAATAAATAAAATAATCAATAAAGATCGCAGTTGATACATCTTTACCATCTCTACTTTTTGTTGACTTCATTTGCAATTTCGTAGAGATTCACTTTCCGTTTCTACATCTCACATTATATTTATTTATTTATTCATTTTTATAGCCCAGAATGGGTTACAAGGATGCATACACAAAATTCTCAGGAGCAGAGATCTGTACATTACAGAGTCAATAACATGCTACAGGATCAAAACAAAAAGCTATAGAATCAATAACTTATAACTTATAGATAATGTGACTAAGAACACATGCTTTGCAGAATCTAAGAAAATAAATCATAGAGTCACAAATGGATATTAACATATTTGCAGTGAACGGTAGAAGAACTGGTTAGCAGGCACAGGTGTTCTGAGGTAAGGTACATTGAAGCAAGGATTGTCAAAGTTTGAGACCAGAATTGATCCGGTCCATAAAAAGAAGCGTCATCATGACTAAACAAGGAATATCATTTAAAATAGGGTAATTTACTGAAACTGACAAAATAAAAGTATACTTTTTTTTTATATATATTGTGCAAGTACAATAATCATTTTGGAGCAATATCAATTTTATAAAACATAAAATGCAGTATCAGGTTGCAAGTTAATGCATCTGATAATTAATGATCAGAGCTTTATTCTCATCTACCTGAGACGGCCCTGGGCTTTCTTTAATGATTCTTTTAGGATTAGCATGCATCTTCAATTTCAGTTTAATTAAAACATGTTGTTTTGGTTCTTCTGCAATTAACTGGAACTGAAATATTAGAGGTTTCGTGTTGTGCTAGCGAGTGGTGCCTTGTGTATGATTCCCCGTTAGTTAAGAAAGAATGGATTACTATAATGAATGTTTTGTTAATCAGATGAGCTATCTAGAACAGGATAATTATTTGAAGAATGTGCAGTAAATCAGATGTGTTATAAAGTCAGGTGTAGAGGGATTACATGAGCCAAAGTCATTTTAAATTTTGTGCTCTGAGCAATTAATATGGCACATTGTCATTATAACAACTATTTAATCATCTTTGTGAGTGTGCTTAGTACAACCTTCATCAGGTATTTACATCGTGGTGCATATCTTGAAGACACTACAATTTAATGTCTTTACTGCCACTGGAATATTCAATAGATCCTTGTTAAAATGGTAGCTTATAACATTTCTTTAATTCTTGACTTCATCTTTAAAATGCATCTACAACTTGGGGAGACAGTCATAAGATATTTAAAGTTGCCAAGGCTGGGACATAGCATTCAAACAAGTAACCTGAATATGGATTGTGATCAACAAATTATGAGTCACTCAGAAACGTGAAACTCTTCAAGGAAGGAACGCTCCCCCCTAGAGATGAACCAGAGTTTGCCTTCCAGTCATTGCAACTGTTTCAATGCTGGTCACGCTCCATATATGGTTACAAAAATAAATAAATAAATAAATGTTACAATCTTGCAACTTCTTGTGTGAAAGTTTTTTCTTTCTTTTTTCTTGTTCAACAAACAAACATCACTCTATGAGCTGTAAGTAAAGTAATAACTTAGCTTCATAGCGGGTTGGGGGGTCTCATTTTTTGATCTAAGCATTTTACTGACTTCCACTAGTTTTTTAACTAGTATTACTCCTACGATTCCTGAAAGAAAAGGCTGGGACATAGAGCAGGTAAAGAGAAAGTGGGAGAGCAATATGGTCTGATGTTGCTTTTCCCAACTGACCAATAAGAAGCCTTTGAGGTGGTGATGTAATGAACACTTGCAGTGTAAACAGGCTGGAATAGGTCTGCAGGATCCCGCCTGCCTGGCAGCATTTAATACATTTAACCAGTACTCAGGGTGACAGTTCAGAATGATCTCAGGTTCTACTTAATAGTGATCAATCAGTTGGTATAGTGGGACTGGAACGAAAGTTATCTAGAATAAGAGCTAACTTTTATTTACGGAAGAAAATGTGACCTTGCTGAGTGAAAAGGTACCTAAAGTGGGGCATGTGATATCTGGAATTAATTACTTTATTTTTGATAAATATTTCTCATTTTTTGAAAGATATAATTTATCCATACCTGAGGCTACAATTTGGCAGGATTATGGCATTGATATCTATCTATCTTGGGGTATAAATAAGTCACATAGCCCCACTTTTGGTACCTGTAGTTTTGGAACTGTAGAACATGAAAAATATCAAAGCTGTGAAAAAAATTTACATAGTCCCATTCTACTGACCCTATAGTACACAAAACTTCAAAAATGAGTGTTGCCCCTCCAAACTTTTATAGCCTTTTTATCTCTTCTATTTGTAACCCCATGTTTGATAGTTTTGCACTCAGCACATCACAGATATTTACAAGTTACATTGAAGGCACATTCTGGGTATACACTACATATTTTTCAGATAGCTTTGCTGTGCATTGAGGAATAAACAGGCCAGTACTGGAAAGGTTTGTGTGGGTAACATCAAGAGTTTATCTAGTCAAGTCTCAGTATATAATTAATCCAATCAAATAGGGGAAGGAAGAAAGGTATGCCGGAGCATGGTTAGACCATATTCAGCATGACCCAAATAAAATTACCAGTTAAATCAGGCAACTGAATTAAAGCGTGGCTGTTTATCAATACCTTTTACCGTACAAGATTCTTACATTATTTCTTAATTTTGATGGTTATGCCACCTTTTATTTATCTTTTACTTTTCATATTTTTATAATCTTTTTTTTATTAACCTGCCCATCTTAATATTTCCCTGCTCTGAAGTCTCGTTTGAATTGAATCATTCTGCTCTAGCATCTCATGCCCTGCTTATGTTTCTTTAATTTGTTTTCATGTGTCTATTTTTGTGTACTGTATAACCAGGTACTCTTCTGATATTATAAACTGCTCAGATACTGAATTAGAGAAGTGTATTAAATACCTGAAGTATAAACAAATAGAAATAAAATAACTGCTCTAAAGTTAACTGGAGAAGTCATTCAGTTAACTTTAGCCAGATGAATTCAGAAGTTTGACTTAAGTGGATGTCTCAATGAATTATGTTTAAAGTTGACTGGATTAAGAGTGGGAGGTTGGGAGGCGGATAGATGGATGGAGATGCTGTATTCTGTGTTTGGATGAGGCAGGAAGGAAGCAGGGAGGCAGTCAGGGGAGGGGGGGGGGGCATAGTGTGAAGTTGCAAAAGGCAGAGTTATGGCTTGCTATGGCCCTGAATATGAGGTTTAATTTTCCATTCTGCCTCAATAGTACTGATCACCTTGCTGAGATTTAGAACATAAGAGTTGCCGCTGCTGGGTCAGACCAGTGGTCCATCATACCCAGCAGTCCGCTCATGCGGTGCCCATCCAGTCAAACACCAGCACCCTACTGAGACCAGCCCTACCAGTGTACGCCCTTATTTAACAGGAACTTGTCTAACTTTGCCTTGAATCCCTGGAGGGTGTTTTCCTCTATGACAGATTCCAGAAGAGTGTTCCAGTCTTCTACCACTTTCTGGGTGAAGAAGAACCTTCTTATGTTTGTACGGCATCTATCCCCGTTCAACTTTAGAGAATGCCCTCTCGTTCTCTTAAACTTGGAGAGGGTGAACAACCTGTCCTTATCTACTAAGTCTATCCCCTTTAGTACCTTGAATGTTTCGATCATGTCCCCTCTCAATCTCCTCTGTTTGAGGGAGAAGAGGCCCAGTTTCTCTAATCTTTCGCTATACGGCAGCTCTTCCAACCCCTTAACCATCTTTGTCGCTCTTCTCTGGACCCTTTCGAGTAGTACCGTGTCATTCTTCATGTACGGTGAACAGTGCTGTATGCAGTACTCCAGGTGAGGGCGCACCATGGCCTGGTACAGCAGCATGATAACCTTCTCCAATCTGTTTGTGATCCCCTTCTTTATCATTCCTAGCATTCTGTTTGCCCTTTTTGCCGCCGCCGCACATTGCGCGCACAGTTTCATCGACTTGTTGATCAGAACTCCCAAGTCTCTTTCCTGGGAGGTTTCTCCAAGTACCGCCCCGGACATCCTGTATTCATGCATGAGATTTTTGTTACCGACATGCATCACTTTACACTTGCCACGTTGAACCTCATCTGCCATGTCAATGTCTATTCCTCAAGCCTGATTATGTCACATTGCAGATCTTCGCAATCCTCCTGTGTCTTCACTACTCTGAATAACTTTGTATCGTTCGCAAATTTAATCAACACGCTCATCGTACCTATGTCCAGATCATTTATAAAGATGTTGAAGAGCACGGGTCCAAGCACTGAGCCCTGCGGCACCCTACTGGTGACACTCTTCCAATTCGAGTATTGTCCATTTACCCCCACTCTATGTTTCCTATGCTCCAGCAAGTTTTTAATCCACGTATTTCACCCTTGATTCCATGGCTCGCAATTTTCCAAAGTCATTCATGCGGAACTTTGTCGAACGCCTTCTGAAAGTCCAGATATACAATGTCGACTGGGTCGCCCTTGTCTATCTGCCTGTTTACTCCCTCGAAGAAGTGTAGCAAGTTTGTCAAACAAGATCTTCCTTTGCTAAAACCGTGCTGGCTGGTCCTCATCAGACTGTGTCCGTCAAAGTGTTCAATGATGCAATCCTTTATCAGTGCCTCTACCATCTTTCCCAGTACCGAGCTCAGACTCACCGGTCTGTAGTTTCCCGGGTCTCCCCTCGAAACGTTTTTGAAGATAGGCGTAACATTCGCCACTTTACAGTCCTCCAGGATCTTTCCCATTTTGATCAACAGATTGGCTATTAGTTGAAGCAGTTCAGCTAAGGTCCCTATTAGTTCCTTGATGACCCTCGGATGGATGCCATCAAGTCCCGTGGATTTATTGCTATTAAGCCTATCAATTTGCCTTCATACCTCTTCTAGACTGATCGTTAACCCTGTCAGTTTCCCATTTTCACTTCCAGCATATAGTCTGATTGGTTCCAGTATGCTGTGTATATTCTCTTCGGTAAATACAGACGCAAAAAATGTGTTTAGTCTGTCAGCAATTGCTTTCTCTTCCTTTAGTGTTCCCTTTATTCCTTGGTTATCCAACGGTCCCACCATTTCCTTCGTGGGTCATTTCCACTTGATATATCGAAAGAACAGCTTGAAGTTTTTTGCCTCATTGGCTATTTTTTCCTCGTAGTCTCTTCTGGCCCCTTTTACTGTCTTATGGCACTTGCGTTGATGTTGTTTGTGCTTATTCCAGTTTTCGTCTGTTTTTGATCTTTTCCATTCTTTTAACGAGGTTTTTATGTCTCTGATTGCTTCCTTAACCTCTACAGTGAGCCATGCCAGTTCTTTATTCTTTTTCCTTTTTGATCCCTTGTTGATACGCGGTATATAAAGATTTTGCGCCTCGGTGACCATATCCTTGAAAAGAGAGCAAGCTTGCTCTAGCATCTTTATAGCACGTATCCTCTTCTTAATCTTCTTCCCCACCATGCGTCTTACCCATCATAATTCCCTTTTTTGGAAGTTTAGTGTCTTGGCTGTCATTCTGGACCAATGTTTTGCCCCTATTTCCAGGTTGAAGCGGATCATATTGTGATCACTGTTTCCCAGCATCCCTTCTACTTCTACATCCTGTGTGCTGGTCCCCGCAGTCCATTTAGAATTAAGTCCAGAATTGCATTTCCTCTCATGTTTTCCTTTACAAGTTGTTCTAGGAAGCAATTGCCTACAGTTTCCAGGAACTTGGTCTCTCTAGCACAACCGGAGGTGCCTAGATTCCATTCTATCCCTGGATAGTTGAAGTCGCCCATGATAACTGTGTTGCCTCCCTTGCAGATGTGTTTAATCTCATTCGTCATTTCTATATCAATTTCTTCGGACTGCCCTGGGGGTCGGTAGTAGATGCCTATCCTCATTTCCGGTCCATTTGTTCCTGGAATTTTGACCCATAGAGACTCTAACTTATCTGTCTGTTGTGGCATGTTCTCTCCAGTAGATTCAATTTCCTCTCATTCGTGTACATAAGTAAATGTATATAAGTGTATATAAGTAGATGTTAAACAGTGAGGTCAGCAACAACTGGTGAGAGAAAATTATGCTCTCCTTGTTGAGAAATGCACAGTAATTATTTGATGTTTCTGTAGACCTGGATGCTCATCTGTAGCTTTGATATATACATTTGTGTGAAGGTAGATTTTAGAGAGAATGTGCAAATCAGAATTGATGTCCAAGCTGGGCTGTGTTAATTCCCAAAGGATTTGCCGACATAGAGCCACTTCCAAATACATGCATTAATACACATTTAGGTGACAGCGTTGTACAACAGCAATACCCATTTTGCAATTGTTAATGTCTAAAGGATCTGCAGGGTTAACATTCATAAACATATATGTACTTTATACGTATATAGCTGCCATTTAAGAAACATATATTTCTAGGTTTCTCTACTCTTTCACAGCACCCAATATCATTATTGCTTTCAGAGGAGACAAAAAACACTGAGGAATTAAAGTGCTGCACAATATAAGTATCTCCATATAGCCTAAATGTCCCCAGAAATAGGTATAAATTCCAAGTAGGATCTTGGGGTGGGGTGAGGCATAAATGTGAATTTTCACTTCTGAAGGTCAACGAGTTCAAGGTATAAATTAGAACAGTGTATTAATACAAAGCTTCAAAAGGGCTGGAAAAAAAAAATCTGATGCAAAATCCACATATTATTCCTGAAATGAATGTTGTAGCTTTCTGATATGGTTAGCATACTCTTGACACCAAGCAGCCTTATGGGGTAAAGACCTAGATCAACTGCTTTTGCCCACTACCTACAGGAAATTTAGGAAGCACCTAAAAACATACCTGTTCCTGAAAAACCTAAACAATTGACCCGCTCTCCCCTCTCTCTCCTCAATAATGGTCCTCCCGACCTCCTACCCTTTTCCTCTCTCCCCTCTTAAGCCCGCATAGAATTTCACGGTACTGTGATACATATAAACTGTTATCTTTATCATATCGTAATTTTTTGCTGTATTTTCTAAAATGTACGGCCTATTCCAAACAGGTCCTCTCGGACATTACTTACCAAATTGCATATCGTATACTCTTGCTCAACAAATTGTATTTCTATTTTTTTGCTTTCTTTTTTTTTTTTTTTATAAATTCTTTATTCATTTTCAAAATTACATTAAGTGTAAAATATATTCATTCACAGTAACAATAAATACATCACTTATAAACAATCATTGGTACATTATATAAATTTTTATCCCTTCCCCTTTCCCATCCCTCCCAACCATATATTCCATTATTATATAATATATGTAATAATAAAATACCCCCCTCCCTACATCCTGAACTGATAAATAAAAGGGAAATAATTTTACTTAATCCTTACAATATTTTGTTAATGGTTTCCACTGAAGCATGCCATTCAGGCGGGGTTCCCTGATTGGAAAAACCTTAATAATCATTATAGTATGGAGTTTCTTTGTTTTCAGACAGACTTCTTGGGTCACCAGGCCGCCCAGTGGTATAAAGGATTAAGTGGATTTAGTAAAAAGAAATTAAAAACTGGTTTAAGAGATATTTGGAGCATTGAGATTAAGCATGAAATTACTGCATCTCAATGGCCACGAATTTGGTCTTGGAGGATGAAATGTACGGTGTCTGCATCTATGAGACAAACTTGTTTTTTTCTGTTACATAGAGCGTTATGGATCCCTGTTAGGTTGCAAAAATTAGATAGTTCTTTGTCTAATAGATGCTGGCATTGTCATCTAGAAGCAGGAACTTTAGATCATTTATTGTTTCATTGCCCATATATTATGAATTTTTGGAAATCAATTTGGGACCAAATTAATAATTTATTAGATAACCCAGTGGCATTATCCTATGATACTGTGATAATTGGTATGGAAATGAGAGCAAAAAGTCAGATTTCTGCTAACAACAATAAATTATTACTAATAATGACTGGTGTTGCCATTCAGCAAATTACATATAATTGGAAGGATTGGAGGAGATTAAATTATAACTTTTGGTATTTTTGCTTTCTTAAAGACTCTGCTCTATGTTTTTCCTCTGACTATAGAAACATAGAAACATAGAAATTGACGGCAGAAAAGGGCTATAGCCCATCGAGTCTGCCCATACCAATGACCTACTCCCTGACTTTTACTTCCCTATTGATCCCATGTGAATATCCCATTTTCTCTTAAAATCTGACACGCTGTTGGCCTCAATCACCTGCTGAGGCAGCTCGTTCCAATGATCGACCACCCTTTCGGTGAAGAAGTACTTTCTAGCATCACCCTGAAATTTCCCTCCCCTGATTTTCAGCGAGTGTCCTCTGGTTATCGAGGGCCCTGTAAGACTGAAGATATCATCTTTCATCTCTATACGCCCCGTGATATACTTAAAGGTCTCAATCATGTCCCCCCTCTCTCTTCGCTCCTCCAGCGAGTACATCCGCAGTTTTTTTAGTCTTTCTTCATATGTGAGATCCCTGAGCCCCAAGACCATCCTGGTAGCCATTCGCTGAACCGATTCAATTCTCAACACATCTTTCCGGTAGTGTGGTCTCCAGAATTGAACACAATACTCGAGATGAGGTCTCACCATGGATCTGTACAGTGGCATTATGACTTCAGGTTTTCTGCTGACAAAACCCCTACGGATGCAGCCCATCATTTGTCTTGCTTTGGACGAAGCCTTCTCCACCTGATTTGCAGCCTTCATATCATTGCTAATGATCACTCCTAAATCACGTTCTATCGTGGTACTGGACAAGGTTTCACCATTTAGTGTGTAAGTTCTGTGTGGGTTTTTTTTGCCTAGGTGCATTACTTTACATTTTTTGGCATTGAAGCTTAGTTGCCAAGTTGATGACCACTGTTCCAACTGTCGTATGTCCTGCGTCATAAAGTCAGGTACACTGCTTTTGCCTACTATGTTGCATAGTTTGGCGTCATCGGCAAACAGTGATACTTTCCCTCTAAGTCCTTGGGTCAAATCTCCTATGAATAAATTGAATAGTATCGGCCCTAAGACGGAGCCCTGAGGTACTCCACTCGTCACAGCTGACGTTTTGGAGGGGGTACCGTTTACCATCACCCTTTGAATCCTACCATCTAGCCAATCCTTTACCCATGTAGTGAATGTATCTCCTAATCCCATCAATTTTAGTTTGTTCAACAGCCTGCGGTGTGGGACGCTATCAAAAGCTTTGCTGAAGTCCAAATATATCACGTCTAGGGACTGCATATTGTAATTCGCTGAATGTCTGGCTCTCTTGACTGTAAACCGCCTAGAAGTCACAAGATTGTGGCGGTATAGAAGAATAAAGTTATTATAATTATTATTATTATGACTATGGGGCTCATTTTCAAAAAAGAAAGACGTCCCAAAAATGGCATAAAGTGGCACATGGACATCTTACTGGACGAGACCAAGTTCCTGGAAACATTTTTGAAACCGACTTTCTAGACATCTTGCTAGGCCTTTTGTCTACAGCATATCCAAAGTTCAAAAAGGCACGTAGGAGGTGTGTTATGGGTGGTCTTAGTGTGTGCTTAGCACTTGGATGTCTTGCAGCCATAATCAAACATTTACAAAGATGTCCAAGTATCTGTTCACCAAGGAAATTAAGTTACTCTATTCAATTGTAATATCTTCCTCTTTGTAAACCGCATAGAGCTTCACGGTTCTGTGGTATATAAGTGGAATGTTATGTTATGGCCAAGAAGCCATTTAGATGTTTGGAGCTAGACCTGTTTTAAAAGTGAATAAGAGCCAAAAATTCTAAACTGACCATATGTAATGTAATGTAATGTAATGTCATTTATTTCTTATATACCGCTACATCCGTTAGGTTCTAAGTGGTTTGAAGAAAATATACATTAAGATTATAAATGAGAAGTAAGAAGGTACTTAAAAAATTCCCTTACTGTCCCGAAGGCTCACAATCTAACTAAAGTACCTGGAAATTAATAAAGAAGAGAAAATAAAGATGGTTGAAAAAAGAAAAATTCTATGTGAACTTATAGGATGGAAATTAAACTGACAGTGAAGAACTGTATGAAAAATGGAATGCAGTTAGAGAGGGTAGGTTACAATCTATTTATGGTATTTGTTTAATTGGAAGGTGTTAAGGTGGGTAATTTGGGGGAAGGTTATCTGAAGGTAGGTGAATCTTCTGGAGGTAAAAGAGGAGGGGTTAAGATATTTGGATGAATTTTTTGAAAAGCAGGGTTTTGATTTCTTTTCTGAATGTTTTGAAGTTGTCTGATATTGTCATAAGATTGGAGATGGAATGGTTGATTTTTGCTGCTTGTGTTGCCAGAAGGTTGTCAAACATTTTCTTGCGTTGTGTGCCTTTGAGTGGGGGGAAGGCGAAAGGGTTCGAGGTTCTTCTGTGTCTTGAGGTGGAGATTTGGTTTAAGCGGTTGTTTAGATAGGAGGGGGAAGAGCCGTGTAATGCTTTGAATATCAGGCAGTGGAATTTGAATTGGATTCGTGCTTGTATGGGTAACCAGTGAGAGTCTAAGAAGGCAGTTGTTATGTGATCATATTTTTTGAGTGAGTAGATCAATCTGAGGGCGGTGTTTTGTATGGTCTGGAGTTGTTTTATCATAGTGGCTGGACAAGGAAGATATAAGGAGTTGCAATAATCCAGCAGACCTAAGACTAGGGATTGGACGATTAGTCTAAATTGTGCTTGGTCAAAGAATTTTCTGATTTTACGGAGATTTCTCATGGTTAGAAAAGCTTTCTGAGTTGTTTTGTTGATCTGGGGCTGCATTGTGCAACATCTGTCTATCGTAACTCCTAGGAGTTTTAGTTCGGGTTGTATTGGGTATTTGGTATTTTTGATTTTCAGTTCAGTGATGGTAGGAGTTTGGGCTTTTTCGAGCAAAAGGAATTTTGTTTTTTCAGAATTTAGTTTTAGTTTGTGATCCATCATCCATTTTTCTACTGTGTCTAAGGTTGTTTCTAGCTTTGTTGTGGTGGTGGTCTCTGATGGGTCGAAGGGGAGGATTATGGTGATGTCATCAGCATAGCTGAAAGATGTGACATCTAGGGTATCTAAAGTGGCTCCTAGGGAGGAGATAAAGAGGTTGAAGAGCGTAGGTGAGAGAGGTGATCCTTGTGGAACTCCGCAGGGATTTGTCCATGGTTCTGATTTGATATCATTGTATTTTACCCTGTAGGTTCTAGATTTGAGGAACCCCTGAAACCATTTGTAGACCTTGCCTGAGATTCCTATGGCGTCGAGAATTTGTAGTAATAAGGTGTGGTCAACTAGGTCAAATGCTGCGGAGAGGTCTAATTGTATTAATATCATTTTTTTTCCTTTACTGATGTGTTGTCGGGCTGTATCTAGTAATGTGACAAGTAGTGTTTCTGTACTATGGTTAGTTCGGAATCCTGATTGTGAGGGGTGGAGTAGGTTATGTTTTTCCAGATATTCGGTGAGGTATTGTGCCACTAGGCCTTCTATTATTTTAACTATATGGTAACTGGAGAGATGAAGGCATGATCCTCCTTCACGCTTCCCCAGTGATCACTGACACCCCCGCCCTCCCCGATCTGAATGAAGCAGTATATAACTGTCTCTAGAACAGCAACACATGGTATGGGAAATCCTAGTACAACAGCAAGCAGCTATCTGAGAGAGGGGGACAAAGACAAATATTCCACTCTAACCATTACATTTATGGTGGAAAGTATGAGACCACCAAACTCCTACTATACTACTGCCATATAGGTGATATCTGCAGCCTTAAGGACTATTGGGTGGTAGACAGGTTGGTGTAGTAGGTTTTGAGGGAGTTTTGGAGGGCTCACCACATATTAAAGGGGATTATGGTGAGATATATACCTGGCACCCTGTGACGTTCACAGCAGTGCCCTCTAAGGTGCCCCATGCTCTGCTGGCATGTCTATGTGGCCAGTCCATTAACAATGCTGACCCCTCATCTACGAAAATGGCTCACTTTGAACCTGTTCCATCTAGACATCCTATTTTTCGAAAATGGTCAAAAATAGATAGGCATCTTGCTGGTCCAAGAAGCAAGTCATTTCCAGAAAAAAAAGAAAAAGGTGTCTTACTAGCTCAAGATGTCTAGCAGGCCATTTTCAAACAAAAAAAAGATAGTTTGTTTTGTAGTTTTGAAAATGGACATTTTCTCTACTGGATTTTTGGACATCTTTCCCAAAACATCCAAACTCAGACTTAGACATTCTATTGAAAATGTCCCTCCACTTGTCTTTAATTGCTGAAATATTTTCTGATGTTTTAGAAAATGATACATGTTATTTAAAATGTGTTAATCAAATAATACAAGCTTAATTTTGAAGAATATTATAATGCTAGAAGGTTCTTAAATGAAGGCATCAAACCTTCATAGATGCCAGAGTGCCACCTCTGTTGTCATGAAACCTGCTGCTTTGGCCATACTTCTTTTTATGCAAAATGGCTGAAGCCCATAACAGCAGCACATCAAGAAGCAGAAACATTGTGGATTTTTCACAGCAACAGGAAAGCTGTGCAGGTGGAAGGGGTTAGGACCATCACAGGGCCTGTCAGCGTGTGATAGCTTGTAATCCCTGTGATGAACAGTCAGCAGCATAGCAAGGGAAGAAGGCGTCTAGAGTGGTGGCACCTGGCATCACTGCACTGGGCACCCACCATACTCTTCTCCGTTGTGCATGCCCCAGCCCCTTGGCGTATCTCCTAGTTGCTGATCGTGCTGGCCTCGGCTCTCCCTCTGACATCACTTACTGGTCTTGCGCCAGAAGGAGAGCTCAGGCTGGCGCAAGAGCTGCTGCTCGCTGCCACCAAAGATTTTGAATACAGAATACAGCAGCTAAACTTATCTTTGGAAAGAGAAAGTACGATCATGTATCCCCGTTGTTGAGAAAGCTATATTGGCTTCCAGTTTGTCACAAGATATAGTTTAAGTGTGCATGTGTTGTTTTTAAATTCCTCTATGGAATATTTGATCCTTCAATCCCTCTATGTTGGAATGCTATTAGATCCCGTCATTCAAGGATTACAATTTATAAATTATCATTTCCATCCTCTAGAGGACTTAAATGTACCGGGAAGCTCAGTAAATCTATGGCATTTAAACTGGTGGAAATTTGGAATACACTCCCTGATTCGTTAAGACTGTTAGGTCAGCTACATCAGTTTCAGAAAGATTTAAACACTTGGCTGTTTACGCAATAGTTATCTAAGATCACCAGTCAACAAACACTAACTAAGTATATTTTATCTTATAACTCTTTAAATATCTATCTAATCTTAACTAATAGTACTCTCTCCATATGGCCTATTACTTTGTTACTTTATTTTTAATGAACTGTAAACCGAATCGAGTTCCTTTGGGAAATGATCCAGTATATAAACTGAAGATTAGATTAGATTAGATTATCCTTTATGATTTTGTTGCTGCTTCTGCAGGGCTCAAGCTTTAATGCATTACATGTGTCACTAGTAGGAGGTGAAATGAGACACCTTGAGAGGGCAAATCTTACCTGCTGGCATGACTGGAGGGTTCTCCCATTTATTATGGTTATTGTGGGAGGAGAAGGAATTCCCTATCGCCTGTTGTCTATAAGCACCCACAGTTTATATCTGACCCTACTCTTAACATCATACATACATTATATTATTGAATCCTAGATCCTTATCTATGAAGTTTGCTTGATGAATAATACTGTTTTCATGGTTGACATAATGTCAGTTGACTCATCAACAGCAAGGAAATAATAAACACACTGTTTGAACATCTCAAAAATGTTCATTTCAACATTGAAGTATCTGTTAGTTGCCATAGAACTGTCATCTGCTTTACACTGATGGATTGAAACATTTTTATATCTTGACTGTAATCCCAAAAAGTTAAACTACAAAACCACAAAAAAGGACCTGATTCTGTAAAGGACGCCTAAAGACACCTAAGTCCCACCTAAACTTAGGCGGGACTAAGGCGTCCAAACAAAGTATTTAATAGGCAATTTAAGGGTCTTAACAAGCAATAATTGGCACTTGGAGATACAAAGGATGTGGACGTAAGTTCCAAGATGCGTCCACAATTTTGTGGACGCCCATTGTAAAAAGCTGCACCTAAGGAACTAGGCATGGATGTGGCATGGGTGTGACATAGGATAGGCTTCAATGTGGATGTCTGTTGACTGATTTACATATTGCTGAGCGCCCATGAACGTCCATCTAGCACCTAAATTGTAGGCGAATGAAAAGCAGGTCTACTTTTTAATGGGACTTGGGCAGCAGACAGACGTGATTTAGGTGGATGGGACATAGGCAGGCTTTGGATATCTCCAATGTGATCTGCTAAATAGGTTTCTGGGTTTTTATATTTGCTTTATTAAGCTCAAAATATATTTAATAATGCACCACATAAACAGGGCACATGAATACAGATATATTACATGCAAAACCTTCTATTTTGTGGGCAAACAGCAATGTTATTTGCTAATTATAGGAAAAGATCCATTAGCTTTATATTTCTTGCTAATAAGCTAAACTTTTTTTTCTGAGCAGAGTGCTGCAATAAGTTAATTATTGCTGCATTAAGCAAGCAAAGCACTTTACTATTACCCATTAATGTAACGAGCTTAAACACTAGTATCTATAATAATAAAATGGTAAGTGCACATGCGCACTCTAAAGCCGTGTTCCCTGATCCGTCGCGATATGGCCACAAGAGTACGCATGCGCGCTTATACGTCACCACACAACAGTCTCCTCTTTTTCCGGCCCGGCCCGCTGAGAGGGAGAGCGGCGCTGCCACCGGAGAGGGGGTGGGGATGCCAGATCAGCTCGGCCGCTCCGTCCCTGCCATCTCAGCAGCCCCCGAAGCTCCTCAGCAGCCTGTCCCGCCCCCTTGAGAAGGGTTCCCGATGGCGGCGCTGCTGCTGTGCGCGAGTGACGCACCGGAGCTGGACCCCGCCTGTCAGCAGCGGATCGACCACATGGCGAACGGCAGTGGCTGACAGGAGGAGACAGAGGTGAGATGATGGGTTGATGGGAGATAGAGAGAAGGGAGATGCTGGACTGTTGGGAGGATAGACAGAGGGGAGATTCTGCTCTGGTGGGGTGTGGGGAAAGGAAGGGGGGTCTACTGCTGGACAGGGAGAGCAGGAAGAGGTGCTGATGGACAGGGGGGAAAAAGGAAGGGAGGCCTACTGCTGGACAGGGGGAGCAGGAAGAGGTGCTGATAGATGGGGGAAAAGGAAGGGAGGCCTACTACTGGACAGGGGGAGCAGGAAGAGGTGCTGATGGATAGGGGGAAAAGTAAGGGAGGCCTACTGATGGACAGGGGGATCAGGAAGAGGTGCTGATGGATGGGGGAAAGGAAGGGAGGCCTACTGCTGGACAGGGGGAGCAGGAAGAGGTGCTGTTGAATGGGGGGGAAAAAAGGAAGGCAGGCCTACTTCTGGATAGGGGGAGCAGGAAGAGGTGCAGATGGACGGGGGGAAAAAAGAAGGGAGGCCTACTGCTGGACAGGGGGAGCAGGAAGAGGTGCTGATGGATAGGGGGGGAAAGGAAGGGAGGCCTACTGCTGGACAGGGGGAGCAGGAAGAGGACAGGGGGGAGGTAAAACAAAGGGAGAAGGGCTGCTGCTGGATAAGGGGAGCAGTGAAGGGGTGGTGGTGGACACAGGGGAGGTAAAAGGAAGCTATAGTGAACAGGGGGAGCACGCAAGGGGTGGTGGTGGACAGCCAAAACAAAGAAAGACAGAAATACAGAAAGCGGCTAAGGAGACAGAGAGAGAAAAAAATAAAGAGATACACACACATATATTCTAGTACCCGTTAATGTAGCGGGCTATAAAGCTAGTATATATATATACTAGTGTTTAAGCCCGTTACATTAACGGGTGCTAGTAAAGTCTTCTTCACTCACATGTCCTTTATTTTCAGCCCCAGCTCCAAACCCATTTTTACTTCCCCAGCCCCCTTCTCCTATCTGTTTCCTTTCAGCCCAAGCCCCCTTTTCTCACCAGCAGCATTTCCCTCCCCACTCCACTTCCCTGTCCAGCAGCACCTCTTCCTGCTCCCCCTGTCCCTCTTCATTGCTCCCCCGGTCCAGCAGCATCTCTTCTCTGCTCCCCCCTGTCCCTCTTCCCTGCTCCCCCGATCCAGCAGCACCTCTTCCCTGCTCCCCCTGTCCCTCTTCCCTGCTCCCCTGGTCCAGTAGCACCTGTTTCCTGCTCCCCCGGTCCAGCAGCACCTCTTCCCTGCTCCAGCAGCACCCCTTACCTGTTTCCCTGGTCCAGTATGCAGCATTGTGAGCATCGCGGCCAGCTTTTACGAACCTCGTAGGCCATTCTGCCCCTCGGGAGTACGTTCCCTCTGACGCGATTGTGTACATCAGAGGAAATGTTCTACTGAGGTGCTGTGCGGCCTGAGAAGTTTGGTACAGCCAGCCGCAATCCTCACGGGAGCAGCGCCTGACCCTCAGTGGTTCAAAGCCCTCCTCCCGGCAGCCACCGCCAGCGCTGCTCCACGAAGCCCTCCTCCTGGCAGCCGCCACCAGCTCAGCTCCACACCACCTATCATGCACCTTAAGCTGCCGAATACAGCCACAGAAGGCAATCGGGGCGGCGAGGATGCGGGCAGGGAGAGAGCTTGCCTGTTCTTCCTCCAGCGGTTGGTGAGTGAGGGCAGGAGGAGGGGAGTGGCCAAAGTATTCCCTGACGCCACGTTCTAAAATATAATTCAGCCAGGGAACAGAAAACACGGCGGCAGGGAACACAAAACCCTAAGTGCGCATGCGCGCTTAGGGTTTTATTATATAGGAGAGATATATATTATAGATAAATTTTTATATATATATATATATATATATATATATAAATAAAATAGTTAAATTTATTTGTAAAAAGTTAAAAACTGAAAAAAGAGATACGGACATTTCTAGCTACACAATGGTGACCTCATTGTGAGATCATCAAGGTGCACCTGGAAGGTAGAATGTCACATGTAAAATAGGGAGCTGACCATTCTTGGGATTCAAAGCCATGACTTTTGGCGGATGAGAACAAGGCTTTTACCTATGGAGCTACAGCATCTTCTAGTCAGGTGTCTCTTCCTGCCCTGTGATATGATAATGTTGGAAATCTCCTAAGGTATGATCTACTCAGGTATCATATCATAACCACCTGAAAGAAAGCAGCTGTAACTCAGTGGTTCAGAACACTGCTTTCATTATCCAAATGTCATGGGTTCACATACATCCCTCATCTCCAGTACCTTTACAGCTTCTTATTTGCTCTCATAAGAGAGTATGGATAGTAGACTTTGCCATTTTCATCAGCACTCTGTCCTTTCCAGGAAAACTTATTTTGACCTTCAGATAATAATAATAATAACTTTATTCTTGTATACCGCAATACCATGGAAGTTCAATGCGGTTAACAATAGAAGAGACTGTACATTTACAGCGATGATACATATTACAGTGTTGTTACATTTACAGAGATGTTACATAAATGGCAGTAATAAAAAGGCATATACTAAAGAAGAGACTGTACGTATACAGCGATGTTACATGTTATAGCGGTGATACATTTACAGAGATGTTAAATATGAGGCTATGAAAAGGCAGGGCAATTAGATAAGACAGAGATTGAGTAAGAGAGGCCATAGTGGCTTGGGAGGGGGGGGGGCGAAGTCAGTGGGAATGGAGGCATATCGAGGTCAGGAGGGTGCAGGGAAGGAGGGAAGGCAGCGTTAGCGGAATTTGTCGAAGAGGTAGGTTTTTAGTGACTTCCTAAACAGGTGGTAGGGCGGGGAGTTGGAGATGAGGGCGGTAAGGCAATTGTTCCATTTGCCCGCTTGGAATGCTAGGGTTCTATCAATGAATCTCTTGTAGAGGCAGCCTTTTAGGGAGGGAAAGGTGAATAAGTGGTCGTTTCGTGTGCGAGAGGGGCCTGCTATTTCAAGGTGCTCAGACAAGTAGATTGGGGAAGATCCTGTTAGAGTTTTGAAACAGAGGCAGGCGAACTTAAAGATGATCCTTGCCTCTACTGGGAGCCAATGGAGTTTGGTGTAGTAGGGGCTAACATGGTCGTATTTTTTGAGATCATAGATGAGGCGGACGGCCGCATTTTGGACTGTTCTAAGACGTTTGATGGTATTTTTATAGGATCCCAGGTAAATAATGTTGCAGTAGTCTAATATGCTTAATACCAGAGATTGAACGAGTAGGCGGAAGGCTTGGTGGTTGAAGTAACGTTTGATGGTGCGCAGTTTCCAGAGGGTACAGAAACATTTTTTCACCTGGGCACTGGTATGGTCATCGAAGGTCAGGGTGCGGTCCAGGATGACTCCAAGGATTTTTATGGTGGGTAGGATAGGGTAATCTAGCCCATTCAATCTGAGGGAAGTGTTTGTTAATTTATGGTTGGGACTCGCTAGGAAGATTTTGGTTTTTTCAGAGTTCAATTTTAATTTGAGTTTTGAGGTCCACAGTTCTAACTTGGTGAGGATAGATGAGATG
Organism: Geotrypetes seraphini; assembly: GCF_902459505.1. NCBI lineage: Eukaryota > Metazoa > Chordata > Amphibia > Gymnophiona > Dermophiidae > Geotrypetes > Geotrypetes seraphini. The sequence continues at coordinate 165,579,030 of NC_047085.1, forward strand.
AGTTTTTCCGTTTCTAGAGTGAGTGAGGTAGTGGGAACAATGATGGTGATGTCATCTGCATATATGAACAATTTTAGGTTTGAGTTTGCTAGGCTTCGTGCCAGAGGGGTCAGGTAAATATTGAATAGGGAGGGGGATAGAGGAGAGCCTTGTGGGACTCCACAAGGGTTACACCAGTGGTGGGAGAAGGCTCCATTACTGTGGACTTGGTAGGTACGGTTGGTTAGGAAGCCTGTGAACCAATCTATTACCTGTCCGGAGATGCCGATGGAGTCAAGGCAGTTAAGCATAATGTCGTGGTCGACCAGGTCGAAGGCACTGCTCAGATCTAATTGAAGTATCAGGGGGCTTTTGCCCAGTGAGAACAAGTGGAGGAGGTAATTTGTCAGGGCAGCTAGGACGGTTTCGGTGCTATGATTTGGGCGGAAACCGGACTGGGAGTCATGAAGAATATTGAACTTGTCAAGGTAATTCGTAAGGTTGTGGTTGACAAGACCTTCCATGAGTTTTTGGAAGAGTGGTATGTTGGCGATGGGTTTGTAGTTGGTGATGGAAGAGATTGGATCCTTGGGTTGTTTAGGGATAGGGGAAATGAGGATGTGGCCAAGTTCGGACAGGAAGTATCCAGTGGACAGGCATAGAGATACCCAATTGAAGAGTTCTGCTTTGAATGATGGGGGGGGGGGCGCATTTCATGATGGTGGGAGGACAAGTGTCTAATAGGCAGTTGGAGTTGGCGTATTTAGAATAAAGTTCGAGGAATAGATTCCAGTCAGGATTTTCAAAGGAGGTCCAGGACATGTCGGCTATTGAACCTTCTGTATCTACTGCGTGTAGGTTGAGTGGGGGTTCGGGGCTGTGAGCAGCAAAAGACAGTTTTAGAGTGTGGATTTTGTTCACGAAGTGGTCAGCTAGAGTGATTGCGGAGGGAGGGAGGTCGGAGGTAGGGAGTTTGTGAGAGTCTATGTCGAACGGGGAGTTAAATAGTCTAAAAAGTGCTTTGCTGTTTAGAGAAGGGGAGTTTATTAGTTGGGAGTAGTGTTTACTGCGCTTATCGAAGATCTGTTTTTTGTATTCTTTGACTTTCAGTCGCCAGGTAAGTCTGTTTAAATCTGTCTTTGATTTACACCAGATTCTTTCAAGTTTCCGGACTTCTCGTTTTATGGTCAGGAGGTCCGCGTCAAACCAGCTGTTTGAGGGGCGAAGAGTTTTCGGGCGAAGTTTAAGAGGGACAGTGGTGTTAAGAACCTGGTCGCTAAATTTTTCCCAATTTAGGTGGAAGTTGGGGTCTACGTCGGAGTCGGAGATGAGAGTGTAGTGTGACCAGAAGTCTGCTGGATTTAGATGTTCTCTTGTCCAGATGAATTGCTTTGTATGGATGGGGTTAGGCTTTTTGTCAGGTTGTTTTTTGTGCCAGGCTAGTTCGAAATTGCACAGGAGGTGGTCAGACCAGGGGGTATTTGACCAGGTTTGGTCTGAGAGACTTATATTGGGAGTGGTGTTGGTATTGGAGAGAAAGGTGATGAGGTCGAGGTGGTGACCTTTGTTATGGGTTGTGGTTTGAGGGGGATTGGAGAAGCCTAGTGACGTGAGGAAGGAGAGAAGGTCTGTGACATTTGAGTTCTCTTTCTGTTCTAGGTGTAAGTTGATGTCTCCTGCTAAGAGATTGTAGGTGCCTGCTGACGAGTTCGTAAGAAGGTGCTCGTAGAAATCATCTTTTGCTTGATTCCATTTATTAGGGGGTATATAAAATAGCGTGACGATTAGGTTATCTATACAGTCTGTTTTGGAAATTTTGCAGGTGAGGATTTCCAGGTCCTTGGTTGATTTAGAGTCTAGGAAATGAAAGTGAAGGTGATTATGGAGAATGATAGCGAGGCCACCTCCTCTTTTTGAGTTTCTTGAGAGAGTGATAATTTTGTAGTGTGGAGGGAGAATGTCCCCTATGATGGGGTCCTGGTCGGAAATGAGCCATGTTTCGGTTAGAAGGACAATGTCTAAGCGAGTTTCTTCCAGCCAGTCTTTGATGAGCTGGGCCTTATTTCTAGCTGAGCGGATGTTCAAGTAGGCACAAGGAAGAATGGATTGTTGTGGGGGGCAGGAGGGTATCGTACGTTGCAAATATTTTAGAGATCACTTTCTTTTAGGAGTTGGTCTAGGAGGGTGGCGAGTGGTGTTGATCACAGGAATTGGGAAAGGACCTCCTTCTGTGCAATCGTGTAAAAGTCGAAGAGGGCGGAGGAATTTGTCAGGACCGGGGATTCTATTCCAAGTGGTGTAGGTTGAAATAGGTTCAAATGCTAGAACATTTGTAATCCAGCCTCTTGTGCTAAGCAAATAGAGGAGGAGAAAGGCGGGGAGATTATGAGTGATGCTGGTCATGTTGGAAATGTTGGCCTGGTCGGGAGGGGGGAGGAAGAATCAGAGGGGGGGGGCAATCTGGGAGGCTAGAGTGAAGGGGAGGCCAAAGCTGGGTTCGCAAGGGGGAGATTGAGGGATGTTGGGGGAAGAGGAGGGCTAGGGGAGAGGCTTAGGGAGGGGCAGCTAGGTGAAGCAGCAGGCCTGGGAAGAGGAAGAGAGAAGAGAATAAAGGGTAAAGTGGGTAGGCCAAGGGCGGATACAGACACGGGGTATGTAGGCTAGAGTACAGAGGGGAGGCTTATGAATGATTACAAATTCAGGGCATGTAAGCTAGAGAGATTGCGGAAAAGGTAAGTCTATGAGCAGAGTGAAATATAGAATAAACTCAGAAGGAAATGTTGAGGTCCTGGCTTTGGTTTTGAAGTAGCAAAAGTTGTCCCCTGCTGGTTCGGGGGAAGGGCGGAGCGTAGGTCTATGAACTAAAGTTCAAAATGAGGTAGTAGCATTTAAGATGAGAAGGACTATGAGCAGATCTGTACTAAGTGAGAACAATGTGTAGGTATAATAGAGAGGCTATGAACAGGTCATAAGATGGAATTAAAGGTAAAAATCTGTAACAGGTATGAAATAGGAGTCGTGGGTAGATACAAAGAATAAATCTATGAACTTGAGAGATGATGATCAGATCAGAGAGGCCGCAAGTGAGAGTCAAGGAATATAGTACGTGGCCCTCGGGAGTTAGTGACACTGCGTTAGGTGTCGGTCTTTGGCGGCTGAGCCCTTAAGAGGGCTGGAAAGGCAGGCCAGGTGCTGAAGTGGCTGCTGGGGGCGGGGCAAACCGCCGAACGCGATGCTCCTCCGGTGCAGTGAAGGGGGACGACTCGATCTCCCTTCCCCTTCACTGTGCTTGAACAGGGAAAAAGGCCCGGTCTGCAAAGCCCTTAAGAGGGCTGGAAAAGCAGGCCAGGTGCCGAAGTGGCTGCTGAGGGCGGAGCAAACCGCCGAACACGATGCTCCTCCGGTGCAGTGAAGGGGGACGACTCGATCTCCCTTCCCCTTCACTGTGCTGGAACAGGGAAAAAGGCCCAGTCTGCAAAGCCCTTAAGAGGGCTGGAAAAGCAGGCCAGGTGCCAAAGTGGCTGCTGGGGGCGGGGCAAACCGCCGAACGCGATGCTCCTCCGGTGCAGTGAAGGGGGACGACTCGATCTCCCTTCCCCTTCACTGTGCTGGAACAGGGAAAAAGGCCCAGTCTGCAAAGCCCTTAAGAGGGCTGGAAAAGCAGGCCAGGTGCCAAAGTGGCTGCTGGGGGCGGGGCAAACCGCCGAACGCGATGCTCCTCCGGTGCAGTGAAGGGGGACGACTCGATCTCCCTTCCCCTTCACTGTGCTGGAACAGGGAAAAAGGCCCAGTCTGCAAAGCCCTTAAGAGGGCTGGAAAAGCAGGCCAGGTGCCGAAGTGGCTGCTGGGGGCGGGGCAAACCGCCAAACGCGATGCTCCTCCGGTGCAGTGAAGGGAGACGACTCGATCTCCCTTCCCCTTCACTGTGCTGGAACACATGGGTAAGATAGCCTAAACTCTCATGGTAGGAACCTCTGACTAAAAGGAAGCAGGTGTGGCTTCCATCTTTTGAAGGTTAGGGATTCAAATATACTCCCCTAATCTCCAGTACCTTTACATTTTCTTATTTGATCTTATAAGAGAGTACGAATGGTAGACTTTGTCATTTTCATCTGCACTCTGCCCTTTCCAGAAAATCTTATTTTGACCTTCAGATGGGTAGGATCTCCTAATCTCTCATGACTCATAGGAAGCAGCTCTTGCTTAGTGGTTTAAAGCACTGCCTTCATTATTCAAATGTCATGGGTTCAAATACCCCCTTCATCTCCAGTACCTTTGCAACTTCCTATTTGCTCTCATAAGAGAGTACGGATGATAGACTTTGCCATTTTCATCAGTACTCTGCCCTTTCCAGGAAAACTTATTTTGACCTTCAGATGGGTAGGATCTCCTAAGCTCTCATGGTAGGAATCCCTAACTAACAGGAAGCAACTGTGGCACAGCAGTTAAAGGCACTTCTTCCATCCTCTGAAGGTCATCTGTTCAAATCCCAACTGTTCCAAGCTTCCAAGTTTATTCAAGATTTGATTAATCACTTAATCAAATTTCAAAGTGATGTACATAGTTAAAATCCATACAACTTTCTGGGGAACAAAGCATACAATATATAATTAACAGACAAAATTTACATAGCTTGGGGGAGAAGGGAAAGAAATACAATATTTTGAAGAAAAGGAGACAAAAATGGAAAGAAAACAAAAGGGAGAGTGACACTGAAAAGGAGGAAGTGCATATATCAGATCCTAAGAAATGATTCCAGTCTAAAGTGCGAGCAGTTAAAGGCATCTTTAAAAAGAAAGCTTTTCAACTTACTCTTAAATTTAAAATATTTAATTTAATGTTTAAAACAAGCTAAATAGCCCAAAATACCCTAGTGCCAGATTAATTTGGTTCAAGAAATCAAGAAACACTAAAAAGTGTTGAATCATTTGAAAATTGTTCCTGCAGTACCAAATAATAATATATCCATTGATCAACAACCTTATACGCACCTATTTTGGGGGATAATGGTGAGAATTTGTCTTGATGTGCACTTAACTGTGATTCACCAAAAGCATTCTTCTCTCTCTCCCCCATGCCTATCATCTGTGTGACTGCCTCTTTCCCTAAGCATTCCTTGAGCGCACTGCTCAGATGTCCCTAACCATCTATGCAAGAAGTTCTTGGTAGCAGCTCAAGTATTAAATTAGGAATAATAGGTGAGAATTATATATTGCAACCTTTGTTGTTTGCTTACTCCATATATCCTTCACTTGACTGTTCATGTTGCTCCTGTGTATCCATACTACCTGGACTGTCATTACTTGCCTCTATATTCTTCCCTGAACAGCCCTTGTGATTAATGAAATATATTTCAAATAGCTAACATGTTTCACACTCTTGTTCCAGCTTGGATGTCCCAGACCTTCATCATCCCTATACAAGGGCATCATTGTTGCGCGGTTCTTGATGACCTGGTGAAAGAGCGATTTATTGGTGAGAGTTTTCTGCTCATATGACACCATTCCATATACCTAACTATTGTTTCTACATGCTGTCCTGCTCTTACCTGCACTGTCAGATTTTATTTGATTATTTATAATGTCGAGCATATTCTCAAAGGAGCTCAAAAGAGGTTACAAATCAGGTGCACAAATATTTTCATTATCTGTCCTGGCAAGCTCACAATTTATCTAATGTACCTGGAGCAGTGGAGGATTAAAAGTGACTTGGCCAGGGTCACAAGGGATAGCGTGAGATTTGAACCCACAGCTTCAGAGTGCTAAGGATGTTGCTCTAATCACTATACCACACTAAGATATACATTGTGCCACTCCATACTATTCATATAAGCTAAGCAGAACAAGATTAAAGGGGTAACACATGGCTTCATGAAAGGGAGGACAGATTGAGATATCGTGGTTTAGCCTCTCTTATCTGAAGCAATATGGTAACCCTAGCTCTTGTGACAAGTTGGGGTACATCTCCAATGTATTAACATGCCTCTCCTCTTGTCCCTTTTCAGGTGTTCTGGACCGACCATCCTCTTCATTTGCTATGCAAGGGTATCCTTGTCGTGTAGTTCTTGGTGCGGTCTTGGTAGATCCTGTAATACTGATATTTGTGCATAGGTGAGTAGCTGCTTCCCAATGCAACAGTGTGTTTATGGTGTTTTGGGGGCAATCTCTTTCAGTGAAACATTTGCTCCATTCCTGTAATCTTCCCCATTCAAAACCCCTTCCTTGTTACACATCTGGTTTACCAAACCAGTGTGTGTAGGTTGCTTTGTTTAGGTTTGTCTTTGGTGGTTACCATATGGCTCCAGAAAAAGGAATACTATCACACCATATTGGCTGAGTAGTAGCACCGAGTAGCAACACTTCTATTGAAATATATGAAAAAATGGTGCAAAATGACTTACTCGCTTTTGATTGGTTTGACGTCATCATCTGACATTTAAATAAGGAGAAAAAAGACAACAACGTCATCTTTGCAACAGATACGGGAAGGACTCCATGTCAGTAAAGAGTAAGAACAGGTATGAAGAGATGATAGTTATAGCGTTAACTGAAAAAGAAAAACATTATAGAGAAAATTTTTGAATAAGATGTTTATTTTTCTAGAAAACTACCATTCAAATAGAATAACCCTGAGGAAGCGGTTGATAATTTCTGAACTGCGAAACGCAGGCCGCGTTAGGACATTTAGAGAATTGGCTTGATGGTGCTATATTACTGATTGAAGTGGCTAAAGAATGAAGGCTGATATTCTTGCAGACTAAAGGTTAGAAGCTGAAATTATTGCAGATAAGTACTGTTACCTAATATGGAAAATAAGATAAAGTGCTTAAAAGTATGCAAGGTGCTTCTCGCATTTAAATAATATTATGCAGCCTAGTATGCTTAAAGAATAGAAAAGAAAAGAAGAGCCAAAGGTGAGAATGCTCTGTGGAACACGTTCTATGAATTTACAACTTTAGAAAATGAAGTATTAAGGTGATATAATTATATATGGATATAGACTTTGAAACAGGTTGAACTCTTGATGAAAATATATGATGATAGATTACTGTGAAGAAATATGAAATGAAAGAATTAACTGCAATGCTACGAAACCTATGGATGAATGAATTTTTGTGAATTTTTTGAGAGTGCTATATGTAACCATATGAATTAAATTATTTAAATTTTAATAAATTAGAATTCAGATACAATATTAAATTATTATTAAATTAATATGGGGGGATGGTGGATAATAGCCAATGATTGATATTCAGAGAGCATAAAAACATCCTATGTTTTAGACGCTCTAAGTCTGACGCAATTTTCCTCATAGGGCTCCTTTTACTAAGTTGCGGTAGCGTTTTTAGTGCACACTGTAGATTAGTGCGTGCTAAACCCAGTGCTATGCGGAAAAACTAACGCCAGCTCAATGGAGGCATTAGCATCTAGTGCACGTGGCATTGTAGTGCACGCTAAGCGTGCACTTAAACAGCTTGCGCAGCTTAGTAAAAGGAGCTCTTAATATTAATGGTTAGATCAATAGGTGAGTTATGGATGGGCTAAATAATATTATTAGTATTCAATGGAAAAGTAGGAATACTTTTTATAGTGTATGGTGTATGATCCATTGAAGAACACATAGGGCTCCTTTTACGAAGGTGCGCTAAGCGTTTTAGCGCATACGCCATATTAGTGCGCGCTAGCCGAAAATCTGCTGTCTGCTCAAAGGGAGGCAGTAGCGGCTAGCGTGTGGGACAATTTTGCGTGCGCTATTCAGCGTGTTAAGGCCCTAGTGTGGCTTTGTAAAAGGAGCCCATAGTATTGTATTTGTCCAGAAAAAGGAGGTCTTAATCCCTCCTCCTCTTTTTCTAAATCCTGACTTCTGCCCCCAGCAGCCCTTTATGAAACCTTTATAATTCAACCACACTTACATTTTCCTCTTCTTCATGTAGGCTGGCACTTTATGTGGACTCGGGAGAGGCTTACTCTGCATATCATATCCCAACAAAAAACATTTGAAATAACTTTTTTAATGTAAAAATATTAATTTTTGAAAAGTAAAACATTTTTTTCACAAGATTGCAAACAAAATAGGGAGGGAGCAGGTGCCCGCAAGAGCAGCTGGAGCTGCCTCTTTATGTATTTGGAGTGGTCAGGCACTTGGGTTGAAGCATGCCTTGGCTACCAGACCAGATCCCTTGGGCATGCTCTATCCTCATCATATGCCCACTCAATGCCTGTACTTCCACTAACAGGACCACCCTCGCGTCCTCCAAGGCCCTCACCCTCTGCAGTTCCTGAAGGTTTCCAGGGACAGGTGCTAGCATTTCACTGCATACAATTTTAATTTTAAAAAATCAGCATAACAATACTATTTGAGTGGATTTCTAGGTGGTGGCCATTACTGGGCCATCATCCTTCATGACTAGCTTATCTAGACAAGAGCATCAGTGGCTCTATGGCTAAAGGCACTTATTCTATCTGCTAAAGGTCATGGGTGCAAATCCACACAACCCTCCCTCATAACTTAACAGCTTCTTTTTGGTCTAATAAGAGCGTGTGGATTTAGAACTTAATATAAATGATAAACACCCTGTCCTTTCCAGGGAAATGTTTTTAGTCGGCAAAGCAAGCTACAGTATTCTGCATTAACTGTTTGGCCCCCTTAGAAGATAATCAGTCATTACAACACCTTCCTGATCCCAAAACTCTGCGACCATGACCTTTTCTGCTGACTTTTGGGTCTTGAATTTCCTTGGCCTTGGAGAACCTGAGTGCATGGACTGTTTTGTTGTTGTTGTTTCAGGATCTTAGTGGTGGAACCATGTTTCATAAACAAACTAGTCATTTCAAAAAGTTGGCACCAGCTCACTGAAAATGTTGCAAAATCAACTTGGAAGTGTCAACTCAATGTCATTTTTCATCAGCATTCAAATATTTTGGTACCCACTTGGCTGACAGCTTCTGCATACCCAGCTGCTCATAGATTATACACCCAACACATTCCCTGGATATCTGTAGTGTCTCAGCAATTGTTTTAGATGACATTCGCTAATCTGCCAAAATCAGGTCATGGATATGGTCAACAATTTCAGGAGTTGACACAGTTTGAGGCCTCCTAGACCTTGCTGCATCTTCGGTCTCAAAAGCTCCATGCTGAAAGTTTGCACACCACTTCTTTACTGTGGAGTATGATGGACATTTGTCACTCAGTATTTGCATCATAGATTCATAGACTTCCTTTGGAGTTTTCTTCTGCAGGAATATAAATTTTATGATGGTTCAGAGTTCCACACTTGAAAATTCCACACTTTTCATTGACATGGTTCAATCAATGATCTGAAACAATGTAAAAAAAAAAAAAAAAATAGCATTACAATTCTGCAAATTGACACTTTACAAAATAACATAATACTCTTTTCAGTCAGAGTGATAAAATAACACTCAGAATTTAGTTATTTGCTTGGGTTGAGAACTTTTCAGCACTCCCTTGTACATTTATGGTGGAAAGTATGAGCCCACCAAAACCTACCCAAACTCCACCCAAGCATTAGGGCTATTGCGGTAGTAGACAGGTGGGTAATGTAGGTTTGTGGGAAGTTTGGGAGTGCTCACCATGCACTATAAGAGAGTTATGGTGTCATGTGTATCTGGCACACTATATGTGAAGTTCACAGCATTGCCCCATTGCTCTGTTGGCATATTTGTATGGCCAGTCTATTAAAATGCTGATCCCTCTCATGTCCAAATGAGCTTGTTTTTGGACATTTTGCATTTGGATGTTTTGACTTTCAAAAATGGCTGAAAAAGATAGATGTACTAAGGGCCAGGACATCTAGATTGGTCATTTTTTTAAAAAAAATTGGATGTCTTGTGGTTTTGAAAATGGTCATTTTGTCACCCCAATTTTTTGATATCTTGTGGGAGATATTGAAATTCTAACTTAAGACATCCTATCAAAAATGGCCCATTTAGTATACAATAAATATATCCAGTAAGTACCATATTTTTCGCTCCATAAGATGCACTGTTTTCCCATAAAAAGTGGGTGGAAATAAAGTTGTGTCTTATGAGGCCAATACCCCCATCCACAAACAAACACACACACACCTTCCTGGTACCTTTTTTTTACTACAGCGCTTTATCAGCAGGAAGTTTCCTTGCTCTTGCCCCTCCCTCACTGGACGGCTGTCACCAATATGGCTGGTCACCTAAGAGGGAAGCTCTGTAGGGGCTTAGAAAACATTTGCAAGCCGGACCTCCTCCCATGAACATAAAAGCTCAGATAAGGGTTACCCTACTCCCTAAAGTGCCGATGACAACGCAGCAAAAATTAGAGGCTTACCACTATGCAAGTGGTATAGCTGGAGCCGATAGAGACACACTGGCGAGTCCTGTGAAGGCATCCAAGATGATTGCGCAAAAAACTTTACTAAACCACGCTAGTGTTTTTTTATCGCTGGGAGCCGCACTGAATGCTAAGTGCTGCTCCCGACGCTGATAGGAACACTATGAACGTCGGGAGCAGCACCCAGCATTCAGCACGGCTCCTGGTGATAAAGGCCATTAGCGCAGTTTAGTAAAATGGGGGGCTCTAGATGCAGCATGGTAGCAGAAGCGGTGCCGATAGAAGAACACAAGAACGCCATGGATCAAAATGTGGAATTCTCTGTTGAGGCTGATGCATGAGATGAAAGGAGTTGCATTCAATGCGCTGTGACTTAAAGCAAGCAGTCTCTGATATTAAATCTGAGATAGTAGTCCTGAGGAATAGAAATCAGATAGTGGAGACTCGCCTAGATGAGGTGGTGAAAGTTGCGATTGCAGTACAACAACAACTGGACTCAATACACTAGAGTGAGAAAGCTCTATAGGACAAGACTGAGACCTGGAGAATTGCTCCAGAAGGTGCAATTTGAGGATCGGGGGCTGCCTGAGGAAGAGGCATATAAAGATGTCCAAGCAGTGACCAGGGCCATCTGCATGGACTTGCTATGCCTACCAATAGGCCTGCCCGGGGGGGGGGGAGGGGCTGCCTACCACTAGATCTGCCTTGCACCCTGTCCCAACCTACCACTAGACCACCAGATGGGAGATAGAGTACAGGGCTGGGCAGTGTGCAGAATTTTTTTCCTTGGCTTTTTCTCCTCTATAGGCGGGGTGGCGTCTTATGGAAGGGTGCATCGTATAGAATGAAAAATACAGTATATCTTGCAGCATAATTTATTTAAGAAGAATTTTCCCTTTTAACATTTTCTCCACTAGTACATAATGTATAAAAGTGAGAAAGGTCATTGTAATTTATGTAATAAATCAGAAACTATTGACCATTGTTATTATGTTGCTATAGAGATTATAGTGCTTGAAAAGCTCTAGGCTGCAATAATTTACACAGTGAGGGCTTAGATCTTTTGTTACCAACAGTAGAACTTAACCTGTGTACTAGCTCAAAATGTTTCTTATGTAATCATTTAAAATTATTGTGGTTAATCATGAGTCATGCCCTCGATAAAAGCCCTGTAGGTGCCAGCACTGTTGGAAACATCAGCCAGAAGTAGGAAAAGCTATGTTTTAAAATATCATTAAAATGTAACATCTGAATGTTTTACTTTGGTTTGCCTTTATTCACATCAGAGTGACACTACATGGTAATGGAACTGTGTCAATCTGTTTCACTTAAATTTGTGATACAGCCTTTATTTTGCTAAATCAGTTATCCTACTTTACTAATTTTAAACTGTAGGGAGGGGGGAATTTTATTATTATATGTTTATATGATTATGGAATTATATGGGTGGGAGGGATGGGATAAGAATTTATGAAATGTACCAATGATTGTTTGTAAGTGATGTATTTATTGTTAATGTGAATGAATATATTTAACACTTATTGTAATTTTGAAAATGAATAAAGAATATTTTTTAAAAAAAGAAGAAGAAGAAAAAAAAAACTAATAGATTAGAAAAAGGCAGAAAGATATCAAAAACTGTCTGTTTCATAAGTAGAGTTGTTTCCATCCTGGTCCCAATTAATATATGTATATCTCTAAGATTCAGAGCATCTATAGATGCAGACTGGTTAAGTGGAAATGCACATAATGGTGATAAATTATATAAAAGATAAGAGCCAAATTTGTGCTGAGATTATCCACATAGGTACCCATACAGCAGGGATCATGTTCTTCAGCATGATTTAATAAAGGCAAGAAAGAGTGTACATGTCCACCATGGGTCATACAAGTATGTAAACACCAGAAATAAAGGGAAAACATTAAGGGCTGGATTCTGTATAGGGTACCCGGTCTCAGAAGCCACCTAAGCGGCTTTTGAGAATCGCACACAGGCATCCCATATAGAATCATATCTGTCCTCATGGACAGATGCCTAATACCATGATTCCCTAACCGGCATTCATGTCACAGGCACCGGTTAGAGAATCTGTTTGCTGCTGAGCTGATCACAGCAAGGGAGTCCTAAGATTACGGATTGCCCAGGTGTCTAAGGCCCCTACTATGGGACAAGCCTTAAGCACCTGGGCCAATCAGAGCCTTAGGACCCCCCCCTCTCCGGTCCATCCCACAATGCACTGGGAAGGGGCAGGCCTGCCATTCAGTGAAGGCAGGCCTGCCTGCCAAAGGGAAGAAGTATTCCTCTGGCTGGCCACCTTAAAAAAGGAACTGTGGGGTCTCAGTGGGCTTGGAGGGGGATGTCTCAGGGGGTAGGGGAGTTTCTGACAGGAGGCAGTGGGCATCCCTACTGCTGGGGGATGTCTTGGAGGGTTGGCAGTAGGAGGGACTGGGCACTACTCCTGCCATGGACATTTTGGGGGGCAGAAATTTGGGAGGGTGTCCAGGAAGGACTGGGCATCCTTCCTGCTGGTAGTCTTTGCGGGGGGGGGGGGGGAGAGGATGGGTTCTCTGTTGCAGCTGCTAAACTGATCATGGCAGGGAGATTCCCTTGTTGCAATCAGTTCAGCGGCCGCATCTATTTGAAATGTAGGCCAGCATTTTGCTGGCCTTTATTTCAGATGCCTATATCAGCCCTAGGGAGATGTCTAGGGCTGCCTAAGCTCGCCTAAGGCCACTTCCAAGTAAAATCATACCCATGCCTAGCCTTGGGTGAGCTTAGGCTCGCAAAGACACATACAATTTAGGCAGCCTGCCTTAGGATTTTTTTTTTTGTAATGTACATCCTGATTGGCTGGTTAAACAGTGGTAGAACGCCTATCACCACCTACAATCAGGATGCCGTTTATAGAATTTGACCCTAAGGGCCCCTTTTTCAAAGCTGTGGTAGCAATGGTGCTGCTGTAAATGCTTTGTAGCCCATAGAAATTGAATGGGCTTCTGTGTATTTGCCGCTAGGGAATTACTAGCATGGCTTTGCAAAAGGGGCCCTAAATCACAAAACAAAATAATAAATGTTTGCTATATTTTTCCAGATTAGGAAGAATCCAACATCTCTCAGATTTAAATTAACAAACAAGCTTCAAAGGCTCAAGCAATCTTAGGCAACATAGCCGAAATATGCTTCAATTAGGAGTTCAATAATAATATCATTGTCTTCACTATTGACACCGAAAAAAAAAAAAAGGATCAGTGTCTGGAGTGGAGAGTAGGCGTTTCTGCACTATCTGTTGCATGTTTGTGTGGCCAGTCTTTTAAAAGCAGGCCCCTCCCTTGTTCAAATGGGCTCATTTTCAGGCATCTTGCATTTGGATGTTTTGATTTTTGAAAATGCCTTTAAAAGATAGATGTCCTAAGGGTCAGAAATGTCTAGATTGTTCATTACCAGTGGTGTTCCTCAAGGTTCAATCCTATTTAGTTTATAGTTTTATAGTGGTTTTTTTAAAATATTATTTATAGTCCGCTTTATAGAAAGCGGATTACAAAATCTATACACAATAAAACACAGAAATACAGACACATACCAAAAAATTCATAATACTAAAATCAAATCAACACAGTATAGGCTTTAAAGACAGTTCAATACATACTATGTACTAAGCTGTATGTCGCTTTCAAGGCAAAGCACAACCCCCAAACTTCATTTAACAAAATAGGTGGCGTTTTGACAACCACTTAAAAAATGGTCAAATTCCTTTGTTGCCTTATATACCTCCTGGTCCCACACTGCAGATCGAATTCTCAAGCAAAGTTTTGGGCATCATTATTGACTCTTTACTTTCCTTTAATGATCATCTCAACTCTCTGGTAAAAAAAATGTTTTTTAGTCTTCACATGTTGAGGAAAGTGAGATCCTGCTTCCGCCAACAACATTTTGGTGTCCTTGTACATTCAATCATTCTTTCCATCTATCTAAGACTAACCAATAAAAATATTCAAAGACTTCAACGGATCCAGAACACTGCGGCTAGGTTGATCTTCGCAAAAATCAAATTTGACCATGCTTCCCCGCTTCTGTCAAACTTCACTGGCTTCCGGTGATTTCTAGGATTCACTTTAAATGTACCTGCCTAGTATTCAAGCTCCTACATGGCATTCTTCCTCCCCTAATTCCACTATCTTGGAATTCTTCGAGATCTGACACTACCAAATCTGCCCACAAACTCAAACTATCTTCCCCCTCGTTAAAAGGTGTCATGTTTGCAGGTAAATTAGGGAAATCCCTTTTCTTCAAATTCACTGAGATTTGGAATAACCTCCCTGCCCCGCTGCTGAACTTAGGCTCATTCCAATTATTCTGAAAGCATCTGAAAACCTGGCTTTTCTCCAAAACGTAAAGCTATCTATTTAAAATGTAATGCTAGCTATCCTCTTTATAACCTCTAATTTCTTATTATGTCCTTCCCTCTTTTATTGAATTTACCTGTAAACCGTGCTGAGCTCTATCTTTATGGAGATGATGCGGTATACAAACTTAAGGTTTAGTTTAGTTTAGAAGACTATTCCATTCTGTTGAATCCATACAGGAAAAAAACCACCTGCTCTAATGGTCCTTTCTTGTTGGTATTGAAAGGTCACCGTGTCCAGCATAGCACAACTTTGGAAGTACAGCATAACATGAGATGCTCTCAACCAAATATTTGGGAGCCAATCCACGTACGCTCAAATAAGTAAGCAACAATAATTTATACCTAATTCAGAAATTAATCTTAAACCAGTAAAGCTTAATATAATATTCTGATACATGCCCATTTTTTGTCAATCTATACCAAGAGCATTATATTCAATATTTTGTTACTGTTACTGTCACTGCTTATGCACCTTGGTATTGTTTATCGTCTCTATGCTGATGACATTCAATTCTCATTTAAACTAAACTAAATTTAAGTTTGAAGTCAACATTGATGAGACAATTTTGGAACTGCAATTGCACCTGAATCTGATAGAACATTGTTTTCATGATAACTTCTTGAAGCTAATGTTACCAAAACTTATATCATGTTTCTATCTGATCTCCCTTCTCCTGATATTCCAAAATCCCTTAGGATTGGCAATTTCAGTTTTGCTACAATGGATAAAATGTGCAATCTTGGAGTTATTCTAGAGTCCAGCCTCTCCGTGAAGCATGATATCTCAAGAGTGATCTCTGTTATTTTCCATAAGTTAAGGATTGTGAAACATTTACATGAGGTCCTATCCTTTTCTAGCTTTCACTCAGTAGCTCAATCCTGCATTTGTCCCTGCTTTAACTACTGTAATAGCCTTTAAGTGAGAACCTCAAAGAACCATCTGAGAGCCCTACAAGTTGCTCAAAATGCCACAGCTAGAATCATCACTAGTACTGGGAAATTTAACCATATAACTCTGGCTTTAATCTCACTTCACTGGCTTCCAAATGAACAGAAAATCATCTTTAAGCTTCTCTGCCTAATTTACAAAGCTCTTCATAGCTTAACTCCTCCCTCTGTTAATTTCGGCATTGTTGCATCACTACCTGCCTACCAGGTGATCTGGTGCTCATCTTCTGGCAGTTCCCTCCATAAGATTGGTCTGACTAGAAACTTATATAAGATCTCTCTTCAATGTCATGGGACCTAAACTTTGGAATGCTATGCCTTCAACTCTCTGTATATTGTCCAGCTTTGAATCTTTAAAAAAAAAAAGGTCAAAATATTATTTTCCTTCTTACCTATGGGGTCTTCATGAGTGTACCCACTGTCTGTCTTGGTTCGGTGTTTTGTTAATTATCACTAACTTTTCATTGTCTACTGTTTCATTTAATGCTGTGCTTGTCTGTTGTAATTTGCCTAAAACTTTGGATAGTGCAGAATAGAAATGTAAAAAATAAATAAATAATCAATTAGCACATCTGTATTACCGCACGCTAACTGACTAACACATGGGCAGTGCATGAGCCCATACTGCCTACAAAATAGGTGAAGCTAGGTGCTCATACAATAATTTTTGTTAATGGCCACATGCTAATATCCGTATTAGCACATGGCCATTAATTCAGAAAATGGAAAATTAGCCATTTTCCTGGTTGCACTACCAATGACCTTAATGTTTGGGGAAAGACCTGAATAAGAGCAGCTTGGTAAAATGACCTCTTAGTGAGATGGGAGAGAATGTAACAAAATAGAAAAACAAAAGCAATGCCTCGTGGTATTTAGAAAGGAATACATGCTACTGCAACCAAGAGAGGCTGGATCTTGAGTGAGTTGAAAGTGCAAAGGAGCAAGAAAAACTACAGGGTTGGAAATCCTCCACAAAAACTAAAATGTGTACACACTAACTCAGAAAGCAAGTTTTTCCAGAAGATATTAAAAATGCACTTTAGTTTAGAAGCTTTAACTGTAATACCACTCTCTGTCTCTCTCTTTCATAAGGAATACCCTTGTGGTCCTTTTGGTTGACTTTTCTTTAATGCACTGTTCCTTCATAAAGTCACAATTTTTCATTTTAAGTGGGCTAAAAGGTTTGAATAAAGTTTCTTAGCTGCCACTTGAATATATGGATCAATCTGGTTATAAGCACCTTAAAAGGTATTAAAAAGTGTCATTAACACAGTTCATTAGTCTCAGAATTGCCTCTCGTCCAACTTATATCATTATCATCAGCAACATCTGCTACCAAGCAGCTTGGAGACATCTTCAGCACGATTGCAACAGCCAGGTGTTCAATACTGCATTTATTAAAACTATGCTACCGCTTGTGGCTGCACTGCCAGAAAGCCTGCAAATGTGTTGGGAATATAAAGATATGATAGCTGATGAAAGTTAGAGCTACCTCTAGAAAGACAGTATATTATGACAATGTGCCTAAACCAGGAACATCTGTGCTTGCTAGACTTTCGGAAAGACATTTTCATTCATGACCGAGTTCCAAGGATGACAAATCAAGGTTATCCCCACATGCTCCCTTCCACCCCCTTGCACTTTCCGATCCCTCCCACTTCTCTCCTTCTTACATAATATCTCATTTTCAACTCTCCTCGCCCCTTCATAAACTGCATTCTCCTCTTGTCTTTTTCCATCTGGCTCCCTTCTTTTCTCATCTCCCAATCACTTCTCCCCTCTCCTTTTCCAAGACTCATTTATCTCCCACATACCTTTCCCCTTCTGCCTTCACATTCCCTCACATATTGTCCCCCCTCTCCTCTATTTCACCTTCATGAATTCATATCTAATAAGTAGAGCTGCATCTACAACTGCAGACTGTGGAGTTCTATGACAGGACTGTGGCTTCTATTCTGTTCTTATGCAGTCAGGTGATGAATCCCCAGCATTGGCATTTCCACACACTGCAGGCCCTCTTTTCTTCTTCCATAGGCATTTGGCTCCCCAGTAGCAGAACTTCCACATGCCACAGCCATAGCCCTTGTTAGCCATTGCCACTAGAGTCCAAGTCCTCAATGATGGTCACAGCCTTTCTTTCTCCTGTTCTTAGCAGTGGTTATTCCACATGTTGCTGCTTCCTTCCTTATCTTTTGTTTCCCAGGTTTAAGTCCCCATTAGTCCCGACCTCCATATTTCTTCTGCTGATGGAGGTTAGAGTCTCCAGTGTTGCCATTCTGCCATCATGGAATTTCTAATTTTTGTGCTATGGGGATAGGGTTCTTCATGCACCAGCTTCCTTTTCGGGCTGACTTTGCACTATCCCATTCATGTTTCTTCTGCACTACAGCCTCTTGTTAGAAGGCAAGTGATATAGAAATGATAAGTAGTAGTAACAGCAGCAAATCTATGTATACAGATTGATAGAGAGATGGACCCTCTCCTACAGGGACTATCAATGGAATGAAATGCACCTAAAAATACTGACTGAACAGCATGTGGGAATCTTTAGACATGTTTGAAACTAAAGATCCTTAACTTCTAATTCAGCACATTATTCACCTATGTTGCAACAAAAAACTGGAACAACCTCCAAATAAAAGATTGGAAACCAACTATCTGAACTTCAGAAGAAAACTGAAAACATTCCTTTACAACAACCATATGCTAACAAGATGACCATTTAGACTGCCAAGGATTTCTGATACTCCCTTCCTTACTTCCATTGTTTTCAGTGGAGATAAAACCCAGATATCTCAATCCGTCCTCTTTTTTTCTGGAGCCATATGATAACCCTAGTGTTTGCAAGCAAGAGACTCTGTCTGAGCAAGCCCTGGCTTCAATGTTGTTGCTTGACTGAGCAAGCGGTGCTTTATTTGAGGAGGTTACACTAAACCCAGATTACAGAGCAAACTCTCTACAGCCTAGAGTCCAGAGCTCCCCAATAACTTCAGTTGTATTGAATCAAGCACATGCTGCCACATTTGGAACAGATCTGTGTTCCAGTGAGCGCCCATCTGGAATAGGTGTGGGATCCCAAACTTTATTGGAAAAGGCTCTAGGAGTTCTTGTGTGAGGTTTTCAACAATATGATGCTGCTTCGACAACATCAAAAGAGACAATACCAATTACATCTAATTTAATCTAATCTTCCATTTGTGTGTCGCTCATACCTATACAGGTTCCAGACAACTTATAGAGGGTGGTGTTAGAAGAGGGGAGGGAGGATTAGGGGCTAGAAAGGAGGGAGAGGAGAAGAGCGAAGCGAATCATATAAGTTCTGTAGTCGAAGGGAAGAGGTTTACAGTTTCTTCTGAAGTGGAGGTGCTGTTAGATTTTTTTCTGAGAGAAGCTTGTAGGTTTGTTAATTCCCTCTGTGCTTGTAACCTAGCCTGCTGCTATTAGTCTAGAGACAATTTGGAAAGTAGTCTCTGAACAAACCAAACTGTTATTTCATAAAGTATTTGGGCTTGCTCAGAAGACTGAGAAACTAGAAGGTCAAGTAACACAATTGCAAACTAAGATAGATCAAGTTGTTGGGAAGATGAACGATTCTGAAGTAAATGTGTCGTCTTTGAAGAGTTTACAAGTGAAGATGGTTAAGGATTTGACCGTTTTGAAATTGAAAAATGAGACTTTGGAAAATGTAGTACAAAGCTATAATTTATGATTATTGAATTTCCTTAAGATGACTGCAATCTCAGCAAAGGAGATGTTTAAGAGTTATTTACATCCTAATTACCAAGATATTCAGGTGCCGATTTTCGCAACTGATTTTTTGGACATCTTGTCAGTCATCTCAGCTACTATGCATCCAAAATCCAAGGGGAGGCAGGTTGGAGGCGTGTTGGAGGTTATGGACAAGGTTTGGGAGTGCTTAGACTTGGATGTCTTGTAGCGTTAATCAAACCTTTCCCAAAACATCCCGGACGGAACTTAGGCGAGAGCTAGATCTCTTTTAAAAGCATCTAAGTGCTAAAAAGATACCCAAACTGACCAGATGACCACTGAAGGGATTACATAATGACCTGCCCACATTCCCCAGTGGTCACTGACCCCCTTCCTTCCTGCAAAAAATCTGAATGAAACAGTACATACCTATGTCTAGAATAGCAGCACCTGGTATGGGAAATCCTAATAGAGCATCACACAGGAGTCTTAAGTAGCCTGGTGGGTGAACTAGTAAACCATAAATAGGAGGGAGGAGGACCCAGGCCCATAAGCCATTCTATCACTACATTTATGGTGTAAAGTGTGAGCCCACCAAAACCCTACTATGCTGCCATATAGGTGTCATCTGCAGCCATAAGGGCTATTGGAGTGGTAGACAGGGAGGTTTGGGTGGAGTTTTAGAGGGCTCATCATATATTACAAGGGGGTTATGGTGAGATTGACTTCTGGAATCCTTTATGTGAAGTTCATAGCAGTACCCCTCCCATGTCCAAATGGTCTGGATTTGGATGTTTTAAACGTGGACATTTTAGTGATCGAAAATAGTCCAAAAACATAGCTGTCTTAACTGGTCTAACATCCTGATGGCCTACACATTTAAGAAAGCAATTAAAAAACACATTTTGGATATCAAGCAGTTTCAAAAATGAACATTTCCTCATTCCAACTTTTGGCCATCTTAAGAGAGACATCTTAAGTCAGACTTGGACATCCTATTGAAAATGGCTCTCTAATATTCTATTGATATATAGGCTTATAAATCAAAAATATTTATAGAAGAATACGTGCTGTAACAACCTTAGGGGTAGGATAGATTATAAACCTCCCCACGATATCTTCTATTCCGCAACTGTTAATGTAACAAAGTCTTCAGACCCTCAGAATAATCTTAGATCATTATTTGGGTGGCCACGTCGTGTAGAGTAATACAGTTCTGAGGGATTGTGCCCTGAGGAAACCTGAACAGGGTGAAACATGTTGGCAGTACTCTGTCCCTCTTGGCTGAACCACCCAAGTTAAGTCTATAACTTTACTTATTATTTAACAATATTTATTTATTGGAAAAATACAAAAAAACATAAACATAGGATTATTTAGCATTGCATATAAAAATAACCTAAAAAAACCAAAGAGACCCGATGACGATAGGGGGCATAAAGCCAGTTGCTATGAAGTATTATTGAGCATCTGGTGGCACCTCTGAGGGCCTGAAGACTTTGTTACATTAACAGTTGCGGAATAGAAGATATCTTGGGGAGGTTTACAATCTATCCTACCCCTAAGGTTGTTATACCTCTAATATTCTAGGCATTACTCTAGAATCTGTGGATTTATTTTTACATTATTTCTTTTGCTGATTATCTTGAGTTGACATAATGCACCACTCATCACTGTATCCAAAGCATATGTATATGTATCCAAAGCATCTGTATCAGTAACACTGTCTGGATGGAAACTCTTTATGTTTATCTTTATAGTGTCAATCATTTAATATTTATTTTGTTCAGCTGGCTTATCAGCTAGTTACAACATTTCTAGCAGCATCTAAAATTCATTCTGAATACACACCAGATGAATTATATCTTTGGTCTTGACAGCAGTACGAGCCAAGTTAGTTTATCTTTGGTTTATTTTTGTAACACAGAATTCTAGTAATATGGATACTAGCGAAGTGAAAAGAAAGTAGAAGGGGAGTAAAAATCCAAAGTTTCAATACATGATAAATACACACACATACACGAGGGGATGCTAAAATGTTCTCAGCCCAACCAACCAACTTCCTAAATTCTGAGTGTTATTTTGCCACTGTAGCTGAAAAGAGTGTTATCTTATTTTGTTAAGTGCCAATTTGCAGAAACGAAATTCTATGTGTTGCCATTGTTTCAGATCATTGATTGAACCATATCCATGTCATTCTCTTCTTAGTTGGGCTGAGAACCTTTCAGCACCCCATCACATTAAATAGTAAATAGTTATTGCTGAAAAAATAGAAAGCGAGAGCACCTTTGATAAGGGCCTTGAGAAGGGCCAGGTGATTCTCGATATAGCAACATATGATCCAAGATGGCCGACGGTCTCTGAGGCTGAGCAGCACGCCGGAGGAGATTGCTTGGAAATTTTTCTTTATTACTTACTTGAATATGCCGAAGAGGAGAGGTCGCAGCGCCGCTGGAGCCTTGCGGAGTTCTGCGGTGTCCTCTTTCGGCAATATCGAAGAACTCCTGCGTCGGATGCAGGATATCCCGGCAGCGTCGGCAACCCCGCTGGAGACGCCTCAGAGGGGCGGAAATGAGGTGATCTCCTTGGGGCTAGAGACAACGCTGAGCCCCGACGCTAGGGCACCTCCCCCACCTCCTCAGGTTACCAGCTCCCCACGAGTGGAGGAGCTACTGAAAGAAGGCAAGCACCTACCCTCGGAGGCTAGGAAGAACACGGAGAGGAGCGAGGAGATGGACTCCCTGAGTTTTCAGGTGAGTCCAAGAAGTACCGAGGACTTGGAAACATCAGGGATTACCCCAATCCAGCAGAAGGATTGCCAGGAACAGCTAACAATTGGTGAGACTATTCAAGTTTCTAATGTTTCATATGTTATAGAAAAACCCAGAGAAGTAACACTGGATTCAATTTGGGACCTAGTTGCTGACCTAGCCAAGTCTGTTAAGCCCCAGCTTTTGCAGCTGGAAAATAAAATCATACTTCAAGAAACTGAGATAAAAAATATAAGGGTTGAAATTGATGAATCCAAGAATTCTATTGTGAATATACAACAAGAATTAAAAGCATCAAAACAGCTTAGTGATGCATTAGTAAAAGATAACACAAATTTACGCAGAAAAGTGGAAACTTTGGAGAACTTTTCTCGTAATAATAATCTCCGACTGATTAATTTTCCTAGGATAGCCTCGGTGACACCTAGGGATATGTTGAAACGCTATATGTTGGAGATTCTAGGTATTCCAGAGGATACATTACCACCACTTACTCAAGTATATTATTTGCCAGTGAAAGTCATTAAATCACCATCTAAACCACAGGAGGATAATCAACCACTTAATGTTTCAGCAATGCTAGAACTCTCGGACAGAGAAGCTGCATCTCCGGCAACATTGCTTCTTACTGTGGCTCTTGCACCAGATAAAAATTGGTTGCTTAGACTGTTCTTTAGAAATAAAATGAAAGAATTTCTTGGATATAAAATTTTAATGTTTCCAGATTTGGCACGGGACACTCAAAGAAGAAGGCGAGAATTTCTTTTGATGAAGCCAGGAGTTACATCTCTTGGAGAGACTTTCTTTCTACGGCACCCTTGTAAATGTGTAATACAATACCATATGAAAAAATATATATTCTTTGAGCCATTCCAGTTGACAGCCTTTCTGGCAGGAACTCGACTGGATGAAGGGAAACTAAAGTGAAGTGCAATTGAATAAATGATATCCTTTCTCAGCTAAAGGGATCTTGTTTTCCTGAATAATGATATCCTTCCTTAGCTAAGGGACTTTGTTTTCCTAATATTTGAATTGATATTTGTTAGCATTTGTTAATATGTCCGCCTTATCCTTCTTGGATCTAATTTAGAGGACTTGAGCTGAATTTAAGCTAAACATTTATTTTTATTTTATTTGATTATTATGTATTTTACCTATGAGTATTATTTTCCTGCTTTTCTTCAACTTTCTGTACAAGTGGATACTTGATTTATAAAATGTAAAAATTTGATAAATTAAAAATTAAAAAAAAAAAAAAAGAGAAGGGCCAGGCCACTACATCCAGGAACACAATGAAGGACAGCAGGTAAGGAAGTAGCAGGCGCAAAGGAGAGCATACACATACAAGCGAAGTATACACATACAGGCATAGTAAGGCAAAGGGGCAGCAGGTGCAAAAGATAAGGAACAGGTAGGACCAGAAAGGACCACACCCACACACGAACTAAGGGAAGAGACAGGCACAGAGGGCGCAGAAGAGCAGCAGGAACAGAAGAAAAGAAAAGGGTAGGCTCAAGAGGCAAGTCCGAGAGGTAGCATACACGCACTTCAGCACAAGGGCAGCAGCAGAAGGACAGGAAAAGGCAGACTCTAGAGAGAACACACACATATAAGCGTACACAAACAAGGCAGCAGTAGAAGGCAGAAAAAGGCAGACTCTAGAGAGAACACACACACATACACAAGCAAAAGGAACTGGCAGGCACAGAGGGCTAGGAAGAGGCAGACAACACGCACACACAAGCGAAGGGAAGTGGAAGACGAAGAAGGTAAGGAAGAGCCAGGAACAGGAGTGAGCGCACAAGTACAGAGTACAGGGAATTCTAGAAGGCAGACAAGAATGGAAGCTGAAGGAACTGAAAAGCTTGAAAAGTGAAGTCAGTCGTCTGAAGCATAGGATCCGGGAACTGGAGGGACTCTACATCTCAGAAGACCCGTTCCAGACAGCTGAATACCCTATGAGAGAGAGACACATCGAGGAACAAGTCAGGGAACTCGAGAAGTTCATCGAGGAGGCCTACAGGAGAGTGGAAAAACAAGAACACGAGCAGCGCAGGAACAAGGAAGATGCACTAAGCGGAGATCAAGAACCATCTGACACCAAAGCAGAGGGAACCCATGGAGGAAACTTGCAGGAAGAAGAGGCAAGATCCTACCAGTGCCTAGAGGGAGAAGAAATGAAGAGCACCAAGGACACGGACCTGCGACCGCAGCGGAAGCTGAAGAAAGGGAAATCTGCAATCCTGGTGGGAGACTCAATCCTAAGACAGGTGGACAGTCACATAGCAGATGGGAGAGAGGATCGCATGGTGACCTGTCTCCCAGGAGCAAGAACTAAGGACATCGTCGACAGAATTGAAAGAATCCTGGAAGGAACAGAGACGGAAGAGATGGCAGTGATAGACCACGTCGGGACAAATGATGTCACCAGGAGAGACTACAGCAGGAATGCACTTACCAAACAGTTTAAGATCTTAGGAAGAAAGCTGAAGATGAGGATTCAGAGGATAGCGTTCTCGGAGATCCTGCCAGTACCGAGGGCGGATGTGAAGAGACAGACGGAGCTACAATCAATAAATGCGTGGATGAGGAGATGGTGTGAGGAAGTGGGATTTCACTTCGTGAGGAACTGGACAACGTTCTGGGGCAAGAACAAGCTCTTCAGGAGAGATGGACTACACCTGATCACGGCGGGAACGAGACTACTAGCAAACATCATCTGGAGAGGAACAGAGCAAGCTTTAAACTAGGAAGAAGGGGAAAGTCGACAGTTGACCCTGTGTCGATGATTTGGAAGCCAGTATCCCAAGAAGATACTGAGTGGGGAAAGTGCTGGGAAGATACAAATGGCACAAAACAGGAGCTGAAAAACCAAGGGAGCCAGACGAAACAAGAGGAGGATAGGAGGAGTATACTACAAGGGGAAGACAAAACGGAGCAAGATGAAGGGAAGGAACAAAAGGAGGACCACAAGGGGATGACAAGAGAGACAATAACCAGGAGACGGAAAGAAAAATGAAACGCAAGGGAAAATAATAAGGAGGAAAAAAATACTGAGACTTGAACTGCATGTACACTAATGCAAGAAGCCTAAAGAACAAAATGGGGGAACTAGAAGTCATGGCCAAAGATGAGAACCTACACATCATAGCGATCAGGAAACATATTTTTTCATTCTTTAATTTGAGTGCAATTTTTGAATATGAGTGTGGGGGGTGATATATCTATTTGACATAGATTACAATTTGATTGATTTTAACTGCTTTATATAGTGTAATAAGATTGTATAATATGTTGCACTTATGTATGGCTTAAAAATGAATAACGATATAAAAAAAAAAAAAATTGCCACCATTCTAACAACCAGTCATGATTAAATCTGTCATCTCACAGCCTACTCAATTAGCAAAGATCAAATAGCTTCTATGTGCTATCTGATAATTGTCTTGCATACTTCACTGCACTAACATTTAACGAGTCAGAACCTTTACAGATTTTAAACAATCATTACTATTTATTTTTATCACCCCCCCCAGACTTGTTTGTATATCTCTTCCAAATTTCTTGTCTTTAATTTGAATACTAAACAAGTTCACTGTGAATTAAGAGTTCTTCCCAGGAACATATATAGCACATGCTGTAACCTCTCAGGCAACTTCAGCACAGCCAGATCTTCTACCCAGCAATCACCCCAAATAATTCTATGCTGCTTATATGAAAGAAGTTGGTCATTCCCAGGAATTACAATAACAATATCATACCCATATTATCTGCATCAATATCTTGCTATAACATATTTTGAGAATAAAATTCATTTAAGATAGTGTTCGAAGATCTAAAGATGAAAAAACAGTGTGCACAGGCGGTGGCTGCTGCCAGAAGGATGCTGGGCTATATAAAGAGAGGCGTAGCTAGTAGAAGGAAGAAGGTGTTGACGCCCCTGTATAGGTCATTGGTGAGGCCCCACTTGGAGTATTGTGTTCAGTTTTGGAGACCGTATCTGGCGAAGGACGTAAGAAGACTTGAAGCGGTCCAGAGGAGGGTGATAAAAAAGATAGGAGGCTTGCACTAGAAGATGTATGAGGAGAGACTGGAAGCCCTGAATATGTATTGTATACCCTAGAGGAAAGGAGGGACAAGTAAGATATGATTCAGACGTACAAATACTTGAAGGGGATTAACATAGAACAAAATCTTTTCCAGAGAAAGGAAAATGGTAAAACCAGAGGACATAATTTGAGGTTGAGGGGTGATAGATTCAAGAGCAATGTTAGGAAATTCTACTTTACGGAGAGGATAGTGGATGCCTGGAATGCGCTCCCAAGAGAGGTGGTGGAGAGGAAAACGGTGACTGAGTTCAAAGAAGCGTGGAATGAACACACAGGATCTAGAATCAGAAAATAATATTTCATATTAAACTAAGGCCAGTACTAGGCAGACTTGCACGGTCTGTGTCTGTATATGGCCGTTTGGGGGAAGATGGGCTGGAAAGGGCTTTGACTGAGAATTTGGCAGTTGGAACCCAAGCACAGTACCGGGTAGAGCTTTGGATTTTTGCCTAGAAATAGCTAAGAAGAAAAAATTAAAAAATTTTTAATTGAATCAGGTTGAGCAGACTGGATGGACCATTCGGGTCTTTATCTGCCGTCATCTACTATGTATAAAATAAGTCATAGTTGTCTATCCTAATTCTACCTGATAAATGATTCTAAATTTTAGCTTCTAATTATTGAAAGGTAAGTGAAAATACTGTTTTATAAATCACTTATTTTAGATTAGGATAAAATAAATCTAGAAATTGCTTAGCAGATCTCGGTCTGTTATTATCTGATATTAGAATAAGATTTTACATATAATCTGGTGTTTTACCATATAATATTTTTAAAAAACAAAAGGTGCACAATTTGAAGATAGATCTAGCCTCATTCAGAAGCCAATGCAATTCTAATAACAAATATCACTATCATATTTTGATTTTGCATAAATAGTCTTGCTACTGTGTTTTGTAATAATTGAAGCTTACTTCTAATCTTAACAAAGCAGATGGCATATAAAAGTTTGCAATAATCTAATTGCGACAAGACCAAAGATTGAACCAAGAGTCTAAAATCATCTTGATGAAAAATGACTTCTAATTCTTCTAAACTACCATAGACAAGACAACTCTTATTGATGAGATTTTGAATTTAAAATTTCTCAACTTACAGAAGTGTAAATCAGGAATTATTTTGAACTGGTTTAGGGCTTTTTTTTTTTCTATTAGAATGAACATTCAGCTGCAACCCTTATTGCAGAGTCCTACAGGGTTCTCCTATTTCACAGATTCTGTTTAATATTTGCATGTCCTCTTTTGGAGGAGGTTTGGATGCACTAAATATTTGTCATTACTCCTATTCTGATGATATGCTTCTGTTGATTCCTGCAAATGAAGATTTAAATATTACCATTTTTAGTGTTAATTAAGGTATTAAGATTGTTGAAAATTGGAGCAGCTCCCATGGGTTAAATTACTGTTAATAAGGACAAAACCAAAGTGTTTTATGTGAGCAGCTGTGGTGGTTCCATTCCAGAAGCTGTAACACCATGAACTAACACTATTCATTAGGTGCCATTGGCTCTGATTCTATAAGAGATGCCTACAGTTAGCCTAGATTAGTGCACCTAGCTTATCTAGGCACATACATTTTAATTAGCTTAATTAGCACTGATAATTGAAAACACCATTAAAATAAAAACAAAAAACAATTTAAAAAAATTAATTTGCCAGTAGGTGTCTAACTCGAAGGTGCCCATGACTTCAATGTAGGCATCTATACTGAGGCACCTACCAGCAAGTAAGCATAATTAGGGATAGATTTGAGATATATTTGGGGTGGAGATTGAGCATGGATTGAGTTAGGCACCAGAAGGCTCCTACCTTAGGTGCATTCATTTAGGCCAAGAAAAACCTGGCCTAAATGGAGTGCACCTAAGGATTTTAAATCAATGTTAGTGAAGTGGATAAATGTATATCGTACAACAAAACAAAAATGCTCTACTCTATTAGCTAAGAGTGATGTCTTTAAATGGAAGAAAAAGCCTCAGGTTTGTCTAGGCAGGGCATAAGTGCTCAAGCCTCCTCCACCCACATCATTGGCTGCAAAAAACTTCCGTGAAGATTTTACACTTGCCGCTAGGCTAATTTTCAGCTTGAGACAAAAATCGCCTAATTAGCAATGCTGCCAAAAGTTTTGAAGTATAAACGTGGCGACTCTCAAAAGCCAACGTTTCACGGATCACTACCGCTTCTTCAGGGCTTCCCGACACCCTACTTCTTCACACAATTTGTGCTGTTTGTTTAAGTGATTTCTTCCGCTTAGGCAACACTAGGAATGATTCTATAAATGGTGCCTAGTGGTTGATTGACAACCATGTCCAGCAGTTAGATACCATGGAAAAAGGGTCTAAAAGTCTGGGATTTATGCTTGATTCACAGCTTAAAATGGAATCTCAAATAGTTATGTTATTTAATAAAAGGTGTTTTCAAATTTTGCCAGTTATGCACAATTAGGGGCATGAAAAAAAAAATACTACGATAATAATGATAATAATTTTATTCTTATATACCGCCAAAGCCATGAAAGTTCGAGGCGGTTTACAACAAGAAGTGCTGGACAATCAACGAAGAGGTTACAATTCAAAGTCGTCAATACAATCTTACATAATGGAAGAAAACGTTCTCAAAGTCATCAATGCAATCTAACATAATGGAAGAAGTGGAAAGCTATATAGATCTTAAGGTTACTGGTTGAATTAGCAGAGGTATAAAAATTCTTAGTTTACAAACCGATTGAACAAACTCATTTTTACCAATTTTTCTAAAATTGAGGTAGGTTGAGGATTGTGTAATGATGTTAGTCAGCCAATCGTTCCATTTGCCTGCCTGGAAGGCAAGTGTTCTGTCCAGGAATCTTTTGTAGGCCTTTATTGTCGGATAGGTGAACAGATGTGTTCTTCGTGTGGGCCTAATAGAACATGCCAGGTTAAATTGGGAAACTAGGTAAGTGGGGGACAGACCAAATATTGATTTATAACACAGACAAGAGAACTTGAACAGAATTTTTAAAAAACACCTAAGTTGGCACTTGGACATCATATTCACCAGGACATCCAAGTACCAATTTTCAAACTATTTTCCTGGATGTCGAGCAAGATGTTATGCCCGCTGTGCATCCAGAGTTTAAGGGGGAATGTTGGAAGGCATGTTATGGGCAGGCTCTTGGATGTCTTGTGGCAATAATCAAACCTTTCCCAGGATATCCTGGATGGAACATAGAAGCTCAGAGCTAGACCTATTTTACAAGCATCTAAGTGCCACAAAAGTACCCAATGTGACCAGATGACCACTGGAGGTAAGTAAGCATGACCCCCTTACACTCTTAGTGGTCACTGAACCCCTCCCACCCCCCAAAATCTGAATGAATCAGTGCATACCTGTCTGTAGAATAGCAGCATCTGGTATGGGAAATCATAATAGTATAGCACATAGGTATCTTCCTTAGCCTGGTGGATAGGCTAGTGAACCATAGAGAAGAAGACCCATACCTATAAGCCACTCTAACCATTACATTTGCTGCAGGTGCTGCATATGGGGCTGGGGGGGGGCCTAAAGGGGGTGCTGGCACATCTTCAGGGGCCTTGAGGCTGTGCAGGCCCTTAAGCTCCTCCACCTCCACCTCATCCTCTTCTCCCTCAAGGGGTGTCATGTCTGCCCAGGGGTCCTCCTGTGCCTCTTTGCCCTAGCATGATACCTCTCAGGACCTGGTCGATCTCCTCCTCTTGGCCCTTGGCTTCCTAGCCAAACTCCTGGCTCTTCTCTGACTCCTTGCCCATTTCCTGGCTCTCTTCAGCATCCTGTCCCTCTTCTTCAACCTACTGATGTTGGTCTGTGTGTAGTTAGGGTGATCACATCCTGCATGGGTTACATAGTAGTGCTGCTGAGGGTCAGGAGGTAGGGAATAGCATAGATGTGTGTATGTGTGTGTGTGGGGGGGGGGGTTGTGTTTAGGCACCAGGGAGGCAGGTCTGAGGGGTGGCATCAATGAGATGACATAGCATAGAACCCTGAAGGATGGCCTAGTAGTATAAGACAGAGGGTGGAGTTGTCCAGCGATGATGCACAAATGGGACCATTGTGTGGACAGGGCAGTGGGATAAAGTATGTTTGGAATCAAATATTCTGAAGCTGCTCCAACTGTGGAGGCATCCTCTTGAAGATGTCATTGTTTTGATTTGAGGGTAGGGATTGTGACGTTTGGGTACCAATCTGTGGGCGGGAGTCATGCTAACTATTGGCCAGCTGAGTTGTGTTTGGGTTGGCAATGTAGGCCCTTATTAAAGAATCCTCGGGGGTGCATTGAGAGGGTAAAAACACACATGGATATAGGTGGGGGGTCTGTGGGGTAAGGGGAGGGGGAGGGAAAGATAATGGTTTTAGGGGAGACCCTGTGCTATGAATATGTACTAGGTTGTTGATTTTGGACTTTCAGGTGTTTCACAAGGCATGACCCCCAACCTGTGGAGCTGACTGTGCAGTATGCAATGTATGATTTTTATTTTGAAGGTTAAAAAAAATATTACATATTATCTTGGTCCTTTAAGTGTTTTCTAAGTATATAGTTTATTTATTTTTTAAATTTCTAAACGGTTTACATAATTTACATCCATAATTTTAAAACAAAAACATGATAAAATAAACATACAAACAATCCTCAGAAATCATGTCTACAAAATACCATAACTTTGCATAATAAAGATCATGAATAATTCATCAACTCTGCCAGAGAGGAAAATTATTGGCTAGAGAAAGGCATCTACAAAGAATTGTGTATTAAGTAGTTTTCTAAAAATGCCCTTTTCATGGCAGTTTCGTATCTGACCTACCAAGGAGTTCCATATCTTAACTCCTGCACAACAAAAAGTCATTTTACCAGTCTTGACAAGCCTTGGATTCACAGTCGTCCTCAGTAAAGCTAGATTCTCAGAGCACAATGATCTTTTTGGGGTATTGTGTATGTAGATCTCTGTAATCTTCCAGAAACTTTCTTGTTTCCAATTATGAATGAATTTTCTTTGGGTGCTCTTTTGAGCTGGCTTTCAGGATGTTGTAGTTTAACAGACTATATTCCTGTGGCCTTTTCATAGGAAATGTATTGCAACTTGTTTTTCTTTTGCTGTGTTGTTACTTTAAATGCTACAAAAAAAAGTACTATAATACATTTATTTGATGTGCTTTCCTGTAAAAATTTGCGTCATTAAAAATATCCTTAAAACTTCTGAGTAGATTATGGCTAATAAAAACCTGCTGTCCCCGATGCCTAACCTAATGGTTATGAGTAAAAGAGTAATATTGATCATGTGGGAATGGCTCCACAGCAGTGGAGCTTGGTGCTCTGTAAGGCTCATAATCCCACACCAAGGAGTCACCTACACATCTACTATAATAAAACCCTAAGCGCGCATGCGCACTCTACCTGCATGTCCCGTGATCCGTATGTCCATGGCGGCAGGAGTGCACATGTGCGCTTAGGGTTCTATTATCTTGGGAGAAAAAACGGTACCACAATCGCAGAATCCCCAAGGATGTTCTGAGTGAAGTTATTTTTAAGTTCTAAACCACGGTGGCGGCTCCTCTCACAAGCCCCACCTGAGTCAGAGAAGTCTTCCGACGCAGGCGGGGATCATGAAACGAGCCGCCGCAGCAGCTTTAAACTTAAAAATACCTCCGGCA
The DNA here is from genome assembly GCF_902459505.1 of Geotrypetes seraphini. Lineage (NCBI taxonomy): Eukaryota > Metazoa > Chordata > Amphibia > Gymnophiona > Dermophiidae > Geotrypetes > Geotrypetes seraphini. The sequence continues at coordinate 165,610,940 of NC_047085.1, forward strand.
CAGAACTAAACGGTCAGCGAAAGAACGTCGGACATTGCACGCGATCCCGGCCGCTCCTCACACACTAGCGGGCAAAACAGCTTCCCACGCACCCGAGCAACCTCTAAGCGTGGGCCACCCTGCTCTTCAGCTCCTCCAGGTAGCGGCAGACCTATCCACAGCCAGAAAGTACTGTAAGGCCCTCTGCTGCTCTTCTGTCTGCCCTCCTCTTCTAAACAGCCAGATGTTGGACAGGGGAATCAGGTAAGGGGTGCTGCAGTACAGGGGGAGCAGGGAAGAGGTGCTACTGGGCAGGGGGAGAGGAAACAGGAAGGGAGGCCTACTGCTGGACAGGGGGAGCAGGGAAGAAGTGCTGCTGGACAGGGGGGGAGGTAACAGGAAGGGAGGCCTACTGCTTGTCAGGGGGAGCAGGGAACAGGTGCTGCTGGGCAGGGGGAAGTTAAAAGAAGGGAGAAGGGCTGCTGCTGGACAGGGGGGGAGGTAAAAGGAAGGGCTGCTTCTGGCCAGAGGGAGCAGGGAAGAGGTGCTGCTGGACAGGGGGAGGTAAAACGAAGGGAGAAGGGCTGCTGCTGGACAGGGGGAGCAGTGAAGGGGTGGTGGTGGACATAGGGGAGGTAAAAGGAAGGGAGAAGGGCTACTGATGGACAGGGGTAGGAAAGAGAGACAGAAAGACAGACAGCAGGAGGGAGACAGAAAGAAAGACAGACAGAAAGCAGCCAAGGAGAGAAAAAAAAAAAGAAAGACAAAGACACACATCTATTCTAGCACCCGTTAATGTAACGGGCTTAAAGACTAGTTTAAAATATTTCAACATCATAAGTGTTTTAGCACTTAGGTCTGCTGGAGTTCCTTGTTTCATCTCCAGATACTCTACAGCTTTTTTTGTGTTGTATTTACAAATTTTGGATCATTGTGATCTTAGGGCTTTTTTTTATATTGTGGCTCCGTCACACAGGTAGCACAGGCAGTATAAAATTTGTCTCTCTGGTGATTTTACGTGAAACACATTTGAAGCTAGCTATTTCTGGATACGCTGATTAAAATACAATAATAATTGTTTCTAAAAAGAAGCTAGTGCCATACTATGAAATAATTCCAAATAGACAATTCAGTGGCAAGTTGAATTGCAATCTGCTGTTGACAAAATAGCAACCCATGCTAGTAGACATAACCATAGATTATAATGCTTTCAAAAGATGGATTGTACGCAGCAACTTGAACTTTTTAACTTTTTCCGCTTGGTAGCAAAAACTATTGGAAGACATAGGCATCCTGGGACTGTCGGCCAGAAGAAGCCCTTTCTGGATACGTCAATCGCTCCTCCTAAACTTACTTGCTCCACTTCATCACTGACGCTGACCCATTCTGCTTCTATTCCTTTCTCTCCTCTCTTCTACCTTCCAAAGTATTTAGATCAATGCTGTCTTTTTAAAATGTTTATTTTATTTTTATTTTTCCTCTAACTCTACTTTTCACTTCACTATTACCCTCCAGGTACTTTAGTTAGATTGTGAGCCTTCGGGACAGTAAGGGAATTTTCCAAGTACCTTTCTTATTTCTAATCTTAATGTATATTTTCTGTAAACCGCTTAGAACCTAACGGATGTAGCGGTATATAAGAAATAAATTACATTACATTACATTACATATACAGTAACATTATGTTCCTTGAACTAATAACCTCTTGAAAGTCACAAGCAAAAGCACGGAGACTCATTAAATTGGTGGAGCTCCTATCAATATTGCCACAGCTTTTTTTATTCAAGTTTGACAAGAGTAATATCACCTGGCAAAATGGTTTGAACTGCAGTGGTACACTTCCCAATCTACATTCCTTCTAGGCTTAGTATGCTGCTGGGATGATGCTAAAGAGGCTTGAGATATGGCCCTTTAGATATGGAACTCTGGTTTAACCAAGTCCCAATAGCTTTTACGCTTGCACTGTGGGTACATCTATCAAAATTTAAATTTCTTTTAAGATACAGAGGTTATTTGATCCTTTTTGGAAATACAATCTTGTTACCCACCACTCTAAATTGGAATAGAGGGATTGTTAGTATTGTATTAGTACACTTCTCCCTCCGTATTCGCGGTTTCAGCATTCACAGTTTCGATTATTCACGGTTTTTAGCTTGCTGGCTCCTCCCCCCAAATTACATCAGCTTGCATAGAGAAAATTGCCGATACCCAGCACTTTCTTCACCATGTTTTGCCTCTCCTTCAGAAACAGGCCAGGTCTCCCACCATGTTATTTGCGGTTTCACCATATTCACGATGGTTTTTAATAGAAAACAGCGAACAACATATGAAAAAGTTATTTGCGGTTTTTCTGTATTTGCGGTTCTGTTAATTCCCTATCACAGCAAATACGGAGGGAGAAGTGTATACTTCTCTAGTCATCTAATGTTTTAACATAGCTTATTACAGTGTCTCTCAAACTGTTGTTTTTATCTCTGGCACATTAAACGGAGCAAATGTTTTTTTGCGGCACATTATAATTGAAATTATAAAATTGCAAAACCAACAAAAAAAATTAAATTTGAGAGTTATTTATTTAAAGTTCTTTAAGCTATGTATGCTAACTTGTAACAATGGTGAAACTAAAGTAGAATAGAATTGCTAATCAATGTGATGGATGTGCTTGTTTTTGAGTGTAAATTAACTCAAAACATGGTTCGATAGTCGACAAGCAAATACACATTTCATCATCCACCATCTGCAGTCATTTCTCATTTTTTCGATTTAATTTCTGTAAGAGCTGAAAATCCAAGTTAGAAACATAGAAACATGATGACAGTGCTGCACATTAAACACATAAGAGACAGTCCCCGCTCGAAAATGCTTACAATCTAATTATGACAGACACATAGAACAAAAAGGGTAAATCTATACACACTGGCCACTTTTAGAAACAGAATGCTGAGCTCAATGGAGTATTGGTCTGCTTTGGCCTGGCACCTCTTTTATGTTTTTAAGTTAAATATTTTCCTCTTTATCACACACAAAGATTAAAGTGGGTTTCAAATCTACTGTATATCTCCTGTTTTCATATGTCTGTATTCTAACCACTGTGCTGCATTGCCTGCCCTATAATTACCAGAAAAGTCAAGGTACTCCTGTTCAATTGCATAGTAGCTTTTGCAAACCTGTAATTTACATGACTATAAATGTAAACTTTACTATATCTACTACAAGTGGTTGATTCCTTTCAAAAATGACAAATTGCTATATTTAAGGTAAGTATGCATTTAGCTGTGTGTTTTCACTGTAAGTCCCTGTACCTTACAGTTATATTATATATCTATGAACAGGATACAGTGGATTTTCATTATCTGACTTTCCTACATATTCAACTGGTCTTTTGTGGCATGATTTAGAACATTAGTCTATGAGAGTTTTATGAATGTGTGTCAAACATTATTAATTTGTTGGTTTCTAAACACGATCTATAAGATGCTGTTAGAAGTGAATATTCACATTTTCACAGACAGTTACACATGGATCATGTCATCTGCGGGTATGATAATAATGTTTAGCATGCAAGATGAAAGTGATATTAGTCACTGGAAGGGTAAACTCCTATATACATGCATAAAAATAGGTTTAATGTATAGAAGATTTTTTTTTAAGTACCATCCATGAATGCAAACATATAACCAATATGTATATAATTGTGCATGCATATCAGAGTGACATTTCTGGGAGTAGGGTTGGGCAAAGCCAAATGCATGACTGCTTTTGTATTTCCATAAGTAATTACACAATCATACATGATAAAATATGCACTAAGATATTAGGTATATATTTGTACATGTCTTCAGTCAATTTTCAAAAGACAGTTTTCCCCTTTGAAAACTGATGTAAACCGTATGGCTACAACGTACCGACAGACTTTGTATTTAGGTGCAATTTTTTAAAGTTGTTCTTCAAATTTCCTATATGATAAGCCTTTTATCGCTTGAACACAAAGGCCTTAATGCAGAAAGTGCTGCATTAGAGCGCTACGCTAAGCTCCAATGTACAGTGAAGCACATATCATAGAAATCATTACTTTTGATGCAATGAATGAAAGGCATGCAAGCCACCATAGCACTAAAAACTTTAGGACTGTTTTACTAAAGTACAGCCATTTTTGCATTTGCCACACATTTAACACAAATATTAATGTGTGGTAAGTGCAAAGCCAGTGTGGTAAATGCAAGGGGCATTCTCTGCATTTAGCATGTAGGATGCACATATTACACAGTACCATATGAATTGCTTTGGCTAATAGTGCACATGGCCCACACTATCAGCCTGGGTATGTTAACAACTAGCATGACAGTTACTCACAGCAGCAGTTTTTGTACCATGTCCTCCCCTCACACAACAAAGAACCCTTAATGAGGTCTCTGATACCCCCTGACACAACAAAGCTTCCCCCACCATGAGGTCTCCAACTCCCCCAACCCAATAAAGAGACCCCCCAAAAAAGAATTAGGTCCCCTACACCCTTCAATGTGCTTTCACCAGAGACCCTTACCCATGACACAAAACCCATGCTCAACACAACCTTGACCCTTCCAATCAAAACTCAGACACCCTCTGAACACCCAGATATCAGCTCTGTAAACAGATTTACTACTGACTGGGTGGCAATGGAAGATAATTGATGCCAACTGGCAACACTGAGCAAACCAATGCTTCCCTAGGTAATTAGGGTAGGGTTAGGTTTGAGCTAAGGTACTTTATATCCAAGAAGTGGGATTATGTGAAAAGGTAGGCTCAGTATCAGCACACCTATTATAAATGGTGCTGATACTGAGCCTACCTTTTCACAGAATCCTACTTCTTGGATATAAAGCACCTTAGCTCAAACCTAACCCTACCCTAATTACCTAGGGAAGCATTGGTTTGCTCAGTGTTGCCAGTTGGCATCAATTATCTTCCATTGCCACCCAGTCAGTAGTAAATCTGTTTAATTCTTGTAAATCTGTTTACCGTAATTGTAATTCTTGTAAATCTGTTTAATTGATGTGAACCGCCTAGAACTCCCTGGGTATGGCGGTATACAAAAATAAAGTTATTATTATTATTATTAATTGTGTGGTACTTCCATTAGGGGTCATTCTTCCATCTATGGAACAATGACTCCCCTAGAAGTAATTCTGTGATACTATTTCTAGGAGCCATCAGCACCATTTTGTATTTGGGCAATGACCAGGAATCAGTAGAAAAGGATGCCTCCCAACACTACTGAGCTACCAATGCTGCCCTAGAGCAATTAGGTGGGGAGGAGAGATGATTCTGGAGGGTAGCCTAGTGGTTAGTACAGTGGGCTGAGAACCTGCTCTAAAAACAAACACTCCCATTGGTTCTCCCCAGAACTATAGGTTCTTAAACATCAAGGTTATCAACTGGAAAGAAAATGGCAAGAATCTTGCCTAGACAAAGATGGATTCAACTGTAAGAAACACATGGCAATGTAGTGCTAGGCCTTAACAACAACCAAAAAATATACAATATTTCTCTGAAAACATTGAACAAGCTAGAAATTCAACTAAGCAACTATTTAAAATAGTAAACAGTCTACTGCAAACCTCACAAGAGAACCAGCCCTCCCCGTTGCAACTAACTTGCAATGATTTTGACAAATATTTTGCTAACAAAATTAAAGAGGCATGACCACATCATAACCTTCCTACATAAACTACGCTGACTACCAGTACCTTACAGGACTAAATTTAAATCTCTGTTTGATTTTCAAGATTCTTAGACAAAATGGGCCAGAATATTCAAAGAACAAGACGATACAATGAAACCTTCCACCCAATGTGCGGTGGTGGCCAAAAAAGAAAACAAGATGCTAGGAATTATTTAAAAAGGTATGGTTAACAAGGCTAAGAATGTTATAATGCATCTGTATTGCTCCATGGTGCTCCGTGGAACTCCTCTTGTATGAGGAAAGATTAAAAAGGTTAGGGCTCTTCAGCTTGGAAAAGAGATGGCTGAGGGAAGATATGATTGAAGTCTACAAAATCCTGAGTGGATTAGAATGAATACAAGTGGATCAGTTTTTCACTCCATCAAAAAATACAAAGACTAAAGGACACTAAATGAAATTACAGGGAAATACTTTTAAAACCAATAGGAGGAAATATTTTTTTCACTCAGAGAATAGTTAAGCTTTGGAACACATTTCCAGAGTTTGTGGTAAGAGTGGATAGCGTACCTGGTTTTAAGAAAGGTTTGGACAATTTCCTGTACAAAAAGTCCATAGTTTGTCCATAGCCAGTGCTTACAAGTTTCAAGTTTTATTTAAAATTTGATTTACACGCATTGTTGAATATTTCAAAGCGATTACAATTCTAAAAATGGGGGGACAATATACATGAACAGATTTCAGACAGACTACAAAAATGGACTGAATTAGGATGGAAAAGGGGAAGAACTACAAAAAGTTATAGCATAGAAAGAACATGTAGGGTTAGCAAAACCAGGATGGGAAAAGGTTAAAATAGAAATGCATAGAAAGATAGTCAGAAAATATACACAATAAATGAAAATTTAAAATAATTATAAGGTCTTAAACCTTGAATCTAAGTTTCAAAAGCATTTTTTATATAGGAAACTTTTGAAGGATTCTTTAAATCTGTATCTGTAGCATGAAATGTTGCTACTCTTTGGGGTTTTGCCAGGTACTAGTGACCTGGATTGGCCACTGTGAGAACAGGCTACTGGGCTTGATGGAACATTGGTCTGACCCAGTAAGGCTATTCTTATGTTCCTAAACTAGCCCTGTATACACTGTCGAGACCTCTGAGGTCCTCTCAAGGAGCATCACTATCTATACCTTTATCAAATGAAATTGTATGATGTGATACCCACCAGTGAGCCACAGTCTGGAATTTACTCCCAGAGAGTCTACATCTAACTCCAAACTACCTTTACTTCAGGAAGCAGGTGAAATCCTGGCTCTTCACCCAAGCCTTTAATACATAGAGTAATTGACTATACTCATTCTGTACTAGGACTAGCTTGCCACATGCACTAAATAGTACTTGCCTTGAGTTTAGGCTCTCATGTGTTTATCCCTACACACTTTGCATCACCCATTTATTCCCCGTCTAACATCTGCATTTGACTCCTCAGCTATAGGATTTGTATTATAGAAAAACATTAGCGCCATATCTATGTTATTTGAATGTTCTGATTTGTGATTTTGAGAATCGCACATGGGCATCTGTCCTGACGAACAGTTGCCTAACCCCTTATAACCACCCTGATTCTCTAACCAACGTCCATGTCACAGACACCGGTTAGAGAATCACATTGCCACTAAGCTAATCATGAAAAAGGAATCTCCCTGCCATGATCAGTTTAGCAGCTGCAGCAGGGAACCCTTCCCCCCCCCCCATGAAGTCACATCTTTTCTTTTGCCGGGGGTGGTCTGTATAATTGTCCTTCATACATACACCACCCCCACCTTCTAGTTTAAATGACTTGAAACATATTGTCTAAATTTCTCCGCAAGGTTTCTTTTTCCTGCTGTAGTAATATGTAGCCCATCAGTGCAATATAGCTTCTTGTCCTTCCATGTATTTCCCCATCTTCCTATGTACCTGAAGCCTTCATGATGACACCAGGCTTTGAGCCATCTATTAAAGTCCTCTGTGTTTTTCACTCTTTGCTCTCCCTTTCCATATGCAGGCAGTATTTCAGAAAAAGCTAAAGTCTTTACAAAAGGTTTCATGCCCTTACCAAGCTCTCAAAAAGCTTTCTGTGCTGCAAGTGTGGAGTTGTTGGCCAGGTCATTTGTTCCCAGATGGATAACTATATCAGTGTTAAAATCCTTAGTTTCTTCCTTAATTAAAGTCTGTATTTGCCTGGAACTCCTGGTAGCTGAAGATCCTGGAAGACATTTCACTATTTTGGTCTCCTCGCCTTGTGTTCCAAGGTTAATGCCTCTGATGATGGAATCCCCCAACAGTAATAGTTTTCTGTTTTTGGCTTTTTTATTTGTGCTTAGGGTGCGCTTGTTCTCTTGAGTTACCTTCATTGGTTCCAGTCCCACCTCCGTTCTGTTTTCTTGAGTGCACTAGTGGAGTGAAGGAATTCTGTAGAGGATATATTAGTAAAGGTGGATGTTTCTGTGTTACATGTCCCAGTCTTCCTGAGCCTACTGTGACCCATTTATTCCTGGACTGTTTTATTCTTTGAGGTAGAGTGGTAAGTTGGTATGATTTTGTGGAGCGATAGAAGCTGCTTTAATTATATTCAATTCCTGTTTAAGTTTACAGAGCTCCTCCTTAGTACTAGCACGTTGAAGACAGATGGGGCAAGCCTTAAGCCTCCAAATAGTGTGTCTTGGAATTAAAGCACCACAGTGATTGCATAGAATAAAGGTCATCTTGATTGGTTGTGAAGTGACTTGATTTTAGTAGTCCTGATTATTTGGGTCTCTATATATGAAAAGTGGTCCCTGGGGTGGGTGGGACTATAAGTCTTACCCTTATTCCTATGAAGGGAAAGAGGAAATAAGATTTGACAAAAGAAAGAAAAGGGTTTGTTTTTTTGTGGTTTTTTAAAGTAAGAAACAGGGAGGAGGAAAAGAGAAATTAAGCAGATATAATGATGGTAAACAGTGAAAAGAGCAGAATATGAAATGCTGAGAAACTTAGCTTTTAGAAGCCTTGTTCACAGCACTGTCCCAAAGATAATGCAGTTAACCTTAGTAATAAATCAGAGCCCCTCCCTTCTACACCAAATCAGCAGAAAACAATGGCTGAAAACTAGTAAGTCAGAAATACAGGCTCTATACCAAATCAGTGGCTACCCTAAAACACAGGATTTTAAACAGAAATGCAGGCTTTATACCAAATCAGTGGCTACCCTAAAACACAGGATTTTAAACAGAAATGCAGGCTTTATACCAAATCAGTGGCTACCCTAAAACACAGGATTTTAAACAGAAATGCAGGCTCTATACCAAATCAGTGGCTACCCTAAAACACAGGATTTATAACAGAATTTTCCCTGCTTTAGTTATCCTGTGCCATAGGCACCAGGATTTAATTAGAGTTAATATAAGTCTTACCCTTATTCCTATGAAAAGGAAGAGGAAATAAGATTTAACAGAGGAAAGAGAAGGGTTTATTTTTTTGTGTTTTTTGTTTTTTTAAGTAAGAAACAGGGAGAAGGAGAAGAGAAATTAAGCAGATATAATGCTGAAAAACAGTGAAAAGAGCAGAATATGAAATGCTGAGCAACTTAGCTTTTAGAAGTTCACAGGGCAGCCTTCTTCGGGACATAACAGTGTGTCCCGACATACTGGTTGAGAACTATTGGGCTACAGGCATGAGGCATGAAAATTAATTGAGGGATATAACGTTGAAGGTTTGCCTAGGGCACCGGTTATCAACTCTGCTGGAGCTATTTCTGGTTTGTTTGTTTTTTTCGTATAAGTTGTTATAAGTCTAAATAAAGCTGGGTATCTAGAGGAACATTTGGAACAAAGCAGTTTGTAGCGTTAGTGCATTGTGAATACAGAGACAATGGCAAGCAAATATTTTGCAATGATAATTAATACTGTGTGGAATTGGTTGTTGAAGAATGAGTTGCTGCTGAAGAATACAGAAAATATTTAAGAAAAAGGGTCATAGAAATTAGATCCTGAGGGTCATGTTGAATAAACTGCATTAGGTGCTAACACAGCTTAAAATGGTGCACTTTGGGACATGCTTAGTGATAACTGTCAAATATGCATGCACTAACTGCATGTTAAAAAAAAATGTTTTGAGGAGTGGTTATGTCTGGGGCAGAGTGGATACACCGATGCTAACCAGTTACCCCCACTTTTACTAGGGTGCGCTAACCGATTAGCGCCGCTAATGGAATTAGCGTGCGCTAAACGCTAAAGGGTCCATAAACTAACATGCACATGTTAGTGTTTAGCGCACGCTAATTCCATTAGCGGTGCTAATCGGTTAGCGCACCTTAGTAAAAGAGGGCCTTAGTATAACAACATTAGTGTATGCTAACTTGTTAACGCACAGATACCACGTGAGCCAATACAAATGGGTAGCAGTAAGGCCCAGATTCTATAAGCAGCACCTAACTTAATTTTCTTAATTATCACTGTTAACTGAAAAGTGCCATAAAAATGTATTTTTTTTTTTTTTAAATTAATTAGCCGGTAGGTGCCTAACTTAGTAGGCATCCACTGAATACCGAGGCACCTAGCAGCAAGCAGACATGGTTAGAGGCAGATTCAGGTTAGTTCCAGAGTAGATTTTGGGCACGGTTTGACTTAGGCGTACTCATTTAGGCCAAGAAAACCCTGGACTAAATGGCAGTGTATTTAACCTTGCAAAGCCTATAGGCACCTAAGAATGCTTAGGCGCCGCTAGGCATGAATTTATAAACAGTGCCTAATGGATGATTGGCAGCCTTGCTGACCAACGCCTAAGAATTAAGCGCCGTTTATAGAATCAAGGCTGTGTGCTAATGGCAACATTAGTGCATGGCCATTATTACAAAAAATACAAAAGGCCATTTTTATGGCTGTGGTAAAAATGCACTCAACACTAAAGATGGCACTATTTATATATGTTTCTTTAATGGTTAGGAATCATACATAACAAGTCTCCAATACTTTACCCAACCTCCAAAGAATCAAATATTCCTACCCGTGGAATTATAAATTTTTCAGCATCCTCTTGTGTATTTTAAATGTGGTAAAAATGGCCATAGAATGCAGGAAAAACCCACGTAAGGGAACACTAAAGATACTTTTTTATTGCAGTTTAGTAAGAGATCCCTGAGTAACTTAATCTAAGGGGTCATTTTACTGAAGTGTGGTAAAGGTTTGCCACTCATGTGGTAAGTGCCCAAATTATTGCATGGTAAGTGCAAAGCCTTTATGTTTTTTGTTTTATTTCTACATATTACCTTGAAGAGTGGATCACCACACCTTTTCACCACACATTGTCACTGAAACAGATAAGAGGATTCTGGAAAGGGTGCGTACAGCGGCCAGTGCCTACAAAAACAGTGTTGTCTGTGTGTCAACCACACATAGGCACCCTTACCAGAATCGAGGCTACTGTTAACATAACATCGTACTTATAAACCGCATAACCATAAGTTCAATGCGGTTAACAAAAGATTAATAATAAAATGACATAAGAAACATATAAATTAATTCACCAGGTACTTTGAAAAAAGGTAAGTTTTCAATTGAGTTCTAAAATGTTCGTAAGAACAAGAGCTACTCAACAAAGGTCAAAATTCCTTATTGTAGGAAGCAGCCTAGAATACTAATGTATAATCCAAAGATTTCTTGCTTTCACAACCTTGAACAGATGGAAAAAGAAACAAAGCATGTGATCCTCTTCTATAAGATGCTATAAGGAATCTGTCAGTTATATAAATCGGAGCAATACCATACAGGATTTTACAACAAAGACAACTCAACTTAAACAAAATGCGAGCCTCCACCATAAGACAGTGCGACTCACGATAGAAGGGCATCACATGGTTATATTTCTTCAAACCATAAATCAATTTCACTGCTGTATTCTGAATTAATCTAAATCTAGCCATTTCTTTCTTGGTGCATGTTAAATTGACTATATTACAATAGTCAAGAAGACTCAACAACAATGATTGAACTAGAAGTTTGAAAGCAGAAAACTCAACATATGGTTTTATGGTACGCAACTTCCATCCTATATAATAAAACCTTACCGGTGTATGCGCTTTTAAAATGGCATGATCCCTGCCACTGTGGTATGTGATCCGTGGCCATGTTCCATTTTAGAACCCAGCGGCAGGGAACATTCTGGCCACTCCCCTCCTCCCGCCCTCACTCACCAACCACTGGAGGAAGCCGGCCATATTCGGCGGCTTGAGGAGGCAATGCGGAGCGGTGCTGGCGGCGGCTGCCGGGAGGAGGGCTTCGTGTAGCGGTGCTGGCGGCGGCTGCCGGGAGGAGGGCTTCGAGCCACTGAGGGTCGGGCGCTGCTCCAGTGAGGATAGTGGCAGGCTCTACTAAACTTCGCAGGCTACACAGCACCTCAGTAGAATGTTTCCTCTGACGTACGCGATCGTATCAGAGGGAACATACTTCTGAGGGGTAGAGTGGCCTACGAGGTTCACAAAAGCCGGCCGCGATGCTCACAATGCTGCATACTGGACCGGGGAAACAGGTAAAGGGTGCTGCTGGAGCAGGGAAGAGGTGCTACTGGGCCGGTAGAGCAAGGAAGAGGAACGGGGAGCAGGGAAGAGGTGTTATTGGACCGGGGGAGCAAGGAAGAGGGACAGGGGGAGCAGGGAAGAGGTGCTACTTGGCCGTGAGAGCAAGGAAGAGGGACGGGGAGCAGGGAAAAGGTGCTATTGGACTGGGGGAGCAAGGAAGAGGGACTGGGGGAGCAGGGAAGAGGTGCTGCTGAACAGGGAAGTGGAGTGGGGAGGGAAATGCTGTTGGTGAGAAAGGGGGGCTCGGGCTGAGAGGGAACAGGAGGCTGGGGGGGGGTAAAATGGGTTTGGAGCTGGGGCTGAAAATAGGGGACGTGTGATTGAAAGAAGCTTTACTAGCACCCGTTAATGTAACAGGCTTAAACACTAGTAATATATAATAACCCTTTTGTACCACAGCATCTATTTGCTTTTTCATGGTCAGATGTTGATCAATAACGACTCCCAATATTTTAATCGTCAGATTAATTGTATACGGTATTGAATATTTAGTAATTGATGATTCATGTAAAATCTTATGTGGAGACGCAACAAAGAACTTAGTCTTATCATGATTTAATTTAAGCTTAAATTCATGCATCCATGAATCCATCACTTTCAATATAGACTCAATCGTCTGAGTGATATGGGACAAAGCTGTACTACAAGGAATAATGATCGTGATGTCATCAGCATAGCTAAACAGTCTTGAACTCAATTCACTCAAATGAAAACCCAAGAGGAATGAAACACATTAAATAAAGTAGGAGAAAGTGGGGATCCCTGAGGGACTGGTAATGTAGGTCAGGTTTTTGAAGGCCTACATTAATGGCACCTATGTTTGACATGAATCACATCTACAAATGCACTTAGCAGCGCCTGAGGTCAATTTGAGCCAAAACCATGCCTATTATGACCTTAGGTGCTTCTATATATGCAATTCTGATGCCCTCTTTGTAGATGCCTGGGGGCGCTTACATTTTCTTTTTAATGAGATTACAGCCAATTAAATCAATTAAGTTTTGTGGCAGTAGGACACCTAGGCCCTCTTTTACTAAGGTGCGCTAACCGATTAGCGTGTGCTAATTGATTTAGCATGTGATAAACGCTAACGCGTGCATGTTAGTCTATGGACGTGTTAGCATGCGCTAATTTGATTAGCACATGCTAATCTGTTAACACACCTTAGTAAAACAGGGGGCTACTGCCATTTCCAGAATCAGCCTTTAAGGTTATCCAAACTATAAGTACATTGCTGTATGGTAAAGACTTTATCTGTTTAGGAACATGTGCTGCTTTCTTGTTTTTAATTGTCTTATATTACAGTATATTGCAGTTGCTTTCTTAACTTTTTATATGTTTTATTTTAGCTATTGTATACTGCTTTGACACACCTGCAAAAAGCTGTACAGTGCAACCACGCAAATTCGCGGTCTGTGATTCGTGGTCCCGGTCATTTGCGGTATTTTCCGACCGCGAAGGGGAGGCAGGAGAGGGCAGTTGGAGCACTGGCAAGTGAAGGAAATCACTCGCTGTATGCTCCGACCGCCTCTTCCTGTGCTAAACCTGGGCCTCACCAATCAGGAGCTGTGTGTCAAAGCAGCTCCTGATTGGTGAAGCCCAACTTTAGTACTGGAAGAGGCGGTCGGAGCATACAGCGAGTGATTTCCTTCACTCGCCGACGCTCCGGCTGCCCTCTCCTATCTCCCCTGCCTAAAAATCGTATTCGCGGTTTTTTGACATTCGCGGGGGTTCCTGGAATGGAACCACCATGAATATCAGGGGAGTACCGTATATTAAATCCAATAAACCTTAAACTGTAAACCATAGAAAAACCTCTAACAGTTAGTATAAAGGAAAAAATATATATACTTTTTTTTATTGGACTAACTTAATGTAGTTTATGATTAGCTTTCGAAGATAACCCCTTCTTCCTCAGATCAGAGCCTGCATGCTGTCATTCCAGGGCAGTAATGCATAATATGGTCAGGTGCTAACCATTATCATATGCTAATTCACCTGCTAACTGCTTAGCATGCTTTGTAAAAAGGGCTTCTAAATGTGCTTAAATTTGGCATTTAAGTACATCTCTTTAACAGCACATTTTTGCCTACTGGCTGGCAGTAGATAAGTGCACAGCATTAGAGACCTCCATAAAAAAATGAAAGCAAGTTCAATGCATATGAAAACTAAATAATTTCTGCCCTAGTGATAGAGTATGGATGCAACATATCAATTTGAAAAATGGAAGAAGCAGACCTATAAATTCTGTCTTGCTGTATAATTTTGCCATATCTGTCCTTTAGCAGTGGTGCTTAAGTTTTAATTTGAAGTGTTTCTGTAAATTTCTTGGCAAATGATCCAAAAGATGAGATACAGGGCAAAACAGCATGTCCTAATAATCTACCTTACTTGACATTATACATTGAATTTCTTGCTTCAAACCATTTCTTGGTTCAGATTGGACTCATCAAATTACAAACCTAAGTATTAATTTCTTCCAGGTAGAGTAGTAAAGAATTTAAAGTACACATTTCTCTTGATGCGTTACACTACATTTTATGGTCTGTTGATAATAAGTATCAAAGGATTAAGGGAAACCCTAGAGCTTGTAAAGCATAAAAAGTCACTCTCTTTAATCTCCAATAACCTTTCAGGTCGTTGCTTCACTTGGGCAATATTTCTAGAATCAATAAGGTTCTCTTAGCAAACAATGGTAAAAGAACCTTATTGTGCATCCTTATGTGGGTCATTCCCATAGGGTGACCAGGATTCCCATTCCAGAAGGGAGACTTTTTAGCCAGCCCTGGTTTTAAAATTACATTCCAAAAAAGTGCAGTATTTGTAGTCCATGATTCTATACATTGAAATCAGTGCTGCAGGTCCCATAATGCATCAGGATGATGATGGCAAAAATTCAAGACTGACCAAAAAGTCTCCCTTCTGGAATGGGTAACCTGGTCACCCTACATTCCCGTGTTCTAAAGCCATTTTTACTACTGAGGTAAAATGGCCAATTTTTCTATTTTCTTTATTAATGACCAGATGCTAATTTTCCCACTAGCATTGACCATTAGCATGTGAGCCTCTACCATCACCCATTCTGAAGGGAGATAAGCATGTGGCAATGCAGGTGAGCTAACCAATTAGCACAGAACACATTCACTCAGTACCCCAGACCCATTTAGTACTAAGAAACACAGATTTCATTTTTAATGTGTAGGTAGCATATGAACTTCCCAAAAAAATTACCACAGACCGCATCAGTGTGACCCCATTTATTGCTGTTGTAAGCACATGTTAGTGCTTACTGCAGCTTTGTAATTGGGCGGGTCCTCTATATTATACCTGGAGAAACCTGAAGTTGATAGAACTTTTGAGACCATGGAGGTCGTCCCGTGTTAGAAAATGAATCATTTCCTTTTTAAAAGAGAACAGAATACTAATGTAGCTATTGCACCTGGAAGTAAATTGAGTGAAACGCCTCAACTCACGGCTCTTTTCTCACATCTTTTTCTATGGCTCTATTTACTAAGCTGGACTAATGTGTTAAAGGACATTAAATTACATTAAGTTGGATTAATTCTTAGTAAATAATGCAAGTTCCAATATTCTGAATGGGGCCTAACCACTAACTGTGCACTTATCTTACAGTAATGCTTATTAATATCCATCACAAATACTGCGCTAGGTATATGGAACTCATTCAAACTTATGGGAGGAATTTGAATCCGTTCTAACCATCTGCTTTAAGAAATCTCTTCTGTTACTCTATCCAAACACCATCATATTTCATTATTAGGCAGGATTCACCTTTTGGTAGACCCTAGGCAAGCAAGTGCTTTGAGTGCCCCCTTCTCCTCTTCTCACTGTACTATAAATACATATATTTAAAACTCCCACAATGTAGGTGGGCTAACCAATTAGCATAGAACACGACTCTGTATTCTCAGACCCAACCAAAGCCCTGTTTCTGAAAAGACCATCTACTCTTCTGTTGGTTCCCTTGGGCCTTCCTTCAGACATTCTTGGGTATTGGGGGGGCAGTTCAATTTATCCATTTATCCATTATCTTCAGTCACTCCCACCATATGGTCTTTCCAATTTGTCTTCCATCTATTGGTTTTATTATGAATGTTTGCTGTGGTACTCACTTAGGTTTTAAGTGGGTTATAAGTTTTTTAAATAAATAACCATGTCCAATGCTTCTTAGGTTTTTTAACTTGACAGGATAAGGCTTAGAGTTTGGTGTGGATCCTGAACTTAGACATTACATCTTCTTCTTCTTCTTTAGGTGTCATCAACTCATGCTCAAGTCCTAGTGACTTGATGAGTTACAGATCTAAAAAGAAATTAGTCCAGCAAGGTCCTCCAGCATCATCTCCATGGTTGTTTTCAATGTGTCCAGTCATCTGATTACAGGTTGCTCTCTTCACTTGGTTCCTTCGATCTTCCCAAACATGATGTCCTTCTTAATTATCTTTCTGTTCTGACAGTATGACCAAAATAAGAGAGTCATAATTTCATCATTTGGGCTTCTAGTGACATAGCTGGTTTGATCTCTTCTAACACAAAGTTCAAATAAGTCAATCTTCTTTCTGTCTTGATTCCATAATGTCCAGCGTTCGTATCCGTAATTGATAACAGAGAAAATGAGTGTGCGGACAAGTCTGATCTTCGTTTGGAATATTATTTCCTTCCCTTCAAATACTTTGTCAAGAGTCTTCATTGAGGAGCAGCCAAGTGCTATTCTGCAGAGTTTTTCTTCCCTACTATTTGCATCTTTGTTTACAAAGGAACCCAGGAGACTGAAATCCTTTACATCTTCTATTCTATCACCTTCAAGCTTAAAATCTTCATCATTTTCTGTGTTCATGTTCTGCATCTTGTTTATGTTCAGTTCTAGTCCCATGTTATGACTTTTGGCTTTGACTTTTCTCAACAGATACAGCATCTCTTCTTTGCTGCTGGTGATGAGTATTGTATCATCTGCATAGCATTGTTGTTTATATTTCGGCCACCAACTTTGAAACCAACATTCTCTTCTTTCAAATTTGCTTTTCTGAAGATGGCTTTGCTGTAAAGGTTGAACAGGTAAGGTGACAAGATGCATCCTTGCCTGATTCCACTTTTTATTGGAAACCAATGTTTTGCCATATTCTGTTCTCACTGCAGGTTTTGATTTTCATAGAGGCTCTTTATCAGCTGAGTTATGTGTTTGGCTATTCCTATTTATGCTAAAGTTCTCCAGGTGAATGCAATTAGGGCACCTAGTGGTGCCATTTATAGAATATGGCCATAACTGCCTCCAGTTTAGGATGTGCTAAGTGCTCTTGAGTTATCTGTACATTAGCCAATATGTGCACACAAATTATGATATGCTAGCTGGTTAATACTTCTATGCCCACTCTCTATCCCACCAAAAATATTTTTTTAAAAAACTAGGTAACACTTGGGTTAGCAGCGAAAATAGACAGAATATTACAACACACTATAATGGGAGAGCTAATATAAAAACCTACAAACAACTGATAAAAGACAAACACAAAGCATTCTACTCTACTAAAATCAATTCATCCTGCAATAGTTCACAAGGAGTCAATACAAAAGAGCTGTTAAAAATGATTATGAAATTATTTGACACCATTCGCTACACTCTACCTACACACAACATTAAATTACCCTCTGTGAACAATTTAGCCCTGCACTTTGACTCAAAAATTAAAAACCTAAGAAACAATTGCTCAACAAAAGAACCTAGTGATCACCAAATAGCTAACACACAAGGAAATGAAACACCTGCAGACATGATCTGGAATTCCTTTCAAGACATAGATTGGAATAACTATACTAAATTATATAACAAATACTCCAAATCATATTGCATCCTGGACTCATGTCCCCCGGAAATCATGAAAACGGCACCACTTGAATTTAAACTATCACTACTGTACTACTTAGCCCATAACCTGAAAAATGGGAAATTCCTCACCAATAACGGTCACATAATAATTACCCCATCCTAAAAAATAGTAAAGAATCCTCAGCTCTAGTAACCAACTATAGACCAATTGCTTCCATTCCACTTATCGTAAAAATTATGGAGGGATTGGTACACTCCCAATTGATGGAATATCTTGACCAGTTCTCACTCCTACATGAAACCCAATCCAGCTTTAGACCTCTTTTCAGCACGGAAACTGTAATTGCGGCTATATTAGATAACTTGCATCTATTGTTAAGCAAAGGCCTTAATGCCCTGATCTTGCAATTCGACATGAGCTCCGCCTTTGATCTAGTAGAACATGCGAAAATGCTACAATGCCTAGACGCTATTGGCATCAGGGGTGAAGTGCTAAACTGGTTTCATGGCTTCCTTCTATCCCGCACCTATCAGGTACGTTTCAATAATAATCTCTCCAACACCTGGAGCAACCCATCCGGTGTACCACAAGGGTCCCCGCTATCCCCATTGCTTTTCAATATCTACATGACCTCACTGGGCATACAATTAACCCAGTTGGGGATAAAATTATTCAGTTACGCTGATGACTTTACGATTATCATCCCATTTGCCAACTCCATCTCAGAAACTATTCCCAAAGCATCAGAAGCCTAAACTTGATGGAGCACTGGATGACAGACTTCAAGCTCAAGCTCAATATAGAGAAGACAAAATTTTTCGTCACTTCACCACACCCGCTTGACACCAAAACACCACTAGGCATCAACAAACTTAACTACCCCATACAGCCCACCATTAAAATACTGGGTATAACTCTTGACCAATGCCTAACCATGAAAGACCAGGTGGACTCCTTAATCAAAAAGGGTTTTTTCACCCTCTGGAAGTTTAAATCCATTAAATCATATTTTGACAATTCTGTATTCAGAATCCTGGTACAATCCCTCGTACTGAGTCAACTCGACTACTGTAACATCGACTATTTAGCAATCTCTCAAAAGAATATGCGACGCTTACAATTAATGCAAAACGCTGCGGTCAGACTTATCTTCAGTCTAAAGAAATTTGATCACGTGACGCCATACTATAAACAGCTACCCTGGCTGCCGTTGGAAGCTCGTGTAAAGTTTAATTTCGCCTGCCTCTGCTTTAAAGTTCTTTACGGTCTAGCTCCTAAATACATAACTGACCTTTTCTCCTTCTCAGCCAACAGACACAAGAGAAGCTCCCACTTGCACTTCGTTTCTCCCCCGGTTAAAGGTTGCAAACTAAAAAAAACACCATGAACACCTTCTCTCACATCAAGCAGCTTTATGGGTAAAGATCTAGAACAACTGCTCTCGCCCACCACTTACGAGGTATTCAGGAAGCACCTCAAAACTCACCTGTTCCTGAAGTATCTAGACAGCTGACCCGTTCCTCTCTTTCCCCTCTATAACGGTTCTCTTGCCCTATCCCCCTCTTGTTTTCCCATCCATTAAGTTCTCTCAACTTGTACTTCATTAATCTTTTGTAAACCGCATAGAACTTAACGGTACTGCAATATATAAACTGTTATTATTATTATTATGCATTTCTGCATTTGTCTGTATGCATACCCTAACTACAGGTTAAAGAACTGGCTTTATATGTAGCACCCAAAAATATCAGCGCCATCTAGAATGGTGCTCAATACAATACTACAAGATGCACATAGCTTTTCTAGAATCATGCTTAGTGTCTATATGCATCACCTACATGACTGCATCTAAGTTGTGCGTGGATTGGGTATATTCTATAACATTGCACATAACTATTAGGAATGCTCATGATTCACCCCGGGCATGGTCTCTTTTCAAATTTATGCACTGTAACAAGGGCATACTTTTTGTAGAATCATGCTTTCCAAGTTGTGTGCGTAATTTTTATTAAGTGCCTTAGACACCATATCCAGACCCTTTAGTGATGCCTTATATTTAGGGATATCTAAATCAAAGCATAGAGTTTTGCAGTTAATTATGAATGCTACAACCAGTTTGATCATAGGTTCTATAAGATCAGATCATATAACCCCAATTTTGAAGAGTTTGCATTGGTTGCCAGTATTGCAAAGAGTACAGTTTAAGGCAGGGGTGTCAAAGTCAATCCTCGAGGGCCGCAATCCAGTCGGGTTTTCAAGATTTCCCCAATGAATATGCATGAGATCTATGTGCATGCACTGCTTTCAATGCATATTCATTGGGGAAATTCTGAAAACCCGACTGGATTGCGGCCCTCTAGGACCGACTTCGACACCTGTGGTTTAAGGTATTATCTATTATTATTTGGCTTTGAATCATCCCGCTCCATTATATTCTCAGCAATTGTTGAAAATATATCAATCAGAGAGGAGGTTAAGGTCAGAGAATGGTATGTTGTTGTCAATGAGTAGATGGATGAAGATATGTTATGATATTGCAGGAGCATCAATGCTCTCAATAACAGGGGTGAAGATTTGGAATGTTCTTCCTGGTCAGTTGCGTTTATTAGGTGAGTGGATAAAATTTAAGATGTTAAAAACTCAGCTTCTTGTAACTACATTTATGTGTATTGCTCACAGCTTAGTATGGGAAGCAGTAGGAAACCATGTAGGTAACTTTGGGGTCTTTTACTAAGGTGCACTAGCCATTTTAGCGCATGCTAAACACTAATGCATGCTAACGCATCCATTATATCCTATGGATGAATTATCATGCGTTAGCATTTAGCGCGCGCTAATCAGCTACCACATCTTAGTAAAAGGACTACCGTATTTTCACGCAGATAACGCGCACCCGTGTAAAACGCGCACACGGGTATAGCGCACAGAAACCACGATTTTATGTACAAAAACTTTTGTATACCGCGCTCACGGGTATACCGCGCATGCTGCCCGACTGTCCTTTCGCCCGCCCCGACTCTCCTCTGGCCACCCCGACTCTCCTTTCGCCCTCCCCGACTCTCCGTGCACTGTCCCGAGTGGAGTGGACTAGGGTAACTGGGGGGTGGAAATGGACCCGGAGTTTTCTCAGCAGAATTTCCCAGACCACCTCTTCCTCTCAACACATTGACACGCTAGTGGGTTTATTTTATAGCTTTTTCACTCCTTCGGTCTGCCTGTCCCCCTTGAAGTCCTGTCCCCCCTTGAAGGTCTGCCTGTCCCCCTTGAAGGTCTGTCCCCATCCTGAAAGCCTGATGCCCCCCCCCGACGTCCGATACATCCCCCCCCCTGGCAGGACCACTCGCACCCCCACCCCGAAGGACCGCCGACTCCCCGACAATATCGGGCCAGAAGGGGAGCACAAACCCTCCTGGCCACGGCGACCCCCTACTCCCCACCCCGCACTACATTACGGGCAGGAGGGATCCCAGGCCCTCCTGCCCTCGACGCAAACCCCCCTCCCTCCAACGACCGCCCCCCCCAAGAACCTCCGACCTGCCCCCCCAGCCGACCCGTGACCCCCCTGGCCGACCCCCACGACACCCCCACCCGCCTTCCCCGTACCTTTGTGTAGTTGGGACAGACGGGAGCCAAACCCGCCTGTCCGGCAGGCAGCCAACGACGGAATGAGGCCGGATTGGCCCATCCGTCCCAAAGCTCCGCCTACTGGTGGGGCCTAAGGTGCGTGGGCCAATCAGAATAGGCCCTGGAGCCTTAGGTCCCACCTGGGGGCGCGGCCTGAGGCACATGGTCGGGTTGGGCCCATGTGCCTCAGGCCGCGCCCCCAGGTGGGACCTAAGGCTCCAGGGCCTATTCTGATTGGCCCACGCGCCTTAGGCCCCACCAGTAGGCGGAGCTTTGGGACGGATGGGCCAATCCGGCCTCATTCCGTCGTTGGCTGCCTGCCGGACAGGCGGGTTTGGCTCCCGTCTGTCCGGCCAACTACCAAAGGTACGGGGAAGGGGGGGGTGGGGGTGTCGTGGGGGTCGGCCAGGGGGGTCACGGGTCGGTTGGGGGGGCGGTCGGAGGTTCTTGGGGGGGGCGGTCGTTGGAGGGAGGGAGGTTTGCGTCGAGGGCAGGAGGGCCTGGGATCCCTCCTGCCCGTAATGTAGTGCGGGGTGGGGGTAGGGGGTCGCCGTGGCCAGGAGGGTTTGGGCTCCCTCCTGGCCCGATATTGTCGGGGAGTTGGGGAGTCGGCCGGGCAAGAGGGCTTGGGCTCCCTCTTGCTCCGATCGTGGATGCAGGTGGGAGCGCGTGCGAGCGGTCGTTCGGGGTGGGGGTGCGAGCGGTCCTGCTGGGGGGGGTGAATCGGGCGTCGGGCGGGGGGGGAACTATGTAAAAAAAATTTGTATAACGCGTGAGGGGGATGCGCGGTAGGTAAAAACGCATATAACGCGCGCGTTATATGCGTGAAAATACGGTATTTTATTTTTTGAATTTTGTTTGTGATATTTATTGGTTTAAGATGGTTTATAAATGTTAAAATAAATAAATATAAATCTCTTTTACTAAGCCATAGAAGAGGTTTCAACTGCGGCCCTGGGCACTAGCCCCCCCCCCCTTTTTTTTCCCCAAAACTGTAGTGCATTTTTAGCACTGGTTGCAATGGTAACAGCTCCGATGCTCATAGAATTCTATGGGTGTCTGAGCTGTTCCTGCCACATCCGGCACTAAAAACCGTGCTACAGTTTTATAAAATGGGAGGTAAATGCTCAAACACTCATAGGAATTCTTGAGTGTCAGAACTGTGTCAGAGTATTTAGCATTCCGGGCCATGGTAGAAACTTCTACCGCAGCATAGTAAAAGGGGGGGGGGGGGGGGTTATATTAATAAAGTGCATTTATTATGTTAGTTTTGTTATGTGACCTCTTCCATCCCTTTAGGGACAGTGAAAGAAGGGTCAGATTGCAGTGGAGATTTTTATATTGGTGGGGTTTTTTGTTCTCTTCATATTTTTATGAGGTCATATTTGATTATTTATATTGTTATGTTATTATATCATCATGTCATCAGGCCATTGTATCATGTTGGCTATGGACTTTGCAAAAATATTAATAAACTGAAATTGCATTACATTTATATTTAAAATCATTTATTTTAAATCACAAGGAACGCTACAATAAATACATCGACAAATAAATCCCTCCTTTTACAAAACCGCTCCAGCATTTTTTATTGCTGGTCATGGCGGTAACAGCTCCGACGCTTAAAGAATTCCTATGAGTGTTGGAGTTGTTACCGCCGTGGCAGGCCCTAAAAAAACGCTAGTGTGGTTTTATAAAAGGGGGGAGGGGTAAGTATGCAAAGAATAATAAAATCTGCCTTTCACTTTGTCCTATAGAAAAGCCTCACAATTGCAGAAATAATTCTCATAGATCAGTAACATTAATGCAATGCTGATTTTTCTCCATTCTGCCAATGGCATCACGGTGCCACCTGAGATTTCTTATTGGAAAGAATATCATGCATAACCTTTAGAGATTATCTGGAAATAAGAATATTTTTTGGAATGGGTTGCTTTCCTCTCTATCCTATTACATTGTCATCTTACAGGTTTATCAGTAACCATGCCCATAGAGACAATGAAGACTTTTTTCACAGAAGAGCCCTGGGGTGCTGATTATTATCCATCAACTAAGTGCTTCAGTTGAGTGACAAGGCATAATGAGAACATTTATTGACTTTTCTCTGCAAAAGAGGAAATTTGCCAAGGGCACAAATAACAACACTTGAGATGCACACAACTATTATATTCTCCAGATACAGATGACTGCAGCAGTATTCTTAACATCTGTGCTTAAGTACAAGTTGAGATAGGCAGAGCCCATTGATATTTGGTTTTCTTTATAATAGGTTTCATCAGCATGTTTTTAGCTTTCACAGACAAAAAGAGTGGGCAAGATGCGCAAAGCTCTGACACCACCATGGTAGGAGTGGTTTTTTTTACTGGCGATGCTCAGCACAGTAGCATGCACATTACATGCATGCTATTCCTGCAGAACATCACGGGTAAAAGGGGGAGAAACTGTGCCTGGCGCTTGCTCAGAAGAGCAGTCACTAGCTCCTCCTTCTGCCTCTCTGAACCTCAAAATCCTGCCACTGCACTCCCTGCCCTGTCGGCCGAGTTGATTGTTGCAGGGGAATCCCCAATCAGCTGAGCTGGCAGGACTTCTCGAAGGCTCAGCTGTTTGGCTCAGGCACCCTAGGCCCCTCCCTTTCAGCTCAGCTGGCAGGGGAAGCCCCAATTAGGGCCTTAGGCCCCTTCCAGTGCATCCCATGATGCACCAGGAGAGGTGGGGGCCACAGTTTTGAAGAGCGTATCCCTATTGCTAATTTTTTTTAACTACAAGAAACAGGGGATGGGGGAAGTCTGGAGTCCTGGCCTGATATGGGGGCTCAGGGGAAAGAGGGATGGGGTCCCATGGGATTCCTGCATTTTGAAAGTTAATTTAATTTATTTTATTTCAATGGGTGCAGCTATTTTGCGTGTGGAAAACACATACACAACAGGTACGACCATTGAAATCATGACTCTACTACAGCTACTGGCAGCTGTAGAGCTGCTGGTAGTTAATGACTGTAAACAGGAGAGTGTTCCCTTTTTTGTGCATCACATAGATAGCTCATTAGAAAACTAATGAGCTCTTTGTGATTTATTGCATAGGTTTCGCAGTCGCTGATATGAGGATCGGTATCTGCCACAGAGAACCCTTTTGAACATTAGAAGGAAAGTTTCCATATCACAAAGAGTAAAATTATAATAGGTAATCAAGGTAGAGAGGCCAAGTAGGCACTCATTTTGGGGATACTTTACAAAGACACATATATCTTTCTAAAATAGCAACACAAAAACCTGCAAAAATTGTGGCTAAAAGAAATCATAATATATCCCCTCGAACCTTTCTTGAAGATTGGCGTAACATTCGCTACTTTCTAGTCTTCCGGAATCTTTCCTGATTTGATCGACAGATTGGCTATTAGTTGAAGCAGTTCAGCTATAACCCCTTTCAGTTCCTTGATTACCCTCGGGTGAATGCCGTTCGGTCCCGGGGATTTATCATTTTTAAGCTTATCAATCTGTCTGCATACCTCTTCTAGACTGACCATCAACCCTGTCAGTTTCCTGCCTTCATTTCCTGTGTATAGCCTGTTGGCTGTCCTCTTCAGTAAATACAGACGCAAAAAATGTGTTCAGTTGGTCGGTGATTGCTTTGTCCTTCTTTAGTACTCCCTTTATTCCATGGTCATCTAATGGCCCCACTGCTTCCTTCACGGGTCATTTGCCTTATATAGTATCAAGTATTCTTGACTAATTATATGCAGGCAGTAAAATGTCATCATGTATTAGGTATATTTAAGTGAACCTAGCAGAATGGAATTTTGAGGGCGTTAAGTCAGGGAAGTTGCATTTACACTCTCTGACTTGCAGTGTCCCTCCATTGTACAAATGAATGCCCTGAAACAGGACTGTCTGTAAACTTTTAATAAAAAATATTTGATGGGAAATATTTGTACAATAATCATCATTTCAGTGCACCTATGAGCAGGGTAGAACCAAAACTCTGCTCATTTGGCACCCACACAGGGACTCATCACTAGAAGGCAGTCTTTTATAGGCCATGTTTACCCTTGTTGAGAGAGAAAATTTTTGGATGACTAATCTTAAGGCTTTTGTCAGTCAAATCTGACAACGTGTATCCCATGGAAGTGGCTGCATTGCGGAATTTGTAAGTATGTTATTTGCATACTGCAGTAAAAGTTAATGAATGTAGCTATTGTACATATACTTTTATAAATAGTACTAGGGTATTTGGTTTACAGGTTATTGTATTATGTGCATATTTTTGTTAAGAATTGTGATCTTGTGATTTTGTTCTGTTAATTCGTTATTCTTCTGTTCTTTTAAATCTGTAATTTGCAGCCAGGTACTTCAGTGGAATTTGTACCATTCGGGTGGGGGGAGTCCGCTTTTAAAGCTCTATTTCTAAGCTGTGTGTTTGTTTTTTACTAGTTCGTTGCAAGTGCTGGCATGGAGCAATATATCTAATCTGTGCTTTGTTGATTGCTTCTAGGAGTCTTTGCTTTCCTTAAATGAGTTTTTCTTTTTGAAGTCTGTCGGTTTTCTAAGTGGAAACAGTATCTAGGAACTTTTAGAGTATTATTGATAAAATGCTACCGATAGAGGCTATGTTAATGGCATGGTATACATTAGCGATAGAGGATGTTCTGGCTTTATAAAACAGTTTGAAAAAAATTGGGAGAAAGAGACAGGAGAGCCAGTGTGTGCACCAGGGATGATTGCCGTTGCTTTTCAGATGTTGAAAACTACTCTGCCTAAAAATGTACAAACTAGATTAGATGCAGTTCTTGGTTTAGAAAATTGTGCATGGGCCAAGATTGTATCCCATATCATTCATTATTGCAGATTAGCCGAAGATGAGCACAATAAACAGAATAAAGAGATATTGCAGACAGGGCAGAATTAATTTGTCGAGGGCCTCTAGGCACACAAGTACACTGGGTCCCCCTGCCTCGCCCCAGGCAGAAACAGGAAGCTACATCAGAGGGGAAGCTTTGGGCAAGCTAGCACCACTTGCAAAATTACAGTTTCCGTTGCCTTTCTTCCCTGCGTTGCTTGCTTGTCGTTACTTTCTGTCAATGGGGGAGGCCATGTTGCTGATCGGGGGGGGCCTGCGTTGCCAATCGGGGGAGCCCATGTTGCTGATCGATGCTGGAGGGGCCCATAGCCCATTTGGAAAAAAACTATGTTGATTCTCTCCTTCATCGGGCCTCCCTGACCATTTCAGGCCCTAGGCACGTGCCTACTTGGCCTATTGATTAATCCTGCCCTGATTGCAGATGCAGATGAAGGTTATGACAATGCAAATTAAAGAGGAACAGGCAAAAGAAAGGGAACGCTATCAGAAAGACACAATGATGGAGTCAGCTCCAATAAATGGGGCTGGGAAAATAGATAGGTCGCAAGTCCAATGTTGGACTTGTGGATGGTTTGGGCATTTTGGTTGTGAGTGCAGAAAAGGCATAGCAAGTCGAGGAAGGGTTAGAGTAGGTAGTCAAATGAGAGGACAAAGAAGAAGAAATTTGGGGGGTACGAAAGGTCGAGGCAGGACAAGGAGGTGGATGGCAGCCCTGGACAATCACGGCAGCCACAATTCTGGTAACCTGAGCCTGTGTCAGGAGGGGGATTTAAAGGAAGGATTGACTATTCCAGTATATTTTCTTTCACAATTACAAAGAGTAAAAGGGGGGATCCTTGCCTTCCAAATTGACGGGGTGCCATTGTCCTGTGCGCACTTGTCGGTATGCGCTTTTGACGGGGCACAATTGATGGGACGCAATTGTCCTGCGTGCATTTGTCGGGCCACAAGGTATCTGTGACTACAGAAGAGGGGTACAAGTGTATGTGGAGATGGGAATACAGAGGAGAAATGTATAGTACAGGTGAAGTTTGTATACAAGAAGGACTGAAACCACACTGTTTCCCTTTTCATCCATACTTCTTCCCTTTCCTCCCTTGCACCCTATTCTCTTTCTCTATCTCTTTCCTCTACTCCTTCCTCTTCCCCTTTCTTCTAAACCTTATATCACCCAATTAAAACTTTAGGCTCCTTTACAACAGGTAGTATCACATTTGATGAAATACACATAAAAAGTGATTTGATCTGTGTTAAATATCAAAAGTACAGATTTTAAATCACTAACTCTGCTCCTGGATATCGCTGAACTTTCCAAATGATGATCACATGAACACGACAGACATAATATATCTGCATTTGTATCCTAGGGAAACAATTAGCTAGCAGGAAAGTAATTAGTTCTGTATTATCCAAGGTCAAGATAAAATGAATCAACCGTTGTTCAACTTTATGGCTTGCATTTGGAACAGATCTAAATTAGAAATTAGTTTTAATTATAGCCCCAACAAGGTAAATCTTCTAGTGCCTTGTAAATCTCTGTTTTCATAAATGAAGAGAAAAGTGATGCAGAACAAGCCTTTAATGGATCTCAGATAGCTTTCACCTTAATGCAAATGACTGAACTTCATGGACAATAGGGAAGCTGCTTTTTTCTTTAAAGCCCTGATTTTTAGAACTCTCTCCCTCAACTGGAAACATGTTTGAATTATTTTAGAGAAAGATCTTTTTTTCAAGTCAGCCTTTATAAGTCAATGAAGAGTGGGGGATTGTGTGAGCAGACATCAATCTGGGAGGCCCCATAGTGTAGGGTCTCCTACATTCTAATTTTCAAACTGGGGTCCTTTTACTAAATGTGCTAGAATCTGGGATTAACACATAGGAACATGGGATAAGAGCATAAGAATAGCCATATAGTGTCCAAGCCAATAGTCCATCTAGCCCAGTATCCTGTTTCTGACAGCAGACAATTCAGATCACAAGTACCTGGCAGAAGATCAAATAATAATAAACACAAAAGATACATGAAATAGTGGGGATTGAGCCTCAAACACCCAAACACCCGCAATACACTGGTGTTTTTGCTGGGGTAATGAATATCAACACTGGTTCAAAATCTCCCACTGAAATTGTGCTGTAACGTTCAGAAATATGAATTGTGATTAAATAAAGCCAATACTTAGCTTTCACCCGATGGGAGCTCTTGTTGTTTCACCTTTTAAAGCTTTGTCTGAGGTTATTGTTCACAGCACATTTGCGTAAGCACCACCGCACATACAACTATAGCTTAAAAGTGTGTTTCAATCGATGTCAGTTTTCTGATGCCTTAGGCACCTGGCACAATTAGGGCCTTATGCCTCTCCCAGGATGCACTGGGAAGGGGAAGGCCCACCATTTGGAAGAGGTGGGCCTGCCAGCCAGAGAGAGTGAGTCAAAACAAAAATGGGGGAAACCAAAGTCTTGGTGAAAATATCAATGGGAGTGAAAGAAGAAGGTAAAAGAAAAATCAAAAAATCACTCTCCTATACAAACACTTAAACTTCTTTAAATAATAAATATATATTCACAAATGGTCTCAAAATATGCTCAGAGACATGAAGGCTGAAGTGAGGGGCAAACCCCAAGTTAAAAACGCCTCACCATCTAATCATTGCATATTATTAAACACCTTTGTGAAAAAGCATTTTCCCTTCACTGCAGTGTTTAATAATAGAAAACATAGAAAAGTGACGGCAGAAAAGGGCCAAGGCCCATCAAGTCTGCCCACTCTATTGACCCACCCACCATCCTAACTACCCTGTGAGAGATCACACTCTGATGTCCCATTCCCTCTTAGAGATCCAACATGAGCATCCCATCTGTTCTTAAAATCTGGCATGCTACTGGGCCTCGATAACCTGTGCTGGAAGCTCATTCCAATTGCCAACCACTCTTTCGGTGAAGAAGTACTTCCTGGTATCGCCATGAAACTTCCCGCCCTTTATTTTCAGCGGGTGCCCTCTTGTGGCCGAAGGTCCTCTCAGAAAGAAAATATCATATTTTACCTCAGTACGACCAGTGATATACTTAAACGTCTCAATCATGTCTCCCCTCTCCCTACGTTCTTCGAGAGAGTATAGCCGCAATTTGTTTAGCCTTTCTTCATACGATAGATCTTTGAGTCCCGAGACCATCCTGGTGGCCATTCGCTGAACCGACTCAACCTTCAGCACATCCTTACGGTAATGTGGCCTCCAAAACTGTACGCAGTACTCCAGATGAGGCCTCACCATGGTTCTGTACAATGGCATTATGACATTGGGCTTCCGACTAACAAAGCTTCTCCAGATACAACCCAGCATTTGCCTGGCCTTGGATGAAGCCTTCTCCACTTGATTGGCAGTTTTCATGTCTTCACTAATGATTACTCCCAAATCTCGTTCTGCTCAGTCCTTGCCAAGGTTTCCTCATTCAATGTGTACGTTCTGCACGGATTATTGTTGCCAAGGTGCATGACCTTGCATTTTTTTAGCGTTAAAACTAAGCTGCTAGGTCGAGGACCAATGTTCCAATAAAAGCAGGTCTAGCGTCATGCTCTCAGACAAATTGCTGTCACTTACAATGTTACATAGTTTGGCATCATCAGCGAATAAAGTTATTTTACCTTGAAGCCCCTGAGTCATGTCTCTTACAAATATGTTGAAAAGGATCGGGCCCAAGACCGAGCCCTGCGGCACACCACTTGTCACCTCCAACGTTTTAGAGAGGGTACCGTTAACCACCACTCTCTGAAGTCTACCATTCAGCCAATCGTTGACCCATGCGGTTAGTGTATCACCTAATCCCATCGATTTCATTTTGCTCAATAACCTGTGGTGAGGGACGCTATCAAAAGCTTTGCTGAAGTCCAAATACACTACGTCCAGGGACTCACCCAGATCCAATTTTCTTGTTACCCAGTCAAAGAAACTGATGAGGTTGAATTGGCAGGACCTACCCTTGGTGAACCCATGTTGGTGGGGATCACGTAGATTCTTCTCATCCAGGATCGTATGTAGCTTGCGTTTGATTAGTGTTTCCATGATTTTACACACTATCGATGTGAGACTCACCGGTCTGTAATTCGCAGCTTCTGTCCTGCAACCCTTTTTGTGCAGAGGAATGACATTAGCTGTTTTCCAGTCCAAAGGGACTCTTCCCGTACTCAGGGAGAGATTGAAGAGTACGGATAACGGTTCCGCTAGGACATCTCTGAGCTCATTGAGCACTCTCGGATGTAGATTGTCCGGGCCCATTGCTTTGTTCACCTTGAGTCTTGATAATTTGTCGTAGACATCTCCGGAAGTAAAACTCAAAATTCCAAAACGGGTCTTCTGAACATTGCTTTGCCGGCAACTGTGGACCGGACCCCGGTGCCTCGCAGATGAAGACCGAGCAGAAGTATTCATTTAGTAGTTCGGCTTTGACTGAATCTGATTCTACATAATTCCCGTCTGGTTTCCTTAGGCGCACTATCCCATCAGTGTTTCTTTTTCTGTCACTAATATACCTGAAGAAGGATTTGTTCCCTTTCTTAAAGTTCCTTGCAAGGTTTACTTCAACTCGATGCTTGGCCTCTCTGACTGCCGCTTTCACCACTGTAGACTTGGCCTTGTATTCTAATTTAGCCTCCCTTGTCTCTGAATTTTTGTAGGAAATGAATGCTTGTTTCTTTTCTTTAATGAGGTCTGAGATCTCTCCGGTGAACCATTGGGGTCTATTGTTTCTTCGCCGTTTGCTTGCTGATTTTATGTAGCGGTTCGTTGCTACGTGTAGGGTAGATTTCAAGGTTGACCACATAGCTTCCGTATTATCGGCCACAGCTTGGTTTTGCAGTGCCTGATGGACAAAATCTCCCATGCGTTTAAAGTCAGCACCACGAAAGTTGAGTACTTTTGTTGTCGTGCTTGATCTAGTGAAATCTTTCCTGAGTTTGAACCATACCATGTTGTGGTCGCCTACCGAGACCTCCGAGACGCTTTCTCCGTTGGTGAGTACCAGGTCCAGTATCGCCTGGGCCCTTGTGGGTTCCAATACCAGTTGTTTGAGTTGTGCTCCTTTGATAGCGGATAATAGCCTTCTGCTGCCACTGGTCATCGCCGAGAGTGTGTTCCAATCTGCATCGGGCATGTTGAAGTCCCCTAGCAGTTCAGTGTCCCCCCCTTAAAGTGATATTCTCTATGTCTTTGATTAATTCTATGTCTTTGTTTTCTGGCTGTCTAGGAGGTCTGTAAATTACACCAAGATATAGGCATTTTTTCGTTGCTCTGGCTAGGTTTACCCAGAGGGAATTCCCCGGTGTACTTGACGTCTATGATTCTCGTTGTTTTAATGTCTTCTCTAGTGTATAGTGCTACCCCTCCCCCTAACTTACCCTCTCTGTCCTGACGAAGTAAGTTGTAACCCGGTATAGCCATATCCCACCCATGAGAGTCTGTGAACCAAGTTTTCGGAAATCGCCACCACATCTAGGTCGGCAATGATTGGGTGGTGAGGCATTTTAGCTTGGGGTTTGCCCCTCACTTCAGCCTTCATGTCTCTGAGTATATTTTGTGACCAATTTGTGAATATATGTTCATTATTTAAAGAAGTTTAAGCCAGAGAGAGTGAGCATCCCTCTGGCCGGCCTTCCACTAAAAGGTATGGAAAAAGGGTAGGGGTGTTAGTGGGGGCTGCTGGCAGGAGGGATTGGGCATCCCTCCTGCCAGGGATGTTTGGGGGAGGGGGGTGCCAGCATGAGGGGGTGGGCATCTCTCTGGCTGGCTGATTTGAGGTCGGGTACGGGGGTTCCCTGCCACAACCGCTCTCAGCCGATCATGGCAGGGGAATTTCCTCTCTAAAATCAGCTGAATGGCAGGGACTCCCTAAAGCTGCAATTCTGTAACTGGCTCCTAAGAATCACAGCTTTGGGGAATCTCTGCCACTCTGCTGATAGGGGAGGGGGGAAATTCTCCTGCTGCGAGCAGCTGCTGCAGTCTAGGCAAAGATAGGTGGAATGAAATGTTGGCCAGGGTTACCTGGGCCTTACATTTCAGCTGCCTATCTTAGTGATGATTCATGGCTGGGTAGCCACTTTAGATCACCTAACACCACTTCAGGTGTTGGCCATGCCTACTTTAACATAAGAATTGCCGCTGCTGAGTCAGACCAGTGATCCATCGTTCCCTGAAGTCTGCTCACACGGTGGCCCCTAGGTCAAAGACCATTACCCTAACAGACTAGCCTTACCTGCGTATGTTCTGGTTCAGCAGGAACTTGTCTTAACTTTGCCTTGAATCCCTGGAGGGTATTTTACCCTATAACAGCCTCCAGAAGAGCGTTCCAGTTTTCCACCACTCTCTGGGTGAAGAAGTAACTTACTTACATTTGTACGGAATCTATCCCCTTTTAACTTTAGAGAGTTCCCTCTTGTTCTCTCTTCCTTGGCGAGGGTGAACAACCTATCTTTATATACTAAGTCTATTTCCTTCATTATCTTGAATGTTTCGATCATGTCCCCTCTCAGTCTCTCACTGTATGGCAACTCCTCCAGCCCATTAACCATTTTAGTCGCTCTTCTCTGGACCCTTTCGAGTAGTACCATGTCCTTCTTCATGTACAGCGACCAGTGCTAGACGCAGTATTCCAGGTGAGGGCGTACCATGGCCTGGTACAGTGGCATGATAAACTTCTCCGATCTGTTTGTGATTCCCTTACTTAATCATTCCTAGCATTATTGTTTGCCCTTTTTGCCACCGCCGCATATTGCATGGACAGCTTCAACTTGTCGACCAGTACTCTCAAATCTCTTTCCTGGAAGGTCTCTCCAAGTACCGCACCGGACATCCTGTATTTGTGTATAAGATTTTTGTTACCGACATGTATCACCTTACACTTATCCATGTTAAATCTAATTTGCCATTGCGCTGCCCATTTCTCGAGCGTGTTTATGTCAAATTGCAGGTTTTTGCAATCCCCCTGCGTCTTCACTACTCTGAATAACTTTGTATCATATGCAAATTTAATCACCTCACTCGTCGTACCAATTTCCAGGTCATTTATAAATATGTTGAAGAGCACTGGTCCAAGTACCAAACCCTGCGGCACTCCACTTGTGACATTTTTACCAGTCCAAGTATTGTCCATTCACACCCCACTCTCCGTTTCCTACCCGCCAGCCAGTTTTTGATCCACGTATTTCACCCTCGATTCCATGGCTTGCAATTTTTTTAAGTAGTCGCTCATGCAGAACCTTGTCAAACGTTTTCTGAAAATCCAAATATACAATGTTGGCTTCCGGTATGTTGTGTATATCCTCTTTGGTAAATACAGACGCAAAAAATGCATTCAGTTGGTTGGCGATGGTTTTGTCATCCTTTAGCACTCCCTTTATTCCATGGTCATCCAACGGCCCCACCGCTTCCTAGCCATGATTCTAGCAGCCATTTTAGCTGCCTTTTATTTAGAAGTTGGTAGGTGCTTCAATCCTGCCATTTCTGACCATTTGCAGGGCGCCCACCTATGCCTAAATTTAGGCGCTGATTATAGAATTTACCCCTGTGTGTTTTTAGCTTCCAGCATAATCTTCTATTCAAGGTCTTTCTTTGCCTTCCCATATACATAGATATAAAAAAGGATAACCCTGAATATCTTTTGTTATATATTTAAAAATATAATTTGAACAGTAAACATTAAGGCCCCTTTTTATCAAGTCGCGTTAGGGTTTTTTAAATCACTGCTATGGTAAAACCTCTGATGCTCATAGGAATTCTTTTTTTTTTTTAATAATTCTTTATTCATTTTCACAAATTACATTAAGTGTTAATATTTTCATTCACAGTAATATTAAATACATCACTTATAAACTATCATTGGTATGTTCCATATATTCTTATCCCTATCCCTCCCTATCCCTCTCCCATCCCCCCCACCCATATACTCCATTATTGTATGATATATGTAATTCTATGAGTATAGGAGCTTTTATAGCCGGTGATTTAACAAACAAAACAAAACCCTAATGCAGCTTAATAAAAGGGGGCCTAAAGTATATCTTCCTAAAAGGAGGAATTAGTCTATCTTTACTACTAGGTGCTATTGTTGTGCAATGCTTATCTCCAGTCTCATATTAACTGGTTTTTAGCACATATCTTGTTTTATTTCATGGATCTATCCTATAATTTATGCTCAACTCTATCAGAAACAAGCATTGTGGTTATCTTATCAATCACAAAGGCCCAAAAATCCAAGCGGGGTCCTTTTATTAAGGCGCGCTAAATGCTAAGGCATCCATTATATTCTATGGGCACCTTAGCATTTAGTGCACACTAAATCAGTTAGTGCACCTTAATAAAAGGACCTCCATGATAGCTGACTTTGTTACATATAACTTCAGTTTATGGTGCTATTTCTTCATTGAACTAATGAAGAGAGTACAGCTCTGCAAAGCTAAGTAGTCACAGACGTATTGACTTAATCCAATGAAAAGGTATCACCTGCAGCTTATTTGATTTTCTGAAATATGTTTACTTTTCTGTTATAACATAGCATCTATAACTGTATAGATTAAGTCCCATAAACGATTCATTCTAGCATTCTTATAATTCTTTCTCCATGCTTGCTGTGAAATGAAACTGTCTTTTTTAAAAGGAAATGGTTGCAAATAGCTTTTTCCCTTCATTCTTATTCACATTGAAATGGCTTTCTGACTTTAAATTCATTTTCACAAATGCTGAACTTATCTTGGAAAATTGTAAGGCAGAAATATAGGCATGAAAGTATAACATTTATGTCAGGGTGACATTGATTGCTTACTTTCTTTGGAAGAAGTAATTTGATTCTTGCCTATCCTTATTGTCATGCTCAGGAAGCAATAGCATAAAAATTATATTTTGTTAAATATTTCAAGGTTCAGAGATCTTTTTTTTTTTTCATTCATTCCTGTTGTCACAGTGGTTAACTTAGGCATTGGATAAAAAGCATCTAGGATAATATAGATTCAAACTGAAAATGACTAGAATCATAGATTACTTAGCAAAACAATTCCAAAAAAAGAAGTTAAGAAATTGGACAAATTAAAACAATTATTGAATAGTTATCAATTCACAGAGGTATGCATACCTTTCATTCTGGCTAGCCTTGATCACTGGCATACATTATTCCCCTAATGCTCGAAATTGTGCATGCAATTTAATTTATTTACTTACGCTGGGTTTTACTAAACGGCACTATAGGCTTTTAGTGGGAGCTGGCGAGGTAAACGCTGAAAACGTCTAACACTTTAGTAAAAGGAGCCCTTAATGAACCAATTAGCAATACTGGAATTTATGCACACTTCTTTATAGTTGCTATTATACAAAAAGGGTGTGCATACATTTTCCAAAACCTTCTTATTGTACAGCAAATGTCAATTTGTTTATTTTTTAGAGAGGAAAAAAAAATCTCAGAGACTAGCTCAGAAAATTATGATGAAGTAAAATATTCTGGGACTTATCAGTTCCAGATTTCAATCATGGACCTTTAAAACACCCTCTCTCTTTTTTTTATACAGTATGGGGCTCATAATAATAATTTTAAAAAACATTCAAAAAGTGGTCTTAATCGGTACTTCGACGATCAAAAAGACACATCATCCAAGTACCGATAATTAAAGCTGGTTCTAGATGTATCTAAAACCAGCTTAGGCCTTTACCTTGCCTCTGAACGCCTAGAGCGAAAAGAGGCATTTTTAGAGGATGGGAAAGGGTGGGAGGAGGGCCGACCTAGACTTAGTCGTATTGCAAGTATAATCAAAAGTCTAAGGAGATGGCCCTGTCGGAACTTATACGTTTTGACTTAGACCAAGTCAAAACAGGTATAAATTCCGAATAGGTGCCACTGAGCTGATCGTGGCTGCTGCGATCAGCTCAGCAGCCCCAGCAACCTGCCCACCTCCCTTTGCAACAATCACGGCAGGAGAGATGCCTAATCTCTCCTGCCAGCACCACAACCTTCCTGACAATACTGGCAGGAGGGAGCCCAAGCCCTCCTGCTGAGGTGCAGGCCCCCAAACCCACTCCCCTGACTATACCGGCAGGAGGGGGCTCAAGCCCTCGCCGAGGCACAGGCCCCCGAACCCCCACCCCCGACAATACTGGCAAGAGGGAGCCCACAGGAAGGGTCTAAGGCAACTGGGCCAATTTTGGTTGGCCCAGGTTCCTAAGGCCCCTCCTATAGGCGGGACCTTAGGCGCCTGGCCCAATGAGGCTCTAGGCCTGCCATTCGGAGGATGGTTGGCCTGCCGGCCGGCCGGGCTTGGAATCCAATCTGGGCGGCCAACCTTAAAGTAAGTTGGGGGAGCATCAGTTGGGGGGTGATCAGGTTGTCGTGGGAGTATGTGCGCCATGGGTAGAAGGGTTTCGGATCCCTCTTGCATGTATTTGAGGAGGGATGGGAGTTTGGGGGCCATTGCCTCGGCAGGAGGGTTTGGACTCCCTCCTGTAGGTATTGTCGGGGGGGGGGTTTGGGCTCCCTCCTGCCAGTATTGCTGGGAGGGTTGGGGTGCCAGCAGGAGAGATTGGGCATCTCTCCTGCCGTGGTTCATGGAAGTTCATGGGGATCACGATCAGGGCAGCAGAGATTAGGGGGGGGGGGGTTTCTGTAACCAGTATTATTTTTGACAGATGCCGGTTACAGAACCCAGCTTTTAGGCAACGGACTGTCCCCTCCTTTGCCTAAAAGGTCTTGTTTTGGGCGTTTGGGACTTGGGCAATTTTTGGGTTGATAATGTGTTCTAAGGTTAGACGTAGTGGTGGTCTGGGCGATTAAACTGCTGAACGTAGAGGTAGGCCATTCTAAAAAAAAACAACCTCATTTTGGATGTTTTTTTGAGAATGGACATTTTCCCTGCTGGTACTTTCAGCGTTTAGGGGCTTAGGCCAAAAGGGGACTTAGACTTTTTATTATTATTATTATGCCCCTCTATATGTGATTTGCAGTGTTTAAACTCAAATCCTTAAAGTGCCTGGTGCCAATAAACTTAGGGCTCCTTTTACAAAGACACGCTAGCTGCTACCGCCTCCTCTTGAGCAGGTGGTAGTTTTTCGGGGAGCACGTGCTATAGCGCGCGCTAAACCAGTGTGTGCACTAAAAACGTTAGCACACCTTTGTAAAGGAGCCCTTAATATTTAACAATCCTTATTCGCATATATTCAGCGACACTTATCTTAATGTTCCACTTTGGATAGTTTGACAGGGAAAATATTCCAGATCTGGGAGACTAGGGAACAGGGGAGGTAGCTCTAGTCTAAACCCAGGAGGAGCGGGATGCTCAGAACCTCCCCTGGAGAATAATGTGCCCACAAGAGATGACAACTTGTACCCAGAGTGGGCATAAGAGGATGAGGGCAGTATGTTATAAAAAAAAAAAAATGAAAATGAAAATATTAGAAACAATAAGTATGTTTTCAACTGAAATATTTGTGATTGAAGTTTGTAATGATTTTTATTTAAATATTTAAAAAATTATTTAAATTTTAAGAAGTTTCAGGATGTGTGGAAACCATTAACGAAGTATTGTAAAGATTAATTTAAAATTGTTTTCCTTATATTTTTCAACTTAGGGTGCAGGGAGGGGGGGATTTTATTATTACATGTTTTATATGATAATGGATTATATGGGAAGGAGGGTTGGGTTTGGAGAGGGGATAAGAATTTATGAAATGTATCAATGATTGTTTATAAGTGATGTATTTATTGTTAATGTGAAGGAATAGTTCATAACACTTAATGTAATTTTGAAAATGAATAAAGAGTATTAAAAAAAAAAAATAAGGCATGTTGTAATTTATTATATTGCCTACCATGAAAATAGAATGAAATTAATTTT
The DNA here is from genome assembly GCF_902459505.1 of Geotrypetes seraphini. Classification (NCBI taxonomy): domain Eukaryota; kingdom Metazoa; phylum Chordata; class Amphibia; order Gymnophiona; family Dermophiidae; genus Geotrypetes; species Geotrypetes seraphini. The sequence continues at coordinate 165,649,358 of NC_047085.1, forward strand.
ATTGTGGATGATTTTATTAGTAATACTCTTAATTGCAATCACATTTTGCTGCTGGGTGACTTTAAATAAGATTTGCTGCTGCTAGGTCAGACCAGTGGTCAATCGTGCCCAGCAGTCTGCTCACGCGGCAGCTCTTAGGTCAAAGACCAGTGCCCTGAGACTAGCCTTACCTGCGTACGTTCTGTTTCAGCAGGAACTTGTCTAACATTGTCTTGAATCCCTGGAGAGTGTTTTCCTTATAACAGCCTCCGGAAGAGCGTTCCAGTTTTCTACCACTCTCTAGGTGAAGAAAAACTTCCTTACGTTTGTACAGATTCTATCCCCTTTTAACTTTAGAGAGTGCCCTCTCGTTCTCTCTACCTTGGAGAGTGAACAACCTGTCTTTATCTCTACTAAGTCTATTCCCTTCATTAACTTGAATGTTTCGATCATGTCCCCTCTCACAGTCTCCTCTTTTCAAGGGAGAAGTGGCCGAATTTCTCTAATCTCTCACTGTATGGCAACTCCTCCAGCCTCTTAATCATTTTAGTCGCTCTTCTCAGGACCCTTTCGAGTAGTACCGTGTCCTTCTTCATGTACGGCGACCAGTGCCAGACGCAGTATTCCAGGTGAGGGCATACCATGGCCCGGTACAGCGGCATGATAACCTTCTCTGATCTGTTTGTGATCCCCTTCTTAATCATTCCTAGGATTCTGTTTGCCCTTTTCGCCGCTGCCGCGCATTGCACTGATGGCTTCATCGACTTATCGACCAGTACTCTCAAGTCTCTTTCCTGGGGAGTCTCTCCAAGTACCGCACCGGACATCCTGTATTCGTGTATAAGATTTTTATTACCGACATGCATCACCTTACACTTATCCATGTTAAACCTCATTTGCCATGTTGCAACCCATTTCTCAAGCGTGTTTATGTCACATTGCAGGTCTTCACAATCCTTCTGCGTCTTCACTACTCTGAACAACTTCATATCGTCTGCAAATTTAATCGCCTCACTTGTACCAATTTCCAGGTCATTTATAAATATGTTGAAGCACACACACATTTTAATTCTTCGAATAAATGATTCTGTTCACACCAACGATGAACCAGTGAGGCTTTTTCTCTATTGGTTCTTAAACTACTCAGATGTTCCGCTATATGTAACTTGATTTTCAGTTTAGTTTGACAAATATTTATTTGTGAATCTGACACAGGTTGTGTTTCAGCATCAAACACCTCTACATTTGGGATCTGTACAAAATGATAATACATATATAAATACCTTAAAATGAATAATGCATTGAAATGATGAAAAACATACTAAAATTAAACACACTAAATAAGGTAAGCATTTAACATTGAAACACGGCCTGTGGCAGGTCAACCAATATCTTTGATTGTCTCATTCTTGATGGCCCTTAGGGCTTTTTTGTCCTGTTTCTATGTTCTGTACTTTGACTCTCTGTCATTTTACTAAGGGCTTCCTTTTACTAAATCGCGGCAAGGTAAATGCTCCGATGCTCATTCAATTCCAATGAGCATCGGAGCATTTACCTCGCTGGCCCGTGGTAAGAAGCTCTTCCGTGGTTTAGTAAAAACCCAGCATAAGTTTTATTAAGGACTAACAATAAAAATTAAAGGCTGTATATCCAAACACCTGAACAATTTCTATTCTTTCATTTCTATAGTGCAAACTGACTGAACTGATTTTTTAATAGTACAAATATTTACTGGATCACAGATTGAATACATGTATGTGTTGCCATATATTTTCCTTGCAAGAGTTCAATAAGAAAGGAAACTAAATCATGCCCTGCTATTATATCCTGTTTCACCTGAAAGAGATAAATCTGTATGCATCAGTGATGTGTTCTCTAGTTACCAATTAAAGGCTCTACAATGCTGTTTTCTGAATATAAACGTTGTTTCTGACAGCGGCAGGGAACTCATCCTTTTCTTATAATAAAGGGCAAGGTATCTGTTCAGGACATGTAAGCCTAACAAAACACAGCACTACCTATAGGGTGAGGCAAAAAACAAACAAACAAGTTACCTCTGAAGAGGTTTTTGCTGTTCTCTCAGCAACTGCATGGAATTTCAACTTGAAATTTTATAGCAATATTTGTTACTATCTACGGGGTTCCTTTTATTAAGGTGCACTAAATGCTAAGGTGCCAATAGAATATAATAGATGCCTTAGCATTTAACGTGTGCTAAATTGGTTACCACACCCTAATAAAAGGACCCCTACATTTATATGCCCAATGGAATGAGATTGTCTTTAAATATGGTGAAATTACAAACTTTTTAGTGTGACTACCCAGTGATTTTTGCATAAGTTTTTATATTACTGTATTTGTAAGTTATTATTCATTGCACATTTGTGATCTATATATGCAAATAGAATGTTGATGTCACTACTATGTGAAATCATCCAGACACAGGAAAGTTGTCACTTTCATAGCACCATTGGCATAGCAATCAGATGCCAAGTGTCTAGCAGTTCAGATATTTCTTGTAAGTAGAATTTTTAAGGTCATTATAAGGTAGATCTCTTTTGTGAAAAGAGCTTGAAATTGTCTGATATCTTCTGGCTACATTTTTGATTTTGCTCTTATATTTATGACCTAGTTTCTTTTTGGAAATAGTCTTTTGCTTAGATAATGTTGGATTATAACCTATGTTTGTAGCATAACTTATAGTTTTTATTCTGTAGTTATTAATAAAACTAGTCTTTAAGTCCATTACATTAACCGGTGCTAGAATAGATGTGTCTATCTGTCTTTATTTCTCTCTCCTTGGCCGCTGTCTATCTTTCTTTCTGGCCCTCTGTCTTTCTGTCATTCTCTCTGTCTGTGTCTCTCCCTGGCCCCCTGTCTGTCTTTCTTTCTTTCTCTTTCTCCTTGGCCGCTGTCTGTCTGTCTGGTTTTTTTTCTCTTTGTCTCTCTCTCTTTTGCCGCTGGCTGTCTGTCTGTCATTCTTTCTGTCTGTGTCTCTCCCTGGCCCCCTGTCTTTTTGTCTTTCTTTCTTTCTTTGTCTCTCCTTGGCCCCCTGTCTGTCTGTTTTTCTTTCTGTCTGTCTTCCTGGCCCCCTGCCTGCCTGATTCTCTTTGTTGCACCATGCCTGCCTGTCTCTCCGTGGCCCCCTTCTGTTTCCACCCCAGAGCAAACCAAGATTGCTGTATGCCCCCCAGCACACCCCTCTCCACAAAGCAGCCTCTTTTCCCTCTCCCCCTCAACTTCCCTGTGCAGCAGTAGCAGCATTTTTCCGCTTCCTTTACACCAGACGGCTCGCAGTACCCGCAGGAGACAAACCGCAGCTGAAACTGTCATGTGTGCCACATGCAACAAGTGCCACAAATGGAACATGGCCACGGAGTCACAAAACACGGTGGAAGGGAACATGCCATTTCAGCGTGCATGCGCAGGTAAGGGTTTTATTATAGAGGATTGTTACAGCCAATATAACTTTCATTTTTCTCAAGTACCACGATCTATTCTATTTTCACTTGCTCCTGTTTTTTTTTTAATCAGTGTTTTTTTAACCAGCCTTTTTACAATTGCTTTTATGTTATTTGCCTGTGATGCATTTAATCCACACACTCCCTTAATTTTTATATAATGAGTATTGCTCTTATTGTTTTTTAATTCCTCTGTTTTGATTTGGGCTAAATATGATTATAACATAGTTTTATGGTCTGGATGGTATGTGCCTTACTGCAATGTTTTCTGTGATAATCCAGGTGATTTCTATGATTGTCTGATTATTTTGGTACATTTTTTGTCATCTAATTGTTCACAGTATGTATGTTTTTTCCAAGGCTTTATGTTTTTCTAAGTCTCATTCACTTAATTGCACTATTTTATTTGCACCATTAATTCCTCTAGTTAGAATTCTATAACTATACACCGGTACTACTTTTAATATAGTACTACTTGTTCCAGTTCATACGAGAACCTCTTCCACATATTCACACCATCACAGCCACCTTCCGGCCACAGTGGGTCCGGGTGGCACATGACAGGAATACGGTGCTCCTTTTGAGGACACACGAGGATTCAGGAGACTATTGAGTACCAGTATTTAAATACCAAGACACCACACACCATCTGTGGCTTAAATATGGACCATGCTTTATTAGTGCTCAGTTCAAAACCAACCAAGGAAAACACAAAAGAGGCAAAACCAAGATACAGTCCACAGTGTCAGAATCCTACCAGTCAAAATTCCATACTTGCAGCAAACAACAAAAGAATAACATTTGGAAACAGTTCTTGGGCTTCCCTTTGCCCCAAGGGCTTCAACTGTGTTCTGCTCAGGTGTTCACTCAGCCACGTGTAGTACCAACACAGCAACTCCACAGGGAAGGTTTTCTTTAGGGAAGAATTATGAATTCACCCTGAGCTCAAGCAAACCTCCATTGCTTGCTGGTCTGAACTGGATTGTTCTGTGTAGAGTTGTATCTCCATAGGCTCACTCTGGTAACTTTCCCAGCATGTGCTCTCAGCCCCTGCTTCTTGTAGGTCCATGGGCTGTGGCAGTTCAATGTCTGATTGACTACTCAGCCCTAGCTTTGCCCTGCCATGCTGCTGGTCTTCTCCCTGCTTCTGGGATGCTCTCTCTCCCCCCAGCAGTGCTGCCTTAGCATTTAAAATGTTAGTACCCCACCCCCAACCAGCAGTCGAAAAGAGAAGAAGTCAAAATAGTGTTTAATGGCACGAAGTTTCCATAAAGTGAAAACATATTTTTTAACCTGAGAGTTAGTATGATTTTCGAAAGTCACGCTTCGGTCAAAGATGACATGCAGGATTTTGTTGGTAGAATTAATTGGGTGGTCTGACCCATTCAAACTCAAAGAGATATTCGTGATCTTGTTATTTGGAATTGACAAAAAGAACTTAGTGCTCCTTTTACTAAGGCGCGCTAGCGGTTTTAGCGCACGCTTAGCGCGCACTACAATATCACACGCGCTAAAACGCTTCCCTAGAACTTGCGTTAGTATTTTTCATTTAGCTAGTGGTTAGCGCGCGTTAATCTTGAATGCAGCTTAGTTTTATCCGAAATCAGTTTTAATTTAAATTGCATAGCCCATTGTTCTACCTTAGTAAGGACAATGGACTATGCAATTTAAATTAAAACTGATTTCGGATAAAACTGCAGATCGGGCCCCCCTGGCAGAGACAGCAAGTTTGGGCTCTCCACTGGAATAAACAGCAAGATTGGCAACAGCAACTGCAAGCGGTGCTCAGCCCAAAGCTTCCCTTCCAGGAGGAAACAGGAAGCTGTGTCACAGGGGAAGCTTTGGGCTGAGCAATACTTGCAGTTCCCGTACATTCGGATTCCAAAGCAGCGTTCAGATTCCGTGGCAAAATTTAATTTAAAAAAAGTTTGGATTCCAAGTTGTTCGAGTTCTGTGGCATTCGGATTCCGAGGTACCACTGTATATAACTCTGTAGGTTGGGCTCAGCTCTTCATTGATCCATATGATTTCATGTTCAAGTTTTTTTCCACTCTATTTTGTTTCTACAAATCTTAAACTGCAATTAAATTACTTATCATTAGTTGATCTATGTCTTAGCTACACCTCTCCCAACATGAATTCACATCTCACTTGCTTCATCAGGGTCGGGATGAATTATCTATTAAGCACAACTCAGTTTTGTTTGCTTCATTCTGTAAAATATGCTGTGTTATGATCAATATGGCCAAATGTTAAGCACACCAATACACTGGCAGTGGCGTAGTGAGGGTGAGAGGTGCCCAGGATGGTGGTGCCCCTCCCCTTCCCTCTTCTCCACCCCCCCTCACCTCCAAATGCTCCTTCTTAACCCCTCCAAGTCAAGCTCCTTTTGGTTGAAGACCCGGTCTATAAAAAAAAGGACTCCTTTTACTAAGCTGCGGTAGCGTTTTTAGCGTGCACTGAAGATTAGCGCTTGCTAACCCCCGCGCTTCGCGGAAAATCTAACGCCAGCTCTATGGAGGCATTAGCGTCTAGCGCGCACGCTAAAACTGCTAGCGCAGCTTAGTAAAAGGAGCCCTAAGATTTAGTTTAGAAGTGCTACCCCTTAAAAAAATATTCACACTCTCTTGTTTTCCTAAAGTGCGTCTAAAACCAGTGTTTCACAAACTGTAGGTTGGAGCCTCAAATGGAGCAACATCATCAGTGGATGGGGTCAGAGAAACAGGGTCACCCCCCCCCCCTCTCTGATCTTCCTGTGTTCAATTGAATGTCTTTAGCTCAACAAGTTTCAAGTTTCAAGTTTATTAGCATTTAATGAATCGCCTATACATAGTTTCTAAGCGATGTACAAATTAAAAACCATCAGATGGTGGTTACATATATAGTTTTTACACATAAAATTTTAAAACAAACTATTGACATTTTAAACAATGGAAAAAGACAAACATGAATAAGAGGAAAAAGAGGGAAAAGTTACAATTCATTGTATATTGAAATTAACAATTAAGGAAAAACACAATAGGGAATAATGGGATTGGAATGTTTAATGGTCTTGGTCAAAATGTAGGGGGTTAATATAAAATATGCTATGTATCAAAGGCATCTTGAAACAGAAAGGTTTTTAAAAGTTTCTTAAAAGTTAAAAGGTCTTTTTCAATTCTAATAAAGTTTGGTAAAGAATTCCACAATGTTGGGGGCCATAACAGAAAATATGTCGTTTCTTCTTGTACCGATGATTTTCAAAGAGGGAATCGATAAAAGATTTGCAGAGGATGAACGTAATGAACGTGATGTATTGTATGGAATAATCATTTTGGGTGGACTTCCTAGCGACATGGAAACTCACGCAGAATAATGGAGTTTATAAGTTCACACTGATTCCCAATTCCTGCACCGACTGCTACCGTGGTTGCCCACCTCTTCTGTACGAGTGGGAGGAGGAAAAGCTAGAGACCTGCTGTTTTGGATTTTGTCACATTCTGTGATCACATGGATTTTCATTTGTTAAAATGGGGTGTATTGGATGAAAGTTGGAGCAACTCTGCTCTATACCTTCTCAAGGAAATACAAATGACTGCAAACTCATATTAATGTAAAGTTTCTTTGAAAGACATTTATCACTGAAGGGTGTTAATCCTTTGAACTAAAATAGCTATTTGAAAAGGATTTGCATGAATCAGTTCTTTTTTGCAAGTATAAATAGAAAGGCAAAAGTAGCTCTCAAAACACTTAAAGGCAAAATTAACACAGTTTTACCAGTGGTGCTAAATTGAGGTTCTACAATATAAGTACTTAAGTCTGAAGTCTGCTACTGAGAATACATATTGTGCCAATTAGTACAAGGAAAGCTCATTTTGATAAATACATAAGCCTGCTTTTTTGGTAGGGCTTTACACATAATTTCAGCATTAGAAAAAAAAAAAAAAAAAAGGGCCTTTTAATTATTTTACCTACTGGTAATAGAATGACTAGGTAAAAGCAGTAGCTGTATGCACTTAACATAACATATGAAGCAATAAACAGTGCAGAACATGAGTGTTCTCCAGATGTGTCACCTGCTTCCAAGATAGGATAGATGTTTCCAGTACTTCCTATCATTCCACTGCAAAACCATTATGATTGTCATTACCTGTACATTCCCCTGAGTAGGTAAAAGCCAGTCAATTTAATATTGTAGCTGAAGGCTGTTGTTGTATGTATTCTGTTCATCAAGTGTGCATACTGGAGGAGAAGGAAGAGAAATGGGTGTTAATATTCTTTAATGTTCTATCTTTCTGTTCCTATCTCAGAAAGCTGCTGATTGTGCCAAAATGTAGTGGTATAGTTGTTCTTCCCCTGGGAACATCCTCCCAGCCATGCATGTGTTACTATAATTTTGGAGGGGGGATCCCATTCTTAGGATAGGGACTTGTATACCACCTTTTTGTAGTTTTACAACCACACTCAAAGTGGTTTACATACATGTACTTCAAGCTCACAGTCTATCTAATGGGCTCACAGTCTATCTAATGTACCTGAAGCAGTGAAGGATTAAGTGACTTGCCCAGGGTCACAAGCAGCAGCGTGGGGTTTGAACCCACAACCTCAGAGTGCTGAGGTTGTAGCTTTAACCACTGCGCCACACTCTCCTTCAGACTGCTAGCGACACCTGGGTTACAAGAACTTATGGAGAAATGGAACGAGAGGAATTGTGTCAGAAGTATGAGGATGTTAAAGAAAAAGCCTTTAGAGAAAGAAGGAGTGAATGAGAACAGGAGAAGAATGTTGAGGGAGGGAGGGATGTAGATATGATATCAAGGATCTGGAGGGGCTATTAAGGGAGAGAGATGGTATAAAGGGACAGAACTGTGGAAGTTGGAGTGAGAAATTGTGAAAAAAGAATTGGAAAGAAGGTGGCTGGGTAGAAGAGAAAAAAAAGTGGTTTGAAGCCAGGAGGGGTTGAATGACATGGAAGATGTTAGGGATCTAGGGCTGGTAAGAGAATGAGAGTCAGAAGAAGGAGGGTGATTGAAAGGATGAGAATACAAAGAATGGAAATGGGAGACTACAAAGTTGAAATAGGAGACAGGATATAGTGAGAAACTGGTGATTAGAAAGGAGAAAGAAGGTATAAAGAAAGAAAATATGCTGGTGTGTAATGAGGCACCTGAAGGCATAAAAACAAATGTACATCATGTATGTACATTACACAGATCTCATAAGCAGCTTGTAAGATCTTTATTATACTATTTTAAATACAGCAAAATTAGCAAAATTGGGTATATCAATTCCTTCCTCCCTTGCAAGACTCTGCAGAGTTCTAAGCCCAAATTTAGCTCTGCCATTATTCCATAAAAAATCTCTATCTTAATAGAATGAAAAAAAGGAAGATAGCAAAACAATGGGCAACAAAGTGTAGATAAGAACTTCTGAGTCAGTTCTATAAGACACACCTGACCATAAGACAAACCCTAAATTTAGAGGAGGTAAACAAGAAAAAAAAATTCTGAACCAAATTCTCCCTGCCAGGCTCTGCACCCTGTCCCCCCTCCCCCTCTCCCTGGTGGTCTAGTGGTAGGCCGGGACAGGACACAGATGTCAAAGCAGATGACTTTTTAAAATATGCAACGTCACCTCAGTAACAACTATAGAAAAATAGACAAATATAGTGCAAAATATAGACAGCAGTTATAAATTCTCAAAACTGGCATATTTTGATCACTAAATTGAAAATAAAATCATTTCTCCTACCTTTGGTTGGCTGGTGATTTCTTTCTTTCCTTCCTCAGGCTCAACAATTGTCCCTTCCTTCCTTCCTCTTATGTTCCCCTCATTGCCTTCCAGCCTTTGTCCTCTTCCTCCCCCCCTCCCCCCACCCCTGTTGTCTGGTGATTTATTTCCTTCCTCAGGCCCAGCAATTGTCCCTTCCTTCCTTCTGTGTTCCCCTCACTGTCTTACAGCCTTTGTCCTCTTCCCCCCCACTCAGGCCCAACAATTGCCCCTTCCTTCCTTCCTCCTATGTTCCTCTCACTGTCTTACAGCCTTTGTTCTCTCCCCCCCTCCCACTCAGGCCCAACAATTACCGGTATTCCTTCCTCCCTCCCTCCTATGTTTCCCTCACTGCCTTAGAACATAAGAACATAAGAATTGCCATCTCTGAATCAGACCCTGGGTCCATCAAGTCCGGTGATCTGCACACGCGGAGGCCCCATCAGGTGTACCCTGGCCTAGTTTTAGTCCCCATATCACCGTATGCTTCTCAAGGGAGATGTGCATCTAATTTACCCTTATCCGTATCACTCTATGCCACTCTTAAGGAGATGTGCATCTAGTTTACCCTTAAATCCTAGAATGGTGGATTCTGCAATTACTTCCTCTGGGAGAGCATTCCAGGTGTCCACCACCCGCTGCGTGAAATAACACTTCCTGATATTTGTCCTGAAACTGTCCCCCCTCAGCTTCAGTTTATGTCCTCTTGTCTGTGTCACATCGGACATTGTAAATTGTAAATAACTGCTTCCCCTGCTCTATTTTGTCGATTCCTTTCAGTATTTTGAAAGTCTCGATCAAATCTCCTCGCAGTCTCCTCTTCTCAAGGGAGAAAATTCCCAGTCTCCTAAGTCATTCCTCATAGTCCAGGTTCTCCATACCTTTCACTAGCTTTGTAGCTCGTCTCTGCACCCTCTCTAGCAGTTTTGTATCCTTCTTTAGGTATGGAGACCAATGCTGGAGGCAGTATTCCAGGTGCGGTCTGACCATGGCTCTGTACAGCGGTATTATCACTTTCTCTGATCTACTCATAATTCCCTTCTTTATCAAGCCTAGCATTCTATTTGCTTTCTTTGCTGCCGCCGCACATTGCGCCGACGGTTTCAGGGTCCTATCTATCAGTACACCCTGGTATTTTTCCTGTTCGGTCTTTCCCAGAATTACACCTGACATACTATACTTGTGCTCTTTATTTTTTCTTCCTAAATGCATTACTTTGCATTTTTTCCACATTAAACTTCATCTGCCATTTATCTGCCCACTTCTCCAATTGATTCAAGTCGCTCTGGAGTTTCTCGCTGTCCTTCTGCGATCTGATTGCCCGGCATAGCTTTGTGTTGTCTGCAAACTTGATGATTTCACTGGATGTACCTTCTTCTAGGTCGTTTATGAAAATATTAAATAAGATGGGTCCAAGTACCGAGCCCTAGTACACCGCTAGTCACTTGTTCCCATTCTGACAACTTCCCATTTATGCCCACTCTCTGTTTTCTGTTTTCTCGCCATTTGCCTATCCATCTTAGTATATCTCCCTCTATTCCATGTCCTTGTAGTTTCTTGAGAAGTCTTACATGTGGAACCTTGTTTAACGCTTTCTGAAAGTTCAAGTATACAATATCCACCAGTTCTCCACTATCAATTTGTCTATTCACTGTCTCAAAAAATTGGAGTAGGTTCGTCAAACATGATTTCCCTTTCCTGAACCAATGTTGACTGGCTCTCGTCAGGTTGTGTGTGTCTAGGTGTCGGACTATGCTATCTTTGATCTGCACCTCAACCATCTTTCCAGGGACAGACGTGAGACTCACAGGTCTGTAGTTGCCTGGCGCTCCTCTCGATCCTTTTTTAAATATCGGCATGACGTTCACTATCTTCCAGTCATCCGGTTTCTGTCCTGTTTTGAATGACAGGTTGGCAAGTTTTTGCAATAGTTCTCCGATTTCAAATTTTAGTTCTTTTAGGACTCTCGGATGAATTCCATCCGGTCCAGGAGATTTATCACTCTTAAGTTTGTCAATCTGGTGGTAAATCTGGTCTAAGTCCACTTCTACTGTGGTGAGGCTGTCCTGTACGACTCCCTTCCAGCCTTTGTCCTCTTCTGCCCCCCCAGCCTGCCCGCACGCTGAATTCAATTACCTCCCACTGCTGCCGCTGTGAGGATACATCAACGAAGCAGCAGCGGCGGACAGTTTGGACTCCCGGCTCAGCAGCGGGTAGAGGAAGCTGGTACGGAGTGAATTGCTGGGAAAGGCCAGGCAGTTGCAGCAATTGCACGCCGCCAGCCAAGAAGTCTTACCCCCAATGTCAGGGATAAGGCTTCTGGGCCGGCAGCGTGCAATCGCTGCACCCGCCTGGCCTTTCCTTTCCTCTACTTACACAGGCAGGAGCAGCGGCAGGAGCAAAGCCCAGGAGCAGCGGCAGTGGGCGGCGGTCGAAATAAGGTAACGGCCGTGGGGGGGGGAGAGGGGCGGCGGGGATTGTATTCACTCCATAGGACGCAACCTTTTATCCACCCACTTTTTTGGGGGGAAAAAGTGCGTCCTATGGAGCGAAAAATACGGTAGCTCTCCTCAACTAATATAAATTCACCTCCACCAACATGCCTTCTCTTTAATGTCCAAGACCTATAATTAAACTTAATACGAGGAATTAAGAAGGTGGCAGAGTGAAGCTGGTGGTTTTTCCAGCGGTCCAGGAGTATTTTCCTGTATAACTTTTTCAAGAATGCCTCACTCTAAATGGAAGGGCAGTGTCCGTTCTGAGCCCGCTGCAGTCCGTACTTCTACCCCTATCCAGTGATCTATCCTGGACTTTACCACAGCTTATCTTAACCCCGATACATCGGGAGGTAGGCTCGGGCTATCTCCAGGGATTTCGAGCAGGATGTTTCTCTCTCCCCTCCAGAGCCTGCTCCGCCCTGCTCAACTTGCGGTCCAATTGGAGGTTCCCTTTGCGGAAGTGAGCACTGGGGAGACCCCGTATCTGGGGTTTGGACTCGTGAGAATTGAGGGTGAGCAGGGAGCAGGGTTTTTTTTTTTTTATACATTGAGAATATTGCAAAATTCATGGGGAGTGATCAAAATAAAGTTTATAAAATTGCTCAGAGATGTGGAACTCTGTAAGGAAGGCTTGAAAACCTCCCTTGGGTGAAGAGTTCACCTTCCAGTCATTGTAGTTTTATAAAAACTTTGATCACTGACTCCACAGAATATTGCTTAAGGCTGTTTCAAAAAACTCTAACACTTGAGGATTCAAATATCTTTAAAAGTCACTGTAGATGGCAACGTATGCAAAAATATATAGCACTTAGCTTTAAGCAGGACTTGGGGGTCCCAACGTGGCCCCGTTTCGTTCCCTGCCTCAGGGGACCAGAATGAGGGTGTTCAGACAGGTTCCTGGTTACATGCAGTCTGTTGGTGGTTAAGCACTCGTGACTAATAATGGTTCTCAGCAAGTGTTAGAGCTTTTTGAAACAGCCTTAAGCAATATTCTGTGGAGTCAGTGATCAAAGTTTTTATAAAACTACAATGACTGGAAGGTGAACTCTTCACCCAAGGGAGGTTTTCAAGCCTTCCTTATAGAGTTCCACATCTCTGAGCAATTTTATAAACTTTATTTTGATCACTCCCCATGAATTTTGCAATATTTTCAGGTCAGTTGTACAATTTATAATTTTAGACCCTTTCTGACTTTGTCTATAGCTACCTCTACGTTCAGCAGTTTAAACGGCTATACCACCACTACATCTACACTTGCAACACATTATCAAACAAAAAAAAAGCCTGTCCCAAACGCCCATAACCAGACCTTTTAGGTGAAGGAGCCAGTCCTTCACCTAAAAGCTGGATTCTGTAACCGGTGTCTGTCAAAAAGAACACCGATTACAGAATCCACCCCCCCCCCAGCAATGATCGCGGCAGAAGACATTGGCTATCTCTCCTGCCGCAATAGCCGATCACCCCTCTACTCGAATTGCCACAAACCGCAGCAGGAGAGTTTGGGCATCTCTCCTGCCGCGGGTAGTGGCAGTACGGACAGAGGGATGATCGGCTATCGCTGCAGGAGAGATAGCCAATCTCTCTTGCCGCGATTGTTGTGGTGGTGGGTAGGCAGGATGCCAGGGCCGCTGAGCTGATCGCGGCAGCCGTGATCAGCTCAGCGGCCCTTTTTTCGGCATTTATACCTGTTTTGAGTCTAAGTCAAAACGTATAAGTGCTGACCATGCAACCTGTCTAAACTTTTGGTTAAAACTGCTGTACGACTATGTCTAGGTCGGCCCACCTCCCGCCCTTTCCCCTCATCTAAAAATGCCTTTTTTTGCTCTATGCGTTTAGATGCATGGGAAAGGCCTAAGCTGGTTTTAGATACATCTAAAACCAGCTTTGGTTATGGGTACTTGGACGATCAGGCTTTATGATCATCCAAGTACCCATTTAGGCCACTTTTTAGACTTTTTTTTTTTTTTTAATTATGAGCACCATAGCGTTTTGAGTTGTGCACACCATATCTAATATAATAAAGAGCTAGCCGCGCATGCGCAGTCCTATTTGCGTGTTCCGTGCGCTGTAGGTCTGTGGCCGCAGGACTGCGCATGCGCCAGTCCCCAGCTTTACTTCTCTCTGACTACGGACCCACAAAGCCACCACCGCGACTCCTCTCTCATCTTCCGACGCAACTGCAGCTCATGAGAGGAGCCACGGGGGCGCCTTTGAAAACGGCTCCCTTCTCCGAGTGCCCACCCCCTCCTCCTTTTTTTGCGATCCATCGAGCGGCTCCCCAGCCTTCTTCCAACACCTACCGAGCCCCCAGCCCTGTTTTCAGCTCCTCCTGCACGGGCCCAAAACAAAAAAGGAACCGCGACTCTTCCCCACCCGAAACACTATGCCGGCTCCTCACAAAACCAAAACTCCCACGCAGCCGAACTTGCAATATCGCACGGGAGCCCCAGCTCGATCCACTCCTCCAGACCGACGATGCACACAACTTGAACCACATGCAGACTTACATTGCACGCCCAAACTCACAGCCAAACGGCGTATGCGCCAGTTAACTGCATTGCGCGACAGGAGCGACTCTGGCAGCGGATGGCGGGAGGAGGGCTCATGGTCCTGCTACCGCTGCCGCTCCTGTTCACAGCGGCCTGCACGTCGCCGACTCCCCCCTCCCGCAACAACCGCTACCACTCTTGTTCTTCCCCTCCCTCCAGTCACCGCTGCCATTCCTATTTAAAACGGCCTGCTGAGGTTCGCGGCCAGCTGTAGCAAACCTCGCAGGCCGCTCTCCACGTGGTAGCACGTTCCCTCTGACGCGATCGCGTCAGAGGGAACATGCTACTGAGGTGAACAGCGGCCTGCGAGGTTCGCTACAGCCGGCCGCGAACCTCAGCAGGCCGTTTTAAATAGGAATGGCAGCGGTGACTGGAGGGAGGGGAAGAGGAAAAAGAAGGGCCATGGAGGAGGCAGGAAAGGGGCCTGTTTTGGTGGGAGGGTTGTGCAGATAGCAATCATGGGGGGGGGGGGGGGCGAACAGAAAGGGGCCATGGAGCAGGCATTGCAGAACAGGGGGAGAGGGAAAGGAGGCTGCTTTGGGGGGAGGGGTGTGCTGGGGGCCACGGAGCACTTAGGCATTGCAAAAGAGGGGGAGATGGAAAGGGGGCTGCTTTGGCAAGCAGGGGGGCCAGGGAGACAGACAGAAAGAAAGATGGACAGACAGGGGACCAGGGAGAGACACAGACACAAATAATGACAGACAGACAGCGTCCAAGGAGAGAGAGACAAATAAAAAAAAACCAGACATACAGACATCTATTCTGGGCGGCGGGAGGAAGGCAGTATGGAGTGCTGCTGGGAGGAGGGCTTCGAGCCGCACAAGACTGTCCCCAAAGCCCCTGCGGAGAGTTGGGCCAACTTCTCCTTCCTCACCGACGCCGAAGAAGCTACAGGCCCCGCTCCCTGTCGCGCTCTGAGCACTCACGATTGGCTGAAGGGTGTCATGCCAATGCTGCAGGTACAGGGGGATGCTTTTGTTGCAGAGGTGTGCTGGGGGGGTAGACAGCTTTGCTCACGGGGGGAGGGGGAAGACACAAGGGGGTTAGGGAGAGGGAAAGGGGTATGCTGGGGGCAGACAGCTTTGCTCTGGGGGGCGGGGGAATGACACAAGGACACAGACACAAAGAATGACACACACGGGGCCAGAGAGACAGCCAGTGTCCAAGGAGAGAAAAACAAATAAACATAGACAGACAAACATCGGCCAAGGGGAGAGAGAGAAAGAAAGAAAGACAGACACACACATCTATTCTAGCACCCGTTAATGTAACGGGCTTAAAGACTAGTAACTAAATAATGAGCCAATTAGCACGGATAATTGTCAGCACAAAAAGCAATTATTAGTGCTAATTGGATTCAATTAAGTTACATGCAAAAATTTAGGCACAGGATCCACAAAAGGGGCATGGAAGTCGGAAGGTCATTGGTGAATCAAGGCATTCCAGGAATTTATGTGCTTAATTGGAGAATTAGATTCTGCACCTTTTATTTATTTATTTTCTATACCGTTCTCCCAGGGGAGCTCAGAACGGTTTACATGAATTTATTCAGTTACTCAAGCATTTTCTCCTGTCTGTCCCAGCAGGCTCACACTCTATCTAATGTACCTGGAGTAATGGGGGATAAAGTAACTTGCCCAGGGTCACAAGGAGCAGTGTGGGTTTGAACCCACATCCTCAGGGTGCTGAGGCTACAGCTTTAACCACTACGCCACAAAAAAGAACGCGCCTAAAGTTAGACACAATTTCCAGGCATAGGTGCTATTCTATTAATCACATCTAACTCTAAGGTCTAGATTCACTAAGGCCAGCTAATGAAGGCGTTCGGAATCACGCCCCAACTGATCGTCCTGATCGCTCGGCAGCGATCCCAACGCATGCACAGACCATCTACTTTGCCTGTAGATGGTCTGCGCATGCTCAATGCGCTTCAAACTTTTTTTTTTTTTTTTGTCAGGAGGACTTTTTTACTTTTGCTTACTTGGTAGTCCTGCTCTATGGGAGGGGAGGGGTAAAACAGAGACTGCATTAGTTTTTTCGGCCAAGCAGGTTCCTAGCAAGTACTCAGCAAGCCACTCACATGCTGAGACAGTCTGCAGGCCAAGGCCAGTGGAGAGGAGTGAGATCTGCTGCCTCACAGCGCCTGCCCCCCTCACGTGCACCACGATCTTTCCCTTTTCATGCCTTTTTTATTTTTTTTTTAAAATTGAGTATTAAAACAACAAAAAATAAACCCTTATGCTTGCACCCTGCACTATCCTTAGGTTTACTTCCCGGAAGCTTTGAGTGCACATATATTAAGCTGTATGGAGGATAGGCGGGAAGAGAAATTTCCTTTCTTGCTCTGTAGCAGGGCCTCTGGAGAAGCGAGAGCTTTTCCCATACCCAACAGAGGGACTGCAGCAGAATGTCACTGCGGGAAGACCAGCAGCAACTTGGGGAAGGGATTGGACTCGGACTGGGGGCAGAGAAGCAGGGCAGAGGGCATTTACGGCAGCCAGAAAGGATCTGAGCAACTGGTCCTCAGCAGTCGCTTATTTTTGGATCGGTCAGCCCAGTCAGTGTTGCTTTTTTTTTTTTTAGGTGAATCGCTGCCTGCCATCATTTGAATGCCATTCCCCCTCATTTACATACGCAGATCAGAGGATGATCAGGACAGAGGTTAATGAATCGGGTCAGAGGGAAATCGGGTCGCAAAGTGGTTTGGACTTGATTGGTGGGCTTAGTGAATCTAGCCCTAAGTACTTTTTATAGAATAGCACTGAGCATTTGGGTTTTTTCTTTTGCAGTGCTAACTTTTTAAGCACCATATACATTATCTACAACTTTAGGTATGTTATATATGTGTATCTTTTTAATTGCCCTGGTACACCCCTACTAAAGACATTTCAAAACATGACCATGTGGGGTATTTTATTTACCGTAATATAACATTTTTGGATATATCTTATCTGGTGCTCTTTTGAATAATCTAGCCATCTGTTGTGGATGAGAACTGATAGGCGCTAGAGGCTTACTCTGATTTTCATAATCTGGCCTTTGGCTCAGCTATTATCTATACAGTTAACAGGTGTGATACTGGAAGACACTTGGGACTTTCAAGTGTGTATATCTTCTGATTAAAGACTTTGGACTCCCCTCTCCAGGTAAATTTGTTTGGGAGGGGTTTGTGTGCTCAACATCACTTTGTTACACGAATACTAGAGATCTGGGGCCGCACAGTGCCTCTTAGGGCAGAATTTACAGCTCTTAAGTCTGCCTCCATCTGCTGGATGAGGGGCATAACTCAAGCATTATGGACTGATCTGGTTGGACACAAGAAAACAACATTGTTAGTAGGTAAGGCCAAGCTTTTCCACTCCTATAATATCTTTGTCCAAAATTCATGATCTTTTTCAGGATAGTCTTCCATGAATAAGGTACAGAAATATTTATTTGACTATTCCACTTTTGCTCTATACTTTGGTCCCTCTATACCAGCGGTCTCAAACTCAAACCCTTTGCAGGGCCACATTTTGGATTTGTAGATACTTGGAGGGCCGCAGAAAAAAAGAGTTAATGTCTTATTAAAGGAATGAGGTAAAACTCTTTATAGTGTATAAATCTTTCCTTTTGGCTAAGTCTTAATAATAATATTATAATTTATAGCTAAAGAAACATATGATCAAGAAACTGTTTTATTTTACTTTTGTGATTATGATAAACATACCAAGGGCCTCAAAATAGTACCCGGTGGGCTGCATGTGGCCCCCGGGCCGCAAGTTTGAGACCACTGCTCTATACACATTGGTCCTCAGCATCTTTAGGGACTCCTTTTATTAAACTGCAATAGCGTTTTTAGTGCACACAGGATTTTAGCGCACGCTAAACCCACGCTACGCGGCTAGAAAGCCAGCTCAATGTTGGCGTTAAGGTCTTCGTGCGGGGCAATTCAGCGCGCGCTAAAACCGCTATCACAGCTTAGTAAAAGGAGCCCTAAGTTAGAACAAGCTCCGAACCACATAGGGAGGAGCGATGACAAATCGGCCGAGACCGAGTGGAGTGGCCTTTCCTTTTCCATGTCCTGAAGTGGTATAATTTTGGCCCATTTTTTACAAACTGGATAAAAACACTATATCATCAACCCACAGCTCGTATTAGGATTAACAATTCTTTATCTAATAAATTTCCCCTCCATAGAGGTACTCGACAAGGCTGTCCTCTCTCACCATTGCTATTTAATTTAGTGTTAGAGCCACTCCTTTCAGCTATACGACAAAGTCCCTCAATTAAAGGTATTCCCTCCTCTGATCGAGATTTCAAATTAGCAGCTTATGCTGATGATGTTTTACTTTTTCTGAGAGACCCTTTACTCTCCCTTCCCAATCTTATTCACATTATCACTCAATACTCCCTCCTTTCCGGATACTCTGTTAATTGGGAGAAATCAGAGATCTTCCCTCTAAATGATAATATACTTCCATCAGATTTGGCTCATTTTCCTTTCTCATGGTCACATGAAGCTGTGAAATACTTGGGGATTTTAATACATAAAGATTCGGTTCATGCTCAAGATCTTAATATATCTAAAGTCAAAAATCTAGTTCTAAACACTACATCTCGATGGACTCCACTCTTTTTATCCTGGTGGGGTAGAATTTCATCCATCAAAATGACTCTGGCCCCTCAAATTAATTATATCCTTTCTATGCTCCCTCTGTTATGCCGGAAATCATTATTTAATTGGCTAAATATGAAAATATCTGAATTCATTTGGAACAAGAAAAAACCTCGAATTGCTCTCGCCAAACTGAAAGCCTCTAAGATCAACGGTGGTCTCAACTTTCCTGATTTCTATCACTATTATATTGCTTCATTAGCCAAATATGGAGCTTACTGGCTCACTAACTCCACCACTCAAAATCTTCCCACTCAAGATCTTCCTGCCTGGTTTGAAATGGAATGTTTTTTATGTACGCCTTTACACATCTCATGCTTACTAACGGTGTCAATACCAAGGCACTTAAAGAGATACTCTTTATTGGGTGCAACGCAGCATGCTCTTTATCTTATAGATACATTGACTGAAATCTCAGTTAATGTTAGTCCACTCATGTCCCTTTGGAACAATCCCAAAATTCAAAATCACAATAAATCTCTATCATGGAAAAGGTGGCAGCGGGCAGGTATATGGTTTGTCCATCAATTGTCTACCCTCAACTCGTTAGTTCCATTCGATATACTGTGCTCTACATACTCGCTGCCTCCTTCTACTTATTCACAATGGCGTTCTCTCACTGGAGTGTTGCCTTCTTTGCATATACGATTTGACTATATGACTTCCAAAAATACTATTTACAACTGGTCTTCTCTGTCTCTATTAAAAGGCAAGGCGATATCATCCTTCTACAGCATTTTAAGAGATCACTCCTTCACTTTTTCACCTCACTATATGAAGCACTGGGATGCTATACTTACCACTCCGCTTTCTGACATTGATTGGGAGCTTTTCTGGTCATCAACAAATCGCCCGCTTTTATCTTCTAGAGTATCACAATCAATGTACTTTCTTATGTGGCAGGCAATATGGACCCCACTTCGCATGTGGAAAGCTAACTTAAAGCAAGACTCTGTTTGCTGGAATTGTTTGAAAGAGGAAGGAACTCTTGATCATATGTTATTTCATTGTACTCTAGTCCGCTCTTTTTGGACCTATGTCTGGAACACCATACAATCTATTACTAACTGCTCAGAAGAAATCTCTATAGACATTGTAATCCTTCGATCTCAACACCCATGTTTCACACAATCAAATTGTCCACCTAAACTCATTGATACCATGTTGGTGACTGCTCTCATGCACATTCTAAAAAATTGGAAATCACCCTCGCTATTAGATTATACCTTTTGGTGGAACTCTCTGAGTATGTATCATAGATTTGAATCCTATGAATATGAGAAGAGAGTTACATTCCGAACCTGCATGAACTTGAAATACAACAAATCTCCATGGTCATTCTTAGACTCCTATGTACGCTCATCTTCTTAGACACTCCTGTTATCCTTTTCTTCTCCTCTCTTCTCTCTTTCATTTTTCTTTCCTTTTTCTTTTCTGCTCTCTCTCATCTTTATCTTATATATCCCTTACATACATTTTTAATAATTGGAGCCTTTGCTCCTATACAGTTAAACATAGATTTATATATTTTATATACAGAAAGCTTTATTTTGTTTCTATGTACTTTAAATGATTCTTGTATCCTTTAAAATACTTAATAAAAATTATTGAACAGGACAAATCGGCCGAAGCCTTGGGGGCCAATCGGCTAGGTGCAGGGGGGGGGGAAAGGGGGGTAGGATAGATTAGGGTGAGCGGAAGGGAGGTCGCCCCTTTCGATCCGGCTTCACATGAGGCGGACGCGGCTGCCCTTCCGCACCCCACTACAGAAACAATTTGTTTGCCTCTTACCTTACTGGAGTGCTCCCGCGGAGCTAGAAGCTGGCAGGGCGTCCTCATGGGCGCCTCCGGCTCCTGTCTCCAGTGAGCGAGTGTGGGCCCGACCCATTGGGAGCGGAAGGGAGTTCGCGGGAGACCATTTCTGCATGTCTCCTAATCGGCAGGTTTGTCTCCCCCACGTACATCGCTGGGCGAGGCGGCTCACTCTCCTACCAGCGTGCACTCTCTCCTACGGAGTCACGCGCGAGGGTGGGCTGAGACGTTGGGCCGCTGCACACGCGGCCGGCCGCAATCCCCGAGCCATTGAGAGCAGAGGGGAGTTCACGTGAGACCATTGCATGTCTCCTAGTTGGCGGCTGGCTCAATCACGCCTACGGAGGCACGCGGAACGTGAGTCGCGGAGCACTCTCCTGACTCCCCCTTTTTGATTCTGCCGCCTGCCAGAAGGAATCTCCGGCTACGATCGGGTCCGGCCGGTGCTGCTGGCCCTGCGTGGCTGGGCGGTGCGCGCGGCCGGCCGGTCGATACGCCAGATTGGGGGGGTGGCCCAATGCGTCCGGCGGTTGGGAGATGGGGGGAATTGGGGTCTCTGTCCTTCGGCGGCCACACGGCTGCGGGCTCTGACGGGGCCCATCGCTGGGTCCCAGCCGCCCGGGCGCGGTCTTCGGCCTGGAGCGGCGGCCACCTACTGACCCCGGCGCGGCCGGTTTTTGGCTGTGCGGCCAGTCTGCTGCGGGCTCCGACGGGGCCCATCGCTGGGTCCCAGCCGCCCGTGCGCGTGGGATCAGATCGGGGTGGTCTTCGGCCTGGATCGGCGGCCACCTACTGGCCCCGGCGCGGCCGGTTTTGGCTGTGCGGCCAGTCTGCTGACGCAAGAGATTAGAGAAGGAGGCAGCATTTCCACCTCCTTATATCTCCATCGCCACCCTTCTGCTTGTTTTGCAACAAAACACTATTATAACAACCGACAACAACAGAAATATTTAAATAACACTAACCGTCCTAGTTTCAGGTAAGACTCTTCTGCTTGCAGCGGCCACGTGGCAGCGGCCCTCAATTTGCCTCCCGGGCCTCACCGCTGCGGGCCCACGGGTGCCAACACAGGCCCGATCTTCTGCAGCCCTGCGATCCGCCGCGCCGTACTATGGCCGCCCTTCTTTTCGCAATGTGTGACTCCTCGGTCCGACTGCCGCGGCGGGAGGGGAGGGGGGGCGCGTCGCCCCTGCGGGGGTCTGCTGCCCTCGCGTTTGTCCTTCATCCCCTCCCTCGCACGCGATGTCCGACGTTACTTTTCGTTCGCTCCCTCGCACGCGGATGGCGAGCCGCTGCCCGGGAAAGGGGGGGGGGGGGCCGGGGAGGGCGCGTTCATGCTGTTTCTGCCTGCCTGGGAGCATCTGCTCCGCTTCCTGCCGGCTAATACAAAAAAAAAAAAAAAAAAAAAACTTAAGCCGGCGTTCTGCAGCGCGATTAACTATCTGATCCGGTGGAGGAGGTCCACTGCTCACTCTCACGTGTCGCTCCACCTTCCCCCCCCCTCACCCAGCGGGACTGTAGCTACTAGGGCAGGGAGCAGTCCCAGCGATCCCGGCTTAAGGAGCCCGAGGGAGATAGTATTGACCACCCACGTGGCCCCCTCGGAGCTTCCACAGCCCTATGAGATAGTATTGACCACCCACGTGGCCCCTCTCTAGGCTGTGCCGGAGCTTCCACAGCCCTATGGAGCCCGAGGGAGAGAGGGTTGACCACCCACGCGGCCCCTCTCTAGGCTGTGCCGTGGCCCGACTAAGGTAAGACTTTATTACCTGCTGTGCTAGTATCCCATGCTATTGAATGCTATGTAATACTATATGCTGAAAGGCCATTCTATGCTAGTCTGAGGCCTGGTATGCTATTTAAATGCTATTTCATGCTATTATATGCGATTGGCCATTATATGCTATTGCTGGCTATTGTATGCTCTTTACATGCTATTTTATGCTATTATATGCGATTGGCCATTATATGCTATGGCTGGCTATTGTATGCTATTTAAAGTCTATTACATGCTAGGATATGCGATTGGCCATTATATGCTATTGCTGGCTATTGTATGCTCTTTACATGCTATTTTATGCTATTATATGCGATTGGCCATGCTCTTTACATGCTATTTTACGCTATTATATGCGATTGGCCATTATATGCTATTGCTGGCTATTGTATGCTCTTTACATGCTATTTTACGCTATTATATGCGATTGGCCATTATATGCAATTGCTGGCTATTGTATGCTCTTTACATGCAATTTTATGCTATTATATGCGATTGGCCATGCTCTTTACATGCTATTTTATGCTATTATATGCGATTGGCCATTATATGCTATTGCTGGCTATTGTATGCTCTTTACATGCAATTTTATGCTAGGATATGCGATTGGCCATTATATGCTATTGATGGCTATTTGTATATGCTATTCAACAACTTCGCACCAAGGCGCTTGTCTCCAGCTGGACTTCTCGGATGGCTTTTGTTTCTGACGGCTTTAGTCCTTTTGCATCTTATGCTTCTTATAGGGCCTGTCTCACTGTCTCTATTCTTTTAGTACTTTGTATAGCCATGCCGGCTCAACGTAAGCCACGATCAAAACCAGCAGCGCAGAAAAAGCCCTCGGCTACTAGTCAAAGGACTAGGACTATGCGTGCCACAACGACTAAGACTACGCGGGCCACAACAGCAGCGGCTCAAACAGCAGAGGCTTCCACGGCCTCAACTGCAGGGTCAGCTTCTATGGCAGCGGCGGCAATGGCTCTAATAGCCGAAGCTTCCACGGCCTCAACTGCAGCGGCAGCTTCTACAGCAGCACTTGCGCAGCAATATACAACATCTGAGGCTCTAACAGCAGAGGCTTCCACGGCCTCAACTGCAGCGGCAGCTTCTACGGCAGCACAATCTCATCAAGATCTGATTGACTTAATGGCTGAGTTCCAGAGGCAGATACTCCAGCAAGGGGTTCAAACTGTGCGCCAACGACTTCTTGCTGGCCAGTCAACACGGGTCCCCGTAGAGCCACCACAAGCTGCACCAACACCGACCTACCCACCTCCAGCACAGCCGCTGTTGGTCCCAGTCTATCCATACTATCTTGCTTACGACCTCATTACCAGAGACCACAACAGCTGACATCTGGTATCCTGTACTCGCAATCAGCGGCAGTACGATAATCAGCATCTGGGAGGTAAGTTCGATGCATGAAGGGACAGGGCTTTAGAGGGATATAGATGGACGTGCTCACATATCGGCTACATATAGAACAATTTTACTTTGGTTATATGAAAGTTATAAAGGGATAGAAGCTGGGTCTAATCAAACGAATTGACAAGGAAGCTGGCTAGATTCTGGCTTTAAATTCACAAATTATATTAATTTACCTTACGGGGTCTACTTTCGCTTTATCCATTTAACGACTTACATATGGGATGAGTTTACTTTACCTCAACAGCATCTACGGGACATTATGTCCGATGCCTCCCTTACGGTTTGCATTACTTCCATACCTGCTACACACACATATTAGGACCGAATATTTACTGGTCTCACATGCTTGGATTATGGGGAATAGGAGATAATTAGTGTGATATTTACACACTGATCCAGATATGCTCCTGACTAGGCTCCTGTACATTGCTAGGCACATCAGGACATTGGATATGCTCCTCCGTACATTGCTAGGCTCATCAGTACAGGAGACATGCTCCTCTGTACATTGCTACGTTCATCACTACATTGGATATGCTCCTCTGGGCATTGGCTAGGCTCATCAGTACATTGGCTAGGCTTATCAGTACATTGGAGATGCTCCTCTGTACATCGGGTAGGTTTTCAGTACATGGGATATTCTCCTCTTTATCAGTACAGTGGATATGCTCCTCTGTACAATGGCTAGGCTTATCAGCACATTGCATGTGCTCCTATGTACAGTGGCTAAGCTTATCAGTACATTGGATATGCTCCTCTGTATCGGTGCATTGGTTATGCTCCTCTGTACATTGGCTAGGCCTATCAGTACATTTGATGTGCTCTGTACATTGGCTAGGCTTATCAGTACATTGGATATGCTCCTCTGTATCAGTACATTGGATATGCTCCTCTCTACATAGGCTAGGCCTATCAGTACATTGGAGGTGCTCCTCAGTACATTGGCTAGGCTTATCAACACATTGCATTTGCTCCTCTGTACATTGGCTAGGCTTATCAGCGCATTTCATTTGCTCCTAGGCCTATCAGTACATTGGATGTGCTCCTCAGTACATTGGCTAGGCTTATCAGCACATAGCATTTGCTCCACTGTACACTGGCTAGGCTTATCAGCGCATTGCATTTGCTCCTCTATACATTGGCTATTGGCTAGGCTTATCAGCACATTGCATGTGCTCCTCTGTACATTGGCTAGGCTTCTCAGCACATTGCATGTGCTCCTCTGTACATTGGCTAGGCTTCTCAGCACATTGCATGTGCTCCTCTGTACATTTGCTAGGCTTATCAGCACATGGCATGTGCTCCTCTATACGGCCTATCAGCACATTGCATGTGCTCCTCGGTACATTGGCTAGGCTTAGATACATGGGCTAGGCTTATCAGCACGTTGCATGTGCTCCGCTGTACATTTGCTAGGCTTATCAGCACATTGCATGTGCTCCGCTGTACATTTGCTAGGCTTATCAGCACATTGCATGTGCTCCTCCGCTGTATATTTGCTAGGCTTTTCATCTCATTGCATGTGCTCCTCTATACGGCCTATCAGCACATGGCATGTGCTCCTCTGTGCATTGGCTAGGCTTATCAGCACATACAGTTGCTAGGCTTTCAGCACCTCGGTACATTGGCAACGCTTATCAGCACATCGCAAATGCTCTACATTGGCTAGGCTTATCACAGCAGAGGCTTCCACGGCCTCAACTGCAGCGGCAGCTTCTACGGCAGCACAATATCAGCAATATACAACATCAGCGGCTCTAACAGCAGAGGCTTCCACGGCCACTGGTACATTGGCAACGCTTATCAGCACATTGCATGTGCTCCGCGGTACATTGGCAACGCTTATCAGCACATTGCATGTGCTCCTCGGTACATTTGCTAGGCTTATCAGCACATTGCATGTGCTCCTCCGCTGTACATTTGCTAGGCTTATCAGCTCATCAGCACATGGCATGTGCTCCTCTGTGCATTGGCTAGGCTTGTGTGCATTGGCTAGGCTTATCAGCACATACAGTTGCTAGGCTTTCAGCACCTCAGTACATTGGCAACGCTTATCAGCACATCGCAAATGCTCTACATTGGCTAGGCTTATCACAGCAGAGGCTTCCACGGCCTCAACTGCAGCGGCAGCTTCTACGGCAGCACAATATCAGCAATATACAACAGCAGAGGCTTCCACGGCCTCAACTGCAGCGCCAGCTTCTACGGCAGCACAATATCAGCAATATACAACATCAGCGGCTCTAACATCAGCGGCTTCCACGGCCACCGGTACATTGGCAACGCTTATCAGCACATTGCATGGGCTCCTCGGTACATTGGCAACGCTGATCAGCACATCGCATGTGCTTTACATTGGCTAGGCTTATCAGTACATAGCATTTGCTCCTCGGTACATTGGCTAGGCTTCTACATTGGCTAGGCTCATCAGTACTGGGCCATATATATATGGCGGGTTGCATATATAACTTGAGTAAGCTGAGACAATGAAGTTAGCTGGACCTTGGCAAATATCAGTTGATGAAGTTTTGCAAATATCAGTTGATGAAGTTATCCGTACCTTGGCATATATAGTTGGAGCGCTGTACCCGTGCAGTGGGTTGCGTATATTTCATTACACTGAGGCGATTCGTTACGAAAAGTTATCAGTACCTTTGCATATCCATGTTCATTACACTGAGGCGATTCAGTACGAAAAGTTATTAGTACCTTTGCATACCCATGCAGTGGGTAGCATATAGGCCGCAGCTACAGCACTTGGGGGGAACCCGCGATAAGCGAGGTTTCGCTATCCCGGGTAGTGGAGGGTAAGCACAGCATATGAGTCAACGACATACACCTTTACATTGCTTAGGAAATTGGGCATGTCACCTTGCTTGGACGGCAG
This sequence comes from Geotrypetes seraphini, assembly GCF_902459505.1. NCBI lineage: Eukaryota > Metazoa > Chordata > Amphibia > Gymnophiona > Dermophiidae > Geotrypetes > Geotrypetes seraphini. The sequence continues at coordinate 165,676,154 of NC_047085.1, forward strand.
GGAGGCCAGGCCCTGATCTTCACAGCAACGTACTGCTGATGAGAGGACACATCCTTGAACGGGATAGGTCCAGCGAGCAGGGGAAGCTGTTACGGCAACTCACATTCGGAGAGGATGAAGAGGCATATGCTGTGCACCTGATCATGTGGTGGTCATACCTGATTGGTTATTCTGCTCAATTGATGATAGTTGTGATGTAATAGTGCTGTTATGGCTGCGGCCTAATAAATTCCACACTAGTTGAAAACGCTTGTGTAGTGTCTTTGTTTTCCGGACCAAGGGGTAGAGCACCAAGTGCTGAGTGCACGATTTGTTGCAATTCCATTTATGTCCTTCTTTCTCTCCCTAATATACATGAAAAAGTCTCATTTTCCTTTACATTTTTGGCCATTTTTTTTCTGCATGTACTTTTGCTACTCTGCTGTCTCCATCTCTTCAAGTTTATCTAGTATTCTTTTTTTTGTAATTCTCTATTTATGTTACCTTTTTCTGCCTTTATTTTAGCAGCTACTACTTTAGGGAACCATATCTATTTTCTTTCCCTCTTTTTTTTTTTTTTAACTTTCCTTACATAAAATCTGTAGCCCTTTTTATAGCCCCTTTCAGATTACCCCATTGCCTTTCTATTTCCTATATCTCCGTTCATCCTGCCAGCTCCTCCTTCAGGTGCTCCTCTATTTTGCTGGTCATTAGGTTTAAAATCCAGGATTCTGGTGTGAATTGACTCATACTTGCTCTGAGCAAAATGTTTTTTGTAAGGCATTTACAATCACTCCATTCCTTTCCAAATTTGCAAAAAGGATATTCTAATCCACATCTGGTAAGTTTACTTATTTTATTAATAGCATTTAAGATGAAGGGGGGGGGTCGCTGAAAAGTTCTCAGTCTAACCGAGAATGATGTGGTGCCATGAAACTTACAAGTTATTCCACACTTTTCTTGACACTTTTCATTTCAATAAGAAACAAAACAAAAATTGTCAAGAAAAGTTGTGGAATCATCATAGGTTTCATGGCTCAACATTATTTTCTTCTTGGTTGGGCTGAAAACTTTTCAGCAGCCTCTCATATGGATTCAGAATTCAAGACATCATGACAGTGTACAGTCAAGTAAAACTGAGCGTATTTAATAAAATAAAAACAATTTTAATCCTATGGGAAGAGCTTTCTAAGCTGTTCCTCTCCAATCTGGGTATCCATGTGAAGAATACACCCAAGCACACATGGTAAATGCTCTTTAAAATTCATTGTATTTAATAATAGAAAAAAATAGTTTACACTTGATGCCACAACAAAAGCATCTGCATTTAACCAGATTACTTAAGGAATCACTACAATAAAGATATGTTCAGAAACCTCTATTGAATAAGTCCAAATAAAATTGTACAAAACATTTTCCTTTATAGACACCTTTTCAGACACATTATAAATAAATCACAAAGCTATAAAATTAAAATATAAAAAAAAAAAAAATATAAGGGCCCTTTTATAAAACTGTGTTAAATGCTAATACACACTTAGGGCTCCTTTTACAAAGGTGCGTTAGGGCTTTAATGTGCAGAATAGCACGCACTGAATTGCCACGTGCGCTAGACCTTAACGGCAGCATTGAGCTGGCATTAGTTCTAGAAGCGTAGCGTGGGTTTAGCATGCACTAAAATCCTGCGTGCGCTAAAAACGCTAGCGCACCTTAGTAAAAGGAGCCCTTAATGTAGGAAAAACGTCTTAACACATGACAAAAGTGTTTTGTGTTAGTTCTGCCATCTGAGTGCGCTATGCACGTGATATTTGTGTTTTGGGAAAGGTCCATGACACGGACATAAAATAGTTGTGGAACCACATTCAGCTAAGCATTCTGACATCACCATTATGCTAACTGGTTAGCGTGTCAATAAAGTTGGAGCCCTTAGTACCTCCTAAACAGAAGGCAGTAAGGGCCGGATTCTACAAACAGCATGCAATGGCGCCATTTGTAGGTCACTGTTTCTGAGGACTACATTTCCGGCACCTATGTTTGACATGAATCAAGTCTATAGAGGCAGCAAAGGATGCCTAAGTTCATTTCCAGCGTTAGCCACGCCTACTTTGACTTTAGGAGTTCTAAGGTGCTCCCGTAAATATGATCTAGGTGCCGGTTTTGTAGGTGCCTCTAGGCACCTACATTTTTGTTTTTAAAACAATTTTTAAATCATTTTTAAACAGCTTAAGCTAGGCACCGGTGGGACATGTACTGATGCCTAACTTAAGGCACTGCTTATTGAATATGGGCCTAAGTGCTCCCATATTAATTATTTTCTTAAATGGCCATGGCCAGAACTTCAACAAATAGAAAACTGTCTATTTTATGGCAAACCTAGAAATGGGCTTTGTGCATGGGAAAGACCCATGTTAAGACACGCTAAGCACATATAATAGCACAGCTTAATAAAAGGGTTCCTTAATCTTTAAACTCCACTTAATCTTTTGCACAGCTAGAAGAAATCTAAACAACTTTCCATAACACAAATTGCTCATGATATTTTTCTGTTCTAAAAATATACATATGCAAACGAAAAAAAAAATTATAAAAGAACACTAGGGGCTCCTTTTACGAAGGTACGCTAGGGCCTTAACGCACAGAATAGTGCGCGCCAAATTGTCCCGCACACTAGCCACTACTGCCTCTTTTTGAGCAGGCGGTAGATTTTCAGCTAGCGCGTGCTAATCCGGTGCTTGCGCTAAAAACGCTAGCGCACCTTCGTAAAATGAGCCCTAGGTAAACTATTTCAATAATTTGTATTTCAGTGCATTTGAGATTGTTCAACATTTTGACCAGTTACAATTCATAAGAGGAAGATGTTCTAACATACTTAGAACATCTTCCTCTTCTGAATTGTAACTGGTCAAAATGACCAAAATCCTGGCAGTTGTTTGTCATTTTAACAGCAGGCATCAACCAGCATAGTCCATCAGCTTGCATTAATTTAATATTGAACTACATTAATGGCTCATAGCACTCAACTACCATTGTGGCAACAAAATTAGAGTGCAAATATGAAATACATCACATAGGCTTTTCCCACCAAAGAATCATTATGAAAGGACTTTATGCTATGTATTTTAAACACTGCAGTATGAACACTCGGCTAGTATTCATACTTTTTTTTTTTTTTTAGCTCTACAAACCTCAAGAAATCACCTTAAAAAAGGAAAGGGTCAATATTATTAGTCTGGCTTCTATTACAGAGGATAAAGGTATCTGGGTTCACTAGGTTGCTGCTGACATCTGCTGGTAGTATAGTTCTCCTTTAAATGAAGGATTTTCAGGCTCAGTAGAAGAGCAGTTTTCCAAATCACCCCCCCCCCAAAAAAAAAAAAAAAAAACACAAAAAAAAACATACCCCCAAAAACAAACAAACAAAAAAACAAAACAAAATATAAGAATTATTATATAAAATTAGCAGTAAGCAATATAGATATCTATTTGCCCAAAATATGAAAAAAATAAGGAACAGGATTGTAGATGAACCTCTAAACCTTAGCATAAAATATTCAAAAACAAAAATGAAGCGTTTGTTATTTTTTTTTTTTTTAATCACCAGCTGATGCTCATAGGAATTCTATGAGCGTTGGAGTTCTTACCGCAGCGGCCAGCGATAAAAAAATCCTAACACAGCTTGATAAAAGGGGGGACTTATATTTCCAGCAAGGCTATTGATATTGCATCTTAATAAAACACAAAATAATCAAGGGTCTACAGTGAAATCAGGTTTTTCAGTGGAGGTGATATAGAAATTTTTGATACTAAAATTATCTTTCTTTTTTTGTCTATGTGTGTGGGAGAGAATTCAATGTTCCATTTCTTCTTAATAACTAGTAATGTCACATCCTTAAGTATCATATATATTAGAGTTCTACATGATTTAATGGATTCATACAGGACTTTGAATGACATTACAAACCTCAGTGATTTCAACAGTAAGTGGGGATTCAACAAAGGGCACTAAGCACGTTAGCCTTCTTTGTTTAATCCCCCCACCCCCACTTTCCTGGCTTTTGCACATATTTTTTCAGCCATTAATTGACCAGGCATGCAAATAAGGAAACATGCACTCCCATGGTGTAGAGAGAAATTTATGGTATTAGGGTGCTTTCAAAAACAAACTGGAGAGCTATATTGACTGCAGTAGAAATGAGTTGAAAGAAATAACATATATTTTACTTCCATCTTTACTATTTTTTAAAATAAAAAGGAATTAAGGGATCCTTTTATTAAACTGTGGAAGAGCTTCTTATTGCGAGCCAGCGAGGTAAACGCTCCAACACTCATTCAATTTCTATGAGTTTCAGAGCATTTACCTCGCTGGCCCGGGGTAAAAAGCTCTTCTGCGGTTTAGTAAAACCCAGCTTAAATTTAATATATTTTACAAGTTTCAAGTTTATTAAAATTTTGATATACCACCTTATCATTTATTTCAAGAGGAAATGGAAATGCCCTAGAGCAGGGGTGTCAAAGTCAGTCCTCGAGGACCACAATCCAGTCGGGTTTTCAGGATTTCCCCAATGAATATGCATAAGATCTATTTGCATGCACTGCTTTCATTGAATGCCAATAGATGTCATGCATATTTATTGAGGAAATCCTGGAAACCCGACTGGATTGCGGCCCTCGAGGACCCCTGCCCTAGAGTGAAGAATCATCACCTTGTCAGTTAAAAATTCATAAGGATCTTAACCACAGAATATACCTTTCCTCACCTTTTCTGACTGTGAATATTCCTCACCTCAGCACAACTGAAATGCCTATGTAGGATATGAATGAGTGAAATGACTAGAAATAAAATTGTGCTGACATCTCTGTTGTCCACTGAGGTCGGGGGGGGGGGGGGGGGGGCACACATACATTGCTGAAAGATAACTCCCTTATTGACTCTGTACCAATAATAGCCCTTGATGCAGCTCCACGTATGAAAGAAAATGACAGCAGAACAAAATAGTATTCTTACCAGCATCAGCATTTTGTTTGTTGGCAGCCACGAAAGCTTATTCAGATGCTCAAGAGAGTAGGAAATAAAAGGCAATGGGTGACTTTCATTCACGTGTGGATATGGTACATATAGAGATGGAAGTCAACAAGATGCAGGCTGCCCTGCACATATTCAAGCCACTTTTGCAAAAAGTTATAGGTTGTCATGATGCTACCTTGGTAGGCTTGAAGTAATGCTATGTTCTTTAGGAATTAGGTGATGATAGGCGTCTTACCGCCGCCTAACTTAATTGGTAATAAATGACAGTAATTGACCGCAACGTAACCAATTAAAAACTAATTTTAAAAAATATAGGCGCCTGCAGGCACCTACAGAACAGGCCGCCGATGTCCCATCCACAGAGGCGCCTACAGTCAAAGTGGGTATGGCTTGCGCCATAAGTGATCGTAGGCGCCAGTAGGAACCCCTGTGGATGTGATTCTCATGTAAAGTAGGCATTGAAAACCGTGGCCTACATTTCTGGCATCTACTTTATACGTGGTCACGATTCAGCGACCGGCACTTATTTTGGAGGTCAGACAGAATATTGACCTAAATAACAGACTGTCACTATCTAGATAAGTTTAAGTAGAGACAGCTTTATTTGGATATCCAGTGCTGACCACTATCCAGATAGTGGAACTGAATATCTCAATATTTTTTTACTCCTATGGTAAGTGTGAAAAAAAAAGAAAGAAAGATAAATTGCTGACTGCACTGGCTGAATATCGATCAGAGGATTTTTAGAAGAACCACATTTCAAATGAGATATGACTAAACAGTTATTCACAAACTGTTCAGGGAACAGGAACCCTAAGTCAATCAGGCTTTCAGGACACTTACAATAAATATTCATGAGGTAAATTTACAAACAATTGGAACAGTACACGCAAATCTGTCTCATGCATAATCAGTGGGGTTATCTTTAAAACCTGACTGACTGGGCAATCACCATGACAGGTGTGAGGAGCCACCACCTTTACACACACTGTTTTGGATAGTGTTTGGTGGAAATTAACTTGTCACATAGTATAAACAACTCAAGTTAAGGGTCATGAATTTGATATGCCATCTTTCAGTGGTACTACCAAAGAGGTTTACATATATTATAGGTGGGTACGTTCTCTGACCTTAGAGGGGTCACAATCTAAGTTTTTGCACCTGGCACTGTGTATACCAGCAAACTTATGCTAAGTCTTTTCCACAATTACAGCATATAACTGGAGATTTTGTGGACACCCAAATTAATTTTATACCATGTGCTAGGCACCATGGCTTTAATTCTATACTTTTCCTGAGTGCTTTCTAAAATACCTTTGAGAATGAGAGGACAGTAACAGCTTAGAATTAGCCAGAACTTAATCACTTACCACAAAATCACCACTGAGAAATTCTATTACAAGTACTGAATACCCCAATATTTTCTACCAGTCAGAGTAATTTTAAAAGGCATTTCCAAGGACGAAATAGAATTTCATAGGTAGAAATAACATTTTCTAAAGTTGTTTCAAATATATATGTCCTTGAACTTATCCACCCCATACTCTTTAGGCTAAAGTTTGAGGGGCCACTGAAATGTTCTCAGCCCAACCAAGAAGAAAATGATGTGGAGCCATGAAACTTACAAGTTATACCACACTTCTCTTGACACACTTCATTTTAATGATATGAAATAAAAAGTGTGGAATAACTTTTAAGTTTGCATGGTTCCACATCATTGACTTCTTGGTTGGGCTGAGAACTTTTCAGCAGTCCCTCGTATTCAACCCATGTAGAGGCAGTCTCAGGGGCATGAATGGGTCTAATGCATGAACTTTACAAAATACAAGCATATGCAGGCAAAATATAATAGGAAATGTGTGTGTGCTAACCAGAAGATGTAAATGTGTGTGTATATATTCCATAAGGTAATTTTCAAAGGGACCTATACACATTCCCTTAGAAAACTGGTCCAACATGGACAAATTTGCCACAGACGTTAGGTGGCTTATTACAATCTTATCATCAAAAGCCTGGAGGGTAATTTTAAAAGCCAACTCCATTAAATAGTGGATTACCTACAGCAATATGATTTTAGAAAACTGCCCCTCCGTAAGCTAGTTAAAGCATGCAGAGTACCATTCTGCACATACATTTTACCTGCTGTATGGGGAGGACCTTCTACAGATGGGGGTTGGGATTATGCATGCATACTTTTACATTTTTAGAAGTATGTGCTTTAAGTTTTCTTATGAAAACATACCTCCATTGTTTGATAAGGGTAAATGTGTGCAGATACTTTCCCTGGATACCCTATTGAAATAGACATATCTGGGCACTTTTACTCTGAAAAACCCATGACTAATTTTTACCAATACAGCAGCTATAAAATTATACTCAAAGTGTATAAAGAGAGGAAAGCTTTTTAAAATGAAGTACTTAGATAGTATATTAATCCACCCAAGCTTCTCCAATTAACTTGTTGTTGAGCAAAAAGGGGATTACATATGGTAATTTAAGTCTTTTCTCCATATCTAGGAAAATACAAATCAATGCATGGCAAACAAGCATACCAGAGGCAAATGGTCCCTTTCCTCTGACAAGCTCAAGGGTAATGGCTGAATTCAATAAATAAAGTTTCTTTATTTGGAAATCCTAGTAAGTTATCTAAAAAGCGAGGCAAGAGTTAATCCTCTTTCTTATCCAGTCCACTTTTTTCCGCCTGCTCTTCCTCAGAAGGCTCTGCTGCAATTTCTTTGACGTTTCCCTCTTCTTGATCTTCATCACTACCCTCGTCTGTCAGCTCCCTGTCTCCCATTTCTTTTCTGGATAGTTCCTCAGCGGTGTCAGCTGTGCAGATTCCATAGCACATGATGCTGATGACACCCAGTGGCAGACCAAAGAGAAAGCAACCCAGAAGTGGAGAACTTTTGAAGACAGACTGTTAAGACATAACATGGACAGAGAGTGTTAATTCCCCTGAACAGCCGGAAAGATTTTGATAATGCTGTTTCTGTGTATGTATTCACTTAGAACCACATGCATTCATTTCATTTACAATAATGCAATAAATTCTGCTGCTATTATTTCCATTACACTACTTGCATCAAAAATGCATTTCCCAGAAATTTGAACTAAGGGAAATATACATTATGATATGAAAACAAAGGGAAATGGGAGCATAAGAACATAAGAATAGTCTTACTGGGTCAGACCAATGGTCCATCAAGCCTAGTAGCCTGTTCTCAAGGTGGCCAATGCAGGTCACTATTACCTGGCCAAAACCCAAGGTGTAGCAGTATTCCATGCTACTGATCCAGGGCAAGCAGTGGATTCCCCCATGTCTTTCTCAATAACAGACTATGGACTTTTCTTCCAGGAACTTGTCCAAACCTTTCTTAAAACCAGCTACGCGGCGATCCGCTCTTACCACATCCTCTGGTAACGCGTTCCAGAGCTTAACTATTCTTTGAGTGAAAAAAAAATTTCTTCCTTTTGGTTTTAAGAGTATTTCCCTATAACTTCATCGAATGTCCCCTAGTCTTTGTAATTTTTAACGGAGTAAAAAATCGATCCACTTGTACCCGTTCTACTCCGCTCAGGATTTTGTAGACTTCAATCATATCTGCCCTGATTCTACAAGTGGCACCCAGCCAATTTCCATGTGGAAGTTCATTTTTTTAATTGGCTTAAATGGTGTGATAATTGAAAATATCATTAAAAGTCAATTTAAAATTATTTTTAAAACAATCAATTAAAGTTCCATGCGGAAATTAGCGTAGCGCCTACTGATGCCTAAACTAAAGCACCTACTGGTGCCTATCTTCACCTACCTGAATAGTAGGCGTGGAGAATAGGTGTTGCATGACTTAAGCATCGGTAGGTGTATTAAGTGCCGGTAAATTAGGCTAGGAAAACTCTGGACCAATATACCGGTGCCTGAGTTAGGCACCACTAGGATGATTCTATAAACAATGCCTAGTGGTTGATTGATAACCATGCCAAACACAGGCCCATACTCTATTGAATAGTTTGGACAAACATACACAAAGAAATCGGATGCACAGCATTTTTATATATCAAAATCAATTTTGCAAAAATGGACATAAATGGGACATTTATAAAGGTTTCCTGCATGATGTAAAGCAGTTACTCACCTGCAATGGTGTGTTTTTTTTTTGTACACATCAGGATTGATCAAGCATACAAATTACTGACATCATCTGACAATGCGGGACACGGTTTGTCTCACATTAACTCAGAACTCAGTTCAGAATTCTGAGCATGCATGACTTTTCCCCATACACAGTGGTCTCCTCCTCCTCTCAGTTGGTTCCAATGTGCAAAGAATTAGGAGGAAGGGTTTGTGTGCCTGCAGCCTGATCAATCCCATTTTTCTTTTTCGTTGGCAAGCAGGATTGAGTCAGACAGACAAGTGGGTAACTCCCCCAAGCTTAGGGATATTCAAAACTTTTTTGTACTTTCCAAATTCCAAGAAAAGGTCACAATTACAGAATGTGAGAGTGCTAGCTCACAAGGTCAGGTAGTAGTGCAAAGTAAAGGTGTTTCGCAAGGACCGTGTTACTGCTTTGTAGATGGTAATTAGCAATGCAGACTCTAGTAAGGCTACCATCACGTTAAAGAGACTGGATGCAGGAAGCTAAATTTACTAGAGTTCTTTTAGTGGCACACCAATCCATTTGAAATAAGGCATACGAATTGCCATACCAGGTCAGATCATCTAGCCAACTATCCTGCTTCTAAAGGCCAAGAGATATCATAAGTATCTGTAAGAATTCATAAAATAGACAGATACCATGCAACTGATACTTTGAATATGCATTGGCTTTTCTTAAATCTACTTTAATTTATGTAATTCACCACCAGGAATTATTTTAAAGCTAGTTACACTAGCTGTTTTGAACACACAGTCTGACAATGAGATCCAAAGCTTAACTAGGTGTTGAGTGAAAACCTATTTTCACCCATTAAATAAATAAATCAATTCATATGTTCCTGTTCAACTCTACTCATGATTGTGTAGACCTCTATCATATGATTCCTCAGCTTTCTGTTTTTCAAGCTAAAGAGTTCCAACCTCTTCAGCATTTCCTCATAGGAGAGTCACAGGACTGGTAGCATGGAAGTTTGCTACTATTTGGGCTTCTACTAAATACTTGTGACTTGGAATGGCTACAGTGGAAACAGGATACTGGGCTAGATGGGCCACTGGTCTGACCCAGTATAGCAATTCTTATGTTCTTATCATTTTGGTTGCCGTTTTCTCCACTATATCTTTTTCTTAGATGTGGCAAAGAGAATTGCACACAATACTAAAGCATACAAACAATTGTGCAGATTTATTGATCTATTCAGGTCTTTTAAGGCAGTTTGTAAAAGTGCGTTTACATTTTGGAAGAACCTTCTTACATGGGTTTCATGATTTCCTCACTGATGTGTAAAAACAATTTACTTTTGGCACACATTAAAAGTGGGTTTGAAGAACAACGCTATTATGATGAAACAGTGTAAGATATCCAAGATGGCTGCGGTACAGACGTGCTGACGAGTACGCACCTGATCCGTTCAGTCCTGACATGTTTTTTCTTGCTCTGTCAGTACTTGTAGCCTGGTTCTTCTAATGCCGAAGCGAAGAGGCAGGAGAGCCGCTGGCGCCTCTCGGCCCGCCGAGGTCCCGACCTTCGGCAACATAGAGGATGCAGGGAGTTGTAACCCTGACGTCTGAAGATGACCTGCTGAGGATGCCTGGTCGCAGCGAGACCGGAGCTACTCCTCTTGGGCCTGATACCACACTTAGTCCCGATGTCAGAGCTCCACCCCTGCGACCTCGGATCACCAGCTCTCCCAGGGGCGAGGAAACCCCTGAGATGGAGGAGGTTCTTTCCCCAGAGGCGGCCAGTGAGATCTTCTCTCAGTACCTTCCCTGAAAATCATTGGTACAAGAAGGGCCGACATTTTTTCCGTGACAGGTCCCCAATGGTGGAATGCCCTTCCCCAATACATTCGTAAAGAAAAAGATATTTTAATATTTAAAAAACTTTTAAAATCTTATTTATTTAGAGATGCTTTTAATGTTTAAAGCATAGTATGTTTATAATTGCTGAGGTTTTTTACTCCCCTTACCTATTGTTATTTCCTTTATTCTACCCCAAACAAAAATTGTAACTTTTATCTTTTCCTTCCCAACTGTATGTTTGTTCAAGTTAAATGTTTTTTGTTAAATTGTGAATCCCTTTCTACTTTATTATATTTTTGTTATGTACATCGCTTAGTGATTATAATAGGCGATTAATCAAATTTTGTTAATAAACTTGATCTTGGAGAGTGTGGAGACAGAGCTCCCAGTTCAAGGGGCAGCTGTAGGAGATTCTGGGATAAAACAGCAACAGGAGGTGAAGAAAACCAGCCAGAGTAAAGCCAAGGACTTTCTTCAGAGGGTGAGCATTTTTTCACTCAGCAAAAGTTTTCAATTCTGGAAAAGCCTCCACAAGTGACCCTGGAGTCCTTAAGGGACTTAATTGCAAACTTTTCAAAAAAATATTAGCCCCAATTTCCAATATATTGAACATAAACTGATACTAAAGAGCTCAAAGAATTAAGAGAAGATCTGACTGTTACTAAATTATCAATTCAAAAGCATGACCAAGATTTATTATTGCATAAACAAGTATAGGAGTCTCTAATCAAGGATAATGTTAGTCTTAGAAAGAAACTAGAGACACTTGAGAATAATTCAAGAAATAATAATTTGAGACTAATTAATTTTCCCAGATTAACAATGATATCTCCTAGAGAAATGCTTAGGAGATATCTGGTGGAAATTTTGCAAGTCTCAGAGGAAACCTTACCACCATTCACACAAGTGTACTATTTACCAAATAAAAATGGGACACAGTCACAGGATAAAATATCTGTTCAACCATTGAATGTATCAGAAATTTTAGAAACGTCAGATAAAGAAATAGCGGTACCTTCCACATTGATACTAACTGTAGCTCTTAAAATGGATAAAATGTGGTTATTGAGGCTTTTCTTTAAAAATAAACATAAAGAGTTTCTTGGATGCAAAATTCAAATGTTTCCTGATCTTTCAAGAGAAACTCAGAAACGTCGTCGAGAATTTCTTCTTCTGAGACCTGGGGTCGTTGCTTTGGGAGCAACATTTTATTTGAGACATCCTTGAAAGTGTATCATATGCCACCGCTCAGTTAAATGTGTTTTCTTCAAGCCTCAACAATTAACTGCTTTCTTGGCTTTTTCTCGACTGGATGAAGTAAAAACAAGTGCTCAATAGTTTAATAATACGCTCCTATCTCAGCTCATTATGTAGTTTATCTTGCTACATAGATTTATAATTTTCTTTTAATTTGCCTTTATATAATCTTGGATCCATAATTGTGGACTTGAGTTGAGTTAGCCAAATATATATATTTTTTTCTTTTTGTTATGAAATCATGTTAAATGGTAATGTGATTTGATTTTCCAATGAAGCTATAATTTGACTAACTTACTTTCTGTACAAGTGAATACTTGATATGTAATTTGAAAAATTTATAAATAAATAAATAAATAAATTTAAAAAAAGAAAGAAACAGTGTAGAGCTAATATATGTTAAGAACGTTAAAAAAAAAAGAGGACTCTAATTGCTCGAAAGATGGAAATATTAATGATGCTCGAACCGGGTTAAGAAACCACTGAGCAGGGATATTCTTCAGTGGAAGTTTTACATAAAGAAGTTACATCATGAAAACTGAGATAGAAGTTCAGTAGGAAGCTGGAAGACAATCCAACCAGGTCTATGGAATCAATAATGCATGCAAGTCTAGACATCCCAGGGATAGAAGGATGGAGCAATAGATCAGAAGTATAGCATTTTTGTTGGTGGCAAAGAGGTTGACCTCCATTCTTGGAATATGGAATTAAGAAGTGATATGTCCAGAGATCACTCATGAGGTTCAAGTTCTCTGCTGAGCTTGTCAGCTATCTGGTTTTGCACCGAAGGGATATAAGTTGCTTGACTGTGTAAATGGTCAGCTACTGCACAGTTCTACATTTTTGTTGCATTTACAATCCTCCTTGTTTGTTGACATAACATATTGTCACTTAAGTTTTCTGTGTGTATCTACACCAAATAATATTGAATGTTGGGAGGGTGTAGATGGGCTGGAGTAGGTTTTAATGGAGATTTCGGCAGTAGGAACCCAAGCACAGTACCAGTTAGAGCTTTGGATTCTGCCCAGAAATAGCTAAGAAGAAAAAAATTAAAAAAAATTAAATTGAATCAGGTTGGGCAGACTGGATGGACCATTCGGGTCTTTATCTGCCGTCATCTACTATGTTACTATGTTACTAGGAGTGCATAGTAAGTCACCTTGAGTTCCAAGTGGTTGATTTGAAAAGATGACTTGGAATTTTAATAACTTCCTTGGGAATGATGAACATTAATATCTGTTTCCCTGACTAAGAACTATGCTTCTGTATTCAGGACACACCGATACTGGCTCTGCATAAGAGAAAGCCTATACAGAGTTTGGCTCTGGTGGTCCACCACTGTAGCATAAGCCATGTTTGCTGCACGTTTGACGTTCCATGTCTTCCATGCTATGTTTCGTCACACACCCTTGCCTTACCATTTTTCCAAGTCGTGCCATACTATATTAACCATGCTTTGTAAAACTATGTTTCCCATGCAGTTTTGCCGAACCATACTCGCCATGCTATGTCTCACCATATCATGTTTTACCATGCTTTGTTAGCTATATTTTGTTTATGTTTACTATGCTATCTGTTACCATATTATGTCTGAGAATGCAGCACTATGAGGTTGTGCGTGCAGGCCTATGCTACTCCTTATGATAGGAAATTATGCTTGAATACCTGAATAAATTCATGTAAATCATTCTGAGCTCCCCTGGGAGAATGGTATAGAAAATTAATTAATTAAATAAACAAACATTTCTTCCGTGAATGGTGTGGTATCCACTCTATTCAGCCATGCTGAACTTCAGGCTGAAGTTAATCGAGGAAAGCACCAACATAGCACACTACTGCCCTATTATCCTGAAGAAGTGGTTTGTGTACCATCAAACGCGGGTCTACGGAGGAAGGGAAAGCTTTTCAAGAGGTGCTCACCTGGTTGCATTAACCTTAGTTTATCACCCATTAGCATTCCGGAGGCTTTATTTTAATGTGATGTTTGAAAAGTTGAGCTGATTTTTTTGGCTCAACTACTTAGCTCAACTACTTGGCAGCTAGGCTTCAATGCTAAAAAATGCAAGATAATGCACCTGGGTAAGAGAAACCCGCATAGAACTTATGTACTAAATGGTGAGACCTTGGTTAGGACCACGGCGGAACACGACCTAGGGGTGATCATTAGTGAGGACATGAAGGTTGCCAATCAAGTGGAGAAGGCTTCCTCCAGGGCAAGACAAATGATGGGGTGTATCCGCAGAGGTTTCGTCAGCAGGAGACCTGAAGTTATGATGCCGTTGTACAGAGCCATGGTGAGGCCTCACTTGGAGTACTGTGTTCAGTTTTGGAGACCACACTACCGAAAGGACGTGCTGAGAATCGAGTCGGTTCAGCGAACGGCCACCAGGATGGTCTTGGGGCTCAAGGATCTCACGTATGAAGAAAGATTTAAAAAATTGCGGCTGTACTCACTTGAGGAAAGAAGAGAACGGGGAGATATGATTGAAACATATAAGTATATCACGGGACGCATCAAGTCAGAAGATGATATCTTCTGGCTCATGGGACCCTCGACCACCAGAGGTCATCCGCTGAAAATCAGGGGAGGGAAGTTTCATGGCGACTCCAGGAAGTACTTCTTCACCGAAAGAGTAGTGGATCATTGGAACAGACTCCCACTCCAGGTGATAAAGGCCAGCAGCGTGACGGATTTTAAGAGAAAATGGGATACTCAAGTAGGATCTTTAAGGGAGTAAATTCAGGGGAGGGGATACTTGGAATGGGCAGACTTGGTGGGCTTTCTGCTGTTTTTTTTTCTATGTTTCTATGTTTAACCTGAGGCTTTTATCCTCCGTTAAAGGGACTCCATTGCGATATATAATTTTGATATATAATATACAATTTATATATAATATAAAGTTATTATTATTAATAACTGTGCAGAGTTATTAATATAAAGCTGTGCAGAGTTATTAATATAAAGTTATTATTTTCAACTATGGAAAATATTTGTGGAAGAAAGTTGAGGAAGAAAACAAAATTATAAATAACTGGCTTCACAAAGTATACAAGGCATAAAATAGGCAAATTTCTCAAAGGAACCTTGCCCCCTAACACATCAAAAATTCCCACGTTCTCTATCAATTCTTTTATAACAATTTCATTTTTTCCATTCTTATATCTCTCCTTGCATCTTACAGAAATGCAAGGGATTTTGATGTGTGTGCTAGAAATAAAAGAATTTTTTTAAAAATTGTACTTACTAATACAGTAGACTTGGCATCATAAATGACTCTTTTAATTCGTTGTAGAATTCCATCGCCACCCTGCGCCTGTAATTTAAAAAAACACAGGACTTAGAATTTATTTGACCTAACTTGTCCATTATAATGTTAATTTTTAATGCTACTTGTCACTCTCTTTCATATTGTACCAATCTACTACCCCTCCTTTTAAAGTCTTTCATCTCATCTATACTCTCCAGTAACTGCATAAGCAGTTTCAGTTTATTTGCTTTGTCAGAAGACCAAGGCCCCCTTTTATCAAGCTGTGCTAGAGGTTTTTAGCATGAGCCGGTGCGATAAATGCTCCAATGCTCATAAAATTCCTAAAAGCATCAGAACACTTACCTTGCCGGTCCACACTAAAAACCTCTAGTGCAGCTTGATAAAAGGGGGACAAGATATTTATTTAGTTCATATGAAAGCATGTGCACACTAATACTCAGGGAGATTATGCACCACAGTAGCCCTAAAAATAAGCTCAAACTTACTGGATTTATTTTATTATTATTTCAGATAGCACAATCTACAGCTCTGTTTTTCTAAGATGATATCCAATTCATTTACAGATTTGCAGATATGTGGATAAGAAAGACACACGGCAATAGATGGTGCTTTCTTATCATATTTGTTGTTAAATAAGAGGAGGTTTTTTTTCATACCTTTTATTACAAGAACAAGTTGCACTTCATCCACCTGTCTCAATGGAGTTTTGAAATAAATGATAAAAGGAACATTTCACTGAATATTATGGTGAACGACTGTTGAGAATGGTAATGTTTAATAATCTCTAAAGAGAAAACTCCTGATATTTCAACCTTATTTATATCCGTATTGCAGAATCTTCTTGATACAGCTTTATGGTGTTCTATTTGCCTTTCCTATAAAGTACTCATATAACAGCAATAAATAGAAAATGTTACCCCGGGGGAAATTCTGTGCCACTAAGCAATACAAAATTTGCATAGAATTTCCCTCCCTACACAGGGACTAGCAGGCACAAGCAGCAGCTATTTGCATGATCGTTCCCCTCACACCTTTTTTTACCACAAGGATAAAGGGCCCCTTCTACAAAGCCGTGGTAGCAATTCTTGCTCAGCAAATGCAACGCAGCCCAATGTATATGGGCTGCGTCAAATTTGTCGCACCAGGACTTGCTATCCTGACTTTGTAAGTGGGGTCAAAAGAGAGGTAAGAAAGGCGGATCTGTACATCAGGCTGCATCCTCCTCTTCTGCTAACCTGGACCCAACAACTTACTAGAACCATAAGGAAAAGGTACTACCTCACAGTTCAAATTAGCAGTTCAACTTCAAGCAGCAGAGGTTGAGGATGCAACATGATGTGCAGTTGCTCTCCTCTTATTATCATAACAGACTAGAGGAAGTTACAGGGACATGGATGGAGAGAGAGGGACAAATAGGGGGAGAGTAAGAGCATGTGCCAGGGTGAACTACAGCTGGAGGGGCGTAGATACATGTGGGCCACGACTGGTCTGAACCCAGTTACTTTTGCCTAAAGCCCACCAAGCAGTCAGGAACACCAACTGTGTAACTATTGGGATCCTCAAGCCCTGCCAGCTGAAGAAATCTGAAGTCACTTTGTCAGGTAAAGGATGGCAGGATGAACTTGAGCGGTACCATGAGCATGCTCACTTCTTGCAAATGCTTGGCTCATGTGCAAGAACTGGGAATATTTCTCAAGACAGCATGCCAGCTGCCACCGACTGTTGTCCTTTGGTAGACTCAAGGTGAATCTGGGTTTCTTCAGCTGGTGGGGCTTGGTGGGAAAGGGAGTAGGAGAGGAGAAGAAGAAAGGAGAAGCAGAGGGAAAGGGGTGTCTAGTGTTCACCAATATTATACATTGCCCATCCTTCCAAATTCAATTCTGGCTACACTCCTGGTTTGCCTGCAAAGAAAGGGGGGAGGGGGGAGGGATCAAAAAAAACTGAAATAGCAGCGTGTCCCTGAAAGGGGAGGGAGAGAAAATTAAATGGAGAAAACAGAAATAGAGAACTAGGGAGTTGGTCTTATGGGGACTAGGGAAGGAGAGAAAAGGGGGATCAGAAAAAGAAGCTAAGACGACTGGGGTGAGTGGGAAGAAAGAATTAAGGGACAAAGAGAGAATGGGGATTACTGTATATACTTGAATATAAACTGACCCAAATTTAAACTGGGGTAATCTTTTTTCCCCAAAAAAAGGAGGAAAAAAGGTTGACCCAAATACAAATTGGTGTGTGTGTGTGTTAATATTCAAGTGCAGTACCTTGCCAAGTCCTACAAGGCTCTGCACCCTGTTCCCCCTCCTTCCCTGTCAGGCTCTGCATCCAGCCCCCTCACTCACTCCCTCCCCTACCAATCTCTGCACCCAGCCCTCCCCCCCACCTCCCTGCCCGGTTCTGTACCCTGTCCCCCCTCCCCCTCCCTCTGCCTTGCAGACCTCCAACAGGCCTACCATAAGTCCTGGTAGTCCAGCGGTGGGCCAGGGCAGCAAGGATCCCTCCCACCTCCTGTCTCAGCCAATTCTAAGAATTTTTTATGTCCTCCTGACTCCCTATGAACTGTGCAGAGCTGCTTTTCACTGCTGAACTACTAGGGATTCTAAAGGTGTGTTCTCTCTCACTCACTCATTTCAAGTACTTATATTTTTCTATTCTATTCTATTCTATTCTATAAGCCATTGATTCAAAAGGCTGTTGTAGTCTCTTAGCTGTTTACAAGTACAATCTAAAATTAATTAGATTAACCCCCTCCTTTTACAAAACCATAGAGCATTTTTTAGCGCCATCAGCGGTAATAAGAGCTCCGATGCTCATAGAATTCCTATGTATGATCTATTTTTAAAAAAATATCTTTATTCATTTTTCAGTCTAAAAACAGTGCATAAAGGAATACATACAAGTAGTTTGAAAAACAGCACTTACATCTATCAATACATACATGAGAAACCATTTTCACCTCCCTCCCACTCACCCTGATTCCAATGTATTCAATAAAATCTTACACCAGTACATACATGTAGTTAATAAACAAATCCTAATATAAGATCCCTCTCCCTCCCTCCCACCCACCCCCCTTCTCTGGATGTGCAAATCAAACCAGTAATAGGGGAATAAACCATT
Organism: Geotrypetes seraphini; assembly: GCF_902459505.1. NCBI lineage: Eukaryota > Metazoa > Chordata > Amphibia > Gymnophiona > Dermophiidae > Geotrypetes > Geotrypetes seraphini. The sequence continues at coordinate 165,694,755 of NC_047085.1, forward strand.
TAATTAAAATTAATAAAATTGGTCAATGGACTCCATGTCAGATTAAACAACTTATTACCCATTAGTTCAGAATTCATTTTCTCATATTTATAACACAAGCATAATGAATTCCACCAAAAAGTGAAATTTAAACGGTCAAAATTCTTTCAATTTTTAGTGACCATTTGCATGGTTACCCCGGTCATTAAACCAAGTAATCTGCTTTTATGTCTATCTATTGGCGGAGTAGGAGATAACAACGTCCCACAGATTACCGCTTCATACGACAGTGGAACCGCACACTCCAGAATCAAATTAATATGTCCCCATATAGACTTCCAAAAATTGAGTATCAAAAGACAATAGAACAGATGATCTAGTGTCCCTATGTCAAGATGACAGTGCCAGCATCTATTAGATTTTGAACTATCTAGCTTTTGTAATCTAACAGGGATCCAAAAACATCTATGCAATAAAAACAAAACAAAACATGTTTGTCTCATAGATGCTGACGCTGTACATCTCATCCTCCAAGTCCAAATTTGTGGTCATTGAGACCCAGAAATCTGCTGCTTTATCTCAATGTTCCAAATGTCTTTAAGACTAGTTTTAGGTTTTTTATTCAGATATTAATTTATACCACTTGGCTACCTGATGTCCTAGCAAATCTGTCCGGAAGCACAGGCCCGGCAAGCTATACTGATCATTTAAATTTTGCCAATCAGGGAACCCTTTTTGAATTGCCTGCTTCAACTGCAACCACTTATATGCTTGAAACTTTGTAATGCCAAATGATTGTTGCAGTCATGAAAAATCAAGCATTGTCCCGTTTGATAATACATCATCTAATGTACATATGCCTGCCTGCAGCCAATTCTTCCAGAGGATCTTAGACTCGCCAATTTGAATCTTGGAGTTCAACCATAAGGACAGACAACATACAGACCAGCTCAACCAACTAGGAAACTTCATACCCCTAGAACCCCGATTCCTTGTCCACAGTCCATCCACGAAAGCATTCCCACAATCTGGGGAAATAGACCTCCAACAAAGCCTAAGACAAACACACAAAAACACCAGACAACACCAAGAACCCTCATCAACTCAACTATTACTCCCCTCTCCCACACAAAATTCACATCAATAGCATCCGCATACATGAACATAAGATCGATCAGCCCAAAGGCTGAACTAATCAAGGACCGGCTGATTAAAGATAATTTAGGTTGCCTCTTCCTAGTCGAAACCTGGCTCACCTCTGATTCAGACCCACACATTACTGAATTCTGCCCCAACGGATACAAACTTGAGCTAGTATGTCGAGAAAACAGAAGAGGAGGAGGCCTAGCAATCATAGTAAAAAACAACCTCAACATTAAAGTCCTAGCCAAACACTCTACCCCTCACCTAGACCTACTAGCTTGCCAACTTTCCGACAACACACTCACAGGAAATCTGAACTGCCTTCTCTGCTACGTCACACCAGGAAAATGGAACTCCTCTAAACAAGAACTCAAAGAATTCATCTTCCAGAACTCTATCTCCTCCACACATAACCTGATCCTTGGAGACATAAATCTCCACCTAGAAGACCACTCCTCCAAACAAGTAGCGGGTATACTTTCATACTTCAATACCCTCTCTTACCAAATCCTCAACCCCGAACCCACACACGAAAAGGGCCATCAACTTGATATAGCTGCATACACATCTCATAACCTCCACACACAAAATATCCACATCTCCAATGGCTCCTGGCATCCTACCCTCTGGTCAGACCACTACAAATATACCTTCACTATCAACTGGGCACAAAACAACAACAAACCCACTCCACACAAAACACTCATCAAAACCAGACAGAAAATTGAATCTACTATATTCTGGGACACAGTAGACCCAGCAATCGACTCCAATAACCCTAAAGAATTCATAAACTTCTGGCGAACCCTCAGTGAATCTACCTTGAATGAGCTAGCCCCAATAAAAACTAAAAATAAAATATGTAGACCATCAGACAAATGGTTTGACACCGAACTCCTACACCTAAAAAGGCAATGTAGACAACTAAAAAGGTTATGGAAAAAACAGAAACTAGACCACACCAAAACAGCATGGAGAATCCAAATCAAACAATATAAAATCAAACTGAAGGAAAAACGAAAAGACCACTACTCCAAACTCATCGGCAACGAAAAACCAGACACAAAAAAACTCTTCAACCTTGTAAGAAATCTCACTGATACCAAACCTTTCCTTGCCACTCAAGGAAACAAGTCTCCAACAGCTCCCCAATTAGCGGACCACTTCAAACACAAAATCATCACAATCAGAACCACATTCAACAACTCACTAAACAACCTAGACGAGATGCTAATAAAAACCATAAAAGATGAAGCCATTTCAGCAGATAGAAACTGGACCAACTTCCCAACGATACAATGGTCAGACCTGGACCAGGTCTATAAAAAATACAGCAAATCTTCATGCGATTTGAACAACTGTCCTTCGTACCTACTAGCTACAGCATCCACTAAATTCAAAGCTAGTGTCATGCAATGGGTGCAAACCACTCTCAGGGAAGGTCAGTTCTCATCGGAACTAGGCAAAATTATAATTACTCCTATACTGAAAGACCTCAAAGGTCCAACAGACAACCCAGCAAATTATAGACCCATCACTTCTATCCCCTTATACGTCAAACTAATAGAAGGTCTTGTAGCAAAATATCTCTCCAATTACCTAGAAGAGCACAACATTCTGCATCCATCTCAATCTGGATTCAGAACTAACCACAGTACAGAAACACTACTGGTATCTTTACTGGACATAGCCCGACAGCATCTCAGCAAAGGAAACAAGATACTAATCATCCAACTCGATCTCTCAGCAGCATTCGACCTAGTAGACCATCCCATACTACTCCAGATACTAGACGCCATAGGGATCTCAGGTAGAGTTCACAACTGGTTCCAGGGTTTCCTCACAACAAGATCATACAGAGTTAAGTCAAAAGATCTTATATCCGACTCATGGTCAAACCCCTGTGGAGTACCACAAGGATCACCACTTTCACCCATACTATTCAACCTCTTCATAGCTTCCCTAGGTACAACACTAGATGCCCCAAATATAGTATCATTCATCTACGCGGACGACATAACCATCCTCCTCCCCTTCGACGTCCGAGACCCCGTCTCTACAGAACGCCTGGAAACAACACTGGAAACCGTAGAAAAATGGATGTCTAACCATAAGTTGAAGCTGAACTAGGATAAAACTAAATTCCTACTGCTAGAAAAGGACAAAAAACCATCCTTAACGGAACTGGAAGTAAACGCAACCAAATACCCAATATAGAGCACATTCAAAATACTGGGAATATTATTAGACAGATGCTGCACAACGCAGACACAAATCCTAAAAACGACCCAAAAAGCATTCTTCACCATGCGAAACTTACAAAAAATAAGAAAATTCTTCAACAAAGATCAATACAGGATCATAGTCCAATCCCTTGTGCTAGGTATTGTAGACTACTGCAACAGCCTCTACCTACCATGCCCAAACAACATGATAAAACAGCTACAGACCATGCAGAACACAGCTCACAGACTCATCTATTCCCTTAGCAAATTTGACCACATCACCAATGCCTACCTAGACTCTCACTGGCTACCGATAAAAGCAAGAACCCAATTCAAACTCTACTGTCTACTATTTAAAGTAACCCATGGAACTGCATCCATTTACCTAAACAACCGCCTATACAGTAACCTCTCTCCCAGAATAAGGAGAACTCAGATCCTATTCATCTACCCTCTACTCCAGTGTTTTTCAACCGCTGTTCCGCGGCACACTAGTGTGCCGCGAGATGTTGCCTGGTGTGCCGCAGGGCCGCCGGGCCCGGAGCTTACAGGGGGCCCGAGGCAGGGGCGCCAGTAGCTCGCCAAGGCAAAGTGAGTCGATCACCCAGGACTCACTTTGTCTTGGCGATCTAATCCACAGTTCTTCAACCGCCGGTCCGCAGGAAATTTTTGCCGGTCCGCGCAGGACCGGCAAGATTGACTCATTTGAACTTCCTGCCAGTCCGCGCAGGACCGGCAAGATCAGCATCGGAAGCGTGCGCTGGGCCGGAGAGATCTTGGGGAGCCTCCGACAGTGGCTTTCTCCCCTCTCTGCAGCTCTCCTTTACTTCCCAGCGCAGCGATTCACGAAGGCAGCCTCGGGGCTTTTGCTGAGTCGCGGCTGCCTCTGATGATGCAACTTCCTCTTTCCTCAGAGGCGGCGCGACCCAACAAAGGACCCGAGGCTGCCTTCGTGAATCGCTGCACTGGGAAGTAAGAAGAGCTGCTGGGAGGGGAGAAAACCACTATCAGTCTGGGAAGCTGCTGGGCAGGGGAAAAAAGGGACAGCTGCTACTGGAAAGGGAGAAGGAGAGATGCTTCTGGGAGGGGAGGAGGGAAAGGAATCTGGGAAGCTGCTGGGCCAGGAAAAAAAAGGGACAGCTGCTACTGGAGAGGGAGAAGGAGAAGGAGAGATGCATCTGGGAGGGGAGGAGGGAAAGGAATCTGGGAAGCTGCTGGGCAAGATAAAAAAAGGGACAGCTGCTACTGGAGAGGGAGAAGAAGGAGAGATGCTTCTGGGAGGGGAGGAGGGAAAGGAATCTGGGAAGCTGCTGGGCAAGGAAAAAAAGGGACAGCTGCTACTGGAGAGGGAGACGGAGAGATGCTGCTGGGAGGGGAGGAAGGGAAGAGAGTTACTGCTGGACAGGAGGCTGGGAGAAAGAAAGAAAGGGGGCAGGCAGGGAAACAGAAGGAAAGAAGAGAAACAGAAAAAAGAAAGAAAGGTCAGGGAGAGAGGAAGAAAAAGTTGGGGGAGGGAATGAGGTGTGGAGGAGAGAAAGCATATAGGCTGATAGAAGGGAAGAAAGATTGGATGCACAGTCAGAAGAAGAAAGTGCAACCAGAAATCACCAGACAAGGTAGGAAAAATGATTTTATTTTAAATTTAGCAAAGTGGAGGCAGTATTACCACAGTTTTCAAAGGAATTTGCCCAAATAACTTAATAGTTAACTGGGTAAATTCCCAGAGATGAAAACTTCCCTTCACTTACTATGCACAGTTCTGAATTTATATCTGCTGTCTATATTTTACAATATGGTCACCTTTTACTAAACCGCAATAGTGGTTTTTAGCGCAGGGAGCCTATGAGCGTCAAGAGCAGTGCTGGGCATTCAGCGCAGCTCCCTGCGCTAAAAACTGCTATTGTGGTTTAATAAAAAGGATGGAGGGTATATTTGTCTATTTTTGTATGCTATAAAAACCAAATACAGAGAGAGACTGAGAGCTGTTGACGAAGAGCTACGTGTGTGTCTTTCTTCCATTCCAGCCAGAATATCAGCTTTGTGTTCAGCCAAACAGGCCCAGGTTTCGCACTGAATAAAGTATTTTATAATTTTTATAATTTTTATTTCATAATAAAGTAATTATAAAATACTTTCTTTGTGTTTATTTGATTCCTATTCAAGAGAATTACTTTATATATAGTCAATATAGGCAGAGAGTTAAATTTTTTAACATTTTCTAATGGTGGTGTGCCTCGTGATTTTTTTCATGAAACAAGTGTGCCTTTGCCCAAAAAAGGTTGAAAAACACTGCTCTACTCAATGGTACTTGACACAAGAAACTATATGACAACCTTCTATCGACACAGGCAGCGAAACTTGACCCCGCCATCTCCAAGCTGCTGATCAAAACAACAGACATTAAAGTGCTCCGAAAAGAAATCAAAACACTTCCATTCAAAAAACACATCCCATCAATCTAATCCCCTCCTATCGCTCCAACTCTCCTTTATAGTACTGTAACTTCTAAAGTACTGCAACCTTCCTTCTAAAGTACTGTAACCTGCTGACATACATCCCCAACATCTCAAAATTTCAGAAACCTCTACCAAGTAACCACTATTTATAACCAGAAACCTGCTTATTTCAACGTTATGTAATTCTCTTTTGTAACCAGAATGTGATGTTAATTTCTATTGCAACCTGATATATTCTCTGCTTCCTCAATGTTATGTAATTCTCTTTTGTAACCTGAAAGTGATATTATTCTCTATTGCAACCTGATATATTTTCTCTTCCTTGTTATGTAACTCTCCTGGATATGTCCAGATATCTTCTAATTTGTAATCCGCTTAGAACCGCAAGGCACAGGCGGAATAGAAATCACTAATGTAATGTAATGTAATGTAAGATATTGAGTTTTGATTAATTTTAAAGTTTTCCATGTGGCAAAAAGAATGCTATTGTCTTATAAATTCTGGGTAATTTGATATTAACACATGATATAATCATAATGGGGACATGAGTTGCCATTCTAAATAAAGCCAATCTGGAAGATGCTCCAAGACTTCAGGAAGGATCCAATACATACCCTGCCGCATTATAAAAGCTTGATGGTATCTAGAGAAATTTGGAAAATTTGCCCCACCCGCCGCAATTGGGGCTTTTTTTAAAATTAATATATCTTTATTCATTTTCATTCTAAAAATAGTGAATACAAAAATTGCATAACAAGTTACCTGAAAAAACAGCACTTATATCCATCAGTGAAATACATAAGAATAATTTTCACCCCCCCCCTGATTTCAATATATTCGAGATACCCATACAATAGTACTAACAACTCATAAATAAACCAATCCCTATACATTGTCCTTCTCCCTCCCACCCACCCCCCTTCCCTGAATGTAAAAAGTATAACCAAAAGTAAAGGGAAAAACCATTCAATTAGAATCAATAAAATTGGTCAATGGACCCGTCAGATTAAACCACTTAATATTACCCCTTTGTTTAGACATCATTTTCTCGTAATGATAACACAAGCATGTAGAATTCCACCAAAAAGTGATATTTAAGCAGTCACAATTCTTCCAGTTTTTCATAATCATTTGGATGGCTACCCCAGTCATTATACCCAATAACCTGTTTTTATGCCTGTCTACTGGAGATGTAGGAGATAACAGCTTCCCACGTAATACCACTTCATATGACAATGGAACCAGAGTCTCCAGAATCAGAGTACTATTTCCCCATATAGATCTCCAAAAACTGAATATCAAAGGACAATAGATGATCCAGTGTCCCTATATCAAGATGACAGTGCCAGCATCTATTTGACTTAGAACTATCTAATTTCTGCAAACGAACAGGGTCCAAAAACTTCTATGCAACAACAACAACAACAAAAAACAGGTTTGTCTCATAGATGCTGACGCTGTACACCTCATCCTCCAAGACCAAATCCGTGGCCAATGAGTAGCACAAATCTGCTGCTTAATCTCAATGCTCCAAATATCTCTCAAACTTATTTTTTGTTTCTTATTCAGATAGCCAGATATTAATTTATATCACTTGGTTGGCTGATGCACCAGCAAATCTTTCTGGAAGCATAGGCCCAGAAAGCTAGACTGATTTTATAGATTTCGCCAATCAGGGAACCCCTTCTGAATGGCTTGCTTTACTGCAACCACTTATATATTTGAGATTGTGAAATACCGAATGATTGTTGCAGTCGTGAAAAAGCAAGCATTTTCCCATTAGATATCACATCATCTAGCGTACGTATACCTGCCTGCAACCAATGCTTCCAGAGGATCTTAGACTTGCCAATTTGAATCTTGGAGTTCAACCATAAGGACTGACACGTGGATTTTTCTACTAGAATCTCTGTTAAGTTGTTAATAAATTTTAAGGTGCTCCATGTGGGCAATTTGATATTCACCGTATGACATAATCTTAATGGGGAAATAAGTTGCCATTCTAAGTAAAGTCAATCAGGGAGATGTTCCATGAGCTCAGGAAGGATCCAATACATACCCTGACACAGTATATATGCCTGATGGTACCTATAAAAATTTGGGAAAAATTTACCCCACCCGCCACATTTGGTTTTTGTAAAGATACTAAAGCTATTCTGGCAGTTTTACCCAGCCAAATAAATTTAGTAAGAATACTATTTAATTTCTTATAAAAGGACCCTTGAAAATAAACTGGCAACATACTCATTTGGTAGCAAATTACAGGCAAAATCATCATCTTGACAGTTTGAACTCTCCCCCACCAAAAAAAGATGTAATGGGTTCCATTGCTCATACAATTCTGTGACATTCAGCAATAAAGATTTTTCATTTGCTCTCATTGTAACTTCCAGCGTTTTTTGAATCCAAATACCTAAATATTTTATACCCTCTTCCTTCCAAAGGAAACTGAATGAATCAAATAATCCTTTCATACAATGCACATTTAACAGAAGAACCTCCGATTTGCTCCAATTTATTTTATATCCAGAAAATTTACCAAATCGATCTATAAATTCCAGTAAATGCAGGATGGTAGATTCAGGATTTTTCAAATGCAGCAAGATATCATCTGCATAAGCACAGATCTTATATTCCCGACCTGCATAAGGAATCCCCTGTACCTCCTTTGCCTGCTGTATAGCCAACAACAAGGTTTCCAGAACAATATAAAAAAACAAAGGAGACAAGGGACATCCTTGTCTAACTCCCCTTTCCAGACGAAAACGTTCTGAGAAAGTATTGTTAATATATAATCTGGCAGAAGGGGAACTATACAAGGTTTGAATTATTTGAATAAATCTGGATCCTATCCCAAACCAATTCATTGTTTGATATATGAAAGTCCATTCTACACGATCAAAGGCCTTCTCTGCATCCAAAGAGACAGAGAAAGCCAGATCGTTCATTGTTTTTGATATACTTGGTATATGAAATGCCAATCTAGTATTATTTGAAGAATGTCTTTGAGCAACAAAACCCATTTGGTGCATCCCGATCAGAAATGACGCAATGGTTGGAGATAGCTTTGTGAATGGGAGAGGGAGCCTTGATAAAGCCCTTTGAACTATACGGGCGAAACATGTTGGCGATTGATGTTTCCACCCTCCCGATTAGCGTCGAATTTACAAGCTAAGTACTTTTAGCATATATTAAAAAATTCTCAAAAAATTCTTTAAATTATTTATAATACTTATACTTGGTCCGATGACGAGTGGGAGCGTAAAGCCCTGCACAATGAGATGGTTTGAGTGTGTGGTGGGCCGCTGAGGACCTGAAAACATTGTTAAGCCAGATAGAATGAAGTTTGGCAAATCGGTAAGATAACATCTTGCTGATGCTGACATATATTTTAACTCTAGCATTTGAAAGGGATAATTTGCAATCTTTATTCTGCTCTCCCCTTAGAGGCTCCTGGCTTACATTTGCCTTCCTGATGCACTATAGGAGGGGGCCTTAGACACTTTGGGCCAATCAGAGCCTCAGGCCCCAACCTGGTGCATCCCAAGATGCACCGGGGAGGGGAATACCCAGTTTAGACGATGCAGCAGTAGCTGTGGTGAGGATGTCCATCTCTGTGTTCAGGTAAGGGGGAGGGGTGCGGTGGAGACGGGGAATCACTATTAGTAATGGTGAGTATTTTAGTGCAGGAGGAGAGAGTGGGCATCTTTCCTGCTGCAGGGGGTAGCACATTTAGGTCAGGTCGGGGAGGTATTTTTTTAGTGCAGCAGGAGAGAGTGGGAATCTTTCCTGCTGCCGTGGGGGGGGGGGGAGGGAATGGCCAGGATGTTAGAGAAGGGGTGTTGTGATGAAGCAGAGAGAATGGGCATCTCTCCTACTGCATCACAACACAGATGGATTTTCTAGCAGTCTTTGACACTGACCGGCACCTCTGGACTAGTCGCTTTTTTTGTCGCCAAAAGCTAATGCTGCTCTTTGAAATTGGCTCGGCATTTTTTTAAGAATCCACCGGAGGGCTCATTTCATTGTTGAAGAGCCCATTTGCATGTCAGTGTCAAAGACTGCTTGAAGCCTCGCTAAAGACGGAGATAATTTTTTTTGATAATCCGTCGCTAAACTGCATACAGGCTAAACAGCCAGAAAACAGTTTAGCGATGGTGTTAAACTTTTGAGAATCTTGCCCTAATAGCTTTTTTTTACAGTTCTCTGTTATTTTCAATGGTGCTTCATATCAAAGTCTGTCTTTCTTTCAAACAGGCTCTTGCTTGACTGAAGACTGTGCTTCTTGGATTCAGTGATGCTAGGACTGTGTTCTTAATACTGCAAATCAGATTTCTGTTGCCAAGGTGATAAATTAATGCATGTGTGACTCAGTAATTAGCATTCATTATACTTTCATAATTATATTTTTTTTAAAGTCCTATTTTCAAAAGATGTTGCTCAAAAAAATGCTGAAACAGAAACACATACTTTTGAAAATGTTTCTAAATACCCATTTTGCTGCCTGAATACTGAATCCATTGATATAGTTCCATTTATTTTTATGCATTCAAACAAGGCACTGTAAGCATTCATTCTGCCTTGCAATTTGATTTGGCTTGATTTGATCTGAATTAACACGCAAAATATAGTTGGAGAATAAATATATAAATATGAATCTTCTGTGTATAAATACTTATTCTTCAGAAAAAGAAAATTCCTAATTCTAAAAATATAATAAATAAATATATAAATAAATAAATAATTAATAGTGCTCAGTGATAGCCAATACGAACTCCAAGAGCATGGAACTCTGTGTAACAGAAGCCCGGGACTCTTTACAACTTTCTCAACTTCAGCAGAGATAAGCACCCTCTGTCTCTCTCTTTTTTTGATGTTTACTTAAAGCTTTAGTCTTTTGAATGCAAGCTGTTTTAGAGGTAAGAAGGGAGGAGTGTTATGATGTATATAAGCCTGAACTGGCAGAGTCCCGTGCTCTTGGAGTTCATATTGGCTACTATCATTGAGCACTATTAATTATTTATTTATATATTTATTTATTATATTTTTAGAATTAGGAATTTTCTTTTTCTGAAGAATAAGTATTGATTTGATTTTAACCAAACACAAACATGCAGCTAAATAAGTTTCCCTTAAGCCCTGCATGAAACTGAGTAATTTGGGGTCATTTTATTAAACCTTTCTTCATGTAACATAGAATTTTACCCACAGAGGGTATAACTGCATAGAAGTAAGCGCTACTGATGCATAGAAAGTACTTTTGTGCAGACCAAGAGAGTTAGGTGAAATGTGTACAGTGCACTCTGGCTAACTCCATGACCTTGAGACTGAAGTTCAACTTGAACATAAACAATGTGACTCTTTCTGAACAATATCTCATTGTACATTGAAAGATTAGGTTTTTACTTTGCTAATATTTTTTTCTGATAGAAGATATAGGATTCTGTATTGTAGCTGTTGCTTCCCATTCATCTCAGATCTGCAGAAGGGTGTCACTCCAAAAAACTCCTCCCCTTCTGCAGTGGAGAACAGTTCCCTCTTCAGTTAGTACCAGAGCAATCAAACTGCTGAAACAGAAGAAAAGAGGAGGGGCACAGGGAACTTCCCTGAAAACAACCATATTCTGCTCTGCTCTGTAACTTCTAATCTAATCTAATTCTTAATCTTATATACTGAATCATCTCCTAAAAATAGGAGCTCGATTCGGTTTATATAATTAGTTCACAAAGAAAGATCCATTAACATTCATTGGGGTTATTGCCTAAAAAGCGATGAAGCATAGAGTGTTTTTAAGATTTGTGAAAGATCTGACAAGAGATTCCATATCGCAATTAGTAAGTATGGGAAAGGAGTATGAAATTTTACTAATGGACTTGATTCCTCTCAATGATGGAAAAGAGAGCTTATTCATATGAGTTGTTCTTGTGCCTGAAGATCTCATGGTGTTTAGAGATAAAGGCATCAGAGAAACAATTAGTCCATGTAAAGTTTTAAAGACTATACAGGCACATTTAACTTGAACTCTCAATTGAAACGGAAGCCAATGTACTCAGCAGAGGTGACACATGATCACATTTTTTTTTCCAAAAAAATCAGTCTGGCTGCAGGATTTTGAATCAATTATAGCTGTTTCTCGTTTCCTTTGCTTAATCCCACATAAATGGAATTACAGTAATCCAGCTGTCCCAAGATAATTGTTTGAACCAATACTGCAAAATGATCTTGATAGAACAGATGACAAACTTTTCTTAGTGTGCGAAGACTAAAGAAACATTTCTGGGTAAGATTAGTTACCTGGCATTGAAAAGAGAGATGAATCCAAAACAACCCCCAATACTCTTGAAGATGGTTCTACATGCAAAATATCAACGGATTTAAGAATAACTGAAGATGGCAAATTACCAATTTCTGATCCAAACAATAATAATTTTGTCTTCATTGCATTAAGCTTCATATAAGACTGAAGTGACCACGATTGCAATTTACATATACAAGAGTTTATATTAGCTGCAAAGTTGTTCAAATTAGGATTAACTTCTAACAGGATGAAGATATCATCAGCATAAATGAACATCATTTTGATGGAACTTATTTTATAGTATTTTAATGTAGTCATATAAATGTTGAAAAGAATCAGAGACAACCAAGAGACCTGCGGGACACCACAATCTGGTGTCCATGCAGCAGATATTTTACCTTCAAAGTTTACCAAATAAGAGTGTAATGTAAGAAATCCTTTAAACCAGCTTAGAATGTTTTCTTCTATGCCTATATCTGAGAGTAATTTATTGAATCAAGATATCATGGCTGACTACATCAAAAGCAGCAGAAAGGTCCAATTGAACTAAAATGGCATATCGATTCTGAGATAGTAAGCTTTGAACCTTAGAAATCAGAGAAATTAATAGTTTCAGTACTGAAATTGGGACGAAAACCATATTGAAATGGTAAAAGAATAGAAAATTTATGTAAATAGTTGGATAGTTGTATGCAAATAATAATCTTGCTCATCTTTGTTAATAATGGAATATTAGCAAACCTACGGTAATTTGACGGTACTGTTGGATTCAAGTCAGTGTCTTTCAATAAAGGAGTAAGAACTATATGTGCCATACTCACAGAAAAATAACCATTATCCAAGAGATAATTTATCAATAACGTTAATCAAGAGACAGCCTGGGAGGAGATTTTTTTGAAAGATATAAGATGGAAATGGATCTAAAGAACATCTGCCAAGCCCTAGTTTACTACATAACTTTCTAATCTGATCTTCTTTGACATGTTCAAAATCACTTCAACATCTATCTGTAGATGGAGATCTTGATATTGCTGGCTGGACTTCACCTCATCTATCTTGCTTGGACTGCTTTGGAACTTTGAGGGTTTTCTTCTTCTTCTTGTTGTCTTAATTTAATTATTTTTTCTTATAATTTTTTTCTTATGATTAATATTTTTATTATTGAATTTTGTTATATCTTTACTATTTAATAATTGTTTACTCAGGTACTTTAGCTAGATTGTGAGCCTTCGGGACAGATAGGGAAGTTCTAATTACCTAATTTTATTTTATTGCAACCCATTCTAGGCTCCTGGTATGAACAAATAAATAAATCTACCGGATCATCATCTAAAGTTTCCATGCAGGATATTAAATCATCATTGTTCGCAGTAGTAAAAGATTACCTAATGATTTTGATTTTATTATCACAGCACTTTGCAAGTTCATCTGCAGATGGTCCACTATTCTTGTGAGTGGACTTAGTTGTACTAGTTAGTAACTTGTGATTAAAGAACAATGATGAACAACAATTAACAATTTAACACTGAACAAATAATGCACATAAGTAGCTAGGAACCAACTTGCTATGTGTAACTAATAGGAGCCATTTAAAAAAACAAAACAATAAAAACAAAGGAGAAAAGAAATAGGAGCACTCATATCCCTTTAGTTCTGTCTCTTCTAAATCTTAGATACAGGAGAAGAGGTCTCAAAATGAAAACTGGTAAACGTCCAAGGCAGGAATCTAGTAAATCAAAAGTCCAGACAGGGTGGGGCATACAGGATCCTATATCTTCAATCAGAGAAAAGACTAGCAAGGTAAGACCTTAATATTTCATTCTGTATCAAAGACAGGATTCTGTACAGTAGTTGATATACCAAAGCATTGCCAGATGTCTAGGGAGGGAAAGATGAGCCTGCCCGCAATACTGAGGACCAAAAAACAGCATCTTCTCAAGCCGCCACATCTACTCTGTAGAACCTCATAAAGTGTGGAAAATATACCAAGTTGCAGCTCTACAAATTTAATCGGGCAAAACAGCCTGGGACTCTGACCAGGAAGCAGTCACACTTCTAGTCGAATGTGCTACGATTGAGATAGGGGACAGTTTACTGCAGGCAATGTAGGAAGATTAAATTGCCATGCAAATCCATTTGGCTATTGAAGCATTGGGAGTTGGCTTGCCTTGACTCGAGTGGCTGGTCAGCGCAAAAAGATAGATGGAGAACCAAGATCATTAGTCCTCTCCAGACAGAAAAATAGGATTCTAAGCACATCCAGCCTCCTCAAAATTCTGCACTGTTTCACCAAACCCATATAATGAATGACAGGTAAACAAATCTCTTGATTGATATGAAAGGCAGAAACCATCTTCGGTAGAAAGGAAGGTACCATCTGCAGAGAAACACAAGACTCCATTAACCGGAGGAAGGGTTCTCTACAGGAAAGGGCCTATAATAGATTTGCCTTGCCGAGACAATGGCAACCAAAAACACGGTCTTAATCGTATGATCAAGAGGGACGTGTCCAGCAGGAGCTCATACAGAGTCCGAGACAGGCCCTTCACTGAGATCCCAAGATGGGAATGGCCTGCACAGTGATATCTGGACGAGATGCCAATGCCTACATGCCTCTCTGGGTCCTAAAACACAAAAGACTGGCCACCGGCAGCTTAAGGGACGAAACCGCTAGGCTCTTTTCAAGATTGACCTGTAGGAATGCTAGAATCATTGGGATAGGAGCCTTCTCAGGCTCCACCCAATTCCTTGGTGCAATATAACTGGAAAGACTTCAGGTCTTCACATAAGCTGCAAATGTTGCAGGTTTCTTTGCTCTTGTAGAAGGAAAAACTGAAGAGGGAGTTGTTTTCCACTGTAGAAGGGGGAGGAGTACAGAGTTTTAGAGTGACACCCTTTTGCAGATTACCAACTAATAGGAAGCAATAGCTACTGTATAGAACCCTATGTCTTCGCTACAGAAGTTGCAACTTACACAGCCAGTGTAGTATCATTTATCTATTAATAGGACAGTAGTAAATGTAGTAAAGCCAGTGTAGTGCCATTTATTAATTAAAAGGACAATAACGGCAGTGGCAAACCAATGAGAGGATACTAGGTGGGCTAGGCATTTCTAAAACAGGTAAATATGAAGGGGCCATTCCATGAATTATTCAAAAGATAATCATATTCATGCTATTCCTTAGTTATGGTTCAGTATATTAACGGGGCTTCTCCGTTAGAAATGCACTGAGCTATTTTCTTCTGAAGCCTATTTCCCTGGAATTCCTGGCCTTTTTTTTACTACTACTACTAATCATTTCTATAGTGCTACTAGACATATACAGCACTGTACATAACCCTATTGGACTCAAAATCTAACCCCTCCTCCCTTTTATAAAGTTGTGCTAGAGGGTTTTAGCGTTGACCAGTGAGGTAAGTGTTCTGATGCTCATAGGAATTATATGAGCATCAGAGCATTTACCGCATCAGCTCGCACTAAAAACCTCTAAAAAGGGGCCCTAAGTTTTTGCTACCTGGGGCAATGGAGGGTTAAGTGACTTACCCAAGGTCACAAGGAGCTGCAGTGAGAATCAAACCCAGTTCACCGGGATCAAGGACTGCTGCACTAACCATTAGGCTGTTCCCCCATTCCCCCACTTAAACTCGATGTCTCCTGACAAGAGTTTTCCCTCTTGATAAAATCAGTCCCAGTTTCATTTTGTTTTTGGAGAATTGGTTTACTCCTAGACTGGCATTCTTGAATCGCTTATGTACAATTCTTTACAACATACTGTTTGTGTAATGGTGTAACTTTGGTGGACCTATGAAGGACTGTAAAATGTCTAATAACCTCCTTTACCAGAAGAGAACTCTTTCCTGGTGGAAATTTGACTTTCTTAAGATATGCTTCTCTCTTGACAGTTATGTGTATGTTTGGAAACAAGTATGCACATGCTTTTAAAATTATTAATATTTTTATTTAGCTGATGGAACATAGCTCAGTCATTGATGGCTCAAGGCAAGTCACATTTTAGGTAAAGAAGACTTACAATCTAAGTTTGTACTTGAGGCTATGAAGAGTGAAATAGGTAGAGCGAGTAAAATCAGAGATAAGTAAAATCGACAGTATAGAAAATGAGTAGACTGAAAAGGCCTTGAGATTTCCATTTATAATTGTATTATTTCATTTTCTAATACTGCAGGTACTGAATCCCTTACGCTATTTTCATTAAGAGCTGATATTTTTCAGGCATTTCAGTCTACAACTGACTGTTGAAGGTAAAAGTAGTGTTCTGAGCCATTCTCACTATTGTCATTCAATTCTTTTTTGTTCTTCCTGTAATGGATGTGTTTTACTATCACAGGTTTAATAGTAAATGAAAAATTGACTGCTTGCTGTGAAAACACCAGATCTCTGCAAAAAGAATCAACTTTCAAGAATGTGCAAAGCTGCACTTTTGCACAGCTTTCTTTTTTTTGAAATGGGATATGCCTCAGTGAAAGTAAGACTGACTATAATATTCAGTAGAGTGGCATTCTCTCTTAAGTTAACAAAAAACACAACTCTAAGAATAATACAGAGCAAGTACCAGCTTCATAAACTAAACATTTCTGCTTAAATAAACAGGAACCAAAAAACAATAATTGAAATTAGTGCAAATTAGAAAGGCAGACTTACCTCAACTGTACCCTCCAAGATGCTGTTAACAAATACAATCATGTCTTCGGTGCTCTCAATGTGTTTAGGGGGCAGGAAATATTGTTGGTTTGAAGTGTTCAGTACAACAACAGTGGGAGTGGTCAGCTCACTGCAAACAGAACCCAAGTAGGTCAAGAATGCTATTAGAAATTCAAAGGTATGTTTGAACTTCAGAATACTTACCATTATATAATTAGTGCATATACACGGTAAAATACATTAAACAGACCAGACCAAACTACCATTCGGCTTATGCATTCCAACTTAACTATAGGTTGAGTAAACTAGTTAAGAAGAACACTAAAAGGAGAATTTACAAAGGTTAAACTCCTGCACAACATGTGCAGACAGTTAAATAATGCCATATTGAAAACTCAAATAAAATGTATTCCAGAAGTTAAAAAAGGATTGAAAGAAGAAATGAAGTCTGCCAGCATGGTTAAATGGTGCTAAAAGAAGGGTAATAACCCCCCTCCCCCCAAAAAAAAAATATCTTAAGATTGAAAACCAGGACCTAATGAGAAAAAGAGAATGAATGCTGGAAAATTAGATGAAAAACATTGTACTAGAGAGATGAAGAGACTTCTTAAAGAGGCAAAACTAATAGACTTGTTCAAGTATATGAAAAACAAGAAACTTGTAAGAGAGTCCTATGGGAGCCATTTCTAGAATTAGGTTTTACAAGTCATAAATAACATTTCAGGTTCAACAAGTTGCTTAGGAAACTAAGATAGCGACAGATTTGGAAGAAAGTTCAGGAGTATAGATTTAGGTTTTCAATCTCCCTTACTAGGATGCTTAGCATACTATAGGATACTATGCTATACTGTATATATGTGGAGGGGCATAATCAAAAAAAAACATTTAAGTCCCCTTTTGGCCTAAGTCCTTAAACGTTCAACGCAGAAGCAGGGAAAGTGTCCATAACCAAAACAAACGTCCTTGTTTTGATTATGGCCTTCCTCTGCCTAAATGCCCAATCTCCACTATGTCTAAAAGTACACCCACACGACGTCTACACTTTTTAGCCATAATGAAACAAAAAAACGCCTAAGCCCCAAATGTCCAACAGAAGGGCTTTTAGGCGAAGGAGGAGCCAGTCCTTCGCCTAAAAGCTGAATTCTGTAACCGGTGTCTGTCAAAAACACCGGTTACAGAACCCCCCCAAACACACACAACGATCCAGGCAGGAGGGTGCCCAAGCCCTCCTGCCATGTCAAACCGCAACCCCCCCCCCCCCCCCGACAACATCGGGGCAAGAGGGAGCTCAAGTCCTCTTGCCCCAGCGATCGTGCCCCCCCTCCGACTCAATATGGCCAGGAAGGAGCCCAAGCCCTCCTGGCCCCGGCGACCCCCCCCCCTCCGATACTACGGGCCAGGAGAGAGCCCAAGCCCCAGCGACCCACTACCCCCACCCCCCACTACATTATGGGCAGGAGGGATCCCAGGCCCTCCTGCCCTCAATGTAACCCTCCCTCCCCCCCGAACCTCCGATCGCCCCCCCAGCCTACTCGTGACCCCCCAGCCGATCCCACGACCCCCCACCCCCACCCCCCTTCCCCGTATCTTTTTTCAAGTTGGCCGGACTGACGGGTGCCAAACCCTCCTGTCCGGCAGGCAGCCGATGGCAGAATGGGGCCGGATTGGCCCAGCCATCCCAAAGCCCCGCCCACAGGTGGGGCCTAAGGTGCCTGGGCCAATCAGAATAGGCCCGAGAGCCGTAGGCCCCTCCTGTGGGCGGGGCCTTAGGCACATGGGGGGAGGAGGGGTTGCGTCGAGGGCAGGAGGGCCTGGGACCCCTCCTGCCCATAATGTAGTGGGGGGTGGGGGTCGCTGGGGCCAGGAGGGCTTGGGCTCCCTCCTGGCCCGAACAAGTTGCGAGGGGGTGGTCACTGGGGCCAGGAGGGCTTGGGCTCCCAAATGGCCCGAACGAGTTGCGGGGGGGTTGCCGGGGCCAGGAGGGCTTGGGCTCCCTCCTAGCCCGAATGAGTCGGGGGTCGCCGCGGGCCAGGAGAGCTTGGGCTCGCTCCTGGCTCAATGTTAATTGCGAAGTGGGGGGTGATGGATCGCGGCAGGAGAGATGTCTCATCTCCCCTACTGCGATGTCATCACTCCTCTACCGGAACTGCCGCGACCTGCGGCAGGAGAGATAGGGCATCTCTCCTGCCGCGGGTCACGGCAGTTTGGGTAGAGGAGTGATGGCATCGCAGTAGGGGAGATGAGGCATCTCTCCTGCCACGATGGTTGCGGTGGGTAGGTTGCCGGGCCGCTGAACTGATGGTGCTAACGGCCATCAGCTCAGCGGCCCCTTTTTCAGCACTTAGACCTGGTTTGACTACGTCTAAGTCAAAAAGGTCTAAGTGCCGACTAGGCAACCTGTAAATATTTTGGGTATACCTAGGTGTAGGTCGGCCCACCTCCCGCCCACTGCCCGCCCTTTCCCCTCCTCTAAACACATCTCTTTTCTCTCTGTGCATCTAGAGGCAGCGGAAAGGCCTAAGCTGTTTTTAGATACGTCTAAAAACCAGCTTTGGTTATGGGTACTTGGACGATCAGGCTTTTAGACGGGTTTTTTTTTTAATTATTACCCCCATAGGATATAGTATGCTATACCCTATGGGGTTTTATAACTCTATCCCTAGCAGCTTTATATAAATGAAAAAAATACATTTTTCTAATGCCTCAAATTTCAAATAAAAGTTTTTCATGACTGTAATTTTCACATAAACTGAGGGCTCCTTTTACAAAGGTGTGTTAGGGCCTTAACACATGGAATAGCACGTGCTAAAATGCTGCGCGCGCTAGCTGCTACCACCTCTTCTTGAGCAGGCAGTAGTTTTTCAGCTAGCGCGTGCTAATCCGGTGCGTGCGCTGAAAACGCTAGCGCACCTTTGTCAAAGGAGCCCTGAATTTTACACTAAACACCATTAGCAAAGCACCATAGTAGAAATACTGAAAAAAAAGGAAAAGGACATGCCCATCATTAGAGAAAAACTGAGAAAGGGTGGGTGGGAGGGAAGACATCTGATCAGAGCTGTTGGGCAAGATGTGTCCCCATATCCAATACGAATTGTTCTGTCCTTATTGGAACATCTGGCAAGTTGAGATGGGTATCTTTACCAACTCAAGGCAGACTTGATACATGTGAATGACACTCAAATCTTTAAAAAATATTCAGGAAATTAGCAGATCGGGGGGGAAAAGGACCTCAAGTGCCCACAGGTGTCAGATATAGATAAATCTTGTCTGCACACCAAAGCGTAGGCTATCATTGGACCAGAACAAACCCCTTATCCTGTCCTGGATACCGCTAATCTTATATTAGCTACAAAACAATAAAAGTTATTTTAGCTCGGCAGTGGGTGTGTTGTGTAGTGCTTCCTTAAAGCTACGGGGAACCCCTGGGTATATCTCCTGATGAAGCCCTTTTTTGCGGTGAAATGAGGATACTCTGTGAGAGAATTACCACTTCTATAATCCTGGCTGTTCACCCACCAGCAATATAAGCTATGTACTAATGATAAAAGCTAAAATAACTTTTATTGTTTTGTAGCTAATGTAAGATTAGCGGTATCCAGGACAGGATAAGGGGTTTGCTCTGGTCCAATGATAGCCTACGCTTTGGTGTGCAGACAAGATTGATCTATATCTGACACCTGTGGACACTTGAGGTCCTTTTTTCCCCCGATCCGCTAATTTCCTGAATATTTTTTAAAGATTTGGGTGTCATTCACACATATCAAATTTTGGTGTGTATTTTTGGTTGATTTTGACTTTTTTTGGTGTGAGGTTCTTTATCTTTACCGACTAACAAACACTACCCCACACTTTAAACAAAGCCATAAAAAAAAAGATCTGAATTTTCACCTTTTAAATCCATGTCTTCCACAAAAATATACTAGAATAGTGAAAGGCTATACAAAAACTTAGATTTTAACACCTAACCAATGAAGTGAGGCACTTGATTCATATCAGCTCTTTGAACATTTAAAAAAAAACAACCTGCTTCAGATTCGATAATCCAACCCATCACCTTTGGATCTTTAGGGGTAGTGTCTTATTACTGAACACTGGGATTCCTTCTCTGCTAGATAAAGGAAGCAGTTTTCACACTGCTCTTAAAAAAAACCCTCTAATTTTGTATGTATTCAGGGCATGGATAGTAGGTAATGACAGAGGTTGTGCCTGTAAGGGTTAGGGTGAAGTTAATTCCCTTTACGCATAACTAAGTGAACAGAGAAATAAAACAAATCTATGTGTGAGGACGTTATTACCCAATAGATGACCAAGGTGATGATGAGTTGACAAGAGGTGAGTGTGTAAGTGTTTTCTCCCACTCCCCTTTGCTTTACTTTACCTCTCCAAGGTTTGTTTATGTTCATTAAAACTCTTTCTATACTGCTTAAGCTACAAATAAGAATAAAGTGGTTTACAAAATAATTCAATACGGTAATAAAAGAACTTCATTAAAAACAGGAAAGATAGTTAAAACACCCCAAATAAAATATAAATTCACATGCAGAACATACAAAGTAATTAAGAGGACACACACACAACCAGGCAGACACAGAGGACACAGTAGGCACAGAGGAAATACAGCAGGTACAGAGGACACACAGACAGGTATATGCAGAGGACACAGCAGGCGCAGAGGACAGCCACAGCAGACCGGCAAGCAGGCAGCAATGGAAGCAGCGGACAGAAGCAGGATGTTCAGCTATCCAGTTTTCTGCACCGTCTGCCATATGTATGACTACCTCCCCTCTGGGAGACGGTCTTATGTATGCGCTCGATGCAGAGAGCTGGAGAGCCTGAAGAAACAAGTCAGACTCCTGGAGGGCAGAGAACTGGAACTTGAGGCACTTCAAGCAGTGGAGGAAGAAGACAGAGATGCAGAGAACATCAAGACAGAGGACACCATTGAGGAATAAGTCCAAGAGATGGAGAGGTTCATAGCAGCGGCAAACAGGGAGGCCGTGGAAAATCACCAGCAACAGTGGAACTGCCGAGATACACCTACAGAGATTGTGGACCACCTGATGGACAACCACCACAAAGAAATGGATGACACAGCAGCGAGAACGAAGGACACAGACCTACAGCTGGAGAAATGGACATACACCAGGGACACGGACCTGCGGCTGGAGAATCAGGAGAAGATAGAGAGGACAGCAATTGTCGTAGGGGACTCCATCATCAGACAAGTCGACAGCCACATAGCGGGAGGAAGACTGGATCAGCTGGTGACCTGCCTACCAGGAGCCAAGGTAGAAGACATAGTGAGCCGCATCGACAGTGTGGAAGAAGATACGGCGGTGGTGATCCATGTGGGGATGAACAATGTGAGCAACAGGAACTACAACAGGGAAGTACTGAAGGACCAGTTCCGGATGCTAGGAAGGAAGCTGAAGACCAGAACGCAGAGGATAGCATTTTCGGAGATCCTGCCGGTACCTAGGGCTGACGAGAAGAAGCAGATGGAGCTGCAAGCAGTCAACATGTGGACACGGCACTGGTGTGTGGAAGAAGGATTCTACTTCGTGTGCAACTGGACGACGTTCGGGGGGAAGAGGAAGCTATTCAGCAAGGATGGACTCCACCTCAGCAGAAACGGAATGAAGCTACTTGCAAGCAACATCAAGAGAGAAGTTGAGAAGTTTTTAAACTAGGAAGAAGGGGAAAGCCAACAGTCGACTGAGAGAGAGAGTCGATGGTTCTGGAACCGGTATACCCGGAGGATACCATGCAGGAAGATAAGAGGGAAAGACTCACCGGACCACAGGCAAGACAGATCGAAAGGGACACAAGGGGGAAGGAAATGCAAGAAAGGAACAGGCTGCAAACTCAAGTGTATGTACACGAACGCAAGGAGCCTTAGGAATAAGATGGGTGAATTAGAAGCTATGGCACAAAAAGACAACATTGACATCATCGGCATCACGGAAACATGGTGGACTGAGGATACAAACTATATACCGCAGAGACACAGTGGCACAAAAAGCTGGGGGCATAGCCATATACATCAAAGAGGGAATTGAATCTACTGGAGAGAACATGCCACAACTCACAAATAAGTTAGAGTCTCTATGTGTCAAAATTCCAGGAACAAATGGACTGGAAATGAAGATCGTCATCTATTACCGACCCCCAGGGCAGTACAAAGAAATTGATGGAGAAATGACAGATGAGATTAAACACAATTGCAAGGGAGGCAAAGTAGTTATCATGGGTGACTTCAACTATCCGGGGATAGACTGGAACCTAGGCACATCCGGCTGCGCTAGGAAGACCAAGTTCCTGGATGCTGCAGGCGATTGCTTCCTGGAACAACTTATCAAGGAAAATACAAGAGGAAATGCAATTCTGGATTTAATTCTAAATTTACTGTGAGGACCGGCACATGATGTAGATGTAGAAGGGACGCTGGGAAACAGCGATCTCAATATGATCTGCTTCGATCTGGACGGAGGGGCAAAACATGGTGGGGAAGAAGATTAAGAATAGGATAAGCACTGTAAAAACACTAGAGTAAGCTTGGTCCCTTTTTAAGGACACAATCACCGAGGCGCAAAATCTATATATACCGCGTATCAAGAAGGGATCCAAGAGCAAAAAGAACAAAGAACCAGTGTGGCTCACTGTAGAGGTGAAGGAAGCGATCAGAGACAAGAAAACTTCGTTTAAGGAATGGAAAAGGCCAAAGACGGACGAAAACTGGAACAAACACAAACATCATCAACGCAGGTGCCATAAGGCAGTAAAAGGGGCCAAAAGAGACTACAAGGAAAAAATAGCCAAGGAGGCAAAAAACTTCAAGCCATTTCTTTGATATATTAAGGGGAAATGACCCACAAAGGAAGCAGTGGGAACACTGGATGACCATGGAATAAAGGGAGGACAAAAGCAATCGCAGACAAACTGAACACATTTTTTGCGTCTGTATTTACTGAAGAGGATATACACAGCATACCAGAACCCATCAGGCTATATGCTGGAAACAAAGACGGGAAACTGGCAGGGTTGACGGTCAGTCTAGAGAAGGCATGTAGACAGATTGATAGACTTAAGAGCAATAAATCCCCGGGACCAGATGGCATCCATCTGAGGATCATTAAGGAACTGAAAGGGACTATAGCTGGACTGCTTCAACTAATAGCCAATCTGTCGATCAAATTAGGAAAGATTCCAGAAGACTGGAAGGTGGCAAATGTTACGCCGATCTTCAAGAAAGGTTCAAGGGGAGATCCTGGAAACTACAGACCGATGAGTTTGACCTCGGTACCGGGAAAGATGGTAGAGGTGCTGATAAAGGACCGCATCATTGATCACCTTGATGGACATGGGCTGATGAGGGCCAGTCAGAACAGTTTCAGCAAAGGCACATCGTGTTTGACAAACTTGCTGCACTTCTTTGAGGGAGTAAACAGGCATATAGACAAGGGCGACCCGGTCAACATTGTATATCTGGATTTTCAGAAGGCGTTCGACAAGGTTCCACATGAACGACTACTTTGGAAAATTGCAATCCATGTAATTGAGGGGGAAATACTCACGTGGATTAAAAACTGGCTGGAGCATAGGAAACAGAGAGTGGTGGTAAATGGACAATACTCGGACTGGAAGAGTGTCACCAGTGGGGTGCCGCAGGGCTTGGTGCTTGGACCCGTGCTCTTCAGCATCTTTATAAACGATCTGGACATTGGTACAATGAGTGAGGTGATTAAATTTGCAGATACAAAGTTATTCAGAGTAGTGAAGACACATGGGGATTGCGAAGATCTGCAACGTGACATAATCAAGCTCGAGAAATGGGCATCAACATGGCAAATGAGGTTCAACGTGGATAAGTGTAAAATTATTCATGTCGGTAACAAAAATCTCATGCACAAATACAGGATGTCCGGGGAGGTATTTGGAGAGACCTCCCAGGAAAGAGACTTCGGAGTTCTGATTGACAAGTCGATGAAGCCGATCGCACAATGTGCAGTGGCGGCGAAAAGGGCGAACAGAATGCTAGGAATGATAAAGAAGGGGATCACAAACAGATCGGAGAAGGTTATCATGCTGCTGTATCGGGCCATGGTACACCCTCACCTGGAGTACTGCATCCAGCACTGGTTGCCGTACATGAAGAAAGACACGGTGCTACTCGAAAGGGTACAAAGGGTTGGAGGAGTTGCTGTACAGTGAGAGAGTGGAGAAACTGGGCCTCTTCTCCCTTGAAAAGAGGAGACTGAGAGGGGACATGATCGAAACATTCAAGATACAGAAGGGAATAGACTTAGTGGATAAAGACAGATTGATCACCCTCTCCAAGGTAGGGAGAATGAGAGGACACTCTTTAGAGCTGAAAGGGGAAGTTCTTCTTCACCCATAGTGGTAGACAACTGGAACGCTCTTCCGGAGTCTGTTATAGGGGAAAACGCCCTCCAAGGATTCAAGACAAAGTTGGACAAGTTCCTGCTAAACTGGAACGTACGCAGGTGAGGCTGGACTCATTTAGAGCACTGGTCTTTAACCTAAGGGCCGCAGCGTGAGCGGACTGCTGGGAAAGATGGACCACTGGTCTGACCCAGCAGTGGCAATTCTTATGTTCTTATGAGTTCAGAAAAGAAAGCTAATCGGCAATAATGTGCCTTTAAATTGCAGGATCATTGAAGACCGCAGAACCACAGGAATCTGCCTCCTTATAGTGCTAGGTATTAAGTCATTGCCAAGTTTAAGCTGCTAACCACTAATATACAGCAGAGATAGTTGGCTATCCCCGCTGAATTTTAGTGGACAGATGTTCCTGGCTGGTTAAATAGCACTAATATCAGGCTGCATGTGAACAGTGAAACAAATGTTTAAAAAAAATTCAGGGAGCAAAGGTGGTGGCCTGAGATAGAGTGGAATGGGGGGGGCGGGGTAACTAATTTCTTCAGCTAAATAATTAAATCCACTTCAACAGACATAGGAGAACTCGCACACCATTTACACACCCTCCAACCAAAATCGTCAAAAGAAAAAAAACTGTTCGACAACCTCCTAATGCTCGACCCCCAACTCTACAACCTATTGACCTTGACCACAAACTACAAAACCTTCAAAAAAGAAATAAAAACCCTTCTATTCAAAAAACACATAAAACCAAACTAACACAATCAAAACGGTCCCAAGCATCACCTGCAACTACTCCATATGTACTTCTGATATCATGACAATTCAGACATAATTTATGTTATGTTTGGATTAATGGTTACATATATGAGGTTCCATAAAAGAAAATTTTCAGTGCCTGTTTCTATTATGACCATTTATTTTTCATGGTTATTACAAAAAATATTTTTTTACATGGGGGTGTGTGTCAAAAAATGATGGGCCCCGGGTGCCACATACCCTAGGTACGCCACTGGGGAGACTAGTGACAAAAGTGAATGTCAATGGGTTTGATGCAAGTATTCAAGCTTTTAATATCAGAGGTTTCTAATACTATCACCAACCTGAAGAGGGAAGTGAAAGAATTAAGAGTTACTTCTAAATAGCATATATTGGACAACTGCCTGCTCCTTCTAAATGATTAATGTACCAGAAAAAGATAAGGTGGAAACAAAAGGTATATACAACCTTGAAAACTGTCAGAGGAGATCGAACATTAGAATCACTGGAGTACCAGGGAAAAGAATGATACTGTCACAGAAGCTGTGAGAGAGATTTGTAATATAGCTGTGGATAAAATAAGGGAAGTGAGACCCCTTAAGAGAGCACAGGAAGGACATTTTTTTATGTTCAAAAACCATCTTTTTAAAATTTTTAAACAAATTAACACAGAACAATGAGCAGAACCATAAGGTACATGACATGTGCACCCATACATCAATATAAAAATGAGGCAATATTAGAGGAAGTCCAGAAAATTATTTCAAATCGTATTTGTTTTAGATTTTTCAGAACAAACCAATTTGAAAGGTTCCCATACCTTTTTAAGGCTCCCTTTTACTAAACCGTGGGTGGAGTGCTGCATGGCAAATGTTCTGATATCCATTTACCGTATTTTCGCGGATATAATGCGCACCCGTGTAAAACGCGCACACGGGTATAGCGCGCAGAAACCACACTTGTATGTACGGAAACTTTTGTATACAGCGCTCATGGGTATACCGCACATGCTGCCCGACTCTCCTCTGGCCACCCCGACTCTCCTTTCGCCCTCCCCGACTCTCCTCTGGTTGCCCCGACTCACCGTTCACCCGCCCTGACTTTCGGTGCACTGCCCCGCCTCTCCGTGCGCTGTCCCGACTCTCCGTTCACCTGCCCTGACTTTCCGTGCACTGCCCCGCCTCTCCGTGCGCTGTCCCGACTCTCCGTTCACCTGCCCTGACTTTCCGTGCACTGCCCCGCCTGTCCCCCTTGAAGGTCTGCCTGTCCCCCTTGAAGTCCTGTCCCCCCTTGAAGGTCTGTCCCCATCCTGAAAGCCTGATGCCCCCCCTCGACGTCCGATTCTTCTCCCCCCTCGGCAGGACCACTCGCACCCCCACCCCGAAGGACCGCCGACTCCCCGACGATATCGGGCCAGGAGGGAGCCCAAATCCTCCTGGCCACGGCGACCCCCTAACCCCACCCCGCACTACATTACGGGCAGGAGGGATCCCAGGCCCTCCTGCCCTTGACGCAAACCCCCTTCCCCCCCAATGACCGCCCCCCCCAAGAACCTCTGACCGCCTCCCCAGCCGACCCGCGATCCCCCTGGCGACCCCCACGACCCCCCCACCCCCCTTCCCCGTACCTTTGGTAGTTGGCCGGACAGACGGGAGCCAAACCCACCTGTCCGGCAGGCAGCCAACGAAGGAATGAGGCCGGATTGGCCCATCCATCCTAAAGCTCCGCCTACTGGTGGGGCCTAAGGCGCGTGGGCCAATCAGAATAGGCCCTGGAGCCTTAGGTCCCACCTGGGGGCGTGGCCTGAGGCACATGGTCGGGTTGGGCCCATGTACCTCAGGCCGCGCCCCCAGGTGGGACCTAAGGCTCCAGGGCCTATTCTGATTGGCCCACGCGCCTTAGGCCCCACCAGTAGGCGGAGCTTTAGGATGGATGGGCCAATCCGGCCTCATTCCTTCGTTGGCTGCCTGCCGGACAGGCGGGTTTGGCTCCCGTCTGTCCGGCCAACTACCAAAGGTACGGGGAAGGGGGGTGGGGGGGGGGTCGCTAGGGGGATCGCGGGTCGGCTGGGGGGGGCGGTCGGAGGTTCTTGGGGGGGGCGGTCGTTGGGGGGAGGGGGGTTTGCGTCGAGGGCAGGAGGGCCTATGATCCCTCCTGCCCGTAATGTAGTGCGAGGTGGGGGTAGGGGGTCGCCGTGGCCAGGAGGGTTTGGGCTCCCTCCTGGCCCGATATTGTCGGGGAGTCGGCGGTCCTTCGGGGTGGGGGTGCGAGCGGTGGGGGTGCGAGCGTCCTTCCGGATGATGAATCGGGCGTCGGGCGGGGTGTGAAATATGTAAAAAAAATTTTGTATACTGCGCTCAGGCATATAACGCGCGAAGGGTATGCGCGGTACGTAAAAACGCGTATAACGCGCGCGTTATATCCGCGAAAATACGGTAATCTCTATGGACATTGCAGCATTTAACATGTCTGCCCGCGCTATTGGACTTTTTAAAAGAGGGGGTAAGTCTATTAAACAAATCAGTTTTTTCAGCAATCTTATCTTCATATTTGTAAACCAAAGAATTCCACCAGAATACAAAAGGAAACTATTGTATCTTTCCATTCAGATAGAAAAAAGATTTCAATGCAATTGCAATCAAAATATTGAATAGTTTTCATCAGATGATAAAGGCTCAGATAGGCCAACTGATCTAAAGAAAACAATATTAGCCCCCTTTTATCAAGCCGCGTTGGGGTTTTTTTTATCACTGGCCACTGCAATAAAAGCTCTGACACTCATTGCTCCAGACACGACCTAGCTAGAATAAAAAGTGCTGGTTAACAGAAAAATACATTAAAATACAGTAAATTTAAAGATAAAGAGCCCTTTAGACCGGCATAGTCTCAATATTTTTTTTTTCAGAACAGCTCTGAATATTTTTTTTTTTTCAGAACAGAGGCCTGACCAGTCAGCCAGCCAGCCAGCTGAGGCACCTCTACAAAAACTTTGGGAGAAGGAGGAAGAGGGGGTAGGGACCCAGAACGAGACCCTTTGACACCCCGAGGTCGGACGGATCCCGTCCAAGCTCTGTCTGGCACCAGAAAGGGGATCAGAAGTCCTAAGCAAAATCCAACAGCTCTAACAAGGGGAGTCTTAATTTTTTTCTATGTTATCACCTGCTCGGAGACTGAGAAAGACTGAGTTGGGAGGAGGAGCCTCAGCTAATATACTACAACCAAGGTTTTGGTCTCAAAAAGATGTGCCTTAACCATTGATAATGGGATTCATTAAGTAAAAAGGGCCATTTAAGCTTTACACATCAATGTTGTATCAGAACCAAAAAAGTGGATCTTAATAATTTTGCATGTTTTAACCTTCAATTCATCAACCTAAAATATATTTTAGCTAATACTGCATTATAAAATCTGTCCCCTCTTGCTTCAGTTGGTGAAAATGGAATGGAGTTGTATTCAAGCTATAATCACCAAATGACTCCATTTAAACAACTGTAGCCCATAGCTTGGACTACCTGATTTAATATTTGGTTGCTTATAACCTAATACGTTAGTTATAGACTGATTTTGTTATACAATATCCTAATAATTCTGCCTTATGAAGAAGCCTTGTA
The DNA here is from genome assembly GCF_902459505.1 of Geotrypetes seraphini. Lineage (NCBI taxonomy): Eukaryota > Metazoa > Chordata > Amphibia > Gymnophiona > Dermophiidae > Geotrypetes > Geotrypetes seraphini. Next base: position 165,724,286 of record NC_047085.1, read on the forward strand.
TTAAACCAGGGATCTCAAAGTCCCTCTTTGAAGGCCACAATCCAGTCGGGTTTTCAGGATTTCCCCAATGAATATGCATGAGATCTAAGTGCATGCACTGCTTTCAATGCATATTCATTGGGGAAATCCTGAAAACCCGACTGGATTGCGGCCCTCAAGGAGGGACTTTGAGATCCATGTATTAAACGAATGACAGAGAACAAGACGGCATGAATGACTTGGTGGGAGGAGCAAAACAACACAAGGGATACCTTTAATAAGTTGTGAAATAATGCAATAAACATAATAAAAACTGACAATTCTAGTTTAATTTTATTTTCAAAGGTAATGCTCCACTACTTACTCCATCAACAGGCTGTTAATATAGTCACTTCCATCCATATGTCCAAATTGAAAGTCCCTGAAATATAAGGCACATTGTTACACTTTTCCAGGCTAGAAAGAACCCTAAAAACCACTATGTAACTACATTAACAAAAAACCTAAACATTTTAAAATGCATGTTTTCCTAATTCTTATTAAAATCAGAATTTTCATAGAAAACATAGAAACATAGAAAGATGACGGCAGAAAAGGGCCACAGCCCATCAAGTCTGCCCACTCTACTGATCCACCCCCTTAAGTCTATACCCTAGTGACCCTATTCCTTATCTTCATCCTTGTAGGGATCCCACGTAGGTATCCCATTTATTCTTAAAGTCTGGGACGCTGCTGGCCTCGATCACCTGCACTGGAAGCTTGTTCCAATGATCTATCACTCTTTCCGTGAAGAAGTACTTCCTGGCGTCACCATGAAATTTCCCTCCCCTGAGTTTGAGCAGATGCCCTCTTGTGGCTGAGGGTCCTTTGAGAAAGAAAATATCATATTCCACCTCGACACGTCCCGTGATGTACTTAAATGTCTCAATCATGTCTCCTCTCTTCCTACGTTCTTCGAGAGTGTAGAGCTACAATTTGTTCAGTCTTTCTTCGTATGAGAGACCCCTGAGCCCCGAGACCATCCTGGTGGCCATCCGCTGAACCGATTCAATTCTGATCACATCTTTACGGTAATGTGGCCTCCAGAATTGCACACAGTATTCCAGATGAGAATTAGATTAATTCCTGTGATTAGAACAGCTAAAGACAAAAGCTTTCTTTGACAGGGTTCATTTTCCTGCCTCAATAACCCAAATTTAACACCCAGTCACACTGGCTACAAGTTTCAGTATAATTACGAGCTTTACAATTGCAAATAGCTTATTACTTATCATTTTTGATCAATGTTAGTAGACCATTCAACATTTCAATTTATGTTCAACTTAAAAAGGTCCTAAAACATTTTGAAAGACAAAAAGAAAAATGTAACAAGTACAAATGAATCAAGTCCTGCTCTGACAAAAGTGTTTCATAATGCCACAGCTCAAACCTTTTGGCTATTCATTCAGAGTGTGCAAAATATCACTTCCTCTATAAAGATATTAGGTTCTTATCTTGATAATATCTTTTCCAGTAGATAGGGATGGTATGCTGAACCAAGGGTTTTCCAACCGCTCCCACAAGTCCATTGCAGGAGATACTGATCACTGCTTCAGCACCTCCTCCTTCTCCCTGATCTCTGCTGCCCCCTGTCAGGTTCAAAGCTGGCAACAGCCCTACAGAAGAGATCAGGAGAAGAACAGGGAGACACCTCTCCTCCCCCCAAAAAAAAACAGGAAATTGATCTGCTCAAACAAAAAAACACAATACTCACAGACACAACAAGGAGAGGGTGGAAACAAAGTTAACCCTTATTATGGAACTATATATATACAATATACAATTTCTTCAAAGCAAAGACAGCTGGCAGAAAGTTCAGAGATGTAGCCTTCAGGCAGCCAATAGTCCAAGCAGGTGCATTGACAACAATGGGTGGGGGAGGGGGGCTCAGCATATCATCTCTATCTACTGGAAAATATATTAAAAGTGTTATTAGAGTTTTATGTTGATGCCAGGGAGGGAACGCAAACAGGAACTCGTCTGTTGGCCAAGGCTGTATCAGGGTGTCAATCCTTGTGCTTCTGGGCTCGTATCTGTGACTGAAGAAGTGTAATTAATGGGAGTTCCACAACCGAGAAGATTGTTTTACGGGTTGTATCGTACACTAACTGACAACTGGAGGGAATTGCAAGGAGGTACTGATGCGCTGAAAATCGGTTCACGGAAGTTTCGCCCCCCACATTTCGCCCCCAGCAATTCGCCCCTCACATTTCGCCCCCGCACATTTCGCCCCCCGGATGTTTCGCCCCCACACATTTTGCCCCCGCACATTTCGCCCCCCGGATGTTTCGCCCCCACACATTTCGCCCCCGCACATTTCGCCCCTGATTATGTGTACTGCACATTTCGCATTGGGCTAGTTTAGCGCTGGCCACTGCGGTATTAGCTCCAACGCTCATAGGGGAGCCAGAGAGAGAGAGTCGGGGAGGCAGAGAGCAGGTCACGGCAGAGAGCCGGGGAGCCAGAGAGAGAGAGTCGCACCCACCCCGACTCTCCCTTGTTGAGCCGCGGCCTGCCAGAGCCCGCCGAGACGCTCCCTTGGTTCCTGCGGGAGGGCCGCCGCACACGCCACGGGAGGGAGGGGTTGTGCGTCGCCGGAGGCCCAGTACCTTATCGCCGGGTGGGAAGGGGTGGTGTGGCTGCCGCCGTCTCATCTGCTCAGCGTGGCTGGCGTCTCATGTAAGCCGAGCACCTGCGGTTTCCTACTCTGGAGATGTAAGGGCTTGCGATAGAGGCAGGAGGAAGGAAGAGAGAATCCTTTGCCTCTTTGACTGTTCTAAGCAACCTGGTACAGTGGTGTAAAATCCACCCCACGCCGCCCTCACTTTGTGGGAGGTGGGGGCCGTGAACCCTGCACCACAGTGGCCGAGGTAGAGCCCTGCAAATGCGTCCTTCCCCTCCATGGGCGGCCCGGCTGTGTGGGAGGGGGGATTGGGGTTTCCGACCCTGGCGGCCGCGTCGCTGTCTCCCAGCCGCCCTGCTCCGGCCCCGGGCAGGGCGCGATGCACTGGAGAGCCGGGGAGCCAGAGAGAGAGTTGGGGGAGGCAGAGAGCAGGTTGATTTCAGGGCTGCAGGGCTGGCAGGACAGTCGGAAAGGGTCTCCCCCCCAGGGCCTAACTAGGTACTGGATCCAGTGGGGGGGGGGGGGCCTTCATGGTAGGAGTACAGCCCTCTCACTTCTGCCTTCTAAAATGGCTGTTGTCCTCTTGCAGCAGCTAATGGTATTAACAGGAAGTGCCGTGAGCAGCTGCGAAAGGTCATGGCAGCCATTTGGGAAGGCAGGAGCGAGAGGGCCATGCTCCTGCCACAAAGATCAATGCTGGACTGCTAGGTACTTTGATAGGTCTCAGGGGGAGGAGGGGGGGGCATGGGACATGTGGCTCACAAGCTGTATGTTGCCGACCCTATCTTAGACGCAGAAAGGGGAGGTGGGAAGGGAGACAAAGTTAGAGTGAGAGAGAGAGAACGGAGGAACGCTCAGGGGCGAAATGTGCAGTACACATAATCAGGGGCGAAATGTGCGGGGGCGAAATGTGCGGGGGTGAAATGTGTGGGGGCAAAACATCCGGGGGGCGAAATGTGTGGGGGCGAAATGTGTCTGGGGGCGAAATGTGGGGGGCGAAATGTGAGGGGCGAATTGCTGGGGGCGAAATGTGGGGGGCGAACCTTCCGGATCCCCTGAAAATCACACTCTGAAATATGAGCGTGCAACTCAGAATACTGACAAAAGGTAGTCATGTATATAATTGTCAATTAACACTAAACTAATTAGCATTTAATTAATCTACTAAGTTACGCACATAATTGACCTTATTCTTTAAGATGAACGAGCAACTCTGCATACTAATCGACAATTTTGGGCACACAACTTTCTAGAATTATGGGGTATACACATTTTAAACTCAATTCTGTAAATGGCGCCCAAATTTGGTGCCCCCTCAAATGTGTTCTAAGTGCTATTCTATAAATGGTGGTCCACTTTAGGCAGAGTTTATAGAATGGCGCTTAGCACTGGGATCTACATCCAAAGACGATTTACATCAAGCAAATCCCTGTGACTAAATTAGCTGTGGTTCCCCCGAATTCTACAACATTGCATGAAAATCCTAGAAATGGCCCAGACTCACCCATGTCCCTCCCATGGCCATGTACCCTTCCCAGACCAGCATGTTAAAATTTATACACACATGTTTACAGAATAACAACTGTAAAGATGTGTACATAAATTCTAATTATTGCCAATCAGCATCAATATGTTAGCACCCAATTATCAACACTAATTGGCTTGTTAAGCAATTAAAATGCACATACAATTTGAGAACACAAACAAAATTGCATTCACATTTAGAAATACCACGATAATGGTGTTTTCCAATGGCAGATAAGTGAAACTAGTATTTAAAAATACTGTATATTGGTAATTGTTATCTTTTGACGATGCCTATATATCTGAATTAAATAGCATCTAATAAATTGTGCACCCTATTTGCATAAATTTTTATTTTCATTTATTACATAAAACTTCCGTGGCACACCTACCTGTGAAAATGGTCTCTATAATTCTTAGCAATTTCCTTCATAATATTTTTTAGCCTACAAAAGGGTGTGGTGGGGGTGGGGGGAGACAAGAAAATGGATTTTTATCAGAACCAGTGTTAAATTAAAATGATATAAATGTATCTCTCAGAGAAACTGAGAAAGGAGGCTGTGGTTAAATACTATTTGGGAAAGCCTACCAAAAAAGAAAAGAAATAAAGAAAACAATGAAGTTTGTTAAAAAAAAAAATTATTTCCCGCCTAAAACTTAGGTGGGTTACAGTTCAGTATACATAATCCAGTAACAAACAAAACATAAAATCAATGACACATTATCAACCCTATTTCCTATAATCAGTAGTAGAATTCATTCACAAACTAATGAGTTTTTACGCAATCACCTAAATTACTAGAAGTCTGGCTGCAAGAGCACAATGTTCGAATAGTCTGGCATTAGATACTGTCTCAACTGAAAGAACAGATTTACAACAGATTTCCATTAGGGGATGTTTTCCTTGTATAAGGCAGAAGTTCTGAACATGTATAAAAACAGCAGACATTCAGGATGCATTTATACCTTTTATGGCAAAGTCAGAGGCCACCAATCTTTATCTAGAAAATTCTCTTTCATCTCCAGACCCATTTTGTAAGGTTATTTTTGTCTTTTTACAATGTTTCAGCCTCCAGAAGAGCTTGAAAGAAGGGAAGCACAAGCCAAAATAGCGCAGACAATTAAAAACACAGACAGGACTACATATTAGTAGTTAAAATTTACATTGTACCTGGTATGTTCAGCTGAAGTGTTTTTATCATCAACAACTGCAATTGCTACAAGTTTTCCTGCAACAACAAAACACAAACATTTCAGTGCCAATACAGGGCTTTCTGAATAAATTGTTTGAGATTTTAGGTATAGTTTATATTCCGCTTTTATTCAAAGCGGATTACGTTACATAATTAAATACAAACATAACATCAAACATTACATACAACAAAAGTATTTTTAATAGTAATAATATTTCAAGACTCTAATAAATCAATCAACTGCCAAAATATGCATTAAGGCACATATTTCATCTGACCAAAAAAGATGACGTTTCAACAGTTTCTTAAACTGACGCACATCTTTTTGCTGCTGAAGAGACACTGACGGTTTGTTCCATTCTGTTGGCCCTACACAGAAAAATATACTCTTCCTCATTATTTCTAAACTCACTTTTTTTTTCCTCAAGAGGGAACAAACAACTCTAATTGAGCTGCAGAACACAAGAATCTTGATAAAGGTATCAGTCTTGTAAATATGTATTTGGATATAAATTGGTTTAAACTCAAATAAACCATCAAAAGCAATTTGTACTTTACACAAAATTCCATAGATAGCCAATACATCACAATGAAATGTGAAGTGACATGGATTATTGAGTTCTGTACTATCTGCAAGGCAGTTCCCAAAACACAATGTTACAATAATCTAATACTGCAAGTACAATAGATTGAACTATGTGTTTGAAGTCATGCCTGGACAGGGACAACTGAAGCTTGCTCAACATTCACAACTTGAAGTAGGTTTTCCTAATAATATACTTCAAGTATGATTGAAAAGATAACCAAGGATCAAGCATTACCTCTAAATAATGCACCTCAGTAGAAAAATACATTAATGTATTCAAAACAGTAATACCAGCAGTAGTTTAAATTTCTAAATCTTTCAAAGCAAACATAATTTTTGACTTTGAAACATTTGACATCAGTCTATTTGCAGCCATCCAATTTCTAACAGCATCCAAAATATCATTCAGTCTTTGCACAACCTATAACAATGATCCTTCAATTGGGAAGAAGAAATGTATATCATCGGCATATGAGCCAATATGATAAACCTTGCTGTTTGATCAATTTGCATAAAGGCAGCAGGTACAAATTAAATGAGACTGCAGATAATGCAGAACCTTGTGGAATACCTGTACTCATCTCCCTATACTTTGAAAAGTTTTCCCCTAAATATTTCCTGAATGCTGTCTTTCAAAAATGACTCAAACCATTATAAAACAGTTCCTCGAAGTCACAATCAAAAAGCCTACTTAACAAAATATCATGATTCAGCGTATCAAATGCTTCAGAAATATCAAGGAACACCACCAAGTATTATAGACCATGATCAAGTTCGTCTAATGTAGCCACCAACAATGACTCCATGCTATGATCCTTTCGGAAAGCATATTGGTGCATGTCTAATACATTACACTACTGCAGATGCATATCTAATTGATGGTATACAACTTTTTTGACTATTTTTGTTAACGTTGAAAACATAGAAATATAGTTGCATATCCTCCCCCTCCTGACCCACCTCCCCTTGTCTGGTCCCAGCCTCAAAACCCTCCTTCAACTACCACTGACTTTTCTCCCTTCTCTGAAATCACAGAGGAAGAAACCATACTTCTGCACTCAGTCAAGCCTACTACATACCTCTATAACCCTATTCCCACTCCTCTACTTAACCATCTCACATCCCTGCTATCTGTCATACCTTCAACCTATCCATTTCCACTGCAATTGTTCCCAATGCCTTCAAACATGCAGTGGTTAAGCCACTTCTCAAAAAACCCTCGCTGGACCCCACCTCCCCCTCAAACTATCGCCCTTACCAAAGTCTGCAGTGACCTGTTTCTGGCCAGAGCTAAGGGCCTTTATGCGATCCTCATCCTTCTTGACCTGTCTGCTGCCTTTGACACTTTACACTGTCCCTGCTTGGATTCTGTGAATCTGTCCTCCCCTGGTTTGCCTCCTACCTCTATCATACATTTAGTGAATGTGCTGGTGGATTGAGCTGCAGAACACAAGAATCTTGATAAAGGTATCAGTCTTGTAAATATGTATTTGGATATAAATTGGTTTAAACTCAAATAAACCATCAAAAGCAATTTGTACTTTACACAAAATTCCATAGATAGCCAATACATCACAATGAAATGTGAAGTGACATGGATTATTGAGTTCTGTACTATCTGCAAGGCAGTTCCCAAAACACAATGTTACAATAATCTAATACTGCAAGTACAATAGATTGAACTATGTGTTTGAAGTCATGCCTGGACAGGGACAACTGAAGCTTGCTCAACATTCACAACTTGAAGTAGGTTTTGAGTTCAAGAGTCCTTTCATAAACCGTGAAACCAGTGGATGAGTGGCTAGAGGTTTATTGTTTATTGTTGAAAGGAGCATGGTAAGCATTAATAGCACTGAGGTGAACTCTAACCGAAGTGGTCTTGTCCAGAGTTGGATAAATGTAGAAAGTCTAATACGGAAGGAACAGAAGATCTGGAAGGATCCAGGTGATGGAGATTATACCACAAAATTAAGTGTGTCCATTTGAGTCAATAACAGTGCTGAGTAGAAGGATTTCTGGAAGCAGTTATAATGGCTTGTACTGGGTCAGAAAGATTGAAGTCAGGTCGAGAGGTACCAAGCTGTTAGGTACAGAGATTGCAGATTGGGATGTAAAAGAGAACCTTGACTCTGAGTGAGTAGAGATGGAAAGATCCATAATGGAATTGCATCCTTGACACTCAGTTGAAGTAGAAGGAAGAAACAAAGTTGCCTGGGCCACCAAGGAGCTACAAGGATCATGGTAGCTGATTGTCATTTGAGCTTGACTAATGTCTTCAGAACCAGAGACATTGGTTGAAATGCATGCAGGAACATGTGTGTCTAATCCAGAAGAATTGCATCTGCGTTCAGATGAGGAGAGTAGTCTGGTTGTGGGGAGATGCAAAGAGGTTAATCTGAGGAGTCCCCCAAAACAAGAAAATATGGCTCAAGATTTTGGAGTTGGGAGCTGAAAAATATTTGCTGAACTTGTCGGCCAGGGTATTCTGTTTTTCTTGTACATAGATTACTTTGAGAAATATATTCCAAAGAATTGCCCAGTTCCAATATGAATGGCTTCTTGACAAAGAGGAAGATATACGTTCCCCCTAGCTACTTGATTGTCTGTTCGAACAAGGAGGACTTGGTTGAAAAAAACGATCCTGAAGTGTCTTGAGAGCATTGTGAATTGCACACAGTTCTAACAAGTTGATATGAAATGCTTTCTTTCGAGCAGACTACAATCCCTGAGTCCGGAGGCCATCCAATTGAGCTCCCCATACATACATGGAGGTGCCTGTTGTAAGTATTTTCTGATGTAGAGGGATGTGCAGCAAACCTCTGGATAGATTGACAAAGAAAAGAGGTGACTTTGATCTGTTGGGATAAGGAATCCATGGCCTGACACCACTGGGATGTCAGGTTTCATTGAGCTGATCTGAGATGAAGCAAAGGGAGTGACATGAACTGTGAATGCCATGTGACCCATGAGATGCATAATTTGTCTTGCTGAGATGTGTTGCAGAATGGACACGATTGCAAAGTTGAAGAAAGGTGTTTTGTTTTTGCTGTGGTAAGAAAGCTCATAAGCGAGTCGTGTTGAGCACAGCTTCTTCTACTGGAGGATTTCTTAAGAATGGATTCAACCAGTAAAGACTGGTGCTGCAATTGTGGATTATCAAAGTACGGACATGATTGTATTTTGTATAAACAGTCAATTTTTCTTGGAGCTATAGGACTCTTACCTTGTCCAAAATTAGGCTGAAAACCCAGTTTTGCAAGATAGCCTTCAACTCATAACTCTACTCCCTTCTGCTCACCACCCTAGTCAGCAGCTTTAACCATCCCCTCTAACTGTAACCCCTACACTAGCATCCTGTTTGTCTTGGTTTTTTAGATTTTAAGCTCGCTCAAGTGACTCTGTACAGTGCTGTGTAAGTCTGGTAGTAATATAGTAAATGAAGGCAGATAAAGACCTGAGTGGTCCATCCAGTCTGCCCATAAGTGATACTGATTTAAAAAATACATGATTTGATTAACCTGTCTCTTCTTTGATATTTCTGGGCCATAGACTGTATTGTCTAGTATTGTCCTAGGTTCCAAATGCTGAAGTTGCAGTCCAAGCTCACTCCAGCCTATCCAACTGTTGTTTGCAGGATATCAATCGTAATGTCTGGCCAGCAACAACCTCATGTTCCATAGTGTGTCTTGCTCTAGAAATAATTAATAGTATTAGCAGTAATTACTAGTTGTACAGTTGCTGCCTTCAATGGGTTTGGAAGCACTTCCTGTCTCAAGATTTAATTCACCAAGCCTGTAATCAAGGATAATACCATTGTCCCCATACTCTTCAGCATATGAGGTGAACAAATATCTCCTGAGGAAACATTTTAATTAGACTCCAGTAATCAAATGCAAGAACAAACTATTATTATATATGAAACTGAAATATAGCTAATTTGTTAGTTATTTACCAGAGAAGTTCAATGCAAAGGGGCAAGGGAATAAATCTAAACACATGACAGTAAAATACTCAAGGCTCTAAATAATCACCTAAATTAAAAAAATTAAAATATCAGGAAGTCAACTCTCAGATGAAAGCAAAATAAATTTCATTATAGCTTCAGATTACCACCTCATAAATCCAATAGTCACCATACACACCATACTATGCCAAAATATAATTTCACTTCAGGAAGTATTTGAAATGCACTCTACCTCTTGCTTACACCTAGCTAATGGGAAAGTAACTTACAGGTACAACAATCAATCAATGAAAGAAGAAATATTTTATTTAAAATGTTTGAACATAAGTTACATGATTTCTCTAAAGAGGAACACACCTCTTAATACCTGTGAATAAGTACTAAGTACCATATATACTTGAATATAAACCTATCCAAATTTAACAGGAGATAACATTTTTCCTCCCAAAAAGGGGGAAAAAAGATTGACTCAAATATAAACCAAACTCATGTCAGTTTTGTGAGGTTACTGTGGGAGTGAATGGCCTAGTGGTTAGAACTGCTGCCTCAGCATCCTGAGGTTGTGAGTTCAATCCCAACCTACTCCTTGTGACTCTGGGCAAATTACTTTAATCCTTCCATTGTTCCAGGTATCACAGTTAGATTGTGAGCCTGCAGGGACAGGTGGTGAATATAACAAAGAGTACCTGATTACTATTCAATGTATTGTAACCACCTTGGATGAATCTCTTCATGAAAAGATGGTACATAAACAACCACTGTGGGAACTCACGTCAGCCATTTTGAGTAGTGAGACTGCACAGGGTGGGAGCATAGGAGGATCACTCTTGCTCACCACTGGACCAGAAGGGCTTAAGGTAGGCCTGAGGAAAGGCCCGCGATGGATCCGAGATGTTGAAGACTCAAATATAAACTGAAACCCCGGCCATTTTTTCACCCCAAAATCTAGGCTTATATTCGAGTACATACAATATATTTTACATAACTGTATTTAACTCAATGAAAACTAAAAGTATACAGTATAAAGGTAAAAGTAAAGAATATAACCTTTTCTTACTAAAAGAGGTAATTATTGATATACTTTAAAGGAATAATATATGAAGGGCAATTTTATAAAAGAACATGTACAATCATGCACACCTTGGATGCATAAGAACATAATAGCCTTACTGGGTCAGAGCAATGGTCCATCTAAGCCCAGTAGCCCATCTTCACGGTGTCCAATCCAGGTCACAAGTACCTGGCAAAAGCCCAAAGAGTAGCAACATTCCATGTTACTGATCCAGGGCTTCCTTCTACTTCAACTGAGTGTCAAGGATCCAATTCCATTATGGATCTTTCCATCTCTACTCACTCAGAGTGGCTTCCCCCATATCTCAATAGCAGACTATGGGCTTTTTTTTTCCAGGAACTTGTCCAAACCTTTTTTAAAACTAGCTAAATTAACTGCTCTTACCACATCCTCTGGCAATGCATTCCAGTGTTTAACTAATCTCTGAGTGAAAAAAAAAATATTTCCTCCTATTGGTTTTAAAAGTATTTCCCTGTAACTTCATTGAGTGTCCCCTAGTCTTTGTTATTTTTGATGGAGTGAAAAATCGATCCACTTGTACCTGTTCTACACCACTCAGAATTTTGTAGACTTCAATCATATCTCCCCTTAGCCATCTCTTTTCCAAGTTTAAGAGCCCTAACCTCTTTAGTCTTTCCTCATACGAGAGGAGTTCCATCCTCTTTATCATCTTGGTCACTATTCTTTGAAACTTTTCTAATCTGCTATATCTTTTTTGAGATACGGCAACCAGAACTGAACATAATGCTCAAGGTGAGATTGCACTATGGAGCGATACAGAGGCATTAAAACATTCTTAGTTTTTGTACCATCTGTTTTCTAATAGCATTATGCCCTATTCATTAATGACGCATACATAATTATGCAGACCTTACATCATAAGTGGTACCAAACACTATTCTGTAATGAAGTGCGTTAATACCATAGTACATAAATGCAAGGGGTTGCACAACTGGGTGAAGCATGGATGGGACATGGGTATGTCGCCTACATACATTTGCAACTTAGTGAATACTTTAGCTTCCCAAACTGTGGGTCAGAACTCATTATTTAGAGTTACAAGCTGGGTAGGCTCTCCATAGCTGCTATAAGTTGTGCATGCCCACTTATGGAAAGCCATCTTTAACGGGATAGAATTATACAAATAGTGTGCTCAAAAGGTTCCTCTCCCACTCTGCAAAGATCCCTCCCCCTTCCCTTATGGAACACATCATACTTTAAGACCCCAGACCCTTTCCTAGACCCCATTCCTGAAGTCCCACTCCCTCAGTCTCCACTACTTCTAGTACAATTAGGCCTAAGCAACACTGTACACAAAACACATATGAGATATCTTTTAGGCCTTCCTCAGTCAATCTCTGGTGGTCTGGGGAATCCGGGACAGGAGCAATTCCCAGTCATTCTTATCCTACTTGTGCCAGGTTCAAAATGGCACTGGTGACCCCAAGTGTTGTTCTTACAAGAATGCAAGTCTACTGCTAGGGACCACTTTCCCTATTTCAAACCCAGCACCATCAGGTATAGGAGTGACTGGGGATAAATCCAACCTCAGTTGCTCTACACCACCAGGAACTCAGACAGTCAACCCAGAGAGGATGGAATCAGAATAGAAGTATGGTATGTACAAAGGAGGGGTGGAACCTTAACAGAGGGATAATGGGAAAGAAGAGACATCTGGGAGCATCGGGCCATGTGGCAAGCAGAATAACTCAGCTTACAAAATTGATCACAAGCTGCAATATTCATTTCCACAGGAGTTACTAACCTGTAGCCAACTAATAAGAAGTACTGCAGCTTAGTAACTTCTCCTTTAAATCTCTGTTTCCCAAACCTGTCCATGAAGAACACATATCCAGTTTGGTTTTCAGGATTGCTAAAATGAATATGCATGAGACAAAATCTCTAATGTATACAAGTTTATCTCATGCATACTGCTGAAAAATAGACTGGATATGTAGGCCACCAGGATAGGGCTGGGAAGTGTTGCCCTAGACCAGTGGTCCCCAACCCTGTCCTGGAGGACCACCAGGCCAATTGGGTTTTCAGGCTAGCACTAATGAATATGCATGAGAGAGATATGCATATAATGGAAGTGACAGGCATGCAAATCTGCTCCATGCATATTCATTAGGGCTATCCTAAAAACCCGATTAGCCTGGTGGTCCTCCAGGAAAGGGTTGGGGACCATTGCCCTAGACCACATATCTGTAAAGTAACTCATCTACCGATTAGTGTTCAGTACAGTACAAATTTACCAGTGTATACGAGATGATGCAAAAGGGTTGATGAATTACATTTCAAAGGCTAAGGAGCTATTCCTAATTGTGCAATATTCTTTAATTACATCTTTCCTCTGCATTATATTCCAATTGGTACCATGCTACAAAATTAGTTGGTTAACACATTTGTTCTTTTACTAGGCCTTTATTTGTTTCCTGTGGTTTATGCATGAGCCAACTCTAAATATTCTTTCTAACAACTCTATTCCCTCAGCAGACATTTGTCTAAATGGTTTAAGCTGTACTGTAGCAAATTCTTCCCACCTGCTGTGATAAAGTGCAATTTATTTCAGGAAAAAATATATTAAAAATGATATTTTCTTCTGCCTAAAAACCATGTAATCTATCATAATTCTGCATATCTTTTACAATACATCCTGTATGCCAATGTAAAACTGGGAGAAGCATGCAGCCTCTCCCTCCCTCGATATTTGTGATGACCAGTGAATAAGAATAAAAATTTCAATCAATATTCTGGAGAATAGGACAGAAAGAGTGCACATATTTCTGCAGTCTTGAGTAAATGGCATTCATACACCTTTCAAAAGCAGTTGTAGCATATAATACAATCTGACCCTTTTCAGGCTCTGTCCTCTTCATTAATTTTTCTTTAACAGAAAAGGGAATGAGAAATAAAGAGAACACACCAATGACTGAAGCTTCCGGGAAGGAAGGACAACAAAAAAAGGCTTGCATATTCTTAAAGAGCCTGAAGTACTAGAAATTCCTGCCACAATTATAGCTTACAAATCATACAAAAATGCAAACTTGTAACCCGCATATCACAAAAATCTATGTGGGTAACAATAAAATACTCATAAAAGCAAGACAAACAATCATATCAAATTAAACAAAAATGTCTTAAAATACACAATAAAAAAACAACTATCCACCAATCCCAAATCCCTCAGCTAAAAATGCCTGCTGGAACAAATATGTCTTCAAATACTTCCTGAAATGAAAAAGAGAAGTGGAGTGCCAAAAATGCAATGGAAGATCATTCCACATAACTCAACCTGCAACCAAAAACAACCTTGAGTGAACTTGCTCCAGCTGCATCTACTGAACCATAGGAACCATTGGTTTGTAAGAGACTCTCCTTTTTGATGATTATTGGCTTTGTTGATCTTTGGGTTTTGTTTTTTTTTAATTTCTCACCCGCCCTTATCCAGGGCGAGTAACATATTAACATACAAAATAAGATTTACATTTATCGTACAAAACACTTCAAAGACACACTATAACAAATTAAATACTTACATATCAAATCAAATTACATATAACATACATGTCGAATCAACAACTAATTTCATTTAAGGCCAAAACTGGCCAAACCCACACATACATCAAAATATTAAATTCCATAAGTCATACAAGATGCCTCAATAACAGACATCAATAAACCAAATAAAACAAACCAGACCATTGAACACCTCTGTGACCAGCACTCAAGAGTCATCATTCCTTCACCCTCAATCAAACTCAGACCCTACATTTCATTTTACAGAGCAGATGTCTTTTCAGCAGTTTCCTAAAGTTCTGAATATTTTGCTGCTGGCAAATGTATCCTGGAAGATTGTTCCATTCCCAGGGGCCATTTGTAAAAAAATGAAACACTTTCAGAACTTTTACTTCTAGAGACACATTTAATACCACAGAATATGAAGGAAAAAAAAAAAAAAAAGCTTATCCTCTTAGTCACACAGCTCTGAGAAAAATCTGGTCATTATATATGGTTTTCTAAGTTCTCCTAGATTTAAAGCACAGACTACCCTCCTCATAGACACACAAAAAAGGCTAAGAAAATTATAAACGCACTACCCCCCCCTCCCCCCGTTTTTTTTTTTTTTTTTTTAACAAAACTGTAGCACAGTTTTTAGTACCAACTGAGGTGATAACAGCTCCAACGCTCATAGAATTCCTATGAGCATCAGAGTTGCTACTGCCACAGCAGACACAAAAAAACACACTACGGTTTTGTAAACATACGAACATAAGCATTGCCTCTGCTGGGTCAGACCAGAGGTCCATCACGCCCAGCAGTCCGCTCGCGCAGCGGCCCATCAGGTCCAAGACCTGTATAGTAATCCTCTATCTATACCCTTCAATCCCCTTTTCCTTCAAAAGGGAGTAGGGGGGTAGTGTGCACCACTCTGTGCTTCAACCTTACAGGTAGAGTCAATACATCACCGAGGGGATAATCCTAGCATTGGGAAAGAAAACTGAAACAAATTACAGCAGCTGCTTTTCAAACTATCCTCCTCCTTTACTAATGTATAGCACAGGTTTTAGCGCCAACAGCAACTGCTCCAACACTCATAGGAATTCTATGAGCGTTGGAGCAATTACCGCCACTGCTGGCGCTAAAACCCACGCTACGCGTGAGAGTATGAAGAGAGGCTAGCCAGGGAAGCTCGAAATTTCAAACCTTTCTTTAGATATGTTAGAGGGAAGCAGCCAGCCAGGGAGGAGGTGGGACCGCTGGACGAGGGAGACAGGAAGGGAGTGGTGAAGGAAGAGAAAGAAGTAGTAGAAAGACTTAACATGTTCTTTTCGTCTGTGTTTACAAATGAAGACAAATCCAACATACCGGAACCTGAGCAAATCTTCAAGGGAGATCAAGCAGAAAAATTAACATCCATGGAAGTGAGCCTGGAAGACGTACGCAGGCAGCTAGAAAAACTAAAAACTGACAAATCCCCGGGTCCGGACGGAATCCATCCTAGGGTTCTGAAGGAACTAAAGGAGGAGATAGCGGAACTACTGCAGCAAATTTGCAATCTATCCCTGAAAACAGGCATGATCCCAGAGGACTGGAAGATAGCCAATGTTACGCCCATCTTTAAAAAGGGATCAAGAGGTGACCCAGGCAACTACAGACCAGTGAGTCTGACCTCAGTTCCAGGTAAAATGGTGGAAGCACTAATAAAAGACAACATTGATGAACATTTTGAAATAAACAAACTTCTGACAACCAGTCAACATGGTTTCAGCAAGGGGAGATCGTGCCTAACTAACTTATTGCACTTCTTCGAAGGAATTAACAAACGGATGGACAGAGGTGACCCCATAGACATCATATATCCAGACTTCCAAAAAGCCTTTGACAAAGTACCCCACGAACGCCTACTTCGAAAACTGAAGAACCATGGGGTGGAAGGAGATGTACATAGATGGATCAGAAACTGGTTAGTGGGTAGGAAACAGAGGGTGGGAGTGAAGGGCTACTACTCGGACTGGAGTATGTCAATGGGTGTCCCGCAGGGCTCGGTGCTTGGGCCGCTGCTATTTAATATATTCATAAATGATCTAGAAACAGGGACGAAGTGTGAGATAATAAAATTTGCGGATGACACAAAACTATTTAGTGGAGCTCGGACTAAAGAGGACTGCGAAGAATTGCAAAGAGACTTGAACAAACTAGGGGAATGGCAGATGAAGTTCAACGTTGAGAAATGTAAAGTACTACATGTGGGTAGCAGAAACCCAAGGTGCAGCTATACGATGGGAGGGATATTATTGAAGGAGAGTACCCAAGAAAGGGACTTGGGGGTAATGGTGGACATGACAATGAAGCCGACGGCACAGTGCGCAGCGGCCGCTAAGAAGGCGAATAGAATGCTAGGCATAATCAAGAAGGGTATTACAACCAGAACAAAAGAAGTTATCCTGCCGTTGTATCGGGCGATGGTGCGTCCTCATCTGGAGTACTGCGTCCAATATTGGTCGCCGTACCTTAAGAAAGATATGGCGTTACTCGAGAGGGTTCAGAGAAGAGCGACACGTCTAATAAAAGGGATAGAAAACCTTTCATACGCTGAGAGATTAGAAAAACTGGGACTCTTTTCCCTGGAGAAGAGGAGACTTAGAGGGGATATGATAGAGACTTACAAGATCATGAAGGGCATAGAGAGAGTGGAGAGGGACAGATTCTTCAAACTTTCGAATAATAAAAGAACAAGAGGGCACTCGGAAAAGTTGAAAGGGGACAGATTCAGAACGAATGCTAGGAAGTTCTTCTTTACCCAACGTGTGGTGGACACCTGGAATGCGCTTCCAGAGGACGTAATAGGGCAGAGTACGGTACTGGGGTTCAAGAAAGGATTGGACAATTTCCTGTTGGAAAAGGGGATAGAGGGGTATAGATAGAGGATTACAGTCCAGGTCCTGGACCTGTTGGGCCACCGCGTGTGCGGACTGCTGGGCACAATGGACCTCTGGTCTGACCCAGCGGAGGCACTGCTTATGTTCTTATGTTCTTATGTACGCGTTAGTATAGGAAGGGGTATGTGCTTAATAAAATATAAGTATATATATTTATGGACACTGATGTTAACCACAATTTGTATGTTAATGTGTGTCACAGTGCATGTGATAGGTTTCAGAAATGTTGCAATGTTGAGGACATTTCAAGCACTAAACAAACCAAACATGACCCGATCAGTACTCTATCATAACTTATTCAATACCTGTAAAATAAAAAGAAATAATGATTAAATACTGTATGCCTACTTTTGGCCCACCCATCAACGTTGTAACATTCTTGGTACGCTGTGACACACAGTAACACAAATTTCGAATAGCATCAAAGACCATAAATGCTTGGGAGAAGAACTGCTTCAAGTGATCCACTGTGTGGGGCTTCCTCTCAAAAACCTTCTATTTTACTACACCACATAAAAGAAGTCCCTAGGTGTCAGGCTAGGTGAACGTGGTGGCCAGTGAATGCTGCCACGTCATCCAATTCAACGCTGTGGGGAGCAGTGTTCCCTCTAAGCGGGCGGGTGTTGTGAGCAAACTTTTTTCACTGTGAGCTAAAAATATCGGGCGCCAGCAAGTTATGAGCCAAATAAATATGTTGCTTTCTACCACAGAACTTCCTTACGTTTGTATGGAATCTATCCCCTTTCAACTTTAGAGAGTGCCCTCTCGTTCTCCCTGCCTTAGCTACTAAGTCTATTCCCTTCAGTACCTTGAATGTTTCTATCATGTCCCCTCTCAATCTCCTCTGCTCAAGGGAGAAGAGGCCCAGTTTCTCTAATCTTTCGCTGTACGGCAACTCCTCCAGCCCCTTAACCATTTTAGTTGCTCTTCTCTGGATCCTTTCGAGTAGTACCGTGTCCTTCTTAAAGTACCAGTGCTGGACGCAGTACTCCAGGTGAGGGCGTACCATGGCCCGGTACAGCAGCATGATAACCTTCTCTGTCTCTTCAGTCCAGCATCTGCCCCTTCCATTCACTGTCTGTCTTTCCCTGCCATCTCTCCTCCTGCCCCCCCCCCCAATTTGGTCTAGCATCCATCATCTTCCTTCTGTTCCCCTCATGGTCTGGCATCTCTATCCTTCCCTCCCCCCTGTGGTTTTTAGCATATCTCTCTTCTCATTTCCTCCACTCAGATCTGATCATTCTCTGCTCTCTCTTCCCTTTTCTTCTCTGGTCTTCCTTCTCTATTTTCTGCCTCCATCTAAATTAAATTCTTTCTTACTATTTAGTCCCGTTTCCCTCTTTTCACTGTGTCTACACACAGCTTGTCACCCCTTTCCCTCACCCCTCCATTATCTTACTATTTTCTTCCCCCTTTATTTATCTCCTCCTTCCATCCAGTATGTGTTCTTTCCCCACTTCCATTCAGCATCTGCTCTCCCTTCTCAACTGACATCCATCTGCCTTCTGCTCTCTCTCCCTTCTTCTCACTTCCATCATCTGTCCCCTTCTCTCTCTCTCTCATCTCCTCCATTCCATCATCTGCCCCTTCTCTCTCTCTCTCTCTCTCCCCCCCCCCCCAACTTCCATCATCTGCCCCCCTTCCCCTCACCTTTGTGGGTCACTTTCTTTCCCCTGAGGGTGGCTCATGTCACAGGGGAAGCTTTGGCCGAGCAGAACCGCTTGATTGACAGTGGAACTTACTTGATTGATGTCGATGCTGGGGCCCGTTGCCGTTTGAAGGAAAAAAAAAAAGGTGGAAAAAAGGAACCTGTAAAGGCGAGAGGAAGGGAAACCTCCAGGACAGCTGCTTTTTGCCCTCCTTCAGCGGCCCAAGAGTTCAGACCAGCAGCGGCAGCTCTGTATGCTTTTAACTTCGGCACAGAGCTGCCCCTAATCAATAGTTTAGCGCGGTTTCATGAGGCAGCCTCGGGGCCTTTGATAGCCGGCCCGCTTCGATGATGCAATGTGGGCCGGCCTAGCAAAGGCCCCGAGGCTGCCTTATGAAACCGTGCTAAACTATTGATTAGGGGCAGCTCTGTGCCGAAGTTAAAAGCATACACAGCTGCCGCTGCTGGTCTGGAGGTGCGGAGACAAGGCAGGAGGCAAACGCGGTGGGAGGCAGGAGTCCCGGCGAAGGCAGGAGTCCCGGCACAGCGACTGCAACAGGAAGTTGCAAGTCAGCTGACGCCGGCCTTTCGTTGCGGCGGGGACCGAATCCTTCGCGGACCGGCAAGATTTTGTTTGCGGACCGGCGGTTGAAGAACTGTGCTCTACACTGTGTGCGCTGTGACGAGAAACTTGTGCGCTGCGAGGTAATATTTTGTGCGCCAGCGCACCCCAGCGCAGCTTAGCGGGAACACTGGAAAAGGTAGCTTTGTACCGTCAAAGCAAAATGAGGAGTGGCCCCATCTTGTTGAAAGAACAGGCCGGTAAGTTGTGGCACAGCCATGATGCGCAACATGCTTAGTTAATTCTTACCATTCATATTTCTATCGATAAAAAATGGCCCCATGACACCATTTGCTTGACAATCGACCCCTGGCTGATCCAGTTGAGATGTGATATTTGCATGAGGATTTTCATCCATCTAGTATATACAATTATGCATGTTAACATGGCCTGACAACTTGAAACAGGCTTCATCTGGCCAGATGACCTTATCAAGAAGGTCCGGTTGGTGGGAAATTTGGTTGCACATTATTTTGTTTAAAAGATTTCTTAACCCCCTATAACTAGGCGGCTTTACAAAAAAACAACAAAAAAACCCCATTCATATAAAAAAAATATATCACACATGTTATACAAACAATAAACACAGCAATTCCTTCATATCAGCCATATTTCCTGTACTCAACAATATATCAATACAAGAACATTCATAACCCAGGATAGACATTTATTGAAATGCTTCTACGAGTAGTGTAGTTTTTAGGAGTTTCTTAAACTTCTGAAAATCTGCAAGAGCTCTTAGTGGTTCAGTCAACTTATTCCACAGTGTTACTTCAATGAAAGAGATAGTGGAAGACCTAGGGCCTCTTCTATCAAACCGCCCTAGCAGTTTTTAGCGCAGAGAGCTGCACTGAATGGCCTGTGGTGCTCCCTATGCTCACAGAGTTCCTATGAGCATCGGGAGCAGTGCAGGCCATTCAATGCGGCTCTCTGCGGTAAAAACTGCTAGGCAGTTTGATAAAAGAGACCCCTAGTACTCTCATAGTGCACTGCTGAGAAGCCTGTCAGCTACAATCGTACTTCTCCTCAGATCGTAATGCTCTATGTGGCCTAAAAAGTGCAACCAATGGTCTGAATCGTCCTTCATAAGGAAATGTAAGAGTCTTGGACTGTACAGCTTCAATTTTAAATTTATACATTAAGTGTCGCAAGGATATTCTGGGTATGGATAGCTCCTGTGATGTATGGCTGGTATAACTGGTTGCATCTAAAATTTAGGTGCATATTTTTACCTGGTACACTAGTATTCTATAAAGAAAAGTAGGTGCCCACTTTTCTTTCTATAAGAGGCTCCAA
This sequence comes from Geotrypetes seraphini, assembly GCF_902459505.1. NCBI lineage: Eukaryota > Metazoa > Chordata > Amphibia > Gymnophiona > Dermophiidae > Geotrypetes > Geotrypetes seraphini. The sequence continues at coordinate 165,745,275 of NC_047085.1, forward strand.
CTAAGCACCTTCTTAGCACCTAAGATTAGGCATGCTAATTACCCTTTCACTCAGTAAAGCACAAAGAAGATTCCATTATTCAATAATTTGGAAGTTATTACATGAATTTTTTTCTATTAAATATTCAACAACGAATTCACTTGCATACAAGGACTGAGCCGAGTTAGTGTCAAATCCAGGAAGAAGGTTTACCTGTATCGCCAAGCTCATACAATGTGAATCCATCAATATTAAGATATCCTTGAAATCTCTCCTTATTTATCCAAGATGATAGGCTGCCATCCTCATACTCTGCGAGAAAATTTGAAAAGAGACTTAACATAAAAATAAACTGGATGGAGGAGGAGAAGAAAAAGTCTGCTGATGGCTTATACAGTACTCCCCTGAAATTTGCAGGGGTTCTGTTCTAGGAACACCCAGAAATTCCTAAAAACCGTGAATGCAGTTTTGAAACTGTCAAAAGCAGGAGAACAGGAGGTGTTCTTACCCAAATAAGGAATCTGTTATGGAAGCCAGCGGGTGCAGAAAATCAATTTGCAGTATGCTCCACCCACCTCTTCCTGTTACTAAAGTCAAGCTACATCAATCAGGAGCTTCTGATTGGTTTAGCCCGACTTTAGCACAGGAAGAGGAGGTCGGAGCATACTGAAAATTAGTGAGTCCACAATTTGTGAACCGCAAATTCGCGAGGGAACAATGTATTAGTATATGAAAAACAGTATGATCTATTTCTAATGTGTTAAAACAGTATCTTGCAATCTTTGTGAAGCAACAGCACACTAAACTGGTGGCTGTGGATCGAGAGCATCCAGAAGTGTGCAGACATCAATGCAATGACATCACACACGTGTGACATCACATCAAGATTCATGCATGCGCAAAGGTCCTCCAGATGAGGCCCTGAGCTACCAGTGGGGGGTTCTGGAAGGGAAGAAGCGCGGAAAGGTCCTGGCGCCGGCTCCCTGCCTACAGGATGTGCCTCTTGCCGGGTGAGGCACATCCTGTAGGCAGTCAGCAGGCATCCTCCTCCTCCTCCCCAGTGTCTCATGGCACACCTGGAATCTTGGGCTCATCCGCTATCTGCTCCTCTCCCTAAGATATCCCACGTGCCCGTCCCATGTTTTTTTTAATTCAGATGCAGTCTTTGTTTTCACCACCTCTACTAGAAGACTATGATATTATCTTATCTGTTAATACATTATATACAGAAGGCATTATTCATATAGAGAGTATTTATTTATTTTAGTATTTAAATCCTAAGTGGTTTCCATTCAGGTACTCAAGCATTCTCCCTATCTGTCCCAGTGGGCTAACAAGCTACTAATGTACCTGGGAGAGTGAGGATTAAGAGCTAGATTCACTAAACTTATCGATCCTGTGATGACGATCGCAAAACCAGTTTTACTGGTTTTGCGATTGTTCCCTGACCCGATTCACTAAACAGCTTCCCGATCAATCTCCTATCCGATCCGATCCACCCATGCAAATGAGGGGAAATGGCATGCAAAAGTAGGAAGTGATCGATTCACTAAGCAGAAGACTGATTGGGTTTGCCGATCCGAAAAGAAGCGACTGCAGAGGACTAGTCGCTTACTATCCTTGCCGACTCTCCTGCTCAGAAATATCAGTATCGAAGTTACAACCCCATATAAAACAACTATTAAAATTAAAAATAAAACTGTAAAATAACTTTACATATGTGTAAGAATTCATTCCTGTTTTATATTCTGTAAAATGTGCATTCCGAGCCTGTGGTTTTAACCCACAGGTTTAAAACGTGTTCTGTTCGATAAATGTCCAATAGTCTAGCTACACAAAAAAAATAATTCACTGTGTCGGTCACAAATCATTTCTTTTTAAAAATGTCCAAGTAGTCGGGCCAGCAAAGTAAACTGCAGCCACCCCTCCCCCTTTCTTTAGAGCTCACTTGTTGTGTGTATATGCTTTGTGGGCAGCACATTCAACATCCGCCAATGATGTGCGCAAATAAACCCTGCCCACTAACTATGTAGTAAAGGGCAAAGAGCTAGCACACGAGTAAATTGCATCAATAACCAACAAGGATACTCTGTACATGCAGAGTCCATGTTCCCCCAACAATTCTTTTATCCTAGACAAACCATTCAAAAGAGGGCTCAGATCCAATGTTGAAGGGGATAAATCATATACTAACAGAATATCATCTGCATAGATATATGTACTGATTCCTAATTCCTGAATTTGTCTTGCAAGAGGACTCAAAAATATATTAAACAAAATAGGTGAATGGGCTGAGCCTTATGGCAGTGTTTTTCAACCTTTTTTGGGCAAAGGCACACTTGTTTCATGAAAAAAATCACGAGGCACACCACCATTAGAAAATGTTAAAAAATTTAACTCTGTGCCTATATTGACTATATATAAAGTAATTCTCTTGAATAGGAATCAAATAAACACAAAGAAAGTATTTTATAATTACTTTATTATGAAATATTAAGTAAACAGAATAGTGAAAAATTATAAAATACTTTATTCAGTGCGAAACCTGGGCCTGTTTGGCTGAACACAAAGCTGATATTCTGGCTGGAATCGAAGAAAGACACACACGTAGCTCTTCGTCAACAGCCGTTCCCTTCACCGCCCCGTCACCGTCCCCGCTGCATCCATATAAGCCTTAGTACTGTAATATTTAGCTTATTCCTTTCTTATAAATCAAAGTTCCTGCTGCTGAACTAGAGAAAGAGATGTTCAGCTGGCAGGGCTTTGTTTATAAATTTTTATCAACACAACTAATATACTATTTTATCCTAAAGCAAAAAATAAATAAATAAATATAATTTTTTTTTCTACCTTTGTTGTCTGGTTTCTGCTTTCCACATCTTCTCATTCAATTCCTTCCATCCACTGTGTGTCTTCTCTCTACGTCTTCCATTTGCTGTTACTGTGCCTCTCCCTTCACCCCCCCCCCAATTGGTCTAGCACCCATCTTCTTCCCTCCGCTCCCCCATAGTCTGGCATCTGTCTTCTTCCCACTCTGTCTTCCACATTTCCCTTCGGGGTCTGTTCCTCTCCACCCTCCTTCAATGTCTGCCCTATTCCTTTCCACCACCACCCTTCCCTCCCTCCTTTACCATCTGTTCCTTTCTATTACCCTTCAGCTCCTCTCACGTGGCTTTTCTATCTACCTTCCTCCCTCTTATTTTCATGGCACGTTACAATGTAATTTGTGCAAGCCACTGGAGCCTGCGAGCTCGGTCCCTGTCCCATCCCCACAAACCATCTCGCTTCTGTGCTCCTATTTTCTCCATTTCTAATATCTCCCCTATGTATCTGTCATTGCCCCCCCTGTGTCCATATACCATCCCCATGGCATGTCCCCTTTATGTCTCTGTCCCTATGCCCCATGCACATAATTTCCCCTCTTTCTGTTACCTTCCTGTGTCCAGATTTCCCCTATCTTCCTCTTCCATACCAGTGTGTCTCTTCTTTTCAACCCCATCTAGCTTTTTTCTCTCTTTCTTCCCCCCCCCCTGCTTCTAGCATCTGGCTCACCTGCCTGTCCTTCCCTTTCTTTCCTGCTGTGGGTTTTTCTTTCCGTCTTCATCCCCTTGGCCCAGAATCCTTTTCCCTTTCACTCCCTCCTTCCAATTTGAGCCGGGAACACGAGCGATCGCACGGTCCCCGCAGCCACCACTCGCCTGCCCAATCGATCCTACTGTTTAGCCAGCTCTCTCCCTTCGCCTCACCTTAGTTTGTAGGTTTTGTTTTTCGGCGACATGCACGCTTTCCCAAAGAGCCGCGCACGCGCGGCTGCTCAGTGTTCAATCTTTTGCTCTGCTGCAACTTCCTGTTTCCGGTTGCGTCAGAGCAGAAGATCGAAACTGAACAGCAGCGGGGACTGGGGGAGTCTCATGGGAGCGCGTGCAGGTCCCGGCCTGAGGCCTAATCAGTGTCTGCACCGTACGGCACACCAGGCAACATCTCACGGCACACTAGTGTGCCGCGGAACAGCGGTTGAAAAACACTGCCTTATGGTACCTCACAGTCCAATAATCTATCACTGGATGTTGACCCATCCGTAGCTACTCTAAAAGTACAATCCCGGAGAAAGGCTGCAAATCAATCCCAAACCACTCCTATTAAACCTATCTCATGGAGCAATCTCAATAGAAGTTCATGGTCAACTAGATCAAATGCTGAGCTCAGATCTAAAGATATTACCATTGCGAAATTCCCGTGATCCAAGATAAAGTGAACTTCACTAAGGAAACCTGCTAAAACTGTCTCAGTACTGTGTATAGTTCGAAATCCTGCCTGTATTGATTTAGAACCTTTGTTGACTCGATATGAGAGACCAATTGCTCTAAAACACAGGTGTCAAAGTCGGTCCTCGAGGGCCAGAATCCAGTCGGGTTTTCAGGATTTCCCCAATGAATCTGCATGAGATCTATTTGCATGCACTGCTTTCAATGCATATTCATTGGGGAAATCCAGAAAACCCGACTGGATTCCGACCCTCGAGGAGGGACTTTGACACCCCTGCTCTAAAACTATTCGCTCTATCAGTTTTGCTAAAAAGCAAAGATTTGAAACTGGCCTATAACTAGCTGCATTAAATATATCTAGATCATTGTTCTTTAGAATAGGTTTAAATAACTGCCTTTTTCCAGCATACTGGAACCTCACCCTTATTTAAACTGTTATGTATTATATTTAAAAACAAAGCCCATGTCTAGAGCATGATAGCCATTGTGATGGGATACGATCTAACTCACAAAAAGTAACATGCATTTTACTTAAAGGTTTCTCTAGTTTTGTCAATGTAGGCAGTTGAAAAGTTGACCAGTTTGATTTTCCTATTTTTATGCTATAATCTTTTGATTCATCCCTATCTAACTCAACACTATTTGATGTTTCATTTTTTTCCCCTTGACCTTAAAAGTAAAACTTTTGAGAGAAAAAAAATCAGCTAGCACATCTGACTCTGGCATTGTTCTAGTTCTATTATTAGACTCCACCTTTTTTAAATCTGATATTATAGAAAATAGTTGTTTAGTTAGAATTCTGGCATCTTTTATTTTCTGTTGAAACTAATCTTTTTTTTGCTTTATCTCCCTATTAAAAATGCTTTGGATATTCTTACACCGACCTAAAGCTGAACTATTTATTTTCTTTTTCAAAATTCTTTCTGCCCTTCTTAACTGTCTCCTAAGTAACCACAATTCCTTATGAAACCATTTATTTTGAATGTTTGGTTTTCTCTCTCAGTGGTGCTAGTTCATCTAATATTTCCTATAAAACCTTATTCCAAATATCTACCTGATCCTCTAATATAGCTTCCAGAAAATCTGAGGGAAACTTAAGGTAAAAAGGAGATATCTCATTTAATTGAATAGAATGCAATGACCTACAATATCTTATCTTTGCTGACCCACTATTCTTATCAACTTGATTACCCAACATTATATTCCAACTGACAGCATAATGATCACTCCACAAAAGAGGTTCAATCTCTATCCTCTCCAAATTATCATTAGCAATATTATCAGAAGTTAACACTAAATCTAATGTAGGTCCCTTTTATTTTTCCCTTGCAAATCCACCCAAAACATTTAAAATTTGGCTTCTACTAAGTGGAGACAAAGACTGAATGTAACCTCAAACAGTGAGAAACTGCCATCTGCATTTATACAACACCCTTACCACTCCTTAGCAGGTGCAAATGTCTGTAGTTTCATCTTGCTGTGGTCTGCAGCTTTTTTGTGGCAATTTTATAACACAAGCTATATTTAAAGTTTATGAATATGTAAAGCAATGACTAACACATGCATATTCAAATGATGTGCTATATTCAGCTATAGGAACATTTCTGTACTATGCATTGCCTTTGCACAGTCCCAAGAATGAAGCAGTGCAGATGCTGTATATACCCACTTGAACATTGAACTAAAGGTTAATAAGTAAAAACAATAACAAACAAAACGGGGCTTTTCAACGGAATAATTTAGTGCACACATAAGTGACAAAAAAGATACTACTGCAATTAATAAGTATGGTGAGATGTTACCTACAATCACATGGAAATATACCGTACATTAAGGGATCACATAATTATTGATTGCTGTCCATGGTAAAAGCAGTCAAATTAGTTTTGACACAAGGATATTTTGACTCGGATTCCCTAACCATTGCCAATTTTTTTAAGTTCCAGTAGGTGCTCAAGCTCAATAAAAAATGTTGTTTCAACAATGTTTTAAATTGAGTTTCAAGGTGCCGTATGGCGCTGAAATTTCACCTCCATAGATACTTTGGGTCAGATTCTGTAATTGGGTGCCTAAAAAGACAGGCACCCATTACATAATCATGCCTAACTACAACTTAGCCGCCTATTAGGCACCTACAATTTAGACCAGGGTTTTAAGCCTATATTATAGGCACATAAGTAATTTAGAGAATCATACCTAATTTGAGATCTAGAGAACATAACCAACCGTTCTGATCTAGAAGGGAATACAAGGATGCTGGAGACAGCATCCAAAATAGGTCACAGATCTCCCATCTTATTCAGAATAAGGAAGTAACGAGAGTAAAAACCCCTGCTCTGCTGTTCCAAGGGAACTTCCTCGATGGTACAGAGACAAAGCAGAGCTTGAGCTTCCTGAAGAAGAAGGGTGATCTGCCACAGATTGGAAGGATACTCTCTTGGGGGAAGATCTGGTGGGACCTGGATGAAGTGAAGAGAGTAACCTTCCCTGATGATAGTGAGGACCCAGAGGTCAGATGTAATGAGCTCCCATCATTGGTAAAAAAAAGATGGAGACGACTTCCAATGGTAAGAGGAGAGGACAGAGGCAGAACGATTGAGGTTATGCTCAGTATTAAATGGCCAAAAAGACTGAGAGGCCTTGGGTGCAGCAGAAGTCTGAGGTTTTTATTGCTTTGGTTGCTGCTGCTGTTGTTTCTTAGGGGTCGCCCTGGTAAGATGGAAGAGGTCTGGAAACCTTAGAAGTAGAAGGCTAAGGCTTTGGCCTGATGATAGAAGCAAACAATTTCTCATGTTCAGACAAACGTTTCGTAGCTGCCTCGATAGAGTCATCAAACAACTCAGTGCCCTGGCAAGGGATGTTAGCCAGGCGATCTTGAAGGTTTGGGTCCATGTCTACAGTGCAAAGAATGACACTTCGATTTGGAGATACGCTTCTTGGTCAGGGTCCGAACTACCTGATCTAAGGGTGGCATGCCTGGAGGAGTTTGCTTAGCTACTTTACATGAGGGAGACAGTCAGGAAAGCGGCTCCTCAGGATAGGATTTAGCAGATTTGCTCAAGGACAAGGACTTCCCAAATGAGGAAGGATTGATTAAGGTCGAGGTCAAGGCAGAAGGCGGGAACCCCATAGAAGATTTGACCAAATTTGGGATAGAGGTCGAAACCGGAGTTGGCTTATCCATACCGCCAAATATCTTCCCAACCTGAACTCAATGACGTTTAATGGCTTGAGGTTGAAGAGTAGCGCAGCGAGTACACGACTCCAGACGATGGTCGGGCCCTAAACACTGAACACACCACTTATGTGAGTCAGTGAGGGATATCACGCACTGGCAGCGACTACACTTCTTAAAGCCTGTGACCGGCCGGGACATAGGCTGGAAAATAGCCACGGCAAAATCGAAGCCCTTAGGCTGAGGCCGCAGGTTAGGCCCTGCCGTGACATGAAATAAAAAAGAGACTAAAACTTTTAAAGAAATGAAAACGCACAAAACACACAGTGACCCTGTAAGAAAACATTGCACAAGCCGCGGAGAGAGAAGGCACGAAGTAGAACTGAGTCTAGCGCAGAGCGTTGAAAGAGGGCTTCTCAGCTCTGCGGAAAACTAAGAACTAAGGAGGCACACCTTGTTGGTGGGAAGGCACTCATGCATGCGCGGTGCAGCGGTCGTGAACGTTCTAAAGTTTTACAAGCAAGTCTGTTTGCGAGGCTGTCCGCATCGGGGCTCTATGGACGACGTCACCCACATGTGAGAATATGCTGCCTGCTTATCCTGGGATAAAAACCTCTTCCGCAGCTTAGTAAAAGGGGCAGTATGTCTCCTGATGAATTAAATAAGGCTTTCTTCAAGATCTTATCTACTTTTAATTGCACTTTGAGTTTCTTATGGTGCCAAACATTAACAAGAACAATCATTGTTCTTGTTAATGTTTGGCACCATAAGAAACTGCCTACTGTAACTTCTGCTGAATTTAACTGTCTTATAAAAAAATCCTTCCTGTACTGGACACAGGACCCATGTTGGGTCCTGTGGACTCACATCTGAGAACCATTTTTATCATTTGTATTATTTTTTTATTTAGTGTTCAATGCTACATAGAACCAATTTAATACATATTCTTTTTTTCCATACCTTGTACATCATTTCTGCAGTTTTTTTTTTCTTTGTTTTTGTCTTTCGACTTTGAGCTGCAGTTTGTTTGGATATTGGTTTCTGTTTCGCACGGTATGAAACCCAACAATCTCACTTGGTTTCTATTTCCTATAAACCAACCTGGTCCTGCCCATACAAAATAAAACCTACTAGTGAAGTCGAGCTGAGATTATTTTAAATTAGCAACTAAGGCTGCAGATAAGTCACTATTATAGAAATATGATGTGGAAAAGTAAGATACAATTGTTTCTGCTCTCAGCTACAACTGTTATGGCGTCATTATCAATCTGGTAAGTCATTAACTGTGTTCAATAATTACAATATAGTCCCCTCCTTCATGTGCTGATCCTTTTCTGGTCTCATTTCCTTTAACAATTTGTATTTCACCCTTAATCCTTTTGTCTCCAGTTTGTCAATTTAGTCTAATTAGTCAATGTTTTCCCCTTGATTTTAATAATTATAATTCTGTGAACCGATTAGACAATTTTTTAAGCGGTATATCAAATTTTAAATAAAACTTGAAACTTGATTGTAGATAAAGGCTTTTTTTCTTCAGTACTCGGTTTTTAAAAAGTTGATCACATTAAAGATAATGAAACTATTACAAATAAAAAAATAGCAGATGAATAATTATTATGAATATGATCACAAAATACTCATTATGGCATGTTGATTGAAAGTACTAATTAGAATGGCATTTTCCTTAATTTCAACTGGTAATAACAGGGCTTCAAATTCAAAATGAAAAATTATAGACAGCAATAATGATTATGAAGATTAAAAACCATGGAGCAAAGTATGTTTTAGGGGTCAACCAATTAGCATTTTATATCTAAACATCCATGCTGAAATTAAGCTTAGAAAACAGGGTAACAAGATCATTTATTTATTGGGGTTTATTAATCACCTTTCTGAAAAAGCTATACCTATGAGTTTGGGGGAGATTGACTGATGTTTCATAAATTTACACACTGCCAATCTCTGGACTACATGAAGGGGAATTCTGTAAATAGGCACTTTGGGACCGATTCTATAAACATTGCCTAAATTGGCCGGCGTCTAGAAAATTGGCCCCGATCGCATGCCAGTCATTTAGGAGCTGTTTACAGAATCACGGCTAGCAGCACCTATGTAATAAAGTGGGTGCCTGAAATGTAGGCCAGGGTTTTAAAGGTGCCTAAGTTTTCGCAGAATCGCGCTTAGCGGCCTCAAGAAAAGCAAACAAAATGTTGGGTATCATTAAGAAGGGTATCACGACCAGGACGAAGGAGGTCATCCTGCCACTGTATCGTGCAATGGTGCGCCCGCATCTGGAATACTGTGTCCAGTCCTGGTTGCCGTACCTCAAGAAGGACATGGCGGTACTTGAGGGAGTCCAGAGAAGAGCAACTAAACTGATAAAGGGTATGGAAAACCTCCCATATACTGACAGACTGAAAAAGCTGGGGCTGTTCTCCCTGGAAAAGCGGAGACTTAGAGGAGACATGATAGAAACCTTCAAGATCCTGAAGGGTATAGAAAAGGTAAACAGGGACAGATTTTTCAGATTATGGGGAACCACAAGTACAAGGGGGCACTCGGAGAAATTAAAAGGGGACAGGTTTAGAACAAATGCCAGAAAGTTCTTTTTCACCCAGAGGGTGGTGGATACATGGAATGCGCTTCCGGAGGCTGTGATAGGCCAGAGCACGTTACAAGGCTTCAAAGAAGGTTTGGATAGGTTCCTGGAGGATAAAGGAATTGAGGGGTACAAATAGGAGTAAAGGTAGGTTTAGGGATAGTCTGAGACCATTGCTCAGGCAATGGGCCTGATGGGCCGCTGCGTGAGCGGACCGCTGGGCGAGATGGACCTCTGGTCTGCCTCAGCGGAGGCAATTTCTTATGTTCTTAAATGCTCACTTAGGCATTAGGCGCTGCTAAGCGTCATGCAATAGGCAATATCTTTTATAGAATTGGATAGGCGCCTTTGCCCAATTAACTTTTTTTTTCCTCAATTATTGAAGCTATTAGAGGTATTTTGTAAATTAACCCCCCACCCCTTTCATGAAGCCGCATTAGGTTTTTTTAAATTGCAGGCGGAGGTGGTAAAAGCGCTACGTCTAAGGCAGGGATCTCAAAGTCACCTCCTTGAGGGCCGCAATCCAGTCGGGTTTTCAGGATTTCCCCAATGAATATGCATTGAAAGCAGTGCATGCACCTAGATCTCATGCATATTCATTGGGGAAATCCTGAAAACCCGACTGGATTGCGGCCCTCAAGGAGGGACTTTGAGACCCCTGGTCTAAGCGGTTATCTTCTTTTGCTTCAGCCTATCAGAAAATCAATGTCGCTATGCTTAGAGAATTGTTTCTACTACTATTTATCATTTCTATAGCGCTGAAAAGAGTACACAACGCTATACATTCAACATGTTTTTCTAAACTTTTCAAGACCACTTATATTTTCAAAAATATGTTGTGCGGCACTCCAGCCTCTGCAGAGCAGGCAATGTGGGCATGGGAAAGATCTCACACGGCCAAAAGCACTGAAAGCTCTACCAGAGCTGGAAGGACTTAAAGGAACAGGTGCAGTTGCTGAGTGGTATGTTTGTACTGCATAAAGCAGGACCCAGCTATCCATGCCCAATGTGCTGCCTGTTATTTGCCACATTCTGGGTTTCATTCTGTGTCTCAGAAAACTGCTCCTAAACATGTAAGTGCCACATCGGTTATCTTTCATCGCTGTGAGGTGATGAGAACAAAGCCCACATGCCAGCCTGGACTTGAGCATCAGGCAGTAGTAACTTCTTTCTGTGACACAGCTAATCAGTGGCTGGGAAACACCAGATAACTGGAATGGAATTGGAATGTTGAAACTCGAATCTATAGTGCAGGGGGTAGGGAACTCCAGTCCTCGAGAGACGTATTCCATTCGGGTTTTCAGGATTTTCCCCAATGAATATGCATGAGATCTGTTTGCATGCACTGTTTTCAATGCATATTCATTGGGGAAATCCCGAAAACCCGACTGGAATACGGCTCTCGAGGACCGGAGTTCCCTACCCCTGCTATAGTGAAACTTTTTTTTTAATATATATAATGGGGAAGTAAAATAGATAAGACTAATTGGGTCCTTTTATTAAGGCGCGCAAGCCGTTTTAGCTCACGCTAACGCGTCCATAGACTATAATGGACGTGTTAGCGTTTAACATGCGCTAAAACGGCTAGCTGCCTTAGTAAAAGGAGCCTTAATGTCAGCTGCGATTCAAAATCAGTTTCAATTTATATAAAATATCAACCTTTTCTTTCAGGGAAATTTATCTCACATACTTTATACCAAATTTGGTTATAACCATAAAATACAATCCTGCAACTCAACTAATAAACTTGGAGATTAGCAGTGGAGACCAAGGACTAATCGATGCGCTGAAAACACTTCAATTTAGCCTTCCTAGAGGAATCGAGCAAGAGGAGACTGCAGTCCGTGACAGGAGAATAATATCCTTCATGTTTTCAGTAACAGAGATGCGCACACATGATGTACATATTTACAGTCAAGCAATTATGAAGCAGATTTTTCAGAAAACAGAAAAACATCTGTTTGGTCCGGCCTCTAGACTGCAAAATATGCTCCTTCACCACAAGACTATCATAAATTACGTGCCTGCTCTCAAAGCAGTACAATATGCGTAAGAACCATCAATACTGGCAACACTAATGACAGAAGAAACTACTGAAGGGGGACCGATACTAATGTGCATTAAGAGAACACCACAATTTTTGTCTCTTAGCAAGCGTTAAAACATTAACTAAAGCAGGGGTTCTTAATCTGGGGTCCTTGGATGGGTTTCAGGGGGTTCATAAGGGTCAGATAAAAGTTAACATTCATATTTACTATACAGCCAAGTACTGTTGATTTTTCTCACATATGAGTAGATGTAGAAGTAGTAATAATGGTGGTAGAAAACATAGTAGCAGTAGATCTGTTTTAATGTGCACTAGAGGATTGTATTTCATAATTATAGAGTGGCTATTACTGTTTGCATAAAAAGGAGTGGTTTTTTCCAGATTGTTTAAGGTTTAATACAGTGCTCCCCCGGTCATTCGCGGTCGGCGATTCGCGGTCCCAGTCATTCGCGGTATTTTCTGGACCGTGAATGTCCGGGCAGGAGAGAGCAGCCGGAGTACTGGCGAGTGAAGGAAATCACGCGCGGTGTGCTCCGACCGCCTCTTCCTGCACTAAAGTCAGGCCTCACGAAACAGGAGCTGCGTGTCAAAGCAGCTCCTGATTGGTGAGGCCCGACTTTAGTGCAGGAAGAGGCAGTCGGAGCATACCGCGCGTGATTTCCTTCACTCGCCGGCACTCCAGTTGCTCTCTCCTGTCTCTCCGGCTGCCCTCTGTCTTCCCCGCTAAAAACCGTATTCGCAGTTTTTCTAGATTCGCGGGGGGTTCCTGGAATGGAACCTCTGCAAATATCAGGAGAGTACTGTAATATTTTATGTCGATAAATAAAGTACATTATATTCATTGCATACAAAGTTGTGTTTATGTGAATATTTCTGGGAAAGGAGGTCCATAGCTTTCATCAGATTCTTAAAGGGTCCATGACTCAAAAAAGGTTAAGAATGACTGAACTAAAGGTATTGAAACTTACATATTAATGAGATGTAAAGCGTGCAGATGCATACAAAACACCTTATTATTATGTCAGTCTAATAATGTGCCTTGCATTGAACTCCATAAGTTGTGTTATTTCAGGAAAAATAGCATCTGCTCATAGCTAGCATTATTTTTCTGCTCAAGAACATGGGCTACTAACACGGACCCTACGCTCTCAGGCACCAACTTAAAATAGGGATCTTTTCTTGGGGGAAGGGGGATGGGTTTTTCAATACTGCATATCATTTTGTACAGTGCAAGCCCCTTTAAAAGAGGCTCTATGGGAACACCGGGTCATGTGTTAGTGGCCCAGTGCTTCAACAAAGCAGAAAAATGCAATGTTGATCACTAGTTATATTATTTCTTTAACATGGTAAACTAAGTTGTTATATTTTACTGCTGCTTAGTACCACCCACCACCTCCCTAATAGTGCTGTCTGCTTGAATGAAATGATTCCTGAAGATATACAATATAGCAGTAAATAATTTTATATGCATGCTGAAAAGGAAGTCTTCTCCATAGGAAATACACTTCTCTCACCATATTTGCGGGGGTTAGGGGCAGAGCTGGCCCGCAATATGGCAAAATTGTGAGTAACTTTAGGGCTGACTCTGATTCACCACTGCCTCCCAGACCTCTCACTGTACTTACTTTTTAAAGCCTAGTGGTCTAGCAGTGGAGCGGGGCAGGAGCAATCTTCTTACACTCCTGTCCCGTGTAGAGCCAGGAACAAAAATGGCTGCCGTGAGTTCTTGCAAAACCATGGGAACTCAAGGCAGTCATGTTTGTTCCCAGTTCTGCACAGGGCAGAAGCGTAGGAAGTCTCTGATTGGCTCAGGCACCTCAGGCCCCTCCCAAGGGAAGAGCCCAAGGCACCTGAGCCAATCAGGGCCTTAAGACCCTCCCCTTGTATTATATGATGCACCGGGGTGGGGCCTAAGGCTGGCATTGCGTCGCTGGAGGCTGGAGGAGCAGGAGGGACTGAGCACCCCCTCCTGCTCCCAACTTACAGGTACCCAGGGGTGTCCGGGCTGATGGTAGTGGGGGGGGGTCCCAATGGCAGGAGGGAGTTGGAATCCCTCCTGTCACATCTTGCTAGGCATATTCTATATGCATATAAATTCTAGTGCATTGATCTGAAAAGGGAAGCATGGCTATGGGAAGGGCATGGGTGCATCAAGAATTTGAATGCATTCTTGTAGCATACGCCTAAATCCACTTTTATTTTAGATGTGGGGATTTACATCAGTCTTCAGTTGGTGTAAATCCTTGTGCCTAAAATATAGATGTGACTCCCAGAGCCAGGCGCTATTCTAAAAACAATACCCAACTCGAAGTTTGATTTATGGAATGGCGCTAAGCGCCCATTTTTTTTCTGCACCATTTTTGGGGCACCGTATACAGAATTTTGTCCTACGTGCTTAACATGGTTTAAGAAAACAGACCCTTTCTATATATATCTCTATCAGGATCACCCAAAAGGCTATGGGTGCAGTGCAGCCACACAGGGTGCAAGGGAGATTGGGGCACAAAAATTGCTTATCATCTAGTGGCCACAGTTCATGAGTGGGGTGGAGGAACAGGTCACAGTAACAGCTCAGGATGCTCCGCCATTCAGAAAGTGTGCAAATTTTGCCGACTTCAGTTAGCAAGATTAAAGAGATTCCAAGGGTCTGAATTACTAACATTTTCCCTATACACACATAAGAACATAAGAAGTTGCCTCTGCTGAGGCAGACCAGAGGTCCATCTTGCCTGAGCAGTGGTCCCTGACTATCCCTATGACCTACCTCTACTCCTATTTGTACCCCTCAATTCCTTTATCCTCTAGGAACCTATCCAAACCTTCTTTGAAGCCTTGTAACGTGCTCCGGCCTATCACAGCCTCCGGAAGCGCATTCCATGTATCCACCACCCTCTGGGTGAAAAAGAACTTCCTGGCGTTTGTTCTATACATGTCCCCTTTTAATTTCTCCGAGTGCCCCCTTGTACTTGTGGTTCCCCGTAATCTGAAAAATCTGTCCCTGTCTACCTTTTCTATACCCTTCAGGATCTTGAAGGTTTCTATCATGTCTCCTCTAAGTCTCTGCTTTTCCAGGGAGAACAGCCCCAGCTTTTTCAGTCTGTCAGTATATGAGAGGTTTTCCATACCCTTTATCAGTTTAGTTGCTCTTCTCTGGACTCCCTCAAGAAAGTCATTTATTAACAGCACACACTAACATTGTTAAAAGTGGATCCTGCAACAAATAAGTATGCATTATTACCATTAGCAGGGATTAGCTGTTTATAAATGACCCCGAGAATAAGTTGGAAGCCTTAGTAAAATCAAGGTTCTCTTCAAATGCTAAGAAATATGCTATTGATGTACAGACTGCCTATGTACTGATCTTTTGGTGACATCTAGAGGACACAAAATAAATTGGCAGAAAGGACATACTGTGATGATGGGATCTTGGGAAGTAATATAAAGAGTACCCAGCAATTTGTCTCTCAACTAGCCATTTGACCTTTGGCATTTGAAACTAGTAGTGTAAAAATTGAACATGCAGGTAGTTAGGTGGATAGATAGATATTTCACAGTTTTATTCATAACTGTACATTTTAAAAAAAAAACCTTTGTAAAAAAAAATGTTTAAAACAAAATCGAGCATTTTTGTAGACATGCACAGTAGTAAAACCAAAGTCCTAAATGAACAGTATGTATGCAAAATAACATATCATCATGCATAAATACACAGAAGAGACACTATGACACTTATTTTCAAAGATTATGGATGTCCCAAAATGCTGAAACAGATATCCATGGGCTTAAAATGTCCATATTAGAGCATGAGTTAAGAACATAAGCAGTGCCTCCAATGGGTCAGACCTAAGGTCCATCGTGCCCAGCAGTCTGCACACGCGGTGGCCCAACAGGTCCAGGATCTGTACAGTAATCCTCTATCTATACCCCTCTATCCCCTTTTCCAGCAGGAAATTTGTCCAATCCTTTCTTGAACCCCAGTACTGTACGCTGCCCTATTACATACTCTGGAAGCGCATTTCAGGTGTCCACCACACATTGGGTAAAGAAGAACTTCCTAGTAGAGAATGACACGGGGAAAAAATCTGTCCCCGTCACCGCCCCGTCACCGGCCCACCATCCTCTGCACCGCCCCGTCACTGCCGTTCCCTTCACCGCCCCATCACCGTCACTGCCATCCCTTTCACCGCCCCGTCACCGCCACTGCCGTCCCATTCACCGCCCCGTCACCGTCCCCGCTGCATCCATATAAGCCTTAGTACTGTAATATTTAGCTTATTCCTTTCTTATAAATCAAAGTTCCTGCTGCTGAACTAGAGAAAGAGATGTTCAGCTGGCAGGGCTTTGTTTATACATTTTTATCAACACAACTAATATACTATTTTATCCTAAAGCAAAAAATAAATAAATAAATATAATTTTTTTTTCTACCTTTGTTGTCTGGTTTCTGCTTTCCACATCTTCTCATTGAATTCCTTCCATCCACTGTGTGTCTTCTCTCTGCGTCTTCCATTTGCTGTTACTGTGCCTCTCCCTTAACCCCCCCCCCCCAATTGGTCTAGCACCCATCTTCTTCCCTCCGCTCCCGCATAGTCTGGCATCTGTCTTCTTCCCACTCTGTCTTCCACATTTCCCTTCGGGGTCTGTTCCTCTCCACCCTCCTTCAATGTCTGTCCTATTCCTTTCCACCACCACCCTTCCCTCCCTCCTTTACCATCTGTTCCTTTCTACTACCCTTCAGCTCCTCTCACATGGCTTATCTATCTACCTTCCTCCCTCTTATTTTCATGGCACGTTACAATGTAATTTGTGCAAGCCACTGGAGCCTGCGAGCTCGGTCCCTGTCCCATCCCCACAAACCATCTCGCTTCTGTGCTCCTATTTTCTCCATTTCTAATATCTCCCCTATGTATCTGTCATTGCCCCCTCCCCCCTGTGTCCATATACCATCCCCATGGCATGTCCCCTTTATGTCTCTGTCCCTATGCCCCATGCACATAATTTCCCCTCTTTCTGTTACCTTCCTGTGTCCAGATTTCCCCTATCTTCCTCTTCCATACCAGTGTGTCTCTTCTTTTCAACCCCATCTAGCTTTTTTCCCTCTTTCTTCCCCCCCCCCCCTGCTTCTAGCATCTGGCTCACCTGCCAGTCCTTCCCTTTCTTTCCTGCTGTGGGTTTTTCTTTCCCCTTGGCCCAGAATCCTTGGCCCAGAATCCTTTTCCCTTTCACTCCCTCCTTCCAATTTGAGCCGGGAGCACGGTCCCCGCAGCCACTACCTGCCTGCCCAATCGATCCTAGTGTTTAGCCAGCTCTCTCCCTTCTCCTCACCTTAGTTTGTAGATTTTCTTTTTCGGCGACCCGCACACTATCAGAGAGCCGCGCACGTGCGGCTGCTCAGTGTTCAATCTTCTGCTCTGCTGCAACTTCCTGTTTCCGGTTGCATCAGAGCAGAAGATTGAACACTGAGCAGCCGCGCGTGCGCGGCTCTCTGATAGCGTGCGGGTCGCCGAAAAAGAAAATCTACAAACTAAGGTGAGGAGAAGGGAGAGAGCTGGCTAAACACTAGAATCGATTGGGCAGGCGGGTGTGAGCTGCGGGGACCGCGCGATCCTTCATGCCTCACTGCGGGGACAAGACCATTCACCGCCCCGCGGGCGGTGAATGGCCTTGTCCCCGTCGCCGCAGCGACTGCTAGTTTTCTTCCCCGTTTTCGGCGGGTGACCCGCGGCTAAAATGCGGTGGCCGCGGGTAAACCGCCACCGTGTCATTCTCTACTTCCTAGCATTCGTTTTGAATCTGTCCCTGCAGGAACGGGGAAAGGGGGGAGCGAGAAATCAACTGGTTGCAGTGGAGCGGTGAATGGACTTGCCCTTGCAGTAAAGGATCTGTCACAAGTTTTCTCCCTTCCCACCCCTCCCTGTCAGCAGCCCCCCTCACTATTGCGCATCCAGCAGCTCCCCTCGCAATCATGGGTGCAACAGACTCTTTCGCGAGTCCAGCAGTCCCCCCCCCCCCCCATCACACCCAATGTGGAGCCACTGTCATTCGCCGCCACCGCCACCACCGGCCTCCTTCTTGCCCTCTAGCTGCATGCCCCCTCTGCCAAAGCCATCCTGGAAGGCTTTCCTTCAATGTCAGAGCTGACATCAGAGGGAAGCCTTCCGGATCAGCAGGGGACCCCATTTACTTCAATAGTTTTCCTTCCAGGTAGGCTGCTCTATCCTGTCTTCGGTCAAACTTGCTCTTTGCAGGGACGTGTGCACACTGCATGTGGCTGACCCGGAAGCTATCTCTTCTGATGTCAGAGAGATGGCTTTTCTTATGTCATCACGTACTTGATATGTCATCACGTTGTCTCTTGATCTGAGGGACGGCTGGGGGTGACTCCACACCGAAGCACTATTTTGCTTGAGATTCAATTGGAGTTCCTTCTTTCCCAGCATCAACTTTTGTGTTTCAGTGCGTTTGCTCCTGAAGGAGGCTGTTGTCTCCGTAACAGAGCTCTGTAGAGCCGAATATACAGCATGGACTTTGACTGGCAAACTTACAACACGTGTTTACACGCCAATGGAGATAAGTACCACTTTGTTTCTCTATGAACTGCTTATGATTTTTCCCTTATTTAAAGGTGTTGAATTAAGGGGCTGAACCTCTTTTGATTAAATTTTTCAAAATTTTGCGAGAAAATTCACCTGGTAAAGATTATATGCTTTATTTTGGATTTTTCACTGTTGTGTTAATTTCATGTGCACACACAGCGCAAAGCACAAGGTTCAAGGATGTATCACGCTTAATGTACCCTGCTGGGTTTATAAGCTCTCAACTCAGAGAATACAAATTCTTCCGATACGAGTTGTGAATACTGAGGACCTACATTACATTACACTTCTATATTTCATTTTTAAGTTGGGTTTAATCAATTAAGTAAATCTTAAATTAGCTAAGCCTACGATCATCCGGTGATTCATACAAGAAAGAATCTTTTTTGTATGCGGTATTCTGTTAGCATGATTTTTCTGTGTAGCATTCTGTAATAATTTGGCTTATTCAGTTTTCTCGATAGTGGAGGGGATATTTGTGAAGGGGAGAGGAGACAGGGGTTTTGTTGATTCTTTCTGTGTATGATTTGTGTTTATAAAATGACAATTATACAGAATATTGTTTCTTTTTATACTTTAATAAAATAAGTTCAGTATAAAATCATAACTATTCGAGTCTTGTGCAAATGGGATCAGATGGCTTGCAGGGATGGGGCGGGGACAGGAACTGAGCTGGCGGGAATTGGGCGGAACAGGGCCGAGCTCGCGGGGATGGGGTAGGGACAGGGACATATTTTTTCCCCGCGTCATTCTCTAGTCCACATCCCAAGTTTAGAAATTAAGGATTTGGATATCCAACACTACTGGGCATACAAAGAGTAAGACTGAGTAACCAAATGGTTAGTGTAGTGGACTATAAACTAAGGGACCCAAGTTCAAATACCACTTTAGCTCTTTTAATTTTTTTTTGTGAGCCCTCCAGGAACAGAAAAATGTTGAACCTACAGTACCTGCATTTCCTTTGAACAACAGCAGCACTAAGCTACTAGGCAGGTGCTTGTTCTGCTAGCATTTAGAAAGTGTGTGTAGACAGAAGTAGCATGAACATTTCCAGCTTTATACTGGCAGGTGCTTACAAAATCTCTTTAAAATAAAAGTCCTGCATAGATCTCTCCCTCCCCCACCTAACCACACAAGTAAAAGTAGCCATACTGCTAATTAGCAGCTTAAGGGCAGTTTACCCATGGGAAAACACTTTGAAAATTGCTCTCTGTGTGAGAATGCTGTATGAATTCTGGAACTTACCATCATAAATGAAGTACGTAGAATCTTTGAAAACAAGCACAGCAGGGATCTCATTCAGGGTCACATACTGAAAAAAAAATTAAAACAATGTTAATGCTAATTAAGCAAAATAATTACTTTCCCTACTCCTCCCCCCCCCTAAACAAAAAAAGGATGCTATAGTCACAGGTTCCTATATTTGTCCCAAATAAATGTATTTATTTTTAAAATTTCTATATCGTTTTTCCAAAATGGTTTACAGGAAATTACATACATAAAATATTAAAAGTCAACACAAAATAAGAACAAAAGCAGGGAGATTCAATCTTACATAGGGCTAGATTCACTAACCTTCCGATCTGTGTGCGATTGGAGGTAGGCCGACCAGTTCACCAACCATCTTCATGCAAATGGAGGTGATCGGAGGCACGCCCCCAACAGATGCACAGATCGGATTGAGCCCTGACAGTAGTGACAGGAGAAGCAGCCACCTGCCACTGCTGTCAAGGCTCTGCCGCTATATATATATTTTTTTCTAGGCCGCAAAATATTAGTTCCATTTAAAAAAATGAAAAAAAAAAGCCTCCCAACTGGCACGGCCCACCCCCAGCACGGCACGTACCTTTTAAATCATACTGCCCCCCCCCCCCCATGTACCTTTTTTATTTCTACCCCCGTACCTTTTAAAATTCTTCCTTCCTTCCCTCGACAGCTTTGTACTATTTCCGGTCAGCAGTCGCACAAGTCAAGGGCGTGGAAGTCACGAGCTTTCCACGTTTCCTCCTGGCCCCTTGATGTTTTCTGAATGGCTGCTGGCAGTTCTCGCACGTCCCACAAGAACTGCTGCCAGCCATTCAGAAAGCGGCACAGGCCCAAACGGGAGTGTGGAAAGCTTGGCCCTGACCTCCGCACCCCTGACTTATGTTCAGAAAGGTGGTGTGGGGTGGGGGGTGTTGTGCAACTGTACAGGGGGGTACAAATTTTTTGTATCTTCGTTTCTTAAGACACACTGAGATTTCCACCCACTTTTGGGTGGAAAAAAAGTGTGTCTTATGGAGCGAAAAATACAGTAAATACATCTGAAAATGTAATGCAGTATGATATTTTCTATCTCTTACCTTACTATAACTCTAAACATGCCATATCTAAAATTATATGGATTACTGAGAAATCTTTGTACAGTGGTACCTTGGATTACGAGCATAATCCGTTCCAGGAGCATGCTCGTAATCCAAAATGCTTGTTTATCAAAGCGAGTTTCCCTATAGGAAATAATGGAAACTCGCTTTGATACGTTCCCACCCCCCCCCCACCCCCGAGGCCAGGGCACTGCTTCCCCCCTGCTCGCAAAGTCCCCACTCCACCCCGCGTGATCCGGCACCCCCGACCAACTTTAACTCACCCCACCCGTCTGGCACCGGCACGAGAACCGCTCCCCCCCGCTCGTAAAGGCTCCCCCCGCTCGAATCGGCACATCCCGCGAGAACAGGAACCCCCCGCCCGACCAACTTTAACTCACCCCCCTTTGGTACCGGCACGCAGCCCACAAGTGCCGGTGCCACTTGTAGATCTTCTTCCCAGTCTCTGCCGGCTTTGAGCATGCATCTGCGCATGCTCAAGCCCTTCTAATCCGGCAGAGACTGGGAAGAAGATCTACAAGTGGAACCGGCACTTGTGGGCTGCGTGCCTGGTGCCAAAAGGGGGGTGAGTTAAAGTTGGTCGGGCCGGGGGTTCCTGTTCACACGGGGGGGGGGATGCCGATTCGAGCGGGTGGGGGCCCTTTGTGAGCGGGGGGGGGAGCGATGACGGTTATCGGGGGGTGCTCGCAAATCGAGTCAACACTCGGTTTGCGAGACACGTTTTGCAAGAATGTTTTGCTCGTCTTGCAAAACACTCGCAAACCGGGTTACTCGCAAACCGAGGTTTGACTGTACATTTAACTACATTAAGAGAAGAAAATATTCAGACTAAACTACAATTTACTTGCAAAAATGACTGAGAATTTCCCTTTGAAAAACTATGGCCCTCTTTTGCAAAGGTGCGCTAAGCGTTTTAGCGCGGGTTTAACGTGCGCTACATCAACGTGTGCGCTAACCGCTAATGCGTCCATAGGATAACACGCACGCGCTAGCGTTTAGCGCACGCTAAAAAACATAGCACACCTTAGTAAAAGACAACATTTCATAAACCTTTTCCTTTATGACTGATTTACCTCAGGTAACACCTCTTCAGAGGCAGAATAGAAGTAAGTATAAACAATAAGTTCTGATGCAACTTCAATATATTTTTCCTGTGAAAATAAAAAAATATACGTTTATAAAGCAAACAATCAAAATATATTATGAAGAAAATCTAATTTCTTAGCATTATAAATGTTTTTCAATTCTGTGTTGACCTAGTGTATACAATATGCTTGCATACATACATACATATATACAAAAACCATTAAACACAATCCATTTTATATTCAAAGCAATTTAAGCATGCAACAGAAGCTTATGGCTGCACACCAACATAGAGTTACCACTTTATTGAACATTTTTGAAATTGTCATCACTCCACTTTTGTTGTTTGTTTTTTGACCATCATCATTTTCTTTTCTATACCATAATATCACAACATATTGTTTGTTTGTTTTTTGGGGGGGTTCTCATGGAAAGGGTGAAAATAAATAGAATGCCATTTCAAGGAAGGTACAGATGGAAATAGAAACAATAATGGAATTTCAAGGCAGCATGAAACAACCTAAGGTGATCCACAGTTGTGAGGAAGTAAAGGTAAGCCAGAATCTGAGATCTAACTAGATAAATGTTATGGCTCACATCTCTCTGTGAATAAGACACCAGCAACAGAAGAAACAGAGTGGATAGTGAACCAATGTAAACTAGGAAACATTCACCAGTCAGGCTGATCCTGGCAGGGGGACTCCCCATCACCTGAGCTGGCATGACTCACCAAAACGTGCTCAGCTGATGGGGATTCCCCTGCCACGATCAAACAAGGTAGATGGGTATATCTGCAAAACTTGTTTTTGTGCATTTTTCATGTGAACATTTTTTATTTTTGAAAATGGCCAAAAAAAGATAGACATACTAAGAACCAAAACATCTTCATAGGTCATTTTCAAAAATAAGAGATAGACATCTGGCTGTTTCGAAAATGGACATTTTCTCTACTGGATTTCTGGATGATTTTTCCAAACCGTCCAATTTTAAGACTTAGGGCTCCTTTTACGAAGATGCGCTAGCGGGTTTAACACGCGTGACTTTTCAACCCCCGCGCTGGCCTAAAAACTACCACCTGCTCAAGAGGAGGTGGTAGCGGTGAGTGTGGTGGTGGTTTAGCGCGTGGTATTATGCGCGTTAAACCGCTACCGCGCCTTCGTAAAAGGAGCCCTTAGACGTCCTATCAAAAATGACCCTCTACGTGTCATTTGTTTTGATTAGATTGTAAGTTCTATTGAGCAGGGATTGTCTCTTATGTGTTTAATGTATAGCGCTGTGTACATATACTTAGGCCCTGATTCTCCAAAAGTGCGTCCCGATTTTAGGCAGCTGTAGACGTCCTACAGCTGTCTAATCAGCCAATCGGGATGCACGTTTTTTAAAAAAAATGCTCCCCAGGCAGGCCGCCCGGGAGAGGCGTCCTATTCAGAATCAGCCTATACTAAACCCCGATTCTGTAACCGGCGTCTTTAGAGAATCGGGTTAAATTAGATGCGGCCGCTATACTTATGGCAGCAAGGGATCTCCCTGCTGCAATATGTATAGCGGCCGTGGTTGTTGCGGCCGCCTGTCCCATCACCGACAGGAGAATGCCTAACTCCTCCTGTCGGAACCCCGAACCCCCCTCCCCCCCAAACTCGTAATCGCCGACAGGAGGATGCCCAACTCCTCCTGTCGGAACCCCGGACCCCCCTCCCCCCCAAACTCGTAATCGCCGACAGGAGGATGCCCAACTCCTCCTGTCGGAACCCCGGCCCCCCCTCCCCCCCAAACTCGTAATCGCCGACAGGAGGATGCCCAACTCCTCCTGTCGGAACCCCGGCCCCCCCCCTCCCCCCAAACTCGTAATCGCCGACAGGAGGATGCCCAACTCCTCCTGTCGGAACCCCGAAACCCCCTCCCCCCCAAATTCATAATCGCCGACAGGAGGATGCCCAACTCCTCCTGCCAGAAAGCCCAACGACCCCCCGCCCCAACTAATCTCCCTCCCCCAACTAACCTTTCAATGTTGGTCAGCTGGACGGGTCTTGCTGCCGTCCAGCTGACAGGTCTGCCTCGTGGAAATGAGACGGCACGCCCCTTCCCGGCCCATCCCCGCTAAATCTAAGGCCTGATTGGCCCAGGCTGTAGAAGCCTGGACCAATCAGGCCTTAGGCATAGCGGGTCCGCCCATCCCCACTAATCCTAAGGCCTGATTAGTATAGCGAGATTAGAATCTCGGAGAGAGCGAGACCAGAAGGTCTTGAGCATGCGCAAATGCTCAAGGCCCAGTCCAGCCCAGCACAAGCAAGAGGAAGGATCGCCGATGCACCACCCAGCCCAGCACAGAAGAGGGAGGATCTTTGGGCACCGGCATGTCTTGTGCATTGATGCTGGTGCCCAATCGGGGTAAGGGATATCGTTTTGGTGCTCAGGGGAGCATGTAAGATCCCGGGGGGGGGGGATGCCGGATCGCGGGGGGGGGGGGGGGTATGGAGCAGCGCCAGTAGCCTCGGGGGAGGGAGTTGGTGGAACGAATCAAAGCGAGTTTCCATTCATTCCTATGGGGAAACTCACTTTGATATACGAGCAATTTGTTTTACAAGCATGCTTCTGGAACGAATTATGCTCGTAAATCAAGGTTCCACTGTATGTTATTATGGCTTGATCTACAAAATCCTGAGTGGAGTAGAATGGAACATGTGGAACGATTTTTCACTCCATCAAAAATTACTAAGACTAGGGCACACTCGAAGTTACAGGGAAATACTTTTAAAACCAATAGGAGGAAATATATATATATATATACATATATATATATATATATATTTAACTCAGAAAATAGTTAAGCTCTGGAACGCATTGCCAGAGGTTGTGGTAAGAGCGGATAGCGCAGCTGGTTTTAAGAAAGGTTTGGACAAGTTCCTGTCAGAAAAGGCCATAGTCTGTTATTGAGAAAGACATGGTGGAAGACACTGCTTGCCCTGGATCAGTAGCGTGGAATGTTTCTACTCTGGGTTTTGGCCAGGAACTAGTGACCAGGATTGACCACCGTGAGAACTGCTACTGGGCTTGATGGACCATTGGTCTGACCCAGTAAGGCTATTCTTATATTCTTATGGTATCCAATTTATCTGTTGAGTTTGGAATCCTCCAGCTCTGCTCTACTGCTACCATTGCACCAAATATCTGTCTCTACGCTTTGCAACAGGGGTGTCAAAGTCCCTCCTCGAGGGCCGCAATCCAGTCGGGTTTTCAGGATTTCCCCAATGAATATGCATGAGCTCTATTACCATACAATGAAAGCAGTGCGTGCAAATAGATCTCAAATAGACTAGATTGCGGCCCTAGAGGAGGAACTTTGACACCCTGCTTTACAAGCTTCTGCATTATGCACAACCCTCTCCGTGCTCTGATTCCCTTTGACACATTTGGGAGGCTGAAACAGATATGGCAAGAGTCTTTTGGTCTTCCAATGTTCGAAGTATGGCTTCTGCTTCTCTTACACAATCACTCTATTTTCTGTCCCCCAGAGTGTTTTGGATGCCTGTTTGTCTACAGAAGGTAGGTTCCACTCTGTCTTGTCTTTGCAGGTCATGTATTTCATGGTTAGGCACCCTGGACCATATGGTAATTTTTTGTCTATCGGTGCTCAAATTTTGGCATCAAGTCTAGCGAAAAATGAGTGAAATATTGGACTTTCAGCACCTTTTTTCTTACAGTGTAATACTTTTCTGGCCTGTCCCCTTCCAAACAAATGTTGAAAAATAGCCCTACAAAGCATTCTAAAAAGCTGGAAGCATACTAGACATCCTGGTGTCTCTTTCTGGTGGAACTCAAGTCTGCCTAGTTACTAAATACAGTATGAATCCATTATGGCTGAGAAAGTTGGTCACCATAGCTGCTTCTGTCAGACTTGAGCCTCCCTATTTTGCCATCTAAGATAGATGGTGCATACTTCAGCTGTCTGAAGCCAAGTTTGGACTCTGCGGTTTTGGATGGGGAGGAGGTTAAGGGGTGTTTCTCACTGTCCTGCATAATAGTTCCTGTAATTGTTGATGATTTTGCAACATTATCAAACTTTTGTGGAAAAAACAACCCCCCCACCAAAAAAAACCAAAAAAACAACTAAGAATATAAATGTAATTGTTCAAATGCAACATGAAAATGCATTCCGAGTGCATACCAAAGCAGTGGAAGCAAGTAAGGTAACCAATAAAAGATTAATTCTAGTAAGGTAACTATTCTGTTTCCTTTTTGCATAAAAGTTCTAATATAGAACTCAATCCTTTTAAAGCCTTTATGAGCACACCAAACAATTTTAAAAGAAAAAAAAAAAAATCTAACAAAGCAATCAAATAAGGCGTATAGTTTGCCCTGCAATTTCACATGATTGAACTAATTTGGCCATGTGCCTCAGAACTCACCCAAGGCGCATGACTGTGTGGCAACAATACCTGCACTAGAGTGACTAATTATTACATTTTGTTTTATAAGGAAAAACATTACACAAGTGACTTTATTTCTCTTTATTAGCAAATGTCTACGGCATGACAGATGCTGCTTTGTTTTTCAATCACTACATGGGCAGTGCAGTGAAACAAAGAACAAAAGATACAGCATCCACACCTGCCAAGTGCCAGTCTGCCATAATATAGGACATTAAAGTGAGTTAAGTAAAAGCAATCCTTGCGATATTCTGCCTGTGGCAATTGGCAGTTTGAAAGCGAACGATAGCCATGTGCTGGATTAGATCCAGACACTCAATGCCAGGCTACGTCTGGACTAGAGGTCTGCACGGGAACGGGGATCGCGGGAATCCCGCGGGTCCTGCGGGGGTCCTGCGGGAATCCTCCCCTAATCCACGGGACTCCCACGGTGACCCCCCCTCTGGCTCACTGGACTCCCACGGGGACCCCTCTCTAGCCAACGGGACTCCCATGGGGATGGAAGGCTTTGGAAGCAGGGTTCGTCCATATAATATAATGGACACGTCAACCTTAGTAAAAGAGGGGGTTTAATTACCTGAACAGAAAATAAAAAAAGGGTTCCACCAAAGAGATTCCACAAGGAAAACAGCAGCGCAAACACAAAAGAAACTGTGGAATTGATGATCTTGTCAGAAGTAATTACTGCTTTTTATGGGGACGGGCAGGGATGGAGGTAATTCCTTGCGGGGACGGGTGGGGACAGAGAGCATCCTGGCGGGGACGAGTGGGGACGGAGAGCATCCTGGCGGGGACGAGTGGGGACGGAGAGCATCCGGGGGGGGGGGAACGGGTGGGGACCGAGAGCATCCTGGCGGGGACGGGTGGGGACGAAGAGGATCCTGGCGGGGACGGGTGGGATTTCTGTCCCCGTGCAACTCTCCAGTCTGGACACCAGCACTGAATATCTGGGGGTCCCCCACAGACCCAGAAGTTATGTGAATGCCAGCTGATTTATTCAGTGTCAGTGCCTGTATACCTAACTCCAGCAAAGACAGGATTGATTCCAGGTTAGGTACCGTACAGTACGTTGGCACAAGAAATAAATATTGCCAAAGCGCAATATGCGCTCACCCTATCCCCCACCCCCCAGGTTGCCCCAGTACTTAAACAAATATACTTACCTGTAGTAGGTGTTCTCTGAGGACAGCAGGCATATATTCTCACATGTAGATGACGTCTTCTATGGAACCTACTGTGGACACCGGCAAGTGTACTGTTACTTTAAGTCTTTGAGGCAGTTCCCCCACTGCGTGTATGTAAGTGACTTCCTGCCCGATGTCAACACGCAAAACCATCAGTACAGTAAAAAGCTATACTGTCAACTAGGGAAGGTGGGTGGGTTGTGAGAATATATGCCTGCTTTCCTCGGAGAACACCTGCTACAGGTAAGTATATATGTTTCTCTGAGGACAATCAGGCATTATATTCTCACATATGGGACTCCCTAGCTACCAGGAGAGTTTAAATGTTAGATAAACATGAGTCTGGCATAATTAAAGAGGGTTAGAGGGAAAATTGGCTTGCGGGAAATAGAAATGTTTTGCAGAACTGCTTGGTCAAACTGGCCATCTCTTTAGGAATTTTGTTCCAAACAGTAATGGAAAGTAAAATGTATGTATTGAGGACCATGTAGCTGTGGAGCGATGAATGGCCTTGTCCCTGCAATTAAGGGAGGGATCGCATGCGGCCCCCCTCCCTCTTTCCTATCTACCTACCCACCCGAATCTATCTCCCTCCCTCCCCCTTACCTTTGCGGCACGTTTTAAGGTTTCAGTCTTGTTGAAAGCCGCCAGAGCGTACATGCAGTCGTGCGTGTGTGGGCGGATGCTTCTCTGACGCAGCCGGAAACCCACACACGCACGCACACGACTGCACGAACACTCCGGCGGCTTTTAACAAGACTGAAACCTTAAAACGCGCCACAAAGGTAGAAAGGGGAAGGGAGATACACAGACCGCACAAGGGGTGCCAGAGGGAAGGGTGGATGCTGCGTGGACAGGGCGGTGAAGGGGATGGCAGGGACGGGGTGGTGAAGGGGATGGTGGTCCGGTGACAGGGCAGTGACGAGGACAGATTTTTTTCCCCCGTGTCATTCTCTACCCCACACGGTCTGTGTTTCGATAAAGGTTCTCTACGTGTGTATAAAAAAACAAACTGGACCCCTGAAGAAGGAGTGTTTTTTGAAGCACGGACCATGTCAGGTCCTGTCTCTTCACATATGAGAACCACCAATTGGATTGCCACATTGTTTTTTCTCCAATAAAGATCCTGTGCCTTGTAAATCACATATGCAATTTTCGCCTTTGTTTTCATATGAATTAGACTAAACTCTTATTTAAATGCGCTGTCACACAAATATATGCACACTTCCTTAGGTATTCTAGAGAAAAAAACAGGGGTCTCAAGTACTCACAGCCAGAAGCCTGAGATATACTTAAAAGCTAATGACTGATACAGTGAGCTATCATCGGTCCCGTTTATGTTCTCTATACCAATGGTTAGTGGTTATTTGTTTCTATTTTATAGTATTTGCTTTTATAATATTTGCATACTTGCATATTTGCAAAAAATAAAAAAATAAAAAAGTATGCAAATATTATAAAAGCAAATACTATAAAATAGAAACAAATAACCACTAACCATTGGTATAGAGAACATAAACGGGACCGATGATAGCTCACTGTATCAGTCATTAGCTTTGAAGTATATCTCAGGCTTCTGGCTGTGAGCACTTGAGACCCCTGTTTTTTTCTCTAGAATACCTAAGGAAGTGTGCATATATTTGTGTGACAGCGCATTTAAATAAGAGTTTAGTGTGTTTCACAACATAAACTAAAGTGTTCATATGAATTAGTACAACACAGTTCTGATATGATACCTGACTCACTGAATCACCTCTATGGAAATCATTACGAAAACCATAGGCAAAAGCCATTATGAAGTTATGCACATCTGACAGAAGAGAGAATACTTTGCCCTTTGATATCTCAATTCAAAATCTCACTGCTAAGCGAGACTGATCCTTAGAAAGGTTCTGAGAACTCATGTCCCAGACTATAATCCATCTGTGCTCCCACAACAAGGCAATCACCTTCTTGTGGACTTCACAGCACTTTATAGGTCTTAACAGGATATTATTCTGTATGCACAAAACAGAAGAAATTTAAAAAGGCATGTTCTATGCATTGCACTAAGATGTATTTTGCTAGCTGCCTGACAGAGGGAGATGTCTTTGCAATGCATAACCATGTAAGCAGTAGTCATAGGCAGAGAGAAAAAGGCCAGGGACTATCATTAATCAGGTTGGAGCAGCATGCAGAGGAAAGACTGACTGTAAATAGCAAGCAGCTTGTTTAAACTTGATGAGGTGTGGTGAGAAATGGTGGAATATAGGTGGGGGAGGATGTACATGAAGGTGTGGTTGTCTCTGAAAGTGAGTATGTGGGGCCTGTGTGTTCCAGGTCATACATGGGATGTACTGTATATGCATGAATGTATGTGTCATTTCTGTCAATTATTGTGTGCTCTATGCTCACTATTATTGCTTTTCTTTCTTTCTTTTTTTTAAGTGGCTCATCTGATGTTACAAGGTACACATTGCTCTAAGAGCTTTCTCTAACATCTAAGAAATAGAAAATGACCCACTGCTATGCTTTTTTGTTTTTTAAGGGTTAATTTAAGTTTGCACAAAATAGAAAATATAATTGTTTTTTCTACCTTTGTTGCTTGATCATTTTATTTTCTAATTCCTCCTTCCTGTCCCTCCCCCACTCGCACATCCAGAATCTTCCTCCCTCACAGATCCAGAATATCTCTCCAAAGAAGCCACATTTGGCTTGCATTTATTCAATTCAGCTTCAAAGATGATACTCACATGTGACACAATGCTTACATGAATCTCATATAACTCTGATCTGACACAATATAATGATCACAAATTATAACCAGAAATATGAACACAAAAATTAAACTGGGAGAAACCCAAGATGTGTCAGAATATACGGCAACACTGCAGAAACAGAAACACATTTTTTTCTAGTACTGAACACAATAAAAGGGCATCCACGATTAAGGTGACCATTTATTTTTTTTTTTAGCAAAACGGGACATCTATTAATATTCAGTCCCGCCCCTAATCCCACCCTAGCCCCACCCCCAATCCCACTCTAGCCCCGCCCCATCCCAGCCTCCAATTTCTTCCATTCATTTTCATGTACATACAGTATCTTACTAATTCATAATGGTAACCATAAAATTTACAAAAATACAAAGCACACTGTTCGCAGTGAAAATGTTAATTATCATTTACCAATTTTGGTTTTTTTTCAAAGATGTCAAAGCAGATGACTTTAAAATATGCAATGTCACCTCAGTAACTATAGAAAAAAAGACAAATATAGTGCAAAATATAGACAGCAAATATAAATTCTCAAAACTGACACATTTTGATCACTAAATAAAATCATTTTTCCTACCTTTGTTGTCTGGTAATTTCATGAGTCTCTGGTTGCACTTCCTTCTGAGTGTGCATTCTTTCTTTTTTCATCTCTTTCTGTCTTTCTTTTTCTCTTTTTTTTAGAGATTGCCATTAATTGATGTTGTAAGAGTTTTGCATTTACAAATGCACACAAAGGTCATTTAAAGTATAACTGAAGGAAAGAAATCTGTTGTGAATGTAAACATAAGCCTTACTAGCTGAAGTGATGGTGAGGATAACCACACAAGGGTGAGCAGCCAGCCATCTTTTGTCATTTACAAACGCACTACATATTTTTGTGCCAATGCCCATTGTTTTACTAAACGTTTCCCTCCTTATGCTGACAGTTGCCCTGCATTATGCTTATCATAAAATCTCTCATTGGCATCCAAGCTTTATAAAAACACCTTCAATGATCAAAAAGGGCAGTCAATAGATACAGAGAAGCCAAACTGAACAGCCTCAACAAAATAAAATTAACATCAGCAAATCCTCTTGCTGAAGACTTCAAATATAGTGCACTTGTACCAAAGTTCTACTGTTGTTAAAAGGTGCACACACGCACTTATTTGTCCCTTGCCTTGAATAAACTGGTTATGCAAATCAGTTATGGATTTTAATTGCTTTCTCAAGGTAAGTGTAGTGACTTTTCTTTGGGGCTTTATTGAAATGGTCCAGTCCTAGCTAAGTTCTGGGATGAGACATATTACCAGGATGGGACTCAGTCTTTCAAATTCACTTCATATTCATCTTCATCAATGTATTGGTGTCAACCCATCATTATAATGGCAAACTTAAACTTCTCAAATTCTTTTTCTTGGATGTCTTGCATCACTTGAATCCACTTCATCACCTCTCTGAAATGTTCACCCTGGTGTATCCTAAGCAAGAAAGGAATTCCAAACGTCCCAAATACCTCTTTGTGGAAATGTGCCACTGTAATAAGCATGAAACCCCTTGGCAGTATTAACGTAGGTTTGAATGAAGAATATAACCATATATCAGTACAGCCACAGTAAGTAGTTATCTTACCGTTTTGCCAAACTTCATTCTATCTGGCTTAAACAATGCATTTAGGTCCTCAGCGGGCCACCACACACTCAAGTTGTTTCATTGTGTCTGGCTTTATGCTCCCATTCCTCATCGGACCAATAGATATTTTTATAAATATTTTTAAGACTTATTATTTTAAATATAATTTTAAATATATGCTAAGAATACTTAGCTTTGTATGTTCGACGCTAGTCGAGTGTGTGGTGGCCCGATGAGGACCTAAATGCATTGTTTAAGCCAGATAGAATGAAGTTTGGCAAAACGGTAAGATAACTACTTACTGTGGCTGTACTGATATATGGTTATATTCTTCATTCAAACCTACGTTAATACTGCCAAGGGGTTTCATTATATGGTAATTATGGCACAAGAAGAAGGTGAATTTATTGGATATACAGATGAACAGTTTAGGTCTGTATTGTCCAGACCTGCATTACTGGATGACATAACTGAGCCCCCGGGACTATCATCTTGGCAAGAGTGGGAACTCACTCAAAAAAGACTGATTCGGGCCGAGCTACACAGCAGTACACTTGTACAGTACCTGAAAAAGGCTATGATACCGCGTGGATTATGTATCCTGAAAGAACCTATGCTAATGGGTATGGACAAATCATTTATGGACAAATGGATTGGGATACTCAATCGATGTTCCCGGGACCTAATGATACTATTGGTGGAGACTACTACTAACATTGAACATGACTTAAAGGTGAAATGTGTAGACATTGAACAGGAATTGTTGACTAAAATGGAGAAAGAGGAGTTTGACACTAAACATAAAGAGCTGGATGATTCATTGCAGCAGCTTCGGGAATCAATAAGACAGACGAAAATTAAGAAGTGGAAGAGAGATGAACGGGACTATGTGGCTGGCAAAGTATATACCTGGAATAAGAGACAGACATCAACGCAGATTAAAAAGAAAGTTGTATTTGAAGGTTCCACAGATGATTCTGAAGTCACAAGTGGGGACTCGGGGGACTCCTCTACCAACAGAACATCGGGGGACGAAGGGCAACAAATGCCATTGAGAACGCAAAGCACAAGGTCCAGGAACAGAGGACGGGGCCAAGCCCGGGGCAGAGGAGTGAAGTCGAAACAACAAAATCCCTAGTCGTCAACTTGTCCTCTTCTGTGGGACTTACACCAGACCAATTGCAAGTTTTACAATTTGGCTTAGGATTTGTTATCCAAGAAAGACCGGATTTTTTTCAGCTTAAAATAGCATTCCATAAATTTATCAGAAAATTAAATATTAAACTATTTTTTCAATCTGACAATATGACCCCAGATTATGAGGACCCTTCAATTATTAAGAAAGAATCCAAATGGGTTCCTCCAGGACTGATGGATCTGATACTTACTACCTTTAAGGACTTAGTTCTTGATGGGATAACCCGTTATGAAATATCTGCTAAATCTCTTAAGGCCCAATATAATTTGTCTTATCGACACCATCAGGCATTGCGACAGCTAAGGGATATGGATCAAATTATAATAACTAAAGCAGACAAGGGTGGGGCTATTGTAATTCAGGATGTACAACATTATCAGGAAGAAGCTGAAAGACAGCTGAGTGATATGATTGCATATAAAAAGTTGTCTGGTAATCCTACGGGTCCACTAATGAAGGACATTTTCAATTTTATAACTCAGCATTATGAATCAGGTCAAATTTCTCGTAAAGAATATCAGTTCCTGTTGGAAAAATACCCTAGGGTCCCGAGTATTCGTTTTGTTCCCAAGATCCACAAAAGCCTCACCAAGCCGCCTGGTAGACCTATAGTGAATACCAGGGATAGCTTGTTAGAACCGTTGTCCAAATTTTTGGACATTTTTTTAAGAGCTGAGGCAGGGAGAGTAAAATCTTACCTTAAGGACTCTTCTCACCTCCTTAGGGCCCTCCAGGATATTACTATCCCCCATAGTGATGTTATTCTTGTTACATTAGATGTGGTATCATTGTACACTAAGATACCCCAAAATGAAGCCTTAACTATTGTTGAAGAGGTAATGAGCAATAGGGTTGAACATCTGAGAATACCCACTCCTTTTCTTATGCAGTTGGCCCAATGGGTCCTTAAATATAGCTTTTTTGAATATAAAGGGACGTTTTACCAACAAATTGAGGGAGTGGCCATGGGAGCCACCCTGGCTCCGTCCATAGCAACATTGTATATGCATAAGTTTGAGATGGAGGTGATATACCCTTCTGATTTTTTTAAATTCATTTCTCTTTGGAAGCGATTTTTGGATGACATTTTTTTCCTATGGGAGGGCACGGAGGAAGGTTTGAATGAGTTCTTTGTATGGATCAATTCTATTAGTCCTAATCTACAGTTTGTCCCTCATTCCAGTACAACGGAGATAGAATTTTTGGATATTCTTATTAAGAAGGAACATTTGAAAATAGACACCACCTTGTTCAGGAAGCCGGTAGCTCGCAATACACTTCTCCATTTTGAGAGTTTCCATCCCTACCATCTAAAACACAGTCTCCCTATAAGTCAATATTTAAGAGCGCGGAGGGTGTGCTCTAGGCTAGAGGATTTTAAAAAAATAGCTAAAGATTTGGAAGGGCGGTTCCACGATAGAGGGTACCCTAAAAGTTCCACGAGGCAGGCTTACCTTCGGGCACGGTATGCCCAGAGGGAACTGTTATTGATGGACAAACCACGCGTGCAGGAAGAGGGACGTTTGATTTGTGTGCTTCCTTACTCTAAAGCGTCTGGGGTTTTGATCTCCCTGATTAAGCAGCATTGGCACATTTTGCATTTGCATGATGGTTTCTCTGAACCCCCCCTTTTTTCTTATCGGAGGGGCAAGACTATTGGGCAGGCTTTGAGTAAATCTGATACAAGGAGGACAGTTCACACTGGTCATACTACCTGCCGGCAATGTCAATGGTGTAGTCTAGCGATAGAAGGGCTCCAATGGACTGACCCCCAATCAGGGTACAAGGTTAAATCGAGGGCTGACACGACCTGTAAAACCACTAGAGTAGTATATATTATAGTCTGCCCATGTGACCTGGTGTATGTGGGGGTGAACCAAGAGGGCTGTCAATGTGCGTTTGAATGAACACAAGTCACGCATCAGCACCGGGGCTATGCTAGCCCTGATGGTTCAGCACTGGGTGGATAAAGGGCATGGTACCCAACATTTGAAATGGAGAATTATTGACAGTATTAGTGAAGATGAAAATGAAGGGGATTGGGAAGGTAAACTGAATCTACTTGAACAACGATGGATTTATCGTCTGAATACTGTAGTCCCGAATGGCCTAAATAATGAGCTCGAGTGGGGCTCCTTAATATAATAGATGCCCCCGGGGGCTCCCTATTTTTTGTCATCCATTAAATTGTACTACATTTACTAAAAAATGCTATTAAAACTGTATGACGTTAGTCCCTGACGTCATTGTCGGGGCTACGCATAAATCAGCTGACTTAGAGCGTGACCGCCATTTCGTTCCTGACGCAATGGTGGAGAGAGCTGTGTGAATGGTGAGAGCTAAAAAACACATTTTTTTAACGTTGTAAGGATTTTATTGAAGCATGTTATAAATATATATGCTGGGTTAAGATATTTATGAACACTTGGGTGTATTCTATATCTATTTAGGGAGAGGGAGCCTTGATAAAGCCTTTGGAATTTTACGGGCGAAACATGTTGGCGATTGCTGTTCCCTCCCGACTAGCGTCGAACATACAAAGCTAAGTATTCTTAGCATATATTTAAAATTATATTTAAAATAATAAGTCTTAAAAATATTTATAAAAATATCTATTGGTCCGATGAGGAATGGGAGCATAAAGCCAGACACAATGAAACAACTTGAGTGTGTGGTGGCCCGCTGAGGACCTAAATGCATTGTTTAAGCCAGATAGAATGAAGTTTGGCAAAACGGTAAGATAACTACTTACTGTGGCTGTACTGATATACTGTAATAAGCATTTCATTTTCTTTATCTATGTCTATCTGATCCAAAAGTATTTCCTCTATTCAAAAGGTCCAGCTTGTTGCAGGGGATAAACATTCTAAACAGTTCATCTTCTTGATGCACTCCAATTATTTTGTAGCTTACAATTTCTAGCAGCCTTAATTTCCCCGACCCCTTCTCAGAGAGTTCTACAGTCTTTTTACATTCTTCTAACAAGTCCCGTACACATCCATGTTTGTCTGGATATAGTGTTATGTCCTCTTCCCTAAACTGGCTGTTTAGCCATATGAATTTAAAACTTCTCAAAATCTGTAATTTTCATTTTGAGCTGTTGGTAGTGTTTCTTGGGTTGTCTAGGTTTGAAAAACTGTAGTAGATCTCTTAGTGTACCTTAATAATTATGTCTGAGAGGGTTACCTGGTCCATCTTTGTAACCTTGGGACTTAAAAAACTGTAGTAACATTGCATCGGTATTAAGTATTTGTGCAACTGTCTTTGCAACCTGGAAAGTAATTCATTCTATTTGACAATGTAACAACAAGCCCAGGATCATTAGGAATAGTTTTATCACAGAAGATGACATTAGCACGATGATACAGGTCTCTGACATATTCCTTTGCTGTTGTTACTCCACTGTTATCATTTTCTGGGTCATCTTTCTGAAACATTATAATGTCGCCATCCTTAAGCTCATCAAGCGCTTTCTGTCTTTCTTTCTACCTCCTCCCCCTCCCCCCTGGTCTTTCATCCTCTCTCCTGGCCCGGCCCAAACCACCGCTGCCTCCTTATTTGTACAAGCCACAACCGCACTAAACATCTTCGTGCAGTGACTGCACAAGCCTTCTCTCCCCCCCACCCCCGACGTCAATTTTGACTTCTGAGAGGAAGTTCCGGCCCAGCCAATCACTGCCTGGCTGACCCGGAACTTCCTCTCCGACGCCAAAATTGATGTCGGTGAGGGGGGGGGGGGAAGAGGCTTGTGCAGTCGGTGAATGAAGATGATGTTAGTGCGGCAGTGGCTTAGACAAATAGGTAGCAGCAGCCCGTTTTTAGCTCGCCTGTCCCGCTGCTTCTGAAAACGGGACATTTTGGTGGCCTGAAGCTATGCGTCGGGACAACGGGACATGTGAGCTAAAAACGGGATGGTCCCGTTCAAAACGGGACGTATGGTCACCTTATCCACGATGCACATTTCTGAAACATAAATTCCAGTTAACACAGGGATCTCAAAGTCCCTCCTTGAGGGCCGCAATCCAGTCAGGTTTTCAGGATTTCCCCAATGAATATGCATAGGGAGCAGTGCATGCACATAGATCTCATGCATATTCATTGCTTAAATCCTGAAAACTCTACTTGATTGCGGCCCTCAAGGAGGGACTTTGAGACCCCTGAGTTAACACATTCAAAATAAAACCATGTTTTTATAACCTTTGCTGGAGGGCATTTTATTTTTCCATGCACATGTTTCAATCTCTCTTTTTTGCTTTCCTACCTGTCTAGACTCTAGAGCAGCCATGGGCAACTCCGGTCCTCGAGGGCCGGAATCCAATCGGGTTTTCAGGATTTCCACAATGAATATGCATGAGATCTATTTGCATGCACTGCTTTCAATGCATATTCATTGGGGAAATCCTGAAAATCCGATTGGATTCCGGCCCTCAAGGACCAGAGTTGCCCACCCCTGCTCTAGAGTGTGGCTTAGTGGTTAAAGCTATAGCCTCAGCACCCTAAGATTGTGAGTTCAGACCCTGCGTTGTTCCCTGTGACCCTGGGCAAGTCACTTAATCCTCCGCTGCCCCAGGTATATTAGATAGATTGTGAGCCCACTGGGACAGATAGGGAAAAATACTTGAAGCCCTTGTATATATACTACTTTGAGTGTGGCTGTATAACTACTAAAAGGCAGTATACAAGTCCCAATCCCTCTCCCTTTCTCTTACCTTTTTTTTAGTGGCTATGTCAATTTGTCCTTCTCTTCTTCTCCTATGTCTTCTTCCATTACCTCCCTCACCAGAGCTGTCAGAAATATTTCCTCTCTTTTATGTCTATTTGTAAACTCCAATTTCATCCTCTCACTCTTCCCCACACTCCAGTTACTGTTCTCCCCCACCTCCGAGTGCCATCCTGCTCCTGCTCTTTCTCTCCCCCCCCAAAACTGAGTACCATCTAGCCCCTGCTCTCCCTTCCCACCCACCCCTATCAAGTACCATCCACCTTCAGCTCTACCTTCCCACTCACATATATCGAATGCCATCCACTTTCCACTCACCTCCCCCATCATCATGTACCAACCACCTTCGGCTCTCTTCCTAACCACCCTGGCCTCTAATCTCCATTCACCTCGCCAGCTGTATGCTCCTGCTGCCTACTCAGCACACTTCTACAGTCTGCTGATGCTGATGTTGGTGTGGGGTGGAAGCAGATGTTGATCTCTATTTCCTGGCACAGCGCAGGCCTTGCAGAGATGAACTTGATCACAAACAAGCAGCTGGTGAGCCTCAGCACCGCACAGTCCCATAGAGGTGGAGAAATAAGAGGCATCAATGGATTTATTTATAGGCTTTGTGACATCGGGGCACTATGTACTCCCTGTTGTTGGAGTGGAAGAGCAGCCTAGTGGTTAGTGCAGCTGCCTCTGAGAACGAAGAGAACTGAATTTGATTCCCACTGTATTTCCTTATGACTCTGAGCAAGTCACTTAACCCTCCTTTGCCCCAGGTACAAAATAAGAACCTATATACATATATGTAAACCACTTTGCAACCACAGAAAGGCGGTATATCAGAATCCCATTCAAATTGTGCTATAATCTGTAATCACTGGTATACATGTATTTTAACATTAAACCGCTTTCATTGTAAACACAGAAAGGCAGTATTATCAAATTCCCTCTCCCTTTCTCTTGCTGCTGTCTTGCATACTCAATTTGGGTATGCATAGTACCTGTTAAGAATCTCTGTACTTGAGCAACAAAAAATAAGAGCTATCCTAGCAATATCAAATCCTAAATTTTTCTTTAAAAAAGACTTTTTCTCCTCAAAGAAATCAGGTAGAGCGCAATGTAAAAATGCTAGAAGAACTAGCTCAACTATCTAGTGTGCTCCACTGCCAGAATCAGATCCTCTAATGATAGCAATTTAGAACTCACAGCGCACATCCTTGCATGCTTTAGTAGCACAAAGTTTTAGTTTCAGAAGCACATGCAATGCTGAATCTAAACCTTCATGCATACAAACTCAACACATCCTTGACAAAGGTTATTTTCCCTGGATCAAACCTTCCAAAGAAAGCCTTTTTAAAAGGCCCTTAGGGCCTGATTCTCTAAAGGACGCCAATTTCGGTGTCCGCCAATCATGTGTCCTTTTGAGAACTGCATCTTTTTTTTTTTTTTTTTCTAACAGAAGCCAGCATTTTACAAGCCTACATTTAAGACATCTGCCTTGCACCTAGAGAAGCATAGGGACACCTATGGATACTCAAGGCCACTTCCAGTGGAAACCACGCTATGCTGGCCTTGGGCGTCGGTAGGCATTCCTAGATGCCTCTTTAGGCACGAGTCAGACACGTCCTTCCCTGCATGGATTTTTTTTTTTTTTTTAAAGTATGTCCTAGTTGGCTGATGAGACAGAGGTAGGATGTCTACTGCCGCCTACAATTGGGACACCATTTGTAGAATCAACCCCTAAGTGTATCAATCACCCTGGAATAATATCAAAAGATAAAGAAACTTATGCATCTTGAGTTCTCAGCTTGGAAGAGTAAAAATATTTTAGATGCCAAGAAAAGGCAAAACAAAAGAGCTCAAAATCATCTCCATTCTATTCTTTATGGTACACTGTACAGAAACAGCAGTCTTAAGATATTCTGGACATAGTAGAATCCACTTTGGTGAAAGTTTTACCATGAGCTTGCTTCTATTTCTGTGGGACCAAAGGATCCAAACTTCCAAATAAAATTTATTGTCTTAAATGGCAATCCAGAAGATTTCAATCCAAAAGAAGCCCTGCTGAGTTATTTTGCAGAAGTTGTGGATTTGCTGTTCTAAATGAGATTTACTATCAAAATCCCCTCCCCCTACTTTTTCCTCCAGAATGGTATCAGTTTTCTAGCCATAAAAGCTGACTTCTAAATACTAATATCACTAATACAAAACTTATTACAAATATTTGCATATTACAAATGAAGTTCAAGGCAGATTACAAAAGTACATACCATATTTTTCCCTCCATAAGACACACTTTTTTTTTCCACCCAAAAGTGGGTGGAAATGTCGGTGCGCCTTATACTTTTTTTTTTTAAACACCCCACCCCCACCCCATCCTACCTTTTTAAAGGCCTGTGCCAAATACGGCTCTCCCTAGCGTCTGTGAGCACCCGGCTGTCTTCTTGGTTCCCACACAGTGTCTCTGAATTCCCCCCTTTAAAGCTAATTAGGCTTGCGACGGGCGGGGGACGGGTTCTTACCTCCAAGCTGTTTCCCACACCCAGCGAGAGAGGTTGTCTTCGATGCTGTAACCGCCGCTGAGCTAATTACAGCAGCCTGCAGAGTGAACCTAGCAGGCTGCCACTGGCCTCCGAAGCATGTTGCCTCTGCCGCGGTTCCGCCCCTGACATCAGAGAAGGGGCAGGACTGCGGTAGAGGAAATGTGCTTCAGAGGCCAACGGCAGCCTGCTAGGTTCACTCTGCAGGCTGCCATAATTAGCTCAGCGGCGGTTACAGCACCGAAGACGACCTCTCAACAGAAAAGGAGAGCTGTGTCTCCCCCGATCTCCTGCCCCAGGTAGCAAGCAAAAAGAGCAACTGTTGGGGAGGCGGTGAGAGCCTTCCAACTCCGGAACATGAATTTGGACCCAGGCAGAAGCTGCAGCTCTGCACTGTGAGGACTTCTACCAAC
Source organism: Geotrypetes seraphini (assembly GCF_902459505.1). Lineage (NCBI taxonomy): Eukaryota > Metazoa > Chordata > Amphibia > Gymnophiona > Dermophiidae > Geotrypetes > Geotrypetes seraphini. The sequence continues at coordinate 165,786,225 of NC_047085.1, forward strand.
CATCCCAACTCAACCCAGAACCATCTGGGAGCCAGAGACAACGACCTTGCAGGAAGCAGGGAAGGTAAGGCCCCGCCCATTGTGAGGGCCCTGACGGGATGCTGGATCTGGACATGGGGCGGGGGAGAGATAGAAAAGAATGGGGAACAGACTTGAAGACAGGGCAGATACTGGACTAGAGGAGGTAAAGAGGGGAAGACTCAAAATGTTAGCAGAAAGAAGATAGAGACACAGAGAAAACTGAAACAAAGGGGAGGTAGAAGAGGGGGAGGGGGGCAGATGTTGGACTTAGGGAAAGTATAGAGGGAAAAGAGAGAAACTGCAGAGAGGTAGAAAGATTCAGGACCAGGGAGGGAGGAAGGAAGGAGAGAGAGAGAAGCAGAGAAAAACCTGGAAGAAAGGAGAACAAATGTTGAACATGGAGAGGGGGTTGGGAAGCAGAAGAAAGACAGAGAGAGAGAGGTCTGGACCAAAAAGGTGGTGGTAGGTACAAAGGAGAACCGACACTGGATCTGCAGAGGGGAAAAAGATAGAGACCTGGACCCAAAGGGGATGGGGCTGGATTGTGAAAGAAATGTTAGATGCACAGTCAGAAGGAAGTCCAACCTGAAACTAATTAAATCACCAGACAACAAAGGTAGGAAAAAGCACAGTTACTTACCGTAACAGGTGTTATCCAGGGACAGCAGGCAGATATTCTTAACGTATGGGTGACGTCACCGACGGAGCCCCGGTACGGACCTTTTTAACTAGAAAGTTCTAGTTGGCCGCACCGCACATGCGCGAGTGCCTTCCCGCCCGACGGAGGAGTGCGTGGTCTCCAGTTAGGATAAGCCAGCTAAGAAGCCAACCCGGGGAGGTGGGTGGGTCGTAAGAATATCTGCCTGCTGTCCCTGGATAACACCTGTTACGGTAAGTAACTGTGCTTTATCCCAGGACAAGCAGGCAGCATATTCTTAACGTATGGGTGACCTCTAAGCTAACAGAGAGGGAGGAGGGATGGTTGGCCATTAGGAAAATAAATTTTGTAACACAGATTGACCAAAGTGTCCATCCCGTCTGGAGAAGGCATCCAGACAGTAGTGAGTAGTGAATGTGTGAACTGAAGACCAAGTGGCCGCCTTGCAGATTTCCTCAATAGGCGTGGAACGGAGGAAAGCCACAGAAGCAGCCATAGCCCTGACTTTATGGGCCGTGACAGCTCCTTCCAGTGACAGGCCGGCCCGAGCATAACAGAACGCAATACAGGCAGCAAGCCAATTGGACAGCGTTCGTTTAGATACAGGGTGACCCAGACGGTTAGGATCGAAGGTCAGAAAGAGTTGAGGAGAGGAGCGGTGAGCCCTGGTACGGTCAAGGTAGTACGCCAGGGCACGCTTACAATCCAGCGTGTGAAGAGCCTGTTCCCCAGGATGAGAATGGGGTTTTGGGAAGAAGACAGGTAGCACGATGGACTGGTTGAGGTGAAAGGCTGAAACCACCTTAGGAAGGAATTTAGGATGGGTACGCAGAACCACCTTGTCATGGTGAAAAACAGTGAACGGTGGATCGGCGACCAGTGCATGTAGCTCACTAACCCTCCTGGCAGAGGTGATGGCAATGAGGAAAAGCACCTTCCATGTGAGAAGTTTGAGCGAGGTAGTAGCAAGAGGCTCAAAAGGAGGTTTCATGAGGGCTGACAAAACCACATTGAGGTCCCAGACGACCGGGGGAGGTTGAAGAGGTGGTTTGATATTGAAGAGGCCTCTCATGAACCGGGAAACCAGAGGATGAGCCGTGAGGGGTTTTCCAAGGATAGGCTCGTGAAAAGCAGTGATGGCACTGAGGTGGACTCTGATCGAGGTAGACTTGAGACCAGCGTTAGACAGAGAGAGCAAATAGTCCAGTACGGTTTCCACCGCCAATGAGGTGGGATTGTGATGATGCAGGAGGCACCAAGAGGAGAACCGGGTCCATTTCTGATGGTAACATTGGAGTGTGGAGGGTTTCCTGGAGGCATCCAAAATGCGACGGACAGGCTGAGACAGGTTTTCTGGAGAGGTCAGCCCGAGAGAAACCAAGCTGTCAGGTGGAGGGAAGACAGATTGGGATGTAGCAGAGACTGATGTTGCTGCGTAAGCAGAGAAGGAAATACAGGAAGAGGAATGGGCTCCCTGGAGCTGAGTTGAAGCAGGAGGGAGAACCAGTGTTGTCTGGGCCACCGAGGGGCGATGAGAATCATGGTGGCCCTGTCCTTGCGGAGTTTGAACAGGGTCCGCAACATCAGAGGAAGTGGAGGGAAGGCATAGAGGAACCGACCCGTCCAGTCGAGTAGGAATGCATCCGGGGCCAGACGATGCGGAGAGAAGAGTCTGGAACAGAACTGGGGCAGCTGATGGTTGTGAGGAGCTGCAAAGAGGTCCACCTGCGGAGTGCCCCAGCGATAGGTTGAGGCAGAGGCAGCGAGGGTTGGAGACTGGCTATGCCCTGGAGAAAGGAGTCAAAAGGGCTGAGGAGGCTTAGTTTGAGGGAGAGGCTTGGCCGTCTGGTGAGATTGCGAGCGAGCCTGAGAGTGTTGTTGTTGTTGTTGGCGAGGCCGACGAGATTGCTGTTGAGGAGGATTAAGTGGCCTAGCAGAAAAACGACGTTGGTAAGAGGACTGAGGTCTGTATGGTCGTGTTGGCGGAGTCTTCTTTTTAGGCTTAATGAGGGTGTCCCATCTCGTCTCATGAGCCGAAAGTTTTTGTGTCGTGGTATCCAGAGACTCCCCAAAAAGTTCATCACCAAGACAGGGCGCGTTGGCAAGGCGGTCTTGGTGGTTCACATCAAGGTCAGATACCCTCAGCCAGGCAAGGCGTCGCATGGCCACTGCCAGAGCAGAGGCTCGGGAGGAGAGCTCGAAAGAGTCATAGATTGAGCGTACCATGAATTTCCTAAGCTGAAGGAGGGTGGAAATTTGTTGCTGAAATAATGGAACCTTGCGTTCAGGGATATACTTTTGCAGAGCAGAAAGTTGTTGTACCAGATATTTCATGTAAAAAGAAAAATGAAATGAGTAATTGTTGGCTCTGCTAGCCAGCATGGCATTCTGGTACAGGCGCTTTCCAAATTTGTCCATTGTTTTACCTTCTCTGCCAGGAGGGGTGGAGGCATAGACACTGGAACCATGAGATTTTTTGAGAGTGGATTCTACCAGGAGGCTCTCATGTGGCAATTGGGGTTTATCAAATCCCGGGATAGGGATGACCCGGTATAAACTGTCCAGTTTCTTAGGGGCACCTGGAACAGTAAGGGGATTCTCCAAATTTTTATAAAATGTCTCCCGTAGAATATCATGGACGGGTAGTTTGAGAAACTCCTTGGGGGGTTGATCGAAGTCCAAGGCTTCTAAAAAGGCCTGGGACTTCTTTGAGTCGGACTCAAGTGGGATGGAGAGAGCCGCAGACATCTCCCGAAGGAATTTCGTAAATGAGGACTGCTCGGGTTTGGAGGTGGATTCAGCCATGGAGGGTTCCTCATCAGTGGAAGAGGCATCCTCCTCGGTACCGAGTGGGGATTGCTCCCATAAGTCTGGGTCCCTGATGGCCGGCTCAGTATGGCGGGTTTTAGAAAGGGACTTGCCAGATCTCATGGATACGGTGCCGGGAGATGAAGACCGGTGCCGATCTCTGTCCCGGGAGGAGTGGTGCCGATCCCGGTCCCGAGACGATCGATGTCGATCCTGGGGCCGGGAGGGGTCCTCCGCCGCGCAAGTCTGAAGTGTAGGCTGGGCAGATAAGACCGGCATGGAAGTGTTCATCGGTACCGAGGGGGTGGCCACTGGCTGAGTGGTGCGAGGCTCGGGCCGGACCGGTACCGGAAGGAGTGGTGCCAGCAGGGTCGGAAGCAGTTCCTGAAGCTGGTGCTGTAGCTGCTCCTGCAATTTGTTCTGGAGGATGGCCGAGATACGGTCCTCCAATGGGGGCACCGGTACCGTTTTACTTTTCTTCGGTACCATAGGTGCTGCTCTACGCTCCGGCAATGAGGAGGCCGATGAAGAGGCACTCACCGTTATCGGAGCGGAGCGCTTACGGGACTTGCGGGACGTCGGAAGGATCGGTGTCACCGCCGTGGCTGGAGGGCGCTCGAGGGAAGTAGAAGGCTTCTTAGCCGGCTTACCTGGCGCTATCGACCCCGCAGAAGGATCAGGTGGTGTCGATGTTGACGGTGCCGATTTCGGCGGTGCCGTCGACGTCGGGGTCGGATCCATAGCAGAACCGGTGCCGAAGAGGAGATTCTGCTGGATTTGTCTATTTTTAAGTGTGCGTTTTTGGAGAGTCGCGCAGCGGGTGCAGGAGTCAGCCCGATGTTCCGGACCCAAGCACTGTAGGCACCAGTTGTGTGGGTCCGAAAGGGAAATCGGGCGTGCACACCGCTGGCACTTCTTAAAACCCGGCTGGGGGGGCATGAAGGGAAATACGGCCTCCGCGAAATCAAAGCCGGAGGCTTGTATGATGGCAACAGGCCCCGCCGGGGCCGGTTGAAAAATAAAGGAAAAAACAAAGTTTTTTTTTACCAATTAGAAAGAAAACAGAAAACCGAAGGGAAAAATAAGAAAAAAATCAGAAAATACGCGAGCGGGAAGGCAAAAAAGAAGTGTTCAACGGCCGTTGAAACCACATGCGTCTTCTTCGCTCCGCGGAAACGAAGAAACTGGAGACCACGCACTCCTCCGTCGGGCGGGAAGGCACTCGCGCATGCGCGGTGCGGCCAACTAGAACTTTCTAGTTAAAAAGGTCCGTACCGGGGCTCCGTCGGTGACGTCACCCATACGTTAAGAATATGCTGCCTGCTTGTCCTGGGATAAATGATTTTATGTTCAATTTAGTGATCAAAATGTGTCAGTTTTGAGAATCTATATCTGCTGTGTGTATATGAATAATGAAAGGAAAAAATTGCATTAGTAGGGGAGGGGGGACAGGGTACACAGCCTTGCAAGGAGTGTGGGATTGGGTGCAAAGCCTGGCAGGGAGTGAGGGGGGCTGAGTGCAGAGCCTAGTATATGTTACTACACAATTTGTTTTCGAATGGGTTTTTTTTTCTTGTTTTCCTACTCTAAATCTAGGGTGTGTCTTATGGAGCAAAAAATATGGTAGTTAGGCATGCCAACAAAGTCACAAAACTATTTTAAAAACTGCTTAGAAATTCTCAAAAGAAAGATTTAAACATAACGTTTTTAATTCCCTATCAAAGAGATAATTGCTGCCAGAGCACATTCTCAAAACTTTCACTTTTAAATGGGTATTTTTCCAGATTTCATAGATGCTGATGCAAGAGAAAGGCAGTGGTGAGGGAGGAATATAAGACCAATGATATAACTTTTGCTCGGAATTGGCAGTCTCTGTTATAGACTGTGACCTGTTGCCCCTACAGGTCCACAAATGCTGGGAAATACATGATAGAATAATTTGTTTTCCAAACTTAAATCACTGCTCTGAATTTTAAGATATTAGCTCAAGGAAGCTGCTTTCACTGCGATTAATGATAAAGCAGAAAGGCACTATTACAGTTATATGTAAAATAAAAAATTAACTGACAAGCAACATTAGGTGCTCTATTAGCATATTTGTATCCCAAATGCTGATTATGTCATGTCCCATTAGCAGTCTTTTAGGGTTAACTGTTCTTTCAAATTTTGTATTTACACAGCATACTCAGTGGAAGTAGGTTTCTATAACTAACTTAAGGATTACCGTAGTTACTGAAGAATTATGGAACACTTCTCCTCACTCATCATCCAAGAGAATGTATACACTCGTATATGGTGCTGAAAAGTAGACCCTGGGAAAAATCCGTGCTCAGAGCTAGTCTATACCAGTGGTTCCCAACCCTGTCCTGGAGGACCACTAGCTATTCGGATTTTCGGTATAGCCCTAATGAATATTCATTGATCAGATCTGCATTCCTATCATTTTCATTACATGCAAATCTCTTTCATGCATATTCATTAGGGTTATCCTGAAAACCTGACTGGCTGGTAGTCCTCCAGGACAGAGTTGGGAACCACTGGTCTATACAGAGTTCTCCTGTACCCTGCTTTTTGGTGGGAGGATTTACACTAACTGAAACCTGATGTAAATCCTGGTGCTTAAGTTGAGCACACATCTCCCAAATTCAGTAACACTGGGTATTTTGGGAATGCCTCTTTTGTGTTGTACACAAGAAGATTTAAGTATGGTTCTTTATAGAATCAGGCATAGACAGTTGAATGCATAACTCCAAATTAGAGCCATTTAACAACACTAATTGTTAGCAGCCAAATACTGAGTGTTAATGGCTCATTAACATAGCTCTGGATCATGCCAAAATTTGGGCAAACTTTGAAGTATTTGGGGGTTAATGTACACACATACATAATAAATTGCATTTGTTTCATACCTTTAGAGTTGATTCTCCGCCAACATAAACAAAAAGCACGTGATGTCGTTTTTGCACATGGTCAAACATCTGCTTGCTGGGCACTGTACGAATTAAGGGCCTATGGAGAGAAAAATTTATTGTCAGTAGAAATCTATTTGGTAAACCTGCTTTTCATCACACAATTCCTATTATGTTGCAGTTGAGTTACGATGTAGGAGATCTACCTGTACCAGAAATGGTTTTCAAGGGTGATGGCGCAGAAGAACCAAAAGAAATCTTGATTAATCTAGAAGATATTCTAAGCCAAATTGACGTTACAGAGCAGTGGTGTGCCCTGAAGAGATTCCAGGTGTATGAGATTCCAGAATTTTACATTATTTTAAAAAAATTCCCTTCATAAGTATATTCTAGATCGGTGCTGGTCTGCAGAAATTTCCTGCCGGTCCACTGGGCCGGCATGTGCATCGGGCCCAAGACAGTGTTCTCTAGACAAATGCTGGGTTGCATTCGGAGAAGCTTTGTCAGCCAAAGCCCGAGGTAGTGATTACGCTGTACAGGTCCATGGTGAGACCACATCTGGAATACTGTGTACAATTTTGGAGGCCACACTATTGGAAGGATGTGCTAAGAATGGAATCGGTTCAGCGATTGGCCACCAAGATGGTCTCAGGGCTCAAGGATGTCCCTTATGAAGAACGACTAGGTAAGTTGCACCTTTACTCTCTCGAGGAACGCAGAGGGGTGACATGATAGAGACATTCAAATACGTTACTGGCCATATTGAGGTGGAAGAAGACATCTTCTTCCTTACAGGCCCTACGGCGACAAGAGGGCATTCACTAAAAATCAGGGGCTGGAAATTCCATAGTGACACTAGGAAGTACTTCTTCACCGAAAGGGTGGTTGACCGTTGGAATGATCTTCCACTTCAGGTTGAGGCCAATAACGTGACTGACTTTAAGAACAAATGAGATCAACACGTGGGTTCACTTCAAAGATGAACTTAGGGGGGAGGGTTATTTGAGTGGGCAGACTTGTTGGGCCGAGGGCCCTTTTCTGCCGTCATATTTTATGTTTCTATGTTTCCGCAGTGCAATCGATGCAGCATTATCTTCGGGCCGGCTCTCTCTTCTTCAGTGCTGCAGTGCACAAAGCCGCAGGCAACAGCTCCTATGCGTGTCCTGTGCCTGAACCGGAAGCCTTCTCTCTGACATTGCAACATCCGAGGGAAGGCTTCCAAACTATATGTGATATGGAAACCGCATAGTTGTATGTGGAATATAAATTTTGTAATAAATAAATAAAAAATGGTGTTACAATTAGTACTATTATGGGGTGGGGGTCTGGCCCACGACTTAGCCCAGTGTTCTTCAACTGCCGGTCCATAAAATAATTCTTTTATTTCCACCAGTCCATAGGTGTCAAAAGGTTGAAGAACACTGTACTAGATGACATGTACATCACTTCCGCAAAGTCTGTCAATTTTATGAGCGTCTTGTGTGTGTAAGGATACAACCACCCAGACAAGCATCTTTCTTTGATGTGCTTGGTCCTTGAAAATTAACAGCAAGCAATTTTATTTTTTATTTTGTAATTATCCTAACTTAAGTAACAAAAGCAACCAAGGCTTTGTTACCACTTGGATCTTATCTTTTTGAACTTGGATTTTCAGCTCTGATAGAAATTAAATTGAAAAAAAAGAGAACGACTGTAGAAATGTTTTACCCCCCTTTCTTTCCTTTTCCCTTCAACCCTTTTTTTTTTTTTTAAATTCACCACTAATAATGGACTCTTACTCCCCACCCCTCTTTTTTAACCCCGCCATCATGTTTGTTATTGTAAAATGTCTTCTATGTACACATCCCTTCCTTCTCATAAGCATTACTCCTATTCTTATTTTATCATTTTATTGTAAACCGGCTAGATACCAGTTGATGGTCGGTATATTAAAAATTAATAAACTTGAAAGTGAATGATGAAACACATGTTTGCCTGTCGACTATTGAGCTGTGTTTTGAGTTAATTTGCACTCAAAAACAAGCACATTCCTACCATATTGATTAGCATGAGGGAAGCTACTACTTACTCTTGGATCAGCAGCATGAAATAATGCTACTATTGGGGTTTCTGCCAGGTACTTGTGACCTGGATTGGCCATTATTGGAAACAGGATACAGGGCTAAATGGACCACTGGTCTCATACAATAAGACTAGGAGTATTCATATGTTCTTATAACACAAACTCGAGAAACACTTCTACAATCAGAGTATATCACAATAAAAGATGTTCAAGCAAGTTTTCAAAGACTACCGTATTTTCACGCATATAACACACGCGTTATACGCGTTTTTACCTACCCCTCGCGCGTTATACGCGTGAACGCGGTATACAAAAATTTTTTTACATAGTTCCCACCCCGCCCAACGCCCGATTCACCCCCCCAGCAGGACCGCTCGCACCCCCACCCCGAACGACCGCTCGCACGCGCTCCCACCCGCACCCGCATCCACGATCGGAGCAAGAGGGAGCCCAAGCCCTCTTGCCCGGCCGACTCCCCAACTCCCCGACAATATCGGGCCAGGAGGGAGCCCAAACCCTCCTGGCCACGGCGACCCCCTACCCCCACCCCGCACTACATTATGGGCAGGAGGGATCCCAGGCCCTCCTGCCCTCGACGCAAACCCCCCTCCCTCCAACGACCGCCCCCCCCAAGAACCTCCGACCGCCCCCCCCAGCCGACCCGCGACCCTCCTGGCCGACCCCCACGACACCCCCACCCCCCTTCCCCGTACCTTTGGTAGTTGGCCGGACAGACGGGAGCCAAACCCGCCTGTCCGGCAGGCAGCCAACGACGGAATGAGGCCGGATTGGCCCATCCGTCCCAAAGCTCCGCCTACTGGTGGGGCCTAAGGCGCATGGGCCAATCAGAATAGGCCCTAGAGCCTTAGGTCCCACCTGGGGGCGTGACCTGAGGCACATGGGCCCAATCCGACCATTACAAATTACAAGGCCAGATAGAGGGGGGCCACAGCCACGTGGAGAAAAGCACACCACCAGAAAAACAGCCTTGGTGAAAACTAAGCGGCAAGCATGCTCAGACCATTGCGCATGCTTACAGAGCTGGGAGCAGGGCAGGGCGGGCGAAAGGAGAGTCGGGACAGCGCACGGAGAGGCGGGGCAGTGCACGGAAAGTCAGGGCGGGTGAACGGAGAGTCGGGACAGCGCACGGAGAGTCGGGGCAGTGCACGGAAAGTCAGGGCGGGTGAACGGAGAGTCGGGACAGCGCACGGAGAGCGGGGCAGTGCACGAAAAGTCAGGGAGTGTGAACGGATAGTCGGGACAGCGCACGGAGAGTCGGGGAGGGCGAAAGGAGAGTCGGGGTGGCCAGAGGAGAGTCGGGGCGAGCGAAAGGACAGTCGGGCTGCATGCGCGGTATACCCGTGAGCGCGGTATACAAAAGTTTTTGTACATAAAATCGTGGTTTCTGCGCGCTATACCCGTGTGCGCGTTTTACACGGGTGCGCGTTATCTGCATGAAAATACGGTAGCCCCCTCTTCTATTAAACTACGCTAGCAGTTTTTAGCACAGAGAACCCCGCTGAATGGCCCGTGCTACTCCCAACCCTCATAGGAACTCTATAAGCATCAGGAGCAGTGCAGGCCATTCAGCGCGGTTCCCCACGCTAGAAACTACTAGCGTAGTTTAATAGAAGAGGCCCTAAATTTAAGGTAATTTGGCATGGGCACTAAAACCAAAGAAACCACAATAGTTTTAAAAGCCGCACAAGTTAGCCTAGAGAGAGAAAATCTATAGCTCAAACTTATTAATCTTGATAAAATTATTTAATGGGCAGGTAAACCAGAAGCCTGAGAGAGACCCTGTTGTGAGTTTAAAGTGGCCTCACTCCAGTTTGTGATTTACATCATAGTTTAATTTCATGCTGAATGTAGTTCAATATTCTTTTTCAGTTACTTCCCTTGAAGGAAGTTACACAAATTTTAAACTGTGATGGGAGGATGATGTAGCATGTTACCAAACTAATATCAATGCAGACAAACTGTTTGAAAACAAGAAGAGCTGCTTACACTGCAGCTCCAACATTTCATTTTGGTACCTTTTTTTTTTTTTTTTTTTCTAAAAACAGATTTGAGTCATGAAACTCGATGCACTTACAATAAAGCAGCAAACAAATAAAAGGCTGAGTTCTGTTTACATTCAACACGCTTATTCCCAGCATTCAGGGCTGTGGAGTCGGAGTCGAGGAGTCGGAGGAAATTTTGGGTACCTGGAGTCGGAGTCAGAAGTACAAAAAACTGAGGAGTTGGAGTCGCAACATTTATCTACCGACTCCATTTTTGAACTTGACATACCAATCACAAGCGATTCTTTCAGCTATAGCACCCACTATATACACAGCACAAATGTTGCGAACAGCTTCTGCGGCCTTAGAACCTTGATTAAAAGCAAAAAGAAGATGGTGTCGAAAATGCTCATTTCTCTCAACTTGACATTCCATTTTAACGATCTGAAAATTAATCAGTGCTGTGGAGTCGGAGTCGAGGAGTCGGAGGAAATTTCAGGTCCTGGAGTCGGAGTCTGAAGTACAAAAAACTGAGGAGTTGGAGTCGGAACATTTATCTATCGACTCCACAGCCTTGCCAGCAATAACAATAATTTTCATTACTCATCTAGGACACTATATGGGACTCATTTTCAAAAAAATGAAATTAGAAAAAAAAAATCCAAAATGTGACAGTTTTCTAAAGCTCCTTCCCTCTTATGCAGCATCCCCCTGCTTCATGCTTCCCACCCCCCACCTTGTCACACATACACCTACCCCACAGTACATCACCCCAATCCCACTTTCTTTAGTCCCCATTTATCTCCCAATCATACAGCTAGAGGAGCAGATGCATGGCTTCACGTCAGCTCGTACCCTCTTTCCCTTGCCATCCTGGGCCCTCCAAACAGCTGAAGAGATAGGAAGTAGAAGGCATAAAAGTCAAGACCACCAAGAGCAAAATAGATACTGAAAACTGCTCTAACAATGATGAATAAGATACAGGCCACTTGCAATTCTTATATTCTCGTATAGCTTTGGAATTATGGGCTGGCCTCTTAAAAATCTTGAAAAACTGGCTGTATTAGGAAAACTTCACACTCATTAGGTAGTTTATAAGAATTAGTATATGCCAAGACTGTACATTCCTAGTGTTGGACCTGTCGTAAGAACAAGCGGTATAAAGTTGTTGTTTTTTTTTTAATTGGCGGATTTAAGCTTGTCTGGAAGCAATGGTTAATAGCAGGAATTCGTACTCTTGATGATGTAATGTCTAATGGTATACTGCTTGATTTTTCACACTTGCAACAAAAATTTGACTTGAATAAATCACAAAGTTATAAATGGCTGCAACTGAAGCAGGCCATTCAGGCGGGGTTCCCTGAATGGTAAAATCTTAATAATCAATATAGTTTAGAATTTCTATGCTTTCAAGCAGACTTTCTGGGACACCAGGCCGCACAGTGGTACAAATTAATATCTGGATTATTGAAAAAAAAAAACAACAAAAAAACAAGGAATGGTCTTAGAGACACTTGGAGCATTGAGATTAAGCACAAAATTGCGGCATCTCAATGGCCACGTATTTGGTCTTGGAGGATGAGATATACAATGTCTGCATCTATAAGACAAACGTGGTTTTTCTTGCTGCATAGAGCTTTCTGGCCCCCTGTTCGTTTAAAAAAATTAGATGGCTCTAAATCTGATAAAGGCATTGTCATCTTGAAGCAGGGACTTTAGATCATTTGTTATTCTATTGTTCATATATATTAGAATTTTGGAAATCAAGCGGTATAAAGTTTAAATAAAGCATAAAACATAAGGAATGGGCCTCACAGAAAAAGATTATATAGAGAAAACATAAGAACATAAGAAATGCCTGCACCGGATCAGACCTGGGGTCCATCCAGTCCGATGGTCCGCACACGCGGAGGCTCAGCCAGGCTTACCTGGGCAAATACCTTAATCATTTGTATCCCTCAATGTGTCCCGCAAGATGATGTGCGTCTAATTTTACCTTAAATCCTAAAATGGTGATTTCCTCCACCACATATTCTGGGAGAGAGTTCCAGGCGTTCACCACCCACTGTGCGAAGCAGAACTTTCTGACATTAGTCATGGCCGTGACCCCTCTCAGCTTCAGTCCATGTCCTCTTGTCTTGACAAAGTGAATAACGCTGTTTCTTGCTCTCTATCCTTTCCCCTTGTCGGTGAGCGAGCTTGCTCCATTTTGTCGATTCCTTTTAATATTTTAAAAGTCTCTATTAGATCCCCTCTTAGTCTTCTCTTCTCAAGGGTGAATAATCCCAGATTTCTAAGGCGTTCTTGGTAGCTCAAGTTCTCCATACCTTTTATTAGCTTCGTCGCTCACCTCTGCACCCTCTTCAGCAGTGTTATATCCTTCTTCAGGTACGGAGACCAGTGTTGGACACAGTATTCCAAGTGTGGTCTAACCATTGCTCCAGAGCTACCATCATAGGTCTCCATGAGCAAAATAAATTCCCAAACACATCAACAGTTCATTTTCATTATTTGTGTGTTCACGATTTGCGATTTTGCTTATCAGCAGCTGCATCTACTATGTTACTATCAAGATGTTCCTACTATTAGAAAGCAAAGTAAATCAAAGTACTGCAATAGTAGACCACAGTGGTGCTAATCAATTTGATCCTGAAGTCTTTCTAGCCAGTCTGTTTTTTTCAGGATGTATATGCACAAAAAATATTTATATAAACTGGGTATTTCGTGTACATCTCATACATATACATTAAAATATCAAATTACACACACACACACGGAAACATGGTATTAAGAAAAAGGTGAGTATTTTAAGACATGTAGGTTATACAAGATTTACATAAGAATAATCTAGAAATGGAACAAAACAGTAAATTGTATAAATACATCAACTGATGTTTTGAAGACTATACTCAGTCAGCAGGTGCTTCTAATGCAGTTACTTGAACATACATGTTACATACAGAACTATATATCTTTTTATTCACCAACATAATTATTTTGTAGAGCTGTAGAGTAATATCATTAATCATTAGTGATCAACTTCAATGGCCTTGATTCAGTCAATCCAACATCAGGGAACAGGCCATAGTAAATAGTTTTTCAAGGATGAAGCAGAGGTTACTCAGGTGATCAAACAGTTGCACAGTTGGCAGTGCTGAGTGTATAATGAAACACTTTTGGCTCGCTTGGTTCCAAGCCAGGAATGCTTCAGCTTTCCTCATTATGTTATATGTTATCTCTTCCCAAATAAGCAGTCACAGTAATCCAGCATATCCAATCAGCAAGGTTTCCACAGCCTAAGCATACGTTTAAAGACTTTCTATAATTTAATGCCAACCCTGCCTAAAAAGCATACTAGATGACAGCAAATAAGAGTATGGCAATGTGAGATTGAAATATCTGGCATGTAGTTTGGGATGAAACTTTATAGGTGACTCCTGGAGTATCTTTGCAGTAGCTTTTTTACAAATTCACTCTAAATTTCTTTGCAGAAAGAGTGAGGCGTTTCCCCACCGGCTAGAGGATGCAAATTTAAGAGACACCATCAACAACTTCTATCGTATCAAGCAGCCTTATGGGGCAAAGATCTGGAAAAACTAATTACACACACAAACAACTATGGTGAATTTAGGAAACACCTAAAAACATACCTGTTCTCGAAATACCTAGGTAACGAATCTGGACAATAGACCCCATCACAATCCCACCCCCAAATCTGATCTTGTAAACTGTTAACCATCAATCTCTAACTATGAATGTTCCATTCAATTTGTAGAATCTTTCTAATTCATTGTAAACCGCATAGAACTTCACGGTCCTGCGGTATATAAACTGTTGTTATTATAATTATTATTATTAAAAGAGGCAGCAACACTGAAAGTATCAATACAAGGACATCTGACACCCTAATATAACTTTCAGCTGTGTGCCCTACCTTTTCCATGTCTAGCATCTCCCTTTCAATTCCCTACCCACCCTCATCCAGCATTTCTCCCTTCCCCTATCTACATCCTCAAGTGGCCAGGAACTCATCTTCCCCTCTCTTCTCCTAGGTGGCCAGCACTTCCCTTCCCTCCTGCTATACAAGGGGCCAGCACCTGATCCTCCCCTCTCTAACCCTCCCCTATGCTAGCATCTACCGCCTTCTTCTCTTGTCATGTCTGTTACCACTGCTACCCTACATCCAACCAGAAGTAAATAACATGGCATGAGACCCCGGAGCACAGACCCATGCACAAGCACTGCCACATCCCAACTTCCTCTCCAGGAAACTTTCTAGGGGGGATGGTCGAAAATGCATGGACCTGTGCTAAAAAGACCTTTGCAGTGCTGAAAGCAGCATTAAAGCACTGTTCTCTTGTCATGTTACAGTCACAAACTCTCTAACACCCACCCAGCCCTACACACACATGCCAAAAGTTCTACTGCCCTAAGCAGATGCCTAATCTACATATCAGAAGGTCAGTCCTATATACTGAAGATGTCAGCTCATCTGGTACTGTAACTGGGGCGAGAGTAGAGATTAAAGGTAGTTTTAAGATGACGAGCTGACTTGCAGAGTCACTGAACAGAGGAAGTGGCACAAGTATAGTGAGATGAAGGGGATTTCTGTATTTACTCTGCATCAAAGGAATCCCTATATTAAGTGGTCAACTGTGCAGATAATTAGACTATATTAATGTGTAGAAAGATGTGTCAAGCCAGCCTAGGAACTTGGTCCACACTGGTCTGATGATGTTAGCCCAGGTTCCCAAGAAAAGACACACAACGCCCTAAGCTAGATTTTCCTTTTCTCTCTCTCTGCTCTATATCTGCATTGGCAGCACTGATTTTTTTCTTTTCCAGGTAGCTAAGACCATGTGCTACCTGAACTACAGAACATTCAGTACATATGGGGGCGCCATATGGTTTAAACATCAGCTGCTCAAATTGCACAGGACTGAATGGTTCAAACAGCTGATGTCTGAACTGTGCGGAGCTCTGTACATATTGAATACCTCAGGGTTCAACTAGCAGATTTATTTACTTATTTATAATCTACACAATTGGAATTCTTGGCAGAGAACAATTAAAAAAAAAAAAAAAAAGTTCCCATTTACCAGCCACAGAAGGAAAGAAGGAAACAGCAGCAGGACAAGATTCCCAAAGCAAAAAAAAAAAATAAAAAGTGACAGCACCATACATACAAGTACATTTAGGGAAAAAATCCCCAACTAGAGTAATTGAAGGCTTGTGCTGCCATAGCCCAAGAAAGCCTGGAAGCCTCCAAATACCTCCCTCCCCCCACCCCCCATTGAGGAAAAAATAAAACTAAAAAAAGGAGGCAGGGGACTAGAGGAGAAGCACTGCACTGGAGTTAAAATACAGTATTAATCTAGTTAAGTGAAGCGATAATAAATCAACTTGCACCCACGCAGAAAAATAGTCTACAAATGCCACACAGTTCTGAATTGAATGTCAACAACAACGCTACTGCTTCCAGGAAACTAGGCAAGCAGCTTACAAAAGATACTTCTGCAATGCTTTGTTTGGTGCTTTGCTAGAAGAGTACGGTAATAGGCTTGCACTGTTGCATCATTATTCATTTGTTAAAAATGGAATGAATCATTTAAAATGCTTTTCCTGAAATTGCATCAGCTAGAGAGATATAAGCAAAATAAATAAATATATAAATTACAAGACAATTAAATGTGCAACTTTATCTTAATGAAAACAAAACACAAATAAATAAAAACACTTACCCACTCCCAATTTTTTTTTTTTTTAACAAAGCCACGCGGCAACCACTCCAAAGTCCTTTAAATTCCCATGAACTTCGGGGCAGTTACCGCAGTGGCCTGACCTAAATGGCTTCGTAAGAAAGGCTCTTGGTGCATTCTTTTCTAATTTCATTGTGCTATAAAAAAAGTCCTATTTAAACTATTCACTGAAGGTTTAAATCATTCATAATCTCTTAAAGAAAAAAAATCTTTCCTGCTGTGTTTTAATTTTCAAAAAGTTTTGGATTTCTTTTCCATCTTTAAGGTATCAACTTCTTTATTATTTTACTAACCATAGCATAAATACAAAAAGGTATCGATACATAAATGATTTAGAATATAAAGCATATAGTTACTCACCTGTATGAACAGCAGACGTTCTCAGAGGTCAGAAGGCATATTTTCTCACATGTGGGTGACGTCATCCATGGAACCCGGAACAGTCAAAAAGTGTACTGTCATTTAAAAATTTTAAGATCACCCATGCCGCACATGTGCAGGTGCCTTCGTGCCCAACATTGGCTCGCAGGGCCATCAATTTAGTAACAAATCTAAGAAGCCAACCAAAGGAGGTGGGAGTAAGAATATATGCCTGTTGTCCTTGGAGAACATCTGCTACAGGTGAGTAACTATGCTTTCTCAAAGGACAAGCAGGCATTATGCTCTCATGTGTGGGACTCCAAAGCTGCCAGGATCATGCCTCTGAGAAGAGTGTTATTGACAACTACCGTGAGTCTGGCAAAAACCAGAAGGGTTGGAGGGAAGTTGGCCTCTAAATGGAGAATACATTTTTTAGAGCTGCTTGGCCGAACCGACTATCCTGTCTGGAATGATTCTCCAAACAATAGTTGGGCATGAAGTTATGAACTGAGGACCAGGTGGCTGCTTTACAGATGTCCTCAATGGTAGATGAATAACTTAAGTCGCCATTGCTCGAATTTTATAGTGCAGTGACATGGCCTTCAAGTGTCAGCCCAGTCCTATCATAGCAAAAGGAGATATTGTCCACCAGCCATGTGGAGATGGTTGTCTTGGTGATAGGAGCTCCAAGTCTGTTAAGATCAAATGACAGGAACAGCTGAAGATCTGTGAGGTTTGGTCCAATCCAAATAAGAAGCAAAGCACATTTACAGTCAAATGTGTGTGGAGTGCTACTTCCCCAGGGTGAAAATGTGGTCTTGGAAAGAAGACAGGAAGAACTACAGATGAAATTCAGAGATGATCTTTGGGAGGAACTTGGAATGTATGCAAAAAAAAAAAAAAAAATCACTCTGTCATGGTAGAACATTGAATAGGGCGGATCTGATATGAGTGCTTGAAGTTCACTGACACAGTGTGCAGATGTATGAGATAAGAGGAAGCCTGCTTTTCCAAGCTAGATGCTTGAGAGATTAAGTCAATAGTGGTTCAAATGTAGGCTTCATCAGAGTTGAAAGTATAACATTAAGATCCCATAAAACCAAAGAAGGCTTGAGAAGTGGTTTGATATGATAAAAGACTTTCATGAAACTGGAAGCTAAAGGATGTATCAATTAAGACTTTATCTAGTTGTGTATGAAAAACACTAATAGCACCAAGATGAGCTCTGACTGAAGTAGTTTTGAGGTCAGAGCAATGAAGGTATAGGAGATAATCCAGAACTGATAGAAGAGGACAAATGATCAGATCTAGAGAATGAAGGTAAAGCGAGTCTACTTGAAACAATAGCAATGCTGTGTGGAAAGTTTTCTAAAAACTTAAATGATGGCTGACACAGGTAGTGTGAAGCCCCTATTTGTAGAGAGAAGATGCCATGCTGTGAGAGCTAACAAACATAGATTGGGATGGAAAAGAGAATCCTCAGTCTGCATTAACAATGCTCTAAAGATTTCAAGTGTGATAGGTTCCTGGTCACTGAGTTGTAGGAGGAGAGGGAACCACAATTGATGCAGCACTGAGGTGCTTTAAGAATCATGGTGGCCTGTTCTTGGTGAAGTTTGAGTAGTCTTTCCAACTAGAGGAATTGGAGGGAAAGCCTAAAGAAACTTGGCTCACCAGTTGAGGAAGAAGACATCCGACTTCAGATGATTGGAAGTGTAAAGTCTGGAACAGAAAAATGGAAGTTTGTAGTTGTGGGGAGAAGCAAAAAGGTCCACGTCTGGGGTCCCCCAATTTGAGAATTGGGATGGTTGAGTTGCGTGACCACTCGTGAAGTTGAAGGAGTCTGCTCAACTTCTCTGCTCATATGTTTTGTTTTCCTGCTAGATCAATTACCTTCAGGTTGCAAGGAATCCCCAGTTAACAAATCTGGATTACTTCTTGGCAAAATGGGCACAACCCCATGCCCCCTTGTTTGTTTATGTAGTATATGATCACCTGGCTGTCTGTTCGAATGAGTACTACTTGATTGAGAAGGCAATCTTGGAATGTGTGGAGAGAATTCTGGATTGCTCCAAATTCCAGGAGATTGATGTGGAGAGTTTTCTTAAGAGCAGTCCAATTGCCCTGAGTATGGAGGCCATTGAGTTGGGCTCCCCAACTAAGCATGGAAGCATCCGTTGTTAATATTTTTTTAGACATGAGAATGAGCATATAATCACATGGAAGAAAAATGTTATAGAACTCAAGGGTGGGATGCCATTTACAGAAGAGGATCTAGGACAGTGGTCTTCATTGCAAGGCCTGTGAGCCAATGGCAGCTCATGGAGACCTTCTGGGCAGCCTGCGCTGTAGTCCAGGGCTCCATCCCCAACCCCACCCTCAGGATCCATTCCTTCCCCTTCCTGGCAGCTTCTCTTACATTCTTCGGGCCGCCAGCAGCGTGAGTGAGGTAAACACACTGCCTTCGGTAGCCCGAAAGCTTTCTCTCTGCTACGTTCTGTTCCTACATATGCAGAAAACAGTAGCAGAGAGAAAGCTTCCAGGCCACCTAAGGCACAGGCTACCGGCAGCCCAAAGAGTGCAAGAACAGCTGCTGGGAAGGAGAAGGGTGAGGTATTACTGGATCCCGTGTAGGGGAGAATGCAGGGGATCACAGGGGGCTTGTTACTAGAAAGAGTCTGGATTGTGGGGATGGGGAAAAAAACATAAAGTGATGCCAGACCTCCGAGGGAGGGAAGGGAAAGGGAGGGGAGAACAGAAATGCCAGACCATGTTAGGGAAGAGAAGAAGAGAAGAGGAGATACCAGACCATGGTAGGGAAGGAAAGAGAAGGAAACAAATGTGTCAGACTACTGGAGAGAAGGGGAAATAAATGCAAGACAAGGGAAAGGAAAGAGGAGAGAGAGATTGCAGACAAATGAGGAAAAAGGAAGGGAAGGAGAGGAGAGAGATACTAGACCACAAGGAGAGGGATATCTGTCTCCTGGAGGGGGAGGGAATGGGAAAGAGATGCTAGACCATGACAGGGAGGAGGAGGGAAAGGAAGGAGAGGAGAGAGATACCAGACCACAAGAAAAGTAAAGGGAATGAGATGTTGGACCACTATAGGGGGGGAGAGAAGGAGAGAGGCAAGCCAGATCAGGGAAGGGAAGGAGGAGAAATTCTAGACTAAGATAGGGGACAGAGGGAAGATAAGAACAGAGAGATGGCAGACCAGAACAGGGGAGGAGACTGTGGGAAGGACAGGAGAAAGATGGCATATCACCAGAGGGAGAGAAAGCAGGAGGAGATGGACAGAGGGGAGGGGAAGGGCAGAGAGAGGGAAGAGATGGTGCAGACATGGAAAAAAAAGATGGATTTGAGATGGAAAAAGAAAAATTGAAAAAAGTTTAATATTAAAAGTTAATGCCAATGATGGGCAGAAAGTGAAGGAGAGAAAAACAACAAATGGATAAGGTGGCCATGGAAACACAGCTAAGAGCACAGACAGAAGGAAGTGCAAAGAGAGACTGAGAAAAATAAAATCACCAGTCAAAAAAGGTAGGAAAATGATTTTATTTTCAATTTAGTGATTGAAATATGTCAGTTTTGACAATTAACATCTGCTGTCTATATATTGCACTGTTCAGGAATAAATGCATCTGTTTCTATTTCTATGGTGTTGTATTGCATGCAGAGTCTGGCATCTTAGGGTTTTGTTTGTGTATATTAGGTCTTTCAGTTTGTGGGCCTTTATTTGCATAGGGTTTATCTGTGTTCTGCATGTGTGATAAAGGCCAGGTGTTCTGATAGGAATGAATGTTGAGAAACATTATTGGCGTCATAGCCCAAAGTACAAACATATTTTCTGGCTCTCCTTCACCCCCTTTGGACCTGGTTTTTAGGTTTTTGCCCCTTCTATTAGGTTTCCCCGCCTCCACAATCCCTTTTTCACTGATAGAGAGAATTAAGGTGATTTGATTAAAATGGTCCCTGGGCCTGTGAGTCTGGAATAGACTACCCCTACACTTACAAGTCCCCTCCTTTTATGGCTTCAGCTGAATGTTAAGACTTATCTTTCCTCCTTATCTAGAATCTAATTGCCAATGTAATAACTGATCCCAATCTTATTGTAAGCTACAATGATTCCTTGCTGAAAATTGTGGGATATAAGAAACTATATGGTATGGTATGGCAGATCAAAAGCTTCTTTAACAGCATCTGATGCCAAGTTGTATTATTTTGATAATACTAAAGATATATTCCTGACATAATCATCACACAATATCCTAAGTATTTTACCATTTGCTTTAGAGAATGCTTTAATACACAATGGATCCCGTTTACAAAGCCACAATAGTGATTCCCAGGCAGCAAATGTGACACAGCCCATTCAATTCCCAAGGGCTATATTTAACTTGCCACGCTAGGACTCGCTACTACAGCTTTGTAAAAGGGGCCCAATATGCATTGCTTACAACATTTAATCTACGGAGTTGAGCACATTTCAGATGCTGAATTAAAGAACAAAGAATACTTACCCTGCTACTCGGTTGGCAAATTCCACAATATCGTCTTTAGTCCTAGGTCCTCTATAATTGTAAGCCAAATCTCCTTTTAACCTTCAAACAAACAAGTGAAATCATTAGCAAATCACTTTTCTTTCGTTATTTTTTTTTCCTTTTCTTTTAATTTTTTTAATGCATGGGGATTTAAAAGTCTTTCCCTACATAATAACACACCCTGTTGATTTGGGTATAAGAATATCAGATGTTACAAGAATTCTATCCTATGATAATTATTGGGTCAATAATTGCACTTCACAGTTGGTGTTTTTGTAAATGACAGCAGTGGCGTTTAAATTTATACCTAGATATTCTGGCCCTGAACAATATCCAAATATTGGCACTGACTGCTGCCAATATTCAGTAGCATTATCCTGGTATGAATTTGAATAGCTCAGTAAAGCTGTCTTACTGTTCTCAGTTAATCAAATAAGCTAGCCGAATACCAATACTGAGTATTACTGGTCTCCAGATAAAACCTGATGAGATATGAAGGAAAGCAGAGAAAACTTGTACTGTGTATATAGAAAAATAAGATATACTGTATTTTTTCGCTCCACAAGACGCATCTGACCATAAGACGCACCGTAGATTTAGAGGAGGAAAACCCAAGAAAAAAATATTCTGAACAAAATTGTGCCTCTGAACCCAGCCCCCTAGAAAAATAGACAAATATACTGCAGCAGACAGATTTTGATCATAAAATTGAAATCCTACCTTTGTTGTTTGGTGATTTTTGATTGCACTAGATAGTTCTTTCTTTCTTTACTTTTCTTTCTTTCCTTTCTTACCTTGTCAGGCTCAACAATTGTCTCTTTCTATTCCCTCCCTACCTTCTTCCTTCCCGAGTTCTTGCCCCCTCCCCCTCACTGCCTTCCAGCCTTTGTCCTTCCTCCCTCCCACACCAAAGCCTGCATGCCTTCCTCGCTGCCACGCTGATTCCTCCTCCCTGGTCCGCCACTCGCCCACTGCTGCCGCAATTCCACAAAGCCTTCCTTCCTCCCTGCCACACCGATTCTTCCTCCCTGGTCCGCCAATAGACACTGCCACCGCTGCAGAACGACCCCTCCGAGCTCCACCATCCCTTCCTCCCCTGGAACCAGACTTTTTAGCAGGCGCCATAAGGAGCACAAAAAAACTCTGGTAAACCCCAACCTATCAACACCCCACTACCCCAAATAACCAGAGGCTCACCTCCCAGGCCATACACCAGTGCCACTAGCACACCCGCACCAAGCTACACCCCACCTACCTGAACACACACACATCCCTGAACTTGCCACAAAACGATTCTCCCCCTTTTTGGGGGTGGAAAAAGTGCGTCTTAGAGAGAAAAATGTGGTACTAAAAATTGTATATGTGTGCCACTTAGCCTCTGTTCAAACTCTGTCAAGTATGCACCATTAAATCATGGGTTTATGTATCATGGCCTATCACATTTCCAAAACTTATTTATTTCAAACATTTACAAACACTTATCCCCATACACATCTATAGTATAAAAACAATTCAACTGTATTTAAAAACCCCTCAAAAGCAGTGTTTTATAACTTAAGCCTGATCTACGTATAAATTCTACGTATAAAACTACCACCTCAACACATATCAGATCCTGCAAAATATTATAAAACCTTCTCCAATATTATTAATATAATTTTAGTTTGTTATGTTTTGATATCATTTCAGTAAGCCAACATACCACTGCCCTAAAAGTGGAGGAGGAAGGACTGGCTTAGTGGTTAGAAAAGCTGCCTCAGCACCCTGAGGTTGGGAATTCAAATCCCACTGCAACTCCTTGTGACTCTCGACAAAGTCACTTAACACTTCATTATCTCAGGTATAAAATAAGTACCTGTCTAAAAAATATGTAAACCGTTTTGATTGTAACCACACAGAAAAAGTGCAAAATATAGACAGCAGATGTAAATAGTCAAAACAGACATATTTCAATCAAGTCTCATCCCCCCTTTGCAGGGTCTCTTGTCCATTTGGCATGTCTTCTCTCTCCATGTCCACCACCCATCTTCCCTCTACACCCCCTATATGTCTTTGTCAAGCATTTGTCTCCCATGTCTCCATCTCCCCCTCTTTTCCGTCATCCACCTCCTGTGCCCCCATCTCTAGATTCTCCCTTCTCGTACTGCTCTGCCCAACTACCCCAATTCTGTAACATCTCTTCTCTTCCTGGCCTGCCCCCCTCCAGCAGTATGACATCTCTCTCTTTTCTCTTTCCGACCTCAAATCTACCCTCTCTTTTTTCCCCCTCCTTGCGAGTCCTGCATCTCTCCCTTACATCCACTCTCCTCTGTACCTTTCCTGCAACAGCAACTGAGACAATTTTCTGCTGGCATTGGAGCCTCTTTTCAGGCGTGTTCCATCTATTCTGAAGCAACTTCCTGTTTTCCGCTTAGGTGGGACATGCATGAAAAGAGGCCCCAATGCCAGCAAAAAACTCTCTCAGTTGCTGCTACCAGAGAAGTAAAAGGGACCGGGGCTATGAAGGTAAGTTGGGGAGGGAGAGATCTGGCTCAGGGATAAAATTTACTAATGGGTGATGGGGTGGCTGTGCCCCAGTACAGCTGTCTCTTTTGCCTCACATTTAATGTAAGCTCTTTTTAGTTCATTTTTGAAGCTTGCATGTAGCTTATTACATACATTCTGCGTTTTTAGTATAGCTGTGTATTATATGGGAGGCATTGTTTTATGATTCATTAATATTCATTTGAAATATTTATTTACTTGATTATTCATTTGTTTTTAACAGTATTTTTAGCGCCTAAGGCAGCCCTGCATATGTGAAACTTGGGCACAAGTAGGTTCACCCCTCCAGTTCTGTTGCTTGCTCAATAAATTCCACTTTGGTTCATCTCGGTTTACATTTTGATCTGTTCATCAGTTTGCCATTCTGGATTTTGAAGACTGACTGCCTTCCTGTATTTTAAACACATTCAGCACATACCACCTGTGCAGAATATGTATCACTGGCCATATAGAGAGAAGCAGAAGGTATGCAAGATAGAGAGACAGACTGTCAGACTGTGTATATGTGTCAGAGAAACTAAGGGCTCCTTTTACTAAGCTGCGGCAGCGTTTTTAGCGCGCGCTACGTGGAAAAACTAACGCCAGCTCAATGAAGGCGTTAGCGTCTAGCGCGCATGACACTGTAGCGCGCGCTAAGCGTCCGCCAAAACCGCTAGCACAGCTTAGTAAAAGGAGTCCTAAGTGTCAGACAGTAACCCCCAGATTCTCTAAATAGCACTTAAATTTGCACACCCTTATTTGGGTATGATCGAGATGCACACACAACTAAACTGGGTAACGAGCAATTAATATCAATAATTTGGTACTATCAATTACTACTGCAATGTGCTATACTATAAAACTATGCGTCCAAATCCCATAATGCACAACCAATGGGGCAGACAGGGCCATTCTGGAAATTTGCACACACTGTTACAGAATGCCACAGATGCATGCCCAAATTGAGCACCAGGATGCAGCAGACATAGGCCCTGGTACCCAGATTTGGGTGTGCGAATTGGATCTATGCATTATTCTATAAAGGGTGTTCAACCAGAGTAGCCTTTAAAGAATAGTACTGCGTGTTGATTTTTTATAGTGCCCAAATTTACTGAATCTAGTCTAGAGAGCTGCACGGGAACGGGGACGACGGGAATCCCGCGGGACCCGCGGGCATCCCGCGGGTTCCCCCTTTGGGTCACGGGGATCCCGTGGGGATGCCCCCTAGGGTCGCGGGGATCCCGTGGGGACGCCTCCGAGGGTCGCGGGGTTCCTGCGGGGCTGGATGTACTCAGTCGCGCGGCTCTTCTCCCTACCTTCTCTGCTTGCAGCACAGAGCCGAACGGAAGTCTTCCCGACGTCAGCGCTGACGTCGGAGGGGAGGGAGGGCTTAAACAAAGCCCTCCCTCCCTCCGACGTCAGCGCTGACGTCGGGAAGACTTCCGTTTGGCTCTGTGCTGCAGGCAGTGCAGGTAAGGAGGAAAGTAGCCTCGCGGTTCGAGTGGCTACCAAGGGAGGGGGCGGTCCGCCCCGCCACACCCCGCCCCGGTTGCAGCACAGCCGGCCAGGTCCCCTTACTTTTGTGGCACTTCCTCGACCGACCGACAACAGCCCCGGTCCGACAATCCTCCCTGCCCTGTAGCCGCGAATCTAAATTATCTTCTTACAGCAGCTGTAATAAGGTAATTTAGATTCGCAGTTAAGGGCAGGGAGGTTTGTCGGACCGGGGCTGTTGTCAGTCGGTCGGGGAAGTGCCACAAAAGTAAGGGGACCTGGCCGGCTGTACTGCACCCGGGACGGTAGAGAAGGAGTGGGGAGAAGGACGCTGAAAGGCCATGGGGAAGACGGGAGGAGGGGGGGAAGGACTCTGAAAGCACTTGAAGACAGAGGAGGGAGAAGGACGCTGAAAGCACATGGGGAATACAAAGGGGTGGAGAAGGACGCTGAAAGGCCATGGGAAGGACGGGGGGGGGGAAGGACTCTGAAAGCACTTGTGGAAGACAGAGGGGGGAGAAGGATGCTGAAAGCACATGGGGAAGACAAAGGGGTGGAGAAGGACGCTGAAAGGACATGGGGAAGACAAAGGGGTGGAGAAGGACGCTGAAAGGCCATGGGAAGGGCGGGGGGGAAGGACTCTGAAAGCACTTGTGGAAGACAGAGGGGGGAGAAGGATGCTGAAAGCACATGGGGAAGACAAAGGGGTGGAGAAGGATGCTGAAAGCACATGGGGAAGACAAAGGGGTGGAGAAGGACGCTGAAAGGACATGGGGAAGACGGGGGGTGGGGTGGAGAAGGACGCTGAAAGGACATGGGGAAGCAGAGGGGGGAGAAGGACACTGAAAGCACATGTGGAAGACAGAGGGGGGAGAAGGACGCTGACAGGACATGGGGAGGATGGCGGGGAGAAGGACGCTGAAAGGAAATGGGGAAGAGAGAGTAGGGAGAAGACACTGGCAGGGAAGAAGACAGATGCCAGACTATGGGGGAGCGGAGAGAAGAAGATGGGTGCCAGACCAATTTGGAAGGGGGAAGAAAGGGAGAGGCACAGTAACAGAGCAAATGGAAGATGCAGAAGGAAGAGAGACAGTGGATGGAAGGAATTGAATGAGAACATGAGGAAAGCAGAAACCAGGCAACAAAGGTAGGAAAAGAATTATATTTCTTTTTTTTTATTTTGCTTCAGGATAAAGTAGTATATTAGTTGTGTTGATAAAAATTTATAAACATTAGAGGCTCTGGTAGAAACCCATTTGCAAAGTATGTATTCTTCCCAATTAATATTTTCAAATTAATAAAGTCTTTTTGCTTATTTGTAAATGGGTTTCTACCAGAGCCTTTAATTCAGTAGCATAATTAAATGAAATAACAATTTCTGAAGTTTATATGGACGGGCGGGGACGGAGGGGATTCCTCGCGGGGACGGGTGGGGACGGAGGGGATTCCTTGCGGGGACGGGTGGGGACGGAGGGATTCCTCACGAGGACGGGTGGGGACGGGTGGGATCCTCACGAGGACGGGTGGGGACGGGTGGGACTTTGGCGGGGACGGGTGGGGACGGGTGGGATTTCTGTCCCCGCGCAACTCTCTAATCTAGTCCTAAGTCTACAATAGAACAAGTACCTATGAAAGACCAACTTGCTACGTGAGAGAGTGTATTAGACAGTGAGGTTGGGACAGTAAGTATACGGCCAAAACTGTCTTTTTAGCCCTTCATAGTAAGTGGCATTAAGTTTATTATAATATTAAGAAAATTGTCCTACTTCTCATGAACTCAGCTGCAATGCCCCTCCCCCCCCAAAAAAAAAGAGATACACATGATCAAAATGCATTTATAAATATTAAACAAAGATCTCAGTACTTACAGCTTTATTGTTGGAAACCCACGAACACCAAATTCAGAAGCAATACCTGAAAAAAAATAATGGATGAAATACTTATTAAAATGAACTGTGTAAACTTCAAAAACTAAGTTGCAACTCAATTAAGATAACACATGTAATTTTAATGTCTGCAGGAACACTTCACCTTTTGAAAACAGAAGAACACCTTATTCTTTCATTTAAATAAACTGGACAAACAGAATTTTTCAAAGTAGTAGTAAGTAATGGTCATTTTTAATCTAATCAAAATTGAACTTGTTAGGATCATATGAGCTTTGCGGTTTCTTAAATGGATTATCTAAGAAACATTTTTAAAAAAAATATTGTCTATGTGCTCAGAACCCAGTGCCTTATCCATGAAATGTGATTGTCCATCTATCAAAGCATATTTTAGTCCAAAATTTTTCAGTATTAAAATACATTGTTAGACTTATCTTGATTTATTCCTGATGCAATGGACAATTGTCTTCTTCGGTCATCTATTTCCACCAATGTGCAGAAAAAATATATATATTGTGATGTGCTTCAAAGTAGGACAAGCCTTAACAGATCTAGTAGTATACCAATATACACCAATTGAGAGGGACAAATATTACCATAAATCACATATTTCAAATTGCAATTAGTATTAGAATGAGCACATATAGTACAAGATGTCTGATGGCCAGTCCAATTTATCCCTTCAATAGTACTCTGGCACCATTGGCAGGTACCACAGGATGTATGACCAACAAGTTCTTCTTGTTGATTATCTACATAATCAATTCACTTATATGAAAGAATCTGTCCCAAATTTTTGATTGGTTGATAAACAAATCAGTTTTTCCAAAAGGCATGAAAATAATGAACAAACCTGCTAAAAACTACAAAAATCCAAATGGAAATGGAAAAATGACAGTTTGTCATCTTTCAGAGTCTCCTAATATGCTAATAAGAGCATTCTTTGAGTATATTTAGCTCACAAATATGCTTTGCGAACTACAGAGGAGGGATATTCCCTGCTCAAAAATGTGTCCAGTATGGACACTGCCACATGCACTGTCATTTTAAATCTTTTTAGGCAGTGCCCATACCAGGTGTGTGCCAGTGCCTTCCTGTCCAACGTCAGCTTATGGGACCTTCAATTCAATTACAAAGCTAAGAAGCCAAACTAGAGTAGGTGGACAGGTTGTGAGAATATATGCCTGCTGTCCTAGAACACCTGCTAAAGGTAAGTATCTTTGCTTTCTCCGAGGACAAGCAGGGATAATATTCTCACACATAGGACTCCCAAGCTGTAAAGATTTTGTCTCTGGAAAA
Organism: Geotrypetes seraphini; assembly: GCF_902459505.1. Taxonomy (NCBI): domain Eukaryota; kingdom Metazoa; phylum Chordata; class Amphibia; order Gymnophiona; family Dermophiidae; genus Geotrypetes; species Geotrypetes seraphini. The sequence goes on from NC_047085.1 coordinate 165,814,548, forward strand.
GGATTAACACTGAATAAACAAATAGTCGCCATTGCAGCTCAACTGGTCAGGTAGAATGAAAACTGTGAAGATGTCTGCTGCTCCAATTTCTATGTATTGCATGGGTATGATTCCAACATTGTTTTAAAAACATTTATGTAGAAATTAATAATCTTATAGTTAACTGCATTTGGAAGAATAAACGACCTAAGATCACTCTAAAATTGTTACAATTGCTATCATCTAGCCTTCATCCTTTGACAAGGTATTTTTTGATCAGGGCCTCCTTCAGAATATTTGGAACCTGCTTGGCTCTGCCTTGAGAGATCACTTACTGCTCCTTATAGTCTATGGTGTGACGAGGAGGGTTTCCTCTTTGTACGGAACTGGTCAACCTTCCTGGGGAAAAACAAGCTCTACAGGAGAGACGGACTGCATTTGAGCACGGCTGGGACGAGGATGCTGGCACGTAACATCCAGACCTGCATAGACATGACTTTAAACTGATAACAAGGGGAAAGCCGATAGTTGATCTGACCTCGACACATCGGACCACAGTATCAAGCAAGGATACTGAAACAGGAAATGGCGATAGTGGACTAGGGACAAAATGGACACTTTATGGACATAAACCCAAAGATGCAGCACAGGGACCCGAGAGGCAACTAGAGCTAAAGAGCAAGACAAGGAGGAAACAGCAGGATCCAGAGGGCTATCAAAGAACAAAGAAGCGGGCAGAGGACGGGATAGACACACCACAGGAGGCAACACGTGAGGAGACCAGCAGGAGCAACAAATCAAGAGTAGATCCAAAAGAAAAGGTAACAAACTGGGACTTAAATTGCCTATATACAAATGCTAGGAGCCTAAGGACTAAAATGGGGGAGCTAGAAGTTATAGCCGGAAATAAGGACATAGACATAATAGGAATCACAGAGACATGATGGACAGAGGACAACAAATGGGATGTGGCCCTTCCAGGGTACAAACTCTACAGGAAGGACAGGGCACACAAGAAGGTGGGAGGAATAGCACTGTATATAAAGGACTCCATTCCTTCATCCAGAACAGAAACAACAATAGGGGCAGACAGTCTGGAGTCACTATGGGTTAAGCTGACAGGAGGGGAAGGAGCTGACATCAAATTGGGATTGTACTATCGCCCACCAGGACAGCCAGAAGCAAACGACCTGGAACTGGAGGCCAAACTGAGGCAGGTGTGCAAAAGTGGAAGGGTGGTGGTTATGGGGGATTTCAACTATCCGGGAATAGACTGGGACATTGAAACATAGAAACATAGAAATAGACGGCAGATAAGGGCCACGGCCCATCTAGTCTGCCCACCCTAATGACCCTCCCCTACCTTTGCCTAGTGAATAGAGCCCATGTGTCGATCCCATTTGGCCTTAAAATCAGGCACGCTGCTGGCCTCAATCACCTGCAGTGGAAGATTATTCCAGCGATCAACCACCCTTTCAGTGAAAAAGAATTTCCTGGTGTCACCTCGTAGTTTCCCGCCTCTGATTTTCCACGGATGCCCTCTTGTTGCCGTGGGTCCCTTGAAAAAGAAGATATCTTCTTCCGCTACGATGCGGCCCGTGAGATACTTGAACGTCTCGATCATGTCCCCCCTCTCTCTGCGCTCCTCAAGCGAGTATAGCTGCAGTTTGTCTAACCTTTCTTCGTACGGGAGATCTTTGAGTCCTGAGACCATCCGGGTGGCCATTCTCTGAACCGACTCCAATCTCAGCACATCTTTGCGATAATGTGGTCTCCAGAATTGCACACAGTATTCCAGGTGGGGCCTCACCATGGATCTATACAATGGCATAATGACTTCCGGCTTACGGCTGACGAAACCCCTGCGTATGCAACCTAGGATCTGTCTTGCCTTGGATGAAGCCTGCTCTACCTGACTGGCAGCCTTCATGTCCTCACTGACGATCACCCCCAAGTCCCGTTCTGCTACCGTTCTTGTTAGGATCTCACCATTAAGAGTATAAGTCTTGTATGGATTATGGTTGCCTAGGTGCATGACTTTGCATTTTTTGGCATTGAAGCTGAGTTGCCAGGTCCTAGACCAGCGCTCCAGTAGGAGTAGGTCATGCATCATGTTGTCGGGCATTGAATCTTCGTCCGTTGTGCATTTTCCCACTACATTACTTAGTTTGGCGTCATCGGCGAATAAGGCTATTTTACCTCGAAGCCCTTCTGCCAAGTCTCTTATAAAGATGTTGAATAGGGTCGGTCCCAAGACCGAACCCTGTGGCACTCCACTGATCACCTCCGTCATTTCTGAGGGGGTGCCGTTCACCACTACCCTTTGAAGCCTACCACCAAGCCAGTTCCTAACCCATTTCGTCAATGTGTCACCTAATCCTATAGAACTCATCTTGTTCAGCAACCTGCGGTGTGGTACGCTATCGAAGCTTTGCTAAAGTCCAGGTACACGATGTCCAGGGACTCCCCAACATCCAGCTTCCCCGTCACCCAGTCAAAGAAGCTGATCAGGTTGGATTGACATGATCTCCCCTTAGTAAATCCATGTTGACAGGGGTCCCGTAGATTTTCCTCATCCAGGATCTTATCCAATTGTCGTTTGATCAGAGTTTCCATAAGTTTGCTCACTATAAATGTTAGACTCACTGGTCTGTAGTTTGCTGTCTCCATCTTTGAGCCTTTCTTGTGGAGTGGAATGACGTTAGCCGTCCTCCATTGGGCACTCAAATTGCACGAGAGAAACTAAACTAAATTCCTAGAGGCGATAAGGGACTGTTTCATGGAGCAGCTGGTCACAGAACCAACGCAAGGGGATGCCACTCTAGACCTAATCCTAAACGGGCTAGAGGGACCCGCAAAGGAAGTGGTGGTACTAACACCATTAGGGAACAGTGATCACAACATGATCCAGTACAAATTAAACATGGGAACATCAAAGGTGAAAAGAACCACAACGACAGCACTCAACTTCAGAAAAGGAAACTACAAGGACATGAGAAAATGGTAGGAAAAAAGCTCGGCAGCAACTCAGGGAAGGTGAAGACCGTAAAGGAAGCCTGGACACTGCTTAAAGGCACAGTGCTCGAGGCACAAGACCTGTGCGTCCCAAGGTTTAGGAAAGGGTGCAAAAAAAATCGAACTAGAAACCCAGCATGGATAACATCTGCAGTTAAAAAAGCGATAAGCGACAAGAAATCATCCTTCAAGAAATGGAAAAAGGAACCAACAAAGGAAAACCAGAAAGAGCACAAAAGACACCAGAAAGAATGTCATCGAGAGGTCAGGAAGGCAAAAAGAGAATATGAGGAAAGACTGGCAGGAGAAGCAAGAAACTTCAAACCCTTCTTCAGGTATGTGAAAGGGAAACAACCAGCCAGAGAGGAAGTGGGACCACTGGACGACGGAGACAGGAAAGGAGCGATAAAGGAGGAAAAAGAGATAGCTGAAAGGTTAAACAAATTCTTCTCGTCGGTCTTCACCAGAGAGGACACATCCAATATCTCAGAACCCGAGGTGATTATAAACGGAGAACACGACGAAAGGCTGGTATAACTAGAGGTAAGCAAGGAGGATGTCCTCAGACAGATAGACAGACTAAAGAGCGACAAATCACCAGGCCCGGACGGCATCCACCCAAGGGTACTAAAAGAACTGAGAAACGAAATAGCAGAGACACTTCGCCAAATATGTAACCTCTCCCTAAAAACTGGGGAGATCCCAGAGGACTGGAAAATAGCAAATGTCACGCCCATCTTTAAGAAGGGATCAAGGGGTGACCCGGGAAACTACAGGCCTGTAAGCTTGACCTCGGTTCCAGGAAAGATGATTGAAGCAATGGTAAAGGACACAATCTGCGAACACATAGAAAACAGTGGACAACTGAGGGCGAGCCAGCATGGCTTCTGCAAGGGAAGGTCATGCCTCACGAACTTGCTGTACTTCTTTGAGGGAATAAACAGTCAGATGGATAAGGGAGAATCCATGGACATCATTTACCTTGACTTCCAAAAGGCCTTCGACAAGGTACCTCACGAACGGCTACTTAAAAAACTGTGGAACCACGGGGTGCAAGGGGATATCTACCGATGGATCAAACACTGGCTAGCGGGCAGGAAACAGAGGGTTGGAGTCAAGGGCCAATACTCAGATTGGCAATGGGTCACGAGCGGAGTTCCGCAGGGGTCGGTGCTGGGACCTCTACTGTTCAATATATTTATTAACGATCTGGAGACAGGGACAAAAAGCACAGTTACTTACCGTAACAGATGTTATCCAGGGACAGCAGGCAGATATTCTTGACTGATGGGTGACGGCACCGATGGAGCCCCGGTACGGACAATTTTAGAGTGATTGCACTCTAAGAACTTAGAAAGTTCTAGTTAGGCCGCACCGCGCGTGCGCGAGTGCCTTCCCGCCCGACGAAGGCGCGCGGTCCCCAGTTAGGATAAGCCAGCTAAGAAGCCAACCCGGGGAGGTGGGAGGGGCGCAAGAATATCTGCCTGCTGTCCCTGGATAACACCTGTTACGGTAAGTAACTGTGCTTTATCCCAGGACAAGCAGGCAGCATATTCTTGACTGATGGGTGACCTCCAAGCTAACAAAAAGAGGGACGGAGGGAAGGTTGGCCATTAGGAAAACAAATTTTGTAAAACAGATTGGCCGAAGTGTCCATCCCGTCTGGAGAATGCATCCAGACAATAGTGAGATGTATGAACTGAGGAGCCTTGCAGATTTCCTCAATGGAAGTGGAACGGAGGAAAGCTACAGACGCTGCCATAGCTCTAATCTTGTGGCCCGTGACAGAACCTTCCAGTGTCAGGCCCGACTGAGCGTAACAGAATGAAACGCAAGCAGCAAGCCAATTGGACAGGGTGCGTTTAGATACAGGATGACCCAACTTGTTAGGATCAAAGGACAAAAACAGTTGAGGAGATGATCTGTGAGGTTTGGTGCGTGCAAGATAGTAAGCCAGAGCACGTTTACAATCCAAGGTATGCAAAGCCTGTTCACCTGGATTAGAATGAGGCTTTGGAAAAAATACAGGTAGGACAATGGATTGGTTAAGATGAAAGTCAGACACAACCTTAGGGAGAAATTTTGGATGAGTACGGAGGACCACCTTATCATGGTGAAAAACAGTGAAAGGTGGATCGGCCACTAGTGTATGCAGCTCAATGACCCTCCTGGCAGAAGTGAGAGCTATAAGGAAGACCACTTTCCAAGTAAGAAATTTGAAATGCGCTGTGGCCAAAGGTTCAAAAGGAGGCTTCATTAAAACGGAAAGAACCACATTGAGATCCCAAACCACAGGAGGGGGTTTGAGAGGTGGTTTCACATTGAAAAGTCCCCTCATGAATTTAGAAACCAAAGGATGAGCCGAGAGGGGTTTTCCATGTACCGGCTCATGAAAAGCAGCAATTGCACTAAGGTGAACTCTGATAGAAGTAGATTTAAGGCCAGAGTCAGATAAGGAAAGAAGATAGTCTAACACCAGTCCCACTGCTAGAGACATGGGATTATGGTGATGTAAGAGGCACCAGGAAGAAAACCGAGACCACTTCTGTTGATAACACTGAAGAGTGGCCGGTTTCCTGGAAGCATCAATGATAGAACGGACAGGCTGAGAAAGGAGTGAATGAGCCGAAGTCAGCCCGAGAGTGTGATACGAGTGTGAAACGGATGTTATGAAAGAATTATTAATATTGAATGACACTGCCTAGGATCCATGAAAGCTGTCACAAGGATGAGAACGAGCCAGGCCAGAAATTTTTCAGCACCTACTGATAAACTGCCTATTGTCACTGTCAGCACACGAGCAGAGCCAGGAGTTTTCAGCACCTGATGATAGGTGCTTAACAGAAACACACTCTCACCACATGAGATAAGCACGCGTTTGTACTTCCAATCTGGCTAAAGGGGGTAGGGAAAAAGTACAATATAAAAAGTGCTTGCCAAGAAAGGTAAGCAGGGACATTTCTTTTCCATTGCTGACGAGCTGTGTGATGTCATATTGAATAAGCCTCCTGATTGTGGTCCCCCCATCGGAGTGATGCAATAACCGGTAATGTATTGATTCAAACTCTGTACTTAATCAATGATTATGGCTAGAAATATTGTATATATGTAATAAAACTTAATTTGTATACTATTTTGATTTCCTGGCATTCTGTCCAGTGTGGAAAGTGACTGAAGGCCTTTTTTATTTTGCCTTTTTAAAATAGTAATACATTAATTGGCGTAGTCAGCAGGATTTCTCTAAAGAAAACCTGAGCGCTCTTGTGATACAGGAATGTTCAGGAAGAGAGAGAAATCCTCAAAAGAACCTACAGAGGTGCCCGGCTGGACCGAGGCACCGTATAATTTAATAGCACAAGAACTAGCCAATAATCATGGATTAGCAGAGTCATGGGAAAAGGTTCTGGGAAGTGCAGAACCAATTGATCTTGTACAAGCTTTAGGAAAATGCCCCGATAAATCGGGTGATGTAGTGGCTTTAGCTCGAAGGAGCTGGGTATTGACCTCTGCCTACCGAATAGTGCACATTCGGTTGCAAACAGCAGTTCAGGAACAAATTAAAGCAGAACGGGCGCAGATGGAAGCAGAGAGGCGTTGTCTTATGCTGGAATGTAGTGGTAAGCTTTTAAGAGACAAATTAGATCACTATCAAAAGATAGCTGAGGAATCTGCAGTTTATATTGCTGCCACAAAATATAAGAAAAGGCGCGGTCGCGTAAATAGAATAAAGGTGCAGAAACATATTGCGACCGCTACAGTAAATTGGGACCCTAGTAAGTGGGATGGGGATGTTTGGGATAGTACTGACTCGAATGATGAAAGGGTTTGGGATGATTGTCCAGGAGGACCTCGGTGTCCTGATACTGAAATAGATCCCCCCGTTGGTGTAAGTAACCCATCGGTAAAACCAGTAACTAGGCGAAAACATCAGACCACTTATGGACCTGATAGGCAGGATAAAAGAGGGGGGGATGGACAAAGAATCCCGGTACGGAATAGGGATGGAGTGGTATTGAATGTGGATGGGACACCCGCAGCGGAGGGGGATCAGGTGATGTATGAGACTGAATTGGTGCCCCATGTGCAAGCAAGAGAAAGTTTAGAGGATTTCACTCAGGCAGAAGTGGACGATATATTGGGAAGATTTAGGCAAAGAAGTGGGGAAGGAGATATGAAATGGGTGGTACGATTAATGGATACGGGAGCAGCTGGAGTAAGTTTGGATAAAGGGGATATACACAAATTTTACACTGTAACGCGAGACCCTATAGTAACACGGGCGATGCGTACATACTTTGAAGGAAGAAATGGGGAAAATATTACTTTGGCGGGGCTCATTATTTATGGGATGAGGGATAAATATCCAACTGAAGGGGATATTCCTGCTAATGATAGACCGTGGTTTGCTTTGAAAGATGGGATTGAAAGGGTGAAAGAGGAAGCAATGCGCAGCTCCCTACACATCCTAGAAGTCACAGAGGATCCTTATGTAATCCCTGTAACTGCAGGATTTAGAAATAGGATATTAAAAACTACGCCCCCAGCATACAAGGCTGTGATGATGACCCTGTTATTATCATTAACTGGGGATCAGGTCTCTGTCTTATTAGATAGAATGATAGAATTGCAAGATATGGGGGAATGGTCAAAAAATGAGGGAACTAATATGGAAAGAAGAAGAGAAATAAGGCCTCCCCCCAGACATCCTCAATTTACGAGTAACAGTCACGAGGGGAGGGTATCAAGGAAGGAAATGTTTCAAGCTTTAATCAAGGCAGGGGTAAACAAGGAAAAAATAGATGGGGCAGAAACTGGAGTATTATGGGGACTTTATAAGCAAAAGGTGTTAAAAAACAGGAAGGTGACTAAAGAAATGTCGAAAGAAAAGAAAGAGAAAGGAAAAGATGAAAGGAAGGAGGTAGAAAAACCAAAACTTCCAGATTGGGAACAATATAAGGATCTGTACCCCTGGAAGGAATTGGCAGTAGCTATGGCCTCTCAATTTAAGGATTACATGATGTTGACTCCAACAGCCCCTCCTCCCATGACAGAGGATTCAGAATAGGTAGCGAGCCGAACTCCTATGTGGATAAAACCTGATGAACGTCCATATGTTCAATTAGGAATACATTGGAAGGGAGGAAATGTGCAACGGGTTCCTGCTCTAATTGATACTGGAGCGGAGGCTACCTTAATATATGGGAATCCACAAAAATTCAAAGGACCAAAAATAAAAATTTCAGGGTTAGGAGGGAAAGTAACGGAGGGTGTACAAACTCAAGTGACATTGAAATTGGGAAATTTACCTCTGCGGAAATGTACTGTCATCATAGTACCCATTCCGGAGTATATAATAGGAATGGACATTTTAAAAGGGATGACACTTCATTTACCGGAGGGAAAATATGCCTTTGCTGTGAGAAAGTCTTCAATAGAAGCTTGTCCAATATTGGTAGGTAAGGTAAAAATGACCCCAGTACATATACCTCCAGCCACAAAATTAATTGCAATGAAGCAATACCGAATACCAGGAGGGCATAAGGAAATTACAGAAACTATAAGGGAAATGGTGGAGGCAGGGGTGATGGTACCTATCACCACCGCCTGGAATAATCCAGTGTGGCCAGTCAAGAAAAGTGACGGTACATGGAGAATGACCGTGGATTATCGTCAACTAAATAAATTTACCCCGCCACTTACGGCTGCAGTCCCTGATACGATAGGGATTATTGAAAGGATCCAGGGACATGATGGGGAATGGTATGCCGTAATTGATTTAGCTAACGCATTCTTCACTATCCCTATTGAAGAACGTGCCCAACCTCAGTTTGCATTCACATGGCAAGGAAGGCAATTTACTTTTACTAGGCTACCACAGGGATGGTTACATAGTCCTACCATTTGTCATCGAATAATAGCGAAACATTTAGATGAATTTCAGAAGCTCCCATCTATACAAATTTCTCATTACATCGACGACATATTGATACAGGGAACAACGAAGGAAGAGGTGCAAGGGCAGTTAGATTTATTAATTGACCATATGAAAAAGAAGGGATGGGAAATAAATCCAACAAAAATACAAGGACCGGCAACATCGGTAAAATTTTTAGGAATTCAGTGGAATAGAGGACATAGGGAAATCACAGAGAAAGCAAAACGAAAAATATTAGATTTTCCCACTCCAAAGAATAAGCAGGAGATGCAATCATACATTGGTTTATTTGGATTTTGGAGACAACATATTCCACATTTGAGTCAACTACTGAGCCCATTATACAAGGTAACGCGTAAAAAATATGAGTTTATGTGGGAAGAAGAACAGCAGGTTGCTTTTGAAAATGCTAAACAAGCCATACAGACCGCTGTAGATTTGTGGCCCATGAGAGAGGGGGAAGTAGAATTACATGTATCTATTAATCAAATGCATGCTAATTGGTCATTATGGCAAAAACAAAGTGGAAAACGGGTACCATTAGGATTCTGGAACAGGAAATTCCCGGAAGCAGGTGAAAAATATATTCCCTTCGAAAAACAACTTTTAGCATGTTATTGGGCGCTAGCTGAGACAGAACAAATAACATTAGGTCATACAGTACTATTGCAACCACAAATTCCAATTATGCAATGGGTAATGTCTGATCCCAAGTCAAATAGAGTAGGATATGCTCAGGAACAAAGTATTATTAAATGGAAATGGTACATTTCCCAAAGAGCTAAAATAGGCGAGCACGGGGTCGCTACTTTACATGAAAAAATAGCTAATATTCCTAACGGAGAGCTGGAAATCAAAAAGCCAGTATATGCTCATGAATCCCCAGTAAAATGGGGAGTGGGATTTGATAATCTCACGTCAGAACAACAAAAACATGCTTGGTTCACAGATGGGTCTGCCAAATATGTGGGGGGAGAGCGGAAGTGGAAAAGTGTGGCCTATAACCCTAAAACTGATACTACCCTAGTGATGGAAGGAAAAGGAATGAGCAGTCAATACGCTGAATTGATGGCGGTAGTCACTGCTTTAAGGAAAGAAAGAGGAGGGGAATGCCATCTTTTTACTGACTCCTGGTCGGTCGCTAATGGTCTTGCTACATGGTTAATGGGATGGAAGTCCCATAATTGGCTAATTCATGGTAAGGAACTGTGGGGTAAAGAATTGTGGCAAGACATAGAAGAAATTGTACAGGAAACCACAGTGTCAGTATTTCATGTAGATGCACATATGCCTGTTGATTCAATGGAACGATTGTTTAATTCCCAAGCAGATGCTGCAGCTGCCATTTCTGTAACAACTACTAATGAAATTCCTAAGGTGGAAGAATGGTTGGAAGGTACAGCCATTTGGGCACATCAGAAAAGTGGACATCTTGGAGAAAAAGCTACTTACAGATATGCGTGTGCCTTGGAATCCTTGGAATATGGTATGGGGTAAGAGGCGCTGCCCCCGGGCGACGTATTACAATTAAAGAAGGGGTCGTTACGTCATGGAGATGGAAGCATTCTTCAATGGATCGGAAGCAAGATAACTTCACTTGCAGCGCTAACTCCAGATGTATCATTGCAAATGTGACAATAAAAGACCATACATGGATTACAGAAATTAAAAGCAATGAACACACTAGACCAATCGCCCAATACGTATTATATGAGGGACTAAACACTACCTTGAATATAACTACAGAAGTGCTAGTCATGTGTTGTCAAACAGAAGAATTTATGACATGGAACAGTTCGACTCAGAGGTATTTTGTTACAAACAATTGTACTACATATATTGGAACCCAAATGAATATTACTGTGAATAGGTCTTATGTAGTATGTACTAATGCCACAGAAATTTATAACCGATCAATGTGGGTAGAATTTGTGATATTCATAAAAAATGATACGGCCAAGATAGATCCAGGACAAATAAAGAGATTACCATCCACATGTGAAATGGTAGGTCTACACGCACAAAAAATTAATGTGATGTTTGAAATATCATTTCCTCCCTCTTCTCAGTGTTCATACCGAGGAAGGAGAGCATGGTATGATACATTAATGGGGGGATATGGTACCATCACAGGTACTTTAAACACATTTGATATTGAAACATTGGCCAATAGATTACATAAGGCGGGAAGTAATATTAATGATGCTTTGACTATAGCTGCAAAATGGATGCCTACCATATGGCAATCTGCATTATTACAAACAGGGATTGATAATCAATTACTTAACCTAGCAAATGCCACAGCAGATATTGAATATATAATTGATCAGAAGGTTTCCAACATAATTAATTGGACTCTATGTACGTTACAAACCATGCAGCAACAACAACAAAAAGGAATTTTTCAATCTAAATTAATGACTGGAAATGAGCAGATATGGAGGACCGTGTTTAATAAAACTATACCAAAAACCTTTTGGATACAATTTCAAGCACCAGAAGTACAATGTAATGATACTCACTGCATAGGAATGTTTAAAATGTATAATGTTACCAAAAAAATTATTATGTGTAAATATGTAGTGTTACACCTCATACTAGGGGAACCTCAGAAACAATTTTTCTGGGCACCTAAATTCAACGGACAAATGATTGATATGAATAATCAAACTCATGATTTAACATTTTGTGACTCCACATTGCAAGGGCGTATTTGCAAATTACAATCAATAGTATATGAACCATGTTTATTACAAAATACTGTAAATGTGTGTGAATGGACCATATTACCGGTAACTTATCAATATATGATTGAAATAGCACCACGTGTAATATGTGTGGTGACTAATGAGCCAATAATACCAAAAATGATAGTACCGTTTGTAGGATGCTTACACAATATGTCAACACTTCTTTGGCAGAATCAAACTTATGTTTTAACTCCTGATTTAGGACTTAAAACAAATGTACTCTGGGAAAACAATTTTTCCGTTCCAAATTGGGATTTGAAGTTGGAAAAGTTAAAGGCAATAATACAAGGATCCCGTAGGATAAATCAGTCCATAAGGAATTTGAACAAAAGTATATTAGAGCACCAGATTAGTACTACCATTGTAGCAGATCAAATTATTCATATTGGATCCACAATTGCAGATGCAACTTCGCATCACTGGTGGGATGTGTTTCTGGGCTATGCACCATCAGCTACTACCACTTTGAATTGGCTAATTCACCCTTTACTTATTCTAACCATAGTAGTACTTGTTTTGTCCTTGTGGAATTGTTACGTGGTTTATGGACTATGCTGTAAATCAACACGGCCCACGATGGTATCCTATGGCAGTATCACTCAATAAGGACCGAATGTGATACGAGTGTGAAACGGATGTTATGAAAGAATTATTAATATTGAATGACACTGCCTAGGATCCATGAAAGCTGTCACAAGGATGAGAACGAGCCAGGCCAGAAATTTTTCAGCACCTACTGATAAACTGCCTATTGTCACTGTCAGCACACGAGCAGAGCCAGGAGTTTTCAGCACCTGATGATAGGTGCTTAACAGAAACACACTCTCACCACATGAGATAAGCACGCGTTTGTACCTCCAATCTGGCTAAAGGGGGTAGGGGAAAAAGTATCCAATCCATAAAGAGGGGCTGGGTATACAACCCACGAGCTACCCCACGAGCTAAGCTAGATGTTTTCAAGACATGCTGATTGGGGATTACACTCTCAACATGAGATAAGCACGCGTTTGTACCTCCAATCTGGCTAAAGGGGGTAGGGGAAAAAGTATCCAATCCATAAAGAGGGGCTGGGTATACAACCCACGAGCTAAGCTAGATGTTTTCAAGACATGCTGATTGGGGATTACACTCTCAACATGAGATAAGCACGCGTTTGTACTTCCAATCTGGCTAAAGGGGGTAGGGAAAAAGTACAATATAAAAAGTGCTTGCCAAGAAAGGTAAGCAGGGACATTTCTTTTCCATTGCTGACGAGCTGTGTGATGTCATATTGAATAAGCCTCCTGATTGTGGTCCCCCCATCGGAGTGATGCAATAACCGGTAATGTATTGATTCAAACTCTGTATTTAATCAATGATTATGGCTAGAAATATTGTATATATGTAATAAAACTTAATTTGTATACTATTTTGATTTCCTGGCATTCTGTCCAGTGTGGAAAGTGACTGAAGGCCTTTTTTATTTTGCCTTTTTAAAATAGTAATACAGAGAGAAACCAAGCTGCCAGGTGCAGAGACTGCAGATTGGAAATTCAGAAGGGACTGATGATGCTGAGTAAGCAGAGAAGGAAACAGTGGAAGAGGTATGGGTTCCCTGGAACTGAGTTGAAGTAGAAGGGAGAACCAATGTTGCCTGGGCCACCGTGGAGCGATGAGAATCATGGTGGCCCGTTCCCTCTTGAGCTTGAACAAAGTCCGCAGCAGGAGCGGTAGAGGGGGAAATGCATATAGGAAGAGACTGGTCCAATCCAGGAGAAATGCATCGGGCGCCAGACGGTGAGGAGAGTAGAGTCTGGAGCAAAACAGGGGCAGTTGATGGTTGTGGGGAGCTGCAAAAAGGTCCACTTGAGGAGTGCCCCATTGAATGAAAATGGACTGAAGAGTCATGGGATCGAGAGACCATTCATGAGGTTGAAGAATTCTGCTGAGATTGTCTGCTAAGGAATTCAGTTCCCCTTGAATGTAGACAGCCTTCAGTAATAAGTGACGAGCTGTCGCCCAAGACCAAATCCTTTGGGCTTTCTGACACAACAGGTGGGAGCCCGTCCCTCCCTGTTTGTTGATGTAGTACATAGCAACTTGATTGTCTGTGCAAATGAGTAGTACTTGAGGAAAGAGAAGATGTTGAAATACCTTGAGGGCATAAAACATCGCTCGAAGTTCCAGGAAATTGATGTGGTGTTTCTTTTCCTGGGCAGTCCAAAAGTGAGCTCCCCAGGCATAGGGGGAGGAATCCGTGGTGATGACTAGTTGATGAGGAGGTAGATGGAACAGCAGACCTCTGGATAGATTTGAGGATGTCAACCACCAAAGAAGCGACTGTCGAAGAGACGAGGTCACAGATATGTGTTGTGAACAAGGATCCGTCGCTTGGGACCACTGGGTCGCTAAGGTCCATTGAGGAGTACGCAGGTAGAGACGTGAGAAAGGTGTGACATGTACTGTGGAGGCCATGTGTCCCAAGAGCACCATCATGTGATTTGCAGAGATGGAAGTTTGCTGAAACACCTGCTGACAGAGATAAAGGATGGTGTGAAGGCGGTTTGGTGGAAGAAATGCCCTCATCCGAATAGTGTCCAGAATGGCTCCAATGAATTGAAGTCGCTGAGTTGGAATGAGGTGCGACTTGGGTAGATTGATTTCGAACCCCAACAGTCGAAGGAAGTGAATGGTCTGATTGGTGGCAAGCTGAACCGCCTGAGGAGAATGAGCCTTGATTAGCCAGTCGTCCAGATAAGGGAAGACTTGAAAGTTGTGAGAGTGGAGATAGGCCGCAACCACAATCAGACATTTGGTGAATACCCTGGGAGAGGAGGCCAGGCCGAAGGGTAACACCTTGTACTGATAATGATGTTGGTTGATGAGAAAGCGTAGATATTGCCTGGACGTCAGATGGATAGGAATATGTGTGTACGCCTCCTTGAGATCGAGGGAGCATAGCCAGTCGCCCTGAGAGAGAAGAGGATATAGGGTGGCAAGAGATAGCATTTTGAACTTCTCCTTGACCAAACATTTGTTGAGATCTCTGAGATCTAATATTGGTCTGAGGCCTCCGGTCTTTTTGGGTACTAGAAAGTACCGGGAGTAAAATCCCTGGCCTCGCTGATCTTGAGGAACTTCTTCGATGGCGTTGAGAAGAAGGAGGGATTGAACCTCTTGAGCGAGAAGGAGGGACTGAGACTTGTTGGAAGCAGACTCTTTTGGTAGGCCTAACGGCGGAGGAGTCTGGAAGTTTAGGGAGTAGCCGTGGGCTATGATCGAGATCACCCACTGGTCGGTGGTGATTACTTCCCATCGAGAGTGAAAAACGTGAAGTCGACCTCCTATGGGCTATGGAAGAGGACAGGAGGGAGGAAGACTGGCAATGCCCTGGAGAAGGGAGTCAAAAGGGCTGCATCGGTTTAGTTTGAGGGGCAGGCTTTACGGTAGGCGGCTGTTGCTGACGAGCCTGTTGGTGCTGTTGGCGTTGCCTCCGAGGTTGAGGAGGATGAGGCTGAACTGGCCGAGCAGAAAACCTCCTCTGATACGAAGGTTGTTGTCTAAATGGACGAGGAGGAGAAGGCTTCTTCTTATTTTTCAACAAGGTGTCCCACCGTGTTTCATGGACAGAAAGCTTTTGCGTGGTGGTATCCATGGACTCCCCAAACAGCTCATCCCCTAGGCAGGGCGCATTGGCAAGCCGGTCCTGGTGGTTCACATCCAGGTCTGAGACTCGGAGCCATGCCAACCGTCTCAACGCTACAGACATAGCAGTGGCCCGTGAAGTCAGTTCAAAAGTATCATAAATTGAACGGACCATAAACTTCCTGAGTTGCAAAAGGCTGGAAGTGCATTGTTGAAATGCAGGAAGGTTTCGGTCCAGAATATACTTTTGAAAAGAGGTCACCTGTTGGATGAGATGTTTCAGGTAAAAGGAGAAGTGAAACGCGTAATTACCTGAACGGTTGGCCAACATCGCATTTTGGTAAAGACGTTTCCCAAATTTATCCATGGCCTTGCCCTCTCTGCCAGGAGGGACACTAGCTCCCGTAGATTTCTTCAGGGTCGACTCCACCAGCAGAGACTCATGGGGAAGTTGGTGTTTGTCAAACCCTGGAATAGGAATCACTTTATAAAGTGATTCCAGTTTCCTAGGGGCTCCTGGAATTGTTAGAGGAGTTTCCAAATTCTTGTAAAAAGTTTCCCTCAAGATGTCATGGAGGGGTAACTTCAAAAACTCTTTGGGAGGTTGGTCAAAATCCAAGGCATCGAGAAATGCCTTGGATTTTTTAGAGTCAGACTCTAGAGGAATTGAAAGGGTGTCTGACATCTCCTTTAGGAACTTGGTGAAGGAGGAGTGCTCTGGCTTACTAGCAGGATCCTGCACCGATGGATCATCCTCATCTTCCTCGGTACCGAGGGGATCGTCAGAATCATCCCACAAATCAGGGTCCCGTACTGATTGAAGACGGCCCTGAGAAAGGGGAGTGGAGGATTCGGTATGCTTGGTCATGCGTACCGATTTTCCTGAACGTGTCGACACCGTACCTGGTGACTGCACAGCGGTACGGGTGTCAGAGAACGGTACCGGATCAGAAGCCGAGTAAGCAGTACGCCGAAGAGACTTCGGCTCTGCCGACAGAACAGGCATAGAGATAGATTTTTGCGGTGCCGATAACGTCGATGCCGATAAAATGGGCTGGTCGACAATCGGCACCAAGGCTCAGTAGGTACCGACACTGGAAGGTTCGGAGTCAGTAGAGCCGGGAGCAATTGTTGTAGTTGCTCCTTAAGTTGGACCTGTAGGATGGAGGCAATACGCTCATCCAGAGTCGGTCCCGATGGCACCGGTACCACTTTTTTCTTGCTCGGTACCTGCGGTGCAGCTCGACGCTCAGGCGAAGTCGATGCCGATGAAGAGGCAGTAACTTCAATGGGAGCGGAGCGCTTACGGGGCCGGCGCGCAGTCTGCAGGACTTGGCTCACTGCATGCTCGACTGGCGGCCTGAGAACAGTAGGGGAAGGCTTCTTAGCCGGCTTACCTACGGGATGCGACACCGGCGATGGATCTTGCGGTGCCGACACTACCAGTGTCGACTTGGAGGAAGTTGCAGGAGTCGATACCGGAGGAACTTCCATAGCGGTACCGAAAAGGATCCGCTGCTGTATTTGACGATTTTTCAAAGTTCTCTTTTGAAGAGAACTACAGCGGGTGCACGTTTCTGCCCTATGGTCCGGACCCAGACACTGCAGGCACCACTTGTGCGGGTCGGATAATGATATAGGGCGCGCACACCGCTGACACTTTTGAAAACCCAGTGAAGGGGGCATGAAGGGAAAAACAGCCGTAGCAAAATCGAAGCCCGAGGCTTCGATGGTGCCAACAGGCCCCGCCGGGGCTGACCGAAAAAAATCGAAAAAAAAGTGAATTTTTTTTTTTTTTTTACACAAACGAAATAAAATAAGAAAGAGAACAATTCTCGAAGAAAAAGAACGCGCGAGCGGGAAGGCGACTAACAATGAAAAAAATTTTCCAACAGCCGTTGGAAACACGCGTCTTCTTAGCTCCGCGGAAACTAAGAAACTGGGGACCGCGCGCCTTCGTCGGGCGGGAAGGCACTCGCGCACGCGCGGTGCGGCCTAACTAGAACTTTCTAAGTTCTTAGAGTGCAATCACTCTAAAATTGTCCGTACCGGGGCTCCGTCAGCGCCGTCACCCATCAGTCAAGAATATGCTGCCTGCTTGTCCTGGGATAATGTGAGGTTATCAAATTTGCTGATGACACCAAACTCTGCAGCAGGGTTAGAAACACGGAAGACTGTGAAGACCTGCAAAGGGACCTAACGAGACTGGAAGACTGGGTAAAAAAGTGGCAAATGAGTTTTAACGTAGAGAAATGCAAGGTCATGCATGTAGGGAAAAAGAACCCGATGTTCAACTACAAAATGGGGGGGAACACTGCTAGGGGTGAGTAACCTGGAAAGGGGCCTGGGAGTGATGGTCGACACATCACTGAAACCATCGGCGCAATGTGCGACAGCCTCAAAGAAAGCAAACAGAATGCTGGGCATCATCAAAAAGGGTATCGCAACCCGGACGAAGGAAGTCATCATGCCGCTGTATCGCGCAATGGTGCGCCCGCACCTGGAGTACTGTGTTCAATACTGGTCGCCGTACCTCAAGAAGGACATGGCGGTACTCGAGGGAGTGCAGAGGAGGGCGACTAAGCTGATAAAAGGTATGGAAAATTTTCCATACGCTGACAGGTTAAAAATGCTGGGGCTGTTCTCCCTGGAGAAGAGGAGACTTAGAGGGGACATGATAGAAACCTTCAAAATCCTTAAGGGCATAGAGAAAGTGAATAGGGACAGATTCTTCAAACTGTGGGGAGCCACAAGCACTAGGGGTCACTCGGAGAAATTGAAAGGGGACAGGTTTAGAACAAATGCTAGAAAATTCTTTTTTACCCAGAGGGTGGTGGACACATGGAACGCGCTTCCGGAGGATGTGATAGGCCAGAACTCTGTACAGGGGTTCAAGAAGGGTTTGGATAGGTTCCTGGAGGATAAAGGGATAGAGGGGTACAGATAGAACCTGAGGTAGGTTATAGAAGTGGTCAGAAACCACTTCACAGGTCGCAGACCTGGTAGGCCGCCGCGGGAGCGGACCGCTGGGCGAGATGGACCTCAGTCTGACCCAGTGGAGGCAACTTCTTATGTTCTTATGTCATGTCATGGGTGCATCCTTACTTCCACATTTAAATGACCATGCATTGCTGATCTCCACACTGCATGTATGCTAAATAATTTCCTTAAAAACATCAGAAACTCTAAATGGACTCTGCTTTGGAATAATCCATGATTCAGGCTCTTACATGGCTTTGCATCAGCCCCTTCTAAGTATACAGTCTGCTACCCAAGTGGAGATTGAAGAAACAGGATCAAAGGTGACAAAGAGCTGGGAGGACCCTCTATGCGTTTTAGTAAGGTCCATGTAGTATGTGTAGAGGAGCTTGACCCCCCCCCCCCCCAGTGAAGTAGAAAGGCATCCAACACAATGTGATAGGGGACAAAGAATCTGAAAAGAACTGTTGAAGTTTGCTGTTCTGAGGGAAAACAAATATCTGGTGCTCCCCATTGAGAGAAAATCAGATGCAAGACTGTCATACTGAGAGACCATTTGTGAGATTGAAGAATCCTGCTCAACTTGTCTGCGAACACATTCTGCTTCTCCACCAAGTAAAGCACCCTGAGAAGTAACCCATGAGCAGTGGCCCAAATCCAAATCTCAACTGCCTCCAGACAAAGATTCTGTGCCTCTTTATCTGTTAAAATAGAACATGGTGACTAGGTTGTCCACATGGTCCAGTACTATCTGTTGAAGAAGGGGGTCTTGGAATGTTTTGAGAGCATTCCATATCCTTCGTAGCTCTAGAAGACTGATATGAAGGATTTGTTCATAGTGAGACCTCAATCTCTGAGTGTGGAGACCACCTAGATAAGCTCCCCAGCCTAGCATTGAAGCATCTGTGGTTAGAAGCTTTTGGTGAGGAGGGGGCTGGGAGACCCCAGGTAAGATTTTGTGCTACCATCCATGATTGTAGATTTGGGGTAACTTGAACTGGAGCAGAGAGGGATTGCATGGTTTGGTAACATTGTATTGATAAGGTCCATTGTAGAATTTTGAATTGAAGGCATGCAAATAGGGTCACATGAACCATCAATGCCATGTGACTGAGAAGGCGTAACATCTGGTGTGTGGAAGTGAACTTGAGGGTAGAGACTGACACAAGTGAATGAGATTGTTGAACCTCTGCTTGGATAGAAAAGCCCAACGTTGAATGGTGTTCATGATTGCTTCTGTGAACTCCAAGGATTGAGACAGCTGTAGATGTGGCTTTGATAGTTGATGGAAGCTCTAGAAGATCGAGGAGATGAACTGTTGAGGTTATGGCATGCTGAGCTGCTTACAATGATGAAGCCTTGATCAACCCAGTCATCAGGGAAATATTTGAAACCCCCATAAGCGAAGGGTTGCTGCAACTACTGTTAGGCATTTTGTGAAGACATGAGGAGCAGAGCTAGTTCGAAGGGCAAGACCTCTCCACTCCACTTCACAATCGCATACAGACACAGGAAAGCGCTTGCATGAGGTTACAGCAGTGAGGCAGGCAATGTTCCAGAACATGACCGCCAGACATTTAAGGCACAAACTTTCCATAAAGAATCATTCTTTATAATACCAAGGGCCTCAAAATAGTACCTTGCGGGCCGTGAGTTTAAGACCACTGTTCTATAAGATACATCAAATATGCTACTAGCTAGGAACTTTCTCGCAGTGAACAAGTTCTTGGATAAGTGTTGGAATTTTTTAAAGTTTCTCTTGAGGGATGAACCCCCTCATACTCTGAAAATTGTTTAAGCAAGGACTTTAAATAAATAAATAAAAGAATAGCACTGGTAGTCCATAATGCATTTATCAAGAGTCAAATGTTTTGGCTCATAATTAACACTGGGTCCAAAGACCCTGGACAGCACTGATGTGATAGAGAATTCTTAAAAGAAATATTGGTATAGGTGGAATTTTTTCAAAAAATAACTGAAGTTGAATCTTTCTAAATAGTTGGAAAAAAAAGCAACTCTGATTTTAAATGGATCATACTTAACTGAAGGCATAAAGTTAAGACCTACTTCTAACACTTCTTGTTGCCACACAGAAAAGATGAAATTCAGATAAATTAATTATTGCTGATCTTCGATGGTATGAGCTCTAGTCATTGGTGGCCTTTTAGTTTTGATCATAGAAACCTACTTTCTTGTTGCCTTAATGTCTTCCTTATTTAAAGGAGGCATATCCTGAGTAGAGAATGACACGGGGACAAATTTGTCCACATCCCAACAGGATCTATCTCCATCCCTGTCTCATCCCCATGAGTTCTGTCTCTGTCCCATCCTTGCAAGCTGTCCTCATAAATGTTTGAGGCTTTTGCAGATGAGGACAGAGTTGCAGGGATGGGATTGGATAGAGATCCTGTAGGGATGGGGACAAATTTGTCCCCGTGTTATTCTCTAATTCCTGAGTAGACCTCAAATGTACATAAAGGTGGTCAAGTGGGTCCTCTTTAGATGCTGTAAGTGGTTTTCACAAAGGAAATAAATTATTAAATAGAATACATTAATATTTTTTCATTTAACATCGTTCAGTTAATGCTTATCAAATTAACCAAATACCCAACATGAAACAACATACCTTTCCCCAGATCTAACATTCTCATATCATTGATTCTTGTTCCCTATTATATCGTTATAATTTAAGATCTCCATAAACTACACACATATCTTCCCATTCATATGCCTGTCTGTATTTCAATGCATTCTATATGATCGTGAATTAAGTTACATGTTTTGTGAATACTTATTACAAAGTGAGATACCTTGTAGTAGCACATACCCAGAAGTCTCAGCTTTGTACTCTGCCCCATGAGTATCCCACCAGCTACAGCAAAGGAGATGTTTATTTTGAGGGGGGACTAAGTTCAAAGTGGGAGGCCCAGCCTCCTTTCATGGTTATGCCACCAATTGTGTTTAGTATAAAATGAAGTACTTGCTGAGTTTGTTTTGGGGTATCCAGTTCAGTTTTGACACATTTTTCTTATGCAACCATTGCTCTGAAAAGTACCTCTCTCAATTCTGCTTTAAAATGATTTTAATGCTATATTGTTTGATTCTTTACTCATTGCTGCATTAAAAACCATTTGTGTATCTTGGAAGGACCTCTTACAAGTTACCTATGCCAGATGGTGGAACCAGATTTGTTTGCTCTACAGTTATGAGCTTTATATTACCATAAAATCCAACTCATTTCTTTTAACAAGAAATGGTCAACCCTATGTGTCCTATATGCCGGCAAATACGGTTATTTGTTTATATTGTATTTTATTGTTGATTTAAATAAACTAAGATTTAAAAAAAAAAATCAAAACTGTCAGAAGTAATTGCTGCTTTTTATGGGGACAGGCAACTTTTATGGGGGGGATGGGCAGGGACCGAGTAGATTCTTAGCGGGGACGGGCAGGGAGAGAGGGGATTCCTCACTGGGTTGGGGGGGCAAAGGGGATTCCTCGCGGGGTCGGGCGGGGACAGGGGATTCCTTGCTGGGATTCTGGCGTAGATGGGCAGGAACAGGAGGGATACTGATGGGGACGGGCGGGATTTCTGTCCCCATGCAACTCTAGTACAGAGCCTGGCAGGAGGGTGGGGCTGGGTGCAGAGCCTGGCAGGACAGGGGAGAAGTGAGTGAGGGGAACAGGGTGCCGAGCCTGGCAGAGCAGAGCAAGGCAAGGCACTTGAATATTAACACACACACACCAGTTTATATTTGAGTCAACCTTTTTTTCCTCCTTTTTAAGGGAGAAAAAAAAGATTACCTCGGTTAATATTCAAGTACATATGGAAGTTTAATCATAAAGGGACTTGTATAACACCTTTCTGTGGTTACATATTCAAAGCGGTTTACATAAATACAGGTACATATTTTTGTAACTGGGGCAATGGAGGTTGACTTGCCCAGGATCACAATGAACAGCACTGGGGTTAATACTACAACCTACCGCTAGGTCACTCTTCACCTCAAAGTAATACAAAGTAGAACTATCACAAGCTACTATCACGAGAAGACAGTGTTTAAATCACCTTGAAGACAGTATTACAAGCAAAACACTGTCTGTGTTAGAGAACCTTAGGGATTCCCTCCCGCCTCCTCTGCCAGCAATTCATCTTCAGTGTGAAGATGAATAAGAACTGCTGATTTAAGACCTATAGGGATTACCTGTAGGTACTTTAGATACAGTAAGGTGAGGAGCAGAAGACCTGTTGCTTTAAAACCAGTTGCTGATAGCTATTATGATGAGCATAAAGACCTCCTCTGGGTTCATTTACAAATATAGAACCTGCAATGATCAAGCCTACTGCTAAATTATTGCCAGTGTTTGTAGTATTTATATTCAATTAGCTTTTACAACAATTCTCTCAGATATACTGTATACCCTGCACCTTTACTTCACCTACAACATGAGGACTATTGTGAGTTTATGTTTTAGGATAATGGACTGAGATTTTCTGGTCTAACCAATTGCTTACTATTTTATCTAGAAGAAAAATCTTGGAAT
The DNA here is from genome assembly GCF_902459505.1 of Geotrypetes seraphini. NCBI lineage: Eukaryota > Metazoa > Chordata > Amphibia > Gymnophiona > Dermophiidae > Geotrypetes > Geotrypetes seraphini. The sequence continues at coordinate 165,837,374 of NC_047085.1, forward strand.
ATTAAGTCTAAGCCTATTTAAACTCCACTATTTAATCTCTTTTTACCCTTTGTTTCTCTGATCCTGTTTACCCAGCTATAATGAGCTAATAACGTCATTGTTATTTCTGCCCAAGAGAGTTCATGCAAACTGTTTATCTAAAATATGGTTCTAGGGCTTCTGCCTCAGAAGTGTGATTACTTTATATTTCTAAAGAATTCAATTAAAATTAAAAAAATAATAATAATAATAACAACTTTATTCTTTTATACCGCCATAACCAAGAGTTCTAGGCGGTTTACACTAAAAAGAGCTGGACAATCAGCGAGCTACAATAATAAAATAAAAATACGGATATATTATAAAATACAGTTTCAATATAAAACTCTCATTGAGTAATAAACTTATCGAACAGAGTGGTCTTAATTAATTTCAGAAAAGAGCAGTAAGATAACATAGCTTGTTGAATACATTTACCTAGCCAAGATTGCTGTCTACCAGCTTGAAACGCTAGGGTCCTATCTAAGAAGGTCTTATATCTACACCCATTAATTTTTGGATAAGCAAATAAGTAAAAATTTCTAGCTTCCCTTAATGGTCTATACAACACAAAATGACAGCATCATTTTTTGAATGAAAATGTTTTATATAAACCAAATGTATAATCACACAAGATGTGCTCCCTAGTAGCCTACCAAGAGTGGGATGGGGAGGGGTATGGGGAGGGTGGCAGTCTGCCCTAAGTGCAGGGAGCCCAGGGGTGCTGGAGCAGTCACAAGTCTATAGGTCCACTTGCGTATGGTCGTCAGTTCTGACAGTCCCCGCCCCCTCTGATTTCAACTTCCTGTTCTGGGGCAGGGAACAGTCAGAGCCAATAGCCACGCACAAATGGTGCTCCACCTTGGGTTCCCACCCTACCAAGTATGCTACTGGTGCTCCCTCCCAGGAAAAAAGCTGCATTTTAGCACAAGTCAGGAATAAGACCCTGGGTTTAGCTGCCTTCATCATTCAAGATGTCTCCATATTTATATCTGCTCCTGCAGTGATAAGAAATAAGAATTGACATATCTGGATTACATTGCACTCAGTTCCAGTGCCAATTACTCGTGGGTTCCAATTTGTCCATAACTAATTGAAATTTTTTTTAAATCCAAATTATGCTTGAATACTATAGTCACTTCAGTGGACGTGATAGCACCCTTTACAGAATCATGCCTCCGGCAAAGGTAGGCACTTGAAATAAAGGTCAGGGTTTTCAAGGCCTACATTTCCAGTGCCTACCTCTGATGTGAATTGCACCTATGTAGACGCTTTACAGCATCTAACACCATTTCCAGCATTAGCCACACCTACATTCTGGTGCTGGTGTTTTAGGCAGCAGTAGGTGCCTTGAAAATTATTTTAAAACGTCTTTTTAAATGGTGTTTTTCACTTAAATTAGGCGCTGGTAGGGCGTCTACCAGCATCTAAGTTAAGGCGCTGTTTACAGAATATGGGCGTTAGGTATTATGATATGGACAATGAAAAGATGATAAAGGTCTTTAACACTGGCATTATCCCACCATTTTCTCTGCTCAGTATACTTTGTGAATGAAGTCTCTTCCATTTATGTGCCTCTCATCGCCATACTTTCAAAAGCACTAATTCACATCTACTGCCAAAGACTTTTCAGGCCAGTTATGTCAAAAGAAGAAAACTGTTAATTGAAGGATAGGTGAATATAAAGGGTCAAACAAATAGATTTAAAAGGTGGAATATTTTTATTGAAATATATTTTTTTTATTTTTATTAATTACCCAGAGTTATACTCCCCTTCACCAGTTCAAATACTAAATGAATAAAGGGCAATGTCTGAATATCTACAAGTAAACTGTAGACTGAATTACACCATCTGTGTTTGTTTTCAGAGCTATAAAAGGGAAAAAAGCAATTGGAGCTAGGAGAAAAGTAAGGCAGGCTGACCCAAAGGATGCAATTATAAAGCAGTGATCCCTCATCTGTTATTATTCACATACAATAAACTAATCTGTCTCCAGGATACTCCTTCACAGTCCCCACATTAATTTCCACCAGCTAGTTATTGGAAAAAAAAAAAAGTCTGGCAATTGGGTCAGGTCATGGAATCTGACCTCAAGACATCAAAATGCAAAATGAAATGAGGCATCATTTGAAAGCCCAAGACACCGGTGTTTGCAAATATATTCTTTTTGTATCAGTTTCATTTGTATCCTACAGTTCCGGATATACACATAGAAAAATGTTTTATAAAAATTATACTGCATAGGGTGAATACAATACCAGTAAAATAAGACCATTTTCCCTGGACTTATAGTTTATTAAAACCTTTTTATATGGTATCTACTAACTATAGGGGTACCGTAATTCTATTGCCTAGGTACTCTAGAACAGTGTTTTTGCCTGGTGTGCCGTACGGTTAGGGCCGCCATCAGGGCAGTACCACCAGTCTAGGGAGAGGGGCGGTCCGCCCCACGTGGACAGGAGAGAGCTGGACGGGGGACCCGCGGAGTTCAATACATCTCGAGCCGCGAGGCTCGTCTTCTGTTCCTGCCTGCCCTGCAGCTAACATATAGCCGATCGCAAGCGTTCCCCGATGTCAGCGCCGACGTCGGAGGGAGGGCTTAAGCAAAGCCTGCCCTCCGACGTCAGCGCTGACGTCGGAGAATACTTCCGTTCGGCTATTTGTGCGCGGCAGGGCAGGCAGGAAGCAGAAGACAAGCCTTGCGGCTTGAGCTTCGTTTTGCTGAGAAAGTTGCAAAGATGGGCTGGGAGGCAAACACGGAACACAAAAGGGGGGAGGGAGTGCGTTTTGGACACAAGGCATGAACTTGGGAGAGAGGAAGGGAGGGAAAGAGATGCTGAGGTGGGGGAGGGAATGCGGTTTTGGACACAGAAGAAATGGACTTGGGAGAGAGGAAGGGAGGGAACGAGATGCTGAGGTGGGGGAGGGAATGCGTTTTTGGACACAGAAGAAATGGACTTGGGAGAGAGGAAGGGAGGGAAAGAGATGCTGAGGTGGGGGAGGGAATGCGTTTTTGGACACAGAAGAAATGGACTTGGGAGAGAGGAAGGGAGGGAATGAGTGTTTGGACACAGAAGGCATGGACTTTGGAGAGAGGAAGGGAGGGAAAGAGATGGTTGTGTACACGGGGAATAGAAGAAAGGAGAATTTTTGGTCATAGGGAGGGAGTGAGGTACAGATAGTGGCATACCAGGGTGGGGGGGGGGGGGCGGTCTGCCCCACCCCGGGTTTACGTCCCAAGGGGGTGCACAGCTGGCCACCCTCCAGTGTTGTCCCTAGGCCGGCAAACTGCGGCTCTTTAGCCACTTGAGTGCCACCGCCGCCAACGGTGTTGTTGGTGGTGGCAGCATTATAAAATACTTTCTTTGTGTTTATTTGATTCCTATTCAAGAGAATTACTTTATATATAGTCAATATAGGCACAGAGTTAAATTTTTTAACATTTTCTAATGGTGGTGTGCCTCGTGATTTTTTTCATGAAACAAGTGTGCCTTTGCCCAAAAAAGGTTGAAAAACACTGCTCTAGAAAACCCATCAAGATCAATCACTTATTCCATTCCATGGTACAGGATCTTGATATGCAACTGGTTTCACATTTAAAATAAGGCTAGCTACGCTAATATGTTAATGTGTGCAATATTATACATTACAAGGACAAGGCATTCATATTCATGTGCATATTACATTTGCAAATGTTTAGAATCCTAGCACTTACATGGATATGTTTGCACATACTTAGGGAAGTGCTAGCAGGGCTCCCAAAATTCTTGAGCCATGCGAGCTGGCTCCAGCACACCATTGCCTCGTCTATATTCTACTAACAACATGCTGCATTTATCTCTACCCTTCTATCTTTGTACCGTTCCCTTTCACTACCCCCCTTGCTCCATTCTCTCATCTCCAAAACAAATCATTTCCATTTACCTTATCATCCCCTTCAGCCAATCATCTCCACCAACTGCGCATTTCATGTCCAGAGCACCACCGCCTCCTGCCACCTAAGCCTTATTATCAAATTCTGCATGAAGCACTGACCTGCCTTCTCCTTCTGATAGACCCACAAAAGAGAATCCAAGGATGACAGATACGAGCTGTTTTTGGAATTGTAAACCGCTATAGCACTTTGGGTTTTAACAGTATATTACCGTATAAGACACCCCCCCCCCTTTTTTTATATACATTTTTAAGAAAAAAAATTTTCTACATTTTTTCATGAATTTCCATAATGATTTACTGTACTAATTTTATAGTTATTTATGTCTACAAAAAAATGTGACTAGAGAATACTATAGTTAGGTAGGTCTTTTAATCTTCATCCTCAAAATCCAGAAACAACATGATGCATGTGTACAGTGCATACTTATGAGACCTGCAGTGTCTGAGAGAAAGCAGAAACATGACAGTGTATTAATATAAACCAGAAGTCTTAGACTGACTGAAATTTCAACTCATAATTTTGATTACCGGTGCATAAGACGCACACTATATTTTAAGCGTATTTTGAGGGAAAAAACTGTGTCCTATATGCTGGCAAATACAGTAAGGGGCTCATAATTTTAAAAAAAAGGTCTAAAAAGTGGCCTAAATGGTTACCGTATTTTCACGCAGATAACGCGCACCCGTGTAAAACACGCACACGGGTATAGCGTGCAGAAACCACGATTTTATGTACAAAAACTTTTGTATACCGCGCTCACGGGTATAACGCGCATGCAGCCCGACTGTCCTTTCGCCCGCCCCGACTCTCCTCTGGCCACCCCGACTCTCCTTTCGCCCTCCCCGACTCTCCGTGCGCTGTCCCGACTATCCGTTCACCCTCCCTGACTTTCCGTGCACTGCCCCGCCTCTCCGTGCGCTGTCCCGACTCTCCGTTCACCCTCCCTGACTTTCCGTGCACTGCCCCGCCTCTCCGTGCGCTGTCCCAACTCTCCGTTCACCCTCCCTGACTTTCCGTGCACTGCCCCGCCTCTCCGTGCGCTGTCCCGACTCTCCGTTCACCCTCCCTGACTTTCCGTGCACTGCCCCGACTCTCCGTGCGCTGCCCCGACTCTCCGTGCGCTGTCCCGACTCTCCTTTCGCCCGCCCTGCCCTGCTCCCAGCTCTGTAAGCATGCGCAATGGTCTGAGCATGCTTGCCGCTTAGTTTTCACCAAGGCTGTTTTTCTGGTGGTGTGCTTTTCACCACGTGGCTGTGGCCCCCCTCTATCTGGCCTTGTAATTTGCCCAGTGAATACTATTTTGACTATACAACAGCATCTCAGCCTTTGGGTAAGCCTATAAAAGATTAATGCTGCATGTAGAGCCCACATTTTAATTTGATCTCTTCAGATTGGTATTCTGCATTTATCTACCCGGTAGTAGAGTTTATCAATTAAATTTAAATGTACCGCCATAATGGCAGGAATAAGACGAAAGTCATATACAGTGAACTTTAAGCTTCAAGTCGTTGCGAAAGCTGAGGAAATAGGCAACCGGGCCGCAGCGAGAGAGTTCGATGTTGGAGAAACATCGGTGCGTGAATGGAGAAAAGATAAGAAGGAACTGGAGAAATGCAATCCGCGCAAACGGGCACGTCGTGGGGCCAAACCAAAATGGCCTCAGATGGAGGATGACTTGAAGCAGTGGATTCTGGCGAGAAGGGAGCAAAATCAATCAGTCTCTACTGTTGCGATTCAGATGAAGGCAAAACTACTTGCCAATGGAAGAGGAATACCCGACTTCAAAGCTGGCTTCACATGGATCTCAAAATTTATGAAAAGGAACGGACTATCAGTTTCTATTATTATCTCTAACTGCACTCCATATGTATTTTTCATACAGTTCTTCACTGTCAGTTTAATTTCCATCCTATAAGTTCACATAGAATTTTTCTTTTTTCAACCATCTTTATTTTCTCTTCTTTATTAATTTCCAGGTACTTTAGTTAGATTGTGAGCCTTCGGGACTGTAAGGGAATTTTTTAAGTACCTTCTTACTTCTCATTTATAATCTTAATGTATATTTTCTTCAAACCGCTTAGAACCTAAAGGATATAGCGGTATATAAGAAATAAATTAAATTAAAAAAAAAAATTAAATTAGATTGAGAACAACTGTTGGCCAGCGACTTCCAGATGACTGGCAGCAAAAATTGATTGATTTCCGTGACTTTGTCGCCAAAGAAATATCTGAACTTGGCATCACTGCAAAGGACGTCATCAACATGGATGAAATTCCAATGGCATTCGACATTCCAGCAACAAGAACCATAGCCCCCACAGGTACTAAATCTGTTGCCATCACCACAACTGGGCATGAAAGAACGTGTTTTACAGTCGTTCTTGGTTGCTCAGCTAGCGGGGTTAAGTTAAAGCCCATGCTCATTTTCAAAAGGGTCACTATGCCCCGTGAAAAGCTGCCCACCAGTGTGGTTGTGCACTGCAACAAGAAGGGATGGATGGACTGCGACGTAATGAGATTGTGGGTAGATAGGTAAATGCTTTAGGGCAAGACCGGGTGGATTCTTTGCAAAAAAATCCTTGTTAATTTTGGATGCCATGGCTGCCCACAAAGAAAAAAATGTTCAGGCCTACATTAATTCTACTCGTGCCCACATCGCTGTGATACCTGGAGGCCTGATGTGTAAGCTGCAACCACTTGACATCGCAGTGAATCATCCATTCAAGACTTTTATTAGAAAGGAGTGGGAGGAGTGGATGCAGAGCGGCACGCACGAGTACACACCCGCGGGGCGGCAGAAGCGGGCAACTTTCACAGAAGTCTGCAAGTGGGTGGCTTCAGCATGGGACAAAATAACACCAGATACCATTCGAAACGGATTTAGAAAAGCGGGCATTGTTTATGAAACCAATGACACTACGGGTACTACCAGTGCAGCGGAAGGAGGCAACAACATGGATATCAGCGATGATGATGATGATGATGACGATGATGACGATATCACTTCGGAAATAAACGAGGATCGTCTGCAGGCCGTGCTCAGTTTATTTAATGACGATGATGACAATTCGGATTTTGATGGATTCAAGGATTCAGATGACTGTGATGATGATGACTGAATAAACCTGTAAACTTTGTTTATTTACAACTTTACCGTAATTACGGTAACTGTATTTAGATTATTTTGTCCTCCATACTTCGTTTGATCTACCGGTTAATGTTATAGTTTATAAGAATTAACATGTTTCTGTTCTTGTTGCTGAATTCATACTCACTAACTCTAGATTAAAAGTTATAAGGTTGTTTATAAGAATGAACAGTTTTTTTCTTTTCACGTGTTTGGTTGGAGGGTGTGTCAATGGTGCGTGAGTTCTCCTATGTCTGGTTGAGGTGGATTGAATTACCGGTATTTAGCTGAAGAAATTATGGTAGTTAAACAACCCCCCCCCATTCCACACACATTACGGTAATTCTCTTCCATTTTTGTTCCCATTATAAAAAACACTGATAAGTTTCCAGAAAAAATACATTAAAATAAGAAGTGAAAACAAAGGCCCCTACAGATGAGAACATAAGAATAGCCTAACTGGGTCAGTCCAATGGTCCATCATGCCCTGTAGCCCATTCTCATGGTAGCCAATCCAGGTCACTAAATACCTGGTCAAAACCCAAAGAATAACAACATTCCATGCTACCGATCCAGGGCAAGTAGACGCTTCCCCCATGTCTTAATAACAGACTATGGACTTTTCCTCCAGGAATTTGTCCAAACCTTTTTAAAACCAGCAACGCTATCTGCTTTTACCATAACTTAAATCATTCCTTCCAAACAGAGACCTTGCTAGATGTCAAATACAGAAAGAACAAGGTACCGTAACTTCACAAGGACTTAGCTGTGCAGGAATACCTATACCTATATACCTATACCATATACCTAGTGCAAAAATGTGCAAAGGTCTGTTTTTTTCTTTCCATCACTACATAGCCTACGGTAATGCCACACAAGCAGCGCTGTTACAAATATATTCTGAAGGTCAATGCTAAGGTTAACAAAGTTTCCTTCCTTGGACCACAAGGAGATACTGACAAACCACTGAAAGAGATCCCAGGAACAACACCCAAAGACCCACTCAGTATGTGAACCAGTTGAGTGGAGTGGACTAGGGTAACTGGGGGGTGGAAATGGACCCAGAGTTTTCTCAGCAGAATTTCCCAGACCACCTCTTCCTCTCAACACATTGACACGCTAGTGGGTTTATTTTATAGCTTTTTCACTCCCTTCGGTCTGCCTGTCCCCCTTGAAGTCCTGTCCCCCCTTGAAGGTCTGCCTGTCCCCCTTGAAGGTCTGTCCCCATCCTGAAAGCCTGATGCCCCCCCCCGACGTCCGATACATCCACCCCCCCGGCAGGACCACTCGCACCCCCACCCCGAAGGACCGCCGACTCCCCGACAATATCGGGCCAGAAGGGAGCCCAAACCCTCCTGGCCACGGCGACCCCCTACCCCCACCCCGCACTACATTACGGGCAGGAGGGATCCCAGGCCCTCCTGCCCTCGACGCAAACCCCCCTCCCTCCAACGACTGCCCCCCCCAAGAACCTCCGACCGCCCCCCCAGCCGACCCGCGACCCCCCTGGCCGACCCCCACGACACCCCCACCCCCCTTCCCCGTACCTTTGGTAGTTGGCCGGACAGACGGGAGCCAAACCCGCCTGTCCGGCAGGCAGCCAACGACGGAATGAGGCCGGATTGGCCCATCCGTCCCAAAGCTCCGCCTACTGGTGGGGCCTAAGGCGCGTGGGCCAATCAGAATAAGCCCTGGAGCCTTAGGTCCCACCTGGGGGCGCGGCCTGAGGCACATGGTCGGGTTGGGCCCATGTGCCTCAGGCCGCGCCCCCAGGTGGGACCTAAGGCTCCAGGGCTTATTCTGATTGGCCCACGCGCCTTAGGCCCCACCAGTAGGCGGAGCTTTGGGACGGATGGGCCAATCCGGCCTCATTCCGTCGTTGGCTGCCTGCCGGACAGGCGGGTTTTTCTCCCGTCTGTCCGGCCAACTACCAAAGGTACGGGGAAGGGGGGTGGGGGTGTCGTGGGGGTCGGCCAGGGGGGTCGCGGGTCGGCTGGGGGGGCGGTCGGAGGTTCTTGGGGGGGGCGGTCGTTGGAGGGAGGGGGGTTTGCGTCGAGGGCAGGAGGGCCTGGGATCCCTCCTGCCCGTAATGTAGTGCGGGGTGGGGGTAGGGGGTCGCCGTGGCCAGGAGGGTTTGGGCTCCCTCCTGGCCCGATATTGTCAGGGAGTTGGGGAGTCAGCCGGGCAAGAGGGCTTGGGCTCCCTCTTGCTCCGATCGTGGATGCGGGTGGGAGCGCGTGCGAGCAGTCGTTCGGGGTGGGGGTGCGAGCGGTCCTGCTGGGGGGGGTGAATCGGGCGTCGGGCGGGGTGGGAACTATGTAGAAAAACTTTTGTATACCGCGCTCACGCGTATAACGCGCGAGGGATATGCGCGGTAGGTAAAAACGCGTATAACGCGCGCGTTATATGCGTGAAAATACGGTACTTGGACGATCAAAAAGCTGATCGTCCAAGAACCCATAATCAAAGCTGGTTTTAGACGTATCTAAAACCAGCTTAGGCCTTTCCCCTGCCTCTAAACACACAGAGAGAAAAGAGGCGTTTTTAGAGGAGGAGAAAGGGCGGGCGGTGGGCGGGAGGTAGGCCGACCTACACCTAGGTGTACAACACGTATAACCAAAGATTTTGACATGTTGCCTAGTCGGCACTTATACGTTATGACTTAGACCAGGGGTGTCCAATGTCGGTCCTCGAGGGCCGCAATCCAGTCGGGTTTTCAGGATTTCCCCAATGAATATGTATGAGATCTATTAGCATACAATGAAAGCAGTGCATGCAAATAGATCTCATGCATATTCATTGGGGAAATCCTGAAAACCCGACTGGATTGCGGCCCTCGAGGACCGACATTGGACACCCCTGACTTAGACCAAGTCAAAACAAGTATAAGTGCCGAAAAAGGGGCCGCTGAGCTGATGGCCCGGCAACCTACTCCCCCCCCCACCGCAACCATCGCGGTATGAGAGATGCCTCATCTCCCCTCAACCTGAACTGCCGCGACCTGCCCTGTGGGCGGTGCCTTAGGCACATGGATCCAACCAGGGGGTCGTGGTGGAGTCGTGGGGTCGGCGATCAGGAGATCAGGGGGGCTAGTCGTGGGGGGTTGCGTCGAGGGCAGGAGGGCCTGTGATCCCTCCTGCCCGTATTTTAGTGGGGGGTGGTAGTTAGGGATGTCGCCGGGCCAGGAGGGCTTGGGCTCCCCCCTGGCCGGATCACTGGGGGGGGGGGGAGAGGAGGGTTGGAGATCATGGGGCAAGAGGGCTTGGGCTCCCTCTTGCCCCAAACGTAATTGGGGGTTCGGGGTGCCGCGGGCCAGGAGGGCTTGGGCTCCCTCCTGCCTGGATCGTTGGGGAGGGGGGATTCTGTAACCGGTGTTGTTTTTGACAGACACTGGTTATAGAATCCAGCTTTTAGGCGAAGGACTAGCTCCTCCTTCGCCTAAAAGCTCTTGTTTTGGGTGTTTGGGAGTTAGACTTTTTTTAGGTTGATTATATGGTGTTAGTGTAGACGTAGTGGTGGTTTGGGCGTTTTAAACAGCAGAATGTAGAGGCAGGTCATTATCAAAAAACCCTCCTTTTGGACGTTTTGTTTTGATAATGGACATTTTCCCTGCTTCTACTTTCAACGTTTAAGACCTTAGGCCAAAAGGGGACTTAGACGTTTTTTTTAATTATGCCCCTCTGTGTCCACTAAGTCTGTATTTTAAGTCTGTATGTTATGTCCACACTGTAAATGCTGAAATCTATACCCCCTTTGTCTATACTGCAAATGCTGTAAAGTCTATGGGTTCCTTTCACTAAGTTGCAATAGCGGTTTTAGCACGCGCTAGACCTTAACACCAGCATTGAGCTGGCATTAGTTATAGCTGCGTAGCGCGGGTTTAGTGCGCACTAAAATCTTGCGTGCACTAAAAACGCTATCGCAGCCCTATATTTCTCACTAGCCCTACCCATACTATGAATGTACTCTTGTAACCCGTTGTGGGCTCTTTTGGGAGGATGGGCTAAATAAATGACTAAATAAATAAATACTCAGTTCTAATTCTATAATGCAAAAACATTGAATGCCATTTTTTGAGCTCCATTTACTGAATCTAGGCCAAGGGTAATTTAGGGTCTCTGACAGTATATGATCTGTAATGGGATTGCAAATTTATTAACTGGTATGCTTTTTATTTGATAAGGTACAAAGTCAAGTCAAATAAATAAAACAAAATAAACAAACTTACTAGAATGAACGGTGGCATCCATCTTTCCAACTTTTATCAGGGACCTGCTGTTCTTCATCTCTATTCCAACTTCTTGCCATACCGGTTCCAGTTTTTTACAATGGCCACACCATGGTGCATAAAACTGAAAAAAGCAAAGCACCTAATATAATTTAAAACATACAATGTAGCACGCACAATAAAATTTTCCACAATGGTAAAAATATTTCTAAAACAATTGTTTGATTTTGTTTTATACTAATAGCCCATATAAAACCTAGGCAAGTTAATTACGTGTGTTTTTAAATGTAATATAATATCACCCAATAAAGAGAGTAGACATTAGAAGATCTGAGAACTATATTTCTTTAGTCCCAACTGAAGGAACAAAAGGTGAAAGTCTCAGGGAAAAGTCAAAATCATGCATCAAAGCACTTTCTGTAGTCCGACGGTTAACAACAGCATTCTCTTGCATATCAGATGTAGTCGGCTGAAGTTCAGCGGTCCCTGATGAAGGGGCGTTGAGTCTTGAAACAGGTCTGGTTGGACCTGTTTAGTCATTTTGAATCTACAGCTTGTGAATACTGGACAATATTTGATTGGAGGGACGATTATCCCTGGATTTTACACAATAACATAACATCGTATTTCTATACCGCATAACCTTAAGTTCAATGCGGTTTACAAAAGTTATACAAAATAACAAAGGAAGAAAGCATAAGAGATTTAATCAACCAAAGATAATTCTTCAGTTGTTTTCTAAAATGTTCATAAGTATGAGATGTGAAGAACAATGGATGAAAAACCTTATCATGGAAAGCTGCTTGAAATGAAAGCATATGATCATGGTATTTCTTGCTTTTACAACTCTTGACAGAAGGAAATACGAAGAGAGCATGCAATTTTCTATTTTATGTGGATTGTACTTTCAATAAAGCCTGCATCTTGAACATCACCTTGTCCAAAGAATTTTTTGCTTGAGCCCTGAGGAACTCCACAAGGATTCTTACAAATGGTGGACAAGACATTTATTGAATCTAACCCTGATATAAACGAGATTCAAGGAATCCCTTAAGACAAGAAAATATTTTACCATGGATCCCAAAGGCATCCAGGCATTCCAGCAATTTAGTATGGTCAACTAGATCGAAAGCAAGCTCAAATCAAAATTGGAGAACAAGCGCATTACTACCCTTACTCAACAAGCTATTTAGATAGTCCAGCAATGTAATCAGTACTATTTCCGTGCTAAAGTGAGATCTAAAACCTGATTGAGAATTATGCTATAGAGAATGTTGTTCCAGATATTTTGTTAATTGTATTTGGACCAAGCCCTCCATGATTTTTACGAAAAAGGAATGGATGCAACTGATCTATAATTAGATGGTAGAGATGTTGGTTCTTTAATATTCAGCTAAGTTGATGGATGATTTTTTTACTTTTCCCTGAGACTTTTGCCTTTTGTTCCTTCCATTGGGGGTAAAAATTTCCTTCTGGTTTTATTGAAATTATTAAAATATTGTTTACTTATTATATCACAAGCAGAGCTCCTATGATGGTGTGTGTTCTATAAAGTTTATCTCCTTAAACTGAGGGCCCTGCATTCACTATTTATTTAAGTAACATTCAATTATTTTCTTTCTATTTAGTGCACTTAACTATGTAGTGCCAGGGAATTTTTGACCCTATCCTGCTTTCCCTTATAGCAAAAATTTGTGTCTTTTGAAGTATCATTGTGCTATAGTTGGGACTGAGTTAATATGAGGTTTAAGTAGGGCGAACCTCCTTCAAAATGCTGAGTAATGATGTTCTGGGATGCGCTGGGAGTGGCCTAAGACTCCGATTGGTCAGATCCCTTAGGCCACTCCCATGGGTATTATACGCAAGTATACATGTCTATGCTTGCACAAGTATCTGTAAATTTAGTGAAATTGGTCCCTTATGGAGGTAATTTTATAGTAAGATGCCTAAGCAGAAGTTAAAAAAGGAGCTTATTTTCTAAGGAACCGTCTTTCTTATCTCCTCACATCAAGTAGATATTTTATCAGACCATCAGAAGTTGAGTATAATCTCAGAAAAATGGTTCTTCATGCCGGGTGATTTGCCATGAGGTAAGTTCTTAATGGCTGTCAATGTGTCTTCAACAGTTAATAGGGATGGACAGCTGTTGAATAGCTACCTCTGATAAAGCTGGCAGATTCACCTGGCCTAAATATTCAGTGATCTATGCTAGGGTGGGATTTAATTCAGGTGTATAAAGCTTTGTATAAATATGAGTAGCCTTGTGAGACTGCCCCTGGAAGTCTCAGCAGCTATTTTTGTCGCTGACAGAGCAAGGACAAGAACAAGTAGGATAGCTCCTGCCCCAGTGCTGCCGCTAGACCACTAAGGACACAAGGTAGGCCTGGGGGTCTTTCCTGTGGTCAGGGAGGGGGTTAGTGAATTTGAATTGAATCTAGTTCTCTCAGCCAAAGAGGGATATTATTCCATAGCTCAGTTAGTTTGAAGAACAGAGACTTCCCCAATTTACTAGTAGAAGCTATGCTTTTCAAAGAGGGAAAAGACAATTTAAATTTTTGCATAGTTCTAACCAGTCCATAATTTTTTTTAGAGTTCCAAATGCTGAATAAGATTTTAAAGGTTAGACATGCACATTTAAAGTGTATTCTGGCAAATATTGGAAGCCAGTGTAGTTTAGTGGAAAGTAGCAATACATGTTAAAATTTACCTTTACCCACGATCAGGACCCTTAAGTTAGGAAACTATATATGGAATAATTGAACTTTTTTAATACAGCTGCTCCTCACTTAACATAAGAACATAAGCAGTGCCTCTGCTGGGTCAGACCAGAGGTCCATCATGCCTGGCAGCCCGCTCACGCGGCGGCCCATCAGGTCCAGGACCTGCATATTAATCCTCTATCTATACCCTTCAATCCCCTTTTCCTTCAGGAAAACATCTAATCCTTTCTTGAAACTCAATACAGTACTCTGTCCTATCACACCCTCTGGAAGCGCATTCCAGCTGTCCACCACCCTCTGGGTGAAGAAGAACTTCCTAGCATTGGTTATGAATCTGTCCCCTTTTAATTTATCCGAATGCCCTCTCGTTCTTGTACTCTACGAAGGTTTGAAGAATCTGTCCCTCTCCACTTTCTCTATGCCCTTCATGATCTTGTAAGTCTTTATCATGTCCCCTCTAAGCCTCTGCTTTTCCAAGGAAAAGAGCCCCAGTTTCTCCAATTTTTCAGTATAGGAAAGGTTTTCCATACCTTTTATCAATCTCATCGCTCTTTTCTGAACCCTCTTGAGTATCGTTATGTCCTTAAGGTATGGTAACCAGTACTGGACGCAGTACTCCAGATGCGGGCGCACCATCGCCCGATACAACGGCAAGATAACTTCCTTCGTTCTGGTTGTAATACCTTTCTTGATGATACCTAGCATTCTGTTCGCCTTCTTAGAGGCCGCTGCGCACTGGGCCGACAGTTTCATTGTCTTGTCTACCAGTACCCCTAGGTCCTTTTCTAGGCTACTTTCACCCATTATCAGCCCTCCCATCGTGTAGTGGTACCTCAGGTTTCTGTTTCCTACGTGCAAGACTTTACATTTCTCTACATTGAACTTCATCTGCCATCTCGCCGCCCACTCCCCTAGTTTGTTCAGGTCCCTTTGTAAATCTTCGCAGTGCTCTTTAGTCCTAGTCCCATTAAATAGTTTGGTGTTGTCTGCAAATTTTATTACTTCGCACTTTGTCCCTGTTTCTAGATCATTTAAAAATACATTGAATAGCAGCGGTGCAAGCACCGACCCCTGCGGAACACCACTCATGACCCTCCTCCAGTCTGAATAGTGGCCCTTCACTCCTACCTGCCAATCAGTTCCTGATCCATCTGTGTACGTCTCCTTCCACCCCATGGTTCTTCAGTTTCTGAAGTAGGCGTTCATGGGGTACTTTGTCAAAGGCTTTTTGGAAGTCTAAGTATACGATGTCTATGGGGTCTCCTTTGTCCATCCGTTTGTTAATTTCTTCGAAGAAGTGCAATAAGTTCGTTAGGCATGATTTTCCCTTATAGAAGCCATGTTGGCTTGTTTTCATAAGTTTATTCCTTTCTAGATGCTCCTCGATGCTATCTTTTATCAGTGCTTCCGCCATCTTTCCCGGAACCGAGGTCAGACTTACCGGTCTGTAGTTCCCCGGGTCACCTCTTGATCCCTTTTTAAAGATGGGCGTTAACATTGGCTATCTTCCAATCTTCCGGGATCACGCCTGTTTTCAGGGATAGATTACAGTAGTTCCGCTATTTCCTCCTTTAGTTCTTTCAGTACCCTAGGGTGGATTCCGTCCGGGCCCAGTGATTTGTCAGTTTTTAATTTTTCTATCTGCCTGCGTATGTCTTCAAGGCTTACTTCCATGGATGTTAATTTTTCTGCTTGGCCTCCCTTGAAGGTTTGTTCAGGTTCTGGTATGTTGGATGTGCCCTCTTTTGTAAATACTGACAAAAAGAATATATTTAGTCTTTCCATCACTTCTTTCTCCTCCTTCACCACTCCCTTCCTATCTCTATCATCCAGCGATCCCACCTCCTCCCTAGCCGGCTGCTTCCCCCTAAAATATCTGAAGAATGGTTTGAAATTTCATGCTTCCCTGGCTAGCTCTCTTCATATTCTCTTTTTGCTTTTCTAGCTACTAGGTGACATTCTTTTTGATACTTCCTGTGTTCTTTCCAGTTCTCCTCGGTTTTGCCCTTTTTCAATTTCTTGAATGAATTCTTCTTATCACCTATCGCTTTCCTCACTTCTTTAGTTATCCACGCCAGGTCTTTCATTTGTCTCTTTTTGCACCCTTTTCTGAATCTGGGGATATATAGATTTTGTGCCTCGCTCACCGTGTCCTTGAATAAAGGCCAGGCTTGCTCTACATTCTGCCATTTCTTTGAGCTGTTCCTAAGTTTCATAAGAACATAACAATTGCCATCTCCGGATCAGATCCTGGGTCCATCAAGTCCCGTGATCCGCACATGCGGAGGCCCTGCCAGATGTACCCTGGCATAGTTTTAGTCCCCATATCACTGTATGCTTCTCAAAGGAGATGTGCATCTAATTTACCCTTACCTGTATCACTCTATGCCACTCTTAAGGAGATGTGCATCTAGTTTACCCTTAAATCCTAGAACGGTGGATTCTGCAATTACTTCCTCTGGGACAGCATTCCAGGTGTCCACCACCCACTGCGTGAAATAGAACTTCCTGATATTCGTCCTGGACCTGTCCCCCCTCAGCTTCAGTTTATGTCCTCTTGTCCATGTCACATCGGACATTGTAAATAACTGCTTCCCCTGCTCTATTTTGTCGAATCCTTTCAGTATTTTGAAAGTCTCGATCAGATCTCCTCGCAGTCTCCTCTTCTCAAGGGAGAACAACCCCAGTCTCCTAAGTCGTTCCTCATAGTCCAGGTTCTCCATATCTTTCACTAGCTTTGTAGCTCGTCTCTGCACCCTCTCTTGCAGTTTTATATCCTTCTTTAGGTATGGAGACCAATGCTGGAGGCAGTATTCCAGGTGCAGTCTGACCATGGCTCTGTACAGCGGTATTATCACTTTCTCTGATCTACTCATAATTCCCTTCTTTATCAAGCCTAGCATTCTATTTGCTTTCTTTGCTGCCGCCGCACATTGCGCCAATGGTTTCAGGGTCCTATCTATCAGTACACCCAGGTCCTTTTCCTGTTCGGTCTTTCCCAGAGTTACACCTGACATACTATACTTGTGCTATTTATTTTTTCTGCCTAAATGCATCACTTTGCATTTTTTCCACATTAAACTTCATCTGCTGTTTATCTGCCCACTTCTCCAATTGATTCAAGTCGCTCTGGAGTTCCTCGCTGTCCTTCTGCGATCTGATTGCCCGGCATAGCTTTGTGTCATCTGCAAACTTGATGATTTCACTGGATGTTCCTTCTTCTAGGTCATTTATGAAAATATTAAATAAGATGGGTCCAAGTACCGAGCCCTGTGGTACACCGCTAGTCACTTTTTCCCATTCTGAGAACTTCCCATTTATGCTCACTCTCTATTTTCTGTTCTCTAGCCATTTGCCTATCCATCTTAGTATATCTCCCTCTATTCCATGGCCTTGTAATTTCCTGAGAAGTCTTAAATGTGGAACCTTGTTGAACGCTTTCTGAAAGTCCAAGTATACAATATCCACCGGTTCTCCACTATCAATTTGTCTGTTCACTGTCTCAAAGAATTGAAGTAGGTTCGTCAAACATGATTTCCCTTTCCTGAACCCACGTTGACTGGCTCTCATCAGGTTGTGTGTGTCTAGGTGCTGGACTATGCTTCCTTACCATTACCCTCATCCCTTCGTAGTTTCCTTTCTTGAAGTTAAAGGTTGTCGCTGTGGGTCTCTTTCCCTTCGGTATTCCTACTTCAACTTTGAATTTGATCATATTGTGATCGCTGTTTCCCAACGGTCCCACTACTTCCACTTCCTTTGCAGGTCCCCTTAGCCCATTAAGGATTAGATCCAGAGTGGCATTCCCTCTCGTCGGTTCTCTGACAAGCTGATCCATGAAGCAGTCCTGTATAGCCTCCAGGAATCCGGTCTCCCTGGCGCATTTTGAATTTCCAAGACTCCAGTCTATCCCGGGATAGTTGAAGTCTTTCATAATAATCGTGTTACCGCTTTTGCATTCTCGTTTCATCTCGGCTTCCATTTCCTCATCGGTTTGCCCAGGTGGACGATAGTACAGGCCCATCTTTATCTCGGGCCCTTTCCTTCCCGATATTTTAACCCATAGCGATTCCAATTTGTTGGTCGTCGCAGCTGTGTCCACTCTGGTGGACTTAATGACTGAGTTCTATTCATACAACTAGGTCTTTAAGTGAATTGATCGTTAAGTGACAAGTGTCTAAAGATCATTCCTGCCTCCCAAACCTTAAGTCCCGGACCCCTCCACAGCTTACCTTAAAGCCCTGGAAGTCTAGCAGGGCAGGAGAGATCTTCCTGCTCTCCTGCCCCATGAAAGCTGCGGTCTCACGAGTTCTTGTGATCTTGTGAAACTGCCGCGGGAACTTGCGGCAGCCATTTTTTAATTGTGGCTTTCATGGATCAGGAGCGTAGGAAGATTGCTCCTTCCTTGCTTGATGCTGGTCAGAGAGCTGGTTGTAAGTCTATGCTGCCGTTAACTAGGTAGGTCATTAAGTGAGGATTAGCTGTACAGTACTTGACAACTTTATACTTACATCTACAAGCCAAATGTCATCTTTTCGATTTTCTTTAAATCTGCAATAAAAGCACAAGATGAGTATGCATTCTAATCATATTGTAAACTCCCTAACTTTGATGTTCCAAACTGTACTTCTCAAACTTATATCCAATATGGCACAATTATAAATTTGTATGCTTCCATATGAGATGAGAGAGAAAGCAATCATGATCCACAAGTTTAAATGCTGTGGTTAGATTCAGGGAGACAAATTCTGTCACTATCTAGAACACTATAAAGTTCACTCCACAAAGCCATGAAATCTGTTTTAGTACTATGACCGGGGTGGAAGCCTAATTGGTATAGATGTTGAATTTGCCACTGATTACTGTAAAATAGCAGCTGAACTCAACCAGATCTTTGTGAGTTAAGACAAAAAAGTCAGGTTTAAAACCAGTTGAAAATTAGCTGGAAAGGTGGGATCTATACAAGACATAAGAGGTAGATCCAGGCTTGCTTACAAGCAGAGGGGATGGAAGTAGATGATAATCTACTGTTGATGATTGTAAGCACAGTCCATGGGCACTGATGTTATACCATGGATTATGGCTATGCAGGGGATTCTTTGGCACCAATAATCAGGATATATCTGCTGTGAAGCATTTGGGTCATTCCATGTCAAGTGGACCAGGAGCCCACGATGACCCCCTTGAAATCCAACCAAATTTTACAGGATTGTTGTCTAGGGTCTCAAATGAAACTGCAAAATTTTTGGGATCTATCTCAATTTGGTCAGGAGCTAGGGGTGGTTGAACAAAAGAAATCGATCCACTCCCATGCCTTGTGTGTCCTAAAACGCCAACTTTGCTTAAGCACTGCAGCAGAAGGAAATTTTGCAGTTTGGTACAACACTTTGGGGCAAGTTTTGTGTCAAGTTTGAAATCTTTTGCGATCTTGCTTCCATTTCTACAAGTCGGCAAAGTAGGCAAAAAAATTCACAAACAAAAATTTTTGGCAAAGTTTGGCTCCATACCGCTGCTGGTAGGTAAGTCAGTTGAGAGTACAACTTTACCAGCAGACATGTACCATGAGTTACTTCTAAGATTTGCAATATGAGCTTTTACGGTCAAGTGAAGCTGAAGGTATGAACATCCCAAAAATATGGCTTTATGCATTTATGCAAATGTTCACTGTTTTTCATATTCAGATATCTCAAATGTGTAGGGTTTTTGGGTTTTGTTTTTTTTAAATATCATTTGAAAGAACATATTTTTTGCTACAGAAGCTATCCTGTTTCATCTTGGACCCGACCTTTCTTTGGTGAGAATTAAAGCTTCAAAAATAAGCATTAGTTGTATATGCGCACGAATGTTTAATATTGAAAAGACACAAAATGAAACAGGGTAAACAGAACCACAAACTCAAAAGCACAAAACCAAAGTGGAATTGTCCCAATCAGAATGGTGCACAACAAACAAGTGTCTTTCAACTCATCTGATAAATCCAAATGCCTTTATTCATCCAAAGCCTCATAAATTCATCCAATGATTCAATAACCCGACATGTACATGTTTCGGCCTAACCGGCCTGCCTCAGGAGTCTTGTGAGTCTTCGACAGGTGTATTAGGAAAACCGTATAGAATACAGAGATACAGGCACCTTCTAACTGTGGCTGCTAAACTCTGGGTAGAAGGAGGTACTAATCAAATGTGGAACTGCAGGTCCCAGCATGCACTGAGCTATGGAGCTCAGTGTTGAGTCACAGGGGTGGGACTCATAGGAGATATATATATAAGCAATACTCCCTCTAAGGATTGGCCAGGTACATGCAAAGTTTCTCATGTGAGTGATGACTCAGATGTTTCTCCACTGTCCTGTTCAGGAAGGTGATAATAGAAGTGCCATGTTGCCTTATATCAGCCTGCAAGCAAGTCCATGTGTTCCCATATCCCCAAATATCCTTCAGAAGAATACTAGCAAGATTCAGACCTGAAATTTTCTCCCTGTTTTCTGTGGGAAATGCTAGCTTCTGTCCCCTGGATTGCACTGGTCTTCCTCTTTCCAAGGGTTCAGGCAGGCTGAAGGTTAGTGGCTCAGTGCATGCTGGGACCTGCAGTTCCACATTTGATTAGTACCTCCTTTTACCATTCTGATTGGGACAATTCCACTTTGGTTTGTGTAATATTGAAAAGAGGCATATTTAACACAAACCATGTTGTATGCAAATGAACAAGGTACATGAAGTTTCACAGTTAAGTTCAGATTGTTACTGTTTTATGATCCCCTTCCCTGTATCCATGCATTTTCATATACCCACTGCCATTGGTCGTGAAGATCATGACAAGTGTATTATACACCAAGACCACATATTTATCAGTTATTGATCCATTGTCTGAAAGACATTCCCAATACACTATAATAAAACCCTTAGCATGCATGCACACTTCAATCACCATGCTCCATGCCTCCGTGGTGCCGTGCCACACATGCACAGTAGGAGCCTGTGGCGGTTGCGGTTTGCATGCGGCGGTTTCCCCAACTGATAAGAGCCTGCGACAGTTTGCGTGCGGTGACATAAGGAGCCTGTAGTGGTTGCGGTTTGCAAAATAAGGAGCCTGTGGTGGTTGCAGTTTGCGTGCGGCGGTTTCCCTATCGCTAGAAGGAGCCTGCGGCGGGCCCTGCCAGAGCTGCTTCCAAAAACACGGGAGACTTCTCAGATAAGCCAAAACCTGTGTGCTTGGGGCAGAGAGCGATTTTGGTTTGGGTGAAGGGGGGGTGTGATTGGTTGGGGTCAGGGAGCGATCTTGATCAGTGTGCCTAAAAAAACAGTGCCAACACTCAGGGCTCCTTTTACAAAGGTGTGCTAGGGTTTTTAGCGCACACACAAAATTACTGCACGCTATAGATGAAAATCTACCGCCTCCTAAAAAGGAGGCGGTAGAGGCTAGCGCGCTCAGGAATTTAACGTGCGCTATTGCGAGCATTAAGGCCCCAACGCAACTTTGTAAAAGGAGCCCTCAGTGTGCCTAAAAAAACGGTGCCAGCAGTCAGTGTGCCTAAGAAAACAGTGCCACCAGTTAGGCCAAAAGCAAATTCGTAATACACCTCAGCGCCCCATTGTGCTAAAATTGAACTACTCCACTGCACAGTGCTAGCAGTCAGTGTGCCTAAATAGCCTCCACAGTGTCAATAGTCACTGTTCTACACTACAAAGTGCCAACAGTCAACTGCTCCAACCATAAGATTAAACAAACACACTTAAAAGAACATTAAGAACAATTAGTCAATGTATAACACCATGCCTACCAAAAGACATCTACAGGAAGAACAGTCATCTCAGCAGGTAGAGCTGAAGAGGAGAAAGGCCGAAAGAGAAAAATTAAAGACGAGCAAACAAATCTATTGAAGAAAAGGAACATCAATGTCAAAAAAGAAATGCAGAACAAAAAAGAACTAAAATATCAACTCTGACTCCGAAAGAAAAACAATCACTGTGTCAGAAACTCACCAAAAGAGAACAGCAAAAACGAGCAAATATATCTATTGAAGAAAAGGAAAATCAACGTCAAAAAAACACAGAAAGAAAAAGAACTAAAATAGCATCTCTGACTCCAGAAGAACAATCACAAAATCAGCAACACGCCAACCTATACAGACCCATTAAGCACAGTTACTTACCGTAACAGGTGTTATCCAGGGACAGCAGGCAGATATTCTTAACGCATGGGGTGACGTCACCGACGGAGCCCCGGTACGGACATTTTTTACTAGAAAGTTCTAGTTGGCCGCACCGCGCATGCGCGAGTGCCTTCCCGCCCGACGGAGGAGTGCGTGGTCCCCAGTTAAGATAAGCCAGCTAAGAAGCCAACCCGGGGAGGTGGGTGGGTCGTAAGAATATCTGCCTGCTGTCCCTGGATAACACCTGTTACGGTAAGTAACTGTGCTTTATCCCAGGACAAGCAGGCAGCATATTCTTAACGCATGGGTGACCTCCAAGCTAACAGAGAGGGAGGAGGGATGGTTGGCCATTAGGAAAATAAATTGTGTAATACAGATTGGCCGAAGTGCCCATCCCGTCTGGAGAAGGTATCCAGACAGTAGTGAGTAGTGAATGTGTGAACTGAGGACCAAGTGGCAGCCTTGCAGATTTCCTCGATGGGCGTGGAACGGAGGAAAGCCACAGAAGCAGCCATAGCTCTGACCCTGTGGGCCATGACAGCACCTTCCAGTGAGAGACCGGCCCGAGCATAACAGAACGCAATGCAGGCAGCAAGCCAGTTGGAAAGCGTCCGTTTGGAGACAGGACGACCTAGACGGTTAGGGTCGAAGGACAAAAGGAGCTGAGGAGATGAGCGGTGAGCCCTGGTACGGTCAAGGTAGTAAGCAAGGGCACGCTTACAGTCCAGCGTGTGCAACGCCTGTTCCCCAGGATGAGAATGGGGCTTAGGGAAAAAGACAGGCAACACAATGGACTGGTTGAGGTGAAATTCCGAGACCACCTTGGGAAGGAATTTAGGATGGGTACGCAGAACCACCTTGTCATGGTGAAAAACAGTGAAAGGTGGGTCGGCCACCAGTGCATGCAGCTCACTAACCCTCCTGGCAGAGGTGATGGCAATGAGGAAAAGCACCTTCCATGTAAGAAATTTGAGCGAAGTTGTGGCAAGAGGCTCAAACAGAGGTTTCATGAGCGCTGATAAAACCACATTCAGATCCCAGACGACTGGAGGAGGCTTCAGAGGTGGTTTGACATTGAAGAGGCCTCTCATGAAACGGGAAACCAGGGGATGAGCCGTGAGAGGTTTTCCGAGGATAGGCTCATGGAACGCAGTGATGGCACTGAGGTGGACTCTGATTGAGGTCGACTTGAGGCCAGCGTCAGAGAGAGAGAGCAAATAGTCCAGTACGGGTTCCACCGCCAATGAGGTGGGATCGTGATGATGAAGCAGACACCAAGAGGAGAACCGGGTCCACTTCTGCTGGTAACATTGGAGGGTGGCCGGTTTCCTGGAGGCATCCAGAATACGACGGACAGGTTGAGATATATTCTCTGGGGAGGTCAGCCCGAGAGAAACCAAGCTGTCAGGTGGAGCGAGGACAGATTGGGATGTAGTAGAGACTGATGCTGCTGTGCAAGTAGAGTAGGAAACACAGGAAGAGGAATGGGCTCCCTGGAGCTGAGCTGGAGTAGGAGGGAGAACCAGTGTTGACGAGGCCACCGAGGGGCGATGAGAATCATGGTGGCTCTGTCTCTGCGGAGTTTGAATAATGTCCGCAACATCAGAGGCAGTGGAGGAAAGGCATAGAGGAACCGATCCGTCCAGTCGAGCAGGAATGCATCCGGGGCCAGACGATGAGGAGAGAAGAGTCTGGAACAGAACTGGGGCAGCTGATGGTTGTGAGGAGCTGCAAAGAGGTCCACCTGAGGAGTGCCCCAGCGAGCAAAGATGGAGCGGAGTGTGGGAGGATCCAGAGCCCACTCGTGAGGTTGAAGGATGCGGCTGAGATTGTCTGCCAGGGAGTTCTGTTCGCCCTGGATATAGACAGCCTTGAGGAAAAGACTGTGGGCCGTGGCCCAGGTCCAGATGCGGATGGCCTCCTGACAGAGGAGGGGAGATCCGGTGCCGCCTTGCTTGTTTATGTAGTACATGGTGACTTGGTTGTCTGTGCATAGGAGAAGAACCTGAGGGTAGAGAAGGTGCTGGAAGGCCTTGAGAGCATAGAACATGGCCCTGAGATCCAGGAAATTGATGTGATGTTGACGCTCCTGAGGGGTCCAGAGTCCCTGAGTGCGGAGTTCTGCCAGGTGAGCTCCCCATGCATAGGGGGAGGCATCTGTGGTTATGATCATGGAGTGAGGGGGAAGATGAAAGAGTAGACCCCTGGAAAGATTGGATGAGTTCAACCACCATTGAAGAGATTGCTGAAGAGACGATGTCACAGAGATGGGATGAGAAAGAGGATCCGTGGGCTGTGACCATTGGTTGGCTAGAGTCCATTGAGGTGTTCTGAGGTGGAGTCGCGCCAGAGGAAGCACATGGACCATCGAGGCCATGTGGCCCAGGAGGACCATCATCTGCCGAGCTGGAATGGAATGATGAAGGAGCACTTGACGGCAGAGGTGGAGAAGGGTCCGTTGACGGTTGGAGGGGAGAAACGCCCTCATGAGAGTGGTGTCGAGAACGGCTCCAATGAACTGAAGTCGCTGTGTGGGAAGTAGATGCGACTTGGGGTAGTTGATCTCGAACCCCAGGAGATGGAGGAAGGAGATGGTGTACTGAGTGGCTTGAAGCACAAGTGGAGACGTAGGTGCTTTTACCAACCAATCGTCCAAGTATGGGAACACCTGGAGGTTGTGAGACCTGAGAAAGGCCGCCACTACAATAAGGCACTTGGTGAACACCCTGGGCGATGATGCTAGGCCAAAGGGTAGCACTTTGTACTGATAGTGGCGGTGCTGAATCTGAAATCGGAGGTAGCGACGGGAATTCAGATGGATTGGAATGTGAGTGTAGGCCTCTTTGAGGTCCAGGGAACATAGCCAGTCGTGTTGAGATAGAAGAGGATAAAGCGTGGCCAGGGAGAGCATTCTGAACTTTTCCTTGACCAGACACTTGTTGAGGTCCCGGAGATCGAGGATGGGACGAAGGTCTCCTGTCTTCTTGGGAACCAGGAAGTAGCAGGAGTAGAATCCCTGACCCCTTTGGTCTGTGGGAACTTCTTCGATGGCATTGAGAAGAAGGAGGGATTGGACCTCCCTTAGGAGGAGAAGGGACTGGGAGGAGTGAGACGCAGACTCTATTGGAGGGTTGTCTGGTGGAAGAGTCTGGAAGTTGAGAGAGTAGCCGTGGCGGATGATGTTGAGGACCCACAGGTCTGATGTGATGACCTCCCAACGGTTGAGGAAGAGTTGGAGACGTCCTCCGATTGGCTGAGGAAGAGGTAATGATGGTGGAAGACTGGCTATGCCCTGGAGAAAAGAGTCAAAAGGGCTGAGATGGCTTTGACGGAGGAAGAGGCTTGGCAGGTTGGTGAGATTGAGAGCGAGCCTGAGTGTGTTGTTGTTGACGAGGTCTGCGAGGCTGCTGTTGGGGGCGGGTTGAGAGGCCTGGCCAAGAACCTGCGCTGGTAAGAGGATTGTGGTCTATAAGGACGAGCAAGTGGAGCCTTCTTTTTAGGTTTTACCAGAGTGTCCCATCTGGTCTCATGTGCTGAGAGCTTCTGGGTGGTCGAATCCAGGGACTCCCCAAAAAGTTCATCCCCAAGACAGGGTGCGTTAGCTAGGCAGTCTTGGTGGTTGATGTCAAGATCAGATACCCTCAACCAGGCCAGACGCCGCATGGCAACAGCTATGGCAGACGCTCGGGAGGTCAGCTCAAATGAATCATAAATAGAGCGCACCATGAATTTCCGCAGTTGAAGGAGGCTGGAAATTTGTTGTTGAAAGAGTGGAACTTTGCGTTCAGGGATGTATTTTTGTAGGGCGGATAGTTGTTGCACAAGATGTTTCATATAAAATGAGAAGTGAAATGTGTAATTATTCGCCCTGTTGGCTAGCATTGCATTTTGATAAAGGCGTTTGCCAAACTTATCCATTGTTTTGCCTTCTCTGCCAGGAGGGGTGGAGGCATAAACACTGGAGCCCTGAGTTTTCTTTAAAGTAGACTCAACGAGGAGAGACTCATGGGGCAATTGAGGTTTGTCAAAACCCGGAATTGGGATGACCCTGTATAGGCTGTCAAGTTTATGAGGAGCTCCGGGGACAGTGAGTGGATTTTCCCAATTTTTATAAAAAGTTTCCCGCAGTATGTCATGGACGGGTAACTTGAGGAACTCTTTGGGAGGTTGTTCAAAGTCTAAGGCATCCAGAAAGGCCTGGGACTTTTTAGAGTAGGACTCTAAAGGAATAGAAAGAGCCGCCGACATTTCCCTGAGGAATTTGGTGAAAGAGGATTGCTCAGGCTTGGAAGCGGCATCGGTCACTGAGGGTTCCTCGTCTGTGGACGATGCGTCCTCCTCGGTACCGGGAGGGGATTCTTCCCATAAGTTTGGGTCCCTGATGTCAGTGTGCGCACGCCGAGATGTCGGGGTGGCAGGCTCGGTGTGGCGGGTCTTAGAAAGGGACTTGCCAGAGCGCATTGAGACAGTACCGGGAGAGGAAGACCGGTGCTGATCCCGGTCCCGGGAAGAGCGGTGTCGTTCTCTGTCCCGGGGAGACCGGTGCCCTTCCTGGTCCCGAGGAGGATCGGTTTCAGAGCGGGTCTGTACCACAGGACGAGAACGGAGTGGTTCAGCCGAGAGGATTGGCATGGAAGTGTTGAGTGGCACCGAGGGGGTGGACACCGGTGGGATGGTGCGAGGCTCGGGCCGGTCTGGTACCGAAAGAAGTGGTGCCAATAGGGTCGGTAGCAGGTGCTGGAGTTGTTGCTGCAGCTGTTCCTGCAATTTGTCTTGGAGTATGGCCGCGATGCGGTCATCCAGGGGTGGCACCGGTACCGCTTTTTTCTTTTTCGGTTCCATAGGTGCTGCTCCACGCCCCGGCGATGAGGAGGCCGATGACGAGGCACTCACCGAGATCGGGGCGGAGAGTTTGCGGGGTCGGCGTGAGGCCGGGAGGACTGGCGTCGCCACTGTGGCAGGTGGGCGGTCAAGGGAGGTGGAAGGCTTCTTAGCCGGCTTACCTGGTGCCAGCGTCCCCGAGGAAGGATCGGGCGTCGTCGAAGTGGTCGGTGCCGTCTTTTGCGGTACCGTCGACGTCGCGGCAGTCTCCATAGCAGATCCGGTACCGAAACGAATGTTCTGCTGGATCTGCCGATTTTTTAAGGTGCGTTTCTTAAGAGTGGCACAGCGGGTGCAGGTGTCAGCCCGATGCTCTGGACCCAAACACTGTAGGCACCAATTGTGTGGGTCAGTGAGAGAGATCGGGCGTGCACCCCGCTGGCACTTCTTAAAGCCCGGTTGAGGGGGCATGAAGGGAAACACGGCCTCTGCAAAATCAAAGCCGGAGGCTTGTATGATGGCAACAGGCCCCGCCGGGGCCAGCCTGAAAAATAAAGAAAAAACAAAGTTGTTGTTTTTTTTTTTTACTATTTAGAACGGAAAAAGAAACCCGAAGGGAAAAAGAGAAAAAACAAGAAAATAACGCGAGCGGGAAGGCAAAAAGGAAGTTTTCAACGGCCGCTGAAACCACATGCGTCTTCTTCGCTCCGCGGAAACGAAGAAACTGGGGACCACGCACTCCTCCGTCGGGCGGGAAGGCACTCGCGCATGCGCGGTGCGGCCAACTAGAACTTTCTAGTGAAAAATGTCCGTACCGGGGCTCCGTCGGTGACGTCACCCCATGCGTTAAGAATATGCTGCCTGCTTGTCCTGGGATAATAACACATCTGTCACAGAGGGAAAAATTCCAAACCCAACAGTCAAGGACCGGAATACAACCAATGGCAGTTCTGAATGACATGCTGAATATTAATGAGGACAACATTTAAACATACACATGTGGATATTTAGATCGCATCTGCAACTTTTGCAATGCTAAACATTTTGAAGCAGAAAGACCTTTAGATTGTAAATTTTCACAATGTTGCTCAAAAGGAAAAGTACATCTTCCCCCAATTACTACAAATCCTTTCATCCAGCATCACTACAGCAAAAATTTCTTCGATAATATACGATCCATAAATAGTGCCCTAGTTTTTGCCTCTATGGGAGCAAACATTGCTCTACCTACTGGCTATGGGCCATACTGTTTCCACATCCATGATTCAATTTGTCACAGAGTAAGCACACTGCATCTGCAACAAGGACAAAACAGACAGTATGCACAATTATATATTTTAGATCCCTCTGAAGCTGCAGAACAAAGAATACTAATTTCACCAAACTCAGGAATAAATCCAGAACTTATGCAAACACTAAGCACACTTATGGCGCAATACAATCTATTTGCAGAGGCCAGCAAAATGTTGTAACAGGTTGAAAAAGAATATGAAGAGGATGCCACCAGAACAGGCAATGTTACTAAGGAGGTGTCTATGACAATAGTGCAAGATGACCAAAGGTGCTATAACTAAGGTGACCATATGTCCCGTTTTCAACGAGACCATCCCATTATTAGACCGACCATCCCGTTGTCTCGACTCACCGCTTTGGGATGCCGAAATGTCCCGTTTTCAGGGACAGCATCCCGAAGCTGTACGCGGGGACAATGGACCGGCGATCGTTTCCTCTCCCTGCCACGCTAAAGCCTGCCTCCTTCCCTCCAGCGCCAATTCAAACCCTCCCCCCCGGTCCACCGCTGCTTCTTGCCACCCAGAAGCCTTCTTCCCGACATCAATTCTGACATCAGAGAGGAAGTTCCCGGCCAGCCAGGCAGCGATTGGCTGGAAGAAGGCTTCTGGGCGGCAAGAAGCAGCAGCTGCAGTGGACCCAGGGGGGAGTTGAATCAGCGCTGGAGGGATGGAGGCAGCCTTTAACGCAGCAGGGAGGGAGGCAGGCTATGGCACGGCAGGTAGGCTTAGGGGGAGGGGTTGGGACAAAAGTTTGAAGGCAGTGACGGGGACATAGGAAGGAGGCACTGGGGGCACTAAGGACATGGGAAGGAGGCACTAAGGACATGGGAAGGAGGCACTGGGGGCACTAAGGACATAGGAAGGAAGGAGGAAGGGAATAGAAAGGGACAATTGTTGGGCCCGAGTGCAGAAAGAAAGAAAGAAATGAAAGAAAGGATGCACAGTCAGAAGGAAACGCAACCAGAGACTTATGAAATCACCAGACAGCAAAAGGTAGGAAAAATAATTTTATTTTCAATTTAGTGATCAAAATGTGTCCGTTTTGAGAATTTATATCTGCTGTCTATATTTTTGCACTATATTTGTCTATTTTTCAACAGTTACTGAGGTGACATTGCATATTTTAAAGTCATCTGCCTTGATATCTTTGAAAACCCTCCAAATATAAATGATAATTAACATTTTCTCTACTTTAGTGCGCTTTGTAGTTTTTTTAAAAAAATTTATGGTTACCATTATGAATTAATAAGATATGTGTACATGAAAAATAAATGGAATAAATTGGGGGCGGGATTGGGAGGTGGGGCTAGGGTGGAATGGGGCGGGGCTGGAGCAGGATTGGGGGCTGGACTGACAATTAATAGATGTCCCGTTTTGATGAAAAAAATAAAATGGTCATGTTAGCTATAACGCACCAACACATAATGAGGTTGCATTTATTTGAACGAGATCTCCTTGTATACTGCAAACCAAGTGCAGACGATCCAAAACAAAGGATAACACAAAAGATTAGTGTCCTTGATCCAAATCTGGAACCCATGGTTTACTCATTGCTGTTTCCATATGGGGGATCAAAGCTGGGGAATTGACATACTTTTGCAACACAGACCACAAACCTTAGTAGGCTTAACAAATCAATCACGAAATCCTAGAGTTAGGGTAACACAAATGCAATATTATGGGTACCGTCTTTCCATCAGAGATGTATATAACCCCTTCTTACATGCTGGCCGCCTTACACAACAATATACAGTAGATGCATATGTCAAAACTGAAGCCAACAGACAAAATTATGCATTCCAAAATCAGCCAAAATTACGAGTAGAAAAATACTCGGGATTAATGGATTATTTAATTAATGAAGCCAATGATGCAGGCCTAATTCCTGGAAAAACTTATATTTTGCCTTCCTCATTTACAGGTAGCCCCAGAAACATGCTAAAAAATTATCAAGATGCAATGGCAATCGTGATAAAATATGGTAAACCTGATCTTTTCATTACAATGACATGTAACCCCAAATGGGAAAGATTGTTCATAACCTACAACATGGTCAAACTGCTGATGCATGACCAGATTTAGTTGCAAGAGTATTTCACCTAAAACTAAAAGCTATCTGTAAAAAAACATTTTTGGACTAACAAAAGCCATTGTCTACAAAATTGAATTTTAAAAGAGGGGTTTACCACATGCTCACATACTACTCATTCTTAAAGATGATAGTAAACCAAAAACAGACAAAGTGATAGACAAAATTGTAACTGCAGAAATACAAAATTGTATCTGCAGAAATTCCAAATATAAACACCACTCCTCGCTTATGTGCGATTGTAACAAAACATATGATTCATGGACCATGTGGAGCACACAATCTCAATTCTCCATGTATGACAAAGGCACTAAGGATATCCAAAGCCAATTCCAGCAACAAACTATTGCTAATATTAATGGTTATCCCAAATACAGAAGACGAAGCACAGCACAGGCCAATTTTCAAATGTTAACGACAAGACAATTGATAATACTTGGGTTGTACCATATAATCCATATCTAGCCCCAATTGCCACATTAATGTTGAAGTCTGTGCTTCTGTGAAAAGCTTCAAATACCTTTTTAAATATGTGTACAAAGGTCATGATTGTGCAAATGTTTTAATTCAAGAACATGGTAGTTTAAATTATGATGAAATTAAAACCTTTATGAATTCAAGATATGTGAGCGCTCCAGAAGCAGCAAGGCGTTTGAATGGATTTGAAATGCATTATCAATCACATACCATACATAGATTAGTGGTGCATCTGCCTGACGAACAAACTGTATTTTTCAACCCAAATAACGTTTCCACAGCAGCAGATAGCTTCATAACGCAATTCTCATTTGACAGCTTGGTTCAAACTAAATCAAGACCACAAAGAAGCAAGGAGCATATTATACCCAGACATTCCTTTACACCAGCGGTCTCAAACACACGGCCCGCGGGCCACATGTGGCTCTCCAAGTTTTTTTTGCGGCCCGCGGTCTGGACTGGATAATTCCTTCCTTTTGGAGCAGCAGCGGGTCTGGCCGGTTCGTTCCGTTCAAAGCCGCGGATTGGCGGCTCCTTGCGCTATTCGCTCCTGCATCGGAAGCCTCTCTGACATCACAACATCAGAGAGGCTTCAGACGCAGGCGCGGATCTCGCAAGGAGCCGCCACCTGCGGCTTTGAATGGAATGAGATGGCCAGACACGCTGCTGCTCCAGTGGCGTACCAAGGGGGGGGGCGGTCCGCACAACTGATCACCCTCCACTGTTCTTCATAGAGTGCGGCTCGCGGCTCGTCTAGAGCAGGGGTGCCCAACTGCTTCCCTTCCCTTCTCACCGCCGGCACCATGCTCTTTGATCTCCCTGCTCTCTCGCCGCCCGACCTCAATTCTGACGTCGAGAGGACGTTCTGGCTAGCCAATCGCTGCCTGGCTGCCCGGAACGTCCTTTCCAACGTTAGAATTGACGTCGGGCAGCGAGAGTTGGTCGGCCCAGTGGAGATCTCGGCCTGTTCCCGATGGCGCCAGCAGCAGCCTATTCCCCGGCGGCGGTGGCGGCATGGGGGAGGGCAGGAAGGAAGAAAGAAAGAAGGGGGGGCAGGGAGCCAGAAGGAAAAAAGAAAGAAGGGGGGGGACAGGGAGCCAGAAGGAAAAAAGAAAGAAGGGGGGGGGACAAGGAGCCAGAAACAAAGCAAAAAATGGGACAAGGAATCAGAGAAAGACAGACATAGAAAAAGAAAGAAAAAGTTGGGGGAGGGAATGAGGTCTGGAGGAGAGGAAGCATACAGGAGGCTGAAAGAAGGGAAGAAGTATTGGATGCACAGTCAGAAGAATAAAGTGCAACCAGAGATTGATGAAATTACCAAACAAAGGTAGGAAAATGATTTTATTTTCAATTTAGTAATAGAAATGTGCCAGTTTTGAGAAAGAAAAAATATTAAACTTTAAATGTGAGTGCTGCAGAAAAAATAGAGTACTTGGAGGGCCGCAGAAAAAATAGTTAATGTTTTATTAAAGAAATGACAATTTTGCATAAGGTAAAACTGTTAAAGGAAAGTTTTATAAACTATAAAGAATTTAACCTCATGCAAAATTGTCATTTCTTTAATAAGACATTAACTATTTTTTTCTGCGGCCCTCCAAGTACCTACAAATCCAAAATGTGGCCCCGCAAAGGGTTTGAGTTTGAGACCACTGCTTTACACTATGTGTTTGACTGAACATTGTACTTGGAAATTACGTCAACAGGGTGCTGATAAAGTTATTGGACGCATGTATTCTGTCAACTTACTATCTGATCCAGAACGCTACTCTCTGCCTCCTATTGCTCAATGTTTCTGGTCCTTTGAAGATCCAAGAACTGTAAATGGAAATATCTACCCCACTTTCCAAGAGGCCGCCAAACAAAGAGGCCTCATTAACGATGATCAAGTATGGGAGAACACTCTGGAAGATGCTGTCCAATACAGCATGCCTAAACAACTAAGGGAGTTATTTGCATACATCTGCATATTTGCCTCCCTATAAAATATGAATGACCTTTTCCTAAAATATGAGCAATACCTCATTGAAGATTTAGTTCACACACATATCAATCACAATAATGATTAAACTGTATGCCGTAACATAGCACTCAAAGAAATATCCATTTTACTACTCCATGGAAAAAAGTGTGAAGATTTTGGATTACCATCCACACTACCAAATACTAACCTATTAACAAATACCTATGACCAAACATTTCAAAAACAAACAGCTGAACAAATGTTGACAACCTTAAACATAGATCAAAAAAACAGCTTTACAAGAAATATTGTCAGCAACCCAAAATGACAACCTCACCCACTGTTGTTTCTTCTTGGATGGCCCAGGAGGTAGTGGTAAAACCTACCTTTTTACAAAACACTTCTCAGCACATTTTGTGCACAAGTAACATTGCACTCCCTGTATCCTCCACAGGTATAGCAGCCAATCTTCTTAAGGGTGGGAGAACATACCACTCCCAATTCAAATTACCTGTGCCTATACTCAACAACTCAATATCAAATATGCATCTCAATTCTACTGATGCTGAAAATTTAAGATCCACTAAACCAGGGGTGCCCACACTTTTTGGGCTTGCGAGCTACTTTTAAAAGTCAAAATTATCTACCAACAATAAAATCTAAAAAAAGCACAATACACACTGTACGCAGAGAAAATGTTAATCATAATTTATATTCCAAGGGTTTTCAAAGAGGTCAAGGCAGCTGACTTTATGCAATGTCACCTCAGTAACAACCAATGTGAACGACTGGGAAAAATTCAAAAGAAAAAAGTTCCTAAAGGTCAATAATACACTAACACTAGTATAGGAACAATAAAGCTACTTTAAATGCCTTTTAACCTTAAGTAGTGCTCAGACTCCAAGATGGATCGTAAGAACTCAATATGGGGACAAGCCCCTGTAGAGATTTCTATGGTATCTATCATTGCACCATTGTACAGTTAAAGGTGATTCAAAGCGCTATTTGAAGAGTACTCATATATTTCACTTAATCCATATAGAGAAAAATAATGTCCAACTATAAAGTAACTTCAAAATTGTGACTTCAAAAATAGACTTAGCTTGAAAAATGCCAACAGGAACAGGCCACCGACGTAAAGAGGACACTGAAGGGCTGGGCCCACCAACCTTCTCCACCCGACGTCAATTCTAACATCGGAGAGGAAGTTCCGGGCCAGTAAGGCAGCAATTGGCTGGCTCGGAACTTCTTCTCCGAAATCAGAATTGACGTCGAGTGAGGAACGTTGATCAGCCTGGCACTTCAGTGTCCTCTTTACAGGGTTGGGAAGCAGGTAGAACGGAAGGCAACGAGAGTCTATCACGGAACCCGGGATGGGCTCCGCAATCAACTTATGTTGCCTTCACAATCTACTGGTAGGGATAGTTAGTTGCGGATGGGGAGCAGTTTGGAAGAAGATAGTGCCATTGAGATTGGTGCAGGAGAAAAGGATCACACAAAATGAGGAAAATTTGTGAGGCATTTTGGGATTTTTAAGCACAGCTATATGCCCCTCCAGCAGAGACGCTTTGATTGGGGTATGTGAGTAGTACAGGGATCTGCTGGAAAAAGTTGAAAGCTAACAATTTTTGAGGATCGCAGCGTCCAACAAAAATTAATACAAAAAAATTTCAGAAAACTGTTTAAAGCCTGGAAATCAACCGTACAAAAGATATTAAAGCTCCCACGGTAAGTTTTCAGTAAATTTTGTGAGCTGTTAAATCTACACATCTATTCTAGCACCTGTTAATGTAACGGGTTTAAACACTAGTAGTCAGATAATACCATATAAATTTCTAAGCTTTATTAAAGACAAAAAAGAAAAGTGCAAAAACCACACTTATTTAAAAATGCACATACATACTGACAAAGATCAGGAAATTGCATAAATTCAACTTTTTTTTAAATCATGTTTATTAAGGAGTCAACAAGGGAAACAGGTGAAATACAAGGGTAAAGCAAATAACATTCATTGGTTTTGAAAGTCTGGTCAATGTTTGCCAAAATAGCTTGTGGATAAGTGTACTGAATGCCTGATGGGGTGGTCATAGGTGCTTTAAGGCCTGGAATAATATGCTGTTCTGGGATCCAGCATATGTCTCTGCGGGGAGGTCAGTGAAATGACCGTGCAGGACCTTGTGGATGCAAAAAATTAACTAGGATGGTGCATGCTTCCATTGAAATTTCACATACATGACCAATCCACCAAGAATTGTCTTATATGCAAGCTAAGTATTGTCCAGGTTGAAAGCTGGCATGTTCAGAATCAGTATCAGACTCTTAAAACAATGGCAATGAATGAGCTGGTGTCACTTGAAATTTTGCTAATGCAGAGTCTAGCAGTGTCTATGGGCTTAAATTGGTGATTTTCTCTTGTTCCAGCCACTGTGTAGCCCATACTAAACCTTTGCTCCTGAGCAGGTCTTATTGCTTCAATATCTTCCTTAGCAATGAAGAAAAATTTGATTCGAGACAGATTATTGCAGAATTCAACTAGATCCCTTGGTGTCAAAATTTGGTTATTGAGAGGGAATTGTAAGCTGGCATGGGCAGCTAAACGCTTGGCTGTTCCCCCAATCCCATCACATGGAGATTTGCCATGGTTGGTGCCAAAGAAGTTCCACTCAGCAGTAATCTGAAAGTCAATATCATGGCTTCAGAAGTTAATGAAATTCTTGAAGTTTTTATATTGCGCAGCAGAACTATCACTAAAGTAGTGAATATGGCTTAAGACAGGCAAGACTTCCTTCAGATGCAGAATAAGCTCTCTCAAAAATGCATGAACAGCAATAGTATCGTGACACAAGTAGTCACTGATCATGCATATACATAGGCTTTGGATATCAGGATTGCAGAAGTAGACAACGAAGGGGTGTAATGTTGTTTGGATATTTTCCCAGTGAAACCCCTGAACTGCATCCTGAACGATGAAGGAATAATTTTCAGCGAAGTCCATCAAAACAATAGCATGCCCCTCCTTTATATTTGCTTTCAGTTCCTTCAGATAAGCACTTCTGGTACTTGGAAATAAAATGGTAGCTGGTCAAATTAGAAATGTTTCCAATTAATTCAGAAGTGAAGTCCTCTATGGATAACTGTCGAGTTTCCAGTGTATACCGATCAGTGTATACCGATCCACTGCTTAAATTCAATGTTATCATCTGAATCATGTTCACCAAAGAACTCAGTAAAATATTCCTCCAGAGGGATCTGCCCAGGGCATATTTCACACCGCTGCAACACACAGTTTTTTGAGTTTATATCACAGATAGTTTTATTCAGAAGCACCTTGCAGTCATCTGGAACTGCAATTGCTGAAAGCATAAGTTTCACATTCTGGTGGATTGTGCAGACACAGACTGAATGAGTCCCTGATGAACTAACTGTGACACACCACTTTGGCCGAAGCTCAAAGAACTTTGAGAACCCAATTTCAGGCCCAAGCTAACTGCGATAGGTGGTGTACAGTTCCTTCAGATTGCATAATAGCAATCTTTTATGCTTTTGCACTTTTTCACCACTGATCCGAACAGAGACAATCTTTTATGCCTGGGCATATTCTAGAGATTTCATTGTCTTCATAAAAATCCAGGACTTTCTGTATAATCTGCTGAGCAAGCACTTTTCCTCTGTTACTGGAACAGCAAGAATGCCACCCTGCTGTTTCAGCTTCCTGGCCTTTTTAACCATTCTTGTTGAAATGCCAAATTCTAAACCAGTTTTCTCAATAGTCCAGCTGTGTGGAGCAAGAGTGAGAATTTGTATTTTTTCCCTATTACTCGATCCTAGATAGTTCTTACTTCTGCTTCAGTTCAATCAACAGAAGGTCATAGTCAGAACACCTTTTACATTGTCCACTTTCTGGTTCTGCTTTGATATCAGCTGGAGTTAAGTCACCAATAACTGCAATTCCGTCTGCAATTGCATTATGGGCTTCAGAGAGTTTTCATTTAGCATAACTTAAGGAATTTGCTTGCTAGACCACTGAATCCTTAGAGGAGAGATTCCTAGTGGTGAAAAGCTGGCATTGAGGTTTTCAGATGCATTGGTAGGGTCATCACTGTCAGAATCAGACTTAGGGCTACTTAGATCTTGCGGTTTAAACTCGTGCTTTGTGATAGCTTTTAAATGATCAGCTGCAGTAAGATCAATTGGGCGTAGACCTTTGCTATTGCTTTGATTGTGTTTTCTGAACGGATTACAGCAGTTTTTCTGTAGAAATTCAAACTTCGTCAGAATCAAGGCTTCATGATGAGTACAGACACGGACAAAGTAGAAAGTCCAGAGCGTCTTTTAATTATATCTTGGTCATGCAAAGAGATCAGAAATAAGTTTCAAGCAGCTTTCTCCAGAATAGAAGGTAGATGATTTCTGGAACTCAGAACTATCATAGATTCCAATACTGCAGGGCTCTAGCTTATTATTAGTCTCCATAAGATAAGAGTCACCTAAAAATACAGAATAAAAGTAAGGTAAAAAAAATAGTGTAAGAACACAATAAAAATAGAGCAAAGCAAGTTGTACATGTCAGCAAGTGCAGAGTAAGTTTCCAAAATCCAAACAGGAATAGCCTAGTTAACCAGGGAAAGACCCAGATGCTGCACAGAAAGAATAGACAGAAAGCAACACGCCAAAGGCAAGATTTGCCAAATAATGAAGTCATATGGTGTTGTAAGGTCATGATGAACCTTAAAGTCAGACTTGTTCATACAGCCACTGTGCTATGATGGTTGCAAGTCAGAACATGTTCAGAAAACCTGCATACTGCAGACTTACTACTACAGCTATGAGTACATTCTTGTGAAGCACATGATTATGCATTTGGGCTTGCACGCAGTAAGTAGTTTGTGCAAGCCAATGCATGTTTTGACTGTCATCTTGCAAAAGTGCAGAGTAAGTTTGTCAAACACTGAGCATAGTACGAGACGAGTACTTGTGGCTGGCAAAGCTTGGTTACGAGTTTTCAGATCAATATAGTTCCACTGCACATTCACAATGAAGTGCAAATGACCCTTCAACATAACATGTTTATGCAAACAAGTAATGCTTATCTTTGAAGCTTTAATTCTCACCAAAGAAAGGTCGGGTCCAAGATGAAAAATGATAGCTTCTGTAGCAAAAAAACAAAACAAAACATGCTCTTTCAAATTATATTTTAAAAAAAATTCAAAAAACCCCTACACATTTGAGATATTTGAATATGAAAAACAGTAAAAATTTGCATAAAAGCATAAAGCCATATTTTTTTGGATGGTCATATCTTCAGCTTCACTTGACCGTAAAAGCTCATATTGCAAATCTTGGAAGTAACTCATGGTACATGTCTGCTGGTAAAGTTGTACCCTCAGCTGACTTACCTACCAGCAGCAGTATGGAGCCAAACTTTAGAAAAAAAATTTTGCCTACTTTGCTGACCTGTAGAAATGGAGGCACATTCGCAAAAGATTTCAAACTTGGCACAGAAACTTGACCCAAGATGTTGTACCAAACTGCAAAATTTCAGACACCTATGTGTCCTTCTGCCGCAGTGCTTAAGCAAAGTTGGCGTTTTAGGTCACACAAGGCATGGGAGTGGTTCGATTGCTTTTGTTCAACCACCAAATTGACCAAATTGAGATAGATGCAAAAAATTTTGCAGAGTTTCATTTGAGACCCTAGACAACAACCCTGTAAAATTTGGTTGGATTTCAAGGGGGTTGAGCATGGGCGGTTTTCAGTATTGGTCCACTTGAAATGAAATGACCCATTTGCAAAATCATCACTGGTTGAGAAACAACATACAAATCTACAAAATGCAAGACCACAAAAACCTATATATACTGTATGCTCTCAGCTATCTGGCACCCACGGGGATTGGTGGATGCTGGATAATTGTAGTTTCTGGTTGATTGAGAGTTTGTGTAAAAAAATACTATAGCAGCAGGTAGCCGTTGCTGACACACCCTTCCTTCCCTTCGTCGAAGCAGCAGAGCTGGTCCTGACAATCCCCCCTCTCTCCAGGTCTGAGGCAGCAGCAGCAGCTAATTATGACAACCTCCACTCACTCCCTCGGCCCCGAAGCAGCAGTGGCAGCCAATCCTGACAACCCCCCTGCTTCCCTTACCGAAAGAGTAGCAGCAGCCGGTGAACAAAAGAAGTGCCGTAAAGTGCTGCTTCTAGCCAGCTCCGGCAGGGCCTTTCTTCTGCCACGTCGCTAGAGAGAAGGGGGAAACATGCTGACTTTCAGGTGATCTACTGGTGTAGAAGTAAACCGAGGGAGGGAGGTCCAAAGAGATGGGCATATGCAGGACTGAGGCTGGGGAGGGGAAGAAATAATGTCTTTAAAAACAGAGGAGAGGGAGAGAAATGATGGACAATGGGATGGAGGGAGGGAAGGAACAGAAAGGGAGAGAAGTTGGATCCGAGGGATGGTGTAGAGAGGGGGAGGGGATAGCGGAGCGAGAGATGTTGGATGAAAGAATAGTTGAGAAAAGGAGAGATGGTGGATCTGGGGATGGTGGGATCCATCACTGAATCTGCTCTTTCATTCTTCGGGCTGTGAGCAGCATGAGTGAAGTAAACATGCTGCCTTCCATAGCTGGAATCTTTCCCTCTGCTACCGTTTCCTGGTCCCGCTTAGGTACGAAGCAGTAGCAGAGGGAAAGCCTCACTCATGCTGCCAGTTGTCCAAAGAGTGAAAGTGTACTGATC
Organism: Geotrypetes seraphini; assembly: GCF_902459505.1. NCBI lineage: Eukaryota > Metazoa > Chordata > Amphibia > Gymnophiona > Dermophiidae > Geotrypetes > Geotrypetes seraphini. The sequence continues at coordinate 165,876,922 of NC_047085.1, forward strand.
CCATGGAGGAGAGGAACGCAGGAGAGGGGGTGCCATTGGAGGATCGCAGGGGTGGGGGGAGGAGGCGGGCATTAAAGAAATGCTGGACTGCAGGGATGGAGATGAAAAAAAGGAAAGATGCCAGACCTCCAGGGAAGGGAAGGGAAACAGAAGGGGAGGTCAGAGATGAAAGATGGATGGCTAGCACAGAGAAAGGAACAAAAAAAAAAAAAAAAAAAAAGACAAATTGGCAGGAGACCCTGGCAAGCGAGTTATCAGAAGACAAAAAAAAAACAGAGCCTGGGACCAACATGATTTAAATAATGACCAGACAACAAAAGGTAGAAAAAATAATTTTATTTTCTGTTTTTTGATTATAATATGTCAGATTTGAAACGTGTATCCTGCCAGAGCTGGTATTAGACCACAAATGTGAGCTATGACTTAACAGAGAGAGAAGGCTTTTTTGTTTATTTTGTTTACACCACAGTGCCAGCATGGGTAGGAGAGGGCAAAGGGGGTGGAGGGGTGAAGAGGTTATAAAATAAACCCATCAGGATGTTTGGAAAAAACAAACAAACAAACACCCAATTGGGCAGGAAAAATGAATAAAAAAAATTAAATCGATTCAATAGGCTGAATCGAATCGAAAAAATTTTTCATGAATAGGGCAGCACTAGTTCTCAGCCCACTGCACTAACCATTGGGCAACTCCTCCATTCTAAGCGCTAGTGCTTAAAGCAGTTTAATAAAAGGACACCTAAATGTTTTTGCTGTCACTGACTATTGCATTAATAATGTAGTGCCAGATAGAATTAGGTATGTGCGTAAGTGGTTCTGACTATCATCTTAGCACCTTGCATGCTAAAATTAAATATCAGTGAGCACATGAGCAGAGTGTGGAGTAGGTGAAAGAGTGGTGAATTTCAGGGGTTCTGGACTTAGGACACCTAGTTGCTAGAATTCTTAAATGAAGAACTTAGCATGAATGGAGTCTGGGAACAGGACTTCCCTCATAGCTGGCCTCTTAAATTTAAAATGTTGTCTCTAGGCAATCCCAGACTTTTCCTTAGTGCTTGACAATTCACTTCCTATTAAAGTTAACTGGAAGTTAAAAATATTTACCTCCACATCTGAAAATAAAGTTAAAAATTGTTGTTTAAATGTCCTTACCATGGAGATATGGTTTAGGACCAAACAGAGTCTCCATAATAAGTCAATGCCCTTTTCAGTGATGTTTACATGATAAAGATGTTAAAAAAAAAAAAACACAACACATCAGTGCTTGCTAAGCAGAGAATTTTAAAAAGTGCTATTTATTGTACTTTGCATTGGAATTAATTCCATATGCAGCTCATTAACTTGTATTATCATGCCCACTGCATTAAAATTTGTTCAGTAGCTTACGTCCTACTTAAAACAGAGCTTCTGTATGCTATTTCATGCACTGGAAACTAATCCCCTCTTTTACAAAGGTGCGCTAAGCTTTTTTGCACGCACTAAATGCTAATGCGTGCAGGTTATCCTATTGATGCGTTAGCACTTAGTGCACGCTAAATCAACGCTAAAACGCTTAGCATGCCTTTGTAAAAGAGGGCCTAAGAGATCCTTTTACTAAAGCTGTGGTAAGCTTACCGCAGGATGGTAATTTTGCAATCTGCATGCACAAACCATGTACTAAAACATTTTTATTCTTTTAAAAAAAGGGGTGTGTCTGGGAGCAGAAAGTGGGCGTTTCTGTACTAATCAGTTAACACATCTGCATTACCATGAGCTGATTAGCATGTAAGCCCTTACCGACTATGAAGTAGGTGGCAGTAAGGGCTCACATACTAATATTTGTTAATGGTTGTTCACTAATGGCAGCATTAGCTCATGGCCATTAAGTCAGAAAATGCTCTATTTTCTGGTCACATTAAAAATGGCCTTAAAGCATGGGAAGGACTCACATAAGAGAGTGTGCAAACACCACTTTTTAGAATAGCTTAATAAAAGGACCCCTTATATTTGTACACCCATTAAGAAAAAAAATAAAACTTTGCTAAACCTAAAATAAACAACTGTCCTAGGTCAGTGTAGATCAGGGATCTCAAAGTCCCTCCTTGAGGGTCGCAATCCAGTCGAGTTTTCAGGATTTCCCCAATGAATATGCACTGAAAGCAGTGTATGCACATAGATCTCATGCATATTCACTGGGGAAATCTTGAAAACCCGACGGGATTGCGGCCTTCAAGGAGGGACTTTGAGACCCCCTGGTGTAGATTATTCCGCTGGCCCTTCTCTGCAATAGTCCCACAGATATCCTGCTGCCACTCCACTTGATTCGACTGCAATCACTGAAACCCATAAGAAAAAGAAAAAAAAAATACCATACAAAACAGGATTTTAAGATAGTGTTTATGAATATTTTTACATATAACACTAGCATTTTTTATTTGCCTTCCGATAGAAATTAATTTATTTTTGAAGCAAGAACTGCAAGCATATTATATTTTGAACATGGGCCCAAATGTAAAAGTTGTTCAGAAAGCAAGATAAGTTTCTCCAAGAAGCACTAGTCTACAAAGCAGTAGATAGTATGACCACAAATAGGATAAAAAAACCTCCTCTGGAGATGATACAGGGAATAAATTTGTCCCTATCTCCGCCTTGTCCCTGCAAGTTCGGTCCCCGCAAGCCTCGAGTAGTTATGATTTTATATTGAACTTATTTTATTAAAGTATAAAAAGAAACAATATTCTGTACAATTGTCATTTTATAAACAGAAATAATACAGAGCAAGGATCAACAAAACCCCTGTCTCCCCTCCTATCAAAAATATCCCTTCCACTAATCGAGAAAACTGAATAAGCTAAATTATTACAGAATGATACAAAAAAGTCATGCTAACAAAATACCACAGTCACACATGACAGGAATAGTGTTAGGGGAATGCAACTAGGGCAACCACCTTCTGGTCAGAGAAAGCCCTAAGCCAGTTGAAAGCTAAAGAAGCATGGCCTGGGCTTTGCGGTCCCCAGTTATGTCTAACACCAGCTCTAGCGGGAAATCTATTTCAAATCTGATATATTCTCATCACAAAATAGAAAATAAAATTATTTTTCTATCTTTTACTGTCTCGTCATTTTATTCTTCAAATCATGTTGGTCGCAGGCGCTGGCCCCTGTTTTATTTTGTCTTCTCTTAATTCACTTGTCAGGGTTTCCTGACCATTTGACATGTCTTCTTTCTCCATGCTCACCATCCATCTTCTATCTCTGTGTATATCAGTGGTCTCAAACTCAAACCCTTTGCAGGGCCACATTTTGGATATGTAGGTACTTGGAGGGTCTCAGAAAAAAAATATTTAATGTCTTATTAAAGAAATGACAATTTTGCATGAAGTAAAACTCTTTATAGTTTCTAAATCTTTCCTTTTGGCTAAGTCTTAATAATAATATTGTAATTTATAGCTAGAGACATATCATCAAGAAACTGTTTTATTTTACTTTTGTGATTATGATAAACATACCGAGGGCCTCAAAATAGTATCTGGCAGGCCACATGTGGCCCCCGGGCTGCGAGTTTGAGACCACTGGTATATACTGTATATTGTTCCCCATGTTCAGTGTCTCCCTTCTCTATCTCCTATATATCCCTTTCTACTATTTCCCATGTGCCCATCTCCATGCCATCATCAATTCACCATTCTATGACCACCACCCCCCACTCCTCTATATCCCTATGCCCACCCCCCTGTCCAGCATCTTCCTTCTGTGTTATTCTCCCCCATGTCTAGCCATCTTCTCTGTGTCCATATACCCTCCCATGTCTAGCATTACCCCTCTGTCCATATACCATCCCCATGCAACAATCCCCTTTTTGTCCCTGTTCCTATGTTCTCATCCATGCCACCTTCTCCCTTTTTCTGTATGTCTCCCCGTGTTCAGCTGCTACTCTTTCTTACTCCCTTAAACCAATGTGTCTCTCACACTCTCTCTTTCCTCCTTCCCTCTGTTATGTTCAATATTTGGGCAAGTCACTCAGTCCTCTATAGCCCCAGGTATATTAGATAGATTGTGAGCCCACCGGGACATATAGGGAAAATGCTTGAGTACCTGATTGTAAAACCACTAAGATAATCTTGATAGGCAGTATATAAAAACCAAATAAACTTGAAACACTCTTCCTTCATCCCCTTAGTTCAGCTTGTCTCTTTGCCTTCCTTCTCTCTCTTCCTCCCTTCAGATCCTGCACCTCCTTCCCATGGGTCCAACACCTCTATCCCCTCCCTTCAGTGCCAAGGTGTGGGTCTGGCACCTCTCCCTTCCCTCCAGCTCCACTCCACCCACATGGGCCCAGCACCTGTTTCCTTTCTCCCCCAACCAGATCCAGCAACTGTCTCCCTTCCCTTCAGCTCAAGCTGGTCTAGCAACCCCTCCCCCCTTCATGAATCCAGCAGCCCCCTCCCTCCCCCTCGCTCCCGATTGCAGCTAACGGCAAAAAATTTTTTTAAAAAAAAACCCCTGCAACTCCTTTGTCGGCCCCTTTGCGCCTCCTGGGGCAGGCCATCAACCTCTTAGAAGCATTTGTAGGCCAAAGAGGCAATGTCGTCGCACGAAGGGCTGCTTCAAAACCTTCTTCCCACCGAGTCCCTCCTTCCGATGTAACTTCTGGTCACCGTGTCATTCTCTGGTGTCATTCTCTAATGCAAATACAGCTGCAGAAAACAGCTAGGGAACAGCAGCACTGACCAGTGCAAGCCTATGGGACACTATAACTTAGCTTGCATGGGCTTCATGCACTTGCAGTCCAGTTAACTTGCAAGTCAACCTGGAAAAGAGACACTGAAGGGACTGGACTAGGACTACAGCTGGATAAAGTTTAGAAAGCACTGCAATTGCACATTAGCATCTGATTGATTCCTGCAGAATTGATTTTAGATCTCTTGCAGTCTCTAGTATGTCTTTGCAATCACACAGAGCAAAAATGTCTCTACTACAAATACTGACTGGACATAAAGAAAACAACCAAATGTGCCTTCTTATTGTCCCTTCTCCCCCCCCCCCCCCGCATGAAAATAAGAATAAATCAAAGAAACTAGAGAATGACACCGTGACAAAAAATTCATCACCGTTCCCGTCCCCACGGATAACCACAGGAGATAATCCCATGTCATTTTCTAGTTTCTATTTCAATCTTAGTCCTTCTACACCAGCATTCTTCAAAGCAAAGCTTGCGGGTCAGTGGTTGTGCCCAATTATACTCTGATTCTTCCCTCTCTCCTTAAAGAATGACATGAAGATGGTTTCCCGCGGTTATCCGCAGGGACGAGAACGGTGAAGAATTATGTCACCGTGTCATTCTCTAAATCCTATTCTCTCCTGAACACACACTGCATCCCATTATTTCTTGATCTTCATAAACAGTATTATCTCCATTAGTCATTTCTGATTGGGAACAACAGATGCAATCTCCAAAGAGTGTTCATTGGAGCAAAACTTGAGAGCATCTTACATCAGAACAAAATGCAACACCTAAACAGCATCGAATAGTGTAAGGCAAAGCCTGTACTCCTCTTAAGGAATCACATCTTCAATTAAGGTAAAATCTCAGAACTATGCAAGGGCAGCTCCTGCCATTCATAAATTTAAATATCTGGCAAGTGAGTGGAGTGGAATAATTACTGGTAGGAACCTCTTACAACGGGGATTCCCATATCTAGGCCCTAATCTTCAATCGATGCGACCGGTTAGGGCAACTTGTTTCAGATTCAAATGCAGGGCGGGGAGGGGAATAACTCTAATAAATCACAGACCTACTAGAAAAGGTTACCACTGAACATAATTTGAGGATAGATACTTGGCAGCTCTCCTAATGCAGAGGGTAGAGCGCTTGTCAGAGAAAGTATGAGTAACAGGAAAATAAAAGGGTAAGGACACTTACGAGTCATCTAAATCCTCCACTGAAGCGGAAACCACCGCTAGGAAGAGCAGCAGCGGTGGAATCACAGCTGTAAATACAGAGGGAGAGAATCGGGCATTAGGGGAGACACTTGCAGGTAGTGGCAACAACAGTAGAGCATGCACAAGCACCTCCGTCCCCCAGGTACCTGCACCACAGAGCTGTCCGGCGCGCGCTCCCATGCTCGCAGCAGCGGCGATAGCTGCACAAGAAACAAACCCAATGTGCCGGAAGCAAATCAAACGCAGCACGAGCTGCTGCCCCGCGCCTGCGCGAACTGCTGGGGAGGAAAGGGTGCAGTGTTCTACTGTAATCCAATATATTATGAGACAAAAAGAGAGAGAGAGAGAGAACGCTGTTGGGTTGCTTTGAGACCTAGCGACGTCACGGATAGGCCCTGAGCGCCGCAGTTCCGTCGCTGGCGCGCGCGTTCTCCCCAGCGTCGGGCTGGAGAGGGGCACGCGAGGGAGCAGCTTTTTTTCCCGCCGTACGCTGAATTGTTCTCAGCGGTCCAGGAAGAGCTGTTACAGTTTCGTTTTTGATTCTGCCAAACCTTGCATTGCTAAAGAGATAATACAGTTATCGAAACATTGTTATTAAAGAGTACCTTCTACTAATTGGACACAATTTTTATTTTTAACTTGTTACTTTCCAGGCTGTGGAGCCTTATGTTTTTTTTTTCTAGCGCAAGGTAAAACTTTTTCAGACATGTTGAACCTGAGCTGTCCAGATTACATAGTACAGTAGAAGACTAGTTATTTATTTATTGTCGCATTAGGTCTGAAAAACATTTTTCGGCAAAGCCGCTTGCGTCGGGATTCTTCCACTATTTATACAAATTTGTAAATGTAAGCGTATTGCCAAAACAGGGCTGTGTGGAGTCATCCCTCTATTGCACCACTTTGGAACCATTGTCGAAATAAACTGAGAGAAAGATTTTCAAATGTTCACGGTAAAAAACGGATGGGCAGCTGTTGTGGACACTATTGTAATGATTTCAGAACATAGTAACATAGTAGATAACGGCAGATAAAGACCCGAATGGTCCATCCAGTCTGCCCAACCTGATTCAATTTAAATTTTTTTTTTTTTTCTTCTTAGCTATTTCTGGGCGAGAATCCAAAGCTTTACCCGGTACTGTGCTTGAGTTCCAACTGCCAAAATCTCTGTTAAGACTTACTCCAGCCCATCCTCCTCCAAACAGCCATGCACAGACACAGACCGTACAAGTCTGCCCAGTAACTGGCCTAGTTCAATCTTTAATATTATTTTCTGATTCTAAATCTTCTGTGTTCATCCCACGCTTCTTTGAACTCAGTCACAGTTTTACTCTCCACCACCTCTCTCGGGAGCGCATTCCAGGCATCCACCACCCTCTCCGTAAAGTAGAATTTCCTAACATTGCCCCTGAATCTACCACCCCTCAACCTCAAATTATGTCCTCTGGTTTTACCATTTTCCTTTCTCTGGAAAAGATTTTGTTCTACGTTAATACCCTTTAAGTATTTGAACGTCTGAATCATATCTCCCCTGTCTCTCCTTTCCTCTAGGGTATACATATTCAGGGTTTCCAATCTCTCCTCATACGTCTTCTGGCGCAAGCCTCCTATCATTTTCGTCGCCCTCTCTGGACCGCCTCAAGTCTTCTTACGTCTTTCGCCAGATACGGTCTCCAAAACTGAACACAATACTCCAAGTGGGGCCTCACCAATGACCTGTACAGGGGCATCAACACCTTCTTCCTTCTACTGACTACGCCTCTCTTTATACAGCCCAGAATCCTTCTGGCAGCAGCCACTGCCTTGTCACACTGTTTTTTCGCCTTTAGATCTTCGGACACTATCACCCCAAGGTCCCTCTCCCCGTCCGTGCATATCAGCTTCTCTCCTCCCAGCATATACGGTTCCTTCCTATTATTAATCCCCAAATGCATTACTCTGCATTTCTTTGCATTGAATTTTAGTTGCCAGGCATTAGACCATTCCTCTAACTTTTGCAGATCCTTTTTCATATTTTCCACTCCCTCTTCGGTGTCTACTCTGTTACAAATCTTGGTATCATCTGCAAAAAGGCACACTTTTCCTTCTAGCCCTTCAGCAATGTCACTTACATACATATTGAACAGGATTGGCCCCAGCACCGAACCCTGAGGGACTCCACTAGTCACCTTTCCTTCCTTCGAGCGACTTCCATTAACCACCACCCTCTGGCATCTGTCCGATAGCCAGTTTCTGACCCAGTTCACCACTTTGGGTCCTAACTTCAGCCCTTCAAGTTTGTTCAACAGCCTCCTATGAGGAACTGTATCAAAGGCTTTGCTGAAATCCAAGTAAATTACATCTAGCATATGTCCTTGATCCAGCTCTCTGGTCACCCAATCAAAAAATTCAATCAGGTTCGTTTGGCACGATTTACCTTTTGTAAAGCCATGTTGCCTCGGATCCTGTAACCCATTAGATTCAAGGAAATACACTATCCTTTCTTTCAGCAACACTTCCATTATTTTTCCAACAACTGAAGTGAGGCTCACCGGCCTGTAGTTTCCTGCTTCATCCCTGTGACCACTTTTATGAATAGGGACCACATCCGCTCTCCTCCAATCCCCAGGAATCACTCCCGTCTCCAGAGATTTGTTGAACAAGTCTTTAATAGGTCTCGCCAGAACCTCTCTGAGTTCTCTTAGTATCCTGGGATGGATCCCGTCTGGTCCCATCGCTTTGTCCACCTTCAGTTTTTCAAGTTGCTCATAAACACCCTCCTCCGTGAACGGCGCAGAATCTACTCCATTTTCTCATGTAACTTTGCCGGACAATCTCGGTCCTTCTCCAGGATTTTCTTCTGTGAACACAGAACAGAAGTATTTGTTTAGCACATTTGCTTTCTCCTCATCACTCTCCACATATTTGTTCCCAGCATCTTTTAGCCTAGCAATTCCATTTTTTATCTTCCTCCTTTCACTAATATATCTGAAAAAAATTTTATCTCCCTTTTTTACATTTTTAGCCATTTGTTCTTCCGCCTGTGCCTTCGCCAAACGTATCTCTCTCTTGGCTTCTTTCAGTTTCACCCTGTAGTCCTTTCTGCTCTCCTCTTCTTGGGTTTTTTTATATTTCATGAACGCCAACTCTTTCGCCTTTATTTTCTCAGCCACTAGGTTGGAGAACCATATCGGCTTCCTTTTTCTCTTGTTTTTATTGATTTTCTTCACATAAAGGTCCGTAGCCATTTTTATTGCTCCTTTCAGCTTAGACCACTGTCTTTCCACTTCTCTTATGTCTTCCCATCCTAACAGCTCTTTCTTCAGGTACTTTCCCATTGCATTAAAGTCCGTACGTTTGAAATCTAGGACTTTAAGTATCGTGCGGCCGCTCTCCACTTTAGCCGTTATATCAAACCAAACCGTTTGATGATCGCTACTACCCAGGTGAGCACCCACTCGAACATTAGAGATACTCTCTCCATTTGTGAGGACCAGATCCAATATCGCTTTTTCCCTTGTGGGTTCCGTCACCATTTGTCTGAGCAGAGCCTCTTGAAAGGCATCCACAATCTCCCTACTTCTTTCCGATTCCGCAGAAAGACCAGTCATTCTAAAAAAAAAAAAAAGTGCATGTAAATGAGGTTCATGGAGGGTTGCTGAATATGCATGTGCTGTTTGCTGGCGATAGCAATCTACACAAACAGAATAAACTCTCTCTCTCAAAAAAAGACCCCCCCCCCAAGTCAAAGATCAGCAGGAGGGATACATGGTCACGCCCTCCCACCACTGACATCAATACCCACTGCCAGATGCCCACAATACCTACCCCAGATGCCCACTCCCACTGCCATGCAACAACCTTCGACATCCCCTCAGCAATGGGAGGGATGCCCACTCCCACCGCCAAACACCACACACACACCCCAACATCCTCCTCCCGGCAGCAGGAGAGATGCCCACTTCTGCTGTCGTGACACAGCAATCCCCCACCCCACCCCCCTTACCTTGTTTACAAAGGGTGAAAATACAACAGTACTCAAAGGTGCAACTGCAAAGGTCAAAAATATACATCAGGCATGGATGTTATTTAAAACTTCCATCCTGGAAGCCCAGACTAGATATATTCCATGTATTAAAAAAAGGAAGGAAGACCAAAAGGCAGCTAGAGTGGTTAACGAGTGAGATGAAGGAAGCTATTAGAGCTAAAAAGAGAATCCTTCAGAAAGTGGATGAAGGATCCAACTGAAAATAATTGTAAACAACACAAGGAATGTAAAGTCAAATGCAAGGCGATAATAAGGAAGGTGTAGAGAGATCTTGAAGATTGTGCTGGAAGCAAAAACACACTAAAAACTTTAGGTATATTAAAAGCAAGAAGCTGAGAAGATAATTGGTTGGACTGCTAGACGACTGAGGATTAAAAAGGACTCTCATAGAAGACAAGGACATAGTGGAGAGATTAAATGAATTCTGCCTCGGTCTTCACCTTGGAAGATATGGGGGAGATACCAATGCCAGAAATTGTATTCAATTCTGATGAATCAGAGAAACTCATACAAATCTTTGTAACACTGGATGACATAATGGGTCAATTTGACAAATTGAACAGTAGCATATCGCCTGGACCAGATGGTATACACCCCAGAGTGTTGATAGAATTGAAAAATGAACTTGCAGAGTTATTGTTAGTAATTTATAATTTTTCTTTAAAAAAACAGGATAGTACCAGAAGACTGGAGGGTGGTTAACATGACACCAATTTTTAAAAAGGGTTCCAGAGGTGATCTGAGAAATTATAGACCAGTGAGTCTGACACTGGTGCCAGGCAAAATGGTAGAGACTATTATAAAGAACAAATGACAGAACATATATGTACTAATCAATGGCTCAAATATTCCCTTAGAGTTTACACAGCACCTTTTCAAATAATTCTTATTCAACCTCCTTCATCTCTCATATGTCACAATCATTACAAGTAAATGAATGAATGAGTGAGTCGGATGACAGCGGTAATGAGTGGATCCCTGACGAAGCTAAGGCGAAGCATGTCGGTTCCAACCGCTAAAATCACCAAAGGGTGACTATTATCAAGATAAGTGAAAACTTAAAAGCTAAAATAACTAATATAGATAAAATTGAAAATGAAGTTAAACATTGAGGACGTATAAAAAATTGATAAAGCTGAGAGCCTTGACCAGTGAGGATCTACACAGCATTCTACCCAGAAAATAGTACCTTAAGGGTCGGAGGAGTGATGTTGTTTTCTCAGGTCTTTGGCAAGACAGCTGATATGATTGTGACATATGAGAGATGAAGGAGGTTGAATAAGAAAGCAATATCTTAGAGTATTATTTGAAAAAGAACATATATGTAAGCATGGAAATCTTGTCTCAATAATCTACTGCATTTCTTTGAAGGGGTGAATAAGCATGGATAAAGGTGAACCAATTGATATTGTGTATTTGGATTTTCAAAAGGTATGTGACAAAGTACCTCATGAAAGTTGTTAAATCGCAAGAGGAGTGTGAAAAATGCAAGAAGAGGACCTTGTGAGATTGTAAGACTGGGCGTCAAAATGGCAGATTACATTTTGTAGCCAGCACTGGAGCCCTAGGCCAGGACTCAGCAGTGCCCTCAGAGGCCACCAACAAAAAGCGCACCAGCATGTGACCCAGACTGGAGTCACCCTGCAGAATTTTTTAAGAAACTCAAATAAAACACCAACACAATTGGTTGAATGACAATAAAGAAAATTTACTTTACAAAATAAAGTCAGAATGGCTCAAAGAATCAAAATAGCTCACAGTTCAATGTAGTGAATAAATGTTCAAACAAGAAAAAAAAAAGCAGAGGGAAAAACCCTGACAGCATTCAGGATTTCTCTCTTAATGAACCAGTCCTGCCTGTGATATATTCTTTCACAGGGCTGCTTATATCCCAAACTTATTTTTCCCAAGTCTGTTCCACAGCAGAGCTCAGGTAAATGCAGTCCACAGTATTCAAAACAGTGTCTGTAGAATATGCTTTTTCACTCCATGATTCGTAGTGCAAAAATCAAAACATAAAGCCTCCAGCCTAAAATATATCAGCGCTGGGTAAAGAGGAGTGCTATAAGTTTGCCTTTCCAAAAGCATAAAAACAACTTTCAAAAACTCCCTCTCGGATGTAAGCAAACTTCTCCCCCACTCACTCTTAGCTCTGCTCACAACTGCACAGATCAGATAGTCCTTGCAAAATGACTGGGAGCAGGAAAAAGAAGGACTAAAACAGAAGTCAATCCTTGCTGGTTTATAATACCGCTCTCAGAACCCTGTGCTGTCCTCACCATACTGTGTTTGGAACCATATTCACAGGTACAAGATATCTTTCATTGAGTCGGTATATTTTATGCAGAAACCACAACCACGCAAGCTCATATAAAGTGCTGAGTGCAATAAATAAATGACTTTAAAATAGATATCAAAACACTTCTTGCACTTATCTTATCAAGAGCTGGCTTGTAGTTCTTAGTTGTTCACTATATGGCTGAACGCCCTACGGGACCCGTTTCACCACACATAAAGGGCTTCTTCAGGGGTCTTATGTTATTTAGAAACTACAATAGAACAACAAAACAAAAAGCAAAAACATAAATTACATATAACTATAATAGTGCAAGAACTTCATCTAACTCAATCAGACGGATGTACTTACTGTGTACAGTATTAGTGTTAACACAAAAATGGCGCTGGCGAACCACAGACGCCGCGCCTGCGTCTTATATTCCCTTAAAAAATGACCTACGCATGCGCATTGCTTATGCAAGTCTCACTAAACGAATTCAAAACTCAATATATAAAGCTGTCAAAAATAACAAACAAAATATCACACAGTGTTAGAAAAAGGAATACCAGTCAATGCCAGAATTTAACCCATATGGTTTTATCGTATTCAGTCTAAATATCCAACGGGACTCCCGCTGATGCAACCTAATAGGCAACGACAGCTTTATATATTGAGTCCTGCTTCTCTCTTGCTCCCCTGGTGGACAATAGGTAAACTACAGGGACCACAGCAGGCACGGAGCCTGACTGGTCACAATTTAATGTGAGCAAGTGCAAAGTGATGCATGTGGGAAAGAGGAACCCAAACTATAGCTATGTAATGCTGGGTTCTGTGTTAGGAGTCACTGCCCAGGAAAAGGATCTAGGTGTCATTGCTGAGGATACATTGAAACCTTCAGCTCAGTGTGCAGTGGCTGATAAGAAAGCAAATGGAATGTTAAGAATTATCAGGAAATGAATGGGAAACAAAAATGAAGATGTTATAATGCCTTTAGGACTCCTTTTATTAAGCCACGCTAGCAGAGTTAACACGCACGACTTTTCATCAAGCGCTAATCCCCGCGTTGGCCGAAAAACTACTGCCTGCTCAAGAGGAGGCGGTAGTGGCTAGCACGGCTGGTGGTTTAGCGCGCGCTTTTACGTGAGTTAAACCGCTAGCGTAGCTTTGCAAAAGGAGCCCTTAGTATGTTACAATGTGCTCTATGGTACAGCCGCACCTCAAATACTGTTTACAGTTCTGGTTGCCATATCTCAAAAAAAGATATAGCAGAATTTGAAAAGGTACAGAGGAGAGTGACAAAAATGATAAAGAGATGGGATGACTTCCCTATGAGGAAAGGCTAAAGTGGCTAGGGCTCTTTATCTTGGAGAAGAGACGGCTCGGGTGATATGATAGAGGTCTATAAAGTAATGAGTGGAGTGGAAAGGGTAGATGCGAATAGCTTGTTCACTGTTTCCAAAATACTAGGACTAGAGGACATGTGATGAAGCTACTAAATAGTAGCTTTAGAACAAACCGGAGAAAATATTTCTTCACACAACGTGTAATTAAACTCTGGAATTCATTGCTGGAGAATGTGGTGAAATCAGTTAGCTTAGTGGGGTTTAAAAAAGGCTGGAATAATTTCCTAAAAGAGAAGTCCATGCGCCATTATTGGGATGGCTTGGGGAAATCCACTGCTTATTCCTAGGACAGGGATGTCAAACTCAAATACACTGTGGGCCAAAATTAAAAACTTGGACAAAGTTGCGAGCCAACCTTGATATTTATTGGAAAAAAATGTCTACAATTGAGGAAGTTTTTCCTTCTCATCAGATATAACGATGAATAGGGCACAGGTGATGAATGCAGGCCACTCTCAATTTGGTGAGAGGGGAAAAGAGGTAGGGGACAAAAAAGGAAATTGTGCATACCAACGTGTGTGAGAAACACACGTTGAGAACCTGGGCATCAACAATGTGCAACAAATCTTGACAGATAAAAAATAGCATTGAAAAGTTCAGCCAGCGAAGCCGCCAGAACTTCTCTAAATTCCTTCAGTACCCTCGGATGTACACTATCCAGACTCATTGCATTGTCCACCGTCAGTTTAGGTATCTCCTCACGAACACAATCCTCTGAAAATTGATCAGGGTCTACCTCAGTTCTATCACTATTTGTGTTTGTCTTCTGCAGTCCTGCTTCTGGCACTTCAGCTGTGAACAAAGAATAGAAATATTTGTTAAACAATTCAGCCTTCTCTTTATCAGCTTCTGCATATTTCTCCTCTTCACCTTTGAGTCTCACAATGCTACTTTTGCACTTCTTCCCATCACTATTATACCTAAAAAATGTTTCAGCCCCCTCCCCCTGTTTTACCATGTTGGTTATTTGTTTCTTCCATTTGTGTCTTTGCTTTCCTGATTTCTCAACCAGTTTCTCTTAATTTTTCAAAATATTTTTGCCTGTCTTCTTTCCGTGATCTTTTGTAGTACATGAAAGCTAACTTCTTTTTCCTTACTTTTCAGCTACTTTTGAGAATTAAAGCAGCCTTCTTTTCCTCTTTTACTTTCATAAGAACATAAGAATTGCCGCTGTTGGGTGAGGCCAGTGGTCCATCGTGCCAAGCAATCCGCTCACACGGCAGCCCTCTGGTCAAAGACCAGCGCCCTAACTGAGAGTAGTCCGTTTAAACGTATTTTCATGGCCCTAGTGGTGCGTCCGATGTAAAGTTTAGGACAGGGGCATGTAATCATGTAGATAACATGAGATGAGCTACAGTCAGTTTGGTGTTTGGCTTGATAAATCTGGCCAGTTTGAGGATGTTCCCAACTCTCCCATGTGATAGCAAATTCACACAACTGGCAATGGCCACAAGTGGAATGACCCCGAGAGAAATTTTGAAACTTTTCTCTGTAAGGAGTTATCAATTGTCCCAAATTTTTTGATCTTTTGTACGCGAAAGTGGGGGGGTCAATTTCAGGTCCTAGAATTAATTTGACTATGTACCAGTGTTGAAGATGTACAAGAGATCACAGAGGAGAGTTGGGAACATCCTCAAACTGGCCAGATTTATCAAGCCAAACACCAAACTGACTGTAGCTCATCTCATGTTATCTACATGATTACATGCCCCTGTCCTAAACTTTACATCGGACGCACCACTAGGGCCATGAAAATACGTTTAAACGAACATAAGTCCAGAGTCCATACAGGTGCAGAAACTGCTCCATTGGTCCGCCACTGGGCCTTATTCAAGCACAAGCTCACTGATATGAGGTGGCGGATCATTGACAAAGTTAATGGGTGGGAGGGAGGCAACATAGAACACAGGTTTACTATTAAAGAATTACGGTGGATGTTCACGTTGAACACCATAAGCCCTCATGGACTCAATCTCACAAGCGACTGGCTGACTTCAGCTATTTAATGCTCTTTTTCTGATTATTTATTTATTTATTTTTTAGCAGGCTCTCTAGGGTTTGTTTACTTTTGCCAATTGGGCTAGCTGGTCCTTTGGCTGATTGTAGGTGGATGTCATAGGTCACATGATAGGGGAGGTTTTTTAATAGCTGCACTTTGAACGCCGTGGCCATTTTGTAGCCCTGGATTTTCTTTCACGGATTAGCGTTATGCTGTTCGCCGGATAAGTCTGGTAAATACAATATAGTTATTTTTTGTGCTTATTTTCTCCGGTTTGCTGATTTTATGGTTTTTTCATTTTCCCAGTTGTTCATGTCCCCGACACTGAGGAAATACCTGAAACGCATCAGTGGGGAATGAAGCAGACCCGGTGCAAAAGATAAGTCACTTTAAATGCACAGTATATGTTTATAAATTATCAACAGTTCATTATAATAAGTTTATACTATCTAGATTATAATGTCACACTAAAAAATGTTCCAGTGAGGATATGTTACCACACTATACATCGGTGTGGCAATCTGAGGAACGTAGGTGACTTGACATTGAGACTGGTGGAGGTATTCACAGTTTTGTAAGTCATTTAAGAGCATGCACTGAAAATCTCATGTCTCAGTGAAAGAAAAAGGGAGTGGCTAATCCACTCCCACAACAAACCCTACATTTTCCTATATGCATCCTCCAGTACAATTGTTAGAGGTAATTATATTTCAATCTGAACCCTTGAATATGAAAGTTCCTACGTTATTAGTTCACTAAATTTAATTCATCATTTTATATATCCAATTAGCATTTCTAACTTTACCTTGCAAAAAAAGGAGAGGGAAACCCCCTCCCCTGGAATGTAATCTCTGTAGTAAGAAGAAAAGTCCATCTCTATAGCAACCAGGTCAAAAGCCAAACCTTATCTGTTCTGCAGGTCTCTGGACACTGGACACACATTGAAACAATGGGACTTCATAAAACTAAGCTACAGCCTGTGTGTATCTTCTCTGGTCTTCAACAGAGCTTATATATTAATTCTAGTGACATGATAGAAGGCCTACTCCTGTTTCCAGTGACCTCAGCACAAAAACACATATTTAGGTCAATATAGTATCCCCTGTTTGTTTTATCTGGTTTGTGTTCTGGATTCTCCAATTGTAATCTTATCTAGCCATCTAAACCCTCCTCCTTTGCCCTTGGATAGGTCCTTATCTTATAACCAAAACCCTGACTAGTAAAATCCAGAGCAATGGAAGGAAAATAATGGCTATTTTATTTTTCAAGCTTGCCCATTCCACCACATAGCTGTCCATTTTTAATAGGCTGCCACTCCCAGGTTCAAAAGAGCCTCATCCCCCCCCCTCCCACACACACATCTCCCTTACTATGCCACTGGCTCCCAGTATATCTGCCATAAGGTTACCAGATTTCTTCTTGAAAAAAGGAGGACATGTGGCTCCACTCCATTCTGTCCCAAACCCCACCCTGTTCCCAGCTCCACCCTGCCCCATTCAACCTCCAGCCCTGCCCTCACACAAATCTTGTGCATGATTAGAGGCCCTCCAAATCCCCAACAAACTGCCGGGTTTTGAAAGTCCATCCAGACACTCGGACAGTCCTTTAAAAAGAGGACATGTCTAGGTTTCCCCAGATATCTGGTAACCCTTCTCTGACAGGAAACACTGTCTCTGCCAAAAAGCACAAAATGAGGTACTTTTCTAATATAGAAGCTCCTTCAAAGCAACATAGATCTTCAGTCACTTATGCCTCTTCTTAGCCCAGTCCCTCCTTTCCCTGATTCTGAATTTGCCCTCTTACAGCTCCTCAGAAAAAATGTACAAGAGATCACTTTTATTTTAAATGCTCAAAAAGCTTAATCAGTATTACCTCAGAGCTCCTCACAAACAGAGATGATACAGGTTCAGGATAGTCTCCTCCTGTTCTCCCCCTTCGCCATAGCCTTTCTGGTCTCAAAATTCTCCCGCTTTCAGTCCAAAGTTATTCACTGCAAAGTTCCTCCTGTTCACATCCCAATGAATACATCCCCATCTAGCCTGCATCCAACATCTCCTCCAGAAAAGTGAGATGAATGCTTCACTGTGGAATTTGCCTACTCAAAATTTGAACAAAAGATCTCAAAGTATTTTTCCTCATTACAAACTAACACATGAGTAATAGAAAGTATTTTAAATCTATGCGGCCGGTGATAAAAAGCCCTAACATAGCTTGATAAATTGGGACCTATATTTGGATTGTTAATTTGTAATTTTATAAAAATATTCGTATTAATACCAGTTAAATGAATCCAAGCTTATCAAATGATCATATTCAAATTTCTTTTTCAAAAAGTTCTAGGTTCTCCTAACTGTATTACTGAGTGCATGGGTGCTTGAAACCCCAAAATCTGCCAGTTTAACATATACATAAAGAATATCATGCTATTAATTTTTAATTCAGTTACTAAACTTACACATTTCATGTTGGCATCATTCCTTAATCAAGAGGGACATCTTGTGGTGGAAAGGTATATGAATGTACAGAATATCATCACTTTTTCTACTATTTTACCAAAGTTCTGTTGTTTCCTGTTTTTTTCTTCTGTGTTTTCTGATGTTTTAGAACTTAATTACATAGAGATTTTCTTCAATTATAGGGGCAATTCTATTAAGAGCACTAAAAGTTAGGCACCCAACATCCATGTGCTAAGGTGATATTCTCTAACAGCATCTGGCCATTCTGTTATAGAATAGAGCTTAAGTTGGCATTTATGTACCAATATTTAGACACCAACACTTACACCACGTAAGGATATGCACAACTTCACATCTTATTTAAATTAAAACCGATGCTCCTGCCTGTGGATTTTCGCGCAGTCGTTCAAGTCTTATTATTATCTCGAATTGATTACTGCAATCTTTTGCATCTCAGATTGTCAAAGAAAACATGCAAACCAGTCCAACTTTTTAATGAATTCAGCAGCTAGATTGATAATGGGCATTCCGAGGGTTAGAAACATAGAAACATAGAAAGATGACGGCAGAAAAGGGCTATAGCCCATCAAGTCTGCCCACTCCACTGTCCCACCCCATTAAGTCAGAGTGCTGCTCGACCCACGTAGAAATCCCACGTGGATGTCCCATTTAGTCTTAAAGTCGAGCACGCTAGTGGCCTTGATCACCTGCACCGGTAGTTTGTTCCAGTGATCCACCACCCTTTCTGTAAAGAAATACTTCCTGGTGTCACCACCAAATCTCCCTCCTCTGAGTTTGAGCGGGTGCCCCCTTGTGACTGAAGGTCCCTTAGGAAAGAATATGTCGTTTTCCACCTCGACACGACCTGTGACGTACTTAAATGTCTCAATCATGTCACCCCTCTCCCTGCGCTCCTCTAGAGAGTAGAGCTGCAACTTGCCCAGTCTTTCCTCGTATGAGAGACCCTTGAGTCCGGAGACCATCCTAGTGGCCATTCGCTGGACCGACTCAGCTCGAAGTACATCTTTACGGTAATGTGGCCTCCAGAATTGCACACAGTACTCCAGATGAGGTCTCACCATGGTTCTGTACAGTGGCATTATGACTTCAGGTTTACGGCTGACGAAGCTTCTATTGATACATCCCATCATCCGCCTTGCCTTGGATGAGGCCTTCTCTACTTGTTTGGCAGCCTTCATGTCTGCACTGATGATTACTCCCAAGTCCCGTAGCTACGACTTCTGTCGTAGCTAGTGTTTCTCCATTCAAGGTGTATGTTCTGCATGGATTTCTGCTGCCGAGATGCATCACCTTACACTTCTTTGCGTTGAAGCCCAGCTGCCATGTCGAGGACCAGTTTTCCAACTTGATCAGATCCTGCGCCATACCATCCGTGAGATCGCTTTCACCTACTATATTGCACAGTTTGGCGTCGTCGGCAAACAGCGCTACTTTTCCCTGAAGCCCTCGGGTCAAGTCCCTTATGAATATGTTAAAAAGGGATGGTCCCAGGACTGAGCCCTGCGGCACTCCGCTAGTCACCTCCGATGTCTTAGAGAGGGTGCCATTGACCACTACCCTCTGAAGTCTTCCACTCAGCCAATCATTGACCCATGCCGTTAGTTTCTCACCTAACCCCATCGATTTCATCTTGTTTAATAGTCTACGGTGTGGGACACTGTCAAACGCTTTACTGAAATCCAAGTACACTATGTCCAGAGACTCTCCCGAGTCTCTGGACATTACTCCAATCTTAAAAGCTCTCCACTGGTTACCTGTTCAAATATTGTACTCCTCTTCTCCTACTTGTTTTCAAAGCTTGTAGGAAATCTATCAACCTGCAAGATGTTTGAGATCTGAGGGAGGGATGTTGCTCATCAGTTTAAAAGAAAATGGGATTTGTTATGTTAAATCTAGAATATTGATTTTATCACTTGCCGGTAAGAATCTTTGCATAATCTCATTAAACCTGGAATTGAATTCCAAAGATTGTGTGTCTTAAGAAAATGTAAAAATAACACAATTATTTGTTTACGCCTTTCTTCAACTCTGTGGTTATTATTTGTTTTAGATTTAAATAATTCTGTATTGAGGAAATTTGTGGGGAAGACTTATTTGTTTACTGTATTTTACAATGTTTGTGCTTGAAATTTTGGATGTAAATGTTTTGTGCATCGCTTAGATTTAAGTGATTCATAGATTTTTTTTAAATAAAATAGATGTTGGAATTTATAAAGTACAATAAGTTGTGTGCCAAAGTTTTGGCACCTAACTCGGTAACCTGCTCATGCCCCGCTCATGGCTTGCCCATTTGTGATTGACCAACAGAAGGAACACAAGAAGGGAATAGGATTGGGGAGCAAAAATTAACACAGCTGGAATTGCGCTGGATTATTAAATTGTAGAGTTTGCAGCCCACAGGATTAAGTACAGTTATGGAATAGAAGATTTTCCTTTAACAGCAAATATATATTTCTTCCTAAGATCAGTATGGAAAGATTAGGTTCTTACCTCAGTGATCTTTTTTCAAGTACAGAAACTCTATTCCTAAACTTGTGGGTAGTCAATCCTTTTGCACAAGAATTCTTGTTGAGAGCCTCATTAGCATTCTTTTGCTCTGCCTCCCATCCCTCTGGGCTGTCCTCCATTCCTCTGGGAAGGGAACCAGCATCCCTGAACTGAAGACCCCTCGCGATGTGCTCCCCGGCCATATAAATTGGTGTCCATCATCAGGATCACCCATGCAAAGATGTGAAGGGAGACTCCTCTGGTGAGAGGCTGGGGCTCCTACCACCAGGCTAGAATGTGATGAGCTTCCACTGTCCAAGGCAGCTGCTTCTGGAGCATATCCCTCTGTGGGCTCTATCAGGAGAGAAGCACATCCTGGAACGAACACAAATGTGCGCTTGCCCAGGGGACTATGTCCATGGTCACAACCATTGATCTCAGCACCTGTAAATAACGCCAGGCTGTCGTAGCAGTCTTGCTCCAAAACTCCCATATCTGATTCAGAAGCTTCTTTCTGTGGGCTTCCAGGAAGAACACTTTGTTTTCCCTTGTCTTGAACCAGACTCCCAGATACTTCAAGATCTGCATTGAATCCAGGTGGCTTTCTCGAAAGTTGACCGCCCAGCCCAGCCTCTGCAGCAGTTGAATCACTCTTTGAACTGCTAGTCTGCCTTTGGATTCGAATTGGGTTCTTTATTAGCCAATTGTCCAGATACAGATGTACATGTATGTCCACCCTTACAGGTGTGCTGCAACAACCACCATTACTTTGGTGAAGGTCCGTGTTACTGTGGCCAGCCCAAACATCAAGGCTGTGAACCAGGCAAATTACCTTATCCATCTAATATCAATTAGAAAAACACTGGAACCAACTACGATCTTGTGACCATTATCTGAAGTTCAGAAAAGTTTTAAAATCATTTCTGTACCAAGACAGGGAGCCAACCTGGAAGTAATTGAAATGGTAATTGTAAAAGCCTGTTTCTAAACTGTCCAATGTAACTTCTAGGACATAGCAATAAGCCAAAAATGACCTACTTAAACTTGTAACTATGTCAACTCTATTCAATGTCCTAGGCAACTGACCCAACCTCTTGTAATCCGACCTTGAACTGAATAGGTAAAGATGGAATAGAAAACCTGATTAGCATATCACACACACAATGTGTGATGTGCGTGGTGTGTGGTTGATATGTGTATGTGTGTGTTACACACATCCCCCCACATCCACACCCACACATGTAAACTGCTTTGGTAGTATCACAGAAAGGTGGTATATCAAACCATGACCTTTTTACATAAGTGTACAGTGTACTGTACAATATACACAATACTGTACAGTATACTCAATTATGCAATTTTTTTTTATAAAGGAAAGTAGGCACCTACTTTCCTTAACCTTGGCACGCACACAAACAAATTTAGAAATCAAAGCACATTACACCAACTTGGCAAACATTGGCTGCAGTTTTATTTTGAAACCATAAAGTACTGAAATTAGCAATAATTCTTTAAACAATAACTTCTTCATCCAGAGCAGCCTTATCCCAATCTTTATTTCCCCATTTATCTCTAAGGCTAGTTGGTTAAGACCTACTACATTCCAAATCCCCCCCCCTTTTTTTCTATAATCACAATGAATATATTTTCAGCAAGGGATGGGGTGACACCAAACCTTGCCACTTGCCCAAGGCAGTAACACACATAGGCTTTAAATTCCCAATTGGTACTCCACTGCACCTTGTTCCAAATTCCACCCTACCAAATTGGCCACCTGGAATACAATTCTCTCATTCTTTCAGCTGTGATTCTCAATCCCTCCCAAAATAACCCCTCACCACCACCTCAACAAGAATACAAAATGGAACACAATAGACAAAAACCTTAAGAAACTAAAGAAAAAAAAAATTTGCCTGCAATCCAAAACCTATAAAACCACACTCAACAACTAGGTGGCAGGGAGGAAAACAAAGTTCCCCCACATTCCCATACACCCAATTCTACCCACTCCCACCACAAAATAAACCACCCAAACCACAAACCATTTGTTCACCCAGCCTTCCAACCCTGACTCACTAATCCCACTCTTACTAACTCAACTATTCTCCTGCACTGCCTAGCAACTAATTCTCACTCCCTTTACCTGCCCACTACTCCAATTCAGTACCCATTTCCCAACCCCACCATCTCACCGTCCCTCCAATTCTTGCTCACATCACCCAACTAAGTAAAAAAACCAAAACAAAATAATTAGCCACATGCCTGGTCCTGTGGCTCACCAAGGTGAATCAACTTGCTGCTAAATTCAGTGGATTCCCTTTATCAAATAAGCTTTTTGGAGCCTTTCAGGTGCCTATGAGGCTCATTTTCAAAAAAGAAAGACACCCAAAAAGTGGCATAAAGGGGCAGGTAGACTTTTTTTTTCCATCAAATCCATCCAATTATCTATTTTCAAAACCCATTTTCTAGATGGATTTCTATGCTGTTTATCCATAGTTTATCTAAATCTCAAGGGGATGTGTTAGAGATGTGGTTTGGGTGGGATTAGGGCAGGCTTATGACTTGGATGTTTTTCTGCCATAATCAAACATTTTTGAATACATTCAGGCACAATATGGCTGTTTGGGGCTAGACCTGTTTTAACAATGAACAAGTGCCGAAGTTGACCAGAAGATCACTGAAGGGATATGAGCATGAACCTCCACACTCCACCAGTAGTCACTGACCCTTTCTCACCACCCAAAAGATGTAAATTAAACAGTACATACCTGCCTGTACTCTATGCCAGCTGCAGATGTTATGGCCTGTTCTAGCAGAGTAGCAACAGGTCTCTAAAGTAGCCTGGTGGTCAGTACAGAGAAGGGGCTTACCATACAATATAATGGGGTTATGGTGAGGTGTGTACCTGGGACCTTTTAATGTGTAGTTCACTGCAGTGTTCCCTGAGGTTCTCTACTGCTCTGCTGGAATGTCTGTGAGGCCAGGCTACTAAAAATGCCGGCCCCCCTCCTACATCCCAATATCTTGTTTGGTGTGCTTTTCTTTGAAATGTGTGTTTTGTTTTTTTAAATGGTTCAAAAAGATAAACACACATCTGAAAAATTGTCATTTTCAAGAAAAAAAAAAAAAAAGATAGATTTGCAGTTTTGAAAATGGGCATGTTTGGTACTGGATTTTTTCGTCTTCTGCAAAACATCCAACATCAGATTTGGACATCATATCGAAAATGCCCATCCACATATATAGGTACGCTGTTATAGACTTGCCCTCAGGGCAGATAATTTTGTAAAGCACACATAAAGCCTTTTTCATGCAGAAAGGGCTTCTGTAAAACTGAGTGGCTGTTTATATTTATATATAGTCTGCATTCTTTTGAGTTGACATACAATTCTAGACTTATTTTAAAGCTTTACTTGCTGCTCACATAAGCTCTGTGAAATTAGTCATGGCAGATTTCTTGCTATGTTCTTTTTGGCACATATTAAGCTAGATATGCTTGATCCCTAAATCTTCCATACTGTAGAGTCACCGGTGCACACCTATTTCAGAATGCAAGGTACATTTTAAAGCTGGAGTTAAGCAACAGTTGTAGTTGCCTGTTGATGTCTCTGCAGAGCATCTCAAGATTCTTTGGGGATGACAGTCTGTTTTAGATTTGACAGATAAGAAGGCTTGTGTAACTTAATTTTTTGAAAAGTGCTGTCATTCTGCGTGTCTAAATTGTGTTTGTTGGGTGTCCCAGTGGGACTTACTTTATTTTTCAAACATCCATCTTTCCTCTTTGAGGCTTGCATGGAAAACATCCTCATTACCAGATGTTCTGCTGGCATAAAGAAGAGCTGCTGTGCCTTTTAGGCACTAGGGAAGCAGCTTTGATTGCAAATAGTTCTATTTTAACTATCTAGTATCCTAAATGGGATATAGAATAAAAAAAACACAGCATTCTTCTTTAGGCTCTGAAATTATAAAATGGTAATATTTTCTTGGCCTTAATACTAGAATAGGATTTCATTATATTAGGATAGAATTTCATTATATGAGTAGTTGAAATGGTAAATAGTAGTAGAAGTAACACCCTAACCCCTATGGGCTGGATTCTGTAATGGGCACCTAAAAAAGATAGGTGCTTAAAGTTAGTCACCTATTGCATATCAGTCGCACTTAAGTGCCCATTTCAGAATCATGCTTACCGGCACCTAATTTAAAACTTAGGTGCCTGTAATATAGGCCAGGGTTTTAAAGGCACTTACCTTTAACTGCCTCTTATAAAATTGCCCTCTATATGTCATAGTAACATAGTAGATGACGGCAGATAAAGACCCGAATGGTCCATTCAGTCTGCCCAACCAGATTTAATTTAAATTTTTTCTTCTTAGCTATTTCTGGGCAAGAATCCAAAGCTCTACCCAGTACTGTGCTTGGGTTCCTACTGCTGAAATCTCCTTTAAAACCTACTCCAGCCCATCTACACCCTCCCAGCCATTGAAGCCCTCCCCAGCCCATCCTCCATCAAATGGCCATATACAGACAAAGACCGTGCAAGTCTGCCCAGTACTGGCCTTAGTTCAATTTTTAGTATTATTTTCTGATTCTAGATCCTCTGTGTTCATCCCACTCTTCTTTGAACTCAGTCACAGTTTTACTCTCCACCACCTCTCTCGGGAGCGCATTCCAGGCATCCACCACCCTCTCCGTAAAGTAGAATTTCCTAACATTGCCTTTGAATCTACCACCCCTCAACCTCAAATTATGTCCTCTGGTTTTACCATTTTCCTTTCTCTGGAAAATATTTTGTTCTACGTTAATACCCTTCAAGTATTTGAACGTCTGAATCATATCTCCTCTGTCCCTCCTTTCCTCTAGGGTATACATATTCAGTGCTTCCAATCTCTCCTCATACGTCTTCTGGCACAAGCCTCCTGTCATTTTCGTCGCCCTCCTCTGGACTGCTTCAAGTCTTCTTACGTCCTTCGCCAGATACGGTCTCCAAAACTGAACACAATACTCCAAGTGGGGCCTTACCAATGACCTGTACAGGGGCATCAACACCTTCTTCCTTCTACTGGCTACGCCTCTCTTTATACAGCCCAGCATCCTTCTGGCAGCAGCCACTGCCTTTACACACTGTTTTTTCACCTTTAGATCTTTGGACATTATCAGCCCAAGGTCCCTCTCCCCGTCCATGCATATTATCTTCTCTCCTCCCAGCATATACGGTTCCTTCTGATTATTAATCCCCAAATGCATCACTCTGCATTTCTTTGCATTGAAGTTTGGTTGCCAGGCATTAGACCATGTCCTGTCTGTCCAAATTAGATTGTAAGCTCTTCTGAACAGGGACCCTCTATTGCCTGTTAAATGTACAGTGCTGTGTATGCCTTTCAGCACTATAGAAGTGATAAGTAGTAGTAGTAGTAGTTTTACAGAAAATACAAATTGAAGTTGCATTTAGCTAACGTTGATTACTCAAAAGCATCCTAGACAGTGGACAGAATCATCTGAACACCAAAATATTTGACTAGAAGTACTGGGGTTGCACTTTTTCATCAAAGCTAACTTGTCATAATCTATCTTTGTTTGCCCTTCCATTTATCTCATTCCTATGTCTCTATTGTGCATTTCACTTCGGTTTTATTATCCTAAAACAAGAATATTAACATGGAATCACTGGTTCAAATTCTGTATGTGAGTGGGGTGTGGGTGTAGGGGGGAAGGGGTTATTCAGCAAAACAATAACCAGATAACCAGAAAACTTAGCTTTAACCTGGTATTCAAAGAAGATAATTGGTTAAGGTGAACCACTGAAAATTGGAATCTAAATTAACCATAGAAGTTACTCATATTGAATTAACATTATTGGTAAAATATAAACAGATAAAACTTAATATTGATATTATTAGGTTAAAAGTAAACCACACCTCATATAGATTGCAGATAGCAAGTCATTCAGTTAAAATGTAAAAGATAGCCAGGATTGGAAATTTCAACTTAAGAGTTATCTATGAATTAACTGCTAAAGTTAATCAGATAAATCCTTTGAAAGAATGACCTAACTGACCAATTCAACAGACCCTATGCATAATTAAAGTTCGTATGAAAAATAATGATCTTAAATGCCTGTATTCTTCATTTGTTCAGGTTTTTGGAAACACTATTTGTAGCAATACTATTTATTTTGAAACATTTTGCAGGGAATGATGTGAGTGGACCCCAGGCTGTTCCAAAACATACTGTGACCCATGATAGATCTCTTGGCATGTGTCATTTTCCTGGAAAAAACAGAATCTGAACATGGGTTTTATTTTTCTGAAAAAGATTTGTTGGAATAACTAACTTATTCCTTAACCTGACATTTAAATAAAAAAGGTTCTTTACTTATAGCAGTTCTTCCTAGATCTGTTTGTGTCTGCCTTAATTGCTAGTTGTAGGTTATCCCATTAATTATCCTTTTCTACGTGAGTTTCCTCATCAATGTGCAGATAGATACCTGCATGCTTGATTAACAATAGAACAGCATGATCAGCATTTTGGGATTTTGTGTTGTGCATGCACATAAGGAAATTAGGATGAAATCACAAGGTACAATGTCAGACACTAAAAGGACAATTGAAGGTAGTTCCAAAATCATATAGGTACATACATTTTTTCCCAAAAAATGAGTTCATAGTAGAAACATGTTGCCTTTATAGATATATAATATATACCCCCCTCCCCCTGAGAAATAATTGAGGTAGATCTCAGGAGTTCATGATTCTATAGTGGGGTGGTTATATATTATATATACATTTTTGGACTACATGGTCAGACTGATATATATATTTATTGCCTTTATAGATAGCCATAAGGGACTGAATTCTATACATGATGTCAAAAAATTGGTGCTAAGTAAAAAAAACACACTAAGGCACAGAATCTGTATTGTGTGGCCCAAGTTGTGTGCACAACTTAATTGTTTAACAAGATAATCAGTGCCAATAATTGCAATTAACACTTAATAATTGATGCTAGTTGGCATTAATTAAAAGTGTCAACGTACATTCTATAAATGTGCATTAAATCTAGTGTGTGAATCTCAAAACGAAGCAAGGCCAGGAGAGGAGCAAAGGCAGATCATAGGCATTCCTAAATGTTAGGCACATTCTTATAAAATAAGCTTGATCTGTGCACAACTTAGGTGCCGGTGTTTTTGACCTGGTTTTCATTGGTCTAAATGGGTACACGTAAATATTAGTCATGCGTATATGCGCTGTCATTCGATATATGAGAGGCTGCTGAAAAGTTCTCAGGATACGTTATGGGAGGGGCCTTAGACGCCTGGGCCAATCAGTGCCTTAGGTCCCTCCCTGTAACATCCCAGAATGCACCAGGAAGGAGGCCCACAATTTTGAAGAGGAGGGCCTGCCAGCCAGAGGGGGTAGGCATCCCTCTGGCCAGCCATCATCTGAAATTGGGGGGGGGGGAGGTGTCTGGGGAAACAGGGGACCTTATGGTGTGAGGGCGTTGGCATCCTTCTTGCTGGGAGTGTTGGAGTTGTTGGGGCCCTGGGGCAGCGGTGGCGTCAGCAACAGTAGGGAGTAGGCATCCTTCCTGCCAGGAATTCCGGGGGAGCTGTTGGGCCTGGTGACTGTGACAGCAGCAGAAGGGAGTGGATATCCCTCCTGCTGGGAGTGTTGGGGGGGGGGCTGTTGGGGTATGGTGGTTTCAGCAGGAGGGAGTGGGCATCTCTCATGCAGATCTTTGGTCAGTGTGTTGGGGGGGATATGGGCAGCAGCAGGCAAGGTGGGGTCTCTTCTTTCTGCTGCTCTCCCTGCAGATTAATCAGTTGAGCTGGCAGGACTTGGGGAGACCTGTGGCTTAGTTGATTGGGGCAGGGAGAGCAGCATTGACAGGAGGGAGGAGCTGTGCTTAGTGATTGCTCTTCTGAGCAATCGCTAGGCACAGTTCCTCCCACTCTTTACCAGTGATTCTCTGCACAAATAGTGTGCATATAATTTGCATGCTATTATGCTGAGAATCGCCCATAAAATAAGTCACTCACACTACGGGCACTACATCGACTGGATTTTACCAGCAAGTTTTGAGAATCTGCCTCTGACACTTATAATAGCTCTATGGGCATGCCAATATTGTGGAGCAGACTGAAGGGACCATGCAAGTTTATATCTGCTGTCATTTATTAAGTTACTATGTTACTGTATGGATTATGTTAATATTATGTAATGGAACCTCAGCATACCTATATAGAATCAGTCTCAGTGCCCTCATTTAATGAGGGAAAAATGGCATATCGCAAAATGCCTTGTCCCTTTTCTGTGTGCTAATCAAGTAGTATTTTATTTTATTTCTTTGAGGGGGGGAGTGAAGTAGGGTTACCACATCTAAAAAAATAAAACACCTGAAACATGACCCCAGTTCCACCTTTAGTCTCGCCCTCTTCCTCCCTCCAGTCCAGACCACAGAAAACCTCCTCTCTTTGTGACAAGCTCCTGCCACATCTGGAGTGCCTGGAGCATGCGCAAATGTGTGTGACATCATCTGCACATGCTCAGAGGCCCTCCAGATGCAGCCGGAGCTTGTAGGGGCTTTCCAAAACCTGGAGAAATGCCGGGTTTTGGAAAGTCCATCCGGGAGCCTGGACAGTCCTCTAAAAAGAGGAAATGTATGGGTTTTCCCAGACGTTTGGTAACCTTAGTGTGAAGGAAACAAGAGAATGGGTGCGAAACAGAGAATGACACGGGGAGAAATTTTTCCCCGCCCCTGCGGGAACTCATTTCCCCATCCTGTTCCCGCAGTTTCTTTCCCTGTCCCTGCCCAATTCCTGCAAGCTCCATCCTCATCTGCACAAGCCTCAAAACACTTTAAAATCATAAGGGTTTGAGGCTTATGAGGTTAATGCATGGCTTACAGGAATGGGGCAGGGTCTGTGAGAAAACTCACGAGGACGGGATGGGGAAATTGAGTTCATTCTCTAGTGTGGAACAGTGATTCAGGCTAGAGAATGGCATGGTGACAAAATTCATCACCGTTCCCGTCCCCGCGGATAACCGCGGGAAATCATCTTCATGTCATTCTTTAAGGAGAGAGGGAAGAATCAGAGTATAATTGGGCACAACCACTGACCCTCAAGCTTTGCTTTGAAGAATGCTGGTGTAGAAGGACTGAGGCTGAAATAGACACTACAGAATGACAGTCTCTGATATCCAGAGCAGATATTGTGATGTCATAATGTCTCATTCCACCAGTGCCTAAGAGCCAATCACATCAGTGATGTCACAATGACTTCATTATCCTTGGCTCACATAAGAATCAGAGTATAAATGGCCACAACCACTGACCCGCAAGCTTTGCTCTGAAGAATGCTGGTGTAGAAGGACCGAAGTTGAAATAGACACTAGAAAATGACATGGGATTATTTCCCGCGGTTATCTGCGGGGACGGGAACGGTGATGAATTTTGTCACCGTATCATTCTCTGATTCAGGCAGTGTGCTCTGTGTGTGTGCTGGCTGAATAATTCAGGTTTAGCCTAGGAGCTTTTGCACCTAC
Source organism: Geotrypetes seraphini (assembly GCF_902459505.1). Classification (NCBI taxonomy): domain Eukaryota; kingdom Metazoa; phylum Chordata; class Amphibia; order Gymnophiona; family Dermophiidae; genus Geotrypetes; species Geotrypetes seraphini. The sequence goes on from NC_047085.1 coordinate 165,907,059, forward strand.
TAAATAGGATGCTGTAAGTGCTCCTGCCTTAAATATTTCCAGTTGCAGCGCTCTAATGAGAACATTAGTGCACAACCTGTAAATAAAAAAAACATAACAAATGCCTTATTTCATGGATGCACTAGAAACAGGCTTAGCATTCAGGAAAGTCCCATGTTAGGACACGCTAAGTCATTTCATTGTGCATTTTAATAAAAGTGCCCCAGTACTATTTTAGTCAATGAACAGGACTCTCATCACTTAAGTCCTAAGAACTGGTTCCCAAGAACCAGCCAGTTAGATTTACAGTATATCCATAATGAATATGCATGAAATAAATTTGCATGCACTTCCTCCATTGTATGCAGATCTCTCTTATGCTATTCATTGTGGGTATCCTGAAACCTGACTGGATGGATGTGTCCCGAGGACTAGAGCAGCATTTTTAAATTTAAAAAAAGTGATTCCAGGGGGGCAAACTGTGTCCGTTTTAAAATTCAGCAGCAAAATTTTGGTGTTTTTAGTATACTTTTCATTGATGTCATCACCACTAAAAACACATTAAAATGCAGCGATAAAAAAAAGAGGGCGACATTTTAAAACTCACTGTTTTAATATGTTTTTAAGCCGTTTTAAGTGTTTTTGGAGCTAATGACATTTTTGGTGGGCAAACATGTTTTTTAAGGTTTTCAAGTTGTCTCCTATTAGTTATCATTGTGGAACCTTGTTACATGCCCAAAACATAGGGCTCCTTTTACTAAGCCATTTTAGCGTTTTTAGTGCAAGCTACATTTTAGCGCAAGCTAAACCCGCGCTACGCTATGCTGGAATTAAGGTCTAGCACGGGCTTAGTAAAAGGAGCTTGTAAGAAAGAAAAAGGATCAAGGAGGTTTCTAAGGTGATGGGGTAGAGCAGTCATGGGATTGGTTGGATGTTGTGGCAGGCTGGAGTGAGTACTGTGAAGAAAGAGGAAGAGTAGAGTAGTCTCTTCAGGAAAAAATATCCCTCCCTCTCATGTGTGCTGGTGTTATGTTTTGTGTCAGTATTGGAGGGGGGGGGGGGTTACTGGTTATATGTGGTCTTGAGTGGGTTTAGTTGAGCTTATGGGATTGGCAGGAGGTGGTTGCAGCTTTGGGCGGGGTAGAAAATGGGAGATGAGCAGTTAATAAATAAATAAATGTAAAACTCATAGGTGACTCATTTTGCGAGGTGAAGCATGGGGCCTTGCGTCATCGTGGGTCATGTTTGGGTGGAGGGGAAGCATGGTCTGGCATCACCGTGGATCATGTTTGGGGGAATGTTATAAGTTTAAAGACTTAATGGGAGCTAGTTTTGACACCAAATAGCTCCCTGGGGGGTGTGTGAAATATGCAATGGGGGTTTGTTGGTTTTGGACACGGATTGTATTGTAAGTGGAGATAATATTCAGATAGATAATAAAGCTCCAGCTAAATATTCCGATAAAATTGAGCTGTGTGATTATTGATTGATGTGATTTCAGTTGCAGGTGACAGGAATACTAATGTTAAAGTTTATTTTTAAAAAAAGACCCAACACAGAAGTGCCTGCCCAAGGAGTCAACAATTTACTGGAAACTGGTATAGCTACATACAGCATTCATACAGATTAACTGCAGAAACAAAATAGTGAGTTTATTTAGTGAAAAGGGGATCACAAACAGATCGGAGAAGGTTATCATGCCGCTGTACTGGGCCATGGTGCGCCCTCACCTGGAGTACTGTGTCCAGCACTGGTCGCCGTACATGAAGAAGGACACGGTACTACTCGAAAGGGTCCAGAGGAGAGCGACTAAAATGGTTAAGGGGCTAGAGGAGTTGCCGTACAGTGAGAGATTGGAGAAACTGGGCCTCTTCTCCATAGAAAAGAGGAGACTGAAAGGGGACATGATCAAAACATTCAAAATACTGAAGGGAATAGACTTAGTAGATAAAGACAGACTGTTCACACTCTCCAAGGTAGGGAGAACGAGAGGGCACTCTCTAAAGTGAAAAGAGGATAGATTCCGTACAAACGTAAGGAAGTTCTTCTTCACCCAGAGAGTGGTAGAAAACTGGAACGCTCTTCTAGAGTCTGTTATAGAGGAAAACACCCTCCAGGGACTCAAGACAAAGTTGGATAAGTTCCTGCTAAACCGAAACGTACACAGGTGAGGCTGGACTCATTTAGAGCACTGGTCTTTGACCAAAGGACTGCAGCGTGAGTTGACTGCTGGGCACGATGAACCACTGGTCTGACCCAAGAGTAGCAATTCCTATGGACTTAAAATGTAACAGGTCATCAGGGAAACAGTGCATAAAAAAAATCAGAACTGAAAAATTAGTGCTGAGTGCTATTTTATAAATGGTGCTCAAAATTAGGTGCCACATACAGTATAGAATAAAGCTTAGAGCAGGATACCACTGCTTAACTTTAGGTGCAGCCATTTACACCAACAGCAATGTGGTATAAATCCTCATATCCAAATTAGGTGTGGATCTCCCCTTATTCTATAATTGTGTGGGTAAACTGAAGGGGTTGCCACACTTCTGATTATTTCACTCATCTGTATATGGAAAGCTATTTTATGCAATTCATTGATTTTTTAATGTGTATTTCACATGTCATCATGGATGGATTTAAATGGGCCCGGGCAGGAATTATAGGGGTTTGCTTCTGCCCAACTATTCCTAGACCAAGGATACACAATTTCAGTCTTTGAGAGCCTCAGGCAGGTCAGGTTTTTTTCAGGATATCAACAATGAATTTGCATCAGATAGATCTGCATATACTGCCTCCTTCGTATGCAACTCGGTCCCTACATATTCATTGTAGATCTTCTGAAAATGTGATCTACCTGGGACTCTTGAGGACAGGAATTGCCTACCCCTGCCTTAAACTACTAGGATTGTGAAGGGAAGCTACTGAGGCATGGGAGATTCCAGGAGGGGGCTAAGCTTATGGTTGAAATGTATGAGGTTAGGCAGGGTAGGCAATTACGGTCCTCGAGAGCTGGAGCCAGGTCAGGTTTTCAGTATATCCACAATAAATATGCATGAGATAGAGTTGCATCTCAAGGAGGCATATTCATTGTGGATATCCTGAAAACCTGACCTGGCTCCGGCTCTCGAGGACCGGAATTGCCTATCCCTGGGTTAGGAGATCATTTTTATTGGGGTTGGTCAGAAGGGAGATGAGAATCAAGCTGAGAGTGGGGGAAATGACTTAGCCCTATATATGGATCCCAGATGACATTCATATATGCTCCTTTAATTTCTTTTTAGAGTCTTGCCAAACTTTATTTGCCCACATAATAAATCTCCTAATTAGACCTTTTATGAAAATTTATATTTGTGAACAAGGCTGCCTTGTGAACTTCTAAAAGCTAAGTTGCTCAGCATTTCATATTCTGCTCTTTTCACTGTTTTTCAGCATTATATCTGCTTAATTTCTCTTCTCCTCCCTGTTTCTTACTTAAAAAAATTAAAAAACACAAAAAAATAAACCCTTCTCTTTCCTTTGTTAAATCTTATTTTCGCTTCCTTTTCATAGGAATAAGGGTAAGACTTATATTAACTCTAATTAAATCCTGGTGCCTATGTCACAGGGTGACTAAAGTAGGGAAAATCCTGTTTTAAAGCCAGTGTTTAGGTAGCCACTGATTTGGTATAGAGCCTGCATTTTTGTTTAAAATCCTGTGTTTTAGGGTAGCCACTGATTTGGTATAGAACCTACATTTCTGTTTAAAATCCTGTGTTTTAGGGTAGCCACTGATTTGGTATAGAGCCTGCATTTCTATTGAAAATCCTGTATTTTAGGGTAGTTACTGATCTGGTACAGAGCATGTATTTCTGACTTACTAGTTTTCAGCCATTGTTTTCTGCTGATTAGGTGTAGAAGGAAGGGGCTCAGATTTATTACTAAGGTTAACTGCATTATCTTTGGGACAGTGCTGTGAACAAGGCTGCCCTGTGAACTTCTAAAAGCTAAGTTGCTCAGCATTTCATATTCTGCTCTTTTCACTGTTTTTCAGCATTATATCTGCTTAATTTTAAAAAACCACAAAAAATAAACCCTTCTCTTTCTATTGTTAAATCTTGCACGGTCTGTGTCTGTGCATGGCCGTTTGGTGGGGGATGGGCTGGGGAGGACTTCAGTGGCTGGGAGGGTGTAGATGGGCTGGAGTAGGTTTTAAAGATTTCAGCAGTTGGAACCCAAGCACAGTACCGGGTAGAGCTTTGGATTCTTGCCCAGAAATAGCTAAGAAAAAAATTAAAAAATTTAAATTGAATCAGGTTTGGCAGACTGGATGGACCATTCGGGTCTTTATATGCTGTCATCTACTATGTTACTATATTGATGTACTCTCTCTGCAGGACACAAATCACTGAGATAAAGCCATCTCAAATTCTGAAGCTTATTCAAACCATTTAAATTTGTTTCCCAATAAATATTTTCTTCTATTTTTTATGTGTGGGTTTTATTATTATTATTTTTATCTCTTGCTTGTGGAGGTAGATATTTTTGTTTCTGTTGCATGTGGAGCAGGCCAACAAAGTACTTCAGGGGATGTTTAAATGTGAGCGAGTGTCAAATGAATTATGGCTGAATTTTTATACCTTCTTGTCCTTAGTTTTTGGCAATTTTATGCTGAGAACATAGTTTGTGTGCTTTCTCTGTCCTTTTTCAAACATTGCTGATGTCAGCAGCTCAGTTCTGCAGGTTGAAAAGGGATAATGAATCTCATGCAAATTATAATGGCATTGATAATGTATTATCCACTAGAGAGCAGGAGTGGCCTAAAACTTAGCAGAGTCTGCTAACGACCTTTGGCCACAGCTTCAAGATGTAAGGAAGCCAAAACTTTGTCAGTTGTATCAAATTATTTATGAACGTATTGCAAAACCAGCCTCTGTGTTTGAAGAGGCAGACTAGCAAGGCTGCTAAATACAGACTTGTCTCTTGAGACAAACTTTATGTAAACATGTAAGCTATATTTCACAGTATTTTACCAGGCTATGTTTAGGCAGACTTTATTTAAAAGATGACATGATTACCAGAAAATAGTTTGATTAGTTTGAGACTAGATTTAGGTTTCCTATACTTTAGGGCTGATGCAAGGGTATTCAGTGCCTCGGATTAACCTTCAGCCTTATGCCCCTCCCCCCCACCACAATGTTCAATAAAATGTCAGGCCCCTAATAAGCCGTCCATCCCACAAGACATTATGCTGGTTGCTTTAGAAGCTCTAGTCATGTTTTGGACATCTGAAAGCTAGCATTTAGATGTTCATATTGCATGAAAATTCAAAACATATTTTTGAGAGGCAGGATATGGATATCTAACTCTGCAGTACATCCACATGGCAAGGGGGTGTGTTCTGGGCAAGTTTTGATTGAGACTAGGGAGGACCGAAAATATGGGCATTCAACTCTGATCACAGAAGGGGAAGGGATGTCCATTAGAGAATGACTTGTTCCCGTGTCAAATTTGTTCCCATAGGGAACAAATTTTCCTGTCCCATCCCCATTTCTGCAAACTCTGTCCTCATCTGCATAACCCTCAAACACTTTAAAATCATAAGTGTTCAAGGCTTGTGAAGTTGAGGCAGAGAGCTTACAGGAATGGGGTAGGGACAACGACAAAGCTCGCGGGGACAGAGAAATTGAGTTCCTGTGGGAATGGGGAAAAAATTGTCCCCATGTCATTCTCTAATGTCCATATCTAAAAAAGATAGAAGTTGTTATTTAGACCTGACACTTATCATGCCCAGGCTACAGAAAATTGCTCTGATTGAGCAGCTGTCCACTGAGGGGATTATGGCACAGCACCTCCTTAATCCCCCAGAGGTTGCCATCCCCTTCCTTCTCCCCTGAATGTGAAACCCACAATGGATTTCAGGTTTTACCACAGCTTCATGTGCTATTGACATTAAAAGAGCAAAATGCAGATCTGATGAGTAGTGGTTAGTGCAATGAACGGTAATCCAAATCCCACTTCAGCATTTTTAAAAATTGTTATCTCTCCAGGGAAAGAAAATACCTAGTGTACCTGAATATATGTAAAAGACTCCTACAAGCTTGTAAGCTACTGAAGTGGTATACACTAAGGCAGTGGTTCCCAACCCTGTCCTGGAGGAACACCAGGCCAATTGGGTTTTCAGGCTAGCCCTAATGAATATGCATGAAGCAAATTTGCATGCCTATCACTTCCATCATATGCAAATCTCTCTCATGCATATTCATTAGGGCTAGCCTGAAAACCCGATTGGCCTGGTGTTCCTCCAGGACAGGGTTGGGAATCACTGCACTAAGGTACAGTTGGTATTTTTTTGTCCCTGGAGGGATCACAAAAAGAATCACAAACAGCTGAAGTAAGTTGTTGCATGCCTGGAGATCTGTTATAATCTTGGGGAGTTCTTTTGGTTTGTTTTTTATTATTATTATACCCCCATGCCTCCTGCTTTAAGTAGAAGAGGGGACACATTTAATAATAATAGCTTTATTTATATCCCGTCATACCTTTTCAGTTCAAGACGGTATACATTATTGAGACAAACAGAGTGATTCCATGGTACTGGTCCAGTTACAGTTGCCGGTTTGTAGAGAGTGCAGGTGTATCGGGGCAATGCAACATAGCTATGGGGTGGGAATAGATGGAGAGAAGCAAGGTAAAAAAAAAAAAAAAGTGGGGGCTAAAAAAACATGTAGATAATAACATACTTAAGCACCTCAACATAAATTAAGGGCTCCTTTTACGAAGCCGCGTTAGCGGCTTTATCGCATGCAACTTTTTAGCGCGTGCTAACCCCGCGCTAGCCAAAATCTACCGCCTGCTCAAGAGGAGGAGGTAGCGGCTAGCGCGGCCGGCAAATTAGCGCACACTATTACGTGCGTTAAACCGCTAACGCGGCTTTGTAAAAGGAGCCTTAAGTGGCGACAGGATAAAACTAGTGTTAAGCTTGTGTAGGTTGTCCATGGCTGTTTATAAAAGCATTGTGAGCACAGCTAACAATGGGGTCCTTTAACTAAGGTATGCTAGCCGTTTTAGCGCACGCTAAATGCTAACGCATCCAAATATCATAATGGATGCGTTAGCATTTAACACACGCTAGTATTTAATGCATACTAAGAACATAATATAAGAACAAAAGCAATGTCTCTGCTAGGTCAGACCTGAGGTCCATCATGCCCAGCAGTCTGCTCACGCGGCGGCCCAACAGGTCCAGGAAGTTACTTTGGGACCCATCCCAAGGGCACTCAGTTTATTTATTAGATGTCTGTGTGTAAAGGAGGGTGGGTGGGTGGGGGGTGGAATATTTATTTGGAAGAGTAAAATTAATTTTTTAATTATTATATTGATAGTATTATATATAACATTATTGTTTATAATTAAGATGAGAAGGGGATAAAAAATTGTTCAATGTAATAATGTGATGGTAACAATGCATTTTCATATAGTTTTTTTTCTGATTCTTCAATTGTATACATTATAAAGTTTGAAATGTGAATAAATATTTACAAAAAAAAAAAAGATGTCTGTGTGGAACACTGTCAGGTTTTGCTAAAATCTAAATACACCACATCTAGCGCACATCCTCTATCCAATTCTCTGGTCACCCAGTCAAAGAAATTGATCAGATTTGTCTGACAAGACCTACCTCTAGTGAATCCATGTTGCCTCCATTCCTGTAATCCACATGATTCCAGAAACTTGACCATTCTCTGTTTTAAAAACATTTCCATTAATTTGTTTGCCATAGAAGTCAGACTTACAGGCCTGTAATTCCTACTTTTTCCTTACTTACACTTTTGTGGAGAGGGACCACATCCACCCTTCTCCAGTCCTCCGGGAGGGGCCTTAGGCACCTGGGCCAATCAGGTCCTAGGCTCCTGTGGGTTAGGCAGGGGAAGGGCAGGCTGGTAAGTCCAAGGGGTCCAGGGAGGGGGGTTTGGGGCATTTTGTTGAGGGGGTTCATGGGGGGGGGTTCAGCAGGAGAAGTTGGGCACCCTCCTGCCACAATCACTGGGGCAATGTGGCCTACCGGCAGGGTGGGTTGAGCACCTTCCTGCTGGCGATCATCGGTGATGGGTGGGGGGTCTTTCAGCAGGAAGGATTGGGCATTCCTCCTGCCTCGTTCATTTAGATAGTGGGGGGGTGGGGGGATACTGGCGGCCGTAGCTGCAGCCACTATACTAATCGTGGCAGAGAGATCCCTTGCTGCGATCCCTGGCCTATGTTGTAAGCATCTCCCATTCTACTAGGGAGATGCGTAGGGCCGCCTAGGTTTGCCTAAAGGTTACCGCCTAGCATTAGGCAAGCTTAGGCGGGCTTGCAGGCCTCCCTAGGCTCCCGGAGGCACCTTCAATATAGGCGGCCTGTCTGGTGAGCATTTTTTATAGAAAACATGCCTCCTGATTGGTTGATTAGACAGCTGTGGGACACCTACAGCTGCCTACAATCGGGACACAGTTTACAGAATCCGGGCCAAAATTAAAAATGTGCCTTTTGCACATAAATGAAAACAATCTGACTGCAAGATTTTTCATTCAATGCTTTATTTTAAATAAAGGAGGGGCATAATCAAACGTCTAAGTCCGTTTTCGTCTAAGTCACAAGTCGTCCAAAGTAAAAAACAGCCTAGAACACATTTTTGAAAAATACGTCCAAAATTTTTTTTGTTTCAAAAATCGGTCCAAGACACTAAATCGTCCATCCTTATACCACATTTTCGTCCAACTTTTCGTCCAAGTCAAAAATGCCTAGAACAAGCCCTGTTGGACATGGGAGGAGTCTGCAAAGTGATGGACTGAACACCCAGATATGACATCTAAATAGTGGGGTACCTTACAGGGCACTGCTGTGAACTTCACAAAAAAGGTGCCATGTCTTCATCTCATTACAGCTCCATTATAGGTCATGGTGAGCCCCCCAAACCACCTCCAGAATCTCCTAGACCCACTTATCTACCACCCTAATAGCCCTTATGGCTGTAGGAGCCACTTATATGCCAGTAAACAAGGGTTTTGGGGTGTTTAGGGGAGTGCACATGTTTAAGTATCAATGCAGTGATTACAGGGGCTTATGGGCATGGGTCCTCCTCTCCATGAGTCCCTAACTCACCCTCAAGATGGTTTAAGCCGCCTCTGTGCTGGATGACTAGGCTTTCCTATGCCAGGCTGCCAGGTGATGATGGTCTGGAGGCTGAATTTTAAAGGTGTGATTAATATTTTTATGGGGGAGGGGGGGTCAGTGATCACTGGGGTAGTGTGTGGGAGTCTGTTTTATGTGTTTGCAGAGCTGATCTGGTGATTTTAAGTGGGTTTTTGGACATTTTTTTCTTTCGATTATGAGCCCCATAGCTCACATCATGTCTGCAGTCCACATTTTCCCTAAATAAAACTAAAATCTGAAGTTTATCAAAATATTGACTTTTTGTTATGTAGATCCACTGTCATGCAAAAACCTCAAAAAGACCTGCATTCATTGAAGGCAAATATTATAATTTTTCCTCTTTCAAGAACTCTGGAAAATTATTTATTTGATTTATTGTATCAAGTTCTTGTTTGTATATATGTTATTTATATTTTATTCATCCTTTGATCTTTGTTGTTGGGATATCATCTTGTTTTCATTTTTATATTAACATATTATCTCAAGAGTCAAGGAACAGTGCATGCACAGACATCTGTATCATATTAAGCAAGTGCTAATCCTAGACTTTGTCTGGTAGATTTTTCCTGTACTGTATAAAGGCAGAATTGTGTATAAAAGAAAAGTAGTAGTTTGAAGTAAACCACAGTATTATCTCTTATTGAGGGCCATTTTCAAAACTTTTTTATTTATTTATTTTTTTTACTTGGATTAGTGGGGTTTATCCATGTGAAAGGAGCCTTTGAAAATTGCCTCCTATTACTGTGGGACAAATTTATCTTGCTGGCATGAAATTAAAAAAAAAAAATGCTTGCTTTCATATAAATGCTTTGATTCTGCTTCTAAACAGCCCAGGTGTGTAATTAGAGTATCCACTGATCCAGATTTTCAAAGGGAAACTCCACAGTAAAGATACTGGTTGGTCTAAGTTAACAACTAGCATTTTTAGCATCGGCCATGGCGGTAACAGCTCGGGCACTCATAGGAATTCTATGAGCTGTTACCACCATGGCCAGCGCCAAAAATGCTAGTGCAGCTTTGTAAAGGAGGGGGTTTACTTTCTATGACCTGGAGTATGAGTGCTCAAACAACAATTTATCAGAATTATTTATCAATTTCCTGTATTTCCGTGTCTCAGTGAGATCTATGGGAGTGTCTATTAAACCAGAAATACTATCCCTAATCACCACCAACCTTTTGCATTTCCTCTTGATTTTGTACATTTGATAATGCTGTACTGTATAGTTCAATAATGTTTTACACATAGGGCTCCTTTTACTAAGGTGCGCTAGCGTTTTTAGCGCAAGCACAAAATTAGCACGCGCAAAACCATGCGCTAAGCTTCTAAAATAACGTCAGCTCAATGCTGGCGTTAAGGTCTAGTGTGCATGGCAATTTATCACCCACTATTCCGCGCGTTAAGGCCCTAACGCGGCTTAGCAAAAGCAGCCCATAATGTACAGTAAGGGGTCCTTTTACTAAGGCGCGCTAGCTGTTTTAGCGTGCGCTAAACACTAACACGTCCATAGACTATAATGGACGTGTTAGCGTTTAGCGCACTAAAACGGCTGGCGTGACTTAGTAAAAGGGCCCCTCAGTCGAGAAAAGTGAGAGTAAATAGCATTTTTATGAACCTTTTTATTATAACTATCAAGAAACTATAAAATGGCCTGAATCTCTTTATATTAAAGACAAGTACTGAATCTTGAGCCAGTTTGTTGAAATATTTTCTTTTCTTTTTTAAAATCTTACCCCCTCTTATGAAAATGTGATAGCAGTTTCTAGCGCGGGGAGCCGCACTGAATGGCCCGCGCTGCTCCCGACGCTCATAGGTACTCATTGAGCATCGGGAGCAGCACAGGCCATTCAGCGCGTCTCCCTGTATTAGAAACTGCTATCGCAGTTTTGTAAAAAGAGGCCCTAGTCTGATTTGAATCAAATGAAGCTATGTTCTATTTTCCTAGAACTCAAGACTAGAATAAAGATTCAGTGTGGTGACATAGTGCATGTAATCTCAGATGACACAAGTTTTTTGGTGGCCCTATGGACCCTAGTCCCTTGATCCCAACATCTACCATCTTTTTTATACCTTCACCACCCCTCATAACTCTCCAAATGCTCATAACTTCACACTTGTCCCTGGTAGCTCATGGACTCTGAACCCTTGACCCTTTGCCTACTGCCCCAAATATTTCTTCTGACAAGTGGACTCTTTCACCTCCTCCTTCCTCTTCTCCTTCTCTTTTCTTTACCACAAAAAAATAGCTGAGATTCAAGTGGCACCAACTCAACACCCCTTAAAACTCTCCCATACCTCCAATGATGGGCAACAGGAGTGATACTCATTCCTCTTGCCTTCATCTCCATTTTGTCTTTCTGATGCTTCATCCTGTCTACCAGATAAGGATAAGGAGTTGGGGATCTAGGAACCATGAATCATAAGGAACATTTGTAGGGTCAGGGGAGATGTTGAGAGGGTTTTTGATTTTGTTTTTTGAGGGGGGTGTCTCAGGAGAATCCGAAGGATTAAGCAGCTGGAATGCAATGGGAAGTACTGGGTACCTGGGGTGGAGGTCTAAGGTGCATGGGGATAACAAGAGTTTTTTTGTATTCTTTTTGTTTTGGGGGTTTTTTTGTGGTTGGGGCAGAGGATTTGGAGTCTAGCCTGTTTTTTTACATGTCTCCTTTCCTGTCAGTGTGTGAGGCAATCCCTGCTCATGCACTGACAAGAGGGAGACATTTTACTTATGCATCAAATGGCTGAAATTACTGTGATGACGTGTGATTTTTTTCTCATAGTGCACACTTGCATGTCATTGGTTTATTGTATTGGGTGGAAAACATTTTTTAGCATATGCATTAGAATGTTGCACACTGAAGCTTAGTGCAACATTCCAATGCAGCACTTACTACATAGAGGCCTTGGTCTGTAAGGATATGCAGTTAAAATGTGAAGATATTCAAAGCAAAATAAATAGATAGATAAAATTATTTGAGACAGTGGGTGGGTGACTTCATATACAGTATAACACTACAGCTTTTCCTGATTTACTCAGCTAGACTTCAGTATCTAGGGAATGATTCTGCATTTATAACTCAGTGCACTGTTTTAAAATCATTAATCATCTTGTTACAGCTTTTAAATAGTGCACTCAGGTTACAGATAGACTTCTCATCATGCTGTAAGAATGTTTTGGAGAAGGCACTTATACTGCAAAAAGGAAAAAATAAAACTCAAACCAAACCTCTTGTATCATACTATGTTCATCTTGTATATTACTAAAAATTATAACTAGTTCAGCATGCCTTCCTTTTAAATGAAATGCAATCAAATAAAGGAAACTAAGCTGGACTGAAGGAAATGGTAAAACCTTGAAAAAGTGTAGAGTGAAGAACTAATCTTCAACACCATGCACCAGGAAAAATACTTCATACTCCACATTTGCATGCAGTGAAGAGAAGAGAAACTACAATCCTAAATTATAGGATCTATGTGTGACCTGTCAAGCGAAAAGGTACCAAAAGGGGGTTACAAAGAAAAGAAATAAAGATTATAAAAGGTTTTTTTCTTTTGGGGGGGAGGGAAGTGGTAACTTTCATTTTTGAAAGTTTTGTGTACTATAGGGTTAGTAGAATTGGACTATACAATTTTTATACAACATTAATGTTTTTCATATTCTACAGCCTAAAAAATGCAGGTACCTAAATAAGGAATGCAATTTCTGGGGTTAATTACTTTATTAACCTCCCGTTACCATGCTGTATTAGCTCCGGTATTAGGTATGAGTGTCGGAGCTAATACCACAGCGGTCGGCGATAAAAAAGCCAAATGTGGCTTTGTATAAGGATCCCTAATTAATTATGGGGTTCTTTTACTAAGGTGAGCTAACCGATTTAGTGCGCGCTAAAGATTAGCACACGATAAATCGGTTAGCATACCTTGGTAAAAGGACCCCTATGTTTTTAAATAATACTACTTCTAATCAATTCTATAGCACAGCTAGACTTATTCAGTGCTGTTCATTAAGGGCCAAATTCTATAAAAGGCACCCAGATTGTAGGCACTGGTAGGTGTCCTACCACTGTCTAACCAGCCAATCGGGATGTGAGCCTAGGGAGATGTGTATGGTTTTACCCGGAAGCGGACTTATGTGAGCATCTCCCTAGGGCCTCGATAAACACCTGAAATGTAGGCAAAATGCTGGCATATATTGCAAATAGATGTGGCTGCTGTGGTCAGCTTAGTGGCCGCAGCAGGGAAATCTCCCCCCCCCCCCTCCCTTCGCAAAATCCTCCTTCCATGGACTGTGTTGGGAGGGTTTGCCATTGGGGCAAGAGGAATTGGGCACTCCTCCTGTTACAAACATTCATGAGGGGGCTTCAGGGGCCAACCTCTGGGGGGTTCATGGGTTCCCCGATGCTGCCGCACAGCTGATTGTGGCAGGGAGATTCCATTGCCACAATCAGCTCAGCGGCAATGCGATTCTCTAAACAGTGCCTGTGACATGGATGCCGGTTAGAGAATCGGGGTGATTGGCAGGGTTAGGCGCCTGTACATTAGGACAGATGTAATTCTATATAGGATGCCCTTGTGCAATTCTTAAAAGTCGCTTAGGTGGTTGACGAGATTGGACATCCTATACAGAATCAGGTCCCTAGTCCAGTGATTTTCTACTTTTTTCATTCCATTGGAAAAATACAGAACAAAAAAAGTGGAAATTTGCTGGATTATGTGTATAGCCTTTAACGGAGACTACCCAAACTTTGTTGATCGGGCTGAGAACTTTTCAGTAGCCCCTCATAATGTTTAAAAATCAAATAAACAATAAATAAATAAATAAAATCCCCTAGCAGAAACAAACTTTCCAAATCAATTGGCATGAGTTAAGAATATATCAAATAACGGAGAGCAATCAGATTGAAAAAAAGGGTATAAGATACATTCATTTCTTTTTTATAGAGGGGTTAGCAATTCCAGATTCCTCGCCTAGTAGGCCCCAAATGTCATAAATATGTATGGATTGTTTAAAATTACTTGTTTTTCTTTATTTATTACAAAACTGCCACAACTGAAGTTTCTTTGTAAAACACAACAGATTAATTTAAATGAAAAAAGCAACACATAAAACACAATTTATAATTAGCTTTAAAGTAAAATCATATTGCCAAACTACTTAAATATTACATTACATTACATTACATTAGTGATTTTTATTCCGCTTGTGCCTTGCGGTTCAAAGCGGATTACATAAGAAGAGAGCTGGACATTTCCAGGAGGGTACATGACATTGGAGAATACAGATTGACGGTATAGACTAATGACAGAGAGAGTGTGTAGACATAATAACAATGGAAGATAAATCAGATATAATTCATGTAACTGAAGTTTTATAGAACATAAGGAATTGAGAACATAAGAATTTCCCTACTTGATCAGACAAAGAACCATCAAGCCCAGAATTCTATTTCTAGCAGTGGCCAATTTATGTCACAAGTAGCTGGAGGGGTGGGGGTGGGGGGAAGCAAGATTCCATGTACTAACCCAGGAATGAACAGTGGCTTTCCCCATGTCTACCATGTTTTATGGACTTTTTCTTCAGGAACGTTTCTAAACCTTTATTAAATCCAGCTAAGCTAACTGCTTTTTCCACATTTTTCAACAACAAATTCCTGAGGTTAATTTTGTATTGTTTTAAATGTTTTTCTCTTGTTTAAAATGTTCTACATAGTAACTTCATGCTATGGCCCTAGTCTTTCTACTTGTTGAAAGAGTAAACAACCCTCATAAGAAATTTGTTCCATACCTTTTATCATTTTTTGTTCTTCTTCCCTATACCAAACACATAATAAACATAGGAGCCCTTTAACAGACACACTAAAAAGTGGTCTGTGCTATTTTTAATGCAAGGGTTACCCACTCATTGAAGCCACTTTTTAACATGGCTTTAAAATATCCACAATTTGACTTTCCCTATTAATGGTCAGGCTTAGTAAAAGGGTCCTTTAATAAATAAAATCTAAACATAATTGAAATCATACAAATTTTTTCTTCTTTTTTTTTCTTTATATCACTTTTAAATTAACATCCAAACAACTTTGAATAAAACAGAAATAAGACAAATATAATAACATAAGAATAGCCTACTGATCAATGGTCTATCAAGCCTAGTAGCTCAGTCTCACAGTGGCCAATTCAGGTCCCTAGTACCTGGCCAAAACTCAAGGAGTAGCGACATTCCATGCTACCGATCCAGAGCAAGCAGTGACTTCCCCCATGTCTTTCTCAATAATAGACTGGACTTTTCCTCCAGGAAATTGTCCAAACCTTTCTTAAAACCAGCTACGCTATCCGCTCTTACCATAACCTCTGGCAATGCGTTCCAGAGCTTAACTATTCTCTGAGTGAAAAAATATTTCCTCATATTGGTTTTAAAAGTATTTCCCTTTAACTTCATTGAGTGTCCACTTTTCCAAGCTGAAGAGCCCTAACTTTTTTAGTCTTTCCTCATACGAGAGGAGTTCCATCCCCTTTATCATCTTGGTCATTCTTCTTTGAACCCTTTCTAGTGCTGCTATTTTTTTCTTAAGATAAGGAGGCCAAAATTGAATACAATACTGCAGGTGAGGTCTCACAATGGAGTGATAAAGGGGCATTATAGCATTTTTAGTCTTGTTAACCATCCCTTTTTTAATAATTCCTAGCATCGTGTTTGCTTTTTTGGCCGCCGCCACACATTGGGCAGAAGGTTTCATCATATTGTCTACGATGACACCCAGATCCTTTTCTTGGGTGCTAACCCCTAAGATGGGCCCTAGCATCTGGTAACTGTGATTTGGGTTATTCTTTCCAATGTGCATCACTTTGCCTTTGTCCACCTTAAATTTCATCTGCAATTTGGATGCCCATTCTTCCAATTTCCTAAGGTCTGCCTGCAATTTTTCACAATCCACATTCACTTTAACAACTTTGAACAGTTTAGTGTCATCTGCAAATTTAATCACCTCACTCGGTCCAATTTCCAGATCATTTATAAATAAGTTAAATAGCACCGGCCTCAGTACAGATAATTGTGGCACTCCACTATGTACTCTCCTCCATTGAGAAAAATGACCATTTAAACCTACCCTCTGTTTTCTGTCCGATAACCAATTCCTTATTCATAACTGAACTTTGCCACCTATCCCATGACTCTTTAATTTTCTCAGGAGCCTCTCATGAGGAACTATGTCAAAAATCTAGATATACTACATCAATTGAGTCACCTTTATCCACATGTTTTTCACACCTTCAAAGAAGTCAAGCAAATTGGTAAGGTAAGATCTCCCTAGGCCGAACCCATGCTGACTTTGTCTCATTAAATCATATTTGTTTACTTGTTCAACAATTTTATTTTTTATAATTGTTTCCACCATTTTACCCAGTCTTTAATTTCCCGGATCTCCCCTGGAACCCTTTTCAAAAATCAGCGTAACATTGACCATCCTCCAATCTGCAGCTACTACAGATGATTTTAGCAACAGGTTACAGATCACGAAGCGTACGGTAAACATCAATATATACAATGATATATGAATAAACTTTCACCCACCATATTTTGGGAACCAAGGAAGAAAATATAATTTAAGGAAATCAAAAAGAATCTTCAGAGTTTTGACAACAGCTGGTTAAGGATACTCATGGGATTTAACCAATCTCAGCTGATAATTCACTAACAATGATTCTATTAGCTCTTTAGGATCACAGAAAGATAATTAACCATGCTTTATGTTACAAAACATCTGTATGAAAGATATTTTAGCAAAGATATTTTCCCCAGCATGAGAACTCCTAATTTTAAAGACCAAGAAGTCCCTGGCAAGGGTCAGTCTAAACATATCAGGAAAGAACTCTTATGTGATCCCAAAAACTGCTTAACCACATGTCTGAAATGTTATTTTGAAGCTGCTTTATGGATCAAACCAAGTGCAAAAATGGCGAGAATATTAGTTCTTCCTGTAATAGACTCCATAGAAGATTTGAAAATTCATTTAAATTCAATAAGCCCCTCATATTTCTTGCAAACCTGCTGTCTCAAATCCCAGCCAAAGACACAGTAAAATCTTACAGTTCACATAATTGTATCTCCAAACATTCATTTCTTGCAACTTGTTCACTCTGCACATGAAAGTGGCCAAACAGCACAGAAATATGTAGCTTAAATGAAACATAAACACATTTTGGGGCTCATAATTAAAAATAAAAAAATAAAAACCGGCCTAAGTTGGTACTTGGGCAATCAAAAAGACAGGTCATCCAAGTACTGATAATATGAATTGGGCATCCCTCCTGCCGGGGAACATTGTGGGAGGGTTTGGGGGATTACGTCAGGAGAGATTGGGCATCTCTCCTGCCGGTGATCATTCGTGGGAGGGGGGGGGTCATGGTGGCTTTGGCCAAGAGGGACTGGTCATCCCTCTTGTCGTGATCGTTATGGGGACAGGGGGATGATCTGGAACTTATACCTGTTTTGTCTTGGTCTAAGTCAAAATGTATACGTTCCGTCAAGGCAACCTGTTATACCTTTCGATTATGGCTGTCGGACGACTAAGTGTAGGTCAGCCCACATCGTGCCTACCTCCCGCCTTACCCACTCCTCTAAAAATGCCCCTTTTTGTTCTGGATTCATAGAGGCAGAGAAATGGCCTAAGCTGGTTTTAGATACATCTAAAACCCTGTTCAATTATCGGTACTTGGACAACCTGTCTTTTTGATTGGCCAAATGCCGATTTAGGCAGGTTTTTAGATTTTATTTTTTTTAATGGTTATGAGCCCCTATTGTTATAAGATATAATACACCACTTCATAATATTACCTATTTCAGAGTCACTTCTTTAAAGAGATTATACTTGATATCTACAATAGTTAATACTGTAATTCCCTTTAGAAGTTCATTGCTCCTTCAATTCTACCCCCTTCCCTTTTATGTTGAACTTTATGGGGGGGAAAAAAAAACAAAGAGGCATCAATGATGAATCTGTAGACAAAAAAAAAAAAAAAGATTTATTTGGACTTTGAAGACTTCAACTGGAAAAAAGAGAAGCCATGGCATAGTACTTTTGTCAAAGCATGACAACCAATGGAAAAGCTTTTCTGTATTAGTATGGAATGGTCTTATGCTGGAAATTATCCCGTTGGCCAAGACCCCAGAGCTACACAGATGAGAAAAGGATGTAGGAAATTCAGTTGTTTACACATGTGTCTAGCAGAGAGAAGCAAAAAGGAGCTGAGCAAGACCAGAGGGTAAGAATCTTTAATAACTTTGTGGTTTCTGATATATAGATATATATTTCACTGTGATATAGAACTGTTTGCTCTTTATAACATCTTTGGAACATATAAAATTTATTGAAAATGTGTTGAGAAAATCTGCCAGAGTCTAAGAAGTGTTTGGATTAAGCTACCACATTTTGTTTCACTTATTAATGCAACATTTCTCTTTCTTTCCTTTATGTCTCACGGGGGGTAATTTTTATCTACATGGTATATGTTGTCTTAGCTTATCTTTTGTATTAAGAAAAGAAAATCCTGGTTTATAAACATATCTCCAAATGAGCTGAGCAGTTTTGCATTTACAGCTGATATTTTTTGGGGACAAATATTTGTTGTGGTGTTAAATCATTTTTTAAACATTTCTATAAGTTATAGTTCAGAGCCCAAATTTTCTTCAGTGGCCTTGCTTTGGGTTGCAGGAGGACAATATTGCAGAGATTGTGTGGTATTGGAGGACAACTGCATAATTTTGCCTGATAAACATATGCCTGCTGAAATGGGATTATTTAAAATAAATCATACTAAATCCCTGCCATTACTAACAGGAAGTTGTGAGGTCAAAAGATATGGCTTAGATATTAAAGCTGGCTGTAATTTTGGAAAATAGTTTTGTGCTAAAAATATAGGGTTGAGTAGAGAGAAGGCAAAAGGGAGAAACAGATAAAATGTAAAGATTAGAAAGTCATAGGACACACTGAAAACAAAAAAGTGATATTTAAATTTAGAATAACCAGGACCTAATGAGGTATGTCTGACCACTGGATTATGTTAATGACTTAGGGCTCCTTTTACAAAGTTTGTTAGGTTTTTTTTAAATCACTTTATGCGACAGCGTTGGAACTGATACTGCCATAGCCAGCGATAAAAAAGCCTAATATGGCTTTGTAAAAGGTAATTTTATAACAAGGCACCTGACTTGTGTGGCAGGTGTACGTTACTCCACTTTTCTAGGGAAAGTATGTGCCATCCTTTCTTTTGAAAATTACCTCATGGAAAGTGACTACACATTCTTATTTACTACATACCTACTGTATTTCCCAGCTTGCTTTACATATAGATTTTATAAAGTACTCGTAAGTACAAAATTTCACTGCCTGCAATGCCTCTGTTCAGATCAGGTAAACTTATATGGTTCTTTTTCTGGTTCCAAGGATTTGATATATTGCCATTCTGTTGTACACCCAAATGTCATGCATATATTATACCCCCCCCCCCCCCCCCTTTTTTAACTTTTTTACTAAGCCACAGTAGAGGTTTCTACCGCAGCCCAGAGCGCTAAATACTCTGATGCTCATAGAATTCCAATGAGCATCGGAGCAATGTCAGAGCATTTAGCACTCCGGGCCACCGTAGAAATCTCTACTGTGGCTTAGTAAAAGAGGGCCTACAGTATATAAGTACTTTCTCTGTCTCTTGTGGACTCACAGTCTAAGTTTCTGTACTTGGGGTTATAAGTAGGATTAAGTGACTTCCCAAGGGTCACAAGAAGGCATAGTGGGAATCAAAATAGGTTTCCTGGGTTCTCAGTTCACTGCATTGTTAGACCACTTTTCCATATGCATTTAACTGAATGTGCATAATTATATGCATGTATATGACAATTCTATAAAACACACTTACAAATGTGCACCTATTACGGGCATATTTCATTAAAACAGTGGCATATACAGGTTTATGGTGATGAGACTAAAGGGCGCGAGACAATCGCGTGCAGATAAATGAGCTGAGATAAATGCGCACAGAACGTCAGCGTGCCATATTAAAAGTTAAATTTAAAGTGCTCTGAGAGGGTAGGGGGAACACCCCCCCACACACACTTTACTTAGAAGTGTTGGTGCTGCCATTGGGGGAAGACCCCCCCCCCCACTTACAGAGGAAACTGTATTTTTCCCTATAACAGGGAAAAATTACACTTTCCTCTGTAATGGGGGGGGTTCCCCCCTGAACCTCCCAATGGCAGCACAAACACTTTTAAGTAAACTAGGGGGGTTCCCCCCAACTCCCCCTCGGAGCACTTTAAATTTAACTTTTAATTCGGCACGATGACATCCTGCGCGCATTTGTCTCATCTCATTTATCCGCGTGCTTTCATCTATGAACCCAGGTGTATATGTGCAGATAAACACTGCGTACCAAAATTCCCCCTAAGTGCTATTCTGTAACTATGCATACATCTTACATAGAAGGAAATTTATTTATTTTATTTTAAAAATTTCTATTCTGTTTTAAATCAAAACAGATTACAATAAACCTTCAAAAAAGAAACAAAAACCTTACTCTTCAAAAATTACATAAAACCAATATAATACAACCAGACATGTCCCAAGCTTCACCTGCAATATTATCTACCCCTTAGCAAATTAGAAAATGTTCAGACTATTTCTTATGTACTTCTTAATATCATAACAATTCTTATGTAATCCGCCTTGAACCGCAAGGTAATAAGAACATAAGCAGTGCCTCTGCTGGGTCAGACCAGAGGTCCATCACGCCCAGCAGTCCGCTCACGCGGTGGCCCATCAGGACCAGGACCTGCGTAGTAATCATCTATCTGAACCCTTCAATCCCTTTCTCCTTCATGAAATCATCCAATCCTCTATCTATACCCTTCAATCCCCTTTTCCTTCAGGAAATCATCCAATCCCTTCTTGAAACCCAGTAGCGTACTCTGTCGTATCACATCCTCTGGAAGCGCATTCCAGGTGTCCACCACCCTTTGGGTGAAGAAGAACTTCCTAGCATTGGTTCTGAATTTGTCCCCTCTTAATTTTTCTGAATGCCCTCTCGATCTTGTAGTTTTCGAAAGTTTAAAAAACCTGTCCCTCTCCACTTTCTCCATGCCCTTCATGATCTTGTAAGTCTCTATCATGTCCCCTCTAAGCCTTCGCTTCTCCAGGGAAAAGAGACCCAGTTTTTCTAATCTTTCGGCATATGAAAGGTTTTCCATACCCTTTATCAGTCGTGTCGCTCTCCTCTGAACCCTCTCGAGTATCGCCATATCCTTCTTAAGGTACGGCGACCAATATTGGACGCAGTACTCCAGATGTGGGTGCACCATCGCCCGATATAACGGCAGGATAACTTCTTTCGTTCTGGTTGTAATACCTAGCATTCTATTCGCTTTCTTAGAGGCCGCTGCACTCTGTGCCGACGGCTTAATTGTTTTGTCCACCAGTACCCCTAAGTCCTTCTCTAGGCTACTTTCACTCATTACCAGCCCTCCCATAGCATAGCTGTACCTCGGGTTTCTGTTTCCTACATGTAAGATTTTACATTTCTCTACATTAAACTTCATCTGCCATTTATTTGCTCACTCTCCCAGTTTGTTCAGGTCCCTTTGTAAATCTTCACAGTCCTCTTTTTTCCTAACCCCACTAAAAAGTTTTGTGTCATCTGCGAATTTTATAACTTTGCACTTCAGCCATGTTTCTAGGTCATTTATGAATATATTAAATAGCAGCAGCCCGAGCACCGAGCCCTGCGGGACACCACTCGTGACCCTCCTCCAGTCCAAGTAGTGGCCCTTTACTCCTACCCTCTGTTTCCTGCCCGCCAACCAGTTTCTGATCCATCTATTTAAGTCTCCTTCCACCCCATGGTTCTTCAGTTTCCTAAGCAGGCATTCATGGGATACCTTGTCGAAGGCTTTCTGGAAATCCAAGTAAACGATGTCTATGGGGGCTCCTTCGTCCATTTGCTTGTTTATTCCTTTGAAGAAATGCAATAAGTTCGTTAGGCACGATCTTCCCTTGTAGAAACCATGTTGGCTTGTTTTCATCAGTTTATTCCTTTCTAGATGTTCATCGATGCTGTCTTTTATCAGCGCTTCCACCATCTTCCTCAGAACCGAAGTCAGACTTACCGGTCTGTAATTCCCAGGGTCACCTCTTGATCCTTTTTTAAAGATCGGTATAACATTTGCTATCTTCCAATTCTCCAGGATCACTCCTGTTTCAAGGGATAGATTACAAACCTGCTGTAGTAAATCCGCTATTTCCTCTTTTAGCTCTTTCAATACCCTTGGGTGAATTCCATCGGGGCCCGGAGATTTGTCAGTTTTTAATCTATCTATCGGCTTGAGCATGTCTTCGAGGCTTACCTCCATGGATGTTAATTTTTTGCTTGATCTCCTTTAAAGATTTTTTCAGGTTCCGGAATGCTGGATGCGTCCTCTCTTGTAAAAACTGACAAAAAGAACATGTTTAGTCTATCCACCACTTCCATATCCTCCTTCACCACTCCCTTCCTATCTCCTTCATCCAGCGGTCCCACCTCCTCCCTTGCCAGCTGCTTCCCCTTAACATATCTGAAGAATGGTTTGAAATTACGCGCTTCCCTGGCTAGCCTCTCTTCATATTCTCTTTTTGCTCTTCTAACTACGCGGTGACATTCTTTTTGATGCTTCTTGTGCTCTTTCCAGTTTCCTCCGGTTTTGTCCTTTTTCCACATCCGAAATGATTTTTTCTTATCTCCTATCACTTTCTTCACTTCTTTAGTTATCCACGCCGGGTCTTTTGTTCGGTCCTTTTTGCATCCTTTTCTAAATCTGGGGATATACAGATTTTGCGCTGCGCTCACCGTGTCTTTAAATAAAGACCAGGCTTGCTCCACAGTCTGTGATTTCTTTGAGCTGTTCCTTAGTTTCTTTCTTACCATTGCCCTCATCGCTTCGTGGTTTCCTTTCTTGAAGTTAAAAGATGTTGCTGTGGTTCTCTTCTCCTTCGATATCCCTATTTCGACTTTCAAGTTTCAAGTTTAATTACATTTGATGGATCGCTTATTACAATATCTAAGCGATGTACAAATTAAAAACCAACAGATTTTGGTAATACATTTAATATGGTGGGACAAGACACTAGACAGAGGATTTGGACATACATGAATGAGTAGGTAAGAGGGGAAAAAGTTACAATTATAATATTTGTTGAAATTACATAAAACGGGAAGCACATTAGGTAAAAATGGAATGGATATAGAAAATATTTAGTTGATTATTATAAGAATGCAAGAAATTGGAATATGTTTATCATAAATCAAATGCATCTTGAAATAAATATGTTTTAAAAAATTTTTTAAAAGAAGTGATATCTTTTTCAAGTTTAATAAAATTTGGAAGGGCGTTCCACAAGGAAGGTGCCACCACTGAGAACATATCATTTCGTCTTGTGCCGATAACCCTCAAAGACGGGATTGAAAGCAGGTTCAATGAAGACGATCGTAGAGAGCGAGAAGAATTATATGGGACAATCATTTTTGATATGAATTGAGGCTCATTAAAGATTAATGTTTTATAAACCAAAAATATAACTTTAAAGGTGATTCGATGAGAGATAGGGAGCCAGTGTGATTTAATAAAAAATGGAGTTACATGATCATATTTTTTTGCTTTATGAATTAGTTTGATTGCGGTGTTTTGGATTATTTGAAGCCGTCTCTTTTCTTTTTGGGTTATGTTGATTAAAAGAGAATTACAATAGTCTAATTTTGAGATAATTAGTGAATGAACTAGAATGTTAATTGATTTGGAGTCTAAAAAGGAGGAAATAGAACGAAGAAGCCGCAATCTATAAAAGCAAGATTTAACTATTTCACTTATATGACTGTGAAATGAAAGATCTGTATCAATTAATATTCCTAGAATTTCAATTGGGATACTGATTCAAGTAGAGTATTATCTATTATGAATGGTATTTTTTGAATTATGTCTCCTTTCCAAGTGAAAAGCATTGTTTTTGATTTTTGAGTATTTAGAGCCAGTTTATTATTATTTAACCAGTTTTTTATTAGTTCAAGTTTGTCATTGATAATTTTTATTTCCTCTGCGTTTTCCGGGTTGAGAGGGTGAATTAGTTGGATGTCATCAGCATAAGAAAAGGCTGTAAAGCCCAATGACTGAGAGATAGTAATAAGATGGGATAAAAAAATATTAAATAGTAAGGGAGATAGAATTGAGCCTTGAGGTACTCCATATGAGGAGGTGAAATTAGCAGAATAGACATCATTAAATTTGACTCTAGAAGTACGGCCAGATAGGTAAGAAGTTAACCAATCGAGAACTTGGCCTTCTACGCCTAAAGACTGTAATCGATTAAGTAGGAGTCGATGATCGATTGTATCAAATGCCGCAGATAGATCTAAAGAAAAGAGAGCTACAGATTTATGATGATCAAGGTAATAGTGGATATTTGTAATGAGGCCGATCATAGAATGTTCAGTGCTATGATGCTTGCGAAAGCCAGTTTGGTTAGGATGTAGAGCGTTGGAAGATTCTATGAATTCTGAGAGTTGTTCAAATACGAGTTTTTCAGAGAGTTTCATTAAGAATGGTATGTTGGAAATGGGACGGTAATTAGATATTTCGTCTTGACTGATTTTAGTGTTTTTTATAATAGGAGTAACAATTGAAGTTTTCCACAAGGTGGGGATGGTTACAGAAGAAAAACTATTTTGGATAAGGGAAAGAATAAAAGGACCAAAGTAATGAAAAAATTTTTTTAAATAGAACGGTAGAAATAAGTCTAAGGGGGAACCTTTTAGATTGATCGATTTTAAATGTCCTTCAAGTTCCTTTAGAGATGGTATTCTGAGATTAATACATTTAGCAGTTGGAATGAAAGTTTTTGTGTTTGGATTATCCGATGCTGGTGAGATTGATGTGTTATTTATGAAGTTTTGTCTAATCTTTATGATCTTTTGACAGAAGTAATCGGCTAGTTGTTGCGCTGTTAGAGTAGGTTTTTGAGAGGATAGATCCTTTTTTTTATCTGGATTGAAAGATTTTAAAATGTTAAATAAAACCGAAGTGTTATTTGCTTTGAACTGGATCATATTGTGATCACTTTCCTAATGGTCTCACTACTTCCACTTCCTTTGCAGGTCCTCTTAGCTCATTGAGGATCAGGTCCAGAGTGGCATACCCTCTCGTCGGTTCTCTGACAAGCTGCTCCATGAAGCAGTCCTGTATTGCCTCCAGGAATCTGGTTTCCCTAGCGCATTTTGAGTTTCCAAGACTCCAGTCTATCCCGGGATAGTTGAAGTCTCCCATAACAATGGTGTTACCGTTTTTGCATTCCCGCCTCATTTCAGCTTCCATTTCTTCATCGTTTTCTTCGGTTTGCCCAGGAGGATGATAGTACAGGCCCATCTTTATCTCGGGCCCATTCCTTCTTGGTATTTTAACCCATAGCGATTCCAGTTTGTTGGTCATCGCCACTGTGTCTACTCTGGTCGAGTGTATGTTATCCTTTATGTATAGGGCAGGGGTGTCAAAGTCCCTCCTCGAGGGCCGGAATCCAGTCGGGTTTTCTGGATTTCCCCAATGAATATGCATTGAAAGCAGTGCATGCAAATAGATCTCATGCAGATTCATTGGGGAAATCCTGAAAACCCGACTGGATTCTGGCCCTCGAGGACCGACTTTGACACCTGTGGTATAGGGCTATTCCTCCTCCTTTCTGGTCCGACCTATCTGTGGGATAGAGTTTATACCCCAGCAGTACTATGTCCCATTTATTTTCTTCATTCCACCATGTTTCAGAGACCCCAATGATGTCTAGGTTCTCTTTTATGGCCATGACTTCTAATTCTCCCATTTTGTTCCTTAGGCTCCTCTCATTAGTATACATGCAATTTAAGTCCTGGTATTTTCTTGTCTTCTTTTCCTTATCCTGTGCTACGTTCTTCTTAACATCCTTTTCCTGTTGTGTCAACTCTTATTTTTTGCCCATTTTGTCTTCCCCCTGTGCTACATTCTTCTTATCGTCCTCTTGATCCGTCAAATCTTGTTTGCCCGTTGTATCTTCCCAGCATTTTCCCCACTCAGTATCTTCTTGGGATACCTTCTTCGAATCATCAACACCTGGTCGACTGTCAGCTTTCCCCTTCTTCTTAGTTTAAAGCCTTCTCTATGCCTCTCCTGTCGTTGTTTGCTAGAAGTCTAGTTCCCGCCGTGCTCAGGCATAGTCCATCTCTCCTGAAGAGCTTGTTCTTGCCCCAAAACGTTTTCCAGTTTCTCACGAAGTAGAATCCCTCTTCCTCACACCATCTCCTCATCCAGGCATTTATTGATTCTAGTTCCATCTGCCTCTTCATGTCTGCCCTCGGTACTGGTAGGATCTCTGAAAACGCTATCTTCTGAGTCTTCATCTTCAACTTCCTTCTCAGAATCTTGAACTGTTTGATCAGTGCGTTCCTGCTGTAGTCTCTTCTGCTGACATCATTTGTCCCAATGTGGATCATCATTGCAGTCTCTTCTGTCTCTGCTCCTTCTAGGATCCTTTCAATTCTGTCGACAACGTCTTTTGTTCTTGCTCCTGGGAGGCAAGTCACTAGCCGATCCTCTCTCCCTCCTGCTATGTGGCTATCTATTTGCCTTAGGATTGAGTCTCCCGCTAGGATTGCAGACTTTCCCTTTTCAGTTTTTGCTCCGGTCGCAGGTCTGTGTCCTTGGTGTGCTTTACTGCTTCCTCCTCTAGGCACCGGAAAGACCTTGCCTCCCCTTTCTGCTGAATTCTTCTATGGGCTTCTTCTTCCTTGGAGTCAGATTGCTCTTGTCCTCTATTTCATTTGGGTGTATCTTCATCCTTCCTACGATGTTCATGTTCTTGTTCTTCCACCCTCCTGTAGGCCTCTTCGATGAACTCCTTGAGCTCCCTGACTTGTTCCTCAATGTGCCTCTCTCTTTCTGGGTCTTCAGCTGTCCTGAGCGGATCTTCTGTCCTGAACGGGTCTTCTGCAATGTAAAGTTCCTCTAGTTCTTTAATTCTGTACTTCAGTCAACTAACTTCCTTCTTCAAGCTTTTCAGCTCCTGACACTGACCGCATACATATGACTGCCTCCCTGAAGGGAGGTAATTGTACATATGGCAGTCCATGCAGTACACTGGGAAACTCATCCTCTGGATTCCCTCTTCTTCCATTGCTGTCCACCTATTTGGAGTACTCTCTATTAATGTACCGTTGTCTTTTTGGTTGTGTGTGTGTATGTGTTATCTTCTGTGCCTGCTTCTTCCTTGTGTGTATATGTTCCTTCTGTGCCTGCCTCCTCCTTACCTTCTGTGCCTGCTGCTTCCTTACCTTGCAGCCTTTTGCTTGTGTGTGCTGTCTTTACTTTATCTTACCTTAGCTTGTGTGTGTGTGTGTGTGTTCCTTCTGTGCCTGCCGCTTCCTTACCTTGCTGTCCTTCCCTGGTGTCCTTGGGTATAGTGACATGGCCCTTCTTGAGGCCCTTCACAAAGGCGCTCTCACTAAGGCGAGCACCAAACGGCTGCGTGCGGTTGGCTCCTCCCCTTTTAAGGGGGAGTTAGGTTGCTGCTTCTGCCGATGCGGTGGGGGTGGGCGGAGCTTACTTTTGCCACTGCCCCAAGCTTCCTGTTCCTCTCTGCCTTCTTCAGATCTTTGTTGGTTTAGTTTTTGCCCTTGTAGCTTGTTCTCCCTTCCTCCTTCTCCTTCTCCATGCTACTCCCTCTCCTCTCCTCTCCCGCTTCCTGACGGAATAGAAATCACTAATGTAATGTAATAAAACATACAAATTTAAATGTAACACACAAGAAACACAAATCACAGAAAGCATCTAAGCATCAATTAAACAGACTTTACATTATTAATATCCTTTTCTATAAAACTTCATCAAATTTCAAAAAATGTATTCTAATTAATAAAAGGCCTGAACAAAAAGGGGTGTCTTTTAACATCTTCTTAAAATTCATCTTATCACCACACAATCATAAAACTCCAGGCAGTAAATTCCACATCCGTGGTCTTGCTGTTGAAATTGCAGATGTCCAGGTTTTCATATAATGCACTTCACTCGCTGCCACTGTTTCCAATTTCATCACTTGTAAAACATGGGCCTGTAAAACATGATCTGGTATATATCTCTATAATATCTGAACCAGATGCAATAGTGCGTCCTCACAAATCACATGATGAATAATCATCAAAATTTTGTAATCTATACGGTATGAAATTGGAAGCCAATGCAGTTGTTTAACATTTTGTTTTATTTCTATCTTTTAAATTCTCCAGAATTCTTTTTTCAACAGTTCCTCCTCTATATCTCTTCTCTTCTATCTTTCAAAGTACACAGTTCAGTTAGATTGTTAATTTTCTCATCTTTTCTCTTTTCTTACTTTGCACTCCCTTACAGATCTCTTGGTACTTTAGTTAGATTGTGAGCCTTCGGGACAGTTAGGGAACTTCTAAGTACCTCTCATACTTATAATTTTAATGTATATTTTCTAAAAACCGCTTAGAACCTAACGGATGTAGCGGTATATAAGAAATAAATTACATTACATTACAGAGGAGATGTGTTCATATCGTGATACTCCTGTTATTAACCTTGCTGCAGTATTCTGAATAACCTGCAGGGCCCGTATCCTTGTCTTAGTTACTCCTAACAATAAAGAGTTACAAAAATCAAGCTAAGGAAATACTATTTTACAGAAAGGGTGGTAGATGCATGGAACAGTCTCCCAGTAGAGGTGGTGGAGACAGAGACTGTGTCTGATTTCAAGAAAGCCTGGCATAGTCACATGGGATCTCTTAGAGAGAGGAAGAGATAATGGTTATTTCGCATGGGCAAGACTGGATGGGCCATTTGACCTTTATCTGCCATCATATTTCTGTTTCTAAACTTTGTACAACCGTTCGAAAATCCTAGCTGTATAACATTGGTTTTATCTACGTTAATAACTGTAGCTAAAAGAAGGTACTTTTAATTTAGGGGTCCATTATATTCTATGGATGTGGTAGCGTTTAGCGTGCACTAATATTTAGCACGTGCTAAAATGGCTAGCGTGCCTTAGTAAATTCTATACACATTGCAAAAATTTAGGTGCTGAAAAGACTGGTGCCCAGCCAGTATTCTATAAAGGGCGCCTAACCCTTTATAGCATACCAGCAAATCTGCGTAGATCATGTCTTATGCCTGATCGAAATAGGTGTAAGCCAAATTCTATAATTTGGTGCCTAAATTTTGGTATTGCCCATGCTCTGTAGATAAGAAAAGTTAGGCACCAAGTTATAGAACAGCACGCAGGGGAGATCTGTGTGCAATTTCAGTTAGGCACCAATTAACACTAATTAAGTGGCCAATTGGTGCCTATTACCTTGTTAAGTTGTATACAGATCTCAGATTTGTGCACAAATTGTGGCATGTAAGGAAAACTTGTATTGTAAAATATTGCACTGCAACTATGGCAAATCTAACCTGTAAACTATCTGTGTGTCAAATTAGGATAAAACCTGTACTGAAAACCCTACACTATATGGATAACTATGACAAATTGTAACTGGTAAACTGTATATTATATATATTAATATTAGACCCCTAGTATGTGTCGAGTTAGGATAAAAACTTGTATCATAAACTTGTACTAAAATTATTTATGTTTAACCTGTAACTCGTTCTGAGCTTTTTGGAGACAATGGGATAGAAAACAAATTAAATAAATAAATAATGTTCAGTGCTCTATATAGAATATACAATATAGTTTATATTTTATAGTTTACATATAAGTGGAGTCTGGGCAGAGCATAGGCAGGTCTCACATGTATGAGTATGACTTTATTTTTTTTATATATTTTTATTTTAGGGGTCCTTTTATTAAACTGTGCTAAAAAGTGGCCTGCGCTGTTTTTAGTGCGTGGGTTTACCATATGCTGAGGCCTCTGTTTAGCGTTGCTCTAAGATGGCCAACAGTGCTGTTTTCATATTAATGGCCATGCTCAAATTGAAAAATTATTGCATGGACATTAGTGTATGAGCCCTCAATGCCATCCATTTGGTCGATGTTAAGGGCTCCCGCGCTAATCCTACACTAATCAGACCCCCCCCCCCTACACTAATCAGACACTGATGCCCCCCCCCCACCCCGTTAACCAATTAGTGCAGGACATGCCTATTTGTGCCTCCAAACACATACCCCATGCTAAAAAGTTCAATGTATTTTTTAAAGTGTGGGAAGCGCACACCAAACCTGCTGTTAGTGCATGGCTCTTTAAAAAAAAAAAATCTTTATTGATTTTCCAAACTTCAATAGTGCATTACATAAATATATCATATATAATAAGTCAATATAAGCACATTAACTTTCAAATATACATAACCAACCATTTTCTCCCACCCACCCACCCACCTAATGATAAGGATAATTTAATAAAACACAGGAGCATAGATTTCCCCAATAACCTTACCCTATTCAATTAATCATATCCTTCCATCCTCCCACCCATCCCAAATGTAAATATTTAAAGATCAAATTATGACAAACACCTCCCCCCTTCCCTGGATGTGTACAAAAATAAACAAAAACTGACTCACAATCGAAGACCTATTATAGTGAGGTAATATTAGATGTCAACGGGCCCCATACCAATTTAAATATATTACCATGCCCCAAACTATCAGCGTTCATCCTTTCAAATCTATAGCTGGAGCAAAGATTTGTCCACCAGAAAGGAAAATTTAAATGATCGCAGTTCTTCCAATTACAGGTAAACATCTGCATGGCTATCCCGGTCATGATAAAGAAAAGACGGCCTTAATATTGATCCATAGGGGGCTTAAAATGTAATAATGTTCCACAAATGACCGCCTGATACGTTAGTAGAATTGATGATTCCAAAATGTTATTAATCCTACCTCGTATTGATCTCCAAAAGTTAAGTATCAAAGTTCAATGTACTTTTTTAAAGTGTGGGAAGCGCACACCAAACCTGCTGTTAGTGCGTGGCTCTTGAGTGGGTGCCACTAGTGCTGTTTTTAGGTGTGTTTATTTCCACTTAGTCAAAGGGCCCCTTAATTTGCTGTATACTTATAGAAGACTGTAAGTTACATGTGCATCACCAGCACTTAGGCAAATACGTGCACACACCTGCTTTATGGCTAGCATAAGCGTTCGTACCTAGCATATGTATAGGTGTGTTTTTTTGCCATTATACTTGCGTCCTATAAAGAAAAGTATATTTTCTAGCTGGCAGACACCAACTGCATGCCACTCTCTGCTATAATAACATGCCATTGCTTGTTTCTTCTTTGTGGCATGCTCAGTTCCTTATCTGTATAATATTATGGGCATTTGTGAAGCAGAAAGTTGTATCCACAGATTGAAACAGGGGATCTTTTACTAAGGCGTGCTAGCTGATTCCGCGCATTATCATTTAGCACACACTAATATTTAGCGTGTGCTACATTGGCTAGCGCACCTTAGTAAAAGACCCACCTACTTTGGGTAACACCGCCCCCCATCCCCATTTTCATTTATAACAAAACTTAAGGATTTAACCCACTGTTTTCACATTCACCAACATAAGTGTTTTCTTGGTAGGTTTCTCTTGATATTTGTTTTGGCCATAGCTCCCGTCATATATGTATTTGTAGGCTCATGTAATATGGTTGGTATTCATTGAGAACTACATTCAGTAAATCACAATGAAAAGCTTCTAAAAACAATTTTCTAAGTGGAGAGGTTACATAATTATTCCTGCAGAGCCAAAAAAAACTCTCAATTACCTTTTAACTGTTATTTTGTTCTATAAATCTTTGTTTTCTTTTTTCTGTCTCTCTCTTTTTTTTTTTTTAAATTTACTTTGCAAACTTTTGAAAATACATGGTAGCAAGTTAAGGAAGCGCTCTTTGAAATCTCTTCCTTCACTTTAGTTGACAAGAAGTGTTTGTGTGATGAAGCCGTCTTGCTACTGCCTGCGAAATGGAAGCATGCAGGGAGCACGCATCGGAGCAATTTAAACAATGTGCTGTGATATATGATATCAGACTGTTGAAAGATTCCCTCCACTTGTAATTCACCAGCACATGCAGGTTGTTTATGGTGAGGACTGTTGATGTGAGTACTGTGCACCCAAAAATGTAAAAGACTAAGGATCAGGAACGGCTGAATAGTGTGTTCAAAAATGAACTAGATGATCTGTGACAACAGCGGATGAGAAAGGTTGACAAACTCATAAAAGACAATGCATGCAGTAGCGAAAAAGGAGTTAAGTGGCACTAGTTTTGCACCTCAGATCATTGGTAGAGATGTATTGTAGCACCATCAGTTGCTTGGAGATCCCAAGGAGAGGGGTATAGGAAGAGTATAGGCATAAAAATGTAATTAGTGCATTCCTAGGAGTTGATTTGCAACTGTCCCAAATTCAAATTGGTATGGTGTGAAAATAATATAATATAAACTAAACTAAACTAAACCTTAAGTTTATATACCGCATCATCTCCACAGATGTTATGGAGCTCGGCACGGTTTACAAGAACTATGTATATATAGTGTGAAAATATAATTTTTTGTATCATGACTATAACAAGTAAAGCAAGTTCTTTTATCAGCAAATGGGTTATAAAAATATATGGCTCCTTTTACTAAACCGCAGAAGAACTTCTTACCACGGGCCAGCAAGGTAAATGCTCCTATGCTCATTCAATTCCTATGAGCATTGGAGCATTTGCCTCACCGGCCCTGGTATGAAGCTCTTCCATGGTTTAGTAAAACGCAGAGATAGCTATTAGCAGCAAGCACCTGACAATTATTTTCCTAGTAAAGCAATATGGTTCCTAATGATTGTAATAGCTGCTATTCTTTAAATAGTGACTAAACATGATTGACATGCGACCAACACCTTTTTTGTAGATGGATGGTGATTTAAGCACCGTTTACAGAATCTGGCTCTGAGTATATGAGGGCTGCTGGCTTTTGGTACTATTAAATTATATCCACTTGAAGAATAAGAATATCTCTGTGCTGGACATAAGACATGCAGAGGTTATATGAAAATGGAATGGGTCTATGGTATATCTGTGGTTATCCACATTTGCTTTGTGGGATAAATGTAATTTTCATGAATAGCTAGTTTGAGTGTACTGACAATCCCATGTTTCTAGTTCCTCTGAGCAATCTGGCTGTTTTGTGACCTCGTAATAATTAAAACTTTGTTTTGGGATGTGGATGTGATTTTGAAAGAGTCCTTTTAAACATTGAAGAATTGCTGAATTTAAATATTTTGCAACACTTGTGGTTAAACCTTATTTGATATTTTTCTGACTGAATTACAGACATTAATAAGTTTTGTAGACTTCCGAATGAAACATCCTTGCACATGCGTTAGAAATATAAATTTTATCCAATTGCTAAGAAGATGGAGATGGACACAGTAAGGAACATCAGTACATCAGAACATTGGTTATAGAGCCTCATAACTTTACAAAGCAGTGCTGAAAAATGGCCTTGTGTGGGTCTTTCCTGCATTCTAAGGTTAGTTTTCAGATATTTGTATTAATGGTGTGAGGCCTTTAAAATAGATTAGTCCAGTGGTTCCCAACCCTGTCCTGGAGGTCCACCAGGCCAATCGGGTTTTCAGGCTAGCCCTAATGAATATGCATGGAGCAGATTTGCATGCCTCTCACTTCCATTATATGCAAATCTCTCTCATGCATATTCATTAGAGCTAGCCTGAAAACCCGATTGGCCTGGTGGTCCTCCAGGACAGGGTTGGGAACTACTGGATTGGTGCATGATTCCTTACTGCCACCTATTCTGTAGGCAGTAAGGGCCATATTCTATAAATGGAGCCGCTCAGCACGGTTGTCAACTGCTAGGCACCATTTATAGAATCATACTTAGTGGCGTCTAAGTGGACTTATATATTGCTAGACAAATTAAAAGTAGACACCATTACATTAGGCCAGGGGTAGGCAATTCTGGTCTTCGAGAGCCGGAGCAAGGTCAGGTTTTCAGGATATCCACAATAAATATGCATGAGATAGATTTGCATCTCAAGGAGGCAGTGCATGCAAATCCATCTCATACATATTCATTGTGGATATCCTGAAAACCTGACCTGGCTCCGGCTCTCGAGGACTGGAATTGCCTACCCCTGCATTAGGCCACGTTTTCACTGGCCTAATTTAAATTGCACCTCTGTCATATGCCTAGTGGACACCTAACTCATCCATGCCTGCTCTCCCCCCTAACCACAGCTACTTTTCATTGTTAGGCATTGCTAGGTGCTGTGTGGAATTCTGTGCCTAACTTTTAATAAAAAAAAAAAAATTAAAAAAAAAATTATTCAATTAATTTCAATGGTGCAGTCAATTACCACACCATTTAAGCTAATTGAAGTACTTTAGGTTAGCTGTGGAGTTTAGCTAGGTGTCGCTAGGCAGCCTCAATTAGGGTGCCTAGTCGAGCCTAAATAGGGCGCTGTTTACAGAATTTGGTCCTAAATGCTCATGTACTAATCAGTTAGTATGCGATAACGTAGCTGCGCTAATTGATTACCGCTTAAACTCACACTCTCTGTCCCCAGAAATTCCCCCTACATTGTAAAAAAAAAAAATTTACTGTGTGGTGTGCACACACTAACCCAGAATTTACCCCCCTATTTTACGAACGCATAGCATGAGTTTTAGCACTTGCAGCGGTGGTAACTGTTCCGACACTCATAGGAATTCTATGAGCGTCGGAGCAGTTACTGCTGCTGCCAGCACAAAATCCTGTGCTATATCTCATAAAAGAGGGTGTTAATGTTAGATGCCTAAGCATGCCCTGGTGGAAGGACCCCTTTATAATTTTATATAAAGTATAAAGAGGTAACTTCAATAAATGGCACCCAAAGTTAGGTGTGAGGAATAAGCTAGCATTCTATAGAGTGCTCTGAGTGGAACAACCTTTATAGAATGCTAGTTTAGTGTGTGTTCCTAATTTTGGGTGTGAGTATTTACGCCTGACAGAGGCTGTTGTAAATGTTTGTGCCCAACCAATGGCAGTCAGGCCTAGAAATGTAGGGATTTTTAAATAACAGCGTGCCTAAATTCTGGAAATTCCCCAGATCTGCCTATGCCTTTCCTGTGGCCATGCCCCCTGTGGAGCTGCACCCTATGAAATGTAAGCATTCGTGTTGTAGAATAGGGTGAAGGGTAGATCCATGCAGAACGCCTAATTACTGCCAATAACTGATTATTAGCACCTAATTGGCCAACTTGTTTAATGACCCAAAATTGTGCACTCACTGGTATTAACTTTGCTTAAGATATGAAAATGTATTGCTGTCATCCTACATGAGAAAACCCTCCCAAAGTCTTCAGATGTTAAAGGTTTAATAGCCTGCAGGCTTTATAGCAGCTTAAATTTTAAGGATATTGCTAAAAGCCACATCTTTCTATCACAGTATATTAATATGAGAATTTCAGCAAGATTTGCATCAAAATGGAAATAAAAGTTAGAATTTTACATATTTCCCATTAAACTATGGTCTTGAAACTTTGCAAAGTTAAAGCTCATCAAGAAGAATAAGAACTCATTTTTGATAAATTGACCCCAAACTTTGTTATCAGATGATTTTCTAGGTTATAAAATTCACAATTTTAACTAGGTTTTCTCATGCAAGGAGGACAGATTGAGACATCTGGGTTTTACTTCTTTTGAAAGCAATGGAAGTAAAACCTGGATGTCTCAGTCCATCCTCCTTTTTCTGGAACCAGATGGTAACCATAATTGCAGGATCAAGATTTATCATTTGTTACCTATTTGGCCTTTACTGTGCTGGGACAAAACAAGTTTCAGAATCCATTTACCTAATTAAAGCCCCCTTTTATAAAGCCGGGGTAGACCATGGACCGGCAAGGTAAATGCTTCTCTGTCACTGCTCCCCAAATGTGGACCCTACTACCAGCTCAGATAAAAGAAGAAAAGAACCTCGAAAAATTTATATCAAAACTAAAAGTTTCTTGTATAGAGACACCTTTAATTAATTTGCCTTTAACTGAGTTACTATTTCCATTTGGAGTAGGCAAGTACTGATCTAATATAATATAATTCCTAATGTTTTATCCTTATTTGTTCTCTTTCCTATATTAAATTGTAGTTTTTCCCCAATTTCCCTATGAAATGTACGTCGGTCTATCCCTATATTGTATGTCTCCCTCTTTTATCAGATTTTTTTGTTTATTGTTCATCGCTTCGTAATCTTTGAAAAAAGCAATTTTATCAAATTCAAAATAAACTTGAAACTTGCTCTGACCCTCAAAGAACTCCTATGCGTGTCAGAGCATTTACCTCGCCAGCCCACGGTAGTAGAAATCTCTACTGCGGCTTTGTAAAAGGAGCCTATAAATTGTCATCCCTTTCCCTGGGTAAAAGTATATGTGGAGTTCAACAAAATGCATACTTTTACCGGGTAGAGCTTTGGATTCTTGCCCAGAAATAGCTAAGAAGAAAAAATAAAAAAATTTAAATTGAATCAGGTTGGGCAGACTGGATGGACCATCCGGGTCTTTATCTGCTGTCATCTACTATGTTACTATGTTACTGTGATTTATGTAAGTGAACATAATAGATGAGGGGGAGCATAAAGTGACAGGTAATCTGGAATACTATCATAAAGGGCTTTAAAAGTAAAGACTAATATCTTAAATCAGATCCTGAATTTAATAGGAAGCCAATGTATATGGATAAAAAAATAAAAAGGGAATAATGTGATTTTTTTTTTTTTGGCTTTGCAAAGAAAATGTGCAGCTGTATTCTGTAAAGATTGCAATCTTTTCAAGTTTAAGATATACCAGTATAGAGCTCATTGCAATAATCTAGATGTGAGCTAACATATGTGTGATAGAGAGTTGTGCAATGTTCAGCATTTATATAATAGTGAACTGAATGTAATTGACATAATTTAAGAAAAACTGATTTTAAAACTGAAGAGATTTGTTGAGAAAAAGTTAAGTGGGAGTTGAGAATGACAGGCAGTCCCTGAGTTACAGATGCCCAATTTATGTACGACTCATACTTAAGAACGTGGTTGCAGCTTCATTTGATTTCACTAAGCAGTATTTCCAGTGGCATAGACTCCTATCCTTCTCCTATAGCAGATTCAGGAATGATGCATGGCCACATTAACAACAGTGTGTGGTTGTGCATGCTGTACCTTAGAGGGAACACTATGGCCCTTTTGTCAGCTGGGAGCAGAGTTAAGCAGAAAGAATCTTAAAATCTACAAGTTCTGAGTTTCATATCAATCTGACTTAAGAGCTTTAAAAACATAACTCGTTCGTAACCCGGGGACTGCCTGTACCAAAATCACACTGGTTTTTACAAAGCTGAGGTAGAGGTTTTTATCATGGGCCAGAGAGGTAAATGCTCCGATGCTCATAGAATTCCTATGAGCATCAGAGCATTTACCTCGCCGGGCCATGGTACAAACCTCTACTGTGGCTTTTTTAAAGGAGATATTGGTTTTCCAAAAAAGAAAGTCAGCATTAAAGATGCTATATTACTGTGCATTTCATAATCTTCCAACATGCTGTGGTTTTCTCTGCATTGAGAATTAATTATCTTTTAACCAGTTTGCTACTCTTTCAAGGATATAGATCAATAGGGGCACATGCATACCATTATTATTATTTTTTTATATGAAAATTTAAATGAAATGTACAAGCAAGTGGCATCAAATTCAGAAAATCACAAAACCCCATTGTACAAGGATAAGTACAATAAATAACTACTCACACAAAGTCCTTCACTTGAAAGGGGGGAGGGGGTGAGCAATAGCAGAGAGAAATCAACAATAAAAGAGAAAACGGCACAATATCCAGCAAAATGTAATTGCAGCTTATCCTAAGTCAGCAAATCTAAGACAGTGAACCATTATTGACACCTTATCTGCCACGAATAAAGATAACTGAGAGGCCTTAAAAAATAAATGTAGAATTTCTATATTTCAGTATACATTTATATGGATACTTCAAATAAAACAAAGGTTGCTCCAGTTCGCAGTACTTTGAGGCACAAAATCAATAATTGGTATCTTTGAATCTTTGGAAACTGAACATGATCAAATATTGAGAACTTTTTTTCTTTATAAAGGTAAAGAAATGAGGTAGATGGAGTTGTCTGGAGTTCAACTGGTGTCTCTAGGAAAGTTAAGCCCATGCATTTTAACATCTATAGCAGGCTCCATATGTCTTCATTCTAATCATTTGCATGCATATTTAGTGCTTAAATGCTAGCACTCGCTTCACAGAATTACCCCAGAGCCTCTTGGTTGCAAGCTTTGCACTCGTTATTGCTTCATCTTGCTCATTACTTCTCTCTGTGATTGTGTGAGAAAGTTCAGAAGGATGAAGCAAGTTTCATAGCTAAAAGGAAGATGCCTACCAAAGTTTTATTGCTTTAAATTTACTGCTTAATGTTTATTCAGTCACCCCTAGCCACAGCAGCATCTTCCCAGAGGTACTACAAATTACAATATGTTACATATTTCCTATAAGCACATGTCTTTTACTTCTCTCATCTGCTTTATTATTCAAGTCATATCTATCTATTCATACACATGTCCATATATGTCTTAACTATATAAAAAAAAAAACTTGTGCATAATTTTGATTTTGTTCACTATGGTCTTCAGCAATGCAGCATAGCTTGATAGAAAAAAAAATTAACCACAGAAAACTATTTTTAATGTTGACCATTTGGGGAATAGTGTTACTAATAACACACATAGATATTGGGTTATACCGCATGAGAATACTTTGATTTTGGAGTTGTGTATAGCTATTCATATGGTTGTGTATAATAATTTATGCACGTTACTAATCTAATACAGTATAGAATTATTTGTGTATGTCTAGTACAAATGAGGATTCGGTCAATTTTGGGACACTTTCAATTTGATAAATAAAATTTCTCTTAGTTGAAGCTTAACCTTTGTCCTAGGAAGAACATATTCATTGAGCAAGTGAGCTGAGACAATAGGATGTAGGTTTCTTTGAGGTATTTTGCTGCTAGCCTGCTACAATAACTAGTCAATTCTATAAATTGTGTGCTGTTTATGTGCATATATCATTAGAATACTGGCACATATATGAACATAAGAATAGTCTTACTGGGTCATTGCAATGGTCCATCTAGCCCAGCAACCCATCCTCACGGTGGCCGATCCAGGTTCCTAGTACCTGGCAAAAACCCAAGCAGCAACATTCCATGATACCGATCCAGGGCAAGCAGTGACTTCCCCCATGTCAGTCTCAATAATTGTCCAAACCTTTCTTAAAACCAGCTACATTATCCGCTTTTACCATAACCTCTGGCAATGCAGTCCAGAGCTTAACTATTCTCTTAGTGAAAAAAGGAGAAGGAGCGAAAAGCAGAAGGAGAGGAGGAGAAGAGAACAGGAGAGAGGAAGAAGGAGCAAGAGAAGGCAGGAGAGAGCAAGGGGCATTGGTGAGAGGTAGCTCCTCCTACCCCGACATCATCTACCAGAGCTCCTTCTTAAAAGGATAGGGGCCAACGGAGCTCAGTTAAACAGGCTTGGGCAGGCAAGCAGGAGGTGTCCACACCACAATACTTTTACTATGTGTTATCACTTTGGATGATGAAACTGCACCCTTTATGTGAAGAATTTTGAATAAAGTTTCGTGTCAAGATAATCAATTCCATAGCTTCTGTCCTTTGTGCCGAGAACTTGGGGGATTCATTAATAGAAATTTGTAAAACTGAGATGCCACATGTGGGACATGCAATCCCTTGCTTAAAATAGGCACAATATCTGGAGTATTGGCTTGGAATGTGAGCTGAGATGTGCTCATTTTGGAGTGAATGCAAGTTCTAAGTTGTAAATATTGATAGAAATGTTCAGCCAGTAACCCATATTTTGTTTTCAGAAACTCAACAGAGTGTATCTGGAGGTGGGTAGAATCTAAAACATCCCCTATAGTAAATATCCCCTTAAGAACATAAGAACTGCCATCACCGGATCAGACCCAAGGTCCATTGAGTCCGTCGATCTGCACACGCAGAGGCCCAGTCAGGTGCACACCTGATGTAGTTTTAATCACCCGTATCCCTCTATGCCTCTCGTAAGGAGATGTGCATCTAATTTGCTTTTGAATCCTAGAACGGTGGATTCAATAATAACCTCCTCTGGGAGAGCATTCCAGGCGTCCACCACTCGCTGCGTGAAGCAGAACTTCCTGACATTTGTCCTGGTCTTGTCCCCCCCTCAGCTTCAGTCCATGTCCTCTTGTCCATGTCACACTTGACAAGGTAAATAATTTATTTTCCTGCTCTATTTTGTTGATGCCTTTCAGTATTTTGAAAGTCTCAATCATGTCCCCTCACAGTCTCCTCTTCTCAAGAGTCCATTGTTTCCAGAAAATTGATTGTCTACGAATAGTAAAAATAGGAATTACACCACAAAGGTAAGGCACTAGTAACTGCAACTGGCTTGTCTACTGTATGTAACACCTTGCTGGTATCAACTAGAATAGGGCTGCAAACCAAATAAGGGTGCTTAGGGGATCCTAACAGATCATGTAATGGGAATGGCTTGACAATAGCCCTTTCTAATTGCAACCAGACTGGGGTCAACATGGGAATAGGATCTTGGAGCCACCTACAAGCACTTTTTAAAAGGGAAGTTTGAACATATTTATAGAAATCTGGAAACCCCTCTCCTCCTTCTGTATGAGTTTTTTTAAGGGTTTTAAGAGAAATCATGAGAACTTTGTTCTTCCACAAAAATGTATTAATAATTAGAATCAAGTTTCTTAAAAAGAAGGGGAAACATCTAAAGAGTAAACAAAATGTGTGAGGTTACAATCATCGATATAGTCTCTAAGCCTCTCCCCCCCCCCTACACACACATATACACCATGTAAGCCATAAGGGGGACCAATTAGTAAAATAGATCTCCTACATGGGATAAGTTGCATGTTAAGAGCTAGGGTGTCTTCCCTTTGAATACTGAAGGGAAGTAGGATGGTTGTAGATAACAGAGTATTTTGTCATGTACAACATATGACCAGCAAGGCTAAAATTCTTGTATGTGTTATGGCTTTGGATGCTGAGAAAGCTTTCAACTTTGTAAAGTGGAAATTTCTATTTGAGACTATACAATGGTTAGCATGTAAAGCCTCTATTAATATGGTAAAGATTCTTTAATATCATTCTTTAAGAAGAATTTATATAGATACCTGAAAAGAGGAGGTGGTAAACCTTTCACAGGGCAGACGCCAGGGATGCCCTTTATATCCATTGCTTTTTAATCTGGCACTTGAACTAGAGGTCTGCACGGGAACAGGGATCACGGGAATCCCGCGGGTCCCGCGGGAATCCCCCCCTAACCCACAGGACTCCCATGGGGATGGAAGGCTTTGGAAGCAGGGTTCATCTATATAATATAATGGACACGTCAGCCTTAGTAAAAGAGGGGGGTTACAAGTTAATTACCTGAACAGAAAACAAAAAAAGGGTTCCACCAAAGAGATTCCACAAGGAAAACAGCAGCGGAAACACAAAAGAAACTGTGGAATTGATGATCCTGTCAGAAGTAATTGCTGCTTTTTAAGGGGACGGGCGGGGATGGAGGTAATTCCTTGTGGGGATGGGTGTGGACAGAGAGGATCCTGGCGGGGACGGGTGGGGACGGAGAGGATCCTGGTGGGGACAGGCGGGGATGCATGGGATTTCTGTCCCCGCACAACTCTCTAACTTGAATCTCTCTTACTTAATATAAAGTTTTCCTCCCCATAATTTTGGTATCCTGGTGTAATTCCACAATATTAAATTTTTGGCCTTTGCCGACGATGTACTGCTCTATATAAGTCATCCCACTCAAACAATACCCACAATCCTATCTATACTCAGAGAATATGGGTCTTCATCTGGTTATTCTATAAATTGGGATATAACAGAAGTTATGCCTTTAAACATATATGTTTTCTGATTCTGGAGAGTTCACAATTGCAAAATAAAACCTGTGTTTAAAGTCCACTGCACTAACTACTAAGCCACCCCTCTGCTTTGCAGGGAGATCTGTGCAGCCAATCTAATGCTGTCTCTGCTTTTTTAAAATGCTGTTCATACTGTATATTGGACATACCAGTTTGTACAATGGTTGTTTATGCTGGATGTCCATCTCACATACCTTCAGAGGGGAAACCCTGAGATATTTCCTATTGAGATGGATGTCTGTTTTGGATGTTATGAGCTGGACATTTCTATTCTGAGATGGATGTCCTTTTTAAATTGCCCTCATTGTCTCTGTTCTTATCATAATCCTCTCTCCCCATTTGAATCTTAGATTAATTAAAATAGGTACTTGTGTCTTGCTACACTAACTGTATGAGGGGCCGCTGAAAAGTTCTCAGCCCAACAAATTTGGGGCAGTCTACACTGAGGGCTATACACTTGGTCCAGTAATTTTCTACATTTTTCATTCCATATTTTCTGACAGAACAAAAAATGTGGAGAATCACTGGACTAAGGGGGAAGTTCTGTATAGAAACATAGAAAAATGACGGCAGAAAAGGGCCAAAGCCCATCAAGTCTGCCCACTCTATTGACCCTTCTCCTTGATTTTGCTCACCACCCCCTGCCCTTACCTCATTAGAGATCCCACATGAATATCCCATTTATTTTTGAAATCTGACTCGCTGTTGGTCTCAATCACCTGCCGTGAGAGTTCATTCCAATGATCGACCACCCTCTCAGTGAAGAAATACTTTCTGGAGTTACCATGAAATTTCCCTCCCCTGATTTTCAGCGGATGCCCTCTGGTGGAAGAAGGTCCTA
Source organism: Geotrypetes seraphini (assembly GCF_902459505.1). NCBI lineage: Eukaryota > Metazoa > Chordata > Amphibia > Gymnophiona > Dermophiidae > Geotrypetes > Geotrypetes seraphini. The sequence continues at coordinate 165,950,073 of NC_047085.1, forward strand.
TAAGACGGAAGATATCCTCTTCCACCTCGATACGACCCGTGATATATTTAAATGTCTCAATCATGTCCCCTCTCTCTCTTCGTTCTTCAAGTGAGTACAGCTGCAATTTATTCAGCCTTACTTCATACGGAAGATCTTTGAGCCCCGAGACCATCCTGGTGGCCATCCGCTGAACTGACTCCATTCTCAGCACATCTTTCCGGTAATGTGGTCTCCAGAATTGAACACAATATTCCAAATGAGGTCTCACCATGGATCTGTACAGTGGCATTATGACCTCTGGCATCCTGCTGATAAAACCTCTACGGATACAACCCATCATTTGCCTTGCCTTAGAGGAAGCCTTTTCCACTTGATTGGCAGTTTTCATGTCATCACTAATGATTACTCCTAAATCCCGTTCTTCCGTGGTCTTAACTAAGGTCTCACCATTTAACGTGTAAGTCCTGCACAGATTTCTTTTACCCAGGTGCATCACTTTGCATTTTTTAGCATTGAAGTTAAGCTGCCAAGTCGATGACCATTGTTCTAATAGTAGTAGGTCCTGTGTCATATTGTCAGGCATAGTGCTTTTACCTACTATGTTGCACAGTTTGGCGTCGTCGGCTAACAATGATATTTTTCCTCTGATCCCTTGGGTCATATCACTTATGAATATGTTGAATAGGATTGGACCCAAGACCGAGCCCTGTGGTACTCCACTGGTCACATTCAATGTTTTGGATGGGGTACCATTTACCATCACTCTCTGAAGTCTACCGCTCAGCCAATCCTTAACCCATGCAGCTAGTGTTTCCCCTAATCCCAGCGATTTCAACTTGTTCAATAACCTACGGTGTGGGACGCTGTCAAAAGCTTTGCTGAAGTCCAAATACACTACGTCCAGGGACTCCCCGGCATCCAGTTGTCTTGTTACCCAGTCGAAGAAGCTAATCAGATTTGATTGGCAGGACCTGCCTTTGGTAAAACCATGTTGATGGGGATCACGTAGATTTTCTTCATCCAGGATTGTATCAAGTTTCTGTTTGATCAGTGTTTCCATGAGTTTGCATACTATGGATGTGAGACTTACCGGTCTGTAATTCGCCGTCTCTGTCCTGCAGCCCTTTTTGTGGAGTGGAATAACGTTAGCTGTTTTCCAGTCCAAGGGGACTCTTCCCGTGCTTAGGGAGAGATTGAAGAGCACAGATAATGGTTCCGCCAGGACTTCCCTCAGCTCTCTGAGCACCCTGGGGTGTAGGTTGTCTGGTCCCATGGCTTTGTTTACTTTGAGTCTTGAAAGTTCGCAGTAGACGCTACTGGGCGTAAACTTGAAGTCTTGAAACGGGTCTTTCTGGCTTTCTCTTGTCCGTAAAAGTGGACCGGATCCCGGCTCTTCACAGGTGAAAAACGAGCAGAAGTATTCATTTAGTAGTTCGGCCTTAGTGGAATCCGATTCTGCATAATTCCTGTCCGATTTCCTGAGTCGTTCTATCCCATCTTTGTTTCTTTTCCTGTCACTAATATACCTAAAGATGGATTTATCCCCTTTCTTAATGTTCCGCGCTAGATTCTCCTCTATTCAGAGCTTGGCCTCTCTGACTGCCTTCTTGACAGCTTTAGACCTGTCCTGATAGACTTCTTTTGCCTCCTGCTTTCCTAAATGTTTGTAGGCAATAAATGCTTTTTTCTTCTCCTTAATGAGGTCCGAAATTTCAGTACTGAACCACTGGGGTCTTTTGTTTCTCCGACTTTTGCTGACCGTTTTTGCGTAGCGATTTGTTGCTTCATGCAGGGTGGATTTCAGAGTTGACCACATATTCTCCACGTTGTCAGTTTGTGCTTGGTTTTGCAGCTTCCGATGGACAAAATCTCCCATGTGTTCGAAGTCTGTGCCTCTGAAGTTGAGGACTCTCGTCACTGTATTTGATCTAGAGAAACCCCACTTGAGGTTAAGCCATATCATGTTATGGTCGCTAGAGGCCAGCGTATCGCCTACCGATACTTCTGTGACACTGTCTCCATTGGTGAGTACCAGGTCCAGTATTGCCTGGTTTCTAGTGGGCTCCAGTACCATTTGTTTGAGTCGTGTACCCTTTATGGAGGTTAATATTCTTCTGCTGCCACAGGTAGTCGCAGAGAGTGTGTTCCAATCTGCATCGGGCATGTTGAAGTTCCCAAGCAGAACTGTGTCTCCACGCAAAGTGATGTTCTCTATATCCTTGATCAGTTCTATATCCTTGTCTTCCTGTTGTCTTGGATGTCAGTTTCTGCAGCCACCTAAGAAGCGGCTGAGAATTGCACACTGGCGTCCTATACAGAATTGTGTTTGCTGTAAAGGAGAGATGCTTAACCCTGCCTAACCAACCCAATTCTCTAATCTGCACTTATGTCACAGGTGCCAGTTAGAAAATTGCATTGCAGCTGAGTAGATCGTGGCAAGGGAATCTCCCTGATGTGATCAATTGAGTGGCAGACCCCCCCCCCCCCCCGCCACAGACACTGTCTGTGGCAGGAGGGATACCCAATTTCCTGATTGAATCCTTTCAGGATCGAATTACGTGTGACATCACACGTTCTGCAGTTTAAAGTAGTGGAGGCGTTCCGCCCAGTCCAGCGCTATTTTCAACTTTGCTTACTCCTCGGCGGGTACTAGAGAATTGCTCGTTTCAGCACAGCCGGTTCCTGAGGAAGGGGGTTTCGACCCTCGAAACAGAGCCCCGTTGGAAGAGTTTCATTCTGCTGGCTAAGTTCTCATCGTTATGGAGAGATAAGTACCTCCAATAGACTGAACTTTACTTGTGCCTGCTTAGCTGTTTTTGGTCGCTCCTGCACCTTCGGAGGAGAGACAGTTCTTACCATATTTATATATTTTGTTGTTTATTCACTGGTCACTATTAGCATACTGTTTGTGCACTAGTTATATTTATTAACACACACGGGCCATCCCGGGGATGTTTCACAGATAGCACCCCTTTAGGTGTATATTAGTGACAGCTGGTGCATTAGGGGTTTTTTCCCTGTGTGACTGAGGGCTTCCCATTCACCAATTATAGTTATTTTTTGGTTCGAGCTTTCTCTTCCCCTCACCCCATTTTTCGAGGGTCTTTGGAGATTTTTCTCCTTTTGCTGTATTCATTTTCTCCTGGGTTTTGGTTTTTTTTCTTGTTCATTTGCTCCTGGCAGCAGGCCCATCAAACAAATGACCCTCCCAATCTATGAGCCCCTAGACTTGAATGTCCCATCCTGGCACCCCCTAATACCTAACCCCTTCCCCATGCACCCCAAACACCCCTATTACCTCCCCCAAATCTTTTATAGTATGGTGGGCTGGAGGGATGCCTAGTTCCTCTGGCTGCCATGCCTGCCTCTTCACAATGGTGGGCCTTCCCCTAACCGGTGCATCCTGGGATGCACCAGGGAGGAGCATAAAGCCCTGATTGGCCCAGGTGCCTAAGGACCTCCCATAGACCTAAAGCTCTATGCCCATGGCCTTTGGTATCTGGCCAATCAGAGCCTTAGGCCCCTCCCTGGTGCATCCCAGGATGCATCCCAGGAGGTGGGTCTGGTGGCCAGAGAGAGTAGGCAACCCTCCAGCCTGTTGTACTACAAAATATCCAGGCACAATTTGGACGTTTTGGGCTACACCTATTGGATACCAAAATGACCAGATGACCACTGGAGGAATGAAAACATGACCCCTACACACTCCCCAGTGGTCACTGACCCCCTCACACCTCACAAATATCTGCATGAAATAGTATCTATCTGTCTTTATGACAGCTGCAGATACTATAGCCAGTCCTAGTAGAGCTGCAAACAGGTCTCTGGAGTAGCTACTATTACTACTACCACTTATCATTTTTATAGCGCTACTAGACATATGCAATGCAGTACATCAAAATATATTTTTAACTATATCCCATAATAAATGGAATTCCTTAATTCTCTTATTTGTCTTGTTTTATCTTTTTTAAATAATATAGACTATAAGCTGTGCTTAGCAGGAACTGCCTCATATGTATCAGTACCAAACTGTATGTCTAGCAGCATTACAGAAGTGATGATTAATAGTAGTAGCTTAAAAATATCAGCTAAACTGAGCACAACAATCCAAGTAGTCTAGAAATGTCTAAGATCTGGCTCAGAAAGCTGAGTAGAAATACAAGCTATAGCTTAATCAGATAGTTTATTCTCTCCCCCACATGATGTATTCTATAGATTGTGAATTGGCCAAGCAAGTCTTACGGGACGAGTCCAGTCATTGTTGAGCCGTATGTTAGCAGCAGACCAAATGATGATTATTTTAGCTCCTGCCCTTTCATTTCTCAGTCTCTGTGCCAGATAAAGAAAATTAGAGAAATGCTATTCAGATTCTGAGACAGAACGCCATCAGGACATGAGCTGAGGCTTGTTTATGTCCTGCTCAAAGGAGTCTGATGTTGGGAACAAGATACAGCTCAATCAGTAAAACATGGCAAAAGAAAAAGTGTTTGAAAAACTAAAAGTTGCATCCATTTTGATGATGATTATAAATTCAGACCTCAAATCATAATTTACTAATCTTTAGGAAAGTTTAAACAAGTAGGACCCAAGGGTTTCTGACTGAATCCGATTTGTCAATCCTTATTTTACTTACCTGTTTATAGAGCATGGTTACAAATACTGCTTGTAGCCATGGAAACACTTGAAATGGTGCCTGATGCAAGGTTAGGGGAGAATTTTATTTATATATATATATTTTTTTTCTTTTGATGAATCCATGAAGAAGTCTTCAGTGACTATCCCTGAGGATACAAAACTATAAGCCTGTCATCTTCTCAATACATGGTATATTTTGATTGTATACAATAACTTCAAAACTATTCATTCATTGCAAGGCAAGGAAAAAAAAAACATCTGTAATTAATTTAATATACTAGACAAAACATCTGTATTTCTACTTCAGATCTCCCTGAAAATAATGCAATTATGTCTATTTCCCCACATCTGAAAATACCATGAAAAAAACAAACCTGACAAATGACTGAAGAATCCAAGGTAATGTGAACCTTCCTTCAAAATAATGATGTAGCCTATTGCAGTGGAATTTATTCAGTATTGAAGCTTGCCTTCCTATTTTAAATGACTTTTCAGTGTATATTTTAATGTAATTGAATGGGGAGGATAAATTCATAAAATACCTACAAGCTAATAAGTCACAAGCTTGTGTACAAAGACACCCTAAACCTCTTATATTTTCACTAGAGAGATTTCTGGAGTCTCTGCTCCTGTTTGTGTGCCTAAGGCAGGGATTTTCAGCAGAGTCCTCCTCAGGACACACCTAACACAAATTTGGGGGCTGAAGATCCCTACAACTGGTACACCATTATCCACTTTGCATATCTTTTCTATAATATTTTTCATCTTGAACCACAATCTTTCCACTTTCCTTATATCCTCCCATCCCACCAGTTCTTTCTTCAGGTATGTTCTCATTTTAATGAAATCTATATGCTTGAAATCCAGGATTTTGAGTTTTGTGTGCCCATTGTCCACTTTAGCTCTTACATCGAACCATTCCCTATGATGATCTCTGCTACCAAGGTGGGCACCCACCCGGATATTAGACACACTTTCTCCATTCATGAGCAACAGATCCAGCATTGTCCCTTCCCTCTTGAGTTCCATTACCATTTGTCTGAGCAGAGCATTTTGAAGGGCATCCATAATCTTTTTGCTTCTTTCTGATTCTGCAGTTGGGACACTCCTGTCCACATCAGGAAGACTGAAATCTCCTAGTAACATCATTTCCTCTTTTAGACTCAGTTTCTGGATGTCTGCAACCATCTCTTTATCTAGCTTCTCCATTTGTGTCAGAGGCCTTTAGATGACCCCTCCAGGTACAGAGGTTCCATCTTCTCTCTCTAAGCTGATCCCTAATCCTTCAATCCCTAGGATTGCTGTATTGCAGCTGCTTTCATATTGTTTTTCACATATACTGTAGTGCAGGGCTGCCCAAGTCCAGTCCTCGAGATCTACTGGCAGGCCAGGTTTTCAGGATATCCACAATGAATATGCATGAGAAATATTTGCCTGCACTGCCTTCTTGCTATAAAAATCTCTCTCATTCTTTTCATTGTGGATATCCTGAAAACCTGGCCTGCCAGTAGGTCTCGAGGACCGGACTTGGGCAGCCCTGCTACAGTGCTATTTCTCTAGCCTTTTGGACATCTCTATCCTTTCTAAAATGGTTATATTCCAGTATGGTTACATCCCACTCATGGGAATAATTGAACCATGTCTCTAAGATAGCACCAATATCAAAGAGAGCTTCTATCATCAGGGCTTGCAGATCCTGAAATTTATTAGCTAAACTATGAGAATTCATGCTCGTACTTTCAAGCAACATTTTACTGTTAGCTTCTGTTTCTTCTTTGTTGATGATGGTGTTAGCATTACCTTCTCCAGTGCTGTTACATTTTTGCATTTTTGGGGGGTAACTTTTTGATTCCATCTGCTTCCCTTTTTTACTCCCACACTCTAGGTTAAACACCTAGTAACGTGGAGGGGCATAATAACAAAAAAAAAACGTCTAAGTCCCCTTTTGGCCTAAGGCCTTAAACGTTGAAAGTAGAAGCATGGAAAATGTTCATTATAAAAAAAAACGTCCAAAAGGAGTTTTTTTTTATAATGGCCTGCCTCTACATTCAGCTATTTAAACGCCCAGACCACCACTACATCTAAACTTATACCATATAATCAACCTAAAAAAAGCCTAAGCCCCAAACGTCCAAAACAAGGGCATTTAGGCGAAGGAGGAGCCAGTCCTTCACCTAAAAGCTGGATTCTGTAACTGATGTCTGTCAAAAACAACACCGGTTACAGAATTCCCCCTCCCCCCCCAACGACATCGGGGCAAGAGGGAGCCCAAACCCTCTTGCCCTGTGATCCCCAAACCCCCCCCTCCCCGATGACATGGGGACAAGAGGGAGTCCAAGCCCTCTTGCCCTGCAGCACCCCTGACCTCTCCGACACTATCGGGGCAGAAGGGAACCCAAGCCCTCCTGCCCCGCGGCACCCCCGACCTCCCCGACACTATTGGGGCAGAAGGGAGCCCAAGCCCTCCTGTCTCGCGGCGCCCCCGAACCCCTGATGAAGATCGGGGCAAGAGAGAGGCCAAGCCCTCCTGCCATGAGGCACCCCCGAACCCCTGATAAAGATTGGGGCAAGAGGGAGCCCAAGCATTCCTGCCCTGCGATTTCCAACCCCCCCTCCTCCCCCACAATCTGGCCAGGAGGGAGCTCAAGCCCTCCTTGCCCGGCGAAACCCCCTAACTCCCACTCCCCCACTAAAATATGTGCAGGAGAGATCCAAGGCCCTCCTGCCCTCGATGCAACCCCCCACGACTGGCCCCCCCAAACCCCTGATCACCCCCCCACCGACCCATGACCCCCCACCGACCATGACCCCATACCCCCAATCCCACCCCCATACCTTGAAATCATTGGGCGGCCGGAGAGGTGCCAAGCCCGCCTGTCTGGCAGGCCAGCCAGCTCAGGAATGGGATAGATTGGCCAAGGCAGCTCAAACCCTGCCCACAGGTGGGGCCTGAGTCACCTGGGCCAACCAGAATAGGCCCAGGTGCCTCAGTCCCCACCTGTGGGCGTGGTTTGAGCTGCCTGGGCCAATCCAGCCCCATTCCTGAGCTGGCTGGCCTGCCAGACGGGCGAGCTTGGCAACCGTCCATCCAGCCAATGATTTCAAGGTATGAGGGGTGGTATTGGGGGGATGGCAGGTTGCAGGGGGGGCAATCGGGGGTTCGGGGAAGCCAGTCTTGGGGGGGTTACGTCGAGGGCAGGAGGGCCTGGGATCCCTCCTGCCTGTATTTTAGAGGGGGGTGGGGGTTAAGGGGTGTTGCTGGGCCAGGAGGGCTTGGGCTCCCTCTTGTCCCGATCTTCATCGGAGGTTCGGGGGTGCTGCGGGGGAAGAGGGTTTGGTCTCCCTCCTGCTCCGATAGTGCCGGGGAGGTCGGGGGTGCCGCGGGGCAGGAGGGCTTGGGCTCCCTCCTGCCCTGATGGTGTCGGGGAGGTCGGGGAGGGCTTGGGCTCCCTCCTGCCCTGATCATTGTTGGGGGGGAAGGGTGGATCACGGCAGGGGAGATGAGCCATCTCTCCTGCCGTGATCATTGCTGTAGGAGGTAGGCAGGTTGCTGGGGCCGCTGAGCTGAATGCAGCAGCCATGATCAGCTCAGCGGCCCCTTTTCGGTACTTATACCTGTTTTGACTTGGTCTAAGTCAAAACATATAAGTGCCAACTAAGCAACCTGCCTAAAGTTTTGGTTATACCTGCTGCACGCCTAGGTCTGGGTCTAGGTCTGCCCACTGCCCGCCCTTTCCCTCCTCTACAAAAGCCTCTTTTCTCTCTGTGCGTTTAGAGGCAGGGGAAAGGCCTAAGCTGGTTTTAGATACGTCTAAAACCAGCTTTGATTATGGGTACTTGGTACTATCAGGCTTTTTGATCATCCAAGTAGCCATTTAGGCCACTTTTTAGACTTTTTTTTTTTTTTTATTATGAGCCCCATACTGTCTGACTTTCTCAGCAAGTAACCACCTTCCCACCATAAAAAGACATAGGTTGTCCCTACAATGTAACCTTTGTTTTTCTATGTATTACCCCAGCCTCCTATGTATCTAAAACCTTGTTGACACCAGGATTTGAGACACTTATTGAACTTATCTATCATATGAAGCCTTTCCTTTCCCTAACCACAGGTTGATGGTACCTCAGAAAAGGCTACAGTTTCAATCAAAGACTTTAGACCTTCCCCTCGTTCCTGGAATGCTGTCTGTCTTTCAAACACACAACTGTTGGCCAGATCATCTGTTGTCAAGTGGATTAAATTGTCATTTTTAGAATCCTTACTTTCTTCTTTGATCACAGTCAGAATGTGGTTGGTATCTCTGCTAACAGAGGAAAAGAAAATTGCAAATAGCTACAGTGGAATTTGAACCAGCAACCTCTTCCTTCATCCTTGTTTTCACCAGGGAAGGGGTAAAACGCGGACCTGACGGACCTTGCGGAGCTAAACCCGTAAGGCCTTAAAAATCTGAGGTTCGTGTCGGTCCGTGTCCCTGCCGCTTGTAGTTTCTGTCGCTGACAGACCTTGATTGAAATTTGAGTGCTGACGGATCCGTCTCAGCATAGGGAGGGAAAAGTGTTAAGATCCGTCAGCGCTAAAAATCTCTTCGAGGTCTGTCAGAGGCAAAGACTAGTGCTGGAGTGCAGAGCAGAAGCCAAGAAAGCAGGGACATAGGTTTTGGACGTGCGTTATGGAAAAGAAGTCTCCAAACTCCAGCACTAGTCTCTGGCTCTGACAGACCTCGAAGAGATTTTTAGCGCTGACGGATCCTAACACTTTTCCCTCCCTATGCTGAGACGAATCCGTCAGCGCTGAAATCTCATCAAGGTCTGTCAGCGACAGAAACTACAAGCGGCACAGACATGGACCGACACGGACCTCAGATTTTTAAGGCCGTACGGGTTTAGATCCGCGAGGTCCGTCAGGTCCGTGTTTTACCCCTTCCCTTTTCACCAAGCTTCTCTAACCATTAGGCTAGTTTTCTACATAAATGTCTACACAACCATTTATAATATGGCCATTCCTCTGTCGTCACAAAGCCATCCATGTCTCTTGTATTTTCCCATTCATAGTTTGGGCATTTCAGTTTGTAAAAATGGATGTTCATGCTGGACATACCCAGCACTTGGATATCCATTTCTCATGTATTTTAGAAGAGATTGTATTTGGCAGACACTGTTGTAAAATACAATGTATTCTGAGTTGGACAACCTTTTTAAAATATCCTTCAATGAAATTAATTTTTGAAGACATGTTGAATGTTTACTCTAACCAATTTATTATGAATGCTGAATTTGCATAGGGCAGACTTGGGACATCCAAGTTCGCTGGTTATTTTTCAATAGACTTGCCGAAACTGATACTTTAAAATTTCTTAATTGTATTTTTTGAGCTTTAAAAACATTTCAGAGAGATCTTGCTCATATTCGATGCAGATGTTATTTCTTTAAATTGTTACAACTTTCCCAATTATAAGATCAGACGGAACGAGGAAGATGAAACCTTAGATGATCTAGTTCCAAGTGCTAATTTTGATCTGGCTGAGTACTTAGAATCCTCTCAGGATAACATTAAAACTCAGACTACACTCCTGGTGATGACATTCATGCCTGATCAATATAAGTTCTTAATACCAAAAACCTATTTTAAGAGAAAGGAGATGCAATTTTGTGGAAATGTGTCCAAATGTTTCCAGATGTGTCTGTATTAATGTAAGATGTTCATTCTGTTGAAATCTAGGTTATTAGCCATAGGTGCTACATTCTATTTTTAATATCCATTTAAAGGTATGGCCAAATAATAGACAGTTGATTTTATATTTTTTGATCTTGTCCATTCTGTCTATTTTGATTGACAGAGTTAAATTTTGATTGTTGCTGTTCCATATGGATATATAGAATGGTGATCTTTGAATTACACCAGGTCTATTTGCTGGTAGGCAATATGCAAAGGAATTAGTTTATTTCTATTTCTTTGGGAGTTTTTTTAAAAAAAAAAATCTTTATATTTTAGCTTTATTCCTCCTCTCCAATTATGTGGACTTAAACAGGGATTTCTTATTTTAATTCTATCTATTTAACTTAGGGCTCCTTTTACTAAGGTGTGCTAGGGCTTTAACGTGTAGAATAGCAAGCACTACATTGTCGCGCGGGCTAGACCTTAACGCCTGCATTGAACTGGCATTAGTTCTAGAAGCGTAGTGCGTGGTGTAGCGTGCAGTAAATTCCTGCGTGCGCTAAAAACACTAACACACCTTAGTAAAAGGAGCCCTTAGTGAATCTAATTATGTGCAGTTTTTAAGACTAATGATAAAATGTGACTAAGAGGCGCATCTTTTGTAAAATGTAAATGAGAACATGGGGAAATATACATGCAACTGGTGAGACTTCTAGCAGTCACAGCCATTTTAATACAGTATCACACAGTAACACAGTAAGTGACAGCAAAGAAACCTAGAAACATGATGGCAGATAAAAGCCAAATGGCCCATCTAGTCTGCCCATCCACAGTAACCATTATCTCTTTCTCTCTCTGGGAGATCCCACGTGCCTATCCCAGGTCCTCTTGAATTCAGTCTCTGTTTTCACTACCTCTTCCGGGAAACTGTTCCACGCATCTACCACCCTTTCCGTAAAAAACCATATCCTCAGATTACTCCTGAGCCTATCACCTCTTAACTTCATCCTATGCCCTCTCATTGCAGAGTTTCCTTTCAAATGAAAAAGACTCGACTCATGCGCATATATGTTACGTAGGTATTTAAATGACTCTATCATATCTCCCTTCTCCCACCTTTCCTCCAAAGTATACAGATTAAGATCTTTAAGTCTGACCCCATATGCCTTATCACAAAGACCGCACACCATTTTAGTAGCCTTCCTCTGGACCGACACCACCCTCACAGTCCATCCAGTCTGCCCAACAAGATGACCAGCGCCTTGCCCACTAGTCTATGTAGTCCCAGGTTACCCATGTTTTAATGGTGATGATTTCACAACTAGCATTTAAACTAGCCATGATGCCTTCCCCTCCCTCCAAACTGCACAGTTCTTCCACTCACAGCATGTGACAATAAAATGATCAACACACTGGAGTTGTCAAAACTTACAAACATGTTCAAACAGAATGCATAACCTGGGGTTTTGAATTTTACAGAACTGGACATCTGTGAAGCATTGATATCGAAGATGAGTGACCCTCCCCCCCCCACCCTTTAAAAATAAAATAATTTAAAATAGATGTAAACATGCACCTGTGCAAACCCAAGTCCAAAGGAGCACTTAGCTAACTTCAGATCAGGTGTAATTGCTAGCATCTCATTTTTAAAAAGTATCTCTGTTTTGCCATTGTATAACTGGAAATTGAAATCCCCACATACCTTTCTGCCCACAATATACCACCTGCTGTTGATCTATATGGCTTTCTAAAAAAACTATTTATAGTATGCCTGTTGCACTTAGAATAATGGTGTTCACATGGCTAAGTCTCAGTCAAACCGTCTAGAATGATCTCCACAGCAAATTATCTCTAGACAATTTTTCAGTCACCTTTATCTTGCTAGGGTCTCAGCTCAAAATTTAACCTCTTGCTGGCAACATTTTCCCAGTTGGAGCTGGGTCAGCTATTTTTGCAGCTAGGTTTGCCTGGCTGATTCATTGAGGGGATTTCTGTTGAGGAGGCTGCTATAACCATTTGGGCTGTGAGAAGGAAATTGTGTAGAACTTCATACCCAAAGGATATCTTTCTAGGTTCACAGATGATGCCCAAAACTATTAAGGTGTAATCCATTGGTATATGCTTTGAGGTAATAGAATAATTGCTCTTATTTTTCCCTCAGAACCCTTATTTTCGGAAATAAGAACATAAGAAGATAAAACATAAGAATAGCCTTACTGGGTCAGACCGATTGTCCATCAAGCCCAGTAGCCCGTTCTCACGGTGGCCAATCCAGGTCCTTAGTACCTTGATTGCTACACTGCTTTACCTTTCCCCACTTGTACTTTTTTTCAAATTTTGCTGTCTAAAATATACAATTCAAAGTACATTAGGGAGCCATTCTACTAACATGCATTAGGTTTTGGGTCTACCATGTTATAAGGCAGGATTATGATGTGTGGCAAGCTGAAAACTGTCACACCAGGAAGAAAACCTGGTTCATTTGAAATAGTAGTCGTGATGAGTGGAAGATACTGCAGCCAAGAGTCAGAATGCATTTACTTGCTCAGTGTCAGAGACCATGCTGTTAGTGCTAATGAGTTGACTTTGGATTAGAGAATGACGTGGGGGAAAAATTTGTCCCTTATTCACTCAAAAACAAGCCCCACACGGACAAACGATACACACCCACCCAGCAATATTTACAACCCACAACTTTCACATTCCCAAAAGGGAAAGGGAAAAAGGAAAAAAGAAAAGAAGTGGAGAAAAAGGCCTCAGTTCAGCTTCATCTGGCCAAAAAAACTCCGCTCCTACAAAAGCTGTTTATGTGTAAATGTTGAAAAATAGTCCAAGAAAACAAGGCAACTAAAGTAGCCTGCCAGGTGGTCTCAAACAGCACGCCTACGCCTAATACAGATGAAAGTCAGTGGGTGAATGTAACAAAAGGCAGTATAGTCCAGCTCATAACATCTATAGCAAAAGCAAGAAAAAAATAACTTAGCTGCTAATGGCCTCCAAATCCAGGCCAGGCAGTCCTTACACCCTATTTTTCAGCATTTACACATAAACAGCTTTTGTAGGAGTGGAGTTTTTTTTGGCCAGATGAAGCTGAATTGAGGCCTTTTTCTCCACTTCTTTTCTTTTTTCCTTTTTCCCTTTCTCTTTGGGGAGTGTGAATGTTGTGGGTTGTAAGTAAGGCCTTGTAGTGTTGCTGGGTGTGTGTATTGTTTGTCCGTGTGGGGCTTGTTTTTGAGTGAATAAGGGATATATTTGAGCCCTAATCCTTGAGTATTTATTTCTAGTGGAAAAAATTTGTCCCCCATCCCCGCGAGCACAGCCCCATTCCCACTAGCTCAGTCCCTGTCCCCGCCCTGTCCACACATGCTCGGTCCCCATCCCCGCCCCATCCCCACAAGCCATCTGATCCCATCCGCACAAGCCTCAGACAGTTATGATTTTATACTGAACTTATTTTATTAAAGTATAAAAAGAAACAATATTCTGTATAATTGTCATTTTATAAACAGAAATAATACAGAGCAAGGATCAACAAAACCTCAGTCTCACCTCACCTTCACAAATATCCCCTCCACCATTGAGAAAACTGAATAAGCCAAATTATTACAGAATGCTACACAGAAAAATCATGCTAACAGAATACCACAGCCACACATGACAGGAATAGGGTTAGGGGATTGTAACTAGGGCAACTGCCCCCTGGTCAGAGACAGCCCTAAGTCAGCTGGAAGCTAAAGAAGTACGGCCTGGGCTTTGCAGTCCCAGTTATGTCTAACACTAGCTCTAGCAGGATACATATTTCAAATCTGATATATTCTAGCCACAAAATAGAGAATCAAATAATTTTTTTCTACGTTTTGTTGTCTCGTCATTGTATTCTTTAAATCATGTTGGTCTCAGGCACTGGTCTCTGTTTTCTTTTGTCTTCTCTTAACTCACTTGCCAGGGTCTCTTCTTTCTCCATGCTCACCAGCCATCTTCTATCTTTGTGTATGTATTGTTCCTCATGTTCAGCATCTCCCTTCTCTATGTCTCCTATATGTCCCTTTCTAGTATTTCCCCTGTGCCCATTCTGGCAAGCTCTCATCTGAATGGTTGGAGATATCTAAGTCAAACTCCTTGAAGTACTCTCCGCTAGGCGAGTCAGGAGGTGTACTGTACATTGAGAGGAGGGTCGACTGTGCATCAAGGTGCATTGAGATAAAAGTCAAGGGTCTGAGGCAGGCGATAACTCCTCTACCCATGATGATGCATGCATTGAGTGGGTCTGTGCTGACTCCTTTGCTCGACTTCAAGCAGCACTGCATGACCTTGTCCTTGTTCAATGCTTCAATGTATTCTTGAGCTGAGCTGAGGCAGGCATAGAAGCCTATAAAGCCTGTGAAGACTTCAACTGCAGTAGCCCTGAAAGCTTTTGTCTGAGTATAGCCTGGATCTCCTACTGGATAGATGGTGCTGGTACCAAAAGAGGCAGCAGTCTGCTGTACCAGTTGTTGTGGTGTGGGAAACCTCAATGTTGAGGTATGCTTACGAGGAAACATCTGGATGGATGGCGAATGATCCTTGGTACATCGATGCACCGCGCGTTAAACCACCTGCCGCACTAGTTGCTAACGCTCACATTGAACAGGCGTTAGTTTTATAGCCGGCCGGGGGGGGTTAGCGCATGATGAAATGTCCGACACGCTAACCCCGCTAGCGCAGCTTAATAAAAGGAGGCCTTTGGAGTTTCTTCAGTTAAACCTCCCAAGGTTACTCTGAGTGCTCTGTGGGACCTTGTTGATAATCTTGGAAAATCCTTGCCTTCACAAGTTAATGATTTAGGAGAAAAATTAAAAATACAAAGAGAGGAAATTTCCTTTTTGAAACAAGATGTATCTAATGTTAAAAAAGAATAGCAAAAAATATCAACAGAAGTAATATCAATTAAGAAAATCCAGGAGTCGTTGATTATTGATAACACCTCTTTAAGAAGAAAGTTAGAGATGCTGGAGAATCAAAATAGAGCTAATAATCTACACCTGCTGAACTTTCCAAGAATTCCTATGATAACACCTATTGATATGCTGAAAAGATATTTTATAGAGGTATTAAGGGGCTCATAATCAAAACAAAAATATGTTCAAAAAGTGGCCTAAATGGGTACTTGGATGATCAAAAAGCCTGATCATCCAAGTACCCATAACCAAAGCTGCTTTTAGACTTATCTAAACCAGCTTAAGCCTTTCCCCTGCCTCTAAACGCATAGAGCGAAAAGAGACATTTTTAGAAAAGGGAAAGGGCGGGAGGTGGGCTGACCTAGACATAGGCATACAGCAGGTATAACCAAAAGTGTAGGCAGGTTGCCTAGTCGGCACTTATATGTTTTGACTTAGACCAAGTCAAAACAAGTATAAGTGCCGAAGGGGCCGCTGAGCTTATCACGGCTGCCACGATGAGCTCAGTGGCCCTGGCAACCTGCCCACTCCCTACCGCAACCATCATGGCAGGAGAGATGGCTCATCTTTCCTACTGCGATGGTGATCGCCCACCCTCCGAACTGCGGCACTTTGGGGTGAGGATCGTGGCAGGTCATCTCCCCTACAGCGATCTTCACCCCAAAGTACCGCGGTTCGGGGGTGGGTGATCGCTATCGTGGCAGGAGAGATAAGCCGTGATCCACCCCTCCTCCCCGATCAGATCAGGTAGGTGGGAGCCCAAGCCCTCTTGCCCTAGCAACCCCCGCAATCGGATTGGGCAGGAGGGAGCCCAAGCCCTCCTTCCCTGCCAAAACCCCACCCACCAGACACGATCGGGGCAGAAGGGAGCCCACACCCTCCTGCCCCGCCGAAACCCCCTACCCCCCAATAAAATACGGCCAGGGGCGATCCCAGGCCCTCTTGCCCTCGAAGCACCCCCCATGAATGCCCCTCCCGAACCCCTGATCGGCCCGCCAAAACCCCCACATGCCGACCCCACGACACTCCCGCTGACCCCGCGACTACACCCCTACCCCCACACACCCCCTTTACCTTAAAAAAGTTGGCCAGAAGGATGGGTCCCAAGCCCGTCCATCCAGCGGGCCTGCCATCCTCAGAATGGTGGGCCTTAGGGCCTGATTGGCCCAGGCGCCTCAAGCTCCGCACACAGGTGGGACCTTAGGCACTTGGGCCAACCGGAATTGGCCCAGTTGCCTTATACCCCTCCTGTGGGCGCAGCCTTAGGCACATGGGCCCAACCCAGCTCATGTGCCTAAGGCCCCATCCACAGGAGGGGCCTAAGGCAACTGGGCCAATTCTGGGTGTGGTTTCGGCAGGGCAGGAGGGCTTGGGCTCCCTCTTTCCTGATCCAATCGCAGGGGTTGCTGGGTCAAGAGGGCTTGGGCTCCCTCCTGCCCCGATTGTGTCAGGTGGGTGGGGTTTCAGTGGGGCAGGAGGGCTTGGGCTCCCTCCTGCCCCAATCATATCGGGTGGGTGGGGTTTTGGTGGGGCAGGAGGGCTTGGGCTCCCTCCTGCCCGATCCGATCATGGGAGTCGCTGGGGCAAGATGGGTTAGGCTCCCTCCTGCCTGATCCATTAAGGGGGGGGGGGTGGATCGTGGCAGGAGAGATTGGTTATCTCTCCTCTGCGATAGCAATTCCAAGTGCTGCATTTGGTGGCACATGGTGGTATCGCTATCGGGGCAGGGGAGATGAGCCATCTCTCCTGCTACGATCGTTGCTGGGGGGGATGGATTCTGTAACTGGTGTTGTTTTTGACAGACATCGGTTACTGAATCCAACTTTTAGGCGAAGGACTGGCTCCTCCTTCGCCTAAAAGGCCTGGCCTTGGGCGTTTGGGATTTAGGGGGGTTTTTTTGGTTTATTATATGTCTTAAGTGTAGACATAGTGGTGGTCTGGTCGTTTAAACAGCTGAACTTAGAGGCAGGCCATTTTCAAAAAAAAACTTGTGGATGGTTTTTTTTGAGAATGGACGTTTTCCCTGCTTCTACTTTCAACATTTAGGGCCTAGGCCAAAAGGGACTTAGACGTTTTTTTTTATTATGCCCCTCTAAATGTACCTGAACAATCTATTGCTCCATTTGGCAAAACATATTATGTTCCAACTAAACAGTACAATGGTTAGAAAATAAAAGTTATCAACAACAAACCCCACTAGATGTGACAACTATATTAGAAGCCTCTGATACAGCTTTTGCTAGTCCGGCAACACTCCTCTTAATGGTAGCTTTGTTACCGGATAAAGAATGGATTTTGAGATTGTTTTTTCAAAATAGGTCCCAAAAATTTTTAGGACACAAAATACAGATGTTCCAGGAATACAGGATGTTTCAAAGGAAACACAATAAAGGAGGCAGCAGTTTTTGATTTTGAGACCTGCAGTAACCGAGATAGGAGGTGTATTTCACCTTAGATTTCCTTCCAAGTATACAATATGATATCAGTCTGTAAAATATATTTTTCAAGAACCTTCTCACTTATTCAGTTTTGTGTTCTTCTGTTTGAGAACTTGAGATAGATTAAGAATTGTTTAATTTCTAGTCTAAGCTTTATTCCTTTCCTTTGAATTGTTTGATTTCTTGTATGAGCTATGTTGTTGATAATTTGAAATTATAATTGCCTTAATCTATATTCCTGTACAAGATAATAAAGCTTGGTATAATTTGATGAAAAAAAAATAATTAAGAAAAAAAAAATTAAAATGACAGTGCACTTGGTAGTGTCTGTACCGGGTTCCGTGGATGTGAGGATGTAATGCTTGCTTGTCCCCTGAGAAAGTTTGTTATACTATTAAGTTGGGCAAACATCTTGGATTGGCATCCATATTTAGGCCACACACAAATTATAGAGGATAACAATGACTAATGTCCCAAACTATACATACAAAATTATTATATTTGTGTCAATGGAAGTGTGTGTATCGCTGTCCAATGCATTTTGACCCTTTAGTAGTTGTTTGTTTCACTGGGCTACACAACATACTCTATAATTTCACATATCGATTCTGAATACATATCCCATTTTCACATCCTTTTCTTACCAACCCCTCATAGATGTCACCTCCTGCTGCACACAGCCTGGCCATATCTCCATGCAAATCCAATTTTTCTGTCATGGACACTTCCATCCCCCTATAAACCACATCTCTTCCCCCCCCTGCCCTCCCCCCACATACACACTCCTTAAATTAAACCCATCATTGATTGATTGTATGGATGCATCTGAGTATGTCAATAGAGGAAGAGGAAATTACATGACATTGTGTAATTTTGTGTCATGCTGCAAATATATTCTTTTCAACAGTGTTGAAAATGGGTTTCCCTCTTTCCTTCCTTACAAACTATCCAAAAATAATCAATGTGTTCCCAACAGCTTTGAATACAGTGATCAGTACAGCATAGCAACCATTTAACTTTTCCAAAGATGAGCTGGAAACTTTCCATTATTAGCATTAGATTGATTGAAATAAAAAATTGTATTGAAATCAATCTGTATAAGGCTACTTATTTCAAAATTAGTATTACCACAGTAATGCTGGGATCAGAGGTCAATTTCTCTAAGATAAAAATGCCAGCTGTATTGTTGTCTAATTGTTGTACTATAAAGCACAGTATTCTGTTCATAAAGTCTCTGTATATGTCCACGTGATGAAACATCTGGATCCATTTACTATCATTAACAAGCCAAGACTGAGCAAAGGCTTTGCTTCCAGACTGACAACATGGTGCCGACTTCTTGATAAATATGACCGTGGCTATCAGATGCATCTTGACTTTACATTTTATGGTGCATATAAACACGAGAAAATGTGTGATTTAGCATAGAAGAGCTTGTGTATTTATAGGCTATGTGAAATGTCTCCAGAATAATTTCTGGTAAGATCATGAGGCTAATTGCTGCAGTGCATATTAGAATAGGGCAGGGGTTCTCAACCAAGTCCTCCGCACACATGAAACAAGTCTGTTGTTTAAGATATCTACAATGAATATGCATGAAATACATTTGCTTGCACTGCCTCCATTATATGCAAATGTATCTCATGCATAATCATTTGTAGGAGACCCTGATTGAAGTTGGGATAATTTAGGTGGAAAATCATGAAAAGAGAATAGATATTCTGTGGGTAATAACCCTGCTCCCCCCCTTTTTTATTTTTAGGAAGTACACAAAAAGGAAAAGACACCTAGTAGATTTTTGAAAAGATATGACTCAAAGATGGCAAGCATTAACATTTTAGAAAGGACAATAATTTAAAAAAGGATAGGGACTGGAAAGTGTATCTAGTGTAGCAAACTCCTCAGAAAACCATTTTCTATACTCTAGTCCAGTGGTTCCCAAACCTGTGCTGGGGGACCCCCAGCCAGTCAGGTTTTCAAGATATCCCTAATGAATATGCATGAGAGAGATTTGTATACCTGTCACTTCCATTATATGCAAATCTCTCTCATGCATATTCATTAGGGATATCTTGAAAACCTGACTGGCTGGGGGTCCCCCAGGACAGGTTTGGGAACCACTGCTCTAGTCTTTCTGTTGAATCCTGCAGGGTAGAGGGATATGTGTGTGCGTGTGTGTGTGGTGAGGGCAGTAGATGGGAAAGCCCTTCCTTTAAGAACATCTTTGCTCATGTAAAGTGTCTCATTCAGTGTTCACTTATTCCTTTTTACCCAAAATAGTCCATGTTCAGGCTGTACTCTATATATAAAAATATAGGGCCCGGTATTTAAAGAATTTATACACTTCTTTCAGGATGCTCATAAATTGGCCTTTTAGGAAATCTACTAGGACTAAGTGCCAAAATTTCACTAAACTCCCACATTTAGTAGCATAAAAAGTAGATGCTAGCAGGGTGGATTTAGGGCAGGGATCTCAAAGTCCCTCCTTGAGGGCCGCAATCCAGTCGGGTTTTCAGGATTTCCCCAATGAATATGCATTGAAAGCAGTGCACACATAGATCTCATTGGGGAAATCCTGACTGGATTGCGGCCCTCAAGGAGGGACTTTGAGACCCCTGATTTAGGGTAATGAAAAAAGTTAACAGCTATTTATCACTAGGCTCCAATTAGGTTCACAAATAAATGCATTTCAAGCCTAAATTTATAAGCATAACTTTAAAGACGTAACTGGAGTCCAGATGGGCTTTGAGGACCTGGATTAAGCACTAGCAAGGCAGAGGAAGAACCCAGGAAAAGTTCTACGCCTGAAGGGTGGCAAAGCCAGGATAAGATCTGATTGGAACAGGATGCATGGCAACATATTGAAAAAAAAAAAAGATAGTGCAAATATGAACAATGATTTAAAGACTGCAGCTTGGATTGTGAGGAAGGCAGCACCAAGGCAGCAGACAAAGCCATGGGGAAACACGGCTATAATAAGGCTGGGCAGGCCTGGAATTGTGAGGACAAGCTTTAACAGACCTCTATATGTCAAGTCCAGTGGGGAAAGGACTGCACTGACAATTGCAAAATTCAATTATCTTCCATCAACATCTAACAACTCTTCAGGCACGCAGCTTACAGGACCAGTAATTGAACATACTGTATTGTTCATTTTCTGCCCCCAAATTCCTGGGAGCAGGCTGCTTGTATTGAAGTATAGTATGTATATGACTGCTTAAGTCCCTCTTCTTATCTCTCCACGACCTCTTCCCCTCCTTCTTTTCCCCTTCTTCTTTGATCTGTCCTTGAGCCTGTATAGGTATGTGTGACTCACAAATGGAAGATTAGATTAGAAGTATGTAAATAGTGTCTGTACCTTTAAGTAAGGCTCCCTGTGTCCATTGCTTTATACATGTTGGTCTAACACTCCCCTCCCCCCCTCCCCGGCACTTGATGTTTCTCTCCTGTTCTGTTCTGAGCTCAGACAGCCAAATGGCTATAGAAAAGTATTGTTCTCTATCTGGTTTACACCTTTGTTGCTGCTAGTATCTAAGTTTAGCTTAGTGTTGCTAATTTCTGAAGGACAACAATATCCTCCACAAGTGTATTAAATACACTCCCAGGTTCCCCAACCTCTGGGACATGCTGGTTGAGTGTGGACTTTTGCAGATGGCAAAATTCCTTTATAGCAACTAAATTGTAAGTTTATTTTCTTTGTTTTGAGTTCTGTATTCAAGAAAGATTTGTTTACAGAATTCAGAGTCAAATCTGATAATTTCTCCCAGGTCTACTTTAAGAACAGTTTCTAAGGATCAAAATCTTTTTAGAAATAAGCTACGTTAACTGCTTTTACCACTTGCTCTGGCAATGAGTTCCAGAACATAACTACAATATATGTTGAGTGAAAAAAACTATTTTTTTTTCTTATTTGCATAAAACAGGCTACTAGGTAACTTTATGGGAGTATCCCTCAGTCTTTGCACGTTTTGATAAATAATTGATTTGCATTTACCCATTCCACTTCATTCAGGATTTTAAAGAAATTTATCATATCCCCCAACTGGTGAGGGGTTGATGACCTCACTGTCCTCGTATAATTCAGGCTAAAACCTAGCAGTTTTGATGATAAGTCCTTATAACAATTTTGGCACAGTATAAGCTTCAACTCCCAGGATAAGTATTTTAATATTTCACAGATGGCTCTTTAATCCAGCTTGTAGGTGAAGCATTCATTTTGGATATCCTAAAATCTTGACTGGCTTGGGATCCCCTAGGAAAGGCTTGGGAACCACTGCTCTGTATAATGCTTCATTCTCTCATGGTTTTGGTTACCATTCTGAATGCCAACAGCACAAGGCTTTGTAAAATGCAGTTTTTGTAAAACTATCCCTATTTACTATATAGATTAGAATCAGTGTGCATAATGCTTTAATTCTTTGCAAAGGAGTAGAAATACTTTTAAATATCTGAAGTTTATATCTGAAGTTCCTTTCATAAAGTGGGAAAAAATCCAGGAACAAACATCTGTATCTGTCACATGTTTGGATAAAAACTGTAGCCAGAGTAGCCTTTGAAAATCCCCAGAAGCATATAATCATAAATTACAGAAAAGTGAACAAAGAAGCCTTTAAATAAAATATTTACTTCACTGACTTGAACGTACACAAAGATAGTGCCAACTTTTTGTTGATTAAGGTTTCTATGAAAACTGTAGGAAATCAAACTGGGAGAGTGAAATAAGCCCGAATCCCAAAATTTTAATATGAGGGGCTGCTGAAACATTCTCAGCCGAACCAACAAAACTGGGGCAGTCTTGGTCCAGAGATTTTCCACTTTATTCATTCCATATTTTTCTGACAGAATGAAAAAGGTGGAGAATCACTGGACTATGTATAGGCCTTAATGGAGACTGCCCTAACTTTGTTGGTTGGGCTGAGAACTTTTCCATGACCCCTTGTATCCAACAATGGCCACTTGAGGTCACAAGTAGTAAGATTCCATGCTACCAGTTCCAAGGACAGCAGTGTCTTTCCCCATTTCTATCTCAATAGCAGACTATTCCCAAACATTTTTTAAACCCATGTACACTAACCAAAGTTTTAAAACTGACTTGTCAAAGGGTAACAGAGGTGCCTCCTGTGTAATAAACCCTTTTATTTTGGTCGCTGGATGCAATAAGAAGTAGAGACAAGTCTCCACACTAAGGCTTGATGCAGGAGCGGTGAGTGGCCTTAAAACAAAAAAAATAGAACTAGGACCACAAACAACAGGCTGGTCTGTTAGGGTGAGGCTCTGATAGAATTTAAAACTGGGGCAGCTCAAGGAGGAGTAAAACCTTAACTGTTGAGCCAGCCTAATGAAGCACAAAACTTTGGGAAGCTGGGGGAAAAAAAAGACTTCAGCCAACAGCCCTGAGAACCAAGAGCTCAATGAAAATGCATTGCTGGCTTCACATTCATCTGCTCCAGAACGTTTGCTACAAATCCCTGTCCTGTTTGTGTCTATTTAGTGTATCAAAGAATTCAGGCATTCTTGCTCAATCTCTCCTGCTTTCTTTGGGAGTCTTGAGTTCTGAGGGACATCTTGCTAAACAAACCAGCAAAAATATTGAGGCTGGTATTGATTGATGGTGCCCCATGCCCACTCTAACCTAGTAAGTGATCCTAGAATGGGAATCTGGCACAATACAATAAATACCAAAAAGAAAACACTTTTCTTACTACACATAGAGCGGTAAACCAGCATAGTACCAGAAGACTGGAGGGTAGCGAGGCACCAATTTTTAAAAAGGGTTGGTCCTTTGATACTTAGCTTCTGGAGGTCAATATGGGGTAGAATAAATAACATTTTGGAATCATCAATTCCTCTAACGTATGAGGCAGTCATTTGTGGTACAATATTACATGTTAAGCCCCTTATAGAGCAATATAAAGGTTGTCTTTTCCTTATAATGACTGGGATAGCCATCCAGATGATCACTCAAAACTGGAAGAACTGTGATCGTTTAAATTTTTCGTTCTGGTGGGCAAGTCTTTGCTCTAGTTATAGATATGAAAGAATAAATGCTGAGAATTTGAGGCAAGGTAATATATCTAAATTAATAAGGAGCCCATTGGCACTTCATTATAATTTTTTGTTGACTGTGAGTCAGTTTTTTGTTTAGTTTGGTACATATCAAGGGAAGGGTGGGAGGAGGTTATTTATGTTTTAAATTGATTTTTGAATATTCACACTTGGGATGGGTGGGAAGATATCAATATTCAGAATAGGGTTAGGTTTTTATGGCAATTTATGTTTTTGTGTTTATTGAATGATTATTGGATGGGTAGGTGGGGGAAAACGGTTGATTATGAATGTGTGAAAGTTGAATGTGTTTTTGTTGTATCATTATATGTTGCATTTGTTGTATTGCATTGTTGAAGTTTTGAAAATTAATAAAGAATTATTAAAAAAAAGGGTTCTTACCCAGATGCAGCGAGGTCTGGATAACTACAACAATGATGACACCATCCACAGAAGCCTAAGAGAACGCACAGTAGAAAAGTTAGACACTCAATAGAGAATGACACAGGGACAAATTTGTCCCTGACCCCAGAGGAACTCAATTTACCCATCCCGACCCCGATAGTTTTGTTGCTGTCCCTGCCCCATTCCTGTAAGCTCTGTCTTAACCACACAAGCCTCGAACACTTATGATTTTAAAGTGTTTGAGGTGTGGGCAAATGAGGACAGAGCTTGCAGGAATGGGGCAAGGACAGGAAAATAATTTGCCAGTATGGGATGGTAAAATGAGTTTCTGTGGGGACGGGGAAAAATTTGTCCCTGTGCCATACTCTAGTGCTCAAGTTTACAGAATAAACATTCTTGTTAGATGTGTGACTGTCAATTAATGCTTCTTAATACCAGTTACTGGTACGTGTCTCCAATTAGGTGTCAGTTAGCCAATGTTATGTGTGTAAGTGACTTTATTCTATAACTGGACACACAATTGTGCGTCTCACTTTTAAGTGCATTTGCAGAATTTGAGTGTGAGGACTGCATTTGTAATTTGAAGATTTTTGTATGGTACAGTGTTTTCTCTCCGAGGTTGACAAAGATAGGTTGCTTGAGCACAAAGGAAACAGATGCTTCATTATGGAATGTTTTTCTTTTTGGATGTTTTTCTTTTTTTGTAAATGAGCCCCATAGTCAGCCCCAGCATAGCTGTGATAGATTCACCCATGAACTGCTCTTACACAGAGACATTCTTATCAACCGGTGATACTTTTTTTGGTCCTTACGCCTGCTGGTGTCACCTATATGTAAGTACAGTGGGAAATGAGTGGATTTTGGAAAGATTCCACTATTTGGTAGGTATAGTAGTTAGAGTGAAAAATGGGTCTGAGTTCCCATCGCTACTGTTGACTACATCACCCACTAGACCACTCCAGAGATCTGCTTGCTGCTCTACTAAAGCTATCATAAAGACAGATATGTCATTCACATCTTTGAGGGTGGGGGTGGGAGGGAGTCAGTGATCACTGGGGGAGATCTAGTGGTCTTCTAGTCAGTTTGGGCACATTTTTGGCACTTACTTGTTATTAACAGGTCTATCCACAAATATCCAAATTGTGCTCTGGACATATTCTTAAATGATTGATTATGGCAGAAAAATGTCCAAATCATAAGCCCACCCTAGTCCTTCCCAGACTGTCTCTAACATACCTCCTTGTGATTAAAACAAACTATTGATCAACTGCATTTATGCCCTATCCTCCCAACTTGTAAACCACCCATATCTGTTGCCTTTCTCTCGTTACTCCCCTACCTCTAGTCCTTTATATTTCCTCACCTAAGTAACATATATAATAAGCCTTTGTTATCTGTCCTTCTTAATTAGATTGTAAGCTCTTTCATAAGAACATAAGAGTTGTCATGCTGGGACAGATTGAAGGTCCATCATGCCCCATATCCTGTTTCCAACAGTAGCCAACCTAGGTCCCAAGTACCTAGGTAGACCCCAAGTAGTAAACAAATTTTATGCTGCTTAACCTAGGAATAAGCAGTGGATTTCCCCAAGCTATCTCAATAATGGCCTATGGACTTCTCTTTTAGGAAATTAGCCAAACCTTTTTTAAACCCTGCTAAGCTAAATGATTTTCACCACGTTCCCTGACAACAAATTCCAGAGTTTAATTACACATTGTGAAGAAATATTTTCTCTGGTATTAAATCTACTACTACGCAGCTTCATTGCATGCCCCCTAGTTCTAGTATTTTGGAAAGAGTGAACAAGTGATTCACATCTACCCTTTCCATTCCACTCATTATTTTATAGGCCTCTATCATATCATCCCTGAGCTGTCTCTTCTCCAAGCTGAAGAGTCCTAGACACTTTAGCCTTTCCTCATAGGGAAGTCATCCCATCCCTTTTATCTTTTTTGTTGCCCTTCTCTGTACCTTTCCTAATTCTGCTACATCTTTTTTGAGATCCTGCAACCAGAACTGCACACAGTGTTTGAGGTGCAGCTGTACCATAGAGCGATACAAAGGCATTATACCTCCTATCCCATGACTTTCTAATTTCCTCAGAAGTCTTTCATGAGGTACTTTATTAAATGCCTTTTGAAAATCCAAATATATAACAATATCAATTGGCTCACCTTTATCCTTTTTGAAATTTTGTGGTGTATAAAAAATAGTATGGTATACTTCTAGTTAAATTATACTCCACCAGCTTAGAAGCAGGTACAAATATATGCAGCAAAAGAATGTGAGGTATCTTCAATTAAAACATCTTACCTACCATGTCCGAGCCCACCTTGGTTTGGTGGTTGGGTAGCTAGATGACTCTTAGGACCACCACATGCACTTTCACTTGCCAAGGGGACAGTTTTTGAATGACCTTCATCATGGTTAAAATTCCACAATTAATGGATTTGCAAAAATAAGTATAATTGATCATTTTAACATTTCAATCACAGTCTGGGAAGATACTTAAACCCCGTAATGAATCACTTAGAGAAAGTTATCAACATGGGCTACTGTTGAGACAGGTTATGTTACCACAAGACATACTATTTTAGCACAGGGTATCATTGGATAAAATGGGACCCTGTGCTAAACTAGCATGATTTATGGTAAAAAAAAAAATAAAAAAAAATATGTCTTAATGGTGGCCCATGTTGATAACTTTCCCTTAATGGACATAAAAAATGAGATGTGTGCAGGATCTAGATATTTAATATGAGTTAAACAGTTACAAGATAATAAATTTTGAAAGTGAAAAATGGACTGTGAGAATAATCTGAAAGTGTTTGCCCTGAAGGCAGTAAAGGGAGACAACCTGAAAGATTCATTGAAAATGAATGTTCTCATTCCAGGAGACATTTGGAACTAGAGGGAATTGTGGTGGAGACCTCACTCAGCCTGATATAAGAAACTCACTCCTAAACTCTCCCCTCATACGTTGATCTTTCCCTTCCTATTTTAACTAAAAAAAACAAAACAACAAAGGAGGGAGAAAAGCCAACAAGCCTGGCTACCTGCTCACTTTTGTAGCTGTGCACTTTCATTTCAAGTGCATCCATACAAATATATATTGTAAGAAAACCTGTGCAAGTAATACTATGGAATTTTCATCTGGAAGTATTAACCTGAGCACTTGGAGGCAAAAATCCTAGGGCATTTTTGACCAAACATTTTGCTTTCATTTTGTCTTCTGAGTGTTACAGAAAGTAAAATACTTGGAAAAATGACTTTAATTTCAATAAGTGTTCTTTTAGTGCTGCTAAAAAATGAGGGCATTTTTAATTTAATATAATTAGAGGCATAGTAAGGGGGGTAGTCCGCCCCAGGCGCCGTCTTAGTGAGGCACCTGTCCTCCTCTCTGTGTCCCCCCCCCCGCTCCTTTCTTTCCCCCTTACTGCCGCACTTGCTTGCCATTTCCCTTCCCCCATACCTCTGTAACATTCCTGGTATGAGCTTCGATTCCCAACCTGCTCTCGCACCAGCTTTGGCTCTTCCTCTGATGTCACTTCCTAGATCAGCGCCGAGGGAGTAACATCAGAGAAAGAGCCAACACTGGAGCGACAGCAGCTTGTATTTTTAGCTTGCCAGTTGCCTGCACATATTTCAAAAATACCACAGGTTGCCTCAGTGCACACCAGTGATACATCATTTTACGGAGAGCTTGCCTAGACTCATCAAGTCTGATGACTATTATCCAATGCTACTCATCCACGTTGGCACTAATGATACTGCTAGATACCCCTACAAACATATCAAAAGTGACTTTGTGGCTCTGGGAGAGAAGGTGAAGCAGTAAGGTATGCAGATGGTATTCTCGTCCATCCTCCCTGTCGAGGGTAAAAGCCAGGGCAGAGAAGCTCACATCCTGGAAATAAATGCATGGTTATGTGGATGGTGTTGTTGATAGCATTTTGGCTTCCTGGACAATGAGATGATATTCCAAGGGCTGCTGAGCAGGGATGGTATATATCTAAAAAAGCAGGCTGGCTAATCTACTGAAGAGGGCTTTAAACTGGAAGGGGCAGGGTGATCAAAACCCCTATGTGAGCATAAACCCTCAGGAAAGTAAATCAGTGAATACATGATAGGAAAAGAGTGCGATGTCTGGAAAGTAGTGTATACTAATGTTTGAAGTATGGGAAACAAGATTCTGGATCTAGAAGCTGTGATAGAAGATATCTTGGATATAGTGGCAGTCACGGAAACATGGTTCACAGAGACCCATGACTGTTCAGGAAACACAGGGTAGGAAGAAAAAGAGGGGGAGCAGCGTTATATGTTAAAGATCATATTAAAGCCATATGATTGCTGGATCTGCAGGGCAAGGAAGAGGCACTGTGGATCAATTTGTTAAGAGGGAATAGTAAATATATTTACATTGGTGTGATACACAGGCCTCATTCTCAGATGGAAGAACTGGACATAGATTAAATAGTAGACATTCAGGGGAAGTTTTACTAATAGGTGATTTTAACATGCCGGGTGTTGATTGGGGTTTCCTTATTGCAGGGTCTTCTAGAAGTAGGGAGATCCTGGATTCTCTACAAGGAGAACTGTTCCAGTAGTTGGTAATAGGACCTACGTGGGATGGGGGTCATACTGGACTTAGTGCTTACAAAGGGGGGAAAGTGTTTCTAATGTTATAGTGGATGTTCATCTGGCATCCAGTAATCACTGCATGATATGGTTTAATATTAAGATAGGTATAGAGAAGGCTCATTCAAAAGTAAAGATTCTTGACTTTAAAACAACTAACTGTTCAGCAAAGAATTGTTGTCTGGATGGGAACATCTGAAAGGAGCAGAAATGCATTGGGCAAAACTGAAAGCAGTTATTGTAAAGGCGACAAACCTTTTTGTGAGGCGAGTAAGTAAAAGTAAGAGGAAAAGAAGACCGCTTTGGTTCTCAAAAGTAGTAGTTGAGAAGCAGTGGTGTACCAAGGGTGGTCGGGGGGGGGGGGGGACAGTCCTCCCTGGGTGCACATCTTATGGGGGGTGCACAGCCGGCCAGGTCCGGGTCATCCGGTACCAGTCCGCACAGGGCCGGCAAAGATCGCATTGGGGTCATCAGCAGCGTCTGGGCTGCAATGGCAATGAGTGATATCGGCGGCCCCCCCCCAACACAATTCATGATCGGCAACGTGCCCCCCCCCCCCGCGAAGACACTTAAGATTGGCAACTGGCCTCCTTCTACCCCCAGCATCAACAGGAACTTCAGATCGGCAACGCGGTGCTCAGTCAAAAGCTTCCCTCTGACTGAACTGCCTAGGCGGAAACAGGAAGCTGAGTCAGAGGGAAGCTTTGGACTGAGCACCGCATTGCCAATCTGAAGTTCTGTTGATGCCGGGAGTAGGAGGCCTATTGCTGATCTTAAGTGTCATCGCGTAGGGTGGGGGGGGGCATTGCCGATCTTGTTGCCAAAATCAGAAAGGTGAGAGGAAGGGGGAGAGATGGACCTGTGGTGGATGGAGAGATTGAGGGAAGGGGGCAGATGATGGAAGTGGAGAGAAGGGGGAAAGAGAAGAGGGCAGATGATGGAAGTGGAGAGGTGAGAGAGAAGAGAGCAGATGATGGAAGTGGGGAGAAGAAGGAGAGAGAAGAGGAAAGATGATGGAAGTGGAGAGAAGGGGAGAGAGAAGAGGGCAGATGATGGAAGTGGGGAGAAGGGGCATATGATGGAAGTGGAGAGAGAGAAGAGGGCAGATGATGGAAGTGGGGAGAAGGGATAGATGATGGAAGTGTGGAGAGAGAAGAGGGCAGATGATGGAAGTGGGGAGAAGGGAGAGCAAATGCTGAATGGAAGTGGAGAAAGAGAACACATACTGGATGGAAGGAGGGATAAAGAAAAAGGACATATGCTGGATGGGGGAAGAAGATAGAATTAGTGAGATAGTGGTGGGGTGAAGGAAAGGGGTGGCATGCTATGGGTAGACACAGTGAAAAGAGAGAAACTGAGGACTGCATAGTAAGAAAGAATTTAAGTTAGACAGAGGCAGAAAATAAAGAAGGAAGACCAGAGAAGGAAAGGGAAGAGAGAGAGAAGAGAGAGATGTGAGAGAACGGGGAAGGAGACAGAGATATCAGATCTGAGTGGAGGAAATGAGAAGAGAGAGATGCTAAAAACCACAGGGGGAGGGAAAGAGAGATGAAAGGAGAAAGATACCAGACCATGAGGGAACAGAGGGAAGAAAATGGATGCCAGACCAAAGGGGGGGGGGGGTTTAGAGGAGAGCTGGCAGGGGGAGACAGACAGTTTCTGGAAGGGGCAGACAGTGGATGGAATGGGCAGATGCTGGATTGAAGAGACAGGGTAGACGCTGGAAGGAAAAGAGTGAAAAGAAGATAAAAGCAGAAACCAGAGACAACAAAAGGTAGAAAAAAATCATTTTATTTCTATTTTGTCATTAGAATATATCAGATTTGAAATTTATATCCTGCTAGAGAAATAACTGGGGACTGCAAAGCCCAGGCAGTGTTTCTTTAGCTAGATGGAAGAGGTAGAGAAAGAGGACACATGATGGAAGGAGGTGATAAATAAAAGGAGGACACATGATGGGGGAAAAGGATTGAGTTAGGAAAATACTGGAGAGGGTGAGGGAAAGAGGTAATGAGCTGTAGGTAGACCGTAAAAAAGGAAATTGATGAGAGGGTAGTAAGAACGTAATCTATATGGATGCAGAAAACAAATTGAAAAGGAAAATGAGGGAAGAAAGGAATTGCAGAAGAGAGGTGTGTTAGAGGGAAGGAGAGGAGAGAGATGCAAGACCAATGGAAGTGAAAGGAGAGATGGAAGGGGGAGGCATACAGTTTCTGGAAGGAGAGAAGATGCCATATAGGGGCAGAGAGATGGCAGACAGTGGATGGAAGGAAGAGAGTAACAAGAAGATGAGGAAAGCAGAAACCAGAGAAGACAAAGTTAGAACAAAAATTTTCTATTTATTTATTGCTTTAGGAGACATGTGTCACTGTTTCTGTGGTGTTGCATTGTATGCAGAGTCCAGCTTCTTGCTTGTTCAATTTAATCTTTGTCTAAGTATTTCTATTTTATCCTCCCTTTTATAAAACTGTGGAGCATTTTTTAGCACCAGCTGTGGTGGTAGCAGCTCTGATGCTCAGAATTCTATGAGCGTCAGAGCTGTTATCACCATGGCTAAAATCCACACTACAGTTTTGTAAAAGGGGGAGGGGTTAGTTTGTGATGACATATTCCATACTAGGTGAAGGTGTTTTCTGTGTTTTTGTGTTCGAAAGACATGATTTTCTGTTAGGATTGACAGTGTAGGATTGATCTGTACTAATCTGGCTTGTTTAGTTTTACAATGGGTGTATTGATGTTGTACTGCTCACTGCAGTATGTAAGATGCTGCCTTTTCCTAGGTACTCATGTATGACTTGTGGCTTGTAACTAAAAATCATGTTTTTCATACAGATGGGGGGGGGGTGGTAAAAAATGATGGGCGGGGTGTCACATATGCTAGGTACGCCACTGCTGAGAAGATAAGGAATAAGAGGTTAGCTTTCATAAACTTCAAAAGACCAAAGAAAGAGGAAGACAGGCAAAAATATTTGGAAAAGTTAAGAGAGATTGATTGACTAGTGAAGAAAACAAAGATGTAAATGGAAGAAAAAAATAGCTGACATGGTAAAACGAGGAGACAAGACGGTTTTTAGATATATCAGTGATAGGAAGAAGTTCAAAAGTGGCATTGTGAGACTCAAAGGTGAAGGGAAAAAATATGTAGAAGCCAATAAAGAAATGGCTGAATTGCTTAACAAATATTTCTGTTCGATGTTCATGGCTGAAGCGCTGGGAGCGGGACCACAGAAGACAAACGCGAAAAGGAATGAAGAAGTAATAGACCCTGATCGAATTTCAGAGGGTTGGGTTCATGAAGAGCTAGCTAAAATAAAGGTAGACAAAGCGATGGGGCGGAATGGTACATATCCAAGGGTACTGAAGGAACTTAGGGATGTTCTGGTGACTCTGCTGACTGACCTTTTCAATGAGTCTCTAGAGTCAGAAGTTGTACTAGAGGACTGGAGAAGGGTGGATGTGATCCCTCTCCACAAAAGTGGAAGTAAGGAATAAGGGAATTACAGGCCAGTAAGTCTGACTTCTGTGGTAAGCAAATTAATGGAAACACTTTTAAAATAGAGAATGGTGAAGCTTCTGGAATTCAGTGGATTACAGGACTGGAGGCAACATAGATTCACAAGAGGTAGGTCTTGTCAGATAAATCTGATCAATTTATTTGACTGGATGACCAGAGAACTGGATAGAGTGGGTGTGCTAGATGTGGTGTATTTAGATTTTAGCAAAAGCCTTTGACAGTGTTCCACACAGGTATCTAATAAATAAACTGGGTGCCCTTGGGATGGGCCCCAAAGTGACAGGCTGAGTCAGGAACTGGTTGAGTGGAAGGTGATAGAGTGTAGTGGTCAACGGAGATCGCTCTGAGGAAATGGATTTTACCAGTAGTATGCCTCAAGATTATGTTCTTGGGCCTGTTCTTTTCATAAAAATTTATAAGCGATATTGCTGAAGGGCTGGCAGATAAGATTTGCCTCTTTGTAGCAATAGAGTAGACACCTCAGATGGTGTGAATAACATGAAGAAAGACCTGGCAAAGCTTGAAGAATGGTCTGAAATTTGGCAGCTAAAATGTAATGCTAAGAAATGCAAGGTCATACATTTGGGCTGCAAAAACCCAAAGGAACAGTTCAGTTTAGGTTGTGAAGAACTTATGTGCATGACAGAAGAGCGGGACTTGGGTTTGATTGTATGTGATGATCTTAAGGTGACCAAACAGGTTGAAAAATAATGGTGAAAGCTCGAAGGATGCTAGGATGCATAGGGAGAGGTATGGCCAGTAGGGAAAAGGAGGTATTGATGCCTCTGTTTAAGACTCTGGAGAGACCTCATTTAGAATATTGTGTGTAATTCTGGAGACTGCACCTTCAAAAAGATAAAAAGAAAGGAGTCAGTCCAGAGGAAGGCTACTAAAATGGTATGTGGTCTTTGTTATAAGACGTATGAAGGCAAACTTAAAGATCTCAATCTGTATACTTTGGAGGAAAGGCGAGAGAGGGAAGATATGATAGAGACTTTTAAATACCTACGTGGCTTAAATGCACAAGAGTTGAGTCTCTTTCATTTGAAGGGAAGATCTGAAATGAGAGGGCATAGGATGAAGTTTAGAGGTGATAGGCTCAGGAGTAATCTAAGGAAATACTTTACAGAAAGGGTGGTAGATGCGTGAAACAGTCTCTCAGAAGAGGTGTTGAAGACAGAGACTGTGTCTGAATTCAAGAAAGCCTGTGATGCACCTGGGATCTCTTAGAGAGAGGAAGATATAAGGGTTACTGTGGAGGGGCAGACTGGATGTGCCATTTGGCCTTTATCTGCCATCATGTTTCTATGTTTGTATCTATTTTAAGAAATGTTAAAGAAACATTTGTTTTGCATTATGAAATATGGTACTAAGTGATAATTTAAGTAATTGTTAGAAATATATTAGCTCTGTAACATGAAATGTACTATCTGGTAATGTGTTGGGCTGCATAGCACAGCAAATTTTGATTAGTTTGTGGAGGTTGAATGAATTTCAATTGTTTTTATTGTTTATGTACACTTTTGTAATCCACTTTAGATAAAGGCAGACTAGAAATAAACCAAACTAAAACTAAACTAAACTAAGCTGTGGTAAGTACAGCAAGTACTTACTACAGTTTGGTTAAAGGATCCCTATAATTTGTGTAAAGCATTGACAGAATTCTTTATCTATTAACACAATGTTTGAAAAACTCCTTATGTGTTTGTTTAATGTTGACAATGACATTCATTCATATAGGTTGCATTAATTTCAAGCTACAAGTTATTTCACACTTTTCTTGATACTTTTCATTTCAGTGCTATGAAATGAAATGAAAAGTGTCAAGAAAAGTATGGTATAACTTGTAAGTTTCACAGCTCCACATCATTCTCTTCTTGGTTGGGCTGAGAGCTTTTCAGCGGCCCCTCGTAGGTCATAGATTTCACACATAAACATATTGACTTCAGGCCTTTTTTGTCATCCCATTGTCTTTATCTGTTGCCATAACACATCTGTTGCAACACTTTAATCTCTGGCTTTTCCTTCATTTCCTTTCAATGATCACATGTGCTTGAATCTTATTTTCTTCAATTTTGTTACAGTCTCTACTTTCATCACCATTCCCAATGGGAGGCTATTTCATGCACTCACCACCCTTTCTGGGAAGAAGTATTTCCTTATGTTACTTGAACATACAAACTATCACTGAATTAATGGAGAATCTAACTAGAGAGGAGTTGAGAGATTCCTGTTTAAAACTTTGTTCATTCTGTGCCAAGCTTTCTGGAAATTGCTGTAGGTGGCTTGGTGTGATAATGCTTTAGAAATTTGTAACTGCTCCAATGACTTGGAATTCTCTTCCTTTATATATAAGACTCAAACAAGATTTGCAGAAATTTAAGAGTAGCTTAAAGTGCCTTCTTTTTAAAGAAGCCTTTAACTGAAAATATAAAGTCCATTCAAGAGGTAATACTTTACGATTTCTGCCATCTCCAAAACAAGATTTCTAATAGCTCTCTTATTCGACCCCACTTCTGCCAGCAATCCTCTTCTTCCTATCCTCCTTATGTACTTCCCTTTTATGTACTTTTTCTTTAAAAATTGTATTTCCTCCCCTCTTTCCTATTGTTTCCCGTGGTTTTAAAAAGCAAGTACCCATGTAGGTCTGGTTAATGTATTATGTATATGTGATTTCTCTAAAATCATATTTTTATCTTTTGTACAACGCTTTGTAATTTGGAAAAGCGTTCAATCAAATAATATGAATAAACTTGAATAAACTTGAAGTACTGGAGAGGTCACACCAAATGATTTAGCTCTCAAACAGTCGCTTTCTGTTTCCTTGATTCATCTGGAATGCCACCTTCATTGAGGGGTAAACCTGTTAACTGCTTATATCCAGATGCTCCAGAAGAGAACTTTAATATGACAGGACTTTGTTGTGAATTTAGTATACAGATTTTTCTGGTGCTATCTTGTTCTTTCCCTTTTTGTTTCTTCTTTTATCCTCTTTTTACTAGGTTTTGATTTCAACATTTAGAAGGTTTGTTACAATATTGAACAGAATAATCATTTTTATTTTCTTTTATAAGATTTCCTTGTCTTTGTATATTTATATGTATTCCCCAATGATGTCAACTAAAATATAGGGAATGTCAACTTCTGCAGGTGCACAAATCAGTCCAAAAAAAGCAGAGCAGTCCAGGTCTTCAAACCAAAGGGAATTTAATGACACTCATATACATAAAATAATGTTATGACTCGACTCGACTCGACATGGGCTGTGTTTCGGCTAAAAAGCCTGCCTCAGGAGTCCTAGAATTTCATAACTGAATCAACTGTGTCTGAATTCAAGAAGGCGTGGGATTGGCACGTGGGATCTCTCAAAGAGAGCAAGAGATAATGGTTACTCTGGATGGGCAGACTGGATTGGCCATTTGGCCTTTATCTGCCATCATGTTTCTATGTTTCTAACTTGAATGTAGAAATAAAACATGCAAACTTGCATATTCAAAAAATTTATGTTTCAGTCTTTATCTATTGAATATGCAAGTTTGCTCATGTTTTATTTCTACATGTGAGTTGATTCAGTTATGAGACTCTAGGACTCCTGAGGCAGGCTTTTTAGCCGAAACACGGCCTATGTCAAGTCGATTATTTTATGTATATGACTGTCATTAAATTCCCTTTGGCATGAAGACCTGGACTGCTCTGCTTTGTGTTCCAAAAGCATTATTACTTTGTTTTCAGTTAAGGGCAATTTTTTGGGGGGAATACTACAATTATATGGTAAATGATGGCAGATAAACACCAAAATAGCCCATCCAATCTGCCTAGCAATGGTCCTTAAGTACCAAGAAATGTACACTTGGAAAGGTTGTCTGTGTGAGATCTTATGAACTCCAGAGGGAAGTTTTCCTTTTATTTACTTCATTAATTTATATTCTACCTAAAAAAAACTAGGTAGATTACAGTAAAATATTCAAAATAATTTACAAGCATACATAAAACAAACCATATCAAGACAAAATTAGATTGTGCTGAAAAGCTAACATTACTGTACCTCAGACAAGAGGATATGGTAGAAAAAAAAATCAAATGTGTTTTTAGAAGTTTCTGTTGTGCAATGCAAGTATGACGGCAAGTGTTATCAGTAAATTTGAGAGATTGACATCATGTTCCATGTACCCTGGCTAACAGCAGATGTTAATAACTGTCCCAGTAGACGTACAACTGTCTCATTTGGAAATGTTGGCCTAGAGCAGGATTTCTCAACCTGCGGTACGCGTACCCTAGGGGGTACTCGGGCTGATCCGATTCCTCCTCCTCCAGTCCACCACCGCCCCCCGCCCCTGCATTTAATTATCCTCTGCTACAACTCCGGGAAGGGAAGGGCCAGTCACATGCAGCAATTGCACGTCGCTGGCCCACAAGCCTTCCCCTCGATGTCAATTCTGATGTCAGAGAGAAGGTCCGGGGTTCGAGGTCCGAGAGGAAGAAACATTGGACTCATGGAGGGACAGAGAGAGATGTTTGTTGGGGAATGGAATAAGGTCTGGAAGAGAGGAAGAAGAAAGAAAGAAAGAAAGATATATATATATATATATATATATATATATATATATATATATATATATATATATATATATATATATATATATATATATATTGAATGCACAGTCAGAAGGAAGTACAATTAGAGACTCATGAAATCACCAGACAACAAAGGTAGGAAAAATGATTCTATTTTCAATTTAGTGATCAAAATGTGTCAGTTTTGAGAATTTATATCTGCTGTCTATATTTTGCACTATATTTGTCTAATTTTCAATAGTTGTTACTGAGGTGACATTGCATATTTTAAAGTCATCTGCCTTGACATCTTTGAAAACCCTCCAAATATAAATGATAACTAACATTTTCCCTGTGTACAGTGTGCTTTGTGTTTTTTAATTTTGTGGTTACCATTATGGTTTTTTGTTGTTTTTTTTTGTAAACTTATAACAGCACTTATCTTCAACAAATACTAAACAAAGTACTTTACACCCCCCCCCCCCTCTTTGGATGTGTGTAGAAATCATCTGGAAATTAAAGGTTAATCAGTTAATCAGTCTTTTGTATAACAAATGCCTCTAATGGACCCCATATTTCTTTAAACTGTTTACTATTACTCGATTGTTCTGCATTCATTCTCTCATATCTGTAATATAAACAGAGCTATTCTCACCAAAAGAAAAAATTTAAGCTGTCCCAGTTCTTCCAATTTCTTGTTATAATTTGCATGGCCACCCCTGTCATAATCAGAAAAAGTCTGTTTTTATAAATGTCTATTGGACTTTTAGCTTTCAACAATGTTTCAAATAGAACAACATCATAGGACAATGGTAGAGAGACACAGAGTATCATATTAATTTTTCCCCATATTGATTTCCAAAAATTGAGTATCACGGGACAATAAAATAATAAGTGATCCAGTGTCCCTACATCAAGATGACAGTGCCAGCATCTATTAGACTTTGAACTATCCAACTTTTGTAAACGAACTGGGTGGTCCAAAAAATTCTATATAACAAAAAGAACCAAGTTTGTCTCATAGATGCTGACGCTGTACATCTCATCCTCCAAGTCCAAATCTGTGGCCATTGTGCAGCAGAAATACGCTGCTTTGTTTCAATACTCCAAGTGTCTTTTAAGCTTGTTTTAGGTTTGTTTTTTTTGGCCAAATATTCAGATACTAATTTATACCACTTAGTGGCCTGATACCCTTGAAAATATGTCTGGAAATATAGGCCCTGCAAGCTATACTGATTTTTTAAGTTGCACCAATCAGGGAACCCTTTCTGAATGGCCTGTTTCAACTGCAACCATTTATAACTTTGAGACCTTGATATGCCAAATGATTGTTGCAATTGTAGTAAATGTACCATTTTCCCATTTGTAATCACATCATCTAAAATACGTATACCTGCCTGCAACCAATGCTTCCAGGTTACCATTATGTATTAATAAGATTATATTGTGTGTAGATGAAAAATGGATGGAAGAAATTGCAATACAATTAGTATTATTATTATGGGTGTGGAGTCAGGGGCAGAGTTTGGGCGGGTCTGGGGTGGGGGTACTCGGTTATTTGTTAGGCTTAGGGGGTACTTGGCTTTAAAAAGTTGAGAAATACTGGCCTAGAGAACCCAACATCCAGAAGGCTATCTGTGTCCCTCACCTAACTTATTAAATTAGTTTCATTGCCTTTTAGGGTTGTAAGTTCTGCTCTGTACATGTTATCATGAAGCCATAGGATTCAGGTCTGCATTACTTTCAAAAACCTAATAATTTCACACTCCATGACTAATCAAATTTAGATCAGTTAAGATCAGAAAGAAAGAATATATTTTTTTTAATGCTAGAGACAACATTTAGCTAGAACATATTCAGCACTACTAACCAGATAGACAGTGACTCCGAATATATGTAGACTGTGCTGCCACCAGTAGCTATCTCCCAAATTCTATAAGTGATGCTCAAAATTGCATGTACAAATTTGGGCTCATGCCCAATTTGAGTGTGCAGTTTAGTTGAATAATGGGCCAAATAGAGCCAATAATTGAGTGCTAATAAGCAATTATTTGTGTTAATTTGCAATAATTTTAATCTACTCATTTCATCTTGCTATGTCATGTAGCATCTCTTCTCCATGCTTCTCTCTTCCCTTACAATACAACATTTCATGCCTGTCTGTGTCCCTCTTTATCTTTCCCCCTATTCATGGAGTACCTTCTCTGTGTTTCTCATTCCTCCCCAGCCATTCAGTATATCTCGTCAGGTCTCTCTCTCTTCTTTCATCCATGCAGCATATCATCTGTGTTTTTCTTCCTTCTCTCAGGTCAGGCAGCATCTCCTCTCTCTTACTCCCCTGATCTAGAATCTCCTGGCTCTTTTTTCGCTTTCCATGTAGCATCTCCTCTCTTTGTCTCCCTATCCTGCCATTTAGGAGAGGAATAATATAAGTAATATAAACAGATGTTAACTTTGGGAATGCACTACTTCTATGTAATATGTAAGAACAGATACTTAAAGCATTTAAAGAAGAACTAGAATTTTATTTTTACAGAACAAATTTATTTATAAGATTAGGCAGGTAATTCAGTAATTTTTAGTTACAATTTAGGGATTTTTAAACAATGGAAATGTGCCACAAGATAAAATATTGTTAGATAAACAGAAGGATTAATTTAAGATGGATTAAAAGCAACTTACTATGATGAAGGCCCTTACTGGAAGAAGAGTTCTTCATTTGTAGAATAGCTGGGAGCACATGGAGCCAGTAAGGTGTATTTTAGAATGTCCAGTGGTGATCTAAAGAGAAAGAGCTTAAGTGAATCCCCTTTTTATGGACCCTAGAGGCTTGAAGTCAGATCTAACCCCCAAGTCAGAAATAATTCAAAAATAGGGCTAGATTCACTAAGCAAACCGATTGTGTACCGATTAGTTTGCAACCTCTTTGCAACCCGATTTTACTCTGGCCTGATTCACTTACCTCTCCTCCGATCCATGCATGCAAATGAGGGGAACAGCATGCAAAGTAGGCAGAGATGCAATTCACTACAGAAATCTTGCAACCGACTAGGCTGGCCGATCAACACAAGAAGCGATTGCTGAAAACCAGTCGCTGAGGTCCTTTCTGACTGCCTTCTGCCGCCCTGCTCTCTGCCCTGCCTCTCTGCCCCAATCTCCCGCCCTGTCTCAGCCCCGATCTCCTGCCTGCCCCGATCTCATTCTCTGCCCCAAATCTTTCCTGCCTGCTGACCCAACTCGATGCCCTGCTTTTGCCCCAAATCTCTCCTGCCTACCGCCCCAACTCAACGCCCTGCATTTGCCCCGAATCTTTCCTGCCTACTGCCCCGACTCTCCTGCCCTTCTCCGCACTGCGAGCCTGTGGTTTTAACCTGTGGATTTAAAGCGGGCTAAAATCACAGGCTCGCTGGGTTAGTAAAAGGTTAAAAAAAATTTGTGGCTCTCTAGACGGCTCTTAAACACATGCACAGACCATCTACAGATGGTCTGCGCATGTGTCGGGATTGCACACTAGCGATCCGTGTGGTTGGAAGGAGACATTCCTCCGATCGCCCTCATTTGAACTTTTTTGTTTTCTGAATTTGTCAGGCCGGTATGGATCGGCTACAGATCGGGGAAGCAAATGAGGTTTAGTGAATCTAGCCCTTAGTTTCTGTTCTGGGTGGGTGATGACATCTGATTTGGCTCCCTAGCTGGGCAGCTTTGATTGGATTTCAATAGTGTCAGTTTGGAAATGTCCAGTAGCTTTTGTTTTATCCCAACCTCTGATTGCGAAGTTTTGATAAGGTTTAAAAGAGAGTCATTGTCTTGGAGTTTCAGGTCCCAACCTCTGATTACTAAGTATTGTTCATGTAGACTGGAGTAGTTAATACTTTTGCTTCATTGATTGTGGTGAGGAGATACTGCTGCAACACCCAGCCATCCTTTGTTAACTACTGAATGGGTACTTAACTTCTCTTGGCTTCATGCTAGCTAGAGTTAATAGATCCAGCAAAAAAAATCAATCATATCATGCTACATCTTCACCTTCCCCACCCTCTTCCTCTCACCCCATAATATAACTTCCTGTATTGGGGATGAAGAGGAAGGAGACTGCCAATGCAGGCAGGGTGACTATAGCCCAAAATTAATTAAACTAAACTAAATCAATTACCATATGGGTGATGTTTTTTTGTGCTACATACAGAAATGCATTGGTAATATTGGGATAAAAAATTGTTGATTTTTAGAACTTGTCGCTCATATGGAAAAAAAATTAGCATGAACCAGACCTCTCCTTAGAAGAAGCATTGCTAGGGAGGTTTAGCAATAGCAATTGTGACTTAACCTATAGGGTGCCCTTTATCACTGGTGCCCTGGACCAGAGCATCACCTGGTCCATAGGTTAAGCTTATCCTGGCTGGAGGGCCTGTCTTTAAGGCTCAGGTGATTATTCTTTCCTGTTACCTCAGAGGTGGATTCTATGGTTCACAGATCAAGCTTGTTCTGATGCTTCCTGTTGGGTCTGGAACTGCTTTTTGGTTTTTGGTCACCCCCTTTATTTCATATTTCTGAGTTTCTTTATATGAGGGAATATAGACACCCTTACAGCATACAGTATTGAATATTTAGTCTTTTAATTTTGTCCATGTGTGCCTTTGATATCAATCATTAACAGAATTTAGATAGCGCTGACAATATAGTGATGTTTTTAAGAATTTGTAAAACTGCATATGGAAAATATATCTTCCTTCTAATGTTGCCTTACTGTTTAATTCATTTTCACCAAAATGCTCTGAAAAACACATGAAAAATGTTCATTATATTAATGTCTTTTGGAATAGAAAAGCTAATTCCCTTTTGCATAGCCTGAAGCCTAGTGATTTTAACATACTTTTTCCAGCTAAATGTTCCACTTTTGGATATACTATACATCTATGACAATACTCAGCCATTAATATTGAGTTTTAAATAAGTACATGGGCTCTACTGTATTTGCAAGATACATGCCTTTGATTTTTCCAAAGTTATACTAGCATTCTTGTTTACTCTGTATGCATGTCAACAGGGATTATGGAAAGGTGACATTAAGACTTGAGGAAAATGTTTTTTATAATATTTCAAAGCTACTAGTTTAACATATACTCTTATTGCAACTAGTTGTCTACTTTTATGAACTCTACTATCTGCTGGATGCTGATCTGTGATTGCCTCTCTCATTAAGACAAAAAATTTGTGTGCACTTAAATTTGTTGCTTCAATAATTGCATAATACATTTAACCACAATGCCACAGGTGAAAACCCACATGTCTATATTTTTAAAAAAGGGGTAGTACCTAAAAGATAAATATAAAAGGTCACCATACTATGTTTTGTTATTTTATGTATCACCATATTTTGTTAACTATGTTTGCCATCTCTATCAGACAATGGTTGCCTTGCTATTTTATACCATAAGATGTCTGAGAGTGTAGTGCAGAGATTATAACTACAGCCTCAGCACCCTGTGATTGTGGGTTCAGGCCTCCATTGCCCCTGTAACTCTGAGCATGCCCCATTGCCCAAGTACATAACATTAGCATTCGCATTCCCGTCACCTGCAAGTGAAAGCTAATCACCATCAATCAATAATCACACAACTCAGGTTTATTGGAATAAATATTTGGCTGCAGCTTTATTATCTAGCTCCACTTATAATACAATCTGTGTCCAAAAACCAACAAACCCCCAATGCATATTTCACACATCCCCAGGGAGCTATTCGGTGTCGAAACTAGCTTCCGTTAAGTCTTTAAATTTATAACATTCCCCCAAATATGACCCATGATGACGCAAGGCCATGCTTCCCCTCCCCTCCCCCCAAACATGACCCATGGTGACGCAAGGCTATGGTTCCCCTCGCAGCGGTATTGCATACGAGTGTTACATTTATTTATTTATTAACTGCTCATCTCCCAGATCCAACTGGGCCAAACCCCATTTTACGCCCCACCCAAAGCTGCGACCACCTCCCCCCAACCCCATAAGCTCCACCAAACCCACCCAAGTCGACATATAACATGTACACCCCCCACCCTACCCCACAGCACTGACACAAAACATAACACCAGCACAAATGGGAGGGAGGGAGGGAGGGATAATCTTTTCCTGAAGAGACTACTCTACTGTTCCCCTTTCCTCACATAATTCACTCCAGCTGCCACAACATCCAACCAATCACTGATTGCTCCACCCCATCACCTTAGCAACCTCCCTAATCATTTTTCTTTCTTACAAGCTCTGTCTATTAACCCTTTCTTACCTCCTCTTATAAACTTGTCAATCCTTATTCTACAAACCCTTGATAACACCTCATTTATTCCCCTTACCCTCTATCTCCCCTCCCCCCATCATTCAATAAATATTACCAGCCGGTGACATCAGCTCAGCTAATGTTATATCACACCAGATGAATCTGGTGTTCTTCTGTAGATAGCTTGTGAGC
This sequence comes from Geotrypetes seraphini, assembly GCF_902459505.1. NCBI lineage: Eukaryota > Metazoa > Chordata > Amphibia > Gymnophiona > Dermophiidae > Geotrypetes > Geotrypetes seraphini. Next base: position 165,993,344 of record NC_047085.1, read on the forward strand.
CTATTGGGACAGATAGGGAAAAATGCTTGAGTGCCTGAATAAATTTGTGTAACTGTTCTGTGCTCATCTGAGAGAATGCTATGGAATATAATATTGAATAAATAAATATTAGAGAGGTTTTTTTAATTTGTAGAAGTATTTATTGAAACTCAGGAACAGTGTTCCCTGATAATATAAATATCAGCAAAATAGACAACAATAGTGAGTAGCCACCATGAGGCACTCCCAAGTTATTTGGTAACCTAACAGTGACAAATTAAAACGTTTTGTTGTGTAACACCACACCCGGGGTGGGGGGGGGGGGGTGACCAAGTAAACAAACTTTTACCACAATATTATATTTCCCAAATACGTAGATCACAATTCACGTCCATATCAAGCTCTAATAAGAAATTGCAAAATGAAAGTAATCATTCAAGATCTTAAAGAGAACTCAAAAGACTTCAAATACAATTAAACTGCAATATGTTCCCTACAACCATTTCAGGATCCTGATACAAAATTTTCCAACTACAAAGGATCCAAAAAAAAAAATTAATATATATATATATAAAGAAACATAGAAAGATGACAGCAGAAGTCTGCCCACTCTACTGACCCACCCCATTAAGTCTGAGTAGTAATGACCTAGTTCCTTAACTCGACCCTCGTAGGGATCCCACTAGGGCATCCCATTTATTCTTAAAGTCAAGCACGCTGGTGGCCTTGATCACCTGCTCTGGAAGCTTGTTCCAGTGATCTACAACCCTTTCTGTGAAGAAATACTTCCTTACGTCACTATCGAATTTCCCTCCTCTGAGTTTGAGCGGATGCCCCCTTGTGACCGAGGGTCCTTTGAGAAAGAAGATGTCTTCTTCCACCTCGACACGTCCCGTGATGTATTTAAATGTCTCAATCATGTCCCCCCTCTCCCTGCGTTCCTCTAGAGTGTAGAGCTGCAATATATATATAGCTTGCCTTGAAATGTAACCAAACTAGTACAAGGTACCATGTTATAGAACATGAAGCTCTTTGGTCACAATTCATTGCTATGTCCTCATATACCGGTAGGTGTCCTTTTACTAAGGCACGCTAACTGATTTAGCACACGCTAAATGCTAAAGTGCCCATTATATTCTATGGGTGCCTTAGCATTTAGAGCACACTAATCTTTAGTGTGCCTTAATAAAAGGACCTCATAAAGAGAAGTCCAAAATATTCTAAACATACCTTACCAGAAGCAAAGGGTTACAGATACACCAACCAGGAGAGGTGAAAAAGTAATGGAGTGGCATAGATAAAGCTGAACTTACTAGAGAGAAGTTGTAACAATGATACTTTTATATTGCATCTTACTTACAGATCATATTGTAAGTGGGTTATTGATGCAGGTGTTTCACCAGTATCTGCATCCAGAATATCTTGTTTAAAGGAACAGAGGTCATGATCCTGTCTCCTTAATATGAGTTCACCTTCCCTGCATAAGCCAGGGTAGAATGTGAGATGCCAGAGGTATGTTGGATGTGTGAATTACACCTCAAACAGACCACACTGAAATTCAAGGAAGTCCACTACATATTATTGAACAAAGAAAGGAATGTGTTATAGGCCTTATCAGTGTTTCAGGGAACATGACAAACCCAGTCAAGAGCCTACTAAGGTACACCCATGCAACATATGGCTTCACATCATGCATGTCAAGTGATCAGTATTGAGGCAGATTTAAGGAGTGGTTTAGCACCACTGCAAGCCATAGTATGCAGTTCTGAAATTTTTGGGGGAAAGAACTTTAAATCCATGCATGCAATAGGGCAATATTATTTATTTACAGCTTTTTGAAAAATCACTCAAAATAGTGTACAGCAAGAGTCACCTGTACAAAGGGAAAACTCAAATTCAGCAGTAAAAAGAACCTGCGAATAAAATTACATTCTTTAGCAGCGGTCTCAAACTCAAACCCTTTGCGGGGCCACATTTTGGATTTGTAGGTACTTGGAAGGCCGCAGATAAAATAGTTAATGTCTTATTAAAGAAATGACAACTTTGCATGAGGTAAAACTCATTATACTTTACAAATCTTTCCTTAATTGCTTCTGATAATTTCAGCTATACACAGCTGAAAGCAGTGCAACATACAGAAAGTAAAGTTTAGATAGTTTTTCACTTTCTGCATGTTGCAGTGCTTTCAGCTGTGTATAGCTGAAATTATCAGAAGCAATTAAGGAAAGATTTATAAACTACTAGTGTTTAAGCCCGTTACATTAACGGGTGCTAGAATATATGCCTGTCTGTCTTTCTTTATTTATGTCTTTCTCCCTGCTCCTGTCTCTTTCTTCCTTTCTTTCTGACTCTCTCCCTCCTGCTATTTTTCTCTCTCCCTCCCTGGCACCCTTTGTCTGTCTGTCTGTCTTTCTTTCTGTCTGTCTCTCTGGTCCCTTGTGTGTCTTTATTTCTGTCTGTCTCTCTCCCTGGCCTCCTTTGTCTGTCTGTATTTCTTTCTGTCTCTCTTCCCCCCCCCCCCCCCCACTTTCCTTTGCAGAAGCAGCAGTGATATTTCCCTTCCCCTCCAGATCCCTGTGAAGTAGTAGCAGCATTTTCCCCCACCCCCATTCCCTTCTCTCTCCCCCCCCCCCCACACTTTCCTTTGCAGAAGCAGCACTGGTATTTCTCTTCCCCTCCAGGTCCCTGCTGAAGCAGTAGCAGCATTTTCCTCCACCCCCATTCCCTTCTCTTACCGTGAGCTGTCCTGCTCTGTTCGGCCCCTCCCCCTTCCCTTCCCGCAGGCTGGCCTGCAAGTTTTCAAAGTACCGGCGACTCTTCTCACGATCCCCGTGGTGGCTGATCCTTCTGTAAAGAGCAGCCTGCGATCCCGTGCGTCAGAGGGAACGTGCTACCGAGGGTGGAGAGCAGCCTGCGAGGTTCGCTAAAGCCGGACACCATCGCAGGCTGCTCTTTACAGGAGGATCAGCAGCAGCAGCGGCGGCGGCAGCGGCTAGTTAGGGCGGGAGGTGTGTTCCCTGCTAAGGACGCGCAGGGAGAGAGCTTGCCTGGCTTCCATGGCGAGTGAGGGCGGGAGGAGGGGAGTGGCCAAAATATTCCCTGCCGCTGGATTGGCTGCCACGGATCAGAAATCACAGCGGCAGGGATCATGAAATTTCAAGAGTGCATGCACGCTCTAGGGTTTTATTATATATGATAAAGAGTTTCACCTCATGCAAAATTATGATTTAGATTCTAATCTAAAGTATCAACTGCAAGCGACAAGATTTTGGTGTACTCCTCTAAGCTTTTTGTAGAGGGGAAAATCAATATCCGACTTGTGCCTGGAAAACTTTGTCTTAAGTGTCCGGTGGTCGCGTCCACAACCGCCTTCAGCTCACACCTCCTCCAGCACTGGACACAACTGCTATCTTACATCAAGAAGTCATTGCCAGGAGAGGTGACAAATTTTGCAAGAGTTCACGAGATTACATACACACGCACAAGCTGTACTGTCTCTAATGGATACCTTACAATCTGGAACGTTGCCTGCCTCACTGCTGTAACCTCATGCAAGCGCTTTCCTGTGTCTGTACGCGATTGTCCTCTCCACTCCACCTCACAATCACGTACTGGTGCAGGAAAGCGCTTGTGTGAGGTTACAGGAGTGAGGCGGGCAACGTTCCAGAACAATAGTAACAATAGTACCTGGTGGGCTGTATGTGGCCTCTGGGCCATGAGTTTGAGACCACTGCTCTATAGCATAGTATGCTATTTCCAAAGTCAATACACCACACATTACAACATCTTAATAGACAGCACAGGGGTGAAGCAGAGGTGGAACATATGGATAAGAGAGTAGGTGGAACATGTAGATACAGACTAACAGGACTTTAATAAGCATGCCTAAGGCGAAAGTGTACAACAAGTAAAGGAATGAATGAGTGAGTCGGATGACAGGGGTAATGAGTGGATCCCTGATGAAGCTAAGGCGAAACATGTCGGGTCCAACCACTAAAATCACCAAAGTGTGAAGAAGGGTGACTATTATCAAGATCAGTAAAAAACTTAAAAGCTAAAATAACTAATAAAGATAAAATTGAAAATGAAGTAACACATTGAGGACTTATACTAAAAAAATTAAAAAATTGATAAAGCTGAGAGCCTTGACCAGTGAGAATCAACAGAGCATTCTCCCCGGAAAATAGTACCTTAAGGGACGGAGGAGTGGTGGTGTTTTCTGAGGTCTTTGGCAAGACAGCTGATATGATTGTGACATATAAGAGATGAAGGAGGTTGAATAAGAAAATAATATCTTAGAGTATTATTTGAAAAGGTGCTGTGTAAACTCTAAGGGAATATTTGAGCCATTGATTTTTATTATTGATAATGGGAGAGTGTGACACAGTGGTTAAAGCTAAAGCCTCAGCACTCTGTAGTTGTGGGTTCAAACCCATGCTGCTCCTTGTGACTCTGGGCAAGTCACTTAATCCCCCCATTGCCCCAGAGCCCACCAGGACAAATAGGGAAAAATGCCTGAGTACCTGAATAAATTCATGTAAACCATTCTGAGCTCCTCTGAGAGAACAGTATAGAAAATTGAATAAGTAATTTAAAAGACAAAATTGCACATTAGAACCAGATCACCTTTTTCAGTTGATATAGAGCAAGGTGGCAACTATTTAAGGCCCCCCTTTTAATGAAACTTCATTAGGCTTTTTTTTTTTATCACCAGCCACTGTGCTATTAGCTCTAACGCTTATAGGAATTCTATGAGCATCGATCCAAGATGGCGTTTTGAACAGATGCTAGGTGGTGAGCTTTGTGCTAGCACTGTTCCACAAGCCCTCCTTCCCTTTACCTGTTTAACGACCTGTGCGGCTTGTCCGTGTGATTCTTGAATATTGCTGGCAGCTGCTTATCTCTGCCGGTGTTCAAATTTTTTCTGCGGGCATCGTACAGTGCTGCGGGACCAAGCATGGAATAGCCCCGAATGGGGAAGAGAAAGGGAACTACATAATAATAATAATAATAATAATATTTTATTTTGTATACCGCCATACCCAGGGAGTTCAAGGCGGTTCACAACAGGTAGATGAATTACATACAGTGCGATTCGAAAAAAAGAAGAACATAACAAGGCAATCGTGGGGACAAACTCGTTTACATAAACGATTTAGGAGGGGGAAGGGCTAAATACGGGATACATACAGTGTGCTGCAGTAGGATACAATAGAGTTTAAGAGAGGAAATTAGATAAGAGCATATTAGATGGAAAAAGGGGGGGGGCAACCAACCATGGTCTATTCCTCCAGTTGCTGGAAGTTCCAAGACCTTGGTGCAAACAACGCTGGATGGTGGATTCTCTCGCCAGCCCAAGGAGATGCCCCCGACTCTGACAGGTATGACAGGCTCGCCGAACCTTAGTGACGATCGGATTTCCTAAGGTAAACTGGGTAGATCCCTCCTCTTCAAAATCACCGGCCTCTGGAACGACCTCACTGTCCCGCTGCGGAACCTGGACTCCCTCCAACTATTCCGAAAACAACTGAAAACCTGGCTTTTCTCTAGCATATAATAATCTCTTCTCCTGATTACGTCCCCTCTTTTTATGCTTTGTAAACTCTTTCTCTTCTCATATTTTTTAAACTCTGTAAACTGTGTCGAGCTCCACTTCAGTGGAGAAGATGCGGTATATAAACCTAAGGCTTAGTATAGTTTAGTTTAGTTTAAGCCCGATTCAGGAGCAAAGTCCTGTCCAACCAGGAAGCAGCCCCACAGAGAGAATGGCTGAACAGCTCACCCTGGAAGGTGGATTGATGTCTAGCCCCAGAGAAGCAGTGGGAGGAGAAGTAATGGAGGAAGAAGTCCCTACTGGTGCCCAGACATCAGAACTCAAAGCAGAGGCAGGAAACTCTATTGTGATTAACAACATTCAATTAGGACAATTGACTAAGCCAGCAGTAGTGAATTTAGAGGAAATGTGGAGGGCTATAGAAATCATGGACTCTAATCTCCAGAAAGCGATGATTAAGGTACAGGCGGACTGTGTTTCTGTCAGCTCTCAGGTTGGGGCCCATAAAGAAAAGTTAAGAGAACAAGCAGATGAAATAAAAAAATACATGAAGAACAGATTACTCAAATAAAAAAGGTAGAAATGGAGATTAAGAGAGATCTTTTATTTTAAAAAAACTAGAATATATGGAAAATAAGCAGAGAAGAAACAATTTAAGACTTTTAAATTTTCCCAAATCTCCAGTATTTTCTCCCTTGAGATGGTGCGTAAATATTTGAAAGAAATTTTAATGATTCCACAAGATAATTTGCCGCCTATTACTGCAGCTCAATATATATCTACAGGGAAGAAACAGGATAATTCTACTCCTGTTGAAAGGGGAAAAACGGAGAAGGGAGGAATGAATTTAACAGATTTTTGGGATAATTCTTTGGAAGTAGTCACGGAAAGGATAACTCTCTTGGTAACGTCTGCCTTGGTGCATGACAGAGACTTTATATTTAAACTTTACTTCAGACATATGAATGATAAGTTCTTTGGCTCTGGCAATCCAGATTTTTCCTGATATTGCTCAAGCGACACAGAAGAGATGGAAATAATTTCTTCTTTATAAGCTCAGAGCCTTGGCTCTAGGTGCATCCTTCATTTTGAAATTTCCAGCAAAATGCTGTGTTTCACTACAAGGAAAACATTTGTTATTTTTTGAACCAAAGCAATTGTTGGAATTTATATCAGCCAAGGGAGGGGTGGGGGGGGGAGTGGTGATTGGTCCAATAGCTCTACCAGCAGTTTAAGTCCAGGCTATTAGGGGTTCCCATCATTGTCTCCTGAGCTATTTTTGTAATTAATAAGTATATTTCCTTTATTATTATACTAATATTGGACCCCATATTTTTAAGTTTGTGGACTAAATAATCTATACTATTTCTTTTCCTTACATTACTGTTGTAAGTGATGTTAGGTGTATTAATTTTCTTTTGATTAATGGTGTAAATCTGTACTCAAGTATTGAAGTGCTTGTTTAATAATTTGAAAAATTGAATAAATAATTTTTTTAATAAAAGGAATTCTATGAGCGTCAGAGCTTTTACCACAACAGCTGGTGATAAAAAGAGCCTAACATGGCTTTCTAAGAAGCTACAATCCATCTTGGATAACAATACCACCTTATCACAGGCTTTGGGTGATAGTCCTATCCTGGTGTACTGATAGTCCCATTTCCTTCAATGGACAAACAGAAACAGATAAAATGACATAAGAAAAAGAGCATAAAATCTGTCCAACCTGCCATCTATACCAATGATTAATCTCTAGGAGTCACCACCCAAGAAAACAACCCAGGTGCCATCATGAACAGTATGTTGAAGTCTTCTGTTCAGTGTGCAACAGCCCCAAAAAAACCAAACAGAATGCTTGGCATTGTTAGCCAATGGATAGAAAATAAGACAAATAATATAATGCCTATGTGTCACTCCATAGTGCTCTGAACTCTCACCTTAAATATTGGATTCAATTCTAGTCACCATCTCTCTCTTTTTTTATCTTTATTTAGTTTTCAAAGCCAACAAAAAGTGCAATACAATATACATACAAATAATAATAATCAAATAAGCACTTATAATCAATCAGTATCAATACACAAATAAAACTCCCTCTCCTATCCAACATTTTCCATCAGGGAATAATACCAAACAAAAAATATACCTCCCCCCTCCCCTGGATGTGTGGGTGCTAAAACAATGGGAAATAAAGATAAAGGAGAACTGTACAACAGACGTCAATGGATCCCAGATTAATTTGAATATCTTAGTATGCCCTTGCATGTCAGCATTCATTTTCTCATACTTATAACTTAAGCATAAATTTGCCCACCAAAAAGTAAAACTAATGCGATCTCAATTTTTCCAGTTGCGTGTAATCATTTGCATGGCTATCCTGGTCATAATAAGGAAAAGCCGACATTTATATCTATCCAATGAGGGTTTAAGATGCAATATCATCCCACATATGACTACCTCATACGTCAATGGAATCGATGATTCCAGTATGGTATTAATTTGTTCCCATATTGACTTCCAAAAGTTGAGTATCAAAGGACAATAGAACAGCAGATGATCCAGTGTCCCTATGATGTGAGCTTTGCAGTTTGGCTTTATACAATGGGTTCTCAGACCAGATGGTTTGAGGTGTAGTTTCCTAAGTCAGGCAAGGAGATTTTGGCAGCAAAGTCCATTGATTACAAATGTGAATTTTGGTGAGAAATTCATTGGTCAAAATTATATATTAGGGTATGAAATGCGGCTGGAATTTGTTGGAACAGTTCTGATGCTGGAGTTGCCTCTTGGTCATCATCAATCTTCTTTCTCCATGATTTTTATGACCTCAAATCTAATCATATGACTAGCTGCCTTTGCATGGAGGGCTATAGCTGATTTTTACATGTAATAGAGCTTATGGTGTCTCATAAGATTCTGGTCTCTTAAGCCTTTTCTTCTATGAGAAAAGTTCCAGCCCCTTAATCATTTTGGTTACCCTTCTATGAGCTTTTTATAATTTAAATTTATCGTTTTTGAGATGTATGCACCAAATGGGGTTCGTCGCTCAAAGACATTCTTCAAATAACACCAGACTGGCTTTTCTTATGTTAAATTTGATGAAAGCCATGGATGATCCAGCCTTCTCTGTGTCCTTGGATGCAGAAAAGGCCTTTGATAGAGTGGAATGGACCTTCATGTATCAAGCAATGGATTGGTTTGGTATTGGTTCTAGAATTATACAAATGATTCAAACCTTCTGCCAGATTATATATAAATAATACTTTTTCAGAAGGTTTTCATCTGGAGAGGGGAGTTAGATAAGGGTGTCCATTTCATATTGTTCTGGAACCCTTGCTATTGGCTATTCAACAGGCAGAAGAGATACAGGATATTCCTTATGCAGGTCGGGAATATAAGGTCTCTGCTTATGCAGATGATATTTTGCTTCATTTGAGGAATCCTGAATCTACCATTCCGCATTTACTAGATTTGATTAACCAATTTGGAAAATTTTCTGGATATAAAATAAATTGTAGTAAATCGGAGGTTCTTCCGCTAAACGTACAAAGGGGCATAATAAAAAAAAACGTCTAAGTCCGCTTTTGGCTTAAGGCCTTAAACGTTGAAAGTAGAAGCAGGGAAAATGTCCATAATCAAAAAAACGTCCAAATGGAGATATTTTTGGTTATGGCCTGCCTCTACATTCAGCTGTTTAAACGCCCAGACCACCACTACGTCTACACTTATACCTCCACAACGTCTACACTTATACCTCATAATGAACCAAAAAAACGCCTAAGCCCCAAATGTCCAACACAAGGGGTTTTAGGCGAAGGAAGAGCCAGTCCTTCGCCTAAAAGCTGGATTCTGTAACTGATGTCTGTCAAAAACAACACCGGTTACAGAATCCACCCCCACACGACATCGGAGCAAGAGGGAGCCCAAGCCCTCTTGCCCCGTGGCACCCCGACCTTCCCCACGATATCGGGGCAAGAGGGAGCCCAAGCCCTCTTGCCCCGCGGCACCGACGACCCCCCCAATGATATTGGAGCGGAAGGAAGCCCAAGCCCTCTTGCCCCATGGCACCGACGCCCCCCACCCCCGACGATATCGGGACAGGAGGGAGCCTAACTCCTCCTACCTAGGCGGACCCCCTACCCCCCACCCCCCACTACAATATGGGCAGGAGGGATCCCAGGCCCTCCTACCCTCGACACAATTCCCCCCCCAACAACCGCCCCCCTGAGCCCCCAATCAGCCCCCCCTGCTGACCCATGACCCCCCGCCGACCCCACGACCCCCCCACCCCCAATCCCACCCCCCATACCTTTGAAATGTTGGCCGGACGGATGGGTGCCAAGCCCGCCCATCCAGCAGGCCAGCCGGCTCCAGAATGGGGCCGGATTGGCCCAGGCAGCTGAAACCCCGCCTACAGGTGGGTCGCAGCAGTTCGGGTAGAGGAGTGATGGCATCGCGGTAGGGGAGATGAGGCATCTCTCCTGCTGCGATCATTGCTGTAGGGGGTAGGCAGGTTGCTGGGGCCGCTGAGCTGATCGCAGCAGCCACAATCAGCTCAGCGGCCCCTTTTTCGGCACTTAGACCTGTTTTGACTTCGTCTAAGTCAAAAACGTATAAGTGCCGACTAGGCAATCCGCCTAAGGTTTTGGTTATACCTGCTGCACGCCTAGGTCTAGGTCGGCCCACCTCCCGCCCACCGCCCACCCTTTCCCCTCCTCTAAAAACGCCTCTTTTCTCTGTGCGTCTAGAAGCAGGGGAAAGGCCTAAGCTGGTTTTAGATACGTCTAAAACCAGCTTTGATTATGGGTACTTGGACGATCAGACTTTTTGATCGTCCAAGTAGCCATTTAGGACACTTTTTAGATGTTTTTTTTTTTAAATTATGAACCCCACACTGTCCAAAAGGATTATTTGATTCATTCCCTTTTCTTTGGAAGGATGAGGGTATAAAATATTTAGATATTTGGATTCAAAAATGTTGGAAGAGACAATCAAAGTAAATGAAAAATCCATATTGATAAAGGTCTCAGAAATGTGTGAGAAATGGAACCCACTACATCTGTCTTGGTGGGGGAGAGTCCAAACAGTTAAGATGATGATTTTGCTTGTGATTTGCTACCAAATGGGTATGTTTCCAGTTTATTATCAGGGATCCTTTTACAAGAAGTTGAATAGCATTCTTACCAAATTTATTTGGCTAGATAAAACTACTAGAATTGCTTTAGTATCTTTACAAAAACCAATTGCGGCGGGTGGGGTAAATTTCCCAAACTTTTATAGGTACCATCAAGCCTATATACTGCGTCAGGGTATGTATTGGATCCTTCCTGAGCTCATGGAACATCATCCTGAATGGTTGTACTTAGAGTGGCAATTATGTCCCCATTACGGTTGTCTCATGTGTTGAGTATCAAGTTACCTAGTTATGTTAAGGACAATAATATTTTATTTCACACCTGGAAAACCTTGAAATTTATTGACAATTTAACAGAAATTCCAGTAGAGATTCAAATTGGCGAGTCTAAGATCGCCTGGAAGCACTGGATACAGGCAGGCATACGTACATTAGATGATGTTATATCAAATGGGAAAATGCTTGATTTTTCACGACTGCAACAATCTTTTGGTATTTCAAAGTCTCAAAATTATAAGTGGTTGCAGTTGAAGCAAGCCATTCAGAAAGGGTTCCCTGATTGGCGAAATTAAAAAAATCATTATAGCCTGCAGGTCCAGTGCTTCCAGATAGATTTCCTAGGACATCAGGCTGCCAAGTGGTCTAAATTAATATCTGAATTCTTGAATAAAAAACCAAAAACTAGTCTTAGAGACATTTGAAGTAGAGAATGACACGGTGACAAAATTCATCACCGTTCCCGTCCCCGCGGATAACCGCGGTAAACCATCTTCATGTCATTCTTTAAGGAGAGAAGGAAGAATCAGAGTATGAATGGCCACAACCACTGACCCGCAAGCTTTGCTTTGAAGAATGCTGGTGTAGAAGGACTGAGGTTGAAATAGACACTAGAAAATGACATGGGATTATTTCTCGCGGTTATCCGCGGGGACGGGAATGGTGATGAATTTTGTCACCGTGTCATTCTCTAATTTGAAGCATTGCGATAAAGCAGCAGATTTCTGCGTCTCAATGGCCATAAATTTGGACTTGGAGAATGAGATGTACAGCGTCAGCATCTATGAGACAAACATGTTTTTTTTGTTACATAGAAGTTTCTGGACCCCTGTTTGTTTGCAGAAATTAGATAGTTCTAAATCTAATAGATGATGGCACTGTCATCTTGATTTATGGTTGAAACATCAGTTCCACTTACTCACATGCAGCAAGATCTGGGCAACTGCAACAATCATAAAGCCTTAAGAGATTAAGACTCATGTATTATCCTGTTTTGTCTTTGAGTGCATCTTTCAACTGTGCATCCTGGGAGCTTTAGTTTCCGCACTACTGGGCTAGAGAGTTGCGCGGGGACAGAAATCCCACCCGTCCCCGCCAAAGTCCCACCCGTCCCCACCCGTCCCCGTGAGGAATCCCACCCGTCCCCGTGAAGATTCCCTCCGTCCCCACCCATCCCCGCGAGGAATCCCCTCCGTCCCCACCCGTCCCCGCGAGGAATCCCCTCCGTCCCCGCCCGTCCCTATAAACTTCAGAAATAGTTATTTCATTTAATTATGCTACTGAATTAAAGGCTCTGGTAGAAACCCATTTACAAATAAGCAAAAAGACTTTATTAATTTGAAAATATTAATTTGCAAATGGGTTTCTACCAGAGCCTCTAATGTTTATAAATTTTTATCAACACAACTAATATACTACTTTATCCTGAAGCAAAATAAAAAAAAAGAAATATAATTATTTTCCTACCTTTGTTGCCTGGTTTCTGCTTTCCTCATGTTCTCATTCAATTCCTTCCATCCACTGTCTCTCTTCCTTCTGCATCTTCCATTTGCTCTGTTACTGTGCCTCTCCCTTTCTTCCCCCTTCCAAATTGGTCTGGCACCCATCTTCTTCTCTCCGCTCCCCCCATAGTCTGGCATCTGTCTTCTTCCCTGCCAGCGTCTTCTCCCTACTCTCTCTTCCCCATTTCCTTTCAGCGTCCTTCTCCCCCCATCTTCCCCATGTCCTGTCAGCGTCCTTCTCCCCCCTCTGTCTTCCCCATGGCCTTTCAGCGTTCTTCTCCACCCCCCCCCCCCCGTCTTCCCCATGTCCTTTCAGCGTCCTTCTCCACCCCTTTGTCTTCCCCATGTGCTTTCAGCATCCTTCTCCCCCCTCTGTCTTCCACAAGTGCTTTCAGAGTCCTCCCCCCCCCGCCCTTCCCATGGCCTTTCAGCGTCCTTCTCCACCCCTTTGTATTCCCCATGTGCTTTCAGCGTCCTTCTCCCTCCTCTGTCTTCAAGTGCTTTCAGAGTCCTTCCCCCCCCTCCCGTCTTCCCCATGGCCTTTCAGCGTCCTTCTCCCCACTCCTTCTCTACCGCCCCGGGTGCAGCACAGCCGGCCAGGTCCCCTTACTTTTGTGGCACTTCCCCGACCGACTGACAACAGCCCCGGTCCGACAAACCTCCCTGCCCTTAACTGCGAATCTAAATTACCTTATTACAGCTGCTGTAAGAAGATAATTTAGATTCGCGGCTACAGGGCAGGGAGGATTGTCGGACCGGGGCTGTTGTCGGTCGGTCGGGGAAGTGCCACAAAAGTAAGGGGACCTGGCCGGCTGTGCTGCAACCGGGGCGGGGTGTGGCGGGGCGGACCGCCCCCTCCCTTGGTAGCCACTCGAACCGCGAGGCTACTCTCCTCCTTACCTGCACTGCCTGCAGCACAGAGCCAAACGGAAGTCTTCCCGACGTCAGCGCTGACGTCGGAAGGAGGGAGGGCTTTGTTTAAGCCCTCCCTCCCCTTCGACGTCAGCGCTGACGTCGGGAAGACTTCCGTTCGGCTCTGTGCTGCAAGCAGAGAAGGTAGGGAGAAGAGCCGCTCGACTGAGTACATCCAGCCCCGCAGGAACCCCGCGACCCTCGGAGGCATCCCCACGGGATCCCCGCGACCCTAGGGGGTGTCCCCACGGGATCCCCGCAACCCTAGGGGCGTCCCCACGGGATCCCCGTGACCCAAAGGGGGAACCCGCGGGATGCCCGCGGGTCCCGCGGGATTCCCGTCGTCCCCGTTCCCGTGCAGCTCTCTATACTGGGCCATCGCCCTCTGCTGCCCAGTGATAGAATAACATCAATACTGAGGGAGAATCCCTGACTTTTTTACATATACATATTGAGATCTTTAAATCTGGCCCCATAAGCTTTATGACAAAGATCACCAACCATTGTGGCCACACCATGGCAACTCCATCCTGTTTATCTGTTTGAAAGTACAGTTTCCAGATCTTGTGTATACACAGTACTTTAAATGAGGTCTCACGTAGCAGCATTTTCTCCTCCTTTTTCTTGCAAGCCATTCCTTTTCATATGCACCCAAGATTTATTCTGGCCTTTGCCATTGCCTTTTATTCCTTTTGGACTACCTCAAGATTACTTACAAGTCTCACTCTTCTTTTGTGTACCCCCATACTGTACCACTTCCTTAGTTTTCTACAGCCCAAATGCATGACCCTACATTTTTTTATTATTCCATTCTTCAAGCTTTGTTAGATCCCTCAGTGTTATCCAGGGTATCTAATCTAGTTCAGATTTTGGTATCATCTTCAAAAAGGAAAACCTTAGCACATAGGGTTGCCATATGGCTCTAGAAAAAGGAGCAAGGATTGAGACATCCAGGTTTTACTTCCATTGAAAGCAATGGAAGTAAGGAGGACTGATAGAAATATCTGGGTTTTACTTCCAATGAAATCAATGGAAGTAAAACTCGGATGCCTTAATCCATCCTCTTTTTTTTCTGGAGCCATATGGCAACCCTTCTAGTCCCTGCACAATATCACTTACAAATATGTTAAAAAAAAAAAAACAGGCCAAGTTCCTGGAAGAAAAGTCCATAGTCCGTAGTCTTTTATTGAGAAAGACATGGGGGAAGCCACTGCTTGCCCCAGATCGGTAGCATAGAATATTGCTACACCTTGGGTTTTGGACAGGTACTAGTGACCTGGATTGGCCACTGTGAGAACGGGCTACTGGGCTTGATGGACCATTGGTCTGACCCAGTAAGGCTATTCTTATGTTCTTATGATTCATATAGCACATCACTAACACCCTTTTCTTCTAAATGAACTTCATGTACCGCTTCCCTTTGTTGGCTTCTGCTCAACCAATTACTAAATCAGTCAGGGCTTACACTGAGGGTACTTGATTTGTGTCATTTGTGTTAAAGGCTTTGCTAAAATCTAACCCCCTCTTCTACAAAACTGCATTAGCAGTTTCTAGCGTGGGGAGCTGCGCTGAATGCCCGTGCTGCTCCCGACGCTCATAGGAACTCAATGAGTGTCAGAAGCAGTGCAGGCCATTCAACGTGGCTCTCTGTGATTTCTCTGCGCTAAAAACCACTAGCGTTTGTTTCGTAGAAGAGGGGGTAAGTAGACCATATTTAACGCTCTCCATCAATCAAACTCTATGGTCATCCTGTCAAAGAAATTTATCAGATTCATCTGAGAAGACCTGCCTCCAGTAAAACCATGCTGACTTGGGACGTGTAACACAGTGGATTCTAAAAACCTCTTTTCCAAGGAGTAATTTATATTATAAAACCTTCAATTTAAATTACTGTTCATTTACTGACTGTTAATAAATATTTAGAAACCATCCATATCAATCTCATAAATATATTGTACTGTATAAGTAGAGGCAATGGTGAAATGGAGTTTACTCTAGATCTTTACCTGTGTTTCGGCAATTTTTTTTAAATGGTTAATATTGCATTCAAAAGAGAGGGTGGTCTGAAAGAGGAAGATGATTTAATTGTAGGTATAGATAAAAATAGACTGTTGGCCTGAATAACTAAGGCTTTATTCCCATTTAGTGTTTTGGGAATAAAACTTAGTAAATCAAACTCTGCATGGGAGAAGAGCCAAAGAACAAGAGAAAATATCCTGAAAAGATTAGTTAACATAAAATATATAGGAAAAATCTTAAATACTTGGATTCTGCCTTAATCCCTATCGTATATCTGCATTATTCTTAAAGTGTAGCTAACTCTCTGCATGCTTTTAGGTCATCAAGCTATAGTTAAGATACGTTCAGTTGATTGTCATTCAAAGTAATCAGCGCTAGCTCAATTTATGGACCAGGTGAGGTCCTGACCCAGGGTGCCAATGATAAAGAGTGCCAAAATCCCAGTTTAACATCTGCCCTCCCTCCCCTTCTGCAGGTAGGAGGGAGAGATGCCTGATTGAGATTCAGAATGTTGGCATCCTTTATCACCAGCATTGGTGGGAGGAGACTTGAGATAGAGGGGAAGCTACTAGATTATAAATGGGGTGGGGGGTACTGATGCAAAAGTTGCCTTAGGGTGCCATAATCCCTAGAGCTGGCCCTGTAAGACATGGCACCAATTGAAATAACAACATTTCAATCAATAGGACAGTTTACCAGTTGCTTCATGCTACCAGCCCTGAGAAAGGTCCACTCAGCTGCTGACACAGTGCCAGCCAAACTAAAAACCTACTTATTCGAAGCTGCATTTAAACACTGACACAACCAACACATCTCTCTGTCATTCCTTTAATAGTCCCCTACCACTTTTTAGCCCTGTCATAATTAGATTGTAAGTTCTTCAGAGCAGGGATCATCTCTTGCATGTATAGGGTTACCAGATTTTCGTTAGGAAAATCCAGACTCCTTAGACCTTCCCCCAGGCCTACCTAGTTCTACCCATCCCTGCCCCATCACAACCCAGTCCTGGCCCCAATCCCTCCCTATCCCCGCCCCAGCTCCGCCTTCAGCTGCCTGCTCTGGTCAGGCAGGAGGACATCTGCAGTTATCCACTTTTCAAACACAGTTAAATTAATTCATTTAAAAAATATATATATATATATATATATATATATATATATTTATATTTATTTTTTTTTTTTTTTTTAATTAATCAATGTGTTTGAAAAGCTTACACTGAATACCAGCTTTAGTTATTTTTGGTAGCAAAAGCAGTTTTTTACTTCAGTTAGGTAAGCCATCATTAATTAAACTATATCACATCATTCTCTTCTTGGGGTGGAGGGGGTGCTGAAAACTTCTCAATTCAATCAAAACGAGAATAATCATAATATGGTTCAATCAATGATCTCTGAAACTGTCAAAACATAGAATTTCATTTCTGCAAATTGGCCCTTAATGAAATAAGATAACAATCTTTTCAGCTAAAGTGGTATAATAACGCTCAGAATTTAGGATGTTGGTTTGTTGGGTTGAGAACTTTTCAGAAATGTTCCCTGGAGCATGCCCAATGTGTTTCGCCTGTGCAGCTTTTTCAGGGGCATATAACTAAGGGGTTCTTTTATTAAGGTGTGCTAACTGATTTAGCATACGCTAAAGATTAGCGCATACCTAAGGCACCCATAGAATATAATGGGTGCCTTAGCATTTAGCGCATGCTAAATCGGTTAGCATGCCTTAATAAAAGGGCCCCTAAATGATAAAGCATGTAAGCAAAAATACAACATAATCCAGTGACTTAAAATAGACTAAAAGATAAAACCAAAAACTCTGGGAGCATTTTCAATAAACTTATTCATCCTCATTTGGTCTACTTGGATTGTGTTCCATGTTGGATTCCCTAGTGGACTGTCTGCCTTGTTGTATCCTCACACTTTAAAAGGGATGGGGAAAATGTTTCTAAAATATTAATGGGACAAAGATGCAACTGGATAATCATCATATCCTCTAACATTAATATAAGCAACAAACTTTCATCAAAATATGGGTGACCTGAGTTTGACATTGTTACAATTCGCTTTTATAAGAACATAAGAATAGCCATATTGGGTCAGATCAATTGTCCACCTAGCCCAGTAGTCTGTTTCCACAGTGGACAATTCAGTTCACAAGTACCTGAGAAAAATCCAGATAGTTGCTTTATAAACAAATTTGGCAAACTGACTCAAAATCCTTTGGATCCGTAGGATTTGTCCGTTATCGTGATCTCTCAGGGTGCACCACCTGGAGTCAGACAAGCATTTCAACAACTGAAAAGAGATATTCAGGCAGAGGATTAGAAGCTAAGCCATCTGATAGAAGCATTAGTCAGGACAATGCAAAATTAATCCTCCTCTGGAATTACATAGTTCATCGGAAGAGTAATCTTATATTATACTATAATATATAGGCCAATCTGGCAGCCAGATTTAATAACATAACTTAATAGAAAAGAAAGCATTTAATCCTTCTACTTATGCAAGAAAATGGAATATTTTCTGAGGAATGAGGGGGCCGCTGAAAAGTTCTCAGTCCAGTCAAGAAGAAAATGGTGTGGAGCCATATTCCACATTTTTCTTCTTGACACTTTTTGTTTTATTTCATATCATTGAAACAAAAAGTGTCAAGAAAAGTGTGGAATAATTTAAGTTTCATGGCTCCACATCATTCTCTTCTTGAACTTTTAGCGGCCTCTCATATACAGTTAGTTAGGGTATTTTAAGTCACAACTGGACAGTAATAATGCATAAAGATTAACCTCTCCTTTCTTTTCTGACAAGGACTCCTGTCAGATCAATATGGCTGCAATCCATGACATAGTGAAATATAGGGTATTTGGCTATATATAGTGCCCTAATATAAGCAAATATATTTATGTAAGAAACTGGATGTAATAAGAATACATATGACCAAAAAAATTGGTTTGTGCTAATTTAAAATGAAATGTTTCCAATTTTTGGTGCATTTTTTATGTTCCTACACCCTATCCTACAAGGTCCATCTTTTACTTCACCCCAAACACCAACCCCTCCTATAATCTATTTTAAAAAATTGATGACCAGCTCAGCTAATGTTATCTTCCACCAGATAAGAACATAAGAATTGATGCTGCTGGGTCAGACCCGAGGTCTATCGTGCTCAGCAGTCCGCTCACACGGTGGCCCTTAGGTCAAAGACCAGTACCCTGATTGAGTCTAGCCTTACCTGTGTACATTCTGGTTCAGCAGGAACTTGTTTAACCTTGTCTTGAATCCCTGGAGGGTGCTTTCCCCTATAACAGACTCGGGAAGAGCATTCCAGATTTCTTCCACTCTCTGGGTGAAGAAGAACTTCCTTACGTTTGTACAGAATCTATCCCCTTTTAACTTTAGAGAATGCCATCTTGTTCTCTCTACCTTGGAGAGGGTGAACAATCAGTCTTTATCTACTAAGTCTATTCCCTTCATTATCTTGAATGTTTCAATCATGTTCCCTCTCAGTCTTCTCTTTTCAAGGAAGAAAAGGCCTAGTTCTCTAATCTCTCACTGTATGGCAACTCCTCCAGCCCCTTAAACATTTTAGTCGCTCATCTCTGGATCCTTTCGAGTAGTATATCCTTCTTCATGTATGGCGACCAGTGCTGGACGCAGTATTCCAGGTAGGGACGTACCATGGCCCGGTACAGCGGCATGATAACCTTCTCTGATCTGTTTGTAATCCCCTTCTTAATCATTCATAGCATTCTGTTTGCCCTTTTCACCACCGCCGCGCATTGCGCGGACGGCTTCAGTGACTTGTCTACCAGTACTCCCAAGTCTCTTTCCTGTGGGGTCTCTCCAAATATTGCACCCGACATCCTGTATTCGTGTATAAGATTTTTGTTACCGACATGCATCAACTTGCAATTATCCAAGTTAAACCTCATTTGCCATGTCGCAACCCATTCCTCGAGTGTGTTTATGTCACGTTGCAGGTCTTCGCAATCCTTCTGTGTCTTCACTATTCTGAATAACTTTGTATCATCCGCAGATGTAATCACCTCTCTCATTGTACCAATATCCAGGTCGTTTATAAATATGTTGAAGAGCACCGAACCCTGCAGCACACCTCTCGTCTGAGTATTGACCATTTACCTCCACTCTCTGTTTCCTATCCGCTAACCAGTTTTTAATTCACATGACTATTTCACCCTCGATTCCATGGCTTGCAATTTTTCGAAGCAGTCGTTCATGCGGGACCTTATCTAACGCCTTTTGAAAATCCAGATATACAATGTTGACTGGGTCACCCTAGTTTATCTGCCTGTTTACTCCCTCGAAAAAGTGCAGTAGGTTTGTCAAGCAAGATCTTCCTTTGCTAAAGTCGTGCTGGCTGGTCCTCATCAGATTGTGTCCATCAAGGTGATCAATGATGCGGTCCTTTATCAGCGCCTCTATCATCTTTGCCATTACTGAGGTCAGACTCAAAGATCTGTAGTTTCCTGGATCTCCCCTTGAACCTTTCTTGAAGATCGGTGTAACATTCGTCACTTTCCAGTCTTCCAGAATCCTTCTTGATTTGATCGACAGATTAGCTATTAGTTGAAGCAGTTCAACTATAACCCCTTTCTTGATTACCCTTGATGCCGTCCGGTCCCAGGGATTTATCATTTTTAAGCCTATCAATCTGCCTGCATACCTCTTCTATACTGACCGTCAACCCTGTCAGTTTCCTGTCTTTATTTCCTGCGTATAGCCTGTCGGCTTCTGGTATATTGTATATATCCTCTTCGGTAAATACAGACACAAAAAAGGTGTTCAGTTTGTCGGTGATTGCTTTGTCCTCCTTTAGCACTCCCCTTATTCTATGGTCATCCAACGGCCCCACTGCTTCCTTCACGGGTCGTTTCCCCTTAATATATCGAAAGAACGGCTTGAAGTTTTTTGCCTCCTTGGCTATTTTTTCTTTGTAGTCTCTTTTGATGTTGTTTGTGCTTTTTCCAGTTTTCATCCATTTTTGACCTTTTCCATTCCTTAAATGAAGTCTTTTTGTGTCTGATCGCTTCCTTCAGCTCTACAGTGAGCCACGCCGTTTCCTTGTTCTTTTTCCTCTTGGACCCCTTGTTGATATGCGGTATATATAGATTTTGCGCCTCGGAGACTGTGTCCTTAAAACGGACCATGCTTGCTCTAGCGTTTTTACAGTGCTTATCCTCTTCTTAATCTTCCTCCCCACCATGATTCTCATCCCTTCGTAATTCCCTTTTCGGAAGTTCAGTGCCGAGGCCATCGTTCTAGATCAATGTTTTGCCCCTGTGTCCAGGTTGAAGTGGATCATATTGTGATCACTGTTTCCCAGCATCCCTTCTACTTCTACACCTTATGCCGGTCCTTGTAGTCCATTTAGAATTAAGTCCAGAATTGCATTTCCTCTCATATTTTCCTTGACAAGTTGTTCCAGGAAGCAATCGCCTACAGCACAGGTGTCAAAGTCCTTCTTGAGGGCCATAATCCAGTCAGGTTTTCAGGATTTCCCCAATGAAGATGCATGAGATCTATTTCCATGCACTGCTTTCATTGTATGCTAATAGATCTCATGCATCTTCATTGGGGAAATCCTAAAAACCTGACTGGATTGTGGCCTTCGAAGAAGGACTTTGACACCCCTGGCCTACAGCATCCAGGAACTTGATATCCCTACTGCAGCCAGCAGTGCCTAGGTTCCAATCTATCCCCGGATAATTGAAGTCGCCCATGATAACTGTGTTGCCTCCCTTGAAATTGTATTTAATCTCGTCCGTCATTTCTCCATCAGTTTCTTTGGACTGCCCTGGTGATCAGTAGTAGATTCCAATCTTCGTTTCCATTCCATTTGTTCCTGGTATTTTGGCCCATAGAGACACTACCTTATTTTTTGTTTCTGGCATGTTCTCTCTGGTAGACTCGATTCCCTCTTTGATGTATAGGGCATTACCCCTACCTTTTTGCCCTACTCTGTCTCTGCGGTATAGCTTGTATCCCGGTAGCACAGTGTCCCAGACGTTTTCCTCATTCCACCATGTTTCCGTGATGCCGATGATGTCAAGGTTATCTTTTCATGCCATAGCTTCCAATTTCTCCATCTTATTCCTTAGGCTCCTTGTATTCATGTACATACACTTGAGTTTGCGGCCTGTTATTTTCTTGCATTTCCTTCCCTCTTGTGTCCCTTTCGATCCGTCAGGATTTCTATCTTGCCTATGATCCGGTGAGTCTTCCATGCAATCTTCCTGCATGTTATCCTCTGGGTATACAGTTTCCCATACCATCGGCTCTTGGTCAACTGTCGGCTTTCCCCCTCTTCCTAGTTTAAAAACTTTTCAATTTCTCACTTGATGTTGCTTGTAATAGCCTTGTTCTGTCTCTGCTGAGGTAGAGTCCATCCTTCCTGTATAGCTTCCCCCAGAATGTCGTCCAGTTGCGCACAAAGTGGAATCCTTCTTCCTCGCATCAGCGCCTCATCCACGTGTTGATTGCTTGCAGCTCTGTCTGCCTCTTCCCGTTGGCCCTGAGTACCGGCAAGATCTCTGAGAATGCTACCCTCAGCGTTCTGGTCTTCAGTTTCCTTCCTAGCATCCAGAACTGGTCCTTCAGTGTTTCTTTGCTGTAGTTCCTGTTGCTCACATTGTTTGTCCCCACATAGATCATCACTGCTGTATCTCCCCCTTCCACGCTGTCGATGCAGCTCACTATATCTTCTACCTTGGCTCCCGGTTGGCAGGTCACCAGCAGATCCTTTCTTCCTCCCGCTATGTGGCTGTTGACTTGGCTGATGATGGAGACTCCCATGATGATTGTTGTCCTCTCTATCTTCTCTTGTCTCTCTAGCCTTAGGTCCATGTCCCCAGTGTATGTCCATCTCTCCAGCCGTAGGTCTGTATCCTCTGTGCACTTCCATCTTCCCTCATCCTGGTGCTGGCTTGCACCAGACTCGTCTTCCTGTGGGTTCCCTCCGCTGTTTCCAGGTCTCGCTGCTGTGTAACTTATTCCTTCCTTGTGCTTGTCCTCAAGGTGGTTCTCAATCACTGTAGATGTATCTTGGCAGTTCCACCGTTGTTGGTGATTTTCCACGGTCTTCCTGTATGCCTCCTCGATGAATTCTCTAACTCCCTAACTTCTTTCTCTGTCATGAAGTTTTCTACCTCTCTGTCCTCCTCCTCCACTGCTCAAAGTGCTTCTAATTCCAGTATTCTGTTCTCTAGGAGTCTGACTTGCTTCTTGAGGCCCTCCAGTTCCTTGTATCGAGTGCATATATAAGTCCGCCTCCAAGAAGAGAGGTAGTCATACATATGGCAAACGGTGCAGAAAACTGGATAGATCAACATCCTGCTTATGTCTGCTGCTTCCATTGCTGTCTGCTTGCCGGTCTGCCTTCTGAAGTGGCTTCTCCTTGTGTAGGAATCTGTATAGTGTCCTTGGTGTTACTGTGAAGTCTTTCTCCTGATTTTAAACCTGCTACCCTTGTTGCTTGTGTGTGGCCTCTGTGTCTGCTGTGATTGCCCTGTGCTACTACTGTGTTTATCTACTACTTGTCTGACCTGTTGCCCTTATGGTACTTGCCTGTGTAGGTGTCCTTCCCTAGTGTTTCCTCTTTGCAGTGACTCGTCCCTTCTTAAGGCCCTTCACAAAGGCGCTCTCGTTAAGGCAAACCCCTTTAACGCTTGCCTTCAAAGCGCGCCGAATGGCTGAGCGCTGTTCTCCCCTCCCCTTTTAAGGGGGAGCTACGGATCTTTGCTGGGATGATGTTGGAGAGGTGGGTGGAGCTACCTCTCGCCATTGCCCCTCACTTTCGCCTACCTTGTTCTTTCCCCTCTTACTCATCTCTGCTCCCAATTCTACTCCTTCTCCTTCTTGCCTGCCTCCCAACTTTCTCCTGCCTGCCCTGCTCTCTGGGATCAGCTGTTAACTTGCTGTTGGCCCCTCACCTTTTAGGGGGGAGCTCCGGATCTGTGCTGAGCTGACATCGGAGGGGTGGGCGGAGCTACCTCTTGCTGCTGCTCCTCACTCTCGCCTGCCTTGCTCTTTCCCCTTTTACTCCTCACTCTCTCTGCTCCTGATTCTGCTCCTTCTCCTGCTCGCCTGCCTCCTGACTTTCTCCTGCCTGCCCTGCTCTCTGGGCTCTCTGGGCTATCTGGGCTCATTGTCCTCCTTATACCTTCAGGTGTCACCTATATGTAGGTACAGTGTGTTTTCGAGGGTTCACATGTTATACCACAAGTATGTACTGTATACTAGATAGAGTGGGGTATGGGCCTGAGTCCTCATCTCTATATTTCACTGTACTGACCACTAGGCTAATCGGGGAATCTGCTTGCTGTTCTAATAGGACAGGCCATAATATCTGAAGCTCATACAGGCTGGTAAGTACTGTTTCATTCACATACGAGTATGTGAGGATGGGAGAGTGAATACTTGAAGAGTAAGGTGAGGTTATACCTTAATCCCATCAGTGGTCAACAGGTCAGTTTTAGAAACATAGCAACATGATGTCAGATAAAGGTCAAATGGTCCATCTAGTCTGCCCATCTGCAGTAACCATTAACTCTTCCTCATTTTATAAGATCCCACGTGCCTATCCCATGCCTTCTTGAATTCAGACACATTCTATGTCTCCACCACTTCTTTGGGAGACTATTCCACACATCTACCATCCTTTCCATAAAAAAGTATTTCCTTAGATTACTCCTGAGCCTATCACCTCTTAACTTCATCCTATGCCCTCTAATTACAGAGCTTCCTTTCAAATGAAAGAGACTTGACTCATGCACATTTACATATGTATTTAAATGTCTCTATCATATCTCTCTTTTCCTGCCTTTTCTCTAAAGTATACATACTGAGATCTTGAAATCTGTCCCTATACGCCTTATGACAAAGTAGCTTTCCTCTGGACTGACTCCATCATTTTTATATCTTTTTGAAGGTGCAGTCTCCAGAATTGTACGCAATATTCTAAATGAGGTCTCATCAGAGTCTTGTACAGAGGCATCAATACCTCCTTTTTCCTACTGGCCATGCCATTCTAGCATCCCTCTAGCTTTCATCTTCACCTTTTCAACCCGTTTGACCACCTTAAGATCATCACATAAAATCACACCCAAGTCCTGCTCTTCTGTCATGGACATAAGTTATTTATCCCCTAAACTGTACTGTTCCTTCAGGTTTTTGCAACCCAAATGCATGACCTTGCATTTCTTAGCATTAAATTTTAGCTGCCATATTTCAGACCATTCTTCAAGATTCACTAGATCTTTCTTCATGTTATTCACACCATCTGGGGTATCTACTCTGTTATATATTTTAGTATCATCCACAAAGAAGCAAATCATACCTGATAGCCCTTCAGCAATATTGCTTATAAAAATGTTAAAAAGAATAGGCCCAAGAGCATAACATTGAGGCGCACCACTGGTAATATCGCTTTCCTCTGAGCAATCCCCATTGAGCACTACCCTCTGTTGTCTTTCTTTCAACCAGTTCCTGATCCAGCCCATCACTTTGTGGCCCATCCCCATGGCACTCAGTTTATTTATGTGACGTCTGTGTGGAACACAGTCAAAGGCTTTGCTAAAATTTAAATATACCAGATTTAGTGCACTCCCACTATCCATTTCTCTGGTCATCCAGTCAAAGAAATTGATCATATTTGTCTGACAATACCTACTTCTAGTGAATCCATGTTGCCTCTGGTCCTATAATCCACCAGATGCCAGAAACTTCACCATTCTCTGTTTTAAAAACATTTCCATTAGTTTGCTTACCACAGAAGTCAGACTTACTGGCCTATAATTCCCTACTCAATTCTAGAGAAGAATTGAAAATGTAAGTCAGCGGAGCCACCAGAAGATCCCTAAGTTCCTTCAGCACCCTCGGATATAACCTATCCAGCCCTATTGCTTTGTCTACCTTTAATTTAGGCAGCTCTTCACGAACACAACCCTCTGAAAATCGATCAGGATCTACCATCATCCATCCCTATTAATGTTTGTCTTCTGCGGTACCGCTCTCGGCACTTCAGCCATGAACACAGAACATAAATATTTGTTAAGCAATTCAGCCTTTTCCTTATCAGTTTCTACATATTCCTCCCATTTACTTTTGAGTCTCAGACTGCCACTTTTGCACTTCTTCCTCTCCCTGATATATCTAAAAAAATGTCTTGTCTCCCCATTCTACCATGTCTGCTAATTTTTCTTCCATTTGTATCTATGCTTTACTGACTACTTGACCAGCCTCTCTTAATTTTTCCAGATTTTTTTTTCATGTCTTCCTCTTTCTGTGATCTTTTGTAGTTTATGGAAGCTGACCTCTTATTCCTTGTCTTCTCAGCTACTACTTTTGAGAACCAAAGTGGCCTTTTCTTCTTACTTTTACTTACTTGCCTCTCAAAAAGGTTTGTCATCCTTTCAGTTTTGCCTACAGCATTTCTACTCCTTCCAGACATTTCCATTCAGACAATTCCTTGACGCAATCCACCATCCAAACAGAGTTAGTTTTTTTAAAGTCTAGAACCTTTATTTTTGAATGATCCCTCTCTTTACCTGTCTTAATATTAAATCATACCATGCAGTGATCACTGGATGCCAGATGATCACCCACTGTAACATCAGAAGCACTTTCCCTGTTTGTAAGCACTAAGTCAGTCGGCAGGAGGGATGCCCACTCCTTCCTGCCGCCACCACTGAACCCTCCTGAGAATGTCCACAGCAGGAAAAATGCTTACTCCCTCCTGTTGCTACCCTCAAATTCCCCAACAAATCCCCGGTAGAAGGGATGCCCACTCCCTCCTGCCGCTACTCCCCAGAACTTCCCCTCACCTGGAGCACCCCCCTCCAGAGCCCCCCACATGCAGACCCCCCTCAAACACCCCTATCTGGTAGCCTCCCTGGCACCTACATTCCCCCCACTCACCCCAGTACATTTTAAGATGAAGATCCGGCCAGAGGGATGCATGCACCCTCCAGCAGGTAGACCCGCCACTCTGAAATGGTGGGTCTTCCCCTTACCGGTGCATTCTGCAATGTAGCAGGGAAGGGCCTAAGGCTCTGATAGACCCAGATGCCAAAAGAAACTGTTTTCTTGGGTCCTAAAATCCATTGGATTCCAGAAACTTCACTGTTTTCTGTTTTAAAAGTGTTTCATTAATTACCACAGAATTGAGACTTATTGACCTGTAGTTTCCACCTCTTCCTTACGTCTGCACAGTACTTCACTTAAGATTCCACCACTCTCTGCAGTATTTAGCAAACACTTTAAACTATTTGCCTTTTTTTGCCTGGGAAGGGATGCTATGTACACTGAAACGTGGGAATAACTGGGCAGCAGTTTAACAACCAGAGGGGTCAGAGTTAAAATTTCAGTTATTTAAATCAGTTTTGTCAGTCATGTTTTTAGGACATCCATAATGAATATGCATAAACTTGATTTGCATATACTGCCTCCATTATATGCAAATCTCTTTCATGCTCATTCATTGTGGATATCCTGAAGACCTGACTGGCAAGGGGGTACTCCAGGACTGGATTGAGAAACACTGGTTTAAATTAACTCATGCCTTTCAGGATTAATTCTACTATCTTTCTTGTGATCTTTCAGTAAATCACTTTACCTTTCAATGTCTCTGGTATAGAGTAAGGAGCTTTTTAACCATAGAAGAAGCTATGCTATGAGGTGACTGACAAAATAGCAGGTATAATTTGAAATATGTACTGTAATTTAGATGTTTCAAGCTACATATGACTATTCAGCCAAGCCATCATTGAATTTCTAATTTGAAACTGTCTTAACTCGTAAGCTAGGTGGTTTCAAATTACATTGCACTTTATCTAGTTGATTATCATTGTCCATCTCTTACATCCTACCTGCTTTAATAATAACCATTTCAAACTTATTTTCAGGTATGAAAATGTATTAAACTAGTGGAAATATGAATCTAGAATCTGTCTCTGACTTAAGAGAAGGAACACATGATTCCAGGACACAGGAATCTTCATCAAGACAACATTTTGAAGTAGTAGGAGCATGTCTACAACCAGAAGATATATGTGTTTTGAATTTACCAGCTCACAGGCTCCACTCATACTCACTCCAGCATCCTTGTGTGTACCTGGGTGACAGCAGTGTATGGGAAACGAGTGAAGTACTGCGAGCACGAGAACTTGAGGAAATCAAAGCCAGAGCTACCCAGATGGAGAAGACTATGCGATGGTGGTCTGACTGTACAGCTAACTGGCGGGAGAAATGGAGCAAAGTTAGAGTTGAAAGGAACAAAGCCAGAGAGGAAATAAGAGAATTGAGACTGAAACTAGATATGGTCATTAAGGAACTGAGTGTCCTAAAAAAGGAAAAGCAAGATTTGATAAATGAAAAAGAGCTGTTAAAAGCCGAAATCACCTGGCAAAGGAAACCTGATTTTCTAGAGGCATGTCACAAAGAGCAAATGTTTCAAAGGGGTTCACCACAAGAAATGTCTGTGATAAAAAATAACCAGCTCCCTAGTGTACAAGAGACCAGCAAAAAGGTGAGTACAGTTTAACAGTATGGTGAAACTCATAAGAGCATAAGAAAAGCTATGCTGAATCAGCCCAAGTTTCATTGAGCTCAGTATCCTTTCTCTGAGGGTAGCCAGTCCAGGTCACAGGTATCCAGCAAATTAAAAAAATATATATCAATTTGCATTGTTCATTTTCAGGAATGAATAACAACTCTCCTAAGTTTACCTGGCTAATTATTTTTATGAACTTTTCCAATCCTCTCATACAGTATTTTGATAGCCTTGGCCATATTCCTCAGCATCAGATTCGACAGATTAATTACGTACTGTGTAAAAAAAAATCAAACCAAACAAAAAACCTTTATATAATTTGTTTTCCATCTGCTAGTCATTAGTTTCAGTGTATTTTGCATTAAAAATGAATGCTTAGATTGTTTTAGAAGTTGGGTAAGCCTACTTTGTTTTCTTTCTTTCAACTGCCCACAAAATTTGATCTTACAAAGAACCAAATTTTGGACATATATTCACATTTTTAGGTACACTGGTTTAAAAATAGGATTTGTTCTCAGTATAAATCGTATTTTAACTGTTTTCCATGGTTTGTACTAATGAAAATGTATATGTTTCTGTCTGTCAAAGGCACTATTCTAAGACCCTGGAATCTACAGACCTGAAACTTGGCATGCATACTAAGGTGATCCTAGACATATGCAGTATAAGGTCACTTTGTCCTTATTTCTGTCTGAACAGGTTTATCAGATGGCAAATGCATGTGCATTTTGCAGCTTATATTATGGTGGGTATGTCTCCCCTTATAATCTTGAATTTACCAAGTCACCAGGCCCAAGAGTCTTTCTCCAGATACATCCTGCCCTCTCAGAAACAGGAGATTGTATTAGAGGAGATGGTATATAGCTGCAGGAAGGCTCTTGGAGATGGTAAAGGAAGCCTGCTAGCATTGTGTTGGAGGCAAAAACACAATAAAATATTTTATTTGAGGTATAGTAAAAGCAAGAAACCAGGAACAGAATCAGTTGGACTTCATGATGACTGAGGTGTAAAAAGGGTGCTCAAGGAAGACAAGAACATAGCAAAGAGTTTAAATGAATTCTTTGCTTTGGAAGATGTGAGGGGAGATACTGGAGCCAGAAATGGCATTCAGTGTTGATGAATCAGAGAAACTGAAACAAATCTCTGTAACAGTGGAAGATGTAATGGGGCAATTTAACCAAATGAACAATAGCAAATCACGTGGACCAGATGGTATACATCCTAGAGCAGTGTTCTTCAACCACCAGTCCATGGACTGGTACCGGTCCACAGAAATTTCCTGCCGGTACACAGGGCCAGCATGTGCATCAGGTCCAAAACTGTGTTCTTCAACTGCTGGTCTGCAGTGCGATCGATGCGTTGTTAATAAGATTATATTGTGTGTATATATGAAAAATGAATGGAAAAAGTACAATTAGGACTATGAGGGCAGGGTCTGGGGTGGAGATTGGGTAGAGATGGGCGGGTCTGGCCCACGACTTAGCCTAGTGTTCTTCAACCGCCAGTCTGCGGACCGATGCCGGTCTACAAAATAATTATTTTATTTCTGCCGGTCCATAGGTGTAAAAAGGTTGAAGAACACTGTCCTAGAATACTGATAGAATTTAAAAATGAACTTAGTAATTTGTAATTTATCTGTAAAATCCAACATGGTACCAGAAGACTGGAGGATGGCAAATGTGATGCTGTTTTTATAAAGCGTTCCAGAGGTGATCCAGGAAATTATAGATCAGTGAGTCTGACATCATTGCCGGGCAAAATGTTTTTTTCACACAATGTGTAATTAAACTCTGGAATGCATGGCCGGTGAAATCAGTTAGCTTAGCAGGATTTAAAAAAGATTTGGATAAGTTCCTAAAACAGAAATCCATGAACTATTATTAAGATGGACTTTTGGAAATCCACTGCTTATTCTTAGGATACGCAGCATTAAATCTGTTTTACTCCTTGAGATCTTGCCAGGTACTTGGAAACAAGATACTGGGGTTGATGGCCAGAGGAGGAGGAGGAGGAACAGAATACTCCTGGAACACAGGGGAAAGAAGGAAGGTCAGATGTACAGTGCCAGCCCAAACTTAATTGCAATCAAAATTTTTAATCCCCCCCCCCCAGAAAACTAATGAGTTAATTGTGACCCTCTTTTTTAAGCTGTGGTAGAGGTTTCTAGGGTGCTCTGATACTGCTCTGCTATTCATAGAAATTCTATGAGTGTTGGAGCATTTAGTGCTCCTGACTGCAATTGAAACCTCTACTGTGGCTTAGTAAAATGGGAGTGGGTATTTTGGTAACATGATTAATCCATTGCTCTAACTTCTACAGTAGATTATTCCTCCATCCAACTGCTTTAATCCTCATTTGTGCATTAGGATCTCCATGCCAAAGTTGATGCCACTTTACCCAGTGTTTTGTGGTTTTCTGTCAATGTTGGGCTGGCTTTACCCTTTTTACAGCACCTTGGGAGCCAATGTTTTGTGCTGCTTTTCTCTCTATATATAGCTTGGAGTCGTTATGCCCTTCACTTTTCTTTTCATGTTATATGATCTATGTCATTCTTGATGTCGTGGAATATTCTAGCCTCTGGCAGGTGCCTACCATTAATTTTTAAGCAAGTTTGCCTCATTGACATTAATGAACTGGAATCTATGCAAATGAAACAAAGGTTTTGAATTCCATAAACAAAACACAAGGTCTGTTGATCAGAAGATAAATAGAACCAAATGTTTTTGTTGAGCATATTCTGAATGGCCAAGTTCCGTTCCTACAACTTGAATTGTATTCTATCTGTCCCATCTTTATTATTTTTATATCGGGGCAACAAAATCAGCACACCATTTCTTCCTCATGCACACGCAGCTACACCCAAACATGTTTGTGCATCCTATCTTTATGTGTTTCTTTTTAAGTCTTGTATCTCTGCAAACATGTCTATATTTTGCTATTTTGCCACATCTCGCTTTCATTATTTTCTCTTTCATCTCTGTCCAGCATCCACTTCTTATATCTTTCTCTGGTATGTTCACTATTCTTTGGTCTGTCTGGTATTTTTTTTTTCCAGATCCCATATGCTTTTTCCTCTTTTCTTTGTACTTATCTCCCACATGGTTTTCATGACCTTTGCTTACCTCTGGATTTTCTCTCTTGCTTTTACATGACTCATCTGTCACTCCACCCATTCTCTGAAGATGTAGTAACATAATAAAGCCAGATGATTGTGTCTGATGAAATTCATATTAACATGTTAGCACACATTAGTAAAACAAATTTTTGAGAGGAATATGGTGGCAAAGTGAGACTTTCACGCAATCTGTGGTGACTATTGAGGAGAATGTGGCACAATGGTTAGAGCTACAACCTCCGCATCCTGAGGTTATGGGTTCCTTGTGACCCTTGGCAAGTCACTTAATCCTCCATTACTGCAGGTACATTAGATAGATTGTGAGCCCACCAGGACAAATAGGGAAAATGTTTGAATACCTGTATATAAACCACTTTGAGCGTGGTTGTAAAACTACAATAAGGCTGTAAACAAGTCCCAATCCCTAACTATTAGATGTACCATCTAATGCCCTCTTTATCGCTTCATATTTTTATTTTCTTACTCTCCCTCACTTCTTCCTAAAATCAACTTTATTTCTCATCCCCATCATCCTACCTCTTAATCTGACCTCACATTGTCCTATGTCTATCCCTATCAGTCCTTAATCTGTTTGTGGGTTTGTTTGGGTTTTTTTGCTTTTTACCTACTTACTTGCTTTCCACCTCATTCCATCCCCTTCTTCCTCCACTCTTTTCACTTCCCTTCCCCAACCACAAGTCTCAACTCTCCCACAC
This sequence comes from Geotrypetes seraphini, assembly GCF_902459505.1. Classification (NCBI taxonomy): domain Eukaryota; kingdom Metazoa; phylum Chordata; class Amphibia; order Gymnophiona; family Dermophiidae; genus Geotrypetes; species Geotrypetes seraphini. Next base: position 166,025,105 of record NC_047085.1, read on the forward strand.
AGTTGGTTATTCCTACTTTCTACTGACACCATAATCATTGAGTTCTTGCTCAATCCTCCATTCAAAACCATATTTCCAAATTCCCCAGTTGTGGAATCCATACAGTTTCTCCCCTAGTATGGAACTTCATAGTGAACCTCCAGCCCTCCTGTACTCTTTTGTACTCATCTCCTTGGCCCCTCCCCTTCTTCATCTCCAGCATGGTTCAAATATGCCCAGCATCTCTACTTTGTCTTCCCCCCACTTCCGTTTCTGCCATTTAAAAGTGGGCTTTTGGCTTTGAGTTGACATGCACTCTGAAGGTCTTGTTGTGTTTTCATGCCCTTTGACAAAGGCTTCCGCTTATCAAAGGGCAGGGATGAACATAAGCAGTGCCTCTGCTGGGTCAGACCTGAGGTCCATCGTGCCCAGCAGTCCGCTCACGCGGTGGCCCAACAGATCCAGGACCTGTGCAGTAATCCTCTATCTATACCCCTCTATCCCTTTTTCCAGCAGGAAATTGTCCAATCCTTTCTTGAACCCCAGTACCGTACTCTGCCCTATTACGCCCTCTGGAAGTGGCCAGACCTTGAGCATACACAATGATGCAACGGCCCTGTGCCTAATTTTCCCTTCCCCTATTCTTCATGCTATATCACTGATGCAGTTAATAGCAGAACGGAGCCAGAGGTTGTATAGCCGGCTTCTCTTGCCATCCATATCTCTTCTTTCCACATAGTTCAGAGTCTCAGATTAGTATTTTGAACCACCCAAAGCGCTACAGAATATTTGTTTATTATCTTATTTTTCACAGGACTGCAAGTCTGTTTGCTTGCATAGTTCTGAAATCTCACATCTTTTACCCAAGGGTTTAACTTTCAACAAGTTCAAGGAAGGAAAAATTTATACTGAGAAAATATAAATAGAGTCTTGTGCAGTGAGCACTCCAGGAGTTTCACCTGAAAGTGCTGAATTTAAACAAACTGACTTTTATATATACGCAGATGACATTTCTATTTTAATCCCTCTAAATAATTTTACCACTGAAATTTCAAACCAGATATCTTCTATTATGACTCAGATAGAACAGTGGACAATTAATTTCAAACTGAAACTCAATACGGAAAAGACCAAACTTTTCTTGGCTAGTCCCAAAGACAAAATAACAAACTCATTGCTTCATCTTAATGGTCATGACTACCCAATTATTAAATCTATCAAAATTCTGGGAGTCACACTAGACCGACATTTAATACTAGCAGAACACATGAACTTAGTGGTACAAAAATGCTTTTTTACATTGTGGAAATTAAGAACCATATCGTTCAGACTATTGTTGCAGGCATTACTTTTATTTAGTGTAGACTATTGTAACATTATCTATTTAGGAGCACCCAAAAAAATTCTAAGGAAATTAAGGATAATTCAGAATACAGCTGTTTGATTGATTTTTGGTTTAAAAAAGAATGACCATATTAGTCCATATTATTGTTTACTTCATTGGCTGCCTTTGGAGGCAAGAGTATTAGTCAAATTTTCCTGTATCTGCTTTAAGCTGATATCGGGATTGTCTCCAGCTTAATTTTTTCCTCATTTTGTGTTGCATAGACCATCAAGAGAAACTAGAAACTTCTACTTATTTGCTTATCCAAAAATTAATGGGTGTAGATATAAGACCTTCTTAGGTAGGACCCTAACATTTCAAGCTGGTAGGCAACAATCTTGGTTAGGTAAATGTATTCAGCAAGATATGTTATCCTATTGCAGTTTTCGGAAACTAATTAAGACCATTTTGTTCGATAAGTTATTACTTAGTGAGATTTATTATTGAAATTCTATTTTACAAATATTTGTATTTTTTAACTGTATTATTGTATTTCGCTAATTGTCCAGCTCTTTTTAGTGTAAACCGCCTAGAACTTTTGTTTTTGGTGGTATAAAAGATTAAAGTTATTATTATTATTTTTGCCCAAAAACATGCAATATGCTTTATTCAAAAAAATGGATCAGAATTGTTTATACATCAATTTAAAGATAGTAAAATTCCAGTTTTCAAGCCAGGTCAGACTTTACAGTGCCATTTTATGTTTACATGTGTACCTTTCACAGTTCCTTTTGACTTCCTTTTACATTTTTTTGCTAGGATATGGACATAACAGAGAACCTATTAAAAGACAGCCATGATAAGAGATACCAGTTGGAGCTTCCTGATTTCTTTAGCAAAGGCGTTTCTCACAGTTCTCTGGAAAACACAAGGTTAAGACTGGACAGTGTGGTGCAGCCTTTGGAAAACAAATTAATTAAGATGTCTGCCTTGCAGTTACATATAGAAGAATCTCCAAAAACTTTGCAGAGGGAAAGAGAGTAAGTGCAATGTACATCCTTCAATCCCAAATATCAAAAAGGGTTAAACTGTGGTATGAAAGGAGAAATGCAACAGCCGTCATCAGATTTGTAAAAGTATGCCTTCATATCTTTAAGTATGCACCTTGGTAGAATAAAAATGGTGGGGTCAATACCAAGCATGATTTAAGTGGCAGGAGAGGTTCATGGCCACTTAAATCATGCTGAGTGGGCTGACTGCAGATATTCAGCGGCATTTAACTGGACATCATTGCTGAATAGTTCCTCTGACCCCCACGGCATGGTCCGGGTGGTACTGGTGTCCGCAATGCTAAATTGGCAAATAGAACCACACAAAAGATATTCCTATCTTTATCTGGTTAGCTATGCCAGTGACGACACTCAATATGAGCTATCACCTGCATAACTTTTTGAAATCACTAGACATCTATATTTTTGTTTGTTTTTCCAAAAATCACCTATCTACATGTCTTGGCCCTTAGGACATCCAACTTTTTCAGCCATTTTCAAAAAGAAAAATGTCCAAGTTCAAAATGTTCAAAACCAAGCCATTTGGAAGTGTGCTGGGCCACCATTTATAGTACACTGGCCACAAAGACATTCCAGCAGTACAGTGAACTTCACATAACGCATGGCAGGTGTACATCTCACCAGAACTCCCTTATAATGTATTATGAGCCCAACAAAACTCCCCCCAAACCTGCTATACCTACCTGTTTACCACCCTTATGGCTGCAGGTATCACCTATGTGCCAGTATAGTAGGTTTTTGGTGGTATCACACTTTCCATCATAAATGTAGTGGGTAGGGTAGATATGGGCCTGGATTCCCCTCTCTATGGTGCATTATGCCACCCACCAGGTTACTCCAGACATCTGCTTGCTGCTCTGCTAGGATTTCCTATACCAGGTGCTGCTGTTATAGATACTGGTATGTACTGTTTCTTTCACATCTTAGTGGGATGGGAGGAAGGCATTGAGCACTGGGGGAGGGAGGGTCATGACAATGCCCACTAGAGGGGTTATCATGACCCCCTTCCCCTATCTAGCTTGGGACATCTAAATGGTATCCTGGACAAATTGGAAAATATTTGATTATCATTGCAAGATGTCCAAACGCTAAGCATGCCTACCACAGCATGCTTCCAACACCTCTCCCCCCTTGAACTTGGATCACACTGTGTTCAAAAGGCCTAGCAGGATGTCTAGGAAATTGGTTCTGAAAACAGCACTTGGGCATTTTGGGGATTAAAATGTCCAAGTGCTGATTTATGCTGGGGGTTTTTATGTCTTTCTTTTTTTAATGAGCCCCATAGCTATCAATAGCTTAAAAAATGCTGACTGCAACAAGCTAAAAATCAACACCAAGATGTTATTTTTCTGCTTCAGTTTTTTCTTGAACCTCCCTTTCCTTTATTTTGAATGGCTTGCGCTGCTCCCGACGCTCAAAGGAACTCAATGAACATCGGGAGCAGCGCAGGCCATTCAGTGGTTCTCTGCGCTAGAAACTGCTAACGCAGTTTCGTAGAAGAGGGGGTTAGTGTTCCTATCCTCCCCTTATATTGCTCCTCTGGATCCCTATCACACCCCTTTTCAATCATTGTCCCTGTTCCTATTCTTATTCCATACCCAGAAACCCTTCCCTGTGCCATGATCCTCCCTTCTGTCTTCTCTTTCTCTTGTACCTGTCCCCACTGGGTTCAGCATCCCTCCTTCTCTCTTCTCTACTCCCCTTTCAGTCCCCTTTCCCTTTATGGGTCCAGTGTCTCTCCTCTTCTGTTCTATCAAGCCTCCCGATCTCTTCCCTCATGTCCACTCTCCCTGGGTCCAGCATCTCCCCCTCTCTGCCCCTTCTCCAATTCAGTCTCTCACTCCTGTTGTCTCCTCTTCATGGTAGGTCTGGCACAGTGGTCTCAAACTCACTGCCCAGGGGCCGCATGTGGCCTGCCAGGTACTATTTTGAGGCCCTCGGTATGTTACCATTGTTCTGGAACGTTGCCTGCCTCACTGCTGTAACTTCATGCAAGTACTTTCCTGCACCTGTATGCGATTGTGAGGTGGAGTAGAGAGGACAATCACATACAGATGCAGGAAAGCGCTTGCGTGAGGTTACTGCAGTGAGGTGGGCAACGTTCCAGAACATAAGGTGACCATTGGAGGCAGTGCAGCTTGTGCATGTATACATAATCTCATGAATTGTCATGAAATATGACACTTCTCCTGGCGGTGACTACTTGATGTAAGATGGCGGTTGTGTCTGGTGCTGGAGGAGGTGAGAGCTGAAGGCAGTTGCGACACGACCACCGGACACTTAAGGCATAGGTTTTCCAGGCACAAGTCGGATGTTGATTCTCCCCTCTACAAGAAAGCCTAGAGGACTACACCAAAATCTTATCTCTTGCAGTTGATACTTTAGATTATAATCTAAAGCACAATTTTGCATGAGGTATAACTCATTATAGTTTATAAATCTTTCCTTAATTGCTTCTGATAATTTCAGCTATACAAAGCTGAAAGCACTGCAACATGCAGAAAGTGAAAAACTATCTAAACTTCACTTTCTGCATGTTGCACTGCTTTCAGCTGCCCCAGAAACATTTTTTTCGGCCAATGCTGCCCAGGGAAGCCAAAAGGTTGGACACCTTTGCTATAGAGCTTTAACTATTTACCCTGGATTATGTCCCTGTTCTAATCAACAGTTGTCATATGCAGTTTTTTTTTCTATACCTTTATGACAAAATCAATTTAAAGAAGAATCAAGAGACTGGGTACATGTGTATAATAAGAACATTTTGAAACATGTACATAGGGCTCCTTTAACGAAGCCACGTTAGCAGTTTAATGCACGTAATAGCGCGCACCAAACTGCCGGCCGCGCTAGGCGCTAACACCAGCATTGAGCTGGCATTAGTTCTAGCCACGTAGCACGGGTTTAGCGCATGCTAAAATGCTGCATGCACTAAAACTGCTAACACGGAGCCCCTAATGTCTTGAATGACAAATCTCTTAAAACTGTTTTTAGGATAAGCAGCTGTACTGAAATGCAGATAGGCATGCTGGCATCAGATATGTCTTGGTGGAGTCTGAAATATGAAGAAGCAAGCAAATCCAAGCAGGAGCCTCTGAAACAGGTACACAAACAGATTACCTCCTGGAGGCAAAAAAAAAAGAAATTCAAATTTGTTTTTCAGTTCTTGACATAAATATTTTGAGACTGAAGAGGGCTTACTGCAGTGGACTGGAGTAGACAGAGGCTGAAAATGAGTTGAAATCTTTTCCCCATGTGCATCCCCTAACCAATTGCTGTGTCACACAGACTGCCTACTGATTTTTCACCTCTAAAATTAACCCTCCCACCCCCCTTTTATAAAACTGTGCAAGAGGAATTTAGCGCCAGCCAGCGTGCTGAATGTTCTGCGCTGTTCTGATGGTCCTAGGGTTCCTATAAGCATTGACGTAGAACAGAGCATTCAGCATGCTGGCTGGTGCTAAAAACCTCTTGCGTAGTTTTGTAAAACGAAAAGGGGGGGGTGTATATTTGGCTATTGAATTTCTTCCTCTTATATGCACTATTTGTGCTTTTTAGGGTACTGATTATTTTTCTGAATTTTTAAAAAATTATCTTTCATCTTACTTATGACCTTTCGTGTATCTACCACCCTACAAATCTATATATGAGCATCTCGAACAGGCACCCCCCCCTCCCATTTTTCTTTGAATACAGAAGATTTACCCCTTCTTTTACAAAGCAACACTATTGTGTGCCACGTGGCAAAAGCTACAAAGCCCTTTTAATTCCTATGGGTTTTCACAGTGGCTTTGTAAAAGAGGGGGTTAATTTTTATTAGGATAAAAACTTGTGTTCTGGCAGAACCAGACAGAATGAAAAACAAAACTACAGAAAATAATATATATGCTTGTGAAATTCTGTGAGACAGAGCTAGCATACAAAACTATGGCATACCTACTAAAAGGAGACATATTTATAACTTAAAGTATTATACTAATATAAATGCTCTGCTGGTTTCCATAGCGGATTAAGGTGTTGCAATGTGAGCGTCTCTTCAATCATATATTCATACTTATAAGTAAGACAAGTGGTATTCCACTATTTATTCATCTGAAAGTGCCATTATTCTTTAGGTATTGTAGGATTATTTTGCCTGCTAAAGATATAGAGAGATTTAAAAGTTTATTCTCCAGTGTGGTAAATGAGCTTTCAAAGCAAGTTCACTCAATAATACATTTCTGTGTTATATTTTCATGTATTAACAAAATTGTACAGAATGCTACAAATATTTATGACAGTATCTGTTTATGTGTGCACAAAAAAAAAGAAATTTGTCTTTATTTCTCCAACACCTTATACACTGCCATTCAAAATCCAAAATAACATAATATACCTTGCTCAGAAAAACAAAACCATTTATCGTCGCTTTGGTTTACTCTTTCTGGCGCTCTAGATCTGTCATAATTAACCTTTGTTGGGCCACAAACCCCCCCTTGAGAACCAAAGAAGAGGTGGGCACATGGGGGCAGGGAGACATGATGGGGGCCAGGGAGGTTGTAAGGCTCCTGTGTGGGGGTACTCATGTTGAGCTCTGAGGCACTGTCTGTGGGTCGGGTTCTCCCAGCATACTGGCACCTCAGTGACTCTAGATCCCTGTGGACCATGAAGCACCTGCAAGACACAAGTTGGTGGAGAATGGGATCAGGTGATTGCCCTTGGCTTTTTTTTAAAAAATGTTTTTTATATATAACCCGCTTTTTACAGAGCGGTTCACAAAATAGAACATACACAATAAAAACATAAACATACACTCAATAAATATTTGACATCCAAAGAAAAGCGACCAGTGCTTAGAACTTACAAATCATCAATTCCCATATTTCATACTGCAAAACAAATGCCTCTTCAATAACTTCTTAAAAACACCAAGGTTTCCCTACTTTCGAACATCCTTAGGTACTCGGTTCCATTCCTTAAATACTTTAGTTAGTGTTCTGGACAATACAGTTGTCATGCTTGCTTGGTTCACACTTGCAGGGATTAGTAGAAAGACATCATCTTTGTATGAGAAGAACCTTTCCCCTGGTCTGAGGCTTATCAAATTCAATGTGGTCATGAAGATTAATTAATTAATTTATTCAATTTTCAATACCGTTCTCCCACAAGGTACCCCATGAGCGGCTACTTAGGAAGCTGTGGAACCACGGGGTGGAAGGGGACGTACACAGATGGATCAAACACTGGTTGGCAGGCAGGAGACAGAGGGTTGGAGTGAAGGGTCACTACTCGGGCTGGAGGAAAGTCACGAGCGGAGTTCCGCAGGGGTCTGTACTTGGACCGCTGCTGTTCAATATATTTATAAATGACCTGGAAACGGGGACGAATTGTGAAGTTATAAAATTTGCGGACGACACTAAACTCTGTAGAAGGGTTAGAACTACGGAAGAGTGTGAGGACCTACAAAGGGACCTAAACAAACTGGAGGAGTGGGCGAATAAATGGCAGATGAAATTCAATGTAGGGAAATGCAAAGTCATGCATATAGGGAGAAAAAACCCGATGTTCAGCTACCAAATGGGGGGATTAGTATTAGAGGAAAGTAACCATGAAAGAGATTTGGGTGTACTGGTGGATACAACAATGAAGTCAACGGCGCAATGTGCAGCAGCCGCGAAGAAGGCAAACAGAATGTTGGGTATTATTAAAAATGGTATTACGACCAGAACAAAAGAAGTCATCCTGCCGTTGTATCGGGCAATGGTGCGCCCGCACCTGGAGTACTGTGTTCAGTATTGGTCACCGTACCTTAAGAAGGATATGGCAATACTTGAGAGGGTCCAGAGGAGAGCGACACGAATGATTAAGGGCATGGAAAACCTTTCATACACTGAAAGATTGGAGAGGCTGGAGCTCTTCTCCCTGGAAAAGCGGAGACTCAGAGGAGACATGATAGAAACCTACAAGATCATGAAGGGCATAGAGAAAGTGGAGAGAGACAGATTCTTCAAACTTTCAAAACATAAAAGAACAAGAGGGCATTCGGAAAAATTAGAAGGGGATAGATTCAAAACAAATGCTAGGAAGTTTTTCTTTACTCAGCGGGTGGTGGACACCTGGAATGCGCTTCCAGAGGACGTAATAGGGCAGAGTACGGTACTGGGGTTTAAGAAAGGATTGGACAATTTCCTGTTGGAAAAGGGGATAGAGGGGTATAGATAGAGGATTACTGCACAGGTCCTGGACCTGTTGGGCCGCCGCGTGAGCGGACTGCTGGGCGCGATGGACCTCGGGTATGACCCGGCAGAGGCATTGCTTATGTTCTTATGTTCTTAAGAGCTCAGAATGGCTTACATGAGTTTATTCAGGTACTCGAGCATTTTTCCCTGTCTGTCCCGGCGGGCTCACAATCTATCTAATGTACCTGGGGCAATGGGGGGATTAAGTGACTTGCCCAGGGTCACAAGGAGCAGCATGGGTTTGAACCCACAACTTTAGGGTGCTGAGTCTGTAGCTGTAACCACTGAGAGATCCTTGTGATATTCCGCATGACTGGAGACCAGTTGTCAGAGAAGGCTTCATCTTTTAACACTAGCGCCTTTTCTTCAGGAAGCCTTCGAACCATTCTAATGCCTTTCTTGAGATTCCTATTTCAGCTAGTCTATTTGGCAGCAGATTGTGGCTGGCCATGTCATATGCTGCTGAGATATTGAACTGTACATTTGTTTACCTGTGCTTAATACTGATCTAACTCTCAATGTCAGCTCAATCAAGAATGTTACTATATGTGTTTGTTTCTGAACCCACATTGGGAGGATAATAGTAAATTCCATTTTCAAATATAATCTTTTAGGTGGTGGTAAGGGTTGACATGCTAATTTTTGTTAATGGCTACACACTAATGGCGACATAAGTGCATGGCTATTGAATCAGAAAATAAAAAATCTGCCATTTTCCAGCTGCTGCAAAAAGCGGCCTTAGTGTATGAGAGAGACTCGCCTAAGGGCCACCTTTTGCCACAAGTTTGTAAAAAGGCCATTAATACAAGAGAGGGAGAAGCTCATCCTAGTCCAGAAAATAATTCCCAAGAAAGTTAAATATTCGTTTGAAAGAAAATAAGAGAATCTACTAATAGAACCTTGGCCGGCAGCCTGTCATTTTCTGAAAGTGTTTTCTAGACATTTTGGGCTCCTTTTACTAAGCTGCGGTAGCGTTTTTTAGCGCACGCTGAAGATTAGCATGAACTAACCCCCGTGCTATGCGGAAAAACTAATGCCAGCTCTATGGAGGCGTTAACGTCTAGCGCACACGGCATTGTAGCGTGCGCTGAGCGCTCGCTAAAACCGCTAGCACGGCTTAGTAAAAGGAGCCCTTTGTGTCAGAAAAGTTCTTTTTTTCAGAAAAAATGATTTTATATCTGACACAAAGTTGAATGTAATGACTTATTGTTGTTCCTGTCACAATACGGTGGAAAAAAAGTGAAAACCAGATCCAGTACTGTTGGCTGGAGCAAAAAAGGCCAAGCTGATTGTGCAGCATAGAAATGACTGGATCAGAATTCAGTGTTCCCTAAAGCTGAAAGTTCCTTAATCACTAGCTAAGAGAGAATTGTAAGGGAATTTTATTTTATATTTTTTACAAAATCTAAATGAGTTTGAATTAAGCATAAGGAACAATAACAGAGTGAAAATGTAAATATCACAGAAGATAAATTTGGAAAAACTGGATATGAGTCAGGGAAACACAGTAAACAAAAAGGTATCCTTACAGATGAGGAAACCCACAGATTAGGATAGATTTTCAGAAGATGGACTAGTCATTATACACAGATAGGTGTTTATTTTAAATTTGTTTTTATAGCAAGGGAATAGGTAATCTCAAAAGAAACCAGTAGATTTGTGCAGAATACGGGAAGATTCTCAAATGTTGGCGGTAAAATCTGATGGGCCACTATTGCAGCCACTACTATAAAGATTTCAAAAAGGCAAGCCATTCTTTAAATTAGGTTCACTGAGAGTCATGGAGAGTCGCTAAATTTGCATGTGCTGATTGCTGGGGATAGAGATTGGCACATGTGCAGAATAACCCACAAATAATAATTTAAAAAATATACCAAATTGAAGATCAGCAGGAGGGATGCCCACTCCTTCTTGCCACTGACATCAAGCAAACCACCTGGAACATCAAGCAATGCCCCCCTCTGGCAGCTGGAGGAATGGCCACTCTTGCCGCCAAGCAACAGCCCCCCGATACCCCCCAGCCTCCGATGCCCCCTATCCCCCTTACTTTGTTTACGAAGGCCAGCCGGAGGGATGCTTACTCCTTCCGGTCAGCAGGCCCACCTTTTCAAAATGGTGGGCCTTCCCCACCTTGGTGCATCCTGGGATGCACTAGGGAGGGTCCTAAGTCTCTGATTGGCCCAGGTTGCTTAATGACCCTCCTATGGTAGGGGCCTTAGGTGTCTGGGCCAGAGACATAGGCCTCTCCCCAGCACATCTGGTAAGGGGCCTAAGGCTCTGATTGGCCGAGAAAGGAAAATGTTCATTTCTGTACCTAAATGTAATCCACCTTGAGCAACTTCTAAAAAAAAAAAAAATCATGTGTCTATCTTTTCCAGGTTTTCCTAAAGCATAACAAAACTATTGTTAATATTGAGCCCATAGAAAGTAATGATGTGACACCAACTGCTATTGATGTAACTTCTGTATGCTAAAAAAAAATATTAAAAAGGTATTGTAGTCTGGGCAAATACTTTGCACTAGAAGGAGTTTAGGGGTCCATATGTTTCCCAGAGCTGCAGGTTTGGAGTTTAAAATTGTCAGTGCTGTGTGCTAAATACCGGTATGGGGAGGCAGCCCTAGCTCAGAGCTGCACAGTGTGGCAGTTGGAATAAGAACAATAGGTGCTAATGGAAAACATCTAGAAGCATGAACTTGTGACCTAGGGAGCTTGAAAAAAAAAAAAAGCCTCATGCATTTGGGTCTCCATGAGAACCACAGAATCAATTTCCTCTGCAAACTCCCAGGACAACAGGACAAGGAAGGGTTCCAGCAATTTCCAGAAGCCTGGAAAAAAATTGAGGTCAGCCAGTTCTTGGGACTTCCTGGAGGGACTGGTCTCTGTGACCTCACTCTAGAGTAGATTTAAGATCTGGTACTGGGCGGGAAATTTGTGTTTTGGAACATCTCCCCAACTGACCACAGAAAGATCTAATTAAGAGGTTGGGTTTCTCTGTTAAGAGCCTACCATCTGATCACTGAAATTGGAGTTTGCAAACTGGAATTTACAATTTGGAAATGAAAGAAATTGGAGGATTGTGCATAGTTGGACTTTGTCCTGGAAGTAGCTGTTCAACTGTTCAAGAAAAAGTATATCTCCTTAATTTTCTAAGGTGAAGTAAATGGAGTTTTGGAGTTACAACACTGATCTGGACTTCATTTCAGAGTGAAAGGACAGAGTGGATGGTCTGGTGTTTTGCTTGATCTAGGACTCCAGCTATATGAGTTGGTCCCAGCTCTGGTCCTAAACACAAAATATTCTCTGTGCCCTTCTGCCAGCATACAGGTAAACAGAGGGTTACAATGTATTTTGATATTACATGCAGCTATTAGATCCATAAATACAAGGCAACTGCTGTATCTTTGAAGAATCTGGATACAGAGAGCACCAAGGATATCCAAGATGATCCAAGATGATATTAACACACCTATGACAAAATCTGAAAACACTGTATTGTCATGTGCTTCTGGCTTTTCCAAATCTTTATCAAAACGAGCCTCAGAACAACAGGCAGGAACTTAATCCAAGCTAGACAATCAAGCCAACCGGCTAGAGGCCAATAATCATAGGCTCCTCTTGTGTCCGGGTGCAATAGCAGCAAAAAAACTCAGAAATATCAGAGAAAAAACTGTCATTCACCCGGGCACAGAGATATACTCTCTATAGCATAGTGCTACAGAACAAAAATGTTTAATAATTTATGTGGTAAAAAACAAAAGCAAAAATCCCCCCCCCAAAAAAAAATTACCAAAAACATGCAAAAATGCAAAACAAGCCAAGTGCTTAGCCGCTGGCAGGTCACATCTATAGTCCACTGCTGTCCTCCTCAAGTCCTCTCACCGTTGCTGAAACAGTTTACGAAACTGCAATATCCACAGCATACCAGGAAATTCACCTTTTGGATATTTTTGTGTAATTACATTGATCCAAAATGATGTCATACTAAGAGAATTTGCTAGGTGAAGCTCCTGTTTATTTGATTTCCTCTGGAATTATTTTTCTTTTTCTACAGGGAAAATATAAGGAAATGACTTGTTTCTCCTCCAAACCGTGTTCAAAATATAATAAATTCTCAATATACCTTGGAGGACTACTTCTTACATGCAATAGAGGCTATACTTGATGTCTCTGAAAGCATGACTTTAGGATCTGCCTTGGTGAGCGCAGATATATCAATTTTTCCAGAAGAATACAATCTGTTGGTGCAGCTGAGTAGTCAGGGCTCTGTGTTGATGGCTGGAGTGGAGGAGATAATGGAACAACTATATAGCTTTCTACTTCTTCCTTTATATAAGATTGTATAGATGTCTTTGAATTGTTGACCTCTTCGCTGATTGTCCAGCGCTTCTTGTTGTAAACTGCCTCGAACTTTTCATGGCTTTGGCGGTATATAATAAAATAAAATAATTATTATTATTATGTGGTGCTGAATATTAGGCACTACTTCTATACTTCTACTTCTTTTGTCAGTGCCAAAAGCACTGTAGCAGATGCACAGAGTTCCTATGAGTGTCGGAGCAGCACAGAGTGTTCAGCGCGCCAGCCGGTGCTAAAAACCTCTTGTGTGGTTTTGTAAAAAGGGAGGGGGTAAAATAGGAGGTATGCATCTTGAGTATTTGCTTCCTATTGAGATTTATCTGTAACTGTGTGCTCACCCAGCAAAAAAAAAACAAACAATCGGAACAATTTAAGCAATTTCTTTAAGCCAAGTCACATCTGAATGATTTAGGAGGAGAAGTTTTCAATAAGAGCATTCATTAGGACATGCTATTTAAACAATAACTCATGGTGGAGATGCCAGAGAGAAGGCGTAGCTCCACAGCTTTGTGACAGAGGATACTCTACTGCAGCATTTCCCCTGACAAAGCCTATCCAGCCCCCGTAGGACACAGTAAAGCAGTGCTGTTGTTTCTAGTGTGGCCATTTAAAATAAGTGAGTACAGCACTGGTCGCTGTACATGAAGAAGGATACGGTACTATTCGAGAGGGTCCAGAGAAGCTGCCGTACAGCGAAAGATTAGAGAAACTGGGCCTCTTCTCCCTCGAACAGAGGAGTTTGAGAGGGGACATGATCGAAACATTCAAGGTACTGAAGGGGATAGACTTAGTAGATAAAGACAGGTTGTTCACCCTCTTCAAGTTAGGAAGAACTAGAGAGTGCCCTCTCAAGTTGAAAGGGGATAGATTCCGTACAAACGTAAGGAAGTTCTTCTTCACCCAGAGAGTGGTGGAAAAATGGAACGCTCTTCCGGAGTCTGTCATAGGGGAAAACACCCTCCAGGGATTCAAGACAAAGTTAGACAAGTTCCTGCTGAACCGGAACGTACGCTGATGGGACTAGTCTCAGTTAGGGCACTGGTCTTTGACCAGAGGGCCCCCGCATGAGCAGACTGCTGGGCATGATGGACCACTGGTCTGACCCAGCAGCGATAATTCTTATGTTCTTATAAATTTGGCGCTATCTTCTGTTTAAAACAATTTGAAAATTTTGAAAATAAGTTTTTTCACATTAAGCATTTGGGGGTTTTGACCAATGATTGAGACATGTCCTGCTATTTTAACCATACATAAGCAGTAATGTTGCCTTAAAAAAGATCTCTGAGGCCTTTTCCCCCCTTATGTGACAGAACTATTATCTGTGTAGAAAGCGTCTTTGCACAGCTAAGTACTTTTAGTATATATTTATTTAAGATTTAATATTAAATTATAAACAGTAAAACTATTTAAATAAATTATAAAATTGGATCCGATGACGACTGGGAGCATAAAGCCCGGCACTATGAAAGAAATTTGAGTGCCTGGTGGCCCGCTGAGGATCACTAAGACAGCTTGTAACTCTGGATGAATGAAGTGCTGCGTAAATGTGAGATTAGTTCTGACATTTTGACGATATTATTTATAGAACTATTATCTGTGCATTTACACTGGTTTTACACTGGTTACATTGTTTTTTTTGTGTTTTAGCAAAATTCCCATTTTTTTGCAATGAGATTTATTATTAATAACTGTGGTTAACAGTAAAATAATGATAGCCCGCATTGATAACTTCTACTCTTAACTGTTCATATGAGCCCTGAATAAAGATAGCAAGTTCTATTTTAATGTAATTTTTTAAAGAAATGATTTAGGGATATTTCCTTTGTTTTTTTTCTCCTATGTATATTCTTTGTTCTTCCATTATTTATTTTACGTTTAGATTATCATCTGTATTAGCATTTTTCTTTGTTGCATGATTTATTTTTATATTGGTTTTAGTCAAAGTCTTGATTTCTCTGTTCAAGTAATTTTGGAACTGAACTTTCTGAAAGTTTTATAAATATTAAATTTGAAAAAATGAAGGATGACTTTTGTGTTTACCTTAAATCAGGGGTGTCCAATGTCGGTCCTCGAGGGCCGTAGTCCAGTCGGATTTTCAGAATTTCCCCAATGAATATACATGAGGTCTATTTGCATGCATTGTATGCTAATAGATCTCATGCATATTCATTGGGGAAATCCTGAAAACCCGACTGGATTGCGGCCCTCGAGGACTGACATTGGACACCCCTGCCTTAAATGAAATCTGAGCATGCATTTTATTACATTGGAGCCGGTTTTACTAACGGTTATTTCCCTTATGGAAATAAGCACAATAAATCAAGCCTTTGTTATGCAGTCAAGAGAAAAACATGTATAAAGAGAAGACGCAATATTCAGTTCAGTCCAATAGTATTTTATCTACATGCAACATATGAGAGAAAGGGAAAATATGTGCTGTAAATACTCCAAGCTGCCACTGGTGAGCAGTACAGACTTACAAATATCACCATTGGAAGGTTTCATATACAGTCTATTTGTGCATGTAGCATCTGATCAGCCTGGTGATGCATCATGTTAATATGATGTGCCTAATACCAATATTGAGTATTTTCTTCCAATATTAACTGAAATAAAATAGTTTGGAGTTTATTTTATCATATAAAATGATTAGAAATTTTTAGACATGTGAACATTTAAATTTGGGCCGCAGGAAGATTAAAATTTTTAATCACGATTAATCATGATCTGCTTTACGCTGGCTTTTACAAAACTGTGGTAGAGGTTTCTACTGCAGGCCAGCGAGGTAAATGCTCTGATGTTCATAGAATTCCTATGAGCATCGGAACACTTACCTCACTGGTCCGCTGTAGAAACCTCTACTGCGGCTTTGTAAAAGGAGCCCTTAATCGTGATGAATCGTAAGATATTTTTTTAAGAAACTATGACAAGCACAAACATAAAATATTCCTATAAATCAAGCATAAAACACTTGTGTAGACCCCTACTAGCTAGTCCTCCCATTTCCTTCCTTTGTACTCACCTTTTCAGCCCTCACTAGCCTCAGCTCCATCCTGGTCTCTCCTTTCTCTTGCCTCCAGGCCAGTGTGTCTGCTGTTTTCTTTTTCTTCCACTTACACCTCTTATCCAGAATTTCTCTTTTTCCCTCTGGAGCCCTTTATTAAAGCCATGGCAAAAGTGGGTCCGGTTGGATTTTTACCAATGTATTTTTTATCATTGTACTTTTTTCATTGAATTTTCATGTTTTTATATGTCAGTATATAATAAATTATCTCCAGAACATCTGTATCCACAGTTTTTTGTTTTTGTTTTCATCAAAAGTGGCCTTAGTGCACCCCTTCTGTGGGTGTTTACTTCATGCTAAAGCCATGTTTGTCATGGCCCCCAAAATGGCCGATTTTCCCATTTTCTGAATTAATGGCCATGCACTATTTTTTTCATTAGCATACAATCATTAAAAAAAGCTTACCGCATAAGCCAATACCGCCACCTATTTTGTAGGTTATAGGGGCCCCTGCTCTAACCCCACGCTAATCATTTAGTGCACAACAATATCTCATGTACTAACTGATTAGCGCAGTCATACCCAGTCTCAACCTCCTAACACACCCCCTTTGAAGAAAATTTTAAAAATATATTTTTTAGCTTATGATATGCACATGTAAATTGGTAAATTTACCACAGAATGATAGCATATGTCTCATGGTAAACCTTTTTAACTTGTGTAACGCATATCGCAGTTTAGTAAAAGGACCCCTCTGTGCATCCAGTCTCCCTCTTCTCGTCCTCAATCCCCTCACTGGATCTATGTTTCTTTCCCCCCTCTCCCAAGTCTAGCATCTCTCACCTTCCTTGCCCCACAATGCAACAGCTGTCCCCCTCCTTTCTCCCCATGTGCCATGTTGATGGGGGCACTGGCACCCCTCCTTCTCTCCTCCCCCCACCTCTTTCCATTCCTCCCATCCATGCGTGCCCCTCTTCCCTTCCCCCATACCTCAAGTTGAAGTTGTTTGTAGTGGTCAACATGCTCTTTGCGACCCCCATCAGGGGTCACTTCAGGGTGCCGTGCTTGGTTATGGGGGAAGGGAAGGGGGGCATGTGTTGCAGGCAGGATCAGGGAAGGAGCATGAGGGGGGTGGAGATGAGGGCGGAAGAGGGGGGTGCCACCAACCTGGGTGCCTCTCACCCTCGCTATTTCTATATGAATAAATGCTTAGGGTTACCATACATCTGGGAAAACCCAGACATGTCCTCTTTTTAGAGGACTGTCTGGGCGCCCAGAAGGATTTCCAAAACCTGGCAGTTTGTCCAGGTTTTGGGAATCCTGAGCTCAGAGGCCACGTCTGGAAGCTTTTGCACATACGCGGCCATCACCATGATGTTGCGCATGCGTGTGATGTCATGCCAATTTTGGGTGGGGGGATTCTCTGCCACATCTGGCTCAGCTTATTGTGGCAGGGGTATTTTCTCCATATCATCTGAGCTGGCAGGACTCTCCGAAGCTGTGGCTTCTGGGAGTCCTGCTGGCTCAGTGATGTGGAGCCATGAAACCTAAAAGTTATTCCACCCTTTTCTTGACACTTGTTTCAATGCTATGAAATGAAATGAAAAATGTCAGGAAAAGTGTGGAATAGCTTGTAAGTCTCATGGCTCCATATCATTCTCTTCTTGGTTGTGCTGAGAACTTTTCAGCTGTCCCTCCTATTCTGAGGTCATAATGCCTCATTCCTCCAATGCCTAAGAGCCAACTTCATCGGTGATGTTTCCCTATACTGTACATGTGCCCATTTACTAGATGCATTTGCTTTATTGAAATTAAAAATGTCAAGAGAAATGTGGAATAACTGAGAACTTTTCAGCGGTTTCTCATATGCCAGTATTCTGGTAACATAGTAACATAGTAGATGATGGCAGATAAAGACCCGAATGGTCCATCCAGTCTGCCCAACCTGATTCAATTTAAATTTTTTTAAATTTTTCTTCTTAGCTATTTCTGGGCAAGAATCCAAAGCTCTACCCAGTACTGTGCTTGGGTTCCAACTGCCGAAATCTCCGTCAAAACCGACTCCAGCCCATCTACACCCTCCCAGCCATTGAAGCCCTCTCCAGCCCATCCTCCCCCAAACGGCCATATACAGACACAGACCATGCAAGTCTGCCCAGTACTGACCTTAGTTCAATATTTAATATTATTTTCTGATTCTAGATCCTCTGTGTTCATCCCACGCTTCTTTGAACTCAGTCACCGTTTTCCTCTCCACCACCTCTCTCGGGAGCGCATTCCAATCATCCACCACCCTCT
Source organism: Geotrypetes seraphini (assembly GCF_902459505.1). Classification (NCBI taxonomy): domain Eukaryota; kingdom Metazoa; phylum Chordata; class Amphibia; order Gymnophiona; family Dermophiidae; genus Geotrypetes; species Geotrypetes seraphini. The sequence continues at coordinate 166,043,352 of NC_047085.1, forward strand.
CCGTAAAGTAGAATTTCCTAACATTGCTCTTGAATCTACCACCCCTCAACCTCAAATTATGTCCTCTGGTTTTACCATTTTCCTTTCTCTGGAAAAGATTTTGTTCTACTTTAATACCCTTCAAGTATTTGAACGTCTGAATCATATCTCCCCTGTCTCTCCTTTCCTCTAGGGTATACATATTCAGGGCTTCCAGTCTCTGCTCATACGTCTTCTGGCGCAAGCCTCCTATCATTTTCGTCAACCTCCTCTGGACTGCTTCAAGTCTTCTTACATCCTTTGCCAGATACGGTCTCCAAAACTGAACACAATACTCCAAGTGGGGCCTCACCAATGACCTGTACAGGGGCATCAACACCTTATTCCTTCTACTGGCTACGTCTCTCTTTATATAGCCCAGCATCCTTCTGGCAGCAGCCACCGCCTTGTCACACTGTTTTTTCGCCTTTAGATCTTCAGACACTATCACCACAAGGTTCCTCTCCCTGTCCGTGCATATCAGATTCTCACCTCCCAGCATATACAGTTCCATCTGATTATTAATCCCCAAATGCATTACTCTGCATTTCTTTGCATTGAATTTTAGTTGCCAGACATTAGACCATTCCTCTAATTTTTTCAGATCCTTTTTCATATTTTCCACTCCCTCTTCGGTATCTACTCTGTTACAAATCTTGGTATCATCTGCAAAAAGGCACACTTTTCCTTCTAACCCTTCAGCAATAACACTCACAAACATATTGAACAGGATTGGCCCCAGCACCGAACCCTGAGGGACTCCACTACTCAGCTTTCCTTCCTCCGAGTGACTTCCATTAACTACCACCCTTTGGCGTCTGTCCGACAGCCAGTATCTAACCCAGTTCACCACTTTGTGTCCTCACTTCAGCCCTTCAAGTTTGTTCAACAGCCTCCTATGAGGAACCGTATCAAAGGCTTTGCTGAAATCTAAGTAAATTACTTCTAGCATATGTCCTCGATCCAGCTCTCATGTCACCCAATCAAAAAATTCAATCAGGTTCGTTTGGCACGATTTACCTTTTGTAAAGCCATGTTGCCTCGGATCCTGTAACCCATTAGATTCAAGGAAGTACACAATCTAATGGTATTTTACTCATGTAATTGGTGTCTAAATTATAGTGCCCACTTTACTGAATTACACCCAAAATGGATGGGAATTCCATATTGAAGAGATCAATATTGGCAATATCTTCTGAAGTTTACTGCTGCAGAGTAGCTTAATACTGGTTTTGAGGATGGGGACATTTCTAGTGCAGCATATTTACCTTATCTACCTGCCTAAAACATTATCTCACTGTACCATAAAAGAGTTAGCTTTTGCTGACTGTGGAGATCATCCAATTTTTACACTTGAAGGCAAATTGCCTAAAGAAGAAAAAGTGATTTTGTCAGCTCTTTGATAGCAAGGCAGAAATGCACAAGTCAGAACCATCTCCCTAAAGACTGTCAGAACTCCATATGTTATGGAAAAGATTGTGGGAAAAAAAATGTATAAAGCCCTGTAAAAATTAATAATCTCTGACTGCCGTTCTCACATGAGTAGAATGAAAAGGGCAATGAGCATAAATTATGACACTGTTTCAAGTGTGTAAGAGACTCATGATGGAAACACCACATATAGGGTTCTTTGCAATGTAAACCAAGGCCCTGATTCTACAAAGTCTGCCTAAAGTTAGGTGCCAATATAGGCAATGATTCTATATAACTTATATAAGTTCAAAAGCACAATAACAGGTGGATATTATCTATGGCAGTGTTTTTCAACCGCTGTTCCGCGGCACACTAGTGTGCCGCGAGATGTTGCCTGGTGTGCCGCAGGGCCGCCATCAGGGCAGTACTACCAGTCCTGCATTCAGGGGCCTGGAGCTGACAGGGGGCCCGAGGCAGGGGCGCCAGTAGCTCGCCAAGGCAAAGTGAGTCGATCACCCAGGACTCACTTTGTCTTGGCGATCTAATCTATCGAGCCGATAAGTCTTCTTCTCCCCGACGTCAATTCTGCAGTCGGAGAGGAAGTTCGGGCCAGCCAATCGCTGCCTGGCTGGGCGGAACTTCCTCTCCGATTGCAGAATTGACGTCAGGGAGAGCATGCGTCGGCTTTGGGGCCTGTTATCCATTGGTGGGTCCTGTTCCCCGATGGCAGTGGCAGTGGCAGTGGCTTGGGGAACGGCAGGGAGAAAGAAAGAAAGAGGGCAGGCAGGGAAACAGAAGGAAAGAAGAGAAACAGATAAAAAGAAAGAAAGGTCAGGGAGAGAGGAAGAAAAAGTTGGGGGAGGGAATGAGGTGTGGAGGAGAGAAAGCATACAGGCTGATAGAAGGGAAGAAAGATTGGATGCACAGTCAGAAGAAGAAAGTGCAACCAGAAATCACCAGACAAGGTAGGAAAAATGATTTTATTTTAAATTTAGCAAAGTGGAGGCAGTATTACCACAGTTTTCAAAGGAATTTGCCCAAATAACTTAATAGTTAACTGGGTAAATTCCCAGAGATGAAAACTTCCCTTCACTTACTATGCACAGTTCTGAATTTATATCTGCTGTCTATATTTTACAATATGGTCACCTTTTACTAAACCGCAATAGTGTTTTTTAGCGCAGGGAGCCTATGAGCGTCAAGAGCAGCGCTGGGCATTCAGCGCAGCTCCCTGCGCTAAAAACTGCTATTGTGGTTTAATAAAAAGGATGGAGGGTATATTTGTCTATTTTTGTATGCTATAAAAACCAAATACAGAGAGAGACTGAGAGCTGTTGACGAAGAGCTACGTGTGTGTCTTTCTTCGATTCCAGCCAGAATATCAGCTTTGTGTTCAGCCAAACAGGCCCAGGTTTCGCACTGAATAAAGTATTTTATAATTTTTTACTATTCTGTTTACTTAATATTTCATAATAAAGTAATTATAAAATACTTTCTTTGTGTTTATTTGATTCCTATTCAAGAGAATTACTTTATATATAGTCAATATAGGCACAGAGTTAAATTTTTTAACATTTTCTAATGGTGGTGTGCCTCGTGATTTTTTTCATGAAACAAGTGTGCCTTTGCCCAAAAAAGGTTGAAAAACACTGATCTATGGTACATGAACTGATTTCATATGCGTAGCGCAACGGGATATCAGATATGACCTACGAGTATTAGCACTCTTCGGTTTGTGTCATTTCCTCATTCATCCCTGCGTAATGCATTTTTATATTTTTTTATAATGATTTGTTTGGTAATTTTTCTCATTCTTATATGCTTAGTAAATGAATTAAACAATTTAAATAGTTTAAATGAACTTAGCTTCAAAGAGAACATGCTTCAGCTTTAAAATGAAGCTCCCCAGTGCCATTTTAAAGCTGAAGCATGCTCTCTATGAAGCTAAGTTCATTTAGCACAGTTACTTACTGTAACAGTTGTTATCCAGGGACAGCAGGCAGATATTCCCACACATGGGTGACGTCACCGACGGAGCCCCACAGCGGACAGCCTCGAAAGCAAACTTGCTTGAAGGTCTCGAACTTTCGAGCACTGCACCGCGCCTGCGCGCGTGCCTTCTCGTCCGAACTAGGGGGCGCATCTCCTGAGAGGATCCTCAGTTCAGATACCTAGCCAAGAAGCCAACCAGGGAGGTGGGAGGGTTGTGGGAATATCTGCCTGCTGTCCCTGGATAACAACTGTTACGGTAAGTAACTGTGCTTTATCCCAGGACAAGCAGGCAGCATATTCTCACACATGGGTGACCTCCAAGCTAAGTAGAAAGGGATGGAGGGAAGTTGGCATATTACGAAAAAAGATTTTGCAAAACAGATTGGCCAAAATGGCCATCCCTCCTGGATAAGGTATCCAGACAATAATGAGAGGTGAAAGTATGAACCGAGGACCAAGTGGCAGCCTTGCAGATTTCCTCAATAGGAGTTGATCGGAGGAAAGCTACAGATGCCGCCATAGCTCTAACTTTGTGGCCCGTCACTCGACCTTGCAGAGGAAGACCAGCCTGAGCATAGCAGAAAGAAATGCAAGCAGCCATCCAGTTGGAAATGGTACGCTTTGATATAGGACGACCCAACCTGTTCGGATCAAAAGATATGAAAAGTTGAGGAGATGTTCTATGAAGCTGAGTGCGTTGGAGGTAGAAAGCCAAAGCACGTTTACAGTCCAATGTATGAAGAGCCGCCTCTCCTGGATGAGAATGAGGCTTTGGAAAAAATACAGGTAGAACAATAGACTGATTGATATGAAATTCTGAAACAACTTTAGGCAAGAATTTAGGATGAGTACGGAGAACAACCTTGTCATGGTGAAAAACTGTGAAAGGTGGATCAGCAACCAGCGCTTGTAACTCACTGACACGTCGAGCAGAAGTGAGGGCGATCAGGAAAACAGCTTTCCAAGTGAGATACTTGAGATGAGCTTTGTCATGTGGTTCAAAAGGAGATTTCATAAGTTGAGCTAAAACAACATTGAGATCCCAAACCACAGGAGGTGGTTTAAGAGGAGGATGGAGATTGAGAAGTCCTTTCATAAAACGAGAAATCATAGGATGTGCAGAAAGGGGTTTTCCATCCAATGGCTGATGAAAAGCAGCTATAGCACTAAGGTGGACTCGTATAGATGTAGTCTGAAGACCAGATTGTGACAAATGAAGTAAATAGTCCAGAACTGATGTCAAGGAAGCAGATCTGGGTGGTAAATTACGTGTAGAACACCAAGCAGAGAATCTTGTCCACTTCTGACCATAACATTGTCTAGTCGATGGTTTTCTGGAAGCAAGTAAGATATCTTGAACAGACGGAGAGAATTGAGAAAAGTCTGTTATATAGAAAGGTACCAAGCTGTCAAATGTAGAGACTGTAGATTGGGATGAAGCAAAGATCCGTGATTCTGCGTGAGTAGAGAAGGAAATATTGGCAGAAGTAGAGGCTCCCTGGTGCTGAGTTGAAGTAGAAGGGAGAACCAAGGTTGCCTGGGCCACCGAGGAGCTATCAGAATCATGGTGGCATGGTCTGATTTCAACTTGACTAGAGTCTTGAGAATCAGAGGAAACGGAGGAAAAGCATAAAGGAACTGATTCCTCCAGTCCAGTAGAAACGCATCCGCTTCGAGACGTTGAGGAGTATAGATGTGGGAGCAAAATTGAGGCAGTTTGAAGTTGAGAGGTGACGCAAACAGATCTATCTGCGGAGTCCCCCAACGAGCAAAAATTTGGCTAAGAGTAGGAGAATTGAGTGTCCATTCGTGAGGTTGTAGAAGACGACTCAATTTGTCCGCCAAACAATTGTGTTGACCCTGAATATAAACCGCTCTGAGGAAGATGTTGTGAAGAATCGCCCAATGCCACAATTTCAGAGCTTCTTGACAGAGGGAGTGAGATCCCGTCCCTCCCTGTTTGTTGACATAATACATGGCTACTTGGTTGTCGGTACGTACTAGAATCACCATGTCGTGAAGTAGATGCTGAAAAGCTTTGAGAGCATAGAATATCGCTCTGAGTTCCAACAGATTTATAGGACACCGCCGGTCCGCTTGGGTCCAGAGCCCTTGAGGGCAAAGACCGTCCACATGAGCACCCCATGCGTACATTGATGAGTCGGTTGTGAGGACCTTCTGATGAGGAAGAGGGTAAAACAGTAAACCTCTTGAAAGATTCAAAGAGAGCATCCACCAACGGAGAGACTTCTTTAATGAAGGAGTGATGGAAATTAGTCGAGTTGGTAGATCCACTGATTGTTGCCATTGAGATGCCAGTGTCCATTGAGGAATGCGAAGGTGAAGTCTGGCAAAAGGAACCACATGAACTGTAGAAGCCATGTGACCGAGCAGAACCATCATTTTCCTTGCTGGAACAGTGGAAAGTTGGAAGAATTGTTGAGAAATTTGAAGGAGTGCGTCCTGACGTGGTTGTGGAAGGTATGCTCTCAGATTGATAGTGTCCAGAGTTGCTCCTATGAACTGGAGAGACTGAGAAGGAGTCAGCTGAGATTTGGGAAAATTGATGTGAAATCCCAAACTTTGTAGAAACAGAATAGTCTGTTGGGTCGCTGCAATAACCTCTGAAAATGAGGGAGCCTTGATGAGCCAGTCGTCTAGGTATGGAAATACTTGGAGACCCTGGTTGCGAAGAGCTGCAGCCACCACCACTAGGCATTTGGTGAAAACCCTGGGGGAAGAAGCCAATCCGAAGGGGAGAACTCGGTACTGAAGATGAAGATTTCCTACTTGGAATCTGAGGTACTTGCGAAACGCTGGGTGAATAGGGATATGAGTATAGGCCTCTTTGAGATCGAGGGAGCACATCCAATCCCCTTGATCCATCAAGGAATATAGAGTTGGCAGAGTGAGCATTCGAAATTTCTCTTTGACTAGATATTTGTTGAGAGCTCTGAGATCCAAAATTGGTCGCAAATCCCCCGTCTTTTTGGGAACTAGAAAATAACGGGAGTAGAATCCCAAGTTCCTTTGGGGAAGAGGAACTTCCTCCACTGCTCGCAGGAGAAGAAGAGCTCGAGCCTCTTGAAGAAGAAGGGGAAGATGCGACTGATTTGAAAGACACTCTCTTGGATGGCGATCTGGAGGTACCTGAAGGAGTCGAAGAGAGTATCCCTCTCGTATGATGGTAAGTACCCAGAGGTCTGATGTAATGAGCTCCCATTGATGATAAAATGTGGACAGGTGACCCCCTATGGGGAGGGGAGAATTTGGAAACAGAGAAATTTGAATGCTCAGGTCGAGATTGTCAAAAAGACTGAGCAGGCTTGGTGGCAGCAGGGGTCTGAGACTTCTGTTGTCGTTGTTGTGGAGGAGGCCGACGAGAAGGAGGTCTAGAAAAAGCAGAAGTTGTTTTCTGCGGATAGCGACGTGGAGTCTGTTTGAAACCTCTAGTTGGTACAGGTTTAGGTTTTGGACGAATGAGGGAAGCAAAAGAGCGCTCATGTTCTGAAAGACGCTTGGTAGCCGCCTCAATAGAGTCATCAAATAACTCATTTCCTTGACAAGGAAGATTAGCCAATCTATCCTGAAGGTTAGGATCCATGTCCACTATACGTAACCATGCTAACCGACGCATGGCTACAGCAAATGCAGATACTCTAGACGAGAGTTCAAAGGCATCATAGGAAGCTTGTAACATGAATAGTCTCAACTGAGAGAGAGTCTTAAGAATAATTTTAAATTCTGATAGACGATTGGTAGAGATGTCCGGGTAAAAGGAAGGTAAAATCTTAAGGAAATGGTTGAAGTAGGACGTAAATATAATTAAGAACTCTATTTGCCATCATAGAGTTCTGGTATAAACGTCGACCAAATTTTTCCATGGTACGGCCTTCTCTACCAGGAGGAACTGAAGCATAAATTTTGGAAGGATGTGCTTTCTTCAATGATGATTCTACTACCAGAGATTGATGAGAGAGTTGAGACTTTTCATAGCCTTTACATGGGACCGTTCGATAACGGGATTCTAACTTAGATGGGATAGCAGTGATGGAGTAAGGTGTTTCCATATTGCGAGTGAAGGTCTGCTGCAGAACAGGAGTCATAGGCAATCTGAGTGACTCTTTCGGTGGATGAGGAAGTTCCATATCCGCTAAGTATTCAGGAGTATATTTGGAGTCTGAGTGAAGGTCTAGCTTGAGAGCTTGGCCCATGTCAAAAATAAATTTGGCAAAAGAAATTGATTTAGGATCAGATGTTTCCTCAGGAGAGCCACTGCTAGATTTAGGCAGAGCTGAGTAGGATGGAGAAGCCTCTCTAGAGTATGGTGAAAGGTCTGATTCCAGACGTAGAGTAACAGAAGAAGCTGCACTGTGAGGTGGAGTAAGAGAATGTTTTCTTTTCAAACTCCTGGATGGAGAAGTACCAGGTGTACGTGGTACAGAATGAGTCGAGGTGTGAGGAGAACTGTCTCGACGGACTGGCTTCGACGGTGTTCTTGATCGAGAAGGGCTTCGAGTCGAGGCTCGATGATGTCAGGAGCCATGCTTTGTCTTCGAAGAGCGAGGTAAAGAAGTCTCGGTATCTAAGGTCGAAGACTCCCTCCGAAGCTTGGAAGTAACAGGTCTTGAATGCTTCGACCGGTGCTTCGGAGTAGGCGAGCCCGGAGAAGAATCCGACGAAGAAATGTTTTTCGGTGTCCGGGATCAGCCTCGGGAGACTGGAAGCTCTGGTTGAGTGACAGGCTGATCAGTCCGAGGCAAGGTCGAGGACGGGACCAGTTGAGCCACTAAGGAGGAAATCTGAGTGGTAAGTATAGATTTTAACATGTCCTCCAGCATCGGCACCGAGACAGAAGATTCTGACCTCGAAGGTGCAGCAGTACGCTCCGAAGAGGGCGACCTCGAAGGTGAGTATTCCCTTATCTTGGAGGTACGCTTCGAAGCTGGACGTGCCGAGGACTCTGGTGGCTTCTTGGATACGGTACCTGAAAGGGAACTCGGAGACTTACCCCCCGTAGAAGACTTCGTGGATGGCGTCGTCTTCGAGGTAACCGAAACAGAATAGGTCGAGGCCTTCGAGACCGAAACTCCAGCCGGAGTCTGGGTCGAGGCCTTCGAGACCACAGGTGTCAACGTCGTCGGAGTCGAAGCCTTCGAGACCGGGGCAGCCGCCAAGGTCGAGGCCGGATCCGAAGATTGCTCCATGCCAAAAAGTTGAAAAAATTGAGCACAACATCGCCGAAAAGCCAGTGGAGTAAGGGTGAAGCAGCGATGACAATCTTCTGGGGAATGAGAAGAACCCAGGCACTGTAAACAACGGCAGTGGGGATCGGTGACCGAAATCACTCGATTACACTGTCGACAACGTTTAAACCCGGTAAGAGGCCGGGACATGGAAAAAATAAAGTCCGTGTCGAACGAAGGAGCTAATGGGCCTAGGCCCAAAGCTCGACGGTCGGACAAAAAAAAACCAACAAATTGTTTAGTTAATTTTTTTTTTTTTTTTTTTATATAAAGAGAAAAATAAAGAAGAAGATAATAAACACAGCGACCGACTTTAGAGAAAGAAACAGCCGCGGTGATGAGAAGGCAATGCTGCAGAGAAAGAAAACGTGTCTTCTTGTCTCCGCGGAAATAAACGAACTGAGGATCCTCTCAGGAGATGCGCCCCCTAGTTCGGGCGGGAAGGCACGCGCGCAGGCGCGGTGCAGTGCTCGAAAGTTCGAGACCTTCAAGCAAGTTTGCTTTCGAGGCTGTCCGCTGTGGGGCTTCGTCGGTGACGTCACCCATGTGTGGGAATATGCTGCCTGCTTGTCCTGGGATAAAAACTATTTAAATTGTTTAATTCATTTACTAAGCATATAAGAATAAGAAAAATTACCAAACAAATCATTATAAAAAAATATAAAAATGCATTACGCAGGGATGAATGAGGAAATGACACAAACCGAAGAGTGCTAATACTCGTAGGTCATATCTGATATCCCGTTGCGCTACGCATATGAAATCAGTTCATGTACCATTAGATATGTAATGTAATATAACTGCTTTCATCCAATGTTACCAAGCCTATACTCATTCTGCAACTATGTCTTACCCTAAATGTCACGTACCCTCCTGGAAATGTCCAGCTTCTTCTTATGTAATCCGCTTTGAACCGCAAGGTACAAGCGGAATAGAAATCACAAATGTAATGTAATGTAATGTAATGTACCATAGATAATATCCACCTGTTATTGTGCTTTTGAACTTATATATATATATATTCATAAGTATTAAAGAGTGAAGAGGATGGCTCAGTCGTCTATATAACTTAGGCATCCATTATAGAATCATGCTTAGCATTGCCTAAGTGTGCTTAGGCAGCGCTCAGCATCCTAAAATTTAGGGATCCCCAATTTTATGCCAGAGTTTTCTATGCCTAAGGTTAGGTGCGCAATATCAGAGCCTAATGGCACTCCGATTCACAGAGGCACCTAACTTGAAAAACCTGCCTATGATGTGCCCCTAATGAGGTCTGTGAATAAATATCCATGAGATACTTAACATTTACATACATTGTCTCCAATATATACAAATTTTATGCATACTCATTACAGATATCTTTCTACAAAGTGTAATTCTGTGAAACCACATGCTTCCAGTGGTAGTATACTCTCTGGCAAACCTTTGTAATATTTGTCTATCTTTTTTTATAAAAAGAAGTTAGTCATAGTCAGCATGTCCCTCTATTAAAATAATTAGGACAATGTAGCCTTTAATAGCTGTACTGGCTTCCGGGCTTGTGGAGTCACAATTTTGAAAGCAATTTAGTGAGTTCAATATAGAGTTCTCCTACCTGCATATCAAGGGACTTTGAAAGGGTTCTAAGTGTTGTGACTTTGTGGCCTGCACTGATAAAGGGAATTTGATTCAGCATAATAGTGGCTGCATTGTAATCAAATGGTCTATCCAATTACTGTAGACTGGAACTGCTAATGGATTTCTTACAAATAGTGCAAGCAGACATGATTATCCCACTTTCTATCTATGAGCTGTTCAGGGTAGGATTGAGTTTGAGGGACAATATTCTTCAGTTAGCCCACTTACAAAGGAATAATTTGCGTTATATCATAAGAATGAAACAAAAGGAATATATATCTATGGAAATCAATTCACTGTGTTATTAATACGAGTAATGCAATGGTATACATAATCCTACTGCTATTCATGTTAGCTTTTTTTTTTAACTTTGCTGCTATTAAGTAACATTGTGTTATATTATTCATTGCATATGCACTAGAACTGAGGAAAGGATTTTCAGTGAAAAATGTTCCAGCTGCTGTTACTTACAATATTATACAAAGTATCCTAAGAATCAGGGGAACTGGATTCAATTCTCACCGCAGCTCCTTGTGACTCTAGGCAAGTCACTTAACCTTTCACTGTGCCAGGCACAACCTAAGTACCTGTATATTTAATTAAAATTTTATCACCCGCTTAAATCCTAAGCGAGTTACATAAAAAAAAAAAAGCAAAAACACGTAAAATCAATGAAAAAAATCAAAACTTCACATTCTAAGAGAGGAAAAATACAACTAATTTCCAACATATCATTTCTTCGCTGATCACTGCAGCTCAATGGCCCCAGAAACATGCCTACCCCCTACTGCAACGTTCGCTGCAGAAGAGATGGCTCATCTCTCCTGCCGTGATGGCAGTCATCCACCCCCCACCGAACCATGGCACTTCGGGGTGAGCATCACGGCAGGGCATCTCCCCTGCCGGCGATCCTCACCCCAAAGTGCCACGGTTCAGAGGTGGGTGGGCAATCACCATCGCCGGCAGGAGAGATGACCCATCTCTCCTGTAGCGATCAGCCCTCCCCAGGCAATTATGATTGGGCAGAAGGGAGCACAAGCCCTTCTGCCCGGCGACACCCTGAAAGCATCAGAGCAAGAGGGAGCACAAGCCCTCTTGCCCCAATAGCCTCGAACGTCCCCGACAGCATCGGGGCAAGAGGGAGCCCAAGCCCTATTGCCCCGATGATCCCCATTCCCCTTCCCCCACCGATTACGATGGGGCCAGGAAGGAGCCCAAGCCCTCCTGGCCATGACCCCTCCCTACAAGATCGGGCAAGAGGGAGCCCAACTCCTCCTACCCATGACCCCCCCACTAAAATATGGGCAGGAGGGATCCCAGGCCCTCCTGCCCTCGACGCAACCCCCCCCCGACCCCTCGATCCTCCCCATCCCCAATTCCTCCCAGTACCTTTAAATCATTGGCCGGATGGATGGGTGCCAAGCCCGTCCGTCTGGTAGGCCAGCCATTCGTTGAATGGCTGGTCTTAGGGCCTGATTGGCCCAGTTAGCTCAAACCCCACCCACAGGTGGGGCCTGAGGCACATGGTCCAAATGGAATAGGCCCAGGAGGGGCCTAAGCCTACTGGGCCTATTCCGGTTGGCCCAGGCATCTCAGGCCCCATCTTTGGGCGAGGTTTGAGCTGCCTGGGCCAATCAGGCCCTAAGGCCAGCCATTCAACGAATGGTTGGCCTACCGGACGGATGGTCTGGTTATATATTTATCACTAATGAGTTTTCCTGTAGTATAAAGGTCAAATTGGTCAAATTTTGAGAGACGTGTTATCCACATAAAAGAATTAGTAAATTGCTTGTAAATTCAGAGTCAGTTTAGTTTAAGTTCATATGCATTTGTGGATTTGTTGTTTTATATGGGTTATCACTTCTGCATCATGTCATACACATTTCACTCATTTGCTCAAACAAGTGTGTGTGTGTGTGGAGTGGGGGGAGGTCCTAAAACAGGTGATTATGTTGCTCAGTGCCAACCTGAAAAACATATTTCTTGGAGCAGATAACCACTTTCTCAACACAAGTTTTGTTCTGATATTTTTTTTTATCTTTAATTCTTTATTATTTTTAACAAGTTTACAAGAAAATTTACTTCTTGTTAGAGAAATACAGTATAAAGATTTATTATACATTCAAAAGAAAACAAAACCTGTGGCATATCTAATTATCCTTCCTTAGACCACAAATCAAGGAGGAGCTGGTTCAGAATTTAAAGAAGCTTAATATATAAGAAGAAAACAATTTATGAAGAAAGGCTATAGCGCTATTAAATTGCCACTCTAAATACACTGGGTCAAAACTTCAAGTCATCTTTTTCAACTCCAGAAAGGACTTTAGCTGGTCAGGAAGAAAGAATACATATTTAACTTGTGCATACTTTACAACAGATTTACAGGGGTATGCCAACAGGAAAGAGGCCCCTAATGCTATTGTTTCCTGCCGTAAAGATAAAAACTGTTTCCGTCTTTCCTGTGTTGTTTTTGAAACATCCAGGTATGCCCATATTTTTTTCCCCATAAAATAAAGATTTTGAAGATCTAAAGTACTGTTTCATAAATGAATCCAAGTCCTGTTGGAAAACAAAGGAAATCAGTAATGTAGTGCTCTCCGCTGTCTCAGAAATAGATTCTTCCAAAAAAGCAGATATATTTTCCATATCAATTTGCGGAGTTTGTTTAATTTCACCCTCTCTTTCCTTAAGCTCCTGAAAATTTTTTGTAAATGGTGGAAGATAATAAATTTTGTTCAGTGGGGGTATATGTTCAGAAGAATATTTCAAAATTTCCACCATATAAGCACATAAGCATTGCCTCTGCTGAGTCAGACCATGGGTCCATCACGCCCAGCAGTCCGCCCCCCCGCGGCTGCCCCCCAGGTCAATGACCTGTAGTGATCTATTACTTCTGTACTGTATAGTAACCCTCTAATTGTACCCCTGGATCCCCTTTTCCTTCATGAACTCGTCCAATCCCCTTTTGAACCCCAAAGTCGTACTCTGATCTACCACCTCCTCTGGAAGCGTATTCCAGGTGTTCACCACCCTCTGCGTGAAGAAGAACTTCCTAGCATTTGTTCTGAACCTATCTCCCTTCAATTTTTTTGAGTGCCCTCTAGTTTTTGTTGCCCCTGCTAGTCTGAAGAATCTGTCCCTCTCTACCTTCACTATACCCTTCATGATCTTATGAGTTTCTATCATATCCCCTCTAAGTCTCCGCTTTTCCAGGGAAAAGAGCCCCAGCTTTTCCAGCCTCTGGAAAAGCGGAGACTTAGAGGGGATATGATAGAAACTCATAAGATCATGAAGCGGTATATATTTTTTAAACATTTCGTATGAAGAAATTCCAGGAGTTTTCGGGAAATTTAGAATCCTTACATTCAACCGGTGATTAAAGTTCTCTATATTTTCTATTTTCCTTTGTAAGATAGCACTGTCCTTTATCGCTGCGGTTCTATAAACTTGTAAAGTCTGGACTTCATTTTGTAATTTAATTATGGAATTTTTTGTTTCGGTATTTTTCTGTTCAAATTATCCATTTTCTTCCCAAAATTCTTTACCTCTTCTGAAGTCCTCCTGGTCGCTACGTCCACTCTCTGGAGTGTTTCCAAGATGACTCCTAAAGTGTCCTCTTTGTCAGGAGCCAAGTTCCCAGAGCTGGTCAACACCGGCAGAGACTCTTCTGCCATGGATCCATCCTCCACGGAGACATCGGGGGCATCTATGGCCACTGAGCTCTCGTGATCCAGTGCAGCTGTCTCTGCCGGGGCAGGGAGGTGGGCCATCCGGTGCGGGTGAGAGAGAGATCTCGTGCCCCAGCAGGGTTGAGCGCCTCTAACTCTCCCCCGTTGCGGGGCTTAACTTGCCCGATCTTGAGGCAAGTGTTGCTAGGCATTGGTCGATTGTTGATTAAGGGGCGCCGATGGTGTTGAGGAGGAAAACACCTTCACCGTGCCCTTTCGCTTTGTGTGCGGCATAATTGAACTCAGGTAAAAAACTCCTCCAAACGAGAGCAGATCTCAGCGTCCTAGCACAGCGCCGCCATCTTGGCCACTCTCCGAAAAGCTCTTGTTCTGATATTTTTTATATCTGCAATAATGTCAATTTGATAAGAAAATAGCTTTTATTAGTTCTTTTATATGTGTATTTTCTGTCATATCCCCCATGCTGTAATGCTGGGAATCTTAATGTAGAATTCATTTCTGAAAAAATCAGTATTACGTACCTGTAATAGCTGTTCTCTATCTTTCCACCAGACCAGGCCTGTCATGCCATCAGGTAGAAACTACTGTGCTATGACTGTGTCTGAATTCAGACTGTTTCTGAATTCAAGAGGACCTGGGATAGGCACATGGGATCTTTCAGACAGAGAAAGAGATAATGGTTACTGTGGATGGCCAGACTAGATGGGCCATTTGGCCTTTATCTGCCATCATGTTTCTATAGCGGTAATTACGGCAGCCTGTAGAGAGGATCACTGGTTCTGTAGTGATCCTTGCAGGATGCCGTCATTCTCAGCAGCACATTCCCTCTACCACAATCTTGCCCCTGATGTCAGAGGAGGGGCGGGACCATGGCAGAGGGAACGTGCTGCTGCGGAGGACGATGGCAACCTGCAAGGATTGTTAAAGAACCGGCGATCCTCTCTGCAGGCTGCCAAAATTACTGGGAGGCCAGGGGGGAAGCTGGGGGAACATGCAGGCCTTCGGTGGGGGGGCAGGTCTTCAGGGGAGGGGAACCCTGATGTAGAAGTATACGGAGGGAGGGAAGTGGTGTTCAAAGAGACATGCATATACCAAACTGGGGGGAGGGGGGAGGGAGGGGGAAGAAATAATGGGTCTAAAAACAGAGGAGAGGGAGAGAGATGGTGGACAATGAGATTTAGGGAGAGAAGGAACAGAAAGGGAGAGAAGTTCAACACAAGAGATGGTGTGGATGGGGTGGGTGAAAGAGATACTGGATAGGAGGCTAGTTGGGAAGAGAAAGGGAGAGCTGGTGGACTCTGGTGTGGTGGGGAAGGAGGGAGAGATGCTGGATGAAAGGATAGTTGAGAAAAGGAGATGGTGGATCTGAGGATGGTGAGGACCATCGTTGCAGCTGCGGGGATAGAGATGAAAAAAAGAAAAGATGCCAGACCTCCAGGGGAGGGAAGGGAAATGGAAGGAGAGATCAGAGATGGAAGATGGATGGCTAGCACGGAGAAAGAAGAAAGAAGGAGACCCTGGCAAGTGAGTTATCAGAAGACAACCAGAGCCTGGGACCAATATGATTTGAATAATGACCAGGCAAAAAAATATTTTCTAAAAAAAAATATTTTCTGTTTTGTGATTACAATATGTCAGAATTGAAATGTGTATCCTCACTAAAGGGTCCTTTTATCAAGGTGCAGAATACCATGCATTAAACTGCCTGCTGCGCTAGTCGCTAACGCCTCCATTGACGAGTCGCTAGTTTTTTGGCTTGCTGCAGGGGTTAGCGCATGATGAAATGTCCGACGCGCTAACCCCCCCTAGCGCGCCTTGATAAAAGGAGCCCTAAGTGTGATTCTACGTTTATTTAACAGGAGCCTTTTATAAAATTGCACAGGATTTTTAATTGCCAGATATAGAATTTGGGGGGGTTTGAATTTTAGATTCCTAATTTCACTTGTATCCTGTGACTTAAAGAAAAAAGAGAAACCATGTATTTGACTGAGGGCTCCTTTTACAAAGCTGTGATAGCATTTTTAGCAGATGCAGAATTTTAGCGTGCGCTAAACCCGTGCTACACGGCTAGAACTAACGCCAGTTCAATGCTGGTGTTAAGGTCTAGCGTGCTCAGCAATGTAGCACGCACTATTCCACATGTTAAAGCCCTAGTGCACCTGAGTAAAAGGAGCCCTAAATATGATTCTATAAAATGTGCTATATCTTTTTTAGAATCGTGCTTAAGCACCATACTACTTGGTACCTCAGTTTTAGGTGCTATATATACATATACAGTCAAACCTTGGTTTGCAAGCATAATTTGTTCCAGAAGCATGCTTGTAATCCAAAGCATTCATATATCAAAGCAAATTTCCCCATAGGAAATAATGGAAACTCAGACGATTTGTTCCACGTCCAAAACCTTTAATACAAAATACTATACGTACTTGTATTGCAAGACCTCGCTCATTTAGAACAGTCGCTACACTCCTGCAGCATCAGAGAGAGAAGAACTATTGGTTCAGTTGTGATGATGTGACGCGTGTATACTGTATGTACTCGTATTGCAAGACTTTGCTCATTTAGAACAGTTGCTACACTCCCGCAGCGCCAGAGAGAGAAAAAGCATCGGCTCAGTTGTGATGTGTGTATACTGTATGTACTTGTATTGCAAGACATTCAAGACATATGAAGACATTCAAAACATATCAAGTTAAAATTTAATCAAATGTTTTGCTTGTCTTGCAAAACACTTGCAAACCAAGTTACTTGCAATCCAAGGTTTTACTGTATAGATTTTTTTAAAATTGGGATTTATTGACCACATTTTCATGAAGACATTCACCCAAAGCAGTTTACACTACATCCAATGGTAATTGGGCTCTCTTAAGTGTTTTCCCTATCTGTCCCAGCAGGTCACAATCTAACTGTGTTACCTGAGGCAGTGGAAGGTTAAGTGACTTGCCCAGATTCACAGGGAGCAGGCAGGGATTGAACTCACAGTCACAACCTCAGGGTACTGAAGCAGCAGCTCTAACCACTAGGTCACGCCTCGTTAGGCAGCACAGGGCATGCAGTAGCAAATGACATGGGCGTGCAAGATAGGGTAGGGCTCTGAAGGGGTAGGGCTTTCTTTTGGGCACATGGGGCTGTGTCTGGGGCTTTCAGATCAAGGAGATTGGGAGGGTGTTCCAACCTAGGGAGTACATGATAGGAATCAGAACTTGGGGGGGGGGGTGGGGGGGAGGAGATTAAAAAGAAGGGACCTTATCGGTGAGGAGGTATTTTTTGTGGGATAAGGTCCTCCACCATAGCACATATGCCCCGCTGCAGGACTGCAAGTAACTTGGGAGTGTGTGGCACAGTTGCTAGAGCTACAGCCTCAGCACCCTGAGGTTGTGGGTTCAAATCCCATGCTGCTCTTTGTGACCCTGGGCAAGTCACTTAATCCCCCATTGCTCCAGATACATTAGCTAGAGTGTGAGCCCACCAGGACTGATAGGGACTGAGTACCTGAATGTAGACCACTTAGGCTGTAAGTGGTATATAAATACTTAAATAACCCCATCCAGACTGGGCAGACTGGATGGACCATTCAGGTCTTTATTTGCTATCAAGTACTATGCTACTGTGTGACAGCTAGTACACATTACTGGTACACATGCCAGCTGTCACCAATGACCATACCTCTAAACCACCAGTGTTATGCCTACTCCACACCCCTACCCACATTAAGGACTCCTTTTATCAAGCCGCACTAGCGGGGTTAATGCGCGTGACTTTTCATCACGCGCTATCCCCCATGCTGGCCAAAAACTACCACCTGCTCGAGAGGAGGCGGTAGCGGCTAGCGTGGCCGGCGGTTTAACATGCGCTATTATGCACGTTAAACCGCCAGCGCGGCTTGATAAAAGGAGCCCTAAGCGGCCAGTATGTCATTTTTATCTCACTGGCTTGAGGCATTAGCCCAGGTCTGCTCTGCTGTCTGCAGTGCAATGAAGCCATGGTTAACACAGCTAAATAAAAGGGCCCAAAATGAGGACATTTGAAAACCACACTCAGCAGGCAGTGCACAAGTGCTGGAACAGCATCTATGAGGGCAGTAACAAGGTTGATGCCTTTTATGTCTGACTCAAGTCCTAGCCCAGATACCAAAGAAAAAGAACATCAATAACAGTTAACATTGGTAATTTCTTTGATAAGCAAGAACAAATCATAAGGGTAAAATCAGTCAAATATTGTCATCTGAAATGCAAGATCATCGCGATATCATAAGACAAGGAAACTGCGATTACCTGCCTCCCAACAATATCATTTGGCTGAGATGTGGGGAAAAAAATTTTACTTTCTGTAAATGGAATACTTTTGAATGGAATAATTTCCCTGCTAATCTAAGGATAGCAGAAAATGTTAATTTTTTGTTTTTTTTTAGAAGCATCTGAAGACCGCTACATTTTTGCCTGGCTCTTAATGCATGATTACATTAATTTTGTATGATAGGATAACTGTGTATTTTGCAGGTGGTGAAGGAAATAATTATAGTATTGCGGCTTATTTTATGTGCCTTTGATGGAAGATAAATGTATGTTATGTTGTATTGTATTATATGTTGGTACTATTTTAAAGTATTTGGGCTCCTTTTGCTAAACGGAAGTAGAGTTTTCTACCATGTGCTGGTGAGTTCTATGAGTGTCGGAGCATTTAACTTGTCAGCCCACAATAGAAAGCTCTACCACTGTTTAGTAAAACCTAGTTTATATATGTAAAGATAATGGATTTCGATTTACTGACTTTCTGTGCTACAACCAGAGTGATTTACATATTATGAAAATGCAGGCACATTTTCTATCCCTAGAGAAGTATCTCTCAAACTGTGTGCCATGGCACAGTGGTGTGCCCCAAAGAAATTCCGGATGTACCACAAGAGATTCCAGAATTTTATTTTTAAAAATTCCCTTCATAAGTATACGCTAGAATAGATGACATGTATGTTGCATATGCAAGAGTCTGTCAATGTTATTAGTGGCTGTGTGCGTAAGGATACAACCGCCCAGATTAGTATCGCTATTTGACATGATTAGTCCTTGAAAACTAATGGAAAGTAATGTTATTTTTATTTTTTTTTTAATTGCAGTAGTTATCCTAATCTGTGGAACAAAGCAATCAAGGCTTTGTTGCC
Organism: Geotrypetes seraphini; assembly: GCF_902459505.1. Classification (NCBI taxonomy): domain Eukaryota; kingdom Metazoa; phylum Chordata; class Amphibia; order Gymnophiona; family Dermophiidae; genus Geotrypetes; species Geotrypetes seraphini. Next base: position 166,062,488 of record NC_047085.1, read on the forward strand.
GTTTGGATGTTCTTATCTTTGTAAACTTGGATTTTCAGCTCTGACAGAAAAAAAAAATTAAAAAAGAGAGTGACTGCAGATGATGGATGATGAAATGCGTGTTTTCTTGTCAACTATCGAGCTGAGTCTTGAAATAATTTGCGCTAAAAAATAAGCACATCCATCGTATTGATGAGCAATTCTTTCTACTTTAGCTTCACTATTGTTAAAATTACCCAAACATAGGGCTCCTTTTATCAAGCTGCGGTAGGCGGTTAACGCGCGGAATACCACGCGTTCAACTGCCTGCCGCGCTAGTCGCTAACGCCTCCATTGACGAGGCGTTAGTTTTTTGGCGTGCCGCAGGGGGTTAGCGCGTGATGAAATGTCTGATGCGCTAACCCCCGTAGCGCACCTTGATAAAAGGAGCCCATAGCTTAAAGAACTTTAAATAAATAACTCTCAAATTTACGGGGTCTTTTACTAAGGCGAGTTAGCCTATTTAGTGCATGCTAAATGCTAACACGTCCATTATATTCTATAGACGCGTTAGCCTTTAGCACGTGCTAAATCGGCCTGCGTGCCTTAGTAAAAGAGGTGGTAAATTTTTTGTTGGGTTTACAATTTTATAATTCCGATGATAATGTGCCACAAAAAATGATTTGCTCCATTTAGTGTGCCAGAGCTAAAAAAAAAACGTTTGAGAGACCCTGCCCTAGTGAGATTACAATCTAAGGTTTTTGTATGCTAACAGACATTAGTGTGTGCTAAGTGCCACAAGGCCCGTAGGTATGAAATGTGATGTGCAGCACCGACGAACCACTAGCTATTATAAGCAACCTGCCAGTAAACCACAAACAAATCATCATCCTAGAAGACTTCAACTTTGTGGACTACCCAGAAATCACTGGAGCTCCACAATATAGGTTATGTCTTGACCTATATTGTGAATGTACTCTTGTAACCCATTCAGGGCTCCTTTGGAAGGACGGATTAAATAAATAAATAAATAAATAAAATTTAGCAGGTGCTAATGTCTGTTAGCACATACTAAACTTTAGTAAAAGAGACCAGAAGTGACTTGCCCAGGGTCCTAGGAAGCTGCAGTGGGAATTGAACCCTGGTTCTCAGTGCTGCACTACTCATTAGGGCTACTCTGAAACTACCAGATCCACCCACAAACTCAAACTATCTTTCCCCTCGTTGAAAGGCGTCATGTATGCAGGTAAATTAAGGAGATCCCTTTTCTTCAAATTCACTGAGCTTTGGAATAACCTCCCTGCCCCGCTGTTGAACCTAGGCTCATTCCAATTATTCCGAAAGCATCTGAAAACCTGGCTTTTCTCCAAAACGTAAAGCTATCTATTTAAAATGTAAAGCTAGCTATCCTCTTCAAAACCTTTAATTTCTTATTATGTCCTTCCCTCACTGAATTTACCTGTAAACCGTGCCGAGCTCTATCTTTATGGAGATGATGCGGTATACAAACTTAAGGTTTACTTTAGTTTACTCTTTCACTCTGAGTATATTGTTTCCTGCCATGAACTGTGAAAAGTGCTGGCTAGAAATATTTTAATTAAAAAAGATAAATACATAAAGAAAGAAATACTTTTCTATAACTACAGTACGCGCCTCTCTGACAACACTTAACCCCCTTCCCACCACCACCACCACCACCAATTTGAGCAAAGTATTTTCATTGTGACTGCAGTGGTTTGATCATTTATACTGAACTACAAGACTTTCTGACCCCTGATGCAGGCAGAAACCCCAAAACATGCCCTTTGTGCTTTCTTGTGCTCCTTTGTGGTTTGTACTCTGAATACCTCTTTTCTACATTTTCATGAATTGCTGTCATGATCTAGTATGGCAGTTTTTGTGCTCATATATTCTACATGCCTGATATTCAAATGACCTAATTGGCATGAGAACTTCCTACTCAGTAAAATCACTTGTAGCTGCCTAACCACTGGTATTCAGTAGTATCTAACCAGACAGTGTCACTAAACACCACTTCCTCTGCACTGTCCAGTTAATGAAGGGGTCAAGGGTGGAGCCTGGGAAGAACTGGTACCTACAGTAACTGATTAAGAATATGAGAACATAAGAGTTGCTGTACTAGAAAGTCCAGCATCCTGTTTCCAACAGTGGTCAACCCAGGTCCCAGGTACCTAGCTAGATTGGCAATATTAAGACTGCTAATCCATTAAGTAAGAAGCTAAAGCAGTGTTGTGCAATATTGAGTTACTAGTAATTAGTTACTTTAGTTTATTACTTTCTTGCAGTAATCAATACCCTCCTCCCTTTTTACAAAGTCACATTAGGCTTTTTTATTGCCATCCATGGTGGTATTAGCTCTGACATTCATAGGAATTTTATGAGCTTTGGAGCTAATACTGCTGTGGCCAGTAATAAAAAAGCCTAACACAGCTTTGTAACGGGGGGGGGGGGGGGGGGGGGGGTTGTAAAATAATTAACTATTTATTCACTATCCTAGTAACTATAATTACCTCTGAAGAGTAACTAGTTCAATCCAAAAAATAACTAACTCAATAAACTATAAGTGCACAGCAAGGAAACTATTTCAGATGTGCTTTTCTGACATGGGTTGCTTAACTTCAGCTCACCATGTGCATTACAAGCATTCCATCACAAATCAGAAAAGCCTTCCTGTATATTTATTTACTCATCCTCTGTAAAATGATTTTGTAGAATTCAGCGCACCTTTACTATTTTGTAAGTCAGCAAAAAATTCCTTAAAGTAACGGTACAAAAACATTTCAATAGGCGGATACTTAACTAACTTTAAGGAACGTTTTGCTGACTTACAAAATAGTAAAGGTGCACTGAATTCTCCAAAATGACATTTTACAGAGGATATTATAAGGTACAATTTTTTATGAAGGACTGTGTGGGGAAGTGAATGTCATTGATTAACATATGTTAACACACACCCAATTTCAAGCTGTGTGTGGTATAGGAAAAAGAAACTTGTCTAGAGGTCCAGATAAGTTGAGGTTGTAGTCAAAAGCAAGATGAAAATCCATTATTTCTAATGGAAATGTATGAGATGACAGATCACGGAATATTAATAGTAAATGTGTCATAGCTAGTGGCACAGGATTTTACCCAGTGGAATTTCTGGAGGGCTCTGGTGTGCTCCTATCATTCTCTGCTGTAGCTGTCAATGCAGAGTGTTGAAAAGCAAGTGAGTTATCGTAATTTAAGAAATTGGCACAATTAAACAAATATTTTAGTTGCAGGAAAATAAAACATAGGAGAGGATATTCAGCCTGCAACAATCAGAGCTTTCTAAGCCATTTATAGTTGTGGGCGTTCTCCTCCAGATCCTATACCTCTGATTAAAAATCTATCTTTTAATACTCCTGGAAATATCCAGATTACCTCTCATGTAATCCACCTAGAACTGCAAGGTAATGGCGGAATAAAAGCCACTAATGTAATGTAATAATCAACACCAAGCCATGTCCAGGCACCAGCATTGAATATCCAGATCTTCAGGAGACCTAGAAGTGATGGTGATGCCAGTTGATGTTCAGTGCAGCTCAAGATCTTTCATCAGCCTGGGTTACTGGCGGGTGTGGGACTACCTGTCTTTTCCTTTTCTTTCTCATATATCTCCTTTTTCTCCTTCTGCCTTCTCCTTTCCTACTCATTGTCCTTCTAGGTCATTATGTCATCAATACAACTGACTAGGCGTATTTAGTTAACCAAGTAGTATTTCTCATATAACAAGCACAAGTCATTAATATTGGTGGTAGGGCTTCGAATTTGGTCTGATGACTAAGGTAAACTCTGCCCCTTACCATCGCAAATAACACTTTCTTCTCTAACCCGTTTAGCTTATAATACAACAAGTTGAAAACCACACAGCCCCCATGAGCAGTAATAGGTTATAATTGGCCTTAATTGCTGCTCATTGGTATAATGTCATGTATTCTTATCTTCCAGCTTCTTCATTATGCTAACTGCAAACTGTACAGAACATAGCTCTTAGAGAGTCTTCACTTGTTCTAAGTGTTATGAACACATTAGTCTTCATTCAATAGGTTATCGTATTCAGTTTAAAATCTTGACCCTTATATTTAAAGTTCTTCATTTCTTTATTCCATCTTACTTAGCAGCTCTTGTTCCATATGCTCCGCCCAGGCTTCTCCAGTCCACTTTTTCATATTCCATCTCCTAGGGCTGCACAACTTGATTTAACTAGAAATGATACATTCTCTTGCACGATGACATCCCTACGGAACGCTTGACCACCTCAGGTCAGATTTAAAACATTTTATCTTAAATGTATCTCTTTCAGAAAGCATTTGGCGATGTCTCAAAAGACCACAGCGATATACCAAGAGTTCATTGACTCTTCTTCAGTTCATTGTTTTATCTTTCTCTCTCTCTGTCTCTCTTAGAATGATTGCTGAACGTCCTATGAATATTTGATATTTCTTTTCATAATGTATCTTAATTTAGTTTTACTGGATTGTGAACTGCCCTATCATGTGTAAGAGGTAGGGCAGTATAACAAATTGAAATAAACCATTAATCATAACTGCCCTTCATCAGCATTCTGCAGTATATGTTGCTTGCTCAAACTCAACAGAATGGGAGGTGCCTGGGTGGGTCAAGTGCATGTCAAGTAAAAAGTATATGACATCATCAGAGGAGAGGGATTGGATAGTCATACATATTAAGATGTACCAGAAGGAAGACAAGGGATCTGATTGTCACAGGTAATGAACTTTAGAAATGTTACAATAGATGCAGAAGCCGTTATCTCTGTTGGATGGAAGGTTGGGAGGAGGCATTATCCTTATTGCCTGGGGATCCAGATAACTCTTAGGGCTCCTATTACTAAGGTGCGCTAGGGCTTTAACGCACGGAATAGCGCGTACTACATTGCCGCGCATGCTAGACCTTAACGCCAGCATTGAGCTGGCGTTAGTTCTGGAAGCGTAGCGCATGGTAATTTTCTACGTGCGCTAAAAACGCTAGTGCACCTTAGTAAAAGGAGCCCTTAGTCTGCCCTGGCTGGGAAGCATGCATATGAGGTGAAGGGAGACAGAGGCCCATCCCCTCTGGCCCTCTACTTCTCCCCTTTCCTTGCATTTTCCCCTTCTCTTCTCAACCCATTCTCTTTCAATTTTTCACCTCCCCCATCCCCATTTTACTTTTGATTTTCCTTCCCTTACTGTTTATAGCCTCTTTTTTTAAACCCCGGATTGCTTCTTTCATTATTATGGCAGACAAATGATAACTTCACTGTGATTCACAATCTCTCCCGGAGATACTGCTGTTCTTTTGCAGTACAGCAGTTCTCTGGGACTTCTTGTGCCAGCAGGGGTTGGGTCCCTGCCAGCAGACTTTGCTGCTCTTTGATGCTGTGGCCTTATTTCGGGACATCTTGCATTGAATTAGGTCCCTGTTGATAGGTGCTGCAGGGCGGTTCTTCCAGTAATTATGAAAATACATGTTTGTTTGCGCATTCTCAAACAAGCTTATATACACAGATAAACAGACAGGTGAGTTCTATCCAATAGGCACTTTCCCTTGAGGCAAATGCTCTTAAAAATAAACTAATTTAATTGCAAACAAGAAGATCACAGCAGAATGAATTTAGCCTACATTTTGTACATAGAAGCATGAAAACTATTGTCAATAGATCTCATATGCCTTTCTCCCCTTTGAAAAGGTAGGTAAAAATAAAGAGACACACAGTAGAACATAGATATTGGAAACCGCTTAGATATTAGGCGGTATATAATTTTTTTAAAAATAAATAAAATAAATTTTATTTTTACTCTTGCTTTTTCTCCGATTTAGATTCGATAACCTTTATTGACGTGACCATTTTTATATTGCTTCTTACTTTTTACATAATCCCAAATTTCCTGAAAATAGTTTGTGATGTATGGACAAATAGCAGTTTCATTTTATTTAGAAACATAGAAACCTGATGGCAAAGACCAAATGGCCCATCTAGTCTGCCCATCCGCAGAAACCATTATCTCTTTCTCTCTCTGAGAGATCCCACGTGCCTATCCCACGCCTTCTTAAATTCAGTCACAGTGTATCTAAATTTTAGCTGCCAAATTTCAGACCATTCTTCAAGCTTCACTAGTGGCCTCTTTTACAAAGCCACGCTAATGGCCTCGAAGCCCATAAAGAGTTATAGGGGTTCGGGGCTGTTGCTGCGAGGCTTTGTAAAAGAGGCCGTAGGTGTTTCTTCAGGTCATTCACACCATCCGGGGTGTCTACTCTATTGTAGAGTTTTGATTCATCCACAAAGAGGCAAATCTTACCTGACAACTCTTCAGTAATATCAGTTATAAAAGTGTTTAAAAGAAATACCACTGGTAACATCCTTTTCCTTTTGTTTTTATACATTTGTGGTTCAGAATAATTTAGCTAATTACTCCCTCCCCCTCTTTTTACAAAGCCGTGTTAGGCTTATTATCGTTGGTCGTGGTGATATTAGCTCCAATGCTCATAGAATTGCTTTGAGCCTCAGAGCTAATACTGCCATGGTCAGCGATAAAAAAGCCTAACAAGGCCTCATAAAAGGAGGGGGAGGTAAGAGGTGAATGCAGTTATTGTTCAAACAAATAAAAGGAATATCCACTCAAGGGAAATTACTCCAAACCCATGATCACAATCAAAATCCACAATGGCAACTTGCACCCCCTAAGAGAATGAGCCAACCCACTATGGACCCCTTCCAATCCTTCCTGACAATAGCTTTGGACAATGTATTACCTTCCTCCCCGAAACACACATCAAAAAGTGCAGTTGATCCCTCCTGTGGCCTTTATCATTGGTGCTATAGAAAGGCATTTTAGAAAGGATCTTGTTGGCAGCACAACTGGGATCTGATTTGCTCCCTCTGATTTTAAATCATTTCATATATGCACTTTCAACATTTGTTAAAAGCTTAATTATTTACTAAATTGTTGTCTCATTAATGCAGTATTTGTTCTGTAATTCACTGAGATTGTTCAGCTTCTTTTAGTCTTGTAAACTGCATAGAAGTTCAGGGTGTTGTGGTATATAAATAAGATTGTTATGTTATGTTCAACTCCGAATAAGGACATCCAGGTTGGTACATTGTCAGCGGTGCTAGCATTTTAAAATAGAATTTTGCTAAAGTACAGCCTATTCTAAAAATACACGAGAAAAATGCATCCATATGCTGATTACATTCAGCATAATCATCCATTTTATAAACTGAAGAGTCCAAACTGTGAATGGGAGAAAATAAGGGGCATGGCAATCATTGTGGCACCATAGGAATATCATATACAGAGACATGTAGAGTGTAAGAGTTGTCTAATGGTTAGAGCAGTGGGTTGGGAATTGGAGACCCTGATTCAAATCCCACTGTAGCTTTTTGTGATTTTGTAAAACTGCGAGTCATCCAGGGACAGAAAAGTATTGACTATAAAGGTACACCACTTCATTGGCTTTCAGACCTGCAGGTGGTATGTAAGAATTTTTTTTTAAAAAAAAGTTAGTACCTTACTCATCCATAATTCTTGAAGCTGTCACAGAGCCAGTTAGGGTGACCTGCAGCTACTGTGGGATTAAGGGGGTGACTTCCCTTATTCCTCTCAGTGGAGAACTGATCAATTAGAACATGCCAGGTTCCAGATTTCAATACCAATGTCCTTTCTCACCTGTTGGATATCTATGTTTGTCCTTACTGTATTCCCTCCTGAAACACACTCCAGCCGATATTCAAAGCAATTTAAGTGGGAATGAACCTCTCCTGCCTGGTTAAATTGCTTACAACTGTCTAAGTGGTGATATTATGTGGAAATTAACCAGACAGGGACATTGAATATCACCACAGATCACCCAACAAAAAAGTAGACAGGTAAGGGGTGGCATGCAGCTGATTTTGGAGAGGAACTGTGGGTTATATGGGTTTGGGCAATATTCAGAGCCAGCACCCGCATAGCTAAGTGTGCAAATTTGGGATAGCTTAAATACTGTCCTAAATTCACCCACATAGCTATGTGGGCTCCAGTACTGAATATTGGCTGGGATCTGCATTTTAAAAAGTTGAATTTCCCTCCAATCACCCCCTGATGAAGTCCATAGACCCCTCCCAACCCCCAGCATCGTGCATAGCCTCCCCTTATATCTCCTCAACAAGACAACACCACCTCCTATTTCCACCCCACCTCCCAATCAGGATAAGTTCCTTTGGGCCTACCTGACTTTCCTGGTGGTCCAGTAGTCTGATGGGGGCAGGAGCAAATCCCCTTCACTCCTGTGTCTAGTGGTCTGATGGGGGCAGGAGCAAATCCCCCTCACTCCTGTGTCTAGTGGCAGCTTCCTGAAAATGGCTGGCATAACCTTTCAGCTCTTCTTCTTCCTATGTCTCTTTATTCCCTTTCCTCAATCTCCCTCTCCTCTTCCCTTCACCCACATCCCTTTAATCTTCTCTTCTTTCTTTAGTTCTCTTATCTCTCCCTCCTCCTCACATAATTTCTCTTTATTTTGTCTCCCACTCCTTCCTCTTGACACACTCTTTCTCCCACTCCATAACTATCAATATTCACTCATTCACTCTATTTTTTTTTTTTTTTTTGGGGGGGGGAACACTCTTTCCCTACTTTTAAATGCTGTTTATCTTCCCTTTCCCCAATGGCACACTCTCCATCTATTTCTTCCATCTCTCAGCACTCTCTCCTCTTCCTGGTACACTATGCCCCTCCCCCAGGCCCAATCTCTCTCTAACTGTCTCTTTCCTTTATTTATCCAACTCCAACATATTTTTCCCTCCTTCCCCTCACCAACCAGGTCACGCTTCTCCTCTCCTCTTCCCTCCCAATAGGTTTCATATCCTCAACAGCTGTGGTAGTTTACCCTAAATCTATGTTTCCCCCCACCTGGCTGCTTCCCACTGGTTCCAAAGCTCCTTCCCACCCTGACCCCATCAAGAGTTCCATTCCTTCTCCTGACCTCCCCACAACATCTGATCCTTCTCCTAACTTCTTTCCCCCACTGTAATGATCAATCCCTCTCTGACCCTACCCTTTTCAGTTGCTATCCTTCATACATCAAACCCCACCCCAGTCACAATAGTTGCAGCCCCTCTATAGCTCCATCTTCTCCCACCCCAGTTTTCTGCCCCATACTCACCAGGATCTACCCAGAGCCATGACAGTATGGCCAGGCAGTAGCGGTATGTTATCACTGCTTCTTGAGATTGCACCAGGATCCAAGATAATGCCTTTGCCCTCTGGCACTGACAGAAGGCAGAGGCACCAGGATCTAAAATAGCGACTCTTCCAGGATTCAAGATGGTGTTATCTGCCTTCTAGCACTGCTAGATGGCAGAGGTATCTTCTTGAATCCTGCGTCATTTGGGTCTGCCTCCTAACAACATTGCAAAGGTTCCAGACAGAGATCATGGTAAATATAAAGGAGAACTGAATGTTGTGAAGGATCACAAGGAGATTGGATATTGTGGAAGGGGGAGGGTCAAGGTTCATTATCATGGGAGGGTTAGGAGGAGGATTAGACATTATGAAGGGGTTGAATAACAGCAAAATGAATGTCTATGTTGCAATTTTGGAGGAGGCCTGAGCCCAAAGTGGAGGCGCCTAGGCACCTGTTGCTATACCACTGGTCTCTATGCCTGCTGCTTCTCTGTCTAAATTTTGGACAGGTTTATTTCTAAAATGACTGCACGTAGGCCTCTATTTCTCCATGTATTTTAGAACAGCCTCTGACATAACTTGTTCTATAATAACAGAGGAACTTCAGATGTCCTGAGTTGGATGTCTGACTTCCCATTTGTCCATTCTTTCTAAAATGCCATTCCACATTGGTCTGATTGCCAATGGATCACATGTGAGAGCATTGCACAATTATTTTGAGAAATGCCTTTCTCCTTATAAAATAGTAAACAAAAACTCAGCAGTCTGCTGTTCATCAGTAGGGTTACCATATAGCTCCAGAAAAAGGAGGATGGATTGACACATCCGGGTTTTACTTTCATTGCTTTCAATGGAAGTAAAATCCAGATATCTCAATCTGTCCTCCTTATTTCCTTTGCTTTCAGGTGAAGTAAAACCCGGATGTCTCAATATATCCTCTTTTTTCTGGAACCAAATGGTAACCCTACTCATCAGATTAGTTTCAAATTTTCTAAATTTTTATTTTTGGCTATGGTAAATAGGTTAATTAAAGCTAGCTGTATGCAGAGATAAGTTATTGTGCCAAATGCTTGTCAAAGATTCAGATCAGATCATTAGCTCTTGTCCTATCAAAAATTTGGACATTATGAACATGTATTGACAAACTCCCTGGTAAACACCTAAACAGACATAGAAATTGCTAAATTTATGAATCTATACAAATATGATACAAAAGATTGTTTTATAATCAGAATGCCTCATATTAATACTTCAGGAGCCCTTTTACTAAAGCTTAGCATGCCCTAACAGTCATTAATGTGTGCTAAATGTGACACATCCTATTTTATACCTATGGGCCATGTGGCACTTAAAGCCCAATTCTATATATGGTGTGACTATTGCGGCACTAAGCGTGATTCTATAAAATTTGGGTCCACTTTATAGAATCACATCTCTTGCCGCCTAAGCAGCCTTAGGCGTCACTGGGCATCCTAACTTTTAGGTGCACTGTATTTATGCCAGCTGGGAGGAGCTGGCATAAATACAGTGGTTAGAGCTGCAGCTTCAGCACCCTGAGGTTGTGAGTTCAAATCCTGCACTGCTCCTTGTGACCCTGGGCAAGTCACTTAATCCTCCACTGCCCCAGGTACATTACATAGATTGTGAGCCCACCAGGACAGATATGAAAAATGCTTGAGTACCTGATTGTAAACCACTTAATACACCATGTCCAAGCAGTATATCAAATCCCAAACCTAAGTAAAAAACAGGTGCCTACATACAAAACACACCCACAATCTGCTTCCTAACCATGGGCTAGATTCACTAAGCAAACCGATCGTGTACCAATCGGTTTGCGAGGCCTTAGCAACCAGATTTCCCTCCTGCAGTATTCACTAACCTGTGTAGTGATCCGCTTCCGGTGCGCACATGCAAATAAGGGGAACTGCATGCAAAGTAGGCAGGGACGCGATTCACTAAACTTTTTTTCGATCCGACTGGGCTCGCAATATGCGATTTCTCAGGACCAGTCGCTGAACCCCTTTGCGACTGCCCTGCCTTCTGCCACCCTGCTTTCTAACCTGTCGGCCCCATCTCCTGTAAACTCGAACGAGCCTGCCTGCCTGCTCCGAACACGCTTGCCTGCCTGCCCCAAAGCCAAATCCCCTGCCTGTCTGCCCCGATCTCTCCTGCCTGCTTGCCCCGACTCTCCTGCTCTCTGCCGCCCTTCCCCGCATGCAAGCCCATGGTTTTAAAGCAGGCAGATGGGGGCATTCCTCCAATCGCCCCATCTGCATATTTTAGGTTAGTGAATTTGTCGGACCTGCCTGAATTGGAAACGGATTGTCCCGATTCGGGCAGGTTAGTGAATCTTGCCCCATGTCTACTTTGTGGTAGGCATCTACCAAGTTAGGGGACTAACATCCAATTAAATGTAATTTATGTCAGTTATGAGGTACTAGTTGTCAATTATTGGTGCTGATTATGGTAAGTCTATTAAACAATTACCCCCCCCCCTTTTTTTTTAGCACCACCACTTTTTTAGTCTATTTAACATTTAACGCCTCCATTGGTTTTTAGCACCTGCTCACTCTGAATTCCTATGACAGTCGGAGCTGTTACCGCTTTGGCTGGTGCATTAAACTGCGCTATGGTTTTGTATAAGGGGGTGGGGTAAGTTAGGTGCCTTTAGGTGTGCCAATGTAGGCATCTAGCTTTAAAAAGACTTTATAGAATTCTCCAGTTAATGCATGCTAATTAGCATATGCTAAGCTCATGATTATCACTAACCCGTGAGTGTTAAACAAGGTGGAAAAGGAAAGTAAAATCTATTACGCCTGCCTTAAAAGTTTAACCATATAGTCATTTCTCCTACAAGTTCAGAGTTTTATGATTAGTTCATAGTTGTGAGAAATTTTAGGCATTTTAATGAGCAATATGAGCAAACCAGTGCCAGGGAAAATCAAACATGGAAGACTGAATGTTATTTAAAGGCAGACAGGCAAGAAATAAAGTAGGAATTAAATGGATGATTTGTTGGCATTTAATATCAACACTGCATAGTATCAGCTTGCAGCAGGCTCAGATATATTTGAATGCTAGAACAAGACAAAAATACATTTCATTATTATACATGTCTGAGCTCAAATGTGTGTCTCATTGTAAGTGAAAACTCGTTAAAAGTCCAATCTGCTGTGAGGTTTGGTGTTTGAAGATATTGTCAGATCTGCTGACATATATCATATGTACAGTAGAGTTTGGGATGAAACTAATGACATCCTTGGCAGAGAAGCTTCTAGCAAAACATAAGCAGAGTACATTTATTTTTGTTATGTTTAATTGATGTCTGAGGTACTTGTCACGTAAGATGGTGGATAACATCTGTCTGCTTCCCCAAAAAATGAAAGACATGTCAGAGACTGCACACTATTGTGTTTACCTTGTCAAGATGAAAAAATGGTTGTAATCATAACAGACAAGTATGGATTGGAGGAAATATTTAGGCATTTCCAGTCAAAATGCCACTGTGCACATTTTGCTGGCTTCTAGCATAACTAAATGGTTGGATTATGAAAATCGTATACACTCGTATCTTTGCAGCATACAAGTGTTTCCTCTAGTTAATGGCTAACACAAAAAAGGGACTCCAACAAAAACTGCAGTAAGCGTCGAATAACTGAAAACCAAATAAAAATACTGCAAAGACAATGTACTTGATGACAGGTCTTTATTTCAATCAAAACGATGTAAAGATGTAGTGCACCTATGTGGTAAAGGAACAGGGACCCGACATGGTCCGTGTTTCGACTAACACATCTTCCTCAGGGGTCCAATGAGTTCCTGAGAAGGCCACACAAACAACGCGCAAATAAGCTGGAACTCGCAGTGAGGCGTGGGTGCCTGGGATTGATATAAAGACTTATCATCAAGTCCATTGTCTCTGCAATATTTTTCTTTGGTTTCTTCTAGATCAGTGGTTCCCAACCCTGTCCTGGAGAACCACCAGGCCAGTCAGGTTTTGGGGAAAGCCCTAATGAATATGCATGGGGCAGATTTGCATGCCTGTCACCTCCATTATATGCAAATCTCTCTCTTGCATATTCATTAGGGCTAACCCAAAAAAACCCAACTAGCCTGGTGGTCCTCCAGGACAGGGTTGGAAACCACTGTTCTAGATACTGGTTCACTTGTTGATGTCTTAGATTCTGGGCTCCTTTTGCAAAGGCACGCTAAAATGCCACGTGCACTAGCCGCTACCAACTCCTTTTGAGCAGGCGGTAGATTTTTGGCTAGTGCGTGCTAATCCGGTGTGTGCGGTAAAACCCGTAACGCATCTTCGTAAAAGGAGCCCTCTTTTTAAAGTTACTTCAATTAGATTTTTGTGTTAGTAATTTGTAGTCTAATAATAAATACTCATATATCCCCTGTTTTATCAAGCTGTGCTAGAGGTTTAGCACTGGTCAGTGCAGTACATTCTCCTACACTCATAAAAATTCTTTGAGCATCAGAGCATTTACTGTGCCAGCCCGCGCAAAAAAACCTCTAGCACAGCTTGATAAAAGGGGCCGTTAATATCTCTTCCAATAAATTGGCATTTGTCGCTTCTGGTACTGGAAATTGTCACAACATAATAGAAATAATTGTCATAACATAATAGAAATATTAATATAAAAAAATTATATGATATGATAAGATGGAATTAGATAACTCAGTGAAATTAGCATTTTGATAGAGTACAGTACACCCAGGTCAAAATATGTCACCCACTTGTAGCTGTTGTACATTTCACATTCAGCCTATTTTACAAAGCTGCACGGCAACATCCCCGAAGGCCTTTAAATCTCTATGGGCTTCGGGGCCGTTAGCGCAGCTTTGTAAAAGAGGCTGATAATGTATGTGTTTATATATAGCATTCAGTTTTCTATACCAGATTCAGTTCATATCCATATGTGATCACCAAATGTCTGGTCAATTGACCATATCAATTGCTCTGTCAAACAACTTGCAAAAAACAGTGACTTAATTTTCTTCTCACATCTGTTCCCTCACAGACCACTGCACAATTCAGCCCCCTTGAGGTACCTTACATATATAACAGGCATTGGAGTAAACTGGCATACATTCCATACAGTAACCAAAACACTGTTTTCTGCTGTCTACTCTAAAAATAAGAAACTCAAAAGACACAGACTTTAGAAAAACATTTATTTCTTTTAATACTACATATTAAAAAAATCTTTAAAAAAAAGGAGTAAGGACCTAAAAACAATTTAAAAATCACCCCACATGGTCATGTTTTGCATCAGGCATAAAATCTCTGTTAAAATAACATAAAGTAATGAAGTACAAAATATTAAATAAATGATTTTTGCAATTTCCACATAGAGAATGACATGGTGACAGAATTTGTCACTGTCCCCGTGGGAAACCATTACATGTCATTCTTTAGTGTCTATCTCAATCTCAGTCCTTCTACACCAGCATTCTTCAAGGCAAGGCTTGAGGGTTAGCGGCTGTGCCCATTCGTACTCTGATTCTTATTTGAGCCAAGTTTAGGATAATGAAGCCATTGCAACATCACTGATGAGGCTGTCTCTTAGGCATTGGTGGAATGAGGCATTATGACATCACAATATCTGCTCTGAATACCAGAGACTGTCATTCTTTAGTATCTGAATCTCAGTCTTTCTACACCAGCATTTTTCAAGGCTTGAGGGTCAGTGGCTGTGCCCATTCATACTCTGATTCTTCCCTCTCTCCTTAAAGAATGACATGGGGATAGTTTCTCGCTGTTATCCATGGGCAAGGGACAGTGACAAATTATTTACGTCATTCTCTAAGTATCTTTTATAATAATAAACAGTTTATATACCGCAGGACCGTGAAGTTCTATGCGGTTTACAATGATTAAAAATGCTACAAATTGAGTAGAACTGGCAGGTTAAAACTAATAATAATAATAATAACTTTATTCTTCTATACCGCCATAGTCATGAGACTTCTAGGCGGTTCACACTGAAGAGAGCTGGACAGTCAGCGAGTTACAATATGTAGAAACCCGGGATACAGTATTTAGAAAACTTACAAAAAAGCACATAGAATCTTACAAAAGGTCCGAGATACAGCTTATAGAATCTTACAAAGAGCATATAGAGTCTTACAGAAAGGTAGAGATACAGCATATAGAATCTTACAAATGCAGTGAAATATAGTAAGCAGAATCTTAAACAGACTCTTAAAAAGGCAGCAAAATTAATGTTAGGCATTTCAGACTTAATAACTGGAATGGATATATGTAGTGTTAGGTGTAGATACTTTTTTAGGTGGTGATTTTGTTGAATAAGGCAGTTTTTATGGCTTTTCTAAAGGCATTATATGTCAGTCTTGCTCCATTTATGTAGCTGTCTAACCAGTGTTGTTGTTTGTTAGCTTGGTACATGAAAGTTCTATCCAGGAAGGTTTTGTATCTGCAGCCGGTAATGCTTGGGTATGCGAATAGGTTGCTGTTTCTGGTTTATCTTGTAGGGCTGTATAGAGTGAAGTGAGGTAGCAGGTAGTAGTACATAAGAACATAAGAAATGCCACTGCTGGCTCAGACCAGTGGTCCATCATTCCCAGCAGTCCGCTCACGTGGCGGCTCTTAGGTCAAAGACCAGTGCTCTAAATAAGTCCAGCCTCACCTGTGTATGTTCCGGTTGAGCAGGAACTTGTTTAACTTTGGCTGGAATCCCTGGAGGGTATTTTCCCTTACAACAGACTCCGGAAGAGCGTTCCAGCTTTCCATCACTCTTTGGGTGAAGAAGAACTTCCTTACATTTGTACGGAATTTATCCCCCTTCAACCTGAGAGAGTGCCCTCTCGTTCTCCCTACCCTGAAGAGGGTGAACACCCTGTCTTTATCTACTAAGTCTATTCCCTTCAGTATCTTGAATATTTCGATCATGTCCCCTCTCCTTCTCCTCTTTTCAAGGGAGAAGAGGCCTAGTTTCTCTAATCTCTCACTGTATGGCAACTCCTCCAGCCTCTTAACCATTTTAGTCACTCTTCTCTTGGCCCTTTCGAGTAGTACCATGTCCTTCTTCATGTATGGCGACCAGTGATGGACGCAGTACTCCAGGTGAGAGCGCATCATGGCCCAGTACAATGACATGATAACCTTCTCTGATCTGTACGTGAACCTCTTCTTAATCATTCCTAGCATTTTATTCACCCTTTTCGCCGTTGCCAAGCATTGCGCGGACAGCTTCATCGACTTGTCAACCAGTACTCCCAAGTCTCTTTCCTGGGGGGTCTCTCCAAGTACTGCACCAGACATCCTGTATTCGTGTATAAGATTTTTGTATCCAACATGCATCACCTTACACTTATCCACATTGAACCTCATTTGCCATGTTGCTGCCCATTTCTCGAGCATGGTTATGTCATGTTGCAGATCTTCGCAATCCCCCTGCGTCTTCACTACTCTGAATAACTTCATATTGTCTGCAAATTTAATCACTTCACTTGTACCAATTTCCAGATCATTTATAAATATGTTGAAGAGCACTGGTCCAAGCACCAAGCCCTGGGTACCCCACTGGTGACGGTCTTCCAGTCCGAGTATTGTCCATTTACCCCCACTCTCTGTTTCCTATCCACCAGCCAGTTTTTAATCCACATGAGTATTTCACCCTTGATTCCATAGCTCGCAATTTTCCAAAGTAGTCGTTCATGTGGAACCTTGTTGAACGCCTTCTGAAAATCCAAATATACAATGTCGACTGGGTCATCCTTGTCTATCCGCCTGTTTACTCCCTCAAAGAAGTGCAGCAAGTTCGTCAAGCAAGATCTTCCTTTGCTGAAGCCGTGCTGGCTGGTCCTCATCAGATCGTATCCGTCAAGGTGATCAATGATGTTGTCCATTATCAGCGCCTCTACCATCTTTCCCGGTACCGAGGTCAGACTCACCAGTCTGTAGTTTCCCAGATCTCCCCTCGATCCTTTTTTGAAGATCGGTGTACCATTCTCCACCTTCTAGTCTTCTGGAATCTTTCCTGATTTGATCGCCAGATTGGCTATTAGTTGAAGCAGTTCAGCTATAGTCCCTTTCAGTTCCTTGATGACCCTCGGATGGATGCCATCCGGTCCCAGAGATTTATCGCTCCTAAGCCTATCAATCTGGCTACATACCTCCTCTAGACTAACCATCAATCCTGTCAGTTTCCCGTCTTCATTTCCAGTGTAAAGCCTGTTGGGTTCCAGTATATTGTGTATATCCTCTTCGGTAAATATAGATACAAAAAAGGTGTTCAGTTTGTCAGCGATGGTTTTGTTCTCCTTTAGCACTCTCTTTATTCCATGGTTATCCAACAGTCCCACCGTTTCCTCTGTAGTTAGAGTGGGATATGGCCTTGATTCCCCATCTCTATGGCTGACTATACCACCCTCTAGGCTACTCCAGGAACCTTCTTGGTGCTCTACTGGAAGTGGCCATAACAAGTAAAGCTGTCATAAAGGCAGGTATTTACTGTTTCATACACATCTTTGGGGGGTGGGAGGGGATCAGTGACCACTGGGGGAGTGCAGGAGGCTGTGTTTCTTCAGACATGTTGGGTCTGCTGTTTGACAAGTTTAGATCTCTGTTTCATGTCTAATGACAATAAAGGACTGATTGTACCATTCTGGACCATTTGTGTGGTCATTCCCATTGTCCTTTGTCATGTGTTTTACTTTCAATCTACACCACATGTAAAACCAAAAATCTCAATAATTTAGTTGTAAAAGTTTGCTTTTCCTTTAGAATGAGTGCGTTAAATAGTCCAATTTTATCCATACAATATATCTTTCAATTAGAGACAACTTATTTGATATTTTTAGTATATGTTCTTATTATCCCCCTTTCACTAAGCCATGGTAGAGGTATCTACCATGGCCCGAAATGCTAAATGCTCTTACGCTGCTCCAGCACTCGTAGAATTCCTATGAGCGTCAGAGCATTTAGCACTCCAGGCCGCAGTAGAACCCACTACCATGGCTTAGCAAAAGAGGGCCTATGCTATCTATGGGTTTCCATATTGATTTTAGTAATTTGATACTGATTTATGATATCAGTCTTAGGTTATGTTTGAGATTGTCTGTCTTAATTAATGTACTAATTATGGATATGCTATTGTGCTGTTAGAATGCTAAGGTAAGGTGGAATGTAAAAAATAAAAATCATTAAAAAATCAGATATAAAACTGAACTATGTTGTTATTTGTCATTATATTATCTTAAAAAATCAGTTTAGTCTGAACAGCTGTGGCTCTCTGGTCTTCTTTCTTGCACCCTTCACAATATCATTTGTCAACATATTAATCTGACAAAGCAATAAAGACAGGTAATTTGAATATCAAGGACTGCAGCTTTATTAAAATGGACAAACATCTGAAAATACCTGCAGCAGCCATAGCGTGTAAATATATCCCATCCACTAATACCTGGGAAACATATTTATATTCACACATCATCTGTTATGTTGTTACTGGCATCTGGAACCCTCATCAGGTGATTGCACCAATCACTCTGTTGCTGTAATCTGGTGTGACAGCAGTATACTTCCCCACCCCCAACTCAACAATGATTGCCAGAGACTCGTTGACTGCTGTCAGCCAGTCAAGGTGATCCATACTGCATTGAACACCCTATCTTTGCTTCTTGTGCAAACTTTAACAAAACAAACACAATTATACAGCAAGGCCTGCTCATCATTATAAGGACAGCAAAGGAATGAAATAGGGTATCACACAGGACCTCCCTCTTTTCCTGCAGACAAACCAATCTCTTGTAAAGAAAACCATCTAGTCAATACCATAGTTTTCCTGACTGCTTGGTATGGTCTTGTGTAGACTAATGGCATCTCCAATCTTATGACAATATCAGACAACTTCAAAACATTCAGAAAAGAAATCAAAACCCTGCTTTTCAAAAAATTCATCCAAATATCTTAACCCCTCCTCTTTTACCTCCAGAAGATTCACCTACCTTCAGATAACCTTCCCCCAAATTACCCACCTTAACACCGTCCAATTAAACAAATACCATAAATAGATTGTAACCTACCCTCTCTAACTGCATCCCATATGTATTTTTCATACAGTTCTTCACTGTCAGTTTAATTTCCATCCTATAAATTCACATAGAATTTTTCTTTTTTCAACCATCTTTATTTTCTCTTCTTTATTAATTTCCAGGTACTTTAGTTAGATTGTGAGCCTTCGGGACAGTAAGGGAATTTTTAAGTACCTTCTTACTTCTCATTTATAATCTTAATGTATATTTTCTTCAAACCGCTTAGAACCTAACGGATGTAGCGGTATATAAGAAATAAATTACATTACATTACATTACACATGCAAAACTCCCATGCCCCCAACTCAACCACAGGTCTTATATCAATCTGCAGTTTGACCCAGCTGTGTTCTCAATACTTTAAATACATTCATGTATATAAATGCTATGGAATTGCTGAAGGATCCAAATCTAAAGCCCACATGTCCATTCAAATCTAATTTTTTAGCCAGAGGGAAACATAATCAGGGTAATTGACATGGATAGTTTTGTTTTGATCATTATCCCCTCAAAAATTGCTTTCAGACATTTGTATTTGCTTTCCTTGTGGGTAATTTTTCATATGTCAATCTAAACAATCAGATCCTCCACTACAGAAACTAAATATGTGTGTTGTAGGCAACAGATAGTTTTTTCTCACATTCAGGATAAAAAATATTCAAAGCTCCTATATCGAAAAAGCAAAACATTGCTTTGCTCATGGAATATTTTTTTACTTACTGGTCTCCCAAAGGTTTGCTTACACTTTGTTTTGTGTTAATATTTAACTAAACTAAACTAAATCTTGGATTTATATACCGTGTCATCCCTGAGAAACAAGTCTCGACTCAGTTAACAGTAGTTGTAGTTGATAGAAAGAATTGACCTCATGGAAACATATCTGCTAGAAAACGCTGAAACAGATTATTTTTCAGGATTTTTTTGAAAAACTTAAAAAGATAGACAGGATCTTATTTGAGAAGATAGGTCGTTCCAAACTGCTGTTAATAAATAGGGGAAGGAATGAACAATTTTACTGATGGATCTGGCACCTTTTACAGTGGGAAAAGAAAGCTTAAATACGTGGATAGTTCTGCAACTTGAGGATCTTGAAGAATTTAAAGCTAAAGGGACCAACAAATCAAAGATACCATGTAAGATTTTAAAAACTATGCAGGCACATTTAAACTTAACTCTCAATTGAAAAGGAAGCCAATGCAAACTCCTTAACAGAGGTAACACATGGTCATACTTGTTTTGCCAAAGATCAATCTTGCGGCAGTATTTTGAATTAACTGAAGTCTCTTTTTAATTTCCTATGCTCAAACCCATATAAATGGAGTTACAATAGTCCAATTGTGCCAAAATAATGAATTGGACCAAAATTGCAAAATTATGTTGATAAAACAGGTGACAGACACTTTTCATTGTAAGCAAACTGAAGAAACATTTCTTAATCAGATGGTTTAACTGACAATGGAAAGAGAGGGAGGAGTCTAAAAAGATTGCCAACATTCTAGAAGAAGACTCAATTGGCAGAACATCACTAGAATAAAGGGTAATTGAACTAAGAAGGTTTGCAATTTCTGGACCAAACGAAAGTAATTTTATTTTTATTGTGTTTAATTTCATTTGAACCAGAGATGACCTTGACTGTAATTTAGATAAGCAAGAATTTATGTTGGCAGTTAATTACCACACTGTTTACCACCAATTATAACAATTGTTAGGTAGCAGTAGGGCTCCTACCACTGCCTAACTTGGAGCACCATTACGAGAATCAAGGCCTTAGGCCTAGATTCACTAAACTTGTTGTGTAATTCGTGGCCAAGTTCTGTCGGGCGACCGATTCACTAAAGAGTCCTCATGCAAATTATCTGATCGTACATATGCCCACAAACAATCCCATGGATCGCTGCAGAGGGGTCACAACGCATGCGCAGACCATACTGGCTGGCTATAGATGCAATCCGCACATGCGCTTGCTCTACGCACAAGCGAGGTCAAAACAAAAGGGGAAGGGTGGCTGCACTTTACTTGAGTGGACATTTCAATTCAATGGAACAGAACACACTGTGGCCCGATTATGAAACAGAACATGCTTTTAACCCGCGGGTTAAAACTCTGCACTTCACTTTTTGCAGAATTGGGGAAAAATGTACAGTTTTATTTTTTATTTTGAAGGTTGTTTTGTAACCTTAATACTGGGATTCAGGGCGGCAGAGAGCAGGAGAGTCAGCAAGGTTAGACTTCGCAGTGTTCCCGCTAAGCTGCGCTGGGGTGCGTTCACGCACAAAATATTACCTCGCAGCGCACAAGTTTCTCGTCACAGCGCACACAGTGTAGAGCACAGTTCTTCAACCGCCGGTCCGCAAACAAAATCTTGCCGGTCCGCGAAGGATTCGGTCCCCGCCGCAACGAAAGGCCGGCGTCAGCTGACTTGCAACTTCCTGTTGCAGTCGCTGTGCCGGGACTCCTGCCTTCGCCGGGACTCCTGCCTTCCACCGCGTTTGCCTCCTGCCTTGTCTCCGCACCTCCAGACCAGCAGCGGCAGCTGTGTATGCTTTTAACTTCGGCACAGAGCTGCCCCTAATCAATAGTTTAGCGCGGTTTCATAAGGCAGCCTCGGGGCCTTTGCTAGGCCGGCCCACATCGCATCATCGAAGCGGGCCGGCTATCAAAGGCCCCGAGGCTGCCTCATGAAACCGCGCTAAACTATTGATTAGGGGCAGCTCTGTGCCGAAGTTAAAAGCATACACAGCTGCCGCTGCTGGTCTGAACTCTTGGGCCGCTGAAGGAGGGCAAAAAGCAGCTGTCCTGGAGGTTTCCCTTCCTCTCGCCTTTACAGGTTCCTTTTTTCCACCTTTTTTTTTTTCCTTCAAACGGCAACGGGCCCCAGCATCGACATCAATCAAGTAAGTTCCACTGTCAATCAAGCGGTTCTGCTCGGCCAAAGTTTCCCCTGTGACATGAGCCACCCTCAGGGGAAAGAAAGTGACCCACAAAGGTGAGGGGAAGGGGGGCAGATGATGGAAGTTGGGGGGGGGGGAGAGAGAGAGAGAAGGGGCAGATGATGGAATGGAGGAGATGAGAGAGAGAGAGAAGGGGACAGATGATGGAAGTGAGAAGAAGGGAGAGAGAGCAGAAGGCAGATGGATGTCAGTTGAGAAGGGAGAGCAGATGCTGAATGGAAGTGGGGAAAGAACACATACTGGATGGAAGGAGGAGATAAATAAAGGGGGAAGAAAATAGTAAGATAATGGAGGGGTGAGGGAAAGGGGTGACAAGCTGTGTGTAGACACAGTGAAAAGAGGGAAACGGGACTAAATAGTAAGAAAGAATTTAATTTAGATGGAGGCAGAAAATAGAGAAGGAAGACCAGAGAAGAAAAGGGAAGAGAGAGCAGAGAATGATCAGATCTGAGTGGAGGAAATGAGAAGAGAGATATGCTAAAAACCACAGGGGGGAGGGAAGGATAGAGATGCCAGACCATGAGGGGAACAGAAGGAAGATGATGGATGCTAGACCAAATTGGGGGGTGGGGGGGGCAGGAAGAGAGATGGCAGGGAAAGACAGACAGTGAATGGAAGGGGCAGATGCTGGACTGAAGAGACAGAGAAGGTTATCATGCTGCTGTACCGGGCCATGGTACGCCCTCACCTGGAGTACTGCGTCCAGCACTGGTACTTTAAGAAGGACACGGTACTACTCGAAAGGATCCAGAGAAGAGCAACTAAAATGGTTAAGGGGCTGGAGGAGTTGCCGTACAGCGAAAGATTAGAGAAACTGGGCCTCTTCTCCCTTGAGCAGAGGAGATTGAGAGGGGACATGATAGAAACATTCAAGGTACTGAAGGGAATAGACTTAGTAGCTAAGGCAGGGAGAACGAGAGGGCACTCTCTAAAGTTGAAAGGGGATAGATTCCATACAAACGTAAGGAAGTTCTGTGGTAGAAAGCAACATATTTATTTGGCTCATAACTTGCTGGCGCCCGATATTTTTAGCTCACAGTGAAAAAAGTTTGCTCACAACACCCGCCCGCTTAGAGGGAACACTGGTAGTGACTGTTCTCAGCAGTCACTTCATTTTGAATCGGCAAACCCAATCAGTGTTTCTTCTTCTGTTTAGTGAATCGATGTCTTCCTACTTATGCAGGCAATTTCCCCTCATTTGCATGGGCGGATCGGATTGGGTGGGAGATGGATTAATAATAATAATAATAATAATTTTATTTTTATATACCGCCAAAGCCATAATAGTTCGAGGCGGTTTACAAGAAGAGCTGGACAGTCAGCGAAAAAACAACAACAATGAAGACTGGTTACATAAAGTCACAATGTGGGGAAATCAAGAATATGTGATAGGGGTACAGTGGAAGGTTTAACAGTTCTTGGTTACAAATCGGTTGAACAGGTTGGTTTTAACTAGTTTTCTGAAGTTAAGATAGGATGAGGAGTGTTTGATGATGTTGCCTAGTCAGCTGTTTTGTTGACTTGCTTGGAAGGCTAGCGTTCTGTTAAGGAATCTTTTGTATTGCCAGGTTTTTATTGAAGGGTGGTTGAACATATGTATTCTATGTGTAGGCCTGGTGGAACAATCCAATTTAAATTAGGCACAAGGTGAGGGAATCGGGTATGGGAACGATTGCAAACTGGTTGGGATACGATCGGTGTGTTTAGTGAATCTGACTAACAACATGCTATTTTGGGAATTCTGGGGGTAAGGTTGGCACTTGGCTGTTTAAGTGTCAATATTCAGCATTTAAATGACTAGGTTACCTGCATAAAAGCCAGTCCTATTTCTATGCAGTAACCCAGTATCAGCATGTAAACAGCCAGGTGCTGACACTACTCCCAAAATAGCCGTTTTCCAGTTTTGGTGTTATTCATTTCATTTTAGCGGCACTAGCCAGTTAAGTGCTGCTGAAAATTAAGTGCTGCAGAACATGTGATTTAACTGGCCTGGAGTTGTTTCTGGCCAGTTAAATAGCTTTGAACATTGACCACTTTGTTTAATGAAAGAATTTACTTCACTATCCTATAAAACATTGGCATCTGAGTTATTTTGAAAATCTAAAACCAAACATGAAACATCTTGATTAATTACATAAAATTAATTTTTGTGCCTTTTCTCTGTTTACATCTAAGTAATACAAACATACATATTTCTTTCCATCCAGTAATAATTCCTGTGCCGCATAAGCACAGATAAAATCTTCTCCTGATATTTAAACATCTTTGTTAGATTTGATTTAAAAAGCTGTCCAAGGTTTTTACATTTAAACCTGACACTAAGGGCTAAATTCTATGTATTGTGCCCCAAAAATTAGTGCTAAAAAAGGTGCAATTCTATAAGCTACACTTAAATTTAGGTGTGGTTTATAGAATAGCACTTACACCCAGGAACTGTGACTACATTTAGGCATCTGGGTATCTGGGTATCATACACTATCAGGTGAGAAGTGTTTGTGAATCATAGCTCCCTGAAAGGATATAAGTTGTGCATTCGAGGATACATTTAGGCACAGCCATATGCACCAATGAAAATGTGCAAATGCCTGAACCAAAATTTAGGCATGGATGCCCTTATTCTATAATTATCTAGTCCTTCCATCATATGCCCAGCTGCTCAAGCATCTTACTGTTACTGCAACAGATTCATCCATCAAAGAACTTTTCCAACATTTAATAGACACTTATTTTCCTGTTCATCCACTACAGAGTTGAAGTTGTTTCTACACCCGTGTTTTGAAAGACAATCCATTACCTTCCTAGATGATAAAAAAAAACATAAGACAACTGATTCATTGAGGTTGCACCAAAACCAGATAAAAATGGAAGGCTCTGTGATTTATAAACAGTTGTACAGAATATTGTCCCTTTTTATACTTTAATAACAAGATTTAAATATAAAATCATATGTTCGAGGCTTGTGCAAATGAGGACAGTCTTTAGAGATTTAGCGCATGCTAAAAATTAGCGTATGCTAAATGCTAACGCGCACATTATATCCTACGGACACGCTAGCACGCATTAGCCTTTAGCGCATGGTAAATCGGCTACCGCACGTTAGTGAAAAGATCCCTTTGTGCGTAACTTAAAGTAATGCTCCCGATCTGTCCATGACCCACCCGCTTCCATGACCCCTTTTAAGGTGTGGATCCCTGTCTAAATGTATGCATGGAGCTTGTAATTGATTTTAACTAGCACCAATAATTGCTTGTTAAAATGCCAGTTGTCAGAGTTAATTAGCTTGTTATTCAATTGAGATGCGCACGCAATTCAGTACATATGCAATTTTTAATGCTTTTTATAGAATTTGGGGGTAAATGGATAGCACCTGGGTGGTCAGTAAAAATAATCAACAGCATTATCTTGTTAAGCTGCTAAAAATCAGTGGCTGGCCCTGATGAGTTTCTCAGCCCAACATCCGAGTATCAAATCATTTGATTGAGCTAAATCAAATGATTTGATACTCGGATGTTGGACTGAGAAATTTATGTATGATACCATCTGGGTAATTAAGTTTATTTAGTAGAAAATTTGTGGCCCTGATGAGTAGCACATATTCAGTTGGAAGTTCCAACTGAATATGTGCCTCTCCTACTCAGATATGTAAGTGCCACTGAATATCGATAACCCCCACCCTTGATTTTATATACCCTGAAATAACCCCTATTTAATTGGAAAATAAGCACCTAAATTTACATTTCATAAACACCTAAAAATAGAGAAGTCTTAGTTATGATATAGCAAACTGATTTGTTTAAAAAAAGTGCCATGGTTGTATATGGGAAAGGTGACATTACTTTTAGTAAATAATTTTGACTGGGGGAAAGCTTTATTAGTATGGAAAAACAGGCAGGGAAGCTTTCATATTTTACCATTACCAAAAATTCCAATGAGCAATGAATACATGATTGCAAAAGCTTTATGCTCAAACTGTATCAGTTTCACAATTTATTTCCCTTAGGAATGAATGTTGTGTGTACCTCTGTGGTAGCACTATGGCATAAACCTATTTCAACTGCAAGCAGAAGCAAATTTGTTCATGTATAAGGTCTTCTGAAGGTGTATAAACATTTGGGAGAATCGGTCTTTGTGGGCAGATCTATGGGCAAAGGTTGTAAATGTTAATAGAACATTTATGGTGGCTTCTCCTTTCCAGAATAACATTTTTGGTCCATTCCAATTATCTTTTTATTTCTTTCTCAATATCTGCTCTTTTGGCAGTAACTATTTCGTAGCTCTCTGCTGCTCACCCTCCAGAGGTCAAAAATAGCTTTTTGTGAATTAAGTGCTGAGTACAGAGCAATGTTCATAAAATAACTTTCTGCTGCTACCCAGCAGATTTCTACTTTTATGACTATTTGCTTTGCTCTTGTCTGCAGAGCATGGTAACCTTTACAGTCATTTAGTACAGTTCTTGAGATGATCTTATCAGGGCTTTTTTTATAGTACACAAAAAAAAAGCTAATTTTTAGAATAAACTACTGGATTGCAATTCATATAGGCCCAGATTCTATAAACGGTGCTGCGATAGGCAGCTGCCCACAAAAGTGGTGCCAATCGCATACAGTAGTAATAATAATAACTTTATCTTTATTTTACCAGCTTGAAATGAGTGTCCTATCGAATAATTTCTTATAAAGACATGATTTCAGTGTAGGATAAGCAAATAAGTAAGATCTACGAATAGTCTTGGTGGTATGAGCCAAATCAAAATGAGAGGAAAGACAAACTGGAACCGAGCCAGTTAAGGTTTTGAAACAGATGCAGGTAAATTTGAACATGATTCTTGCCTCCACAGGCAGCCAATGCAATTGTCTATAATAGGGGCTGACATGATCCTTTTTTTTTTTCAGGCCAAAAATTAGACAGACAGCTGAATTCTGAATAATGCTTAATCTTTTGATGATTCTCTGGTAAGATCCCAGGTATCATGGATTGAACCAGTAATCTAAAAGAATTCAATTGACAGCGCCGTTTATAGAATTGCAGTTATGTCACAGGTACAGGAAATGTATGCCTGGATTTAAAGGCCTACATTTCTGGCACCTATTTGTGATGAGAATCACAACCATGGAGACACCTACCAATGCCTAAGGGTACTTCTAGCATTTACCATGCCTGTTTTACCCTTTGGTGCAAGTAGGTGCATCCGTAGTCGCAGTCCCAGTACCATTTGTGAAGGTGCCAGCTTTTTAAAAATGAAATTCTAATTTGCTTTTAAATGACATGATCAATTATCTTGTCAATTAAAGACAATTAAACCTATTAAAGCCAGCACCGTTGGGCACCTAACTAGAGGCACCATTTATAGAATTTGGGCCATAAAGTCTCCCAGCGTACCAATAACAGACTTCCTTTTTATCCTTTTGTATTATTGACAATTATTGTCATCCTTTGTGAATCCAAAAATATCTTACATTTTCTTAAATAGCTAGTCAATTGCATCCATCTCCTAAAAAACTTTCAAAAGAACACAGGCAACAAAACCAAAATATTCTCAGAAATCTGAATTCAACCTTTGTTATTCCTACCTAATCATGGTGAATGCTAATTTCAGTAAAATGAGTTTTAAAGCAGCTTTAAACTGGTGGTAATTTGTCTGCAGTAAGTCTTTATTGCTAGAATTTACCTAGTCTTTTTTTTTTTTTTAATCATTATTGAACATAAAAATAAACTGATGTTACTGTAGCCCCTAAGGGGTTAAAGTTAAATAATAATTACTTTTTTGGGAGTGTGGTGACAGAGTCGGTGTGGCCAGTGGCAAAATCATGGGTTGACCTTGCAGTGGTCGTGCCGGCATCCAAGGGCTAGGCCAGGTTTTCTTCGTGGCAGTTCAGAGCCACTGGGTGTTAGAAGTGGTTGAGCTGGAGAAGTCAGAGTCCAGCAGCCAAGGCTCTGGCCTGTTCCGTGGCCAGGCTGTGCTGTGCGCATTTCAAAATTCATGCATTGACGCAAATACATTGACATCTCTCGCGCATGTGCAGAAATGTGCAAAGGATGCAGCAGGCCTAGACTGTGGACCACAGTGGCAGAGAGCAGGTGAGCAGGCTGGGTCTGAGGTGATGCTGAGAAATGCAGCCTGGTCCGGGAGCATCACGCAAGGCATGTTTACTTCTAACCTCGTGTGATGGAAGGCTGGAAGGAAGAAGAGAGGCATCGGGGGTTGCCAAGTAACTGCTCAAGGATAGAGCCATTTAGCTTTTGCATGTGGGATCCTTTGCCTCATGAGGGGGGGACTCTCGAGAGAAGATAAATAGAAATAAAAGAAAAAGAAGTTCTCTGAAGGTAAGGAACAGGAAAAGGGGTTTATGTAATTTGGATTTGTGGTGGGGATTCTTGTTGGGTGTGTGGGATTTGCTTAAAAAGCGAAGACGGCTGATCTCTGTCCCATGCACAAGGCTTCTAGTGGCAGGGATCAGCTGTTGCTTTAAAGGTTCTACAGCTGATAGTTTGGCAATTGGGAGGAAGTGTTTGTGACAAGCAGCTGTGTGTTAGAGGCTGTCTCTGTCAAAGCTGTATTTTTTTTTTTTTTTGGGGGGGGGTAAAAATTGATTATTGCGTGTCTGTTTAGTTAAATAATATAGAGCCCGCAGGTTTTATTGGCTCTTAGAGGCAAATTCTATATACGGCATCCCGATTGTAGGCAGCGATAGGCATCCTACTACTGTCTAACCAGCCAATTGGAATGTAAGCCAACAAAAAGCTGGTCTACATTTCAAATAGACACGGCCGCAAGGAAATCTCCTTGCTGCGATCAGCTGAGCAGCTGTGACAGTGAACTTGCCCCCGCGAAGTCAGCCCACAGGAGGGATGATCACTCCCTCCCACCACTACCCCCGAACCTCTTGACACTGTCCATGGCAGGAGGGATGCCCACTCCCTCCTTCCACTGGCCCCATAGATCCCCCAACCCCCTGAACCCCTGACACTCCCCTAGATCCACCCAACATTCTCCGACATTCCCCAAAACCACACGACACTCACCCAACATTCCACAACACATCCCGACCCCCCTTCTTCCCAGTACATTATGGGATGCACTGGGAGTGGCTTAAGATACTGATTGGTCAGATACCAAAGGCCACTCCCATAGGTGTGCGATTCTCAGTCACTTAGACAGCTGCAGAAACTGGTGTCCTATACAGAATTTTACCCCTTAGTGTATGTTAGAAGTTAGAACTGCTGAATTGAATTATGTTTTTTTTGTGAGAGACAGTAGCATCCCTAGGGTATGTGACACCTGGGTCCAATAATCTTTTAACACCCCTCCAATACAAAAAAATATTTTTCATAATTTTATTTATTATTTATTTGTATAGCCCATCCTCCTCAGAGATCTCAGAATGGGTTACAGTTTAACATTCACAGTGTTACAATATAACATTGAAGGAGAGTGTAGCACAGTGGTTAGAGCTACACCCTCAGCACTCTGAGGTTGTGGGTTCAAACCCTGTGCTGCTCTTTGTGATCCTGGGCAAGTCACTTAATCCTCCACTGCCCCAGGTACATTAGATAGATTGTGAGCCCACCAGGACAGATAGTGAAAATGCTTGAAGTACCTGCATGTAAAACCTCTTTGAGTGTGGTTGTATCATAGACAGCGGAACACTTTTCTGTTGGGGGGAAAGCTCCACCCTAGATCCCGCCCCAGACTTGCCCAAGTTCCTCCCCACACCTCACCCCCATAATAACAGTACTAATTGTAAACACCATTTCTTCCATTCATTTTTCATATACACACAATATAATCATATTAATAATACACAATAGTAACCACACAATTAAACACAAGTGCATTCTTTTTCCCCTCCCCACCACTGCACAGCATTTTTTCCTCTCTCCTCCACCTCCATGTGCAAAGTCTTCCTCTCTCTGTCTCTCATTCCCTCCCTTGCTGAAAAGGGAGTGGGGAAAAAGAGAGAGGGATCCATGGTGCCTCTCTCCCACCCCTTCTACTGTCACAATATTTCTCCCTCTCTTATCCCTCGGACTGTGTGCAGCATCTTTCGCCCCTGCCCACCAGCCCCATGTCCAACATTTCTGCTTCTATCACCCCTCCCCAGCTCCATGCCACATCTCTTCCTCCATTCCCTTCGCCACCATGTCCAACATTCCTCCCTCTTGCATCCATTTCCATCAGTCCCACTCTTTCAACCACCACATCCAACATTTCTCCCTCTTATCTCTTTCTACCTCACTCCTCTCCCATCACCATGTCCAATAATTCTCCTCTTTCTTCCTTTCCCCATGTACACCATCTCTTTACCTCTTTCTCACACCCATGCTTAATAATTCTCCCTTTCTATTCCCTCCCCAACCTCAGCATCTCTTCCCCCCTCCTTCCATCCTATGTCCCAAGTTCATGCCCCCTCCCTCCTGTGTCCCAAGTTAGTGCTCCCTCCTTCCTTTCTAGCCTGTCCCAGGTTTGTGCCCCCTCTCTCACTTCTGTGTCCTAACACGTCCCCTCTCTCCATTCTGTGTCCCAAATTCATGCCCTTCCCTTTATTTATTTATTTATTTAAAATTTTATATACCGCATACAACTATGCAGTTTACATATCACATACATAAAATCTTATTTCCCTGCGATTTCCACATATAACATAGACATAACTAGGCAACATCATTAATATCCTCCCCCCTCCAATATAAAATATCAATATACCAAGTCAAATCAAATTTCAACAATTAAAAAAGCAAAAATGCATTTGATCAAACGATCTATTTCAAGGTAGGTGACAAGACCGATCCACATATACAAGCAAAACAAGTCAATTTCCAACAATTCAAGAATGCAAAAAAGTTAAAATCATACATTACTCTCAGTGTATTCTGAAGAAAATATTTTCAGTTGGAATAGCATTAGCATAGAAAGGCATTAGTAAATAATTGTCCCAAGTTCACGCTCCCTTCCTTTCTTGTCTCAATGTGCCCCTCCCTCCTGTGTCCCAACATGCCCCTCTCCCTCCATCCCTCCTGTGACCCAAATGTGCCTCTCTTCCTCCCTCCCTTCTGTGTCCCAAGTTTATGCCCCAAGTAGGTCTCTTTCTCATTCTTTCCAGCTGCACTTCTTTTTTTCATAAAGCCACAGGCAGCAGCAGCAGAGTATGGCCAGAGGTCCTGGTGTGCTCCCAAGTATGACATCTCTCATGTCTCACAGTCCTCAGTCCATATTGCCTCTGCCTTTTCCTAGCCATGTCTTCTCTTCCTTCTCTGCTTTCCCCGAGTTGTCCATCTCTTCCTCTCCCTTCTGTCCCCTCCCCGAATCTCTCTCCCTCTCCCCATCTTGCCCCTTCACATCCATTTCTCCCTCCCCCCTCTGCCTTCTCTCATGTCCATCTCTCCCTCTCTTACTTCCTCTGTCCATATCTCTCCCTCCCCCTTCTGTCCCCTCCCTGAATCTTTCTCCCTCTCTCCATCTTTCCCCTCCACATCCATTTCTCCCTTCCCATACCTTCCCTCATGTCCATCTCTCCCTCTCTTAATTCCTCTGTCCATATCTCTAACTCCCCCTTTTCTCCCCTCCCCAAATCTCTCTCTCTCTCCCCAATCTTGCCCCCTCCACATCCATTTCACCCTTCCCCCCGCCTTCCCTCATATCCATCTCTCCCTCTCTTACTTCCTCTGTCCATATCTCTCCCTCCCCCTTCTGTCCCCTCCCTGAATCTTTCTCCCTCTCCCCATCTTGCCCCCTCCACATCCATTTCTCCCTTCCTCTGGATTCCCTTATGTCCATCTCTCCCTCTTTTTCTTTCTTTGTCCATATATTCCCCCCTCTCCCCATCTTGCTCCCTCCACATCCATTTCTCCCTTTTCCCCCCTCTGCCTTCTCTCAAGTCCATCTCTCCCTCTCTTATTCCTCTGTCCATATTTCTCCCTCCCCCTTCTGTCCCCTCTCCGAATCTCTCCCCCTCTCCACATCTTGCCCCCTTCCTCTGGATTCCCTCTTGTCCATTTCTCCCTCTCTTACTTCCTCTGTCCATATCTCTCCCTTCCCCAAGTCCCACATGCTCCTTTCTTCTACACCTAGCTGTCGGCACTCTGTAACACGCCCTTGCCGGCATGTACTCCTCCCCCCTCCTCACTGCTCACCCACCGGTCGCCTTTAACTTTTTAGAAAAGTGTTGGTCTCAGCGTCTTCTCTCCACAGTGGCCTGCCCTCTCTGACAACTTTCTGTTTCCACTAGGGCTGGCCTTTGTGGAGAGAAGATTCCGAATTCTACCGCATAGCAATACAGTGTTATTCTAAGAAGTTAAATACAGTGGGCGGGTGAGCAGACTGGAGGGAGGAGGCACTTTTCTAGGTAGTTAAACGCAGCAGGCAGGTGAACAGGTGGGAGGGAGGAGTGGGAGGAGTATATGCCAGCAGGGGTGTGTTAGAGAGGCACGCTGGCCAGTAGCAAGCTCCCAGCCTTGCTAGAAGTGGGGGGGTTTCCCCCCCACTGGATCAACTACAGGACGGGAAATTTTTGGGGAGGCCATGACCCCTGTTCCCTCCCCCCTTGTTCCGATGCCTATGGGCTGTATAACTAAAAAATGGCTGTATACAGGTCACAAACATTACATAGGGTTATAACCTCTCCAACCCTGTTCTGTGGTGTAAAGAAAAAAGACTTTTCCTGTCTCTGTTAGGTCCTAGCTCACACTTGCTGTCCAATACCAGCTCTGGCAGGATACACATTTCAAATCTGACACATTGTAATCACAAAATTAAATTATTTTTTCTACCTTTTGTTGTCTGGTCATTTTATTATTTAAATCATGTTGGTCCCAGGTTCTGGTTTCTGTTTGTCTTCTCTTAACTCGCTCACCAGGGTCTCCTGCCCATTTGATGTTTTCCTCTTTCTCTATGGCTAAATGTGAAACACAAAGGCCCTCTTTTACTAAGGTGCTCTAACCGATTAGTGTGCGCTAATCGAATTAGTGCGTGCTAAATGCTAATGTGCATGCTAGTCTATGGACGTGTTAGCGTTTAGCGTGCACTAATTGGTTAGCGCATCTTAGTAAAAGAGGGGGAAAGTGTTAATTATCAAGTGCAAGTCTCTACATGATTAAAGACAGTTTAATGATACATAAACAGTTAAAATTTCTAGAATATTGTTCTTGGGCTAAATCACTGTGTTTCCTGAATTTACCTATTTTTTTGCTAATGTTCACAGAAATGTTACTGTTAGAAACGTAAAGGAAGTGCTGCTTTTTGAAAATGCTGATAGTATGATTAGTAATTCTTGATATATTACGAAGCCTCTGGCTCAATATGTTGGAAGCTGGAGAGGGGGTAGCTAATTCAGATTCCTTGATCTAACCTCTTTCTTGGAAACATTCCAAATGTTACTTCTGCATGAGCTACTCTCTTGGTTATACTTTCATCAGAACAGGAGAAGATTAAATTTCAAAAATGTTATTTCTAGAATAAGCATGAACAGTTTTATGGTCAACCTGTTGAGGTGTTTCCTGATGTGACTAGAGTCGCACAGCTGCGATGGACAGTTTTTGAAATTGAAAGGTCGGACACTTGAAGTGAGAGCAGGTTTTCTTTTTTTCTTTCTTTTCTTTTTGTTTGCATTTCCTGTGCATTTGTCTGGCCAAGTAGTCTGATGTTCATTATGTTTTCATTGATCCTGGTCAGCTGGAGCATTTTCTTATTGAAAAATAAGCCTGTGGGTGTGTGTGTGTTGGAGGGGGGGGGGGTGTCTTAAATTTAAGTCTTCAGTATGGCAACTTTTGTGGATTTTATAACTTCTCCGATTCTGTAATGAGGCTTTGTTTATGACTGAATGGTTTGCTCTGTTGTGATATAATTCAAAAATAATATGGGGCTCATAACAAATAAAAAACATGTCCAAAAAGTGGCCTAAATCGGTACTTGGACGTTCAAAAAGACAGATTGTCCAAGTATCGATAATCAAAGCTGGTTTTATATGTATCTAAAACCAACTTAGGCCTTTCTCCTGCCTCTGAACGCCTAAAGCGAAAAGAGGGATTTTTGGAGGAGGGGAAAGGGTGAGAGGAGGGCCGACCTAGACTTAGTCATACAGCAAGTATAACCAAATGTTAACGAGGTTGCTCAATCAAAACTTATATGTTTTGACTTAGACCAAGTCAAAACAGGTATAAGTTCCGAATAGGGGCTGCTGAACTGATCGTGGCTGCTGCGATCAACTCAATAGCCCCGGAAACCTGCCCACCCCCTGCCGTGATTGCAATCCCCCATAAACTACCGCGAATACTGGCAGGAGAGATGCCTAATCTCTCCTGCCGAAGCACCCCCCCGACACCCCACCCTCCTTGAATACCGGCAGGAGGGATCCCAGGCCCTCATACCGAAGCTGCAACCCCCGCCACCCCCACTACCCAACTCCCCTAATCCTGGACACACACCCTGGACACAACGTGGATAAGTGTAAAGTGATGCATGTCGGTAACAAAAATCTCATGCACGAATACAGGATGTCCGGGGCGGTACTTGGAGAGACATCCCAGGAAAGGGACTTGGGAGTTCTGATCGACAAGTCGATGAAGCAATACACATAATGTGCGGCGGCAGCAAAAAGGGCAAACAGAATGCTAGGAATGATAAAGAAAGGGATGACGAACAGATCAGAGAAGGTTATCATTCTGCTGTACCGGGCCATGGTACGACCTCACCTGGAGTACTGCGTCCAGCACTGGTCGCCGTACCTAAAGAAGAACACGGTACTACTCGAAAGGGTCCAGAGAAGAGCGACTAAGATGGTTAAGGGGCTGGAGGAGCTGCTGTACAGCGAAAGATTAGAGAAACTGGGCCTCTTCTCTCTCGAACAGAGGAGATTGAGAGGGGACATGATCTAAACATTCAAGGTACTGAAGGTGATAGACTTAGTAGATAAGGACAGGTTGTTCACCCTCTCCAAGGTAGGGAGAACAAGAGGGCACTCTCTAAAGTTGAAAGGGGATAGATTCCGTACAAGCGTAAGGAAATTCTTCTTTACCCAGAGAGTGGTAGAAAACTGGAAAGCCCTTCCAGAGGCTGTTATAGGGAAAAACACCCTCCATGGATTCAAGACAAAGTTAGACAAGTTTCTGTTGAACAAGAACGTGCGCTGATAGGGCTAGTCTCAGTTAGGGTGCTGGTCTTAGACCAGAGGGCCGCCGCGTGAGCGGACTGCTGGGCATGATGGACCACTGGTTTGACTCAGCAGTGGCAATTCTTATGTTCTTATGTTCTTACCCCCTTGCTTACCTTAACGTTGGCCTGACGGATGGGTCCACAGTCCGGCCGGCAGACCTGCCATCCTCGTAATGGTGGGCCTAGGGCCTGATTGGCCCAGGTACCTAAGGCTCCGCCCATAGGATAGGCACCTGAGCCAACCGGAATTGGGCCAGTTGCCTATCCTATGGGCGGGCTTTAGGCACAAAGGACCAGGCCTGCCAGCCAACATTAAGGAAATCAAGTGGAGGTCTGGGTTAGGGGGGCCGGGTAGCGGGGGGGACTGTTCGGGGGTTCATGGGGGACCATTAGGGGGTTTGAGAGGCATTCGGGGGGTTTGCAGGGGTGCATCTTCGGCAGGAGGGCCTTGGCTCATTCCTGCCAGTGTTGTCGGGGGGGTGGTGGGTTCCGGGGTGTGTCTCAGCAAGAGGGTTTAGCATCCCTCCTGCCGGTATTTGAGGGGTGGAAAGTGTCGGGATGCACCTCAGCAGGAGGGCCTGGGCTCCCTCCTGCCGGTATCCATGGGGGTGTGTGGATTGGGGTGCTGTCTTCGGCAGAGGGCTTGGGATCCCTCCTGCTGGTATTCGATGGGGGGTGTCAGGAGTGCGTCTCGGCAGGAGGGCCTGGTCTCCCTCCTGCCGGTATTCGCGGGGAGGGAGGGGGGGTTGTTTCGTGCTTGGGATCCCTCCTGCTGGTTCACAGTTTTGTCAGGGGGGATTGTGATTGCAGCCGTGACCATGATCGTTGTGGTGGAGGTAGGGCCAGTTATAGGATTCTGTAGCCAGTGTTGTTTTTTGACAGACGCCGGTTACAGAATCCTGCTTTTAGACGAAGGACTGGCCCCTCCTTCACCTAAAAAGTCTAGATTTGGGCATTTGGAACTTTGGCGATTTTTTGGTCGGAAATGTAGTGTAGGGATAGACGTAGTGGCAGTCTGGGCCAATAGATTGCTGAACGTAGACGTAGTAGCAGTCTGGGCCAATAGATTGCTGAACGTACAGGTAAACATAGAAACATCGAAACATAGAAATAGATGGCAGATAAGGGCCACGGCCCATCTAGTCTGCCCACCCCAATGACCCTCCCCTACCTTTCTCTATGAATAGATCGCACGTGTCTATCCCATTTGGCCTTAAAATCAGGCACGCTGCTGGCCTCAATAACCTGAAGTGGAAGACTATTCCAGCAATCAACCACCCTTTCAGTGAAAAAGAATTTCCTGGTGTTCCCGTGCAGTTTCCCGCCCCTGATTTTCCACGGATGCCCCCTTGTTGCCGCGGGACCCTTGAAAAAGAAGATATCTTCTTCCACCTCGATACCGCCCGTGAGATACTTGAATGTCTCAATCATGTCACCCCTCTCTCTGCGTTCCTCAAGTGAGTACAGCTGCAACTTATCTAGCCGTTCCTCGTATGGGAGATCCTTGATTCCCGAGACCATCCGGGTGGCCATTCTTTGGACCGACTCCAGTCTCAGCACATCCTTACGGTAATGCGGCTTCCAGAATTGCACACAGTATTCCAGGTGGGGCCTCACAATGGATCTATACAATGGCATAATGACTTCAGGCTTACGGCTGATGAAACTCCTGCGTATGCAACCTATGATTTGCCTTGCCTTGGATGAAGCTTGCTCCACTTGATTGGCAGTCTTCATATTCTCACTGACGATCACCCCTAAGTCTCGTTCTGCTTCAGTTCTTGTTAGGATCTCGCCATTAAGGGTGTAAGTCTTGCATGGATTTTGGCTGCCCAGGTGCATGACTTTGCATTTTTTGGCATTGAAGCTGAGTTGCTAGGACCAGCGCTCCATTAGGAGTAGGTCGTGCATCATGTTGTCGGACATTGAATTTATGTCTGTTGTGCTTTTGCCCACTACATTGCTTAGTTTGGCGTCATCGGCAAATAATGTTATTTTACCTCGCAGCCCTTCTGCCAAGTCTCTTATAAAGATGTTGAATAGGATCGGGCCCAGGACCGAGCCCTGCGGCACTCCACTGATTACCTCCGTTATTTTGGAGGGGGTGCCGTTCACCACTACCCTCTGAAGTCTACCTCCAAGCCAGTTCCCAACCCATTTCGTCAATGTGTCGCCCAATCCTGTAGAACTCATCTTGCTTAGCAATCTGCAGTGTGGTACGCTATCGAATGCTTTACTGAAGTCCAGGTATACGATGTCCAGGGACTCCCCAACATCCAGCTTCCTCGTCACCCAGTCAAAGAAGCTGATCAGGTTGGATTGGCAGGATCTCCCCTTAGTAAATCCATGTTGACGGGGATCCCGTAGATTCTCCTCGTTCAGGATCGTATCCAATTGGCGTTTGATTAGAGTTCCCATTAGTTTTTGCACACTATTGATGTGAGACTCACCGGTCTGTAGTTTGCTGTCTCCATCTTGGAGCCTTTCTTGTGGAGTGGAATGACGTTAGCCGTCTTCCAGTCCAACGAGACGTTACCCGTACTAAGGGAGAGATTGAAGAGCGCGGATAGCGGTTCCGCCAAGACATCACACAACTCCCTGAGCACCCTGGGGTGTAGGTTGTCAGGCCCAATTGCCTTGTTAACCTTAAGCTTTGACAGCTCGCAGTAGACACCGCTGAGTGTAAACTCGAAATTACTAAACGGGTCATCTGCGTCAACCCTTGTCTGTAGCTGAGGGCCGAGTCCTGGCACCTCACGGGTGAAGACTGAGCAGAAGTATTCATTTAACAGTTGGGCTTTTTCCGAGTCCGCTTCTACATAGTCTCCGTCTGGTTTCCTAAGACGTACTATCTCGCCTGAGTTCTTATTTCTGTCACTGATATACCTGAAGAAGGATTTATCTCCTTTCTGGATGTTCTTTGCTAGAGACTCCTCCATGCAGAATTTGGCCTCCCTAACTGCTGTTTTGACGGCTTTTGACTTGGCCAGATAGACTTCCCTAGAGTCCTGTTTCCCTGATTGTTTATAAGAGATGAATGCTTTTTTCTTCTCCTTGATGAGGTCCGAAATCTCTGCAGAGAACCACTGTGGCTTATTGTTCCTTCGCCGTTTACTTACTGATTTAACATAGCGGTTTGTTGCTTCTTGTATGGTGGTTTTCAAAGTCGACCACATTTCTTCCACGTTATCGGTTTCTGCTTGGCTTTGTAGCGCCTGGTGAACGAAGTCTTCCATTTCTTTGAAGTTTGTGTCCTTGAATTTGAGGACCTTGGTCAGTGTGGTAGATTTAGTGAAACCTTTCCTGAGATTGAACCATACCATGTTGTAGTCACTGGAGGCCAATATGTCGTCCACCGAGACCTCTGTGACACTTTCTCCATTGGTAAGTATCAGGTCTAGTATTGCCTGATCCCTTGTTGGTTCCAACACCAGTTGCCTGAGTCTTGCTCCCTTCATAGAGTTTAATAGCCTCCTGCTGCTGCCGGAAGCAGAGGAAAGTGTGTCCCAATCCACATCAGGCAGGTTGAAGTCACCTAACAATACTGTGTCCCCACGCAAGGTGATATTCTCTATATCTCCGATTAATTCCATATCTAGGTCATCCTGTTGTCTTGGGGGTCTGTATATTACGCCAAGATACAGGCATTTGTCCTTCCCTCTGGCCAAATTTACCCAAAGGGATTCCCCAGTGTAGTGGACATCTGTGATTCTGGTGACCTTAATATCATCTTTAGTATATAATGCTACACCTCCTCCCATTTTGCCCTCCCTGTCCCGGCGAAGCAAGTTGTAACCTGGTATTACCATGTCCCACCCGTGGGAATCCGTGAGCCAGGTCTCAGATATCGCCACCACATCCAGGTCGGCATTCCTCATTTCTGTTTCTAATTCCAGGATCTTGTTTACCAGACTGTGGGCGTTTACGTACATAGCCCTCCATGTTGTATGTTTGTTATGTCTCAGTGGGGATGTTCCCGCTTGAGCTACTTGGACACCTTTAGCATTATTCGCATGTTTTGTACTTTCCCTAGACCCAGAGTTACAACGTGCACCTATCCCGGACTCCCCAGACCCAGAACTATAGTGTGTTCCTATCCCAGACTCGGAAATGTGTGTACCCTGTGGGGTTATTCCCGCTTGGGCTACTTGAACTCCTTTAGTACAATTTTCAATGTGTGTTCTCTCGCTGGACCCAGAATTACAATGTGTATTCCCCTTAGACCCAGAATTACAATGTGACCCAGAATTATAATGTGAGCCAACCCCAGACTCGAAAGTGTGTATACTCTCCCCTGACCCAGATCGGTGTTTACTTACCTTAGTCTCAAAAAAGTATTGGCAGCTTAACTCGCCAGGTAGGTTGTTTGTGCCTGTATCCTCCCCCAACTTACCTAGTTTAAAGCCCTGTGTAGTAGGCGGGCTAGACGGTGTACAAGGATGTTCTTCCCTCTTCTGGTCAGGTGTAACCCGTCTGGTCCCTGTAGTCCTTGCAATGCCTCTCCATGGTGCAAGAACCCAAAGTTCATCTCCTTGCACCATCCCTGCAGCCAGTCGTTTGCCCTCTGGAAGCGATCCTCCCTGGCACTGCCCTTGCCCCTTACTGGGAAGATTGAGAAGAAGACCACCTGCGCATCTATCCTCCTCAGCTTCTCACCCAGGGCTCTGAAGTCTTCAGGTATGCTTTCCGGGGTGCTCCTGGTGGTGTCGTTGGTTCCGACGTGGATGAGAATCATATGGAAGTGGTCACGGGGCTTGATGAGTCTGTCCAGGCAAACGGTTATATCCCGGATCCTGGCCCCTGGCAAATAGCAGACCTCTCTTGATTGCAGGTCTGATCTACAAATTAGACCCTCGGTGCCCCTCAGCAGCGAATCCCCGATGACCACCACGCTGCGCTTCTTAGGGGTGGGCCGATCTGTTGACTCCGGAACTGGAACCGTCTGCTGAACAACTTCCTGTTCTTCGTTGTCAGGACCTTCCTGTAGCAGCTGGTATCTGTTCCTCAGGGTGATTTGTGGTGTCGATGTAGAGCCGCCCTGTATGTGAGAGAAAGAGACAGAATAAGGTCTTCTGCGTTTTCCTGTGGAGGAAGTCACCAGCTCCCAGGAATCAGCGTCCCCAGCCACTTCCTGTATTCCGATGGTTGGTCTCAAGTTTGCAGGTTTGGATGCTTTGGGTGTCTCTAGGATGGTCTTATCAGGTTCCTGTTCGGCGATCTGAGACAGCTCCTGGATGGTAGGTCATTTTTTTTAAAAAAACCCTCAATTTGAACATTTTTTTTTGAGAATGGACATTTCCCTGCTGCCAACTTCAGCGTCTACTGACGGATGGATCGCAAAGACACCACCAAATACACCAAACGGAATCTCACTAAAACTTGCTTACCACCGCAAATACAACCATAATTAGTACCACATTCTAAAACAATCAAAGATGCACCCACCTGCTAAGGAAAGCTACTTTACCTCCATGTCCACTAAGTCTATATTTTAAATCTGTATGTTATGTCTATACTGTAAATGCTGTAACCTCTGTATTTCTCACTAAAGTATGTCATTCCCATACTATAAATGTACTCTTGTAAGAACATAAGAGCATAAGAAGTTGTCTCCGCTGGGTCAGACCAGAGGTCTTTCGTGCCCAGCAGCCCGCTCCCGCAGTGGCCCATCAGGTCCATGACCTGTAAGGTGATCCTTGTTTAAATCATTTAAGCCCCCCTGTCCTTCTGTCTATGCCCTATCATAGCCTATCTCTACCTCTATCTGTATCTCTCAATCCCCTTATCTTTCAGGAACTTATCCAATCCTTCCTTGAAACCCTGTAGTGTACTCTGTCCTATCACAACCCGTTCTGTGCGCCTATTGAAGTACAAGGCAAATAAATGACTAAATAAATAAGTAAATAAATATGGTCAAAAGGAGACTTAGATGTTTTTTTTTTTTTATTATGCCCCT
Organism: Geotrypetes seraphini; assembly: GCF_902459505.1. Classification (NCBI taxonomy): domain Eukaryota; kingdom Metazoa; phylum Chordata; class Amphibia; order Gymnophiona; family Dermophiidae; genus Geotrypetes; species Geotrypetes seraphini. The sequence continues at coordinate 166,103,777 of NC_047085.1, forward strand.
CCACACCAATAGTGGTGTGCAAATTGAAATGTACAAATTAAATAAAGATGTAACTTTGGAATTAAGCGTCAAAGAATTGTAAAGCTGTGCAGAACAATCCATTGATCATAATTCATATAATGACAGAGAACATAAGCAGAAATATTCCTATTGTCTCAAAACCCTCTGATGGGATGTGGTAAATAAAACTGCTAAGCAAAACTATTTTTACGATCATTTATTTTTAAAACCAGTCACTAATGTCGTAAATAGAGCTATACCCACACTTAATATGTGATGGCAATAAGCATTCTCTCATTCAGTTACTCATTAAACTAATTGCATTAGAGGCAATACACATTTCGGAGAAATGGCCCTTACTGTTGGAGTATGTTTATTTTTCTTTTATTGTATGAAAACAAAACAATACAGCATTAAGTAGACAGAAGTAAGAACAAATAATCTGAACAGGAATTGGTATAGTGATTTTTTTTTTTTTTCCAATTTAGGAGAAAAAAAATTACCCCTTCCCCCTTTTACAAAGCTGCAAAAGGCTTTTTTTATTATCAACCATGGCGGTATTAGCTCTAACACTCATAGAAATCTTGTGAATGTCAGAACTAATACTAATACTGCTTAACGCAGCTTCATGAAAAGGGGGAGGGGTAAATGAGATAAATCAGCACATATAATTTTGGGGTAGTGAAAGTCCTAGTATAGCAGAATGCCAAAATGTCCATGTCTTAAAGCAAGGGTGCACAACTCCGGTCCTTGAGGGCCGAATCCAGTCAGGTTTTCAGGATTTCTCCAGTGAATTTGCATAAGATCTATTTGCCTGCACTGCTTCCATTGCATCTCGTCTTTTGAAACACCTAAAAAAAAAAAAACCCTTTTATTCAAACTTTTTTTATTATAGTTTTTATACTTTTTATAATTTTTGAGCCTCAGCCCCACCACTCCACCGCCTCAATATATCTCATCGCGGTGAGCTTTGCGTGGTATGATCATCACCGGCTCAACTATACTTTCAATATCTCAATACATTTACTTTTCTATTTCTTTTTACTGATTTTAAAGTGCTTTGTGCTTTATGTTGTGTATTCTTTTATCTATTCATCAAATAAATAAATAAATATATAAATAATTGTAATCTTAATAGCAGTTTCATTTAAAGCATAGACTTATCTGAAAATAATTTTCTCAAAGATCTTTCTATTCAAATTCAAGCGCATTATGGAAGGAGTAGACCCTCACCACGATGAGATATATTGAGGCTATAAAGTGGTGGGGCTGAGGCTCAAAAACTATAATAATAAAAGTTTGAATAAAAGAGTTTTTTTTGGAGGTGTTTCAAAAGACGAGATTCAAATTATTACCTCTAAAAGAAAAAAAGATAATAATAATAATTCATTCAACAATAAAGAAACTGCTTCCATTGTATGCATATTGATCTCATGCATATTCATTTGGGAAATCCTGAAAACCTGGCCTGGTGAGGGCCAAAGTTGTGCACCCCTGTCTTAGAGGAAACAAAAAGAATATTCTTGGTCTCCGCTCTCAGTGCCACTCAAAGGTAATGAGGGGTGGGCTAATCTGGTAGCCTCAGCAGCATATGCTTATCAAATCTGGAGAGTGATATAACAAGTGAGAGTAGAAAGGGGATAAGGTCCTTCTTCCGAGGAAGTTCCAATATAGGGGGAGTCAGAAGATGGTTGCCTGTCAGGAAGTTAAGTGCATATCTTGATCCTTTCTACCAAATGTCAAGAGAAAAATGAAAAGCCAAGGAGTGAGGACTTTTCCCTGAGAAAAAGAGAGTAAGGATACCAGGGCTCATAATCAAAACCTTAAAACTTCTAAAAACCAGCCCAAGTTGGCACTTAGATGTCCTTAAAGACAGGACGACCAAGTACCAATAATTAAATTGACTTTCTGGATGTGTAGTGGGACTTCTTATGCCTTTGAATACCGCTGTGTGCCCAGAGCTGAAAGGGGTGTATCTGGAGGAGTGGTCAGGGCAGTATGTGGGTGGGATGTGGGTCGACCCAGACTTAGATGTGCTGCATAGAGAATGACACGGGGACCGTTTACCACAGTAAACCATGGTCACTGCAGTAAATCTGCAGGAATGGGGACAAGACCTTTCACTGCCCCGCGGGAATGGAGACAAGACCTTTTACTGCCCCGTGGGAGTGGTGAAAAGTCTTGCTCCTGTGGTTAAAAAATTGCACCTGTGGCAGACTCGGCATCTCCTCCCTAGCACCTCTTGCACATATTTTACCTTCAGGAGCCAGCCATGCCACGATGAAGACAGAAGGAACCCAAAACCAAAGCCTGAGACCAATGTGATTTGAAGAATAAAATTAGGCAACTACCTCCATGTTCTCATCCTACCCCCCCATCTCTTCATTTTCATTAGCTAGATCTTTCTTCTTGAAGGATTCCCAGCCATCTCTTCACCCCCCTCAGTGGGTTCCTCACCACTAAACTCTCCTTTCTTCTCTTACTCTCCATTCTTTTGGCCATTTCCATAGAGCATTCTTGGGTCTCACCAAGACTCAATGGGCCTCCCTTGGGATTTTCTGCTCATGGAAGGATAAAAATAAGTGCTTTTTTGGCAACTGACAAGGGTTCCAAGGTCTTCTGAGGATGGAGTAGGTCAAGTTTCCTCTACTCAACCCAAGACAGGGTCAAATTTCAAGTTTATTAATGACTTGCTACCTGCAAAATGACATGAACCTTGTAGGCGGCATACAGTTTAAAAAAATTTAGAGAAAGGGTTAAGTGAGAAAGATGTAAACATTAAAAGCTGGAATAGGGCGTAAAACTACAATTTCCAATAGTAAATAAAAGGTGGGAAAAAACATAAGGGAGTCTGTATGTATAGTATCTACAATGTCCTGTGCTTAGAAGAGTTAAGACTAGGTTGAAAGAGAGACAAAATATGGGAACTCTTGTCTCAGGTAGGCACATCACATAGCGTAAATGTTAGCATCCAATCGATAAAGTAGCACTTCAAAAGGGAATTATCATTCCAATTTCTAGATTATTTATAAACATGTCAAATAGCACCATTGTTTGAAGGATTTGGGGGGGGCTTTGATAGCCTCTTTCACTTTGCCTTTTAACCATGATATCTGTCATATATAATACATGGGATATATCTGGTCTAGGCTTCCAAGATGGTACCTAACAATGCACAATAACAAAGCAAAAAGGAATACACTTCCCCCTCCATATTTGCGGTTTCATCAATCACGGTTTTGGTTATTCATATTTTTCGATTGTAGGCTTCGCCCCCAAAATTACATCAGAGAAAATCGCTGCTCCCAGTGTTGCACAAAGAAAATCACTGATCCCAGCGTTGCACAGAGAAAATCGCTGCACTTTCTTCACAGGAACAGGTCAGGTTATTTGTGGTTTTAGCATATTCTCTAGAGTTTTTAACATAAAACCGCAACTAACATACAAAAAGTTATTTGCGTTTTTTATGTATTCGCTGAGTTGTTTTTTTCCCCTGTCACCACGAATACAGAGGGGGTAATGTAACTCAAAACTATTGCAAAACACTCAATCCAAAAAGTTTTTGTAAATGTCCCATGGACGGCCTGTCATGAGTGACTATGGGAATCACTATCCAGTGGAGAATAAAGCCTCAAAATATTAAAGCAGCAATTTACAAACAGCAAAACAAAGCAGAACGAGATTTAGGAGTAATCATCAGTGCAGACATGAAAAACTGCCAATCAAGTGGAGAAGGCTTCATCTAAGGCAAGGCAGATATTGGGTTGTATCAATAGAAGTTTCGTCAGCCGAAAGCCTGAAGTCATAATGCCGTTGTACAGGGCCATGGTGAGACCTCATCTGGAGTACTGTGTGCAATTCTGGAGGCCACATTACAATAAAGATGTGCGCAGAATTGAATCGGTTCAGCGGACGGCCACCAGGATGATCTCGGGGCTCAAGGGTCTCTCATACGAAGAGAGACAACAAATTGCAGCTCTACACTCTCGAGGAACGTAGGGAGAGGGGAGACATGATCGAAACATTTAAGTACCTCACGGGACGTGTCGAAGTAGAAGATGATATTTTCTTTCTCAAGGGACCCTCGGCCACAAGAGGGCACCCGCTCAAACTCAGGGGCGGAAAATTTCATGGCGACACCAGAAAGTATTTCTTCACAGAGAGAGTGGTTGATCATTGGAACAAGCTTCTAGTGCAGATGATCGAGGCAGACAGCGTGCCAGACTTTAAGAATAAATGGGATACCCATGTGGGATCCCTACGAGGGTCAAGATAAGGAAATTGGGTCATTAGGGCATAGACAGGGGGTGGGTAAGCAGAGTGGGCAGACTTGATGGGATATAGCCCTTTTCTGCCATCATCTTCTATGTTTCTATGTTTCTATATTATCATGGGCAAAAAACTTAACTTTTAATATCTCCAAAAGTCCCAAAATGAAATGGTATCCAACCATGTGTGGAAATAAAAAAAGAAGATTAATTATGGTTTAAGAGGGCTATATTGAGAACCAACTCAGAAAACACTAACTCTGTATTATAACACCTTTACAAAAGCACAAGTATTGATTATGGTTTAATAACTTCTGTTTGAAACCATCCCAGGAAATGCAAACTGTATTGTAACACCTTTACAGAAGCTCATGTATTATAACACCAATACAGAAGCTCATATAAACTGCTCTGAATTGACTCCCCTAGTCATTAACAGCAGTGTAGAAGCTTTCAATAAATAAGCACGTAACTTATCTGATGTTGCCGGAAATGGCTGTGGATTCTTCAAATCACCATCCTCTTCTGGCTTCAGAGGAGGATGGTGATTTGAAAAATCTGTAGCAATCTCTAGCAACATCAGATAAATTATGTGCTTGTGCACATGGTCAGCTACTGTTTCATTTTGAGACTTTTGGAGATAATAAAAGTGGAGTTTTTTACCCATGATAATAGCAATATATCTTTGTTTTACTGTTTGTAAATTGCTGCTGTAATATTTTGAGGCTTTTTTCTCTGCTGGATTGTGATTTCCATAGTCACTACTGATGGGCTGTCCATGGGACACTTATAATAACACCTGATTTAAAGTCCTAACATATTTGGCTGATCCCTTTATCTTCTTTTTAACTATTTGCCCCATTTTATCATTGCCATCCTTTTGAAAGTTAAATGCTGCTACAGTAGATTTCCTTTGTGACTTTACTCCAGATCAGTGTCCCGCAAACTTATCCGGCCGGCGGCACACTAAATGCAGTGCCCCCGGCCGCAAGGCAACCGGAAGTCGACGCCGTGACTCTGCCATTACAGGGATCTGGGAGGTGCAGGGAGAAAAGGAGAGACGCCAGCCAGGAGGAGATTCATCCATGAGAGGCATGTCCTGTATGGTTGCTTGTGTATTCATGTATTTCTCTTATTTTGGCATCCAGACACTAAGAATTATGGGGCTCATAATAAATTAAAAAAAATTCAAAAAGTGGCCTAAGTTGGTACTTGGACAATCAAAAACACAGATCGTCTAAGTACCAATAATCAAAATTGCTTTTAGACATATCTAAAACCAGCTTAGGCCTTTACCCTGTCTCTGAGACTGAACCTCTAGAGCGAAAAGAGGCATTTTTGGAGGAGGAGTAAGAGCATGAGGTGGATTCATAGGTTGCTAGACGGAACTTATAAGTTTTGACTTAGACCAAAATGCAGCTATCCGCCTCCTACACAACCTCAACTATTATGATCCCATCTCCCCAGCACTCCACGCTGAACACTGGCTCCCAATTAGCCAGCGCTGTGCTTTCAAGGCCCTGGCAATAGCGCATAAGAAAATTTATACCACCACCCCCCTACATAAAATCCAAACTTCCCATCTACACCCCCACTTGCACCCTCCGCTCAAAATCGAAGATACGCCTATGTATTCCCCCCGGAAGGTCTCTCCTCTTAGAAACTGCCCGCAAACGATCCTACAGCCACTTCATTCCACATCTCTGGAACCAACTCCCCCCGCAACTCAGACTACAGAACTCATTAATGACATTCCATAAAATGGTAAAGACCCTCCTCTTCAACTAAAGGTCACCCTCAGTCTACACCCCCCCCCCTTAAGCCCCACCTCTCTCTTCTCTCTCCTGTCTATCTTCTCCCTAAATTTCAGTATAGTCCTCTCTCAGTCTGTACTCTGATAAATTGTATCTAAACTCAAATAACTTGTATTTAAACTAAACTACTTATACTTAAACTCTGCTCTTAATTTGCTGTATACTCCCTGTATTTAAACTACTGCACAGTCTTGTATGTCCAAACATTTAAACCTATTGTATATCCTATATGTCCAATTACACTCCATTGTGTATGTTCACTTGTAGACCGTTCTGAGCTATTGGGAGGACGGGATAAAAATCTAAATAAATAAATGAATAAAATAAAAACAGTGTGTTGCGGCACAGCAGAAATCACAGGAGTGCTGTGGCACACTGTTTGCGATACACTTCTCCAGATATTAGCTCAGATTTGATAAAGTTATAGACACAGTTTCCCAATAGACCCAACATTGTTACCTTTCATACTATGCCTTCTATTCCAGTAAAGACCTAAAATAGCTCCCCCTTTGTCAATTCCTGGCCAAGTTGTTCCAAGAAGCTGTCATTTATTACATCTCGGAACTTTTCCTCCCTAGCACTCCCTGATGTAACATTTATCTAGTCAATATTGGGGTAGTTGAAATCATTATTATACTGTTATCTGATTTGTCAGCTTTTCTAATTTCTGTAAACATTTCTTCATCTTATCATTCTGTCCTGGCAGACAATAGAACAGCCCTACTACTATACTCCTTTCCTTCACAAAAGGAATTTCTATCCATAAGAATTCCATATTACTATCTGTTTCATGTAGAATGTTTATATAATTTAACTCAGTTCCCTCCTCAACATATAACACAACCCATCAATTTGATCTACTCTATCATTATGGTATAGGGGTTCTTTTATTAAGGTGAACTAACCGATGCCTTAGCATTTAGCGCGCGCTAAATCAGTTGGCCTTAATAAAAGGACACAGAAAACAACGAACAGACTGCAGATAATGTACAAGATGCAGGCGTTGTTTATTAATAAATGCAGTAACATATACAACCTTTTAGCCAACCAAGGGACCCGACACGGTCCGTGTTTCAGATAACACGCCTTCCTCAAGGGTCCATGGTGATTAAGGTATAAAGCAAAACAAACACACGCCAATCACGATCAAATGGGGTCAAGCAAGTCTTGCACAATGGCAAAAAAGGTTGATCGTGATTGGCGTGTGTTTGTTATCTTTTATGCAGTTTGCTTTATACCTTAACCACCATGGACCCCTGAGGAAGGTGTGTTATCCAAAACACAGACCGTGTCGGGTCCCTTGGTTGACTAAAAGGTTGTATATGTTACTGCATTTATTAATAAACAACGCCTACATCTTGTACATTATCTGCAGTCTGTTCGTTGTTTTCTGCTTGCTGTTGTTTACTGCAGACTACGTTGGATTTTCTTTCTCCCTTTTGTGCTTAATAAAAGGACCCCATAATTTGTACCCTAACAAAGTGTTGCACTGATTGTCCTCTTTCCACCAGGTCTCTGAGATGCCTTTGATATCTATCTCTTTGTTTAGTGCTATATATTTTAATTCTTCCATTTTATTCAGGCTTCTGGCTTTTTTTTTTTTTTTTTTTTGGGGGAGGGGGGGTTTCCCTGCATCTACAAGCTGCTTAGAAATTGATAGAGATAATTTGGATCTTTTACTCTGCTCTCTCCTCAAACACTCCTGGCTTCCTTTCGCCATTGTTTAAACCTCTCTATTGGGAATTCCTGAATGTCCTGTTTCAATAGTATCCTCCAAGGTTACTGCACACCGAAACATGCACTCCTGGGCGACCGTCAGCTTTCCTCCCTATTTTAGTTTATCAGCTGTTCTATCTCCTTTTAAATGTTAGTGCTAGCATTCTGGTTCCATCCTTTCAGAATTAGCTCTCCCTTCCCCCATAATGTTAGCCAGTTCCTAACAAATCTAAATCCCTCATCCCTACACTGTCGTCTCAACTACCGATTGAGACTTCAGAGCTCTTCCTGCCTCTTGGGTCCTGCATGCTACAGTTACGGTACAAGATTGACAGCAGAGTCCTCCCAGTACTATCTAGAATCCAAACTATGGGATGCATGAAGTCCGCCACCTTGCATCAAGCAGGCAAGTGACCAGGTGATCCTTTAGGCCTTTAGCCCAGCTATCTACATGTCTAGTGATCGAATCACCAGTCATCAGAAGACTCGTCTTGTTCTTATCTAATTTCACACAGTTGAGTTGACCTCCAGCTCTCAACAATATACCATCAGTTTCATTCCTAATGTATAGTCATATACCCCCATTGAAGTCTAGCTTTCCACATTCTATGTGTTCTTAAATTCAGTTACCATTTCTATTTCCTTTCCATGTACTTGCCACATATTATTTTTTATATATCTTTAAACGCAAGAACATATTTGCCTTCCTTGTTCTGAACATCACACCCTGTTTCTAACAGTGGCCAATCCAGATCACAAATACCATGAAGTAAGGCTTTAATTCAGAGGGCATTTAGTGCTAGTACTAGGTACCGGTAGCTTAGTAAAGCTGCACAACAAAATAACCTTGCACAATTTGTTACCTTTTCTTTTGTAAATCTCACTGAATTACGTATGTCAGGGTTTCTCCTCGTAGCATATTGAGTTCAGTCTATAAAGTAGTGCTAGCTATCATTACTTACAAATATTTTTAGTGTTAAAGACATTAGCATTGCTTGGAACGTGAAGATGTGTTGTCACCGTTAATGTTAACACTAAACCCTCATAGCAAGTGCTAACACTTTTCCAATGAACCTATTTGCAAGAACACTAACAAAATGTCTAGCTATTCCTTTACAATAATGACCTGATTTGTTGCAGTATTTACATCATGATGGTACATAGGATATTTTTGTATAGGTTATTTAGATAAAGAAATTGATTTTTAGATTTGTTCATTTAAAACATAAGAACTTAAGAATATCCTTTCTGGGTCAAACCAACATTCCATGCTACCGCGCCAGGGCAAGCAATGGCTTCACTCATGTCTGTCTTAATAGCAGACTGTGTACTTTTCCTCCAGAAATTTGTCCAAACCTTTTTTAAAACCAGCTATCTTAACTGCTCTTACCACAGAACGAGAAGGAGGAGAGTGTGGCTTAGGGGTTAGAGTTACAGTGTTAGCATCCTGAGTTTGTGAGTTCAAATCCCCATGCTGCTCCTGGGCAAATCACTTAATCCTCCACTGTCCCAGGTACAATAGATAGATTGTGAGTTTGCTGGGACAGAAAGGGAAAATGATTGAGCACCTGATTTGTAACCTCTTCTGAACTTCTTTGAGAGGAAAGGCTAAAAAAAAATAAATAGCATCCTCTAGCAATTCATTCCAGAGCTTAATTATTCTCTGAGTAAAAAAAAATAAAAATAAAAAAATATATATATATATATATCTCCTCCTATTGGTTTTGAAAAGTATTTCCCTATAACTTTGAGTGTTCCTTAGTCTTTGTGATTTTTGATGGAGCAACAAAATGATCCACTTGTACCCATTCTACATCACTTAGGATTTTGTAGACTTTCTGATCGCTGCATGGCTGACCCGGAACCTTCTCTCCGATGTCAAAATTGATGTCAGGGGGAAGGCTTGTGGGCCGGCCACGTGCAGTGTTTGAGTCACTGCATGCGCCATGGATCATCCCTGCATGGAGTTGCTGCTGGGGGGGATGGTGATTGTCAGCTCTGGGTCAGCTTCAGGGGTGGTGTAGTGGGCAGGCAGACAGAGGCAGGGAGGCATCCCCGGCAGCTTCAAGGGGGGGAAGGTAAGGTAGGGATCCCCAGTGGGAGGCAAGGAAGGATCCCTGGTGGCGACCAGGACACATAGCCCGCTCTTGTACCCCCAAGGGTACACCTATCACGTGTTGAGAAACACTGTTCTAGAGCAGTGGTTCCCAACCCTCTCCTGGAGGACCACCAGGCCAGTCGGGTTTTCAGGATAGCCCTAATGAATATGCATGAGAGAGATCTGCATATAAGGGAGGTGCCAGGCATGCAAATCTGCTCCATGCATGTTCATTAGGGATATCCTGAAAAATCGACTGGCCTGATGGTCCTCCAGGACAGGGTTGGGAACCACTGTTCTAGAGGGCTCTTAAATACAAAATGAAAAAAGAGCTAAAATGAGATTTGAACTTGAGATTGGTTTACAGTACACTGCATTAACCACTAGGCTACGTCTCAAATGTGAGTCTTGGTTTCTTTAGAATTCCCATAATTCCTGAAACTGTCATACAGTCTGGTATCTCCTTTTAGTTTCACTTTAAGGGAGAGAAAGGGGGATAGCAGCTGCTGGGGTTTTGATAACAATTTGATAACTTTAAATAGCATATATAATTCTTTATAGCATGTATAATTCTTTGTAACATGTTTATATAGAATTCTATGTAGCAATATACTGCTTTAACCCACTTAGAACTCTAATTGATGAGGATTCAGTGGAATATAAGATTGCAGATAACATAAAATCATGCCTTAATCCCTCCAGTGGACAGCTGCTCAATCAGAGCACCTTTATATACCCTGAATGTGCCTGAAACAGCTCTAAATAAGGTAGAATTACAAGATTTTCCAAATGGAAAATTTGGACCCATGGCCCCGCCCCTAGGCCCACCCCGTTCTGTCTAGCCATACCCTATTCCACCCCCAGCACTGCCTCCCTCAACCTGCACGAGCAACGAGTGACGTTGGATGGCATTCACTTATGTATGGATGCAACGTGGTGATGTCATGCGCATGTACATGACATCACTACGTTATATCTGCGCATGCACGGATGTTGTCCCGATGTCACTCATTGCTAGAAGCTTTTCAAAACCTGTACAAAGTGACGGATTTTGAAAAGTTGTCCGGGGAAATCTGGATATCTGGTAACTCCAGAATAAGGGCATTCTTCTTTTTAGACATGAATTTCAGTCCCTCTCTAATCTTGCCCCAAATGCACCTACAACACCTCCCACCCCCTTGCTATTTTGATGTACTGTAGTGCTGGATATCTCTTCTCTGCCTTTGGACATTTCAAACATATAGATGTCCATTTTAACCTTTTGAAACATCAATATGCTTTGAAAATAAATCCCCTATTTGCATAAATATGATGATGTTTGGCACCATTGAATAGTTATATCAAAGGATAATTTGTCATATTTTCCTTAAATGCAATATTCTGTTGGGCTCTCACAGCCCATTTGTTCATGTATCATGCTGTTCTGCTTCTACTTTACATTTTGTAATTACATAAATAAAGCTTTGTTTGTTTTTCAGCTGGAGAGACTGCAGATTGAAAACAATGCTGAATGGGAAAAGAAAGAAATTCTTGGAATAGAAAACTTGGAGTTAGAAAGAGAAAATAGAAGTCTAAAGACACAAATTGGAGTACTCCAGGAGATTCTGGCCACCAAAAATGGTCTGACAGCAAGCACCCTGGAAACTGATTTCGAAGCAGCAAAAAACGAACTCCTTGAAAAAAATAAGGTAATAAATGTTCTTAAAGTAGTACTAGGACAATTCCCACATGCTGTTGCTTACAGATTCTTGGGTTAAAAAAAGAAAACAAACCCCCCCCCCCCCCCCCAAACTCTGCACAAGGTTCCTTTTGAAAATGTGGCAGACTGTGAAAATTTGCAGGCAGAACTTAGGAAATTAGAAGACTGGGAGTCCAAGTGGCTTAGATTTTAACCCTGGTTTTATATTTGCGGTATATTGAATAAATTGAACTTGAACAGATGAAATTTCACATGAACAAATGCAAAGTGATGCACATTGGGAAGAATAACCCAAATCACAATTACCAGATGCTAGGGTCCACCTTGGGTGTTAGCGCCCAAGAAAAAAGATCTGGGTGCCATTGTAGACAATACGATGAAACCTTCCACCCAGTGTGTGGTGGCGGCCAAAAAAAAAATGCAAACAAGTTGCTAGAAAGTATTAGAAAAGGGATGGTTAACAAGACTAAGGATGTTATAATGCCTCTGTATTGCTCCATGGTGTGACCTCATCTGGAGTATTGCATTCAGTTCTGGTCTCCTTAACTCAAGAAAGATATAGCAGCACTAGAAAAGGTTCAAAGAAGAGTGACCAAGATGATAAAGGGGATAGAACTCCTCTCGTATAAGGAAAGACTAAAAAGGTTAGGGCTCTTCAGCTTGGAAAAGAGACGGCTGTGGGGCGATATGACTGAAGTCTTCAAAACTCTGAGTGGAGTAGAACAGGTACAATTGGATCAATTTTTCACTCCATCAAAAATTTCAAAGACTAGGGGAACACTCAATGAAGTTACCAATAGGAGGAAATACTTTTTTACTCAGAGATTATTTAAGTTCTAGAACGTATTGCCAAAGGTTGTGGTAAGAAAGGATAGCGAAGCTTGTTTTAAGAAAGGTTTAGACAATTTCCTGGAGGAAAAGTTTATAGTCTGTTATTGAGAAAGACATGGGGAAAGCCACCACTTGCCCTGGATTAGTAGCATGGAATGTTGCTACTCTTTGGGTTTCTGCCAGGTACTGGTGACCTGGATTGACCACTGTGAAATGTAGTAGATTTAAAACAAACCAGATAAAATATTTCTTCATACAACGTGTAATTAAACTATGAAATTTATTGTCAGAGAATATGGTGAAATCAGCTAGCTTAGCAGGGTTTAAAAAAGGATTGGATACTTTCCTAAAAGAGAAGTCCATAGGTCATTATTGAGATGGCTAGGATAAGCAGCATAAAATCTATTTTACTACTTGGGATCTAGCTAGGTACTTGGTACCTGGGTTGGCCACTGTTGAAAACAGAATACTGAGCATGATGGACCTTCAGTCTGTCTCAGTATGGTAATTGTTGTTATGACAGGAGATCTCAATTGCCACTAGACATTTGGATTTCTATTTCCTTTTATCCAAATGGAAATATTATCTACAGACTTTCCTTTCTCAACTTCTCTCTATCTCAGAAATGTTTCCTTTTTGACAGTACTTTAAAATGCAGAGGAAAATGGACAGCGTATTCACTAGAAAAGATTTGAAAATTTTGAAGTGACTTGAAGATGTCGAGCACCATTTTATGCTCTGAAGTAGGTGCTTATAGAATTGCACTCAGCTATACATATATAAAAGAAGTTGCTCAGAAAATATAACATCTACTTTTAAGCAATAAACTCATGGAGGTGCATTTTCAAAACATACTTCTATGTCTGATTTGGATGTATGGCACTAGATGTCCAAAGTTGGCAGTAAGAAAATGCAGATTTTCAAAAAGGCAATTTTGCTACCAATCCAGGGCAAGCAGTGGCTTCGCCCATGTCTGTCTCAATAACAGACTATGGATTTTTCCAACTTGTGGCAAAGCCATCTTAACAGTAACACACTTTGATAAATTCCCCCCTCAGTCTCGTATACAGAAAAGCTGATAGAATCTATCTACTGTAAATCTAAGTCTAACCTAAAAGGACAAGAATAAAGCCCTAAATTACAGATTTTGTTCAAGTTTTGCCAAATTTCAGTATTTGTTTCAGTTTTAATAGCTGCTATGCACAAGACAGCTTTAAACATGCTGAAATTTGTCAACATTGCAAAGAAACTGTCATTTTGGTGCTGTACCCTTGATGGAAAACAGTCACCTTCCATACATAATTCAAACATATATGATATAGACATGTAAATGCCCATTTTAGATATAATTTATAAATTGGAACTATCTCCACACTTCACTAGCTCCCTATCTACCTTTGCAAACAGTTCAAACTCCTATTACTTGCGTACAAATGTGTTCATTCTCTCCTCTCTTGTCTCTCCTTATACACTTCCTCAAAAACTTTGTTCCTCAGATATGTTACTTTTATTGAACCCTTCTCCTCCATTGCCAATTCAATTTTTAATTCCTTTCACCTTGCTGTTCCATATGCCTGGAATTGACAGAGGAGACCCCATAGACATCATATATCTAGATTTCCAAAAAGCCTTTGACAAGGTACCCCATGAACGCCTACTTCGGAAACTGAAGAACCATGGGGTGGAAGGTGACGTACATAGATGGATCAGAAACTGGTTGGCGAGCAGGAAACAGAGGGTAGGAGTAAAGGGCCACTACTCGGACTGGTGGAGGGCCACGAGTGGTGTCCCGCAGGGCTCAGTGCTCGGGCCGCTGCTATTTAATATATTCATAAATGATCTAGAAACAGGGACGAAGTGTGAGATAATAAAATTTGCGGACGACACCAAACTATTTAGTGGAGCTCGGACTAAAGAGGACTGCGAAAAATTGCAAAGAGATTTGAATAAACTAGGGGAATGGGCGACGAGATGGCAGATGAAGTTCAATGTTGAGAAATGTAAAGTATTACATGTGGGAAGCAGAAACCCGAGGTACAACTAAATGATGGGAGGGATAACAGTGAATGAGAGTACCCAAGAAAGGGACTTGGGGGTAATGGTGGACATGACAATGAAGCCAACGGCACATTGCGCAGCAGCCGCTAAGAGAGCGAATAGAATGCTAGGTATAATCAAGAAGGGTATTACAACCAGAACGAAAGAAGTTATCCTACCGTTGTATCGGGCGATGGTGCGTCTGCATCTGGAGTACTGCATCCAATATTGGTCGCCGTACCTAAAGAAGGACATGGCGTTACTCGAGAGGATTCAGAGGAGAGCGACGCAGCTGATAAAGGGGATAGAAAACCTTTCATACGCTGAGAGATTGGAGAAACTGGGTCTCTTTTCCCTGGAGAAGAGGGGATATGATAGAGTCTTACAAGATCATGAAGGGCATAGAGAGAGTAGAGAGGGACAGATTCTTCAAACTTTCAAATAATAAAAGAACAAGAGGGCATTCAGAAAAGTTGAAAGGGGACAGATTCAAAATGAATGCTAGGAAGTTCTTTACCCAACGTGTGGTGGACACCTGGAATGCGCTTCCAGAGGGCGTAATAGGACAGAGTACGGTACTGGGGTTCAAGAAAGGATTGGACAATTTCCTGCTGGAAAAGGGGATAGAGGGGTATAGATAGAGGATTACTGCACAGGTCCTGGACCTGTTGGGCCACCACGTGAGCGGACTGCTGGGCATGATGGACTTCAGGTCTGACCCAGCGGAGGCATTGCTTATGTTCTTATGTTCTTACATCCCTTTCCTTATTCAAATAATAGCCTGAAAGCCCCTTTTTTGAGATTACTTTCAATGCATAACCCTCTCCCTTTGCTCATTACCCTAGCCAGCAGTTTAACCATTCCCCCAATAACTACAACACCTACTAAGCACCCTCACATCCTCCTCCTCTTGACCCACCTCCCTTCGCTCAGACACAACTTATCAACCCTCATCCAACTCCCACCAATTTTCTTCCTTCTCTGAAATCATGGAGGAAGAAACCACACAACTTCTATCCTTGGCCAAGCACACTACATTCCCCTCTGATCCAATTCCCATCCCTTTACTTGACTTCATCTCACATACTGTTATCCCTGCTATTTGTCATAAACTCAACCTATCCATTTCCACTGCAACTGTTCCCAAGGCCTTCAAACATGCTGTGGTTAAGCTGCTTCTCCATAAACCCTCGCTGGACCCCACCTTCCCCTCCAACTATCACCCCGTCTCCCTTCTTCCATTTCTATCCAAGCTACTTGAGTGTGCTGTCCTTCATCGCTGCCTTGATTTCATTTCATCTCGACCGACTCTTTATCCTCTGCAATCTGGCTTTTGCCTCCTACACTCCACAGTGACTACATTTACCAAAGACTGAAGTGACCTGCTCCTCATCCTTCTTGACCTTTTGATACTGCTGCTTTTGATACTGTTAATCACTGTCTACTCCTTAATATGCTGTCCTTGCTTGGATTCTGTGAATCTGTCCTCTCCTGGTTAGCCTCCAACCTCTTTCATCATATTTTTATTGTATACACTGGTGAATCCTTTTCAGTTGCTATCTTGCTAAAAGTTGGTTTACCCCAGGATTATGTCTTAGGACCTCTTCTCTTTTCCCGCTACACCTCTTCTCTTAGTGCCATGATTTCCTCACAAGGCTTCCAGTATCATCTATATGCTGATTATTTCCAGATCTACCTCTCCACACCTGAGATTTTACCAAAACTCTAAGAAAAAGTCTCTGCCTATTTGTCTGACATTGTTGCCTGGATGTCCAGCCGCCACCTGAAAATAAACATGTCCAATACTGAGCTGTTCCTCTTTCCTCCTAAACCCTCTACTCCTCTCCCTCAATTATCTGTCTCTGTAAATGATACCGTTATCATTCCTGTCTCCTCTGCTCGTAACCCCAAAGTTGTCTTTGACTCCATCCTCTCATTTCCTATGCTCATCTGCTAAAGCCTGTCACTTCTATCTCTACATCACCAAAATTCACCCCTTCCTCTCTGAGCACACTACCCGGACCCCTTGTCCACATCCTCCTAACCCCACACTTAGATTATTGCAACATACTTCTAATAGGTCTCCTGCTGAACCATTTCTCTCCCTGCAATCTGTACAAAACTCTACTGCATGACTCATCTCCTGCCACCTCGCTACACTCACATTACCCCTCTCCTCAAATCACTTCACTGGATCCTTATCTGCCTTCACATACAGTTCAAACTCCTATTACTAACATACAAGTGTGTTCATTCTGCAGCCCCCTCAGTATCTCTCCTCTCTTGCCTCTCCTTATATGCCTCCCTGAGAACTCCGTTCCTTAGATAAGTTTCTGTTATTGAACCCTTCTTTGCCTCTGCCAATTCCAGACTTTGTTCCTTTCGCCTCACTGTCCTGTATGGCTGGAATAGACTACCCGAGTCTATGTGTCACGCTCCTTCCCTTGTTCAAAAATAGACTGAAAGCCTACCTTTTCAAGATTGCCTTCAATGCATAACCCTCTCCCTCGGCTCATCAACCTAGCCAGCAGTTTAAACATCCTCCACTAATTGTAACCCCTACCATGGCATCCTGTTTCTTGATCAATTAATTGCGAGCTCATTTGAGCAGGGACTGTCTCCTTCGCAACTATGTACAACATTACATACTCTATGTCTGGTAGCACTCTAGAAATAATTCATAGTAGTAGTTGGAATGTAAACATTTCTTATAATAGTTTAGAAAAGGAATGCTTTTAATTAACTATATAGGCTAAATTGAAAGTAACAGTTTCAGTTTGAAAGGGGGACATAAGAATAGCCTTAATGGATCAGACCAATGGTCCGTCAAGCCAAGTAGCCCATGGTGGCCAATCCAGGTTCCCAGTACCTGGCCAAAACCCAAGGAACAGCAACATTCCATGCTACTGATCCATGGCACAGCTGGAGCTTTAGGGGCTTGTCCCCACTGCAGGCTGTGTAACTGAGGGCTCCCTCTCACTATCATTATTAGTACTATTATCTTTTATGGTAGTGTTTGGTTCGGGTTATCTCTCCCCCTCATCCCATTTTTTTGCAGTCTCGGGAGATTTTTCTTCCTTGTTCCTGTTTTTTCTCCCTGAGCTTTTTGGGTTTGTTTAGTTTTCTTACTGATCCATGGCAAGCAGTGGCTTCTCCCATGTCTTTCTCAATAACAGATTATGGACTTTTCCTCCAGGAAATTGTCCAAACCTTTCTTAAAACCAGCTACGCTATCCGCTCTTACCACAACCTCTGGAAATGCTTTTAGTTCAAAGTGATACTTTCTTCCTTTAGAAAGCTGGCTGAAATGAGCACTTTTAGATAACACATCTATGTAAAGGAGCAGCTGTAAATCTCACCATTGATTTATTGGAGTACCAATACAACAAACTATTGGGAAAATCAATTCAGATCAGCTTCTCTATATAATACTACATCTAACTCAAAAAAGCTGTATAGGAAATATTTTCATTTATTTAACACATCTTTATACATAATCATTACACCGTGCTCTATAAATAATTCAAATATCCATTTAACATTATTTATAAATACTTATAATTATAATGACTAAGATAAATGTCCTGTGAAATGTTCTGTTCTCATACTGTTTCAAACCACAATCTTCTTCTTTGATTTATTGGGACATTCAATTGCATCCCCTTTCTGGAATGGGGAATATAAATGCAAATATTAGTTCTGCCCAAGCCCCACTCAAAGCACTCCCCTTTGCAATCTGCTGGCTTTCTAAAATCAGGTTTTACGTGAGTATGTGATATTTATGTGTAGATGCCAGTATTTTCATATACAACCCATGATAGAACTTCCAAACTAATGACCATTCACTGAAATATGCATATAGCTTAGGCATATTTTTAGTGTTGCTACATATGTACTTTCAGCTACTGAAAATGCATTCAGCTTATATGTTTGACCTGGCTTGGTATGTTCAGGCCAAATGTATTAGCTGGAAGTGCAGGTACTGAATCATCTAGCCCAGGGCTGCTCATACCTGTGCTGGGGACCTCACAGCCAGTTAGGTTTTCAAGAAATTCACAATCAATGTACATGAGATTAATTTGCATGTGTTGGAGACTCAGTATTTGCATATTGTTCCAATAAATATTCATTGTGAATATCTTGAAAACCCAACTGGTTGTGAGGACCCCAGCACAGGTTTGGAAAGCCCTGGTCAAGAGTGCATGCCTGTTTGGGATTACTCTTAAAAATTCATCTCTACCCATTTTTTGGATCTACACATATACCAGAGTTCATGCATAATTTTATGTGTACCTGCAATGAAAATGAAATTACCAGCACTTAAAACATCTAGCACATTGCCAAACATGAATATTGACCCAGGCATTTAAATCACTTTTTCCTTGTTGCAAATGACCACACTAAATTTAGTCACAGTTCCCAGGTAAAAAAGTGCTATTCTATAAACCTTGCCTAAATTTAAGCACAGCTTATAGACCAGCATTCTGCCGGGGATGTTTAGTGGAGGGTGGCTTCCCTTTTGCCGGGGATGCTGCGGGTGTGACGGCAGGAGGGAGTGGTCATCCCTCCTGCAGTGAATAGTGTTATAGGGTTCAGGGGTGGCAGCGGGAGGGAGTGGGTATCCCTCCTGCTGGCTGCCTTGCGGTGGAGTTCAGGGGTTCCCTGACCCAGCCGCTCAGTAGATTGTGGTAGGGGAATTCTCCCCTCCTCCATCAGCTGAGCGGCAGTGACTCCCCCATAGTCACGATTCTGTAAACGGCGCCCTAGAATGATTGACAGGCAATCCGACTTGGGTGCCGATTACAGAATCACAGCTTTGAGGAGAGTCCCTGCCTCTCAGCTGATGGTGGAGGAGGAATTCCCCTGCCACAATCACTGCTGCAGTCTAGCGGCAAAGAAAGGCGGCTGAAATGTAGGCCAGAGTTTTACAGGCCTATATTTCAGCTACTTTTCTTGACATGACTTGCGGCTGTGTAGCCAGTGTAGCTGGCCTAATACCATTTCTGGCATTGACCATGCCTACTTTGGCCTAAAACGGCTATCTAGCTGCGATTCCAGAGGCCATTTCAGCCGCCTTATATTTAAGTGTTGGTAGGCGCTTCAACACTGCCGTTTCTGACAGCATTTTTCAATTACTTAAACATTGGGTGCCTACTGATGCCTAAATTTAGGTTCTAGTTATAGAATTTCCCCCTGATTCTATAAATGGCACCTTAGTTATGCACAGTAATTGAGGTCCTCTAGTGATGCCTAACTGAAATCTGTGCCTAACCTAAATTCAATCAATTAGCTCAAATGACAAGGTAATTGAGACCTATTGAGTCATCGTACAGTAAATCTCAGTGCTCATATGCAAACCACATGCTAAAAAATATCTGAATTTTTCTTGGAAGTGATATATTTGGGGGCAAAGAGTGAACATGACAATGGAAATCAGTTAGCACAGCCTGCATCCCGCTTCCACTTGGAAACTGCTCGGAGACGATCATACTTGCACAGCGTTGCCAAGTTGTGGAACCAGCTCCCCTCTGCCACCAGGGCAATAGACAATCTGTTACCTGTCAGGAAAGCTGTGAAGACAATTCAATTCTCATCCCAAAACACAACAGTTCCATCACCTGGGACACTTAGGGATCCTTTTGCTTAGGCGCGCCAGCTGATTTAGCGCACGCTAAATGCTAACGCGTCCATTAAATTCTGTGGACGCGTTAGTGTTTAGTGCACGCTAATATACAGCTCGCTAAAATGGCTAGCACGTCTTAGTAAAAGGACCCCTTAGCGTAATCCGCCTAATGTCCTCCTGCTCAATATTAGCCTTTGTTGCCAAGGCCACCTGGGCTCAAAACGCACATGCCACCTACTGTATCCCTGTTTAATGTTAACTTTGTGTCAGAAGTCTGTGCTCTTGTAACCCATTCTGGGCTGCTGGGGAGAATAGGCTATAAGACGAAATAAATAAATTACCACATGCTAATTAGTGCGGTATTAGCATGTGGGCCATTACCACCTTCACAATGGGTGGCTGTAAGAGCTCATGCACTAATTTTTGTTAAAGGCCTTGTGCTGATGGCAACATTAGCAAATTACCATGAATTGGGGAAAATGGGAAATTGGTCATTTTCTAGCTGCAGAAAAATGGCCTAAGCAAATGAAAAAGACCTGCATAAGTGAACACTAAGGCCATTCTTTGTCACATCATAGTAAAAGGACCCCTAAGGAAAGGAAGGACAGGGGAGATATGATTCAGACATTCAAATACTTCAAAGGTAATAACGTAGAACAAAATCTATTCCAGAGAAAGGAAAATGGTAAAAGCAGAGGGCATAATTTGAGGTTGAGGGGTGGTAGATTCAAGAGTGATGTTAGGAAATTCTTCTTTACGGAGGGGGTAGTTGATGCATGGAATGCGCTCCCAAGGGAAGTTGTGGAGAAGAAAATGGTGACAGAGTTCAAACAAGCGTGGGATGAACATAGAGGATCTCTAATCAGAAAATAATGAGTATATATTGTAGGAACTAAGGCCAGTACTGGGCAGGCTTGCACGGCCTGTGTCCCGTATATGGTCATTCAGTTGAGGATGTGCTGTAGAGGGCTTCGATGGATCGGATGGTTAAGGTGGGCTGGAGTGAGCTTTGATAAAGACTCCAATAGATGAAACCTAAGCACACTACTGGGCAGGGCTCTGGGTTTCTGGTCCAGAAATATCTAAGACAAAGGACCATTTAAACTAAATTAATTTATGGAGCATGTGTGGTTGGGAAGACTGGATGGACCACTCGCGTCTTTATGTGCCGCCATTTACTATGTTACTATGTTTTTAATATAGAGCACTGCTAAGTGTGTGCCTGCCACTTACAGACATGTGTGCACTAATTTGCTTGGATAATATTGTATATATTTACATGTATAACTTTTGTTTAAATTTAGGCAGCTGTTACAGAATGATGGGGATAGTGTTCACATAAATTGATCCCATAGTGCTTATTGACCTTTCATGCTTTTTAATGGTGCCACATAATTTTTGAAATGAAGTTTTGAAACTATTATAAAGTTCTTTACCAAGGATTTTGCTTTATTCAGTCAAGAAAATAAAATCTTATTTAGCCATAAGATTAATAGGGAAGGTATTTTTTTTTTATTTTCCCGACAGCCCTTTTGATTTACAATTAGCTGGAGCAAAAAGTTATTTTTTTTCTTCAGATTTTAGCTCCAAATAATTCAAAAGCTCAAGGTCATAAATCTCCTGTGGTAAACAATCTGCCATGGGTATTGATTAATATTTACGGTGTTTTCTTTTACCTTGTCTCATCTAAAATGAAGCAATTGGAATCATATTCTTGCTCTGCTAGGCTATTTTTCAAGCATTACAGCTATTAATTTTATGATATAATCTCATCAAGAAGCTCAGTTGTGAAAGCTGCATGAAATAACCAAAGTTCTGCTTTCAAATGGCTTTCACTCATTGAGGGTCTGTGGTATACTTTATTGAAAGCAAAGGTGACCAATAAAAAAAATAAATAATAAAAACAATGAACTGATAGAAAAGTGCCATGGTCAGAATATGCAGCCCATTCATGCTCATTTCAGTAAGCTTTATTGGCAAACATTATGCCTACCTAGTAACAAATGTGCTTGCCTTATAAACCAGTTTATTTGGATGATAAAAATGCAGCTTCTCAGTTAGCAAAGATTAAAAGGATGGCAATTAAAACCTTTGTAAAACTGGGGCAAAATTCTATGTATAGTTCCCAAATAATCTGCACCGAAAAAAGCGCTATTCTATGAGCCGCAGTTAAAGTTAGGTGTGGTTTATAGATTAGAGCTTATGCTTGGGAACCACAGATAAAATGTATGTGCAGCCATTTGCACCAATGAAAATGTGATGCAAAATACCTGTGCCTACATTTATTTATCTAGGATCAGGTCAATAATTCAGATAGGGACACTTTTATCAAACTGTGCTAGAGGTTTTTAGCATGAGCCGGCATGGTAAATGCTCCAATGCTCATAGAATTCTTATGAGCATCGGAGCACTTACCTCGCCGGCCTGCACTAAAAACCTCTAGTGCAGCTTGATAAAGGCGGGGTGGGGGGAGGGGGGTTACTCTGGATAATATCAGTAAATTATATTAATATGTCCATACCAGACCATTTAACTCTATTTATAAGTTACAAATCTAAATATAGACAATTACATTTCTTAAATATTTGTAAAATATTTTGGGACCTTCAGAATTGTCTCTCTAGGATAATATCCCCCTCCCCCCTTTTACAAAGCTGTGGTAGCAGCTGCCTTGTGGCAAATGTTTCGAGGCCTATTAAATCCCAATGGATGTTGGAGCGATTACCGCAGCAGCAGCCGCTACCACCATTTTGTAAAAAGAGCCCTATATTTTTGGTCCATATGGCTGTCATTCATCATTGTTATAAAAATTGATGGTAAAAATGGGCCAATGAAGAATATGATGCACATATGGACAGAAAATGTGGAGGGGCATAATAAAAGCAAACAAACATCTAAGTCCCCTTTTTGGCCTAGGCCCTAAACGCTGAAAGTTGAAGCAGGGAAAATATCCATTCTCAAAAAAAAAAATCCAAAAGGAGGGTTTTTTGATAATGGCCTGCCTCTACATTCAGCTGTTTAAACGCCCAGACCACCACTACGTCTACACTAACAACATGATAATCAACAAAAAAAAGCCTAAATCCCAAACGCCCAACACAAGAGCTTTTAGGCGAAGGAGGGACCAGTCCTTCGCCTAAAACCTGGATTCTGTAACCGGTGTCTGTCAAAAAGAACACCGGTTACAGAATCTACTCCCCACCCCCAGCAACGATCGTGGCAGGAAAGATAGCCAATCTCTCCTGCCACGATCCACCTCCCACCCCTTGACACAATCAGGGCAGGAGGGAGCCCAAGCCATCTTGCCCCAGCGACCCCCCTGACTTGATACAGGCAGGAGGGATCCCAAGCCCTCCTGCCCCGATGCAGCCCCCACATGATCGCCCCCGAACCCCCGATCGGCCCGCCAAATCTCCCCACCCGCCAACCCCACCCATCCAACTTCTTTTAAGGTAAAAGGGAGTATCAGGGGTGGAGGGTGGAGTCACGGAGTCGGCGGGGCATATCTGGGGTCAGCGGATGGGGGGGTTTGGTGAGCTGATCGGGGTTTGGGAGGATGGTGTTGGGGGGCCTACGTAAGGGCAGGAGGGGTTGGGCTCCCTCCTGACCGATCCAATCAGGTGGGAGGTGGATCATGGCAGGAGAGATGGCTCATCTCTCCTGCCACAATAGCGAACCGTGGCCACTTTTTAGACTTTTTTAAAATTATTATTATGAGCCCCCACAATGTCCTAGAGGAGAGCCAGTTCTGAAGGTCCTAAAAAATATTTTAAATTTATGCAAGAAAGGTGTTTTTTTTTAGTTCAAAAATTTTTATAACTTAAATTTTACATGACCACAATAAAACATATGGTGCAGACCATCAAATACATATGGACAATGTACATTACAGGAGAAAGCACCACAATATATTCATTACAGTAACAAAATGAGTAGAATAAAATAATAATAACAAAATAAGTGGCAAAAACACTGAAAGATGTATTCAAGAAAAGTTAATGAAATATTGATAATTGCAATTGTGGCTAATTTGATTGGCAACTTATAGAGTTAAATGGTCTGGTATGGACAAGTTAATGTGCCTAAATTTAGGCATGGATACCTTTATTCTACAATTATGTGCCCCTGACACACCCATTTTAATGCCCTCTTTTTGACTCATATGTAAAATTTAGGCACAGACCCATTCCTAAATTTATGTGCATAACTTGCAATGGATTTTAATTAGCACCAATAATTGCTTTTTTAAAAAACGGCAATTGTCAACACTAATTAGCTTTTTATGCAATTAAATTGCACATACAATTTGGGTACAGGACCAAATTAGCATGTATAATTTTTAGCGCTTTTTTTTATAGAATTAGGGGACTAATTCTAATGAAAATAAATAAGTCATGGGGCAAATGTATACAGTTTCTGATCAGGACTTCTATTCTTATGAGATAATAAATTGTAAATTTTGGTGTTTTTAAGGCACAGGTGTCATGGCTGGATATTTTCTCCTGTAAAATCAAATACACACCTTTGTGTAGCTGAGAAGCTATCAGCTCAGAAGACCCCCCACCCCACACACACACACTCAAAACCAGAGTGGCAAATTCAGGACAGAAAAGGGATGAAAGAATATTGGGTGGAGTGGATGATTTCTATGTATTTATCCAACAAACAACTGCTTAACCCTGCTTTTATGAAGCTGCATTAGGGATTTTTATCGCCAGTCGCAGAGGTAAAAGGTCTGATGATCATAGGAATTCTATGCGCGTTGGAGCTTTTACCGCCGCGGCCGGCGATAAAAAACCCTAATGTGGCTTCATAAAAGGAGGAGGGGGAGTACGTTTTTTAGTATCTGGAGTGTTATATGGGTGGTTATGGATTAAAATGTAAAACCAGATGACCTATTTATGATCTAATATTTTACCTACATTAGTGCATATTTTACCATTTGCAGGGCCGGATTAATCAATAGGCACACTAGGCACGTGCCTAGGGCCCGAAACGATGAGGGGGGGCCCGCTGAAAGAGAACGACTCACCTTGCTGGCAACGGGCCCCCCCTCCCGGCATCAACCGCAATGGGCCCCCCTCCCGGCAGCAACCGCAACGGGCCCCCCTCCTGGCAGCAACCGCAATACAGCCGGATCTGTTACAGGAAGGTCCCGTGATTACTGCTTCTGCCAGTCCATCCCCCTTCGACGTCACTTGCTCCAGAAGAAGTGATGTCGGAAGGGGATGGACCAGCAGAAACAGTCATCGCGGGACCTTCCAGTAACAGATCCGGCTGTATTGAGGTTGCTGCCGGGAGGGGGGCCCGTTGCCGTTGCTGCGGGTGGAGAGGGGGGGCGTTGCTGTCAGCTGTTATAATGCTGCTTTTGGGCAAAGAAGCTCAGAGGGCAGAGCCAGCAGCAATGTTTGGAAGGGGAGAAAGGAGCATGGAAGGGTGGTGGAGGGAGAGAAAGGGGGCAGGGTGGTATGGAAGGGTTGTGAGAAGGATGGTATAGATGGGTGGTGGAGGAAAAGAAAGGGGGCAGGATGGTATAGAAGGGTAGTGGGAAGGATGGTGGGGCAGCGTGATATGGAAGGGTGGTGGAGGGAGAGAATGGGGGCAGATGCTGATGGAATTGTGTGCAGGGAAAGGGAAGGATACTGGATGGAATTGGGTTGGAGGGAAAGAAAGGGGGCTGATGCTGATGGAAGTGGGGTGAAGGGAGAGGAGAGAGTGAAATGTTAAACCATGGGGATGTAGGAAAGGGAAGGGAAGAAGAGAGGAGAGAGATGCCAGACCATTGGAGGAGGGAATGGAAGAAGATGGATGGCAGACCAATGAGGGTGAAGGGAAAGATGGAAGCGGGAAGCATATAGTTTCTGGAAGTGGCACAGAAGGACAAAAGGTAAAAGGAAGATACTAACAAGAAGATGAGGAGAGCAGAAACCAGACAAGACAAAGGCAGAAAAAAAATTTCTATTTATTTATTTTTTTTGCTTTAGGGGACATGCATCGCTGTTTCTGTGGTGTTGCATTGTATGCAGAGTCCAGCTTCTTGGTGGTTTTATTTAACCTTTATCTATTTTATCCCCCCTTTTACATACTAGGTGCAGGTGTTTTCTGTGACCTGTTTGTATGAAAGACATGGTTTTTTGTTAGCGTTGACTAGCCTTGTTTGGCGAAATGCATCAGGCATGGTACTTGGGAGCACCTTGAATAAACCTGATTTGAATCTCCTTATTTTCTGCCGATCTTCTTTGTTTCATGTTGGATTCTTTGGTGGACTAATTGCCTTGTTGTTTCGTTGCAAGTTAACATACATGGAGTGTAACGTACTAGAGGAGTTACAGATTTGGTTGTTTATACATACACATATGGGTTACAGTTGGTTGATGTAGAGTGAGGCAGTCGAGAGGCATTGTAAACTTGGTTATTAATATAGACTTATATTTCAGATTGTATTACTGCTTTACAAATATTTGAACACTTTCATATATGCATGGAAAGTGTTCAGAGTTAAATTCCTGGGTAAGTAGGTGGGAAGGGAAGGAAGGGGGATTTGTTCAGAGATGTTTGGGGGTTGCATAGAAGAAAAACTGTGCCCTGGTATGCTAATCTTTGTTTGTTTTGAATTTTTTTTTAAAAAAAAGAAATACAAGTGGAAATAAAGAAGTAAAGAAGATAACAGATAAATGGGGTGGGACATGGGTGAGGCGGGGGCGGGACATGGGCAGGGCATGGGCAGGTTAGGGGCGGGGCATGGCACATCTGTTTTCACTTTGGCTTTTACTTAAGATTTTAGTCAGAAAATATTTTGCCAGCATTCTAAAATGGAATCTAGGTATTTAGTTCCATTAAAGAATAGGCTTCTACTGCCCATCCACAGTGGCACTTAAATGGAGGTGGTCAGTTATAGAATTGCCCCCTAGAGGATCATGCCAAACACACACAAAAAAAAGATATAATTAAAAATTTGCTTCCTGCTACAGCATTTCCGAAACTTGATTTGTCAAGGAACAGAAATACCACCCATCTCAGTAGGTGTCCATGCAGGGTGAGAAGTCACTATTTTTCAAGAAGGTGGCCTGGAGGTAGGAGTGAGTGGGTATTGTTCTTGCCTCCCAACTTAAATAAAGTGAGGGATTGGGTGGTTGATTCAGGGAGCTCAGAAGGGGGGCACACTTTGACCACCAGGGTCATTTGTAGAGGTGGGGGCAGGAGATTCCACATAAGTAACGAGGGACATTTTGGGGGGTCAGAGGCTCACTTAGGCCACCACTGATGTTTTGGGGGACAGGGGGATCACTTGGGCTGCTAGGAATGTTTTTATGGTTGAGGAATGCTCTGTTCCTATGCTTTATCTATACACTAGCACGGAGCTAGATTTTTGTGCAGCTTTTTAACATTGGGAGCAATTAGTTATGCATTTTGCATGCCCACTGTGTTAAGACTATAACACCATAGTTTTATACTGTTTTTCCTGTGCTAATCCTATTTCATGAATCAGGAGTGAGAGTAGCATAGGAAAATTAAGCATAAACTACTGGTTACTGCATCAGCCCTCATTTCTAGCTCTCTGTCAGTGGCGAAGTAAGGGTGAGCAGTGCCCAGGGTGGCGGTGCCCCTTCCCCGCCCTCTTCCCCATCCCCCCTACCGTGTGCATGCCGCCTTCATTTTCCCTGTACCTTTAATACTTCTCCGGTGTGAGCAGCATGCTGCCCACATCAGTGTTGGCTCCACTTTGATGTCATTTCCTAGGCGCGGGTCCCGGAGGTGATGTTAGAGAGAGCATCAAAAAGGATTGGGGGAAGACAAGGGGTGTGCGCATTAAGGAGAGGATTGGGGAACGAGCGGGCGAGCAAGCGAGTGTGCAGTCGATAGGAGAAGGTGTGCCACCGCACTCTTAGGAAGATCGTGCCTAGGCCACTGCTCTCAGTCCTCACACCTGGCATTTATGACTTCCACTAACTGGTAGAGAGGGGGATGATAATAGAGAATGACTGGCATCTATCTCCATCCCCACAAGTTCTGTCCCTGGCCCATCCCTGCAAACTCTGTTATCATCTGCACAAGCCTCGCGAGGACAGGACGGGGCTGGAAATAGATTCCACAGGGGCTGGGACAAATTTGTCCCTCTGTCATTATCTAGATGGGAACTATTCCAGGGACTCACTTAAGCATCCACCCAATCTTTTGAAAGGGGTGGGAACCTTTAACAAAGTAATTCAGTACACAAAGGGGCCCTTTTTCAAAGCTGTGGCAAAACGTGGCCTTAATGTGCCCTTCTGGGGCTCTTTCACATGCGTTAAGACTATTTCTACCGAGGTCAGGAAAATGGCTGATTTTCCATTTTCTGACTCAATAATAGACATGTGTCCATGTTGCCTTTAATCTGCGGCCATTAACAAAAATTAGGGCATGAGATTTTACCACCACCTATTTTAGACATAAAGGGCTAGATTCTGTAATTGGCACTTTAAAAGATAGGTGCCTATAAATATGGTGCCTATTGCATGTCAATCACTCTTAGGCGCCCATTATAGAATCGCACCTAGTGGTGCCTAACTTAAAACTTAGGTGCCTGTAATGTAGGCTAGCATTTTAAAGGCCTACATTATAGGCACCTAAGTCCTTTAGATCATGCCTAGCAGCCCCTAAGCCACTCTCCACCCTCAAACATGCCATTTGGCCTTTGTCGGCCATCATGTTTCTATGTTACTGTTAGGCGTCATGGGTGCCACTCGATTGCTGCCTATCTTTTGTTGAATCGCATCTCAGAAGATAGATATTTTTAAGAAGCTTTTGAAGACGCAGCTTTTTGGTGATGCGTTTGTGTGAAAGGATTGCGTATGATTGATGGTTGATTTGTGATAAAGCAGTAGAATAGGTAGGAAGATGATCAGTAATGTGGGCAGCAGCAGCTTTTATTAGATATAAGATGTAGTGTTTTAAAATATTTTGTATGTTAACTGTAAACTGCTTAGATTTGTAAGCGGTGTATAAATGTTTTAAACAAATAAATAATATACTTTTTTTTTTCAGTTATGAGGTTGTTAAAGCTCATAATTGAAGCCGATTTACTAATTAAGATAGGCGCCTCATACAATTTGCCCCAAAGGACTTACATGGCAAGGGCTCATGTGCTAATCCTGCACTAAGTAGTTAGTACATAGCAATGCCAACACACTAAGGGCCTGATTCTTGTAGGGACGCTAAAATTTAGGCGGCTGTAGGCTTCCTACCGCCCCCTAACTTAATCAGTTTAATGGGTGATAAATGACACGGTAATTGACCACATCATTTAAAACCAATTAGAAACTAATTTTTTTAAAAAATATAGGCACCTGCAGAAAAGGCCACTGATGTCCCGTCCACAGAGGCGCCTACGGTTAAAGTAGGCGTGGCTTGCACCAGAAGTGCGTGTGGCTATCGCCTCAGCACCCTGGGGTTGTGAGTTCAAACCCACGCTGCTCCTTGTGACCCTGGGCAAGTCACTTAATCCCCCATTGCCCCAGGTACATTAGATAGATTATGAGCCCACCGGGACACACAGGGAAAAATGCTTGAGTACCTGAATAACTCATGTAAACCGTTCTGAGCTCTCCTGGGAGAACAGTATAGAAAATTGTATAAATAAACAACAAATAAATATACACCGGTAGGAGTTCCTGTGGACGCAATTCTCATAAGTAGGCACTGGAAATGTAGGCCAGTAAAATCCTGGCCTACATTTCCGGCATCTACTGTACACATGGCTGCGATTCTGCATCTGGCACTGGTACATGATTGACATGCCACTGGCGCCGTTTTTGGAGGTGCTGGCCAATGCCGGCACCAGTTGCAGAATCTGACCCTAACTGATTAAGACAGGAACACCCACTCTTTGCCCCCACAGACTCACCCTCTCAACTAAAACATATAAAATATATTTTTCCCCATAGGGTATTGCAGAGACACTTGCAATTTATCATGGGAAACCTCAACGTACCCCGCAGTAAGCCATTTTAAGGTGTGGTAACTATAAGTTTTTGAGAAATAAGGAGGGGCCCTTTTGATATGAATCTAAATCTGGTTATGGACATTTTATGGAATACGTCCAAAAAATTCAGAAGTGAACATGACCATTTTTAAAACAGGAAAATATCTGTCTTTTTGTTTTGAAAATAGCCATTTCTTAAATGTGTTTGTGCAGAATGTGTCATTATTTCTGTACCATTAAAAAAAAAAAAAAGTCCAAAAGAAAAACACACAAAACAAGCCATTTGAATATAGGAGGGTCCAGCATTTTTAGTAGTCTGGCCACACAGACATTCCAGCAGGGCTTTGGAGCACCCTGGTGGGCACTATACTGAACTTCACATAAAAAGTCCAAGGTACACATAATCCCCTTATACTGTATGGTTAGCCCTCCAAAACCCACCCAAAACCAACTGTGCACATGTCTATCCTCAAACGTCCAAATTGTGCCCTGGTCATTTACTACAATGTTCCATTATTGCAGAAAAGTGTCCAAATCATAAGCCTGCCCTAGTTCTACCCAAACCATATTTTCAACCCACCCCCTTGAGATTTAGATGCACTGTTGGTGAATAGCATAGAAGACAGTCCTCTAAAAAATAGGTTCAAAAATAGCAGTAGAAACATAGAAACATGATGGCAGATAAAGGCCAAAAGGCCCATCTAGTCTGCCCATTCGCAGTAACCATTATCTCTTTCTCTCTTCGAGAGATCCCATGTGACTATCCCAGGCCCCTTTGAATTCAGACACAGTCGCTGTCTCCACCACCTCTTCTGGAAGACTGTTCCATGCATCTACCACCCTTTCTGTAAAAAAGTATTTCCTTAGTTTACGCCTGAGCCTATCACCTCTTAATTTCATTTTATGCTCTCTCATTGCACAGTTTCCTTTCGAATGAAAGAGACATGACTCTTGTGCACTTACATTACATAGATATTTAAATGTCTTTATCATATCTCCCTTCTCCCGCCTTTCCTCCAAAGTATACAGATTGAGATCTTTAAGTCTGTCCACAAATGCCTTATGATGAAGACCACATACCATTTTAGTAGCCTTCCTCTGGACCGACTCCATCCTTTTTATATCTTTTTGAAGGTGCGGCCTCCAGAATTGTACACAATATTCTAAATGAGGTCTCACCAAAGTCTTATACAGGGGCATCAATATCTCCTTTTTCCTACTATCCATACCTCTCCCTATGCAACCTAGCATCCTTGTCTTTCGCCATCACCTTTTCAACCTGTTTGGCCACTTTTCGGTCGTGCACATAAGTTCTTCACCCCTAAACTGTACTGTTCCTTCAGGTTTTTGCAGCCCAAATGCATGACCTTGGATTTCTTAGCAATAAATTTTAGCTGCCAAATTTCAGACCACTCTTCAAGCTTTGCCAGGTCTTTCTTCATGTTATTCACACCATCTGGCATGTCTACTCTATTACAGATTTTGGTATCATCCGCAAAGATGCAAATTTTACCCAACCCTTCAGCAATATCGTTTATAAAAATGTTAAAAAGAACAGGCCCAAGAACAGAACCTTGAGGCACACCATTGGTAACATCCCTTTCCTCAGAACAATCTCCATTGATCACTACCCTCTGTCACCTTCCACTCAACCAGTTCTTGACTCAGCCCGTCACTTTGAGACCCATCCCGAGGGCACTCAGTTTATTTATTAGACGTCTATATGGAACACTGTCAAAGGCTTTGCTAAAATCTAAATACCCCACATCAAGCACACAACCGCTATTCAATTCTCTGGTCACCCAGTGAAAGAAATTGATCAGATTTGTTTGACAAGACCTACCTACCATGTTGCAACCGGTCTTGTAATCCAAAAGTGTTTCCATTAATTTGCTTACCACAGAAGGCAGACTTATCTGCCTGTAAGTCCCTACTTCTTACTTACTTCCACTTTTGTGGAGAGGGACCACGTCCGCCCTTCTCCAGTCTTCTGTCCGGTACCACTCCTGACTCGTTGAAAGGTGTGTCAAAAAAACTCCAACCCTTCCATCTGCCCTTTTGTGAACTTTTTGAATGGTTTTCGTTTTTTAGAAAATGAGCCCCAAGGTGTATAAAGAAAGAACAGGATCACAAACACAAAAGTGGAGATAATGTATCTATTTTTTTTCCATTTATTATTTGGAATTGTGACTATAATTTATATTGTTTTAAATCATAAATGTTTCTTACATATGCAGGATAATACATATGATTAGACCTTTTAACACACTTTTGTCTGCTGTCACTTTTGATACCATTTCATCAGCTTTTATTTACACTGAGTATTAAGGATTAGTAGGTTCCTGCTTTCCCTATTTTTCAATCTTTTGATGCCAGTATTGATTTCTAGCTGTCACTGAGTGCTAAGTCCTTAGTCCTATCAATCAATAGATAAATAGCATGTAATTGTTTTAACATAAAAGAATGACTTTTCCACAACCTCAGATCTGTAGAAAAAAAAGAAAAAATCCCTGCCCCTCCCCCCCACCAAAAATAAATCAGATTGCAGCAGATCACCAGTGATCTCAATTCAGTGCCGGCAGCATAGTTTGCCGAGACATAGCCAGCTAGGCCAATATTCTGTAGCTAGTCAGCAAAGTTTCAGTGGCCAAAGGCAAACGACCCTTTTAGGCAACTCTATCTGGCCGGTGAATTTAGCTTGCAAGCCATTGAATTTTGGCAGTAACTGGCTATGTGACACAACATAGCTGGTCACCAGCCAATCCACTAAGCTGGATTTTCAACAGGAGATAACCATCTATCTTCCACTGAATATCACGGGATAATCATTCATGTACTATTTAGCTGGCCGGGAACCAATCCTGGCTGGCTAAATACTCATAGTGCTAAATATCGGCTTCAAATGACTAGAACTTTGCAACTTTAATAAGTCATTTAAGGGAACTGGTGCACATGTACTGTATAGAGGGTGCAGGAACCTAGGGTGGAGCATGGCCCACTGAAAAAAGTTATATGTTGGCAGACTTGTATAACTTCCAACAGCTTGGTGTGGTAACTCTTCTTAGGTTCAGCACTGAATATCCAGATCTACCTTAGCTCAGTATGTTAAGCTCTTTTAAAAAATGCTGATTGGCACAAGCTGAACTTCAACCCAATAATTTATTTTCAGGCAGGTCATGTCTTCTGTGGGCTAGATTCACAAAGCAAACCGATCAGTTTGCGACCCCTTTGCAACCAGATTTCCCTCCGGCCCGATTCACTAACCTGTCCTGCGATCTGCTTCCAACCCGTGAAGGCAAATGAGGAGAAACACATGCAAAGTAGACAGGAACGCGATTCACCAATGATATTTTTAAAACCGACTGGGCTGGCCGATCAACCCAAGAAGCGACTTCTGGGGACCAGTCGCAAACGTCTTTCTGATTCTCCAGCTCCATTGAAGCCCTGCTCTCTGCCCTCACGAATCTCTCCTGCCTGCTCTGCCCTGAATCGCCGCCCTGCTCTCTCCCAAATCGCTGCCCTGCTCAAATCTCTCTCTGCTGCCCTGAATCTCTCCTGCCACCCCAATGCTCTTCCCCGATCTCTCCTGCTTGCTCTGCCTCGAATCACCGCCTTGCTTGTCCCCGGATCTCTCCTACCTGCCACCCTTAATCTCTCCTGCCTTTCCCTGTACTTCGAGCCCATGGTTTTAACCCGCAGTTTTAAAGTGCTTTAAAACCACGGGCTTGCTGGGCTAAAAAGTAAAAAAGTTAAAAGTTATTTTTAAAAAGTTGCGGCTCAGACGGGCATGCGCAGACCATCTACCGATGATCTGCGCATGCGTCGGGTTCGCACACCAGCAATCCGTTCCGGCAGATGGGGGCGTTCCTCCGATCGCCCCCATCTGCATATTGGAGTTTGAAGGATCCATCGGACCTGCCCGGATCGGACACGGATCGGTCCCGATCGGGCAGGTTCGTGAATCTAGCCCCCATGTACTTTGGAGTAACCAGTTGCCCTTATTGTGAAGTATAACAATGCCTTGTGCTAAGTGTTTCAGATAATATAGTCTAAGATTACTCAGTTTTGGCAAAATGTGCAGAAATGCAAAGATATTTAGGTGTCATGTGTAAATTCAATTTAAATCTAATTAATGCTAATAATTGCTTGTTGCAAAGCTAACTAGCAGTTATAATTGGCTCATTATTCAGTTAAGTTGCACTTGCAAATTGGGCGTACATCCAAATTTACACATGCAACTCAAAACAGCATTTACAAAATTTGGGCATTAGGGAAAAATTAGCAAGGTGTGATAAAAGTTAGGCCTTTACCCCACCCTAATATACCACAGATAAGTTACAGTACTTGTGTGGTACAACAATAATGTTTCTTGTGATTAACCTCACAAGCAGCATTATTATATTGCCCCAGGAGTATCAAGCCACAAAGCCACAATTTGATATAACCAGCTGGCACCTTAAATTAAGCAGATATATCCCTGGTGCCACCTACCCCTCCCCCCCAAAAAAAAAAAAAAAAGGTTCCCCCAAACAGTTCCCCTGAAACACTCTCCCTAAGACCTCCCTTACCCTCTTCATTAATAGTTCCCTGGTATCTAGTGGGTTAGGGTAGGAGTGACCACTCCCATTCCTGTCTCTTGTAAGTGCAGGGATAAAAATGGTACCACTTGAAGCATTACTTCTAGGGTGTGCCAGTGCCAGTTTGAACCTGATTCTGGGAAGGAGCAGGAGCAGCAGGAGACTACTCTGGTTCTGATCTACTAAACACCAGGGAACCAATAAAGAAGGCCTGTGGGGGGGGGGGAGGTACAGGAGACTGGCAGATGTTGGAGGAGTGGGATACTTGTAGGGCAGCTCTGTGGTGGCACCTGATTAAGGAGGGCAGCTCTTTGAAGGGAGAGACCAGAGATATTCACAACAGATTCTAAGCCGGCTGCCCCAAGACTATAGGCTACTCCTCCAAGCCAGAAATCACCCCAAGCCACTTTATTAAATTTGCATAGTAATTAGCTGTTTTGCATGCATTTGAATTATTTTACATATCATTGTAGATAACTAATGATAACTTAAATTAACATGTGTTACAGTAATATAATGCATATTTGTGCCCTTTAACATGCATTAAGGGTCTATTAACATTTTATGACCATATTGCACCTTGATAACTATCCCTCTTAGAGTGTATTTCTATAACAATGCACCTAAATATAGATACTTAGAAGGCATCTGATTGGAGCAGATTATATAAAGGAAAGTAGCTACCACTGTGCTTCCTAAGCTGATCAGGAGTCCTCCAACTGCATTGTTGCCAGTTGGGGGTGATGCTTCAATATTGCATTTTCAGTCACTAAGGAAGGGCAGGTTCCCTGGAATCCTGCAGAGGTTGCTTATCCTTCACTATTGAAAGTGTTATAGTAAAATAACACCCCTCATTGGCAGGAGTGTAGGAGTGTAATTTTATTCTATTGTCCATTGATACTTAGTTTTTGGATATCCATTTGGGGCCAAGTGAATAATCTACTGGAAAATCCGGTGGCATTATCATATGACACTATGTTATTTGGTATTTCTATAAGAGCCAAGAGTCAAATCTCTTCTAATAATAATGAACTTTTGCTCATCATGACAGAGGTTGCCACACAGCAAATTATGAAAAATTGGAAAAATTGGGTTCAGCTGAATTATAATTTTTGGTGGAATTTGTTATGCCAAATCTTTAAAATGGAGCAGGTAATAACCATACAGCAGGGGCATTTTAAGAAATTTAGGGATGTTTGGGAGCCATTAACAAAATATTGTACAGAATGAATATTATTTTTTTCCCTTTATTCATACACTTCCAGGGTGGTGAGGGGGGGGAGGAAATACTTTATGATTTCTTGTGCTTAAGTACAATTGTTTGGTATAAGGGGGGAGGGAGCCTTTAACCGGAGCCTGCTTCGATCGTTCTTCCTCCTGTCTTGTGAGACCCTCCCCCCCCACCCCGAGTTGCTCTGACCGGACAAACTGATAAGTATTTGCATGACTAGATAACCTAAGTCTGGATAATTTAATAAGTATTTGAATATCTGGTTAATCTAATAAGTATTTGCATGACTAGCCAATCCACCTGATTCCAGATAATTTAAGCCCTTGCATGACTGAATAATCCAATAAATACTTGCATGCCTGGACAGCCTATTCCCCTCAATCGGTAGGTTTTAGTTTCTTTCTCTTTAAACCTTTCTTTTTAACCTCAGGGCCAACATGACCAACTGTACAGAAAAATTTATAGCCTTTTTCCTCTTCTACTTGCTAGGTACGAGAGGTTGGGTTTCAAGAGCCTTAACATTTGAACCAATCCCAACCTACTTTACATGGGATAGAATCACTGGGCCTGAAAAATCACTTTGCCCCCCCTCGTGTCCTTCATGATTGCACGGAAACAGGTCCTTTCCCAATCTCTGTAGTTAATGCCACCCACCACTCCTCTATACCATCGCCCAAAAGAAAACGATTCCTAAAAAACCTACAATGTGCTGAGTTCCCAACTCCTTCGGAACAGTACATTATCTCTGGAGCATATCTGAACATCTGCTCGGTTAGGAACAAAGCTCAATTAGTCAAAGATTGACTGGAAGAAACCCATCTAGATATTCTACTTCTAACCAAAACATGGCTAATTTCTGATCAGGATGCTATCATAGGCGATGTACTACCTTTAGATTACAAAATTATTCCTCTATCAAGAAACTCCAAAAGAGGTGGTGGTTTAGCAATAATCCTCCAAGATCATTT
Organism: Geotrypetes seraphini; assembly: GCF_902459505.1. Classification (NCBI taxonomy): domain Eukaryota; kingdom Metazoa; phylum Chordata; class Amphibia; order Gymnophiona; family Dermophiidae; genus Geotrypetes; species Geotrypetes seraphini. The sequence continues at coordinate 166,140,600 of NC_047085.1, forward strand.
TGAGTTTCAAATACTAGACTCTAAACTAACCAATGATCTGGAAATTCTCACTTGCAAAATATCCAAAGAGGACTGTATAGATAATTTGATCGTTACGATATTTTACATGCCCTCTAAAAAATGGAACCTAGCAAAAGAAGACCTCTACGAATTCCTCCTTACAAACTCGGTAGCTGGCGCCTACAATCTTTTAGCCGGCGATGTTAATCTATACCTCAAGCAGAAAGAGAATTCCAATGTAGCAGATCTACTTTCCTTCCTCACATCCCTAGGCTTTTCCAAGCCACCTCCGACTACAACCCATAGGAAAGGTCACCAGTTAGATTTGATTGCATTTCTTTCCAATGTTCCAACTACCCCCAGGGTAAGTTTTAAAGGTGAAACCTGGGCTAACACCCCTTGGTCGGACCACCTTCTATGTAATTTTAAGTTATGCTGGATTAAAAAACAACCCAAAAGGAAACCAAGGACCAATCGCAAAGTGAAAACGATTTGGACAAGAGGCCAACGCACTATAACTTAATATCCAACTCTGACTTAGATCCAAATTTCATCCTAGGATGGAAAAATTTCAGTGATCGGGTTCTAAATGATATTGCACCATTGAAACTACGTAAGAAAACACTTTGTTCTTTAGACAGCTGGTATGATGCTGATCTATTAGCTCTAAAATGAGAAGTACGTAAATTAGAAAGAACTTGGTGTAAAACAGGGAAAGATAAAGACAGATTCATCTGGCGACTAAAAGTTAAAGAGGATAAAAGAATGATTAAAGAAAAGCGTTGTAAACATTATTCCCAAACAATTAATTCTCCTTCGCTGAACAGCAAATAACTTTTCAGAATAGTCAATTCTCTGTTTGATATTGATCTACATAAACATTCTAACACAGATCTCCCACCCTCTGCTGCAAACCTAGCTGACTACTTTGCCACAAATATCTATAATTTGAAATCGTCTCTTGTAGCTACCAGCATAGATCTAATAATTAACCAACCTGTCTTAGAAAATGAAGGTTCAATTGCTGACATGACCTGGAATCATTTAAAAAATCCAGACTGGAATCAATTTCTCAAACTCTACTCTAAATATGTTAAATCCAATTGCCTATTAGACAACTGCCCACCGTCTATCATGGAATCTGCCCCCTTCCTTTCAAAGCTGAACTTTTCAACTGGGTTTCTCTATGTTTGTCCACTGGCCACTTTCCGGTGGAACTCGGCCACATCCTTGTGACTCCTATTATTAAAAACTCCAAGGAGCCAGTCTCTTCAGCTGCCAACTACAGACCCATTGCCAACATACCACTTTTCCTCATACTAATGGAAGGTCTAGTCAACCTTGATCTCATGAAATATTTAGAGAAGTTCAACATTCTACACGACTCTCAGTCCGGTTTTCGCACAAATTACAGTACGGAAACAGTCTTAGTTTTGCTGACTGATTACCTCTTCCATTTGTTCTCCTGGAGAAAAAGCGCACTGGTACTTCAGTTCGATATGAGCAGTGCCTTTGACCTTGTTGACCATGACATTATGTTTAGATGCCTCGATTCTGTTTAGATGCCTCGATTCTATTGGCATTTCTGGACAGGTACTAAACTGGTTTACAGGCTTCTTAAAAAACCGCACTTACCAGGTTCACTGTGACAGAACCTTCTCCCAATCGTGGTATAATTCCTGTGGAGTTCCACAAGGCTCCCCTCTCTCCCCTTCTCTATTCAACATCTACATGGCATCATTAGGACATATGTTATCTAACTTAAAATTGAAATTGTATATATACGCAGATGACATCACAATTATCATTCCCATAACCGCACTGACACATGAGACAGAACAATTCACCTCATCTGTCCTCACTAAGGTAGAACAATGGACTACACAATTCAAATTAAAACTGAACCCAGAAAAAAACAAGGTTTTCTTGGCAAGTCCTAACTACAAGCTAACTAAACTAAACTAAACTAAACCTGTTTATATACTGCATTGTCTCCACGGAAGTGGAGCTCGGCACGGTTTACAAGAACTTAAAATATAAGAAGAGAAAGGAAAAGGTTTACATGAGCTTATATATAGAATGGAAGAGTAAGGGGGAAATAAAATTTCATGTTAGAGAAGAGCCAAGTTTTCAGTTGCTTGCAGAATAGTTGGAGAGAGCCCAGGTTCCTAATACCTAATACCAGGTAATTAATACCTCTTTGAAATTAAACGGGTTAAATTACTTAATTAATTCTACTATCAAAATCCTCGGAGTCATCCTGGACCGATGCCTGACTTTTGAAGACCACACCAATGCTCAGGTTAAAAAATGCTTTTGCACCTTTGGAAACTTTGCACCATCAAACACTATTTTGACTTCCTCTCCTTTAGGCTGCTGGTTCAATTTCTAATCTTAAGCACCTTAGATTTCTGCAATATCATATACTTGGGATCCTTCAAGAAAACCATCAAACGATTGAGAGTCATTCAGAATATTGCTGTCCGTCTCATTTTTGGTCTCAAAAAGTCAGATCATGTAAGCCCGTATTATAGAAAACTGCACTGGCTGCCGATGGAGGCAAGAATCATCTTCAAGTTTGCCTGCCTCAGCTTCAAAACCTTAACAGGTTCATCCCCAATCTACCTGTCGCACCATTTAGAATTTCTAAGCACCACCTGCACACGTAGTGCCTACCTGTTTGCTTTTCCATCTTTGAAGGGCTGTATCTACAAGAGATTGCTTGATAGAACTCTGTCTTTCCAAGCAGGCAAATGGAATAAATGTCTAACCACCCTCATTTCAAATGCACCCTCCTACCAAATCTTCAAGAAATCAATTAAAACCTATCTCTTTGATACATTTCTCTGACTCACTTCCTGCCTTGTTGTACTTCTGAAATGCCTCCAGATTTACTTGACTACTCTTAACTTGCTAATGTAACTCAAAAGCCTTTTTCTGTGACATCGCTGTCTGTGTACAGTCTCTTCCTCTGTAAACCGCTCTGAACTGCTGTGGTACTGAGGTATACAAAATAAAGTTATTATAAGTTATTATTAAACTCTGATGGTATATTAAGTGATGTTAAGTATAAAATGATTGTATCTTATGTTACACTTGTTGAAAGTTTTAAAAATGAATAAAGACATAAAAAAAAAGGAGTGTAGGTAGAGAAATCCCACTCAACTTAGAGGGAACAGTGGTAGGCACCTACTTTACTTCCTATAACAATAGTTTACCATAATGTTTTTAATTTAGGTATGAGCGCTTATTTCAGCCACAGAGCTGGTGGAAATGCTCACATTTTAACACCAAAGATACATGTAGGATATGCATGTGCTAATAGAAAAACACTTATGCTGAATTTTGACATTTATGTTTGTATATGTGCATATGTGTACTTGTATTTGAGAGGCTGCTGTAAAGTTCTCAGCCCAACCAAGAAGAGAATAATGCGGAGCTATGAAGCTTACACTTTTCATTTCAATGAGATAAATGCATCTAGTAAATGGGCACAAGTGTAGGGAAGCGGGGAAACCAAACCACTGTGACATCACCAATGAGGTTGGCTCTTAGGCATTGGTGGAATGAGGCATTATGACCTCACAATAGGAAGGTCTGCTGAAAAGTTCTCAGCCTAACTGAGAAGAGATGCTGTGGAACCATGAAACTTACAAGTCATTCCACACTTTTCTTGACACTTCATTTCATCTCATATAATTGAAATAAAAAGTGTCAATGAAGAAAAGTGTGGAATAACTTGTAAGTTTCACGGCTCCGCATCATTCTCTTTTTGCATGGGCTTAAAACTTTTCAGTGGCCCCTCGTATGTCATCATTTGAATCATTTATGCTCATAATCAGCATGTAAATGTCAGTGCCTATTTTATAGAATCACCTCTTTATTATGCATGTGTTTATTAAAAGACTTGATGCCAAGCATTTGCAACAGGTTAATTCAGCTTACAAATAAATAAATAAAATCAAAGTACAGAAAGAAACTCCAATTAAAATAAAGTGAAGGTCATATACTACAATCGTACAAGAACAATCAGAGAACATTTTATTTAACACTTTGATAAAAACCTGTGCAAATCAAAATGTCAGTGGAATAATATTTTCTTTTTATTTACAGTATCTTGTTAAAAATCTTCACTCTCTTGCATATTTTCACATTTTAAAAAAAAGTCCAAATGCATTAAAGTATGAGTTTGTTTCTATTATCTACATAATATATTCTACACTTTCCTCATGAAAGAACAATTACTGAAGAATTGAGAATGAGAAATCAAGAAGTGGGAGGGTAGCAAGGAGGAAGTCCTGGTTCCATTATAGAACAGGCTCCTGCCATGCAGCCTTGGGGCACCAAAACAGAGGTGACCAGTTAGAGAATTGCCTTCTAAAGGAATTAGCATGTGCGAACATAGAAGTGCACTTTAATAAATCTAGCCATAAAACTGATACATGGAGGGCCATTTTAAAAGGACGTCAAACCGAGAATGTGGGTGTCCTAGTCAGAGTTTCACAAATGGACATCCATGTCGCATGTATTTTAGAACATATATATTTTAAAATATATGTGAGATGGATGTCCATGTGCTGGAAATATCCAGCATGAGCATCCATTTTACAAACTAAAATGTCTAAGGGCTCCTTTTAGTAAACAACGGTAGAGGTTTTTAGCATGGGCCAGTGAGGTAAATGCTCCAACGCTTATAGAATTCCTTTGAGCGCTGGAACATATACCTTGCCAGCCCGCACTAAAAATCTTATAGTGCCGTTTAGTAAGACCCAGTGCAAATTTTGAATAGGGCAAAATGAGGGACATGGATAGCTGTGTGGCTACTATAGAATAGCCAAACAGCTATTCACATGGAAGAATAGCCTAATGGTTAAAGTATCCAGCTGAGAGCTAGAGCAGAAAACCAGATTGATGGTCAAAGTTCCACTATAGCTTTTTGTAATTTTTGTAAATTTTTTTTTCTAATTGTGAACACTCCAGGGGCAGAAAAATACCTACTTCCTTTGCCTCTATTCAGTGGAGTACTATTCAATCAAAGCATCTTTCTCTACTGTGGATTGCCAAGTAGGAGTGACCACTAAATATAGGTGTCCATCTTTTTGAACCTTCCCATTATGCTATTAGAGCTGTATGTCTATTTTTTGGCCCTCCCTAATTCCACCCCCAAAATACCCACACTACTGTACTCCCTTCTTGCCATATGGACACACTGCAGTGTTAGTCTTGGGGGTCAGTGGTTGTGCCCATTCATACTCTGAGATGGTTTCCCGCGGTTATCCGTGGGGATGGGAGCGGTGAAGAATTTTGTCACCATGTCATTCTCTAATCAAAGGATCCTCAGCGGCACCACTTGGAACTCAATAGCATTTCATTGTACCAAGCTTTACGTGTCAACTCGTCATCGGGTCCCAATAGTTCTAATAGTTTTATTATATATTCTTCACTTCTGCATTTTTATCAACGCTTTAAAATTAATATTTTTATAGTTTTATAAGCTGTCACTTAGCTTTTAGATGTGGTCTCCGGCTAGGGGAATGTCATACCGACATGTTTCGCTAGAAATAGCTTTATCAAGGAATTTTCCCCTATAAAAACAGCAAAAGTTACATTAGACATTGTCCAAACAAAATCGCTATCTCAGTGACCCATATACTTTATAAAGAATCACTCTGATAACATGCTTCTTACCCAATAATAAGCCGTCAGCCCTTATGACCACTCTGTCTTTAGAGATGGCGGCGGCGTCTTCAGCTAAGCTTTTATATCTACAGGCCCGGGATCACTGTACTACGTGGCAACAGCGTCACGAGGCCCGACGCGGTGGTGGAGAAGACCTTTATGGAGAAGTGGACAGGAATATTGAACAGATGTTCACGTGACCTAATGATTTTACTGGTTGAAACTACCTCAGACATAGAGCTGGAATTAAGATCTAAAACAGTCTCTATGGAACTTCAAATGAAAGAGAATATAGACAAAGAGGTATTTGAGAAATAACGTAATGAATTAGAGGACACCTTAGTTGAGTTTAAAGATTCCATTAAACAGACAAAAATTAGAAAATGGAAGCGAGACGAAAAGGATTACCAAATGGGTAGGGTCTATACATGGAATAAAAAAAACCCTCCCAGCCCCTCTGAAGAAGAAAGTTGCATTTAATGCATCCTCAGAAGAATCGGATGTGACGAGTGGTGAATCAGTGGACCCCCCCTCTACGAAAAGTTCGGGGGACGAGGTACGCCCATTGAGAGGAGGTCGCCCCAGGGGAAGAGCCAGGGGAACGCAGAGGAACAGAGGAAAGCCCCCCAGCAATGGAAGAACCAAATAGACTCCACGGTGGTGAATATCTCTAAAGCTATATTGACTAAAGAACAACAAGAAGTGTTAGAACTGGGTTTAAATTTTGCAATCTGCCAGCACCCTGACTTTTTTCAATTAAAAATCTTTTTCTATAAATTTTTAAGGAAAATCCAGTTGAAAATATTTTTTTATAATATTTTTTTCTGCAAAGGAGGTGAATTTTGATCCTGAAGATGAGGTATCCCTGGTGAAAGTAAAATCTAGATGGACTCCCCCAGGACCGATGGATTCAGCAGTGGAAGTTTTCCGGACTCTAGTATTGTTGAGCATTTCTGAATATGAAACCTCCTTTAAGAAACAGCGACTACAATATAATCTGACATACGGTCAGCACCAAGCTTTGTTGCAACTTAAAGAGAAGCGAGATGTTATGATACTGAGAGCAGACAAGGGAGGAGCTACAGTGGTGCTTGATAGGGATTATTACTTGAATGAAGCGAATCGGCAACTGTCTGACATCTCGGCGTATCGGCTGGTTCAAGAAAATCCAGTAAGTAGGCTGATGAAGGAGATTTTTGACTGGATTACATTCCATTATGAGAACAATATGCTTACAAAGAAAGAATATGCTTTTTTACTGGAAAAATATCCTCGCACTCCAACTATATATTTTGTGCCAAAGGTTCATAAGAATCTAAATGCTCCACCAGGGAGACCCATCGTTAACACTAGAGGTTCTCTGTTGGAACCTCTATCTAAGTTTCTGGACATTTTTTTATCTAAGAAAGCTCTCACTGTCCCTTCTTACTTAAAAGATTCATCACACCTATTAAGAATTCTATCTGAAGAAGAATATATGACTGCTCAGACAATACTAGTTACTCTTGATGTTGTGTCTTTATACACGAAGATACCCCAGCACGAGGCTCTTGAAATCATACAAGAGAGTTTGAATGAGAGAGAACAAACTCCCAGGATTAGTACCTCTTTCCTGTACCAACTAGCAAAATGGGTTATTGAGGATAACTTTTTCATGTTTGAAGGGGAGTATTATCAACAAATTCAGGGGGTGGCGATGGGGGCCACTTTAGCTCCCTCGGTCGCCACCCTGTATATGGGCCGGTTTGAAGAACATGAAATTTATACTTCGGCCTTTTTTGAAAAGATTACCCTGTGGAAGAGGTTCCTGGATGATGTATTCTTTCTGTGGGAAGGGTCAGTGGATGAGCTATCTCAATTTCTTGACTGGATCAATACAAGGAATCCTCATCTCCAGTTCACCCCCGTATATAGTATGGAAAGAATAGAATTTCTAGACATTTTGATTATTAAACAAGATTTACAGTTGAAGACACAATTATATAGGAAACCAGTGTCTCGTAATACTCTTCTCTATTTTTCTAGCCATCATCCGTACCATCTCAAATTCAGTCTCCCTATTAGCCAATTTCTAAGAGCTCGAAGAATATCTTCAGATGAGCAGGACTTTAAGATAGCAGCCAGGGACCTTGAGCAGCGTTTTATTGATAGGGGCTATCCAGTAAGAGCGATTAGGCAGGCCTTCCTTAGGGCAAAATATGCTAATAGAAATCTTCTTTTGGCAGAGCAACATGTAGAAGAGGACACGGATAAACTTATCTGTGTTCTCCCTTATTCAGTAGCTGCAAAGCAACTTATCTTTTTGATAAAAAAGTACTGGCATGTATTACAAATTCATCAAACAATGGCAGATATCCCAATGTTTGCCTTCAAACGAGGCAAAACGATTGGTCAGACTCTGATCCAACAAAAGCTAGGGTCATATAGAGATCATAAACTGGGAAATCATGGCGAGTGTGGACACTGCCAGTGGTGTTCCACTACCATTAAGGGACCCACTTGGATGGATCCTCAATCTGGAAAAATAATTAATTTGTTCCAGGATACAAATTGTCAGTCTGCTGATGTGGTTTATGTAATTGTTTGCCCGTGCAGTCTGGTATATGTGGGTAGGACTTCGCGACCCGTACATATCAGACTGAACGAGCATAAGTCACGTTTAAAAACTAAAAATCTATTAGCACCTATGGTTGAACATTTTTTAGCTAAACAACATAGTATGGATCAGATCCAGTGGCGTGTGATAGAGAGCCTGGAGATTGGGAGGGAGGGAGGTAATAGTGAGACGTTACTAAATTATAAAGAGCAACGATGGATTTATCATCTTAACACAGTAATACCTCATGGGCTGAATGGGGAATTAGAATGGGGGACCTTGATTTAGTCCGGGTAGGGGGCATTGATATCTTCTTTATGGAGCGGAATTAAAATGAATAGTATGTCCACCTTAAAACCGGCGTCGGGCCTCGTGACGCTGTTGCCACGTAGTACAGTGATCCCGGGCCTGTAGATATAAAAGCTTAGCTGAAGACGCCGCCGCCATCTCTAAAGACAGAGTGGTCATAAGGGCTGACGGCTTATTATTGGGTAAGAAGCATGTTATCAGAGTGATTCTTTATAAAGTATATGGGTCACTGAGATAGCGATTTTGTTTGGACAATGTCTAATGTAACTTTTGCTGTTTTTATAGGGGAAAATTCCTTGATAAAGCTATTTCTAGCGAAACATGTCGGTATGACATTCCCCTAGCCGGAGACCACATCTAAAAGCTAAGTGACAGCTTATAAAACTATAAAAATATTAATTTTAAAGCGTTGATAAAAATGCAGAAGTGAAGAATATATAATAAAACTATTAGAACTATTGGGACCCGATGACGAGTTGACACGTAAAGCTTGGTACAATGAAATGCTATTGAGTTCCAAGTGGTGCCGCTGAGGATCCTTTAAACCTGTATGAAAAAATAGTAAAACCATAAGGGTATTCAAATGGTGGAATAATTATACTACCATATGTGAAACATTCTTGATTAAGGACCCTTGTGAAATTTTGATTGTGTTATTAGTGAATTCTCTAATCAAAGGCACAAATAGAAATAGAACATCTAAAACAAGCTTCATAACCTCATTACTTTACTAGCCAACCCCCTCCTTTACAAAGCCATGTTAGCTTTTTTAGCGCCGGCCGTGACAGCTTGGATAGGAATTTTATGAGCATCGGAGAACGCTAGCGCGGCTTTGAAAAGGAGGGCAGTAAATATTATTTGTTAAATATAATTTAAACAATACATACAAAAGCTTGTTTGGACATTGCAAGACAAGCATATCATTCCAAATAGTGAAAAAAAAACAAACCAACAGTTTGGTAGCACAGTGACAATTCTTATTCTTTGACTGAAATACTAGAAAATTGTTTGTATAGAATTTGAACTTGTAATAATGAAAGGAAGCTAATTTTTGCTGAAAATCAAATTATGACAAGTGTCTTGAAATAAACTTCCAAATGATCACAACAGCATAGTTTAGCTTATTAAAATTTGATACTGCCTATTGATATAACAGTAAACATCACTATTGATATAACAACAAACTTATCACTAGTGATTTTTGAATGATTGTTGTGCTAAGATTTCTGATATAATTAGTATAGTAGTTTATTTTTTAGTCCACTTGATTACCATGACTCACTGAAGGAAACTTCCCTCCTTGTCTTTCTGCTAGAGATGATGTTACCTGAGGCAGCAGTATGAGGGGGTGCTGAAAGGTTCTCAACCCAGCCAACCAACTTCCTAAATTCTGAGCGTTATTTTGCCACTTTAGTTGAAAAGAGTGTTATCTTATTTCATTAGGTGCCAAGTTGCAGAAATGAAATTCTCAGTTTTGACGTTGTTTCAGATCATTGATTGAACCATACCTATGTCATTCTCTTTTTGGTTAGGCTCAGAACTTTACATCACCCTCTTGTAGGCCATCTTACTTGGTGTCTAGCTAAAGTGGTAAGGGTTCTTTCAGGATTATCCCCTTAGTAGAGTGTGTGGCATGGTGGTTAGAGCTACAGCCTCATCACCCTGAGGTTGTGGGTTCAAATCCCATGCTGCTCCTTGTGACCCTGGGCAAGTCACATAATCCCCCATTGCCCCAGGTACATTAGATAGAGTGTAAGCCCACCAGGATAGATAGGGAAAAATGCTTGAGTACCTGAATGTTAACCACTTAGGTTATAAGTGGTATATAATTAAAAAGCACCAATACTTGCCCTTTTAAATAAGAACATCCATAAGCTAAGAGGAACACAGCTGCAATTCACCAGAGGAGACCTACTCATTTGTCTTTGTATCAGACACTGTTTCCTGAGGCATTGGGCCATCTTACTTGATATCTTGCTAAAGTGAAGAGGGTAGTTTAGCAGATTGAGAATGCCAGGGCGGGGTGGGGGGAGGATGGGAATATTTCATGATTTCTTTTGCTTATGAATAATTGTTGGGTATAAGGAAGGGGGAATATTTGATGAGAGTTCAAATTTGATGATATATTAAGTGATGTTAAAGTATACAATAATTGTATTTTATGTTAACACTTATTGTGAGTTTTAAAAATGAATAAAGATTTATTTAAAAAAAAAAAAAGAGAGAATGACAACATTTGTCTTTTTAAATAAGGACAACCTTAAACAAACAGTCATGCTGTTCTAATTCACTGAAAGAAACCTAGCTGCTTACGTTTCTGCCAGAGACTGTGTTACCTGAGTTAGCAGTGGATCATTTCACTTGGTGTATGGCTGGAGTGCAGAGATAACATTCAGAACATCTCATTTAGTGGACTGGAATCATTAAAGCACACTTGTTCCTTTAATTAGAGATGCCTTTAGGCAAGCTACCCCACTGGCTGATCGTCTATCAAAGGGCTACATCTGTGTGGCCCTTAGTGTGGGCTTAACAGGGGCTGTTATTTTCTGCATTCTGTATGACTAAGGGATCCATTTTCAAAAAAGAAAAACATCCAAAAATGGTTTTCATCTTATCTAATCAGACGATGATTGTTCTGAGTAAAGGTGACATTTCTGCAGTGATGAAAGTAATACAGGGTGTTACAAAAGGGTCTGCTTTATCTGCTCTTCTTTTTAATGTATGCAGTATATGACATCAATAGGTGAAGTTTTTAAAAGATTGAATATAAAATATTGTCTATATGCAGATGATGCACGTACAATTCTTCTTTCCTGTACTGGGCTGGGGAGAGGAATTTGTAGAAAGATTAACCCCTTCTTTTACAAAGGTGCACTATGCTTTTTAACACGCACTAAGATGCACTAAACACTAACACGTGCATGTTATCCTCTGGACGCATTAGCAGCGCAAGTGTTGATTTAGCGCGCGTTAAACACGTGCTGAAACGCTTAGCGCACCTTTGTAAAAGAGGGCCTAAATGAATGTATTAGTGAAAATAAGTTACTCTTAAATGTGGAAGTAAGGATTGGAGATTTTGTTACAGTATAATCGCATTATGACGGACTCGCTTAAAACGGAATATCGTCTATAGTGGACAAGGTCCGCTGGTCCCAGCCGTGTGCCTTTACAAACATGCAGAAAATCATTACATATAACAGACTTTCGCATATAACTGACAGAGCTGCTTTTAGATGTAGTTTTGTTCGGCTATAACAGACATGCAGGCTCTGCCTACAAGGCGCGTGGCGTGCCGATGATATAGTATCAAAATGGAGCCCAGAAGAAAATGACAGATTATTTTTCTTTCCAGTACAGTACAACATAATGCTTTAGAACATCTTTTAGTGTTCTGGTTTTGCAATTGTTTCGTGCCATACCAATGTTTGGCTTGCCTGTGTTCTGATGCCCTGGATCAGAACTTATCAGATTTCCATCCCTACAGTTTTATTATTGATGTTGCTGATATGCTTGTGCAATGACTGTTGTTCATTGATTGTATGTTATTTCAAGTTGACCTAAATACAGTTTTTAAAAAATGCAGCTCTGGATATAATGGACTGTTTTTCCAGGTCCTTTAAAGTCCATTATAATGAGATTATACTGTATTACAATAAAGAAAGAAATGTGTATGTTAGGAGTTATGCTAGATTCCAAGTTGACAATGAGTGCACAAATGACACAATCATCTTTTTAAAAAAAATTATACTTGTTGAAGAGATTGATACCGACAGTCTCGCAGTTGGATTTTAGGACAATTTTGCAGAGTCTGGTCCTCTGCAATATGGATTACTGTAATGCTTTATATTTAGGAATAGCAAAATGTAAAGTTAAAGCATTGCAGTTAATTTGAAATGCAGCAGCCCAGGTTTTAGTAGGTGGCAACTGTTCAATGCACATAACACCTATTTTGAAACAATTGCATTGGTTGCCAGTGAAATGTAGAGTACCATATACAGTTTTAACGATGCATC